>NC_079148.1:41724920-44165753 GCF_945859685.1 Eupeodes corollae
AAATTTCAGCCTTCTAGGTAGTCTAGATCGAGAAATAATGGAGATCAAAAATTGCCGACTTTTGACCCTCTGGGACGCATATTAAGCGAGATATTCGCATTTAAAGTTTGAACATGCATTTTTGCCCATAACTTGTTGTAAAATTGGTCTTATTCAAAGATAGGCACAGCAATGGAAAGGCAATGATTCCTAGATCAGAAGCCATCTAGTTGGTCTAGATCGAGAGATAATGGAGTTCAAAAATTACTCTCTGGGACTGGACTTTTGACGCACAGCAGCACAAGCCCCCCACTCCCTCCGTGGAAAAATAAAAATGTTCCTTTAAAATAAATAATGAGTCTGAAATTTCAGCCCTCTAGGTAGTCTAGATCGAGAAATAATGGAGATCAAAAATTGCAGACTTTTGACCCTCTGGGACGCATATTAAGCGAGATATTCGCATTTAAAGTTTGAACATGCATTTTTGCCCATAACTTGTTGTAAAATTGGTCTTATTCAAAGATAGGCAATGATTCCTAGATCACAATCCTGAAATTTCAGCCTTCTAGGTAGTCTAGATCGAGAAATAATGGAGATCAAAAATTGCCGACTTTTGACCCTCTGGGACGCATATTAAGCGAGATATTCGCATTTAAAGTTTGAACATGCATTTTTGCCCATAACTTGTTGTAAAATTGGTCTTATTCAAAGATAGGCACAGCAATGGAAAGGCAATGATTCCTAGATCAGAAGCCATCTAGTTGGTCTAGATCGAGAGATAATGGAGTTCAAAAATTACTCTCTGGGACTGGACTTTTGACGCACAGCAGCACAAGCCCCCCACTCCCTCCGTGGAAAAATAAAAATGTTCCTTTAAAATAAATAATGAGTCTGAAATTTCAGCCCTCTAGGTAGTCTAGATCGAGAAATAATGGAGATCAAAAATTGCAGACTTTTGACCCTCTGGGACGCATATTAAGCGAGATATTCGCATTTAAAGTTTGAACATGCATTTTTGCCCATAACTTGTTGTAAAATTGGTCTTATTCAAAGATAGGCAATGATTCCTAGATCACAATCCTGAAATTTCAGCCTTCTAGGTAGTCTAGATCGAGAAATAATGGAGATCAAAAATTGCCGACTTTTGACCCTCTGGGACGCATATTAAGCGAGATATTCGCATTTAAAGTTTGAACATGCATTTTTGCCCATAACTTGTTGTAAAATTGGTCTTATTCAAAGATAGGCACAGCAATGGAAAGGCAATGATTCCTAGATCAGAAGCCATCTAGTTGGTCTAGATCGAGAGATAATGGAGTTCAAAAATTACTCTCTGGGACTGGACTTTTGACGCACAGCAGCACAAGCCCCCCACTCCCTCCGTGGAAAAATAAAAATGTTCCTTTAAAATAAATAAGGAGTCTAGTAAATTTCAGAATACATTTTTATTAATCTACACAGTTTGAGAAGTTAAAATTCTTGGAATTTTTTTCAATATCGTTTGCATGTTTTAGCAGAGAATTCTGATAATTGTGCAAAGTTTTGGGAAAAATGCAGAACTACTTTCAATAGCCAGATTTTGGAGATATAAAACATTAAAAAATAAATGTAATGCATAGTCATACTTAAGCATTTTGGAAATGCTAGAATTCTTATTTAAAAATGATGTATTATTAATATTTTTAAATAATTTTGTAGCTGTTTTCAGTCAGTTTTGTATGAAACTCAACCGTTTAAATCATGTTTGTATCCTACTTACATTATTTCTGGATTTCTTAAATGCAATTTTTGTTTAAATATTAAAGCAAAATAAATTTACTTACCCATTTAAAAATATAGTTTTGATGCTTTTTTTAATTCCAAACAACTGACGTACAAAATTCACTTTTTTTTCAACACTACCGATACCAAGGCCGACCGCGAGACGCGCCGCGATTAGTTGAATATATGAAAAGAATACAATTAAATTTACATATTTAAAACAAAAAACACTTCAAACTCCTTTAAAATTTAACTTTAATACAGACTTACTATTTTTATTCACTTTTTTACTGCACAATGAGAGACAAATTAAACAAAAAAGAAAACAGATTCGAATTTTCAAATTTTACCGCCATTTAACATCTACCTATTGAATCAACCAACTAACGGACCCGCTGAGCTACGTGTAGAATGAAACAAAAGAATTGAATTCTAATTCACAAATTACAATTTAAAACACTTAATCTTGAGATTTCTTTATATTTTCTTACATAAACTTTAAATTTACCGCTTACTTAACATTTTGTATACAATTTTCGTATCGCACATAATAAAATAAATATTTTAATTAATTTGTTTTCTTTTCAATTCGAATTTCTACACGATGACGATCCAGGCACAAAATTTCACAAACCGAACTGATAACTACCTCGACCTCCGGCTCCGGTTAACAAAGAACAAAGATAAAGAAGAATGAATAGAATATGGAAAGAATTTGTGATGGCGAATGAGCCGCCATTTTGATTTTGGTAAATTAGGAAATGGGTATGGGACTATTGGTCGCGTTCATCATACCATCTCTTTTCGGTTGAAATGCATGAGGGGCGTTCACATTATATGTACATATTTGACTAAAAATGTCACCGCATTACATTTACAACTCTTATTTACTTCTAAAAATTTCATATCATGTCTTATATCAACCTGATGTTAGCGGAAAGAGGGATTATAATGTAAAAAAGTGGAAGGATAAGCATAATGTATGATTTAGGACTTCAATCAAGGAGCGGAATTTGAAGTTTTTAAACTGATTTTATCGTTAGAAGATTTTTTGTTTTCAAATAAAACATTTATTATTGTTTTTGAAACCCACAATACAAATATTTTGTAAAAAGTATCTGGAGCAGAAGACGTTCTTAAATATCAAGCTATCAGCTTATGAGGTGGAAAATGAAAAATAGAATTGTTCCTTATAGTTAAGTTGCATATCATCCTTCCTGATAATTATATATGCAGCATCTTACATTAAAAATTAAATAATAGATATTTTGCGGAATCCAAGTCATTAAACAACAAAAATGTCAAAAAACTAAAAATTTTTGTCAGTGTTCGAAAAGATTAAAAAAGTGCGTTCCCGTGGTAGTAAAAAATTAAACTGCAATTATTATAGAATTGTTGCACCAGATCGTAAAAATTCTTCGAAATATAAAGAACTATAGTTTGATCCAGTTACATTAGGCATGTTCACTGTTCAGTCGACATAATGGACTTGAAAGTAAGGCAAGTTTTTAGTATCTGATGGGCCAGCTGCCAAAACATCGCCTTCCAATTAAGGCAACTTTATTGACCGCTTACTGGAATGTTAGACAGGAAAAATCACCTTAACTATCAAGTCAAGCCAATTTTTTGTCAAAATGACAAATGATCATGTTTTTTCATTCAACTGAAAGCTAAACTTTACTATACTCCATGATTTATTTAATTTCCGAACAATTTAATTTAATGTTTTGTGTAAAAGGGTTCCTTGTAAAATTGGAAAAGAAATAAGCAATATTTCTGTACTAAACAAAATGCAATTCGTGATGGATTTGTAGCTTGTCTAAAGATTGTTTTATAAACAATAATGTTTTTAACATTTTTTGTACGATAAACATATGGTAAAGGATAGTGAAGTAAAGTTCCAAGTTTTAAATGTATGACGCATAAGAAACTACTATCTGCTTTTGTCAAAATGTATGTTCAAAGAATAGAGTTGAATGCAAATGAGGTCCCTTATGTCTGAAACTGCCCATTGGAAAATGAATTTTAGACATTCTTTAAAAAAAATGATTATTTTATTTTTTGTGCAAAAAGCCAAATTGTTATTTAAGGGGGTATTCTGGTCAAGAAATAAAAAAAATCGATTTTTTTTTCATATTTTCATAGTTTAACTATTTAAGAATATGTCTAGGAGACGATTTTCCCAAATTTAAATTATTTTTGGAGAAATAAGTATTTTGCTGAGCAGCCATCCAAATCGGTTGGGCTGCAACTAATCGAACAAAAGACATAATGTTGTACTTTAAACGCGTTTTTCTCACAACGGTCTTTTTGAATCTGATACCCACGATTTCTCAGGTTCTGCCGAACCGATTTACTTTAAATTTTAAGATAGTCTTCTTTAGGGACTTGTCTGCGTCCGAAACTACGGCCATCCCCAAATTTTCATTTTTACTATTTTTAACAAATCGAAGAATGTTCAAAAAAGTGGTAAACATTTTTTTTTTCTTTAGGCAGTCGCCATTTTGTAAAAAAAATGTTTGTAACTTTTCCGTAGTTTCAGACATTGCGACATTATTGTAGATTAATAATCTTTTTTAGTTTTTGATTTAAGATTTCTAGGAGAGTTAAAATCGTGGATATGGTCACGCACTAAATTTTTGAGACGCACCACTACATCAGCTGATAACTAACGGAGTTTTGATTTTTTTTTACTTTTTTATTTTTTTTGTATGCTTCTAATGTAAATCAATAATATATACAAAAATTTATGGTAAAATTGTTGCTTGCTTTTTTTTACAGGACTTAAAAAAATCATGTCTCTAGACCAGAATACCCCCTTAAGTAACTTTGGAAAGTAATAAAATCAATATTTGAAGTTTAAGATGCAATATAATCGGAGAAGGAACGTTATTAAAACACAGCCAATTTGATACTTTTATTTCGATATCTTATTAGAATCACTTAAAAATATCAACATGGCAATAATTAGTTTTGATAATTCAAATCTAAAATGGTTCAATCGAATTGAATTGAGTTTAACCATCTTACAGTGCCAAAAAGTTCGGTAAAAGTTAATTTGATTATGAAAAGTGTGATGGTAGTTAAATACTTTCCATTCGATTCCACAATGTTTTGAGATGTTTGAATTTTAAGTTTGAAATAAATATCCATATATATAATTTGTCCTACCTAAGATATTTGAGAAGAAATAAATCTTATCGACAGTTTTTTTAACAAAGAAAATACTAAAAATTTGTAAGATTAACTTTAAGAACAAAAAACACGGTTGAGTAATATTCTTCTCATATTTTTAACCCGAATATAGAATCTTAATTTAACATCCTACGCCATTTGCTATTCATAAAGGATTTGGTCAGCTCTGTTTAGTTAAAAGAGGGTTTAAGGTTTATTGTATTACAATTTTGTTACAATTTTACTTCAACCTGTAAAAAAGTTATTGTACAAGAAAAAAAAAAAGATTTATGCAAAACTTTGTGTTGTTGATTCGTGTAAATCAGTGCTTTTGTTTTTTGTTGGGTGGTACCATTTCAACATTCAGCTACATATCAAAATCTTGATCGTTTATTAAGTCTATTTACATTTACATTCTTTCTTTTGCTTTAAATCTTATAAAATGTCTTGCTATGTAGTTTTTTTAATTAGTTTGTCTATTTTTGACGTTTTATAAAGTTAAGAACAGCTTAAACAATGGTTCTGTTGTATTTATTTTTAGACCATAGGCTATCGTTTAAGAAAAGGGTATGAATAACATTAAATCATGTTAAGTTTATCTAAAATAAAATTCATGAAAGAACTACTGTGAGCGTCAAAATAAAGCGTACAGCATTGAACTGCATTTTTAAAACACTGTTACATCAAGGGGATTCGATTTTTTAGAAAAATAATGAATTGCCATATAAAACTTAATGAAAAATAATGAAGTTGCAATACAATAAAAAAATAAAAAATATGTTTACTTTATTTTGTTTTCTTTACAGCTCATAACTAATTAATCAAAAATGTTATTGAGTAAATTTCCATCCAAAATTGCTTGTTGCTTAAGTTTTTTTTTTTAATTACTTCAAAATGGGTGAAAAAAGTGCAGTAGAAATACGTCAACTGATTATAAAATTGAAAAAAAAGGAAAATCTTACCGCCAAGATAGTGGCCACATCCGAGAACATTGTGAAAAAAATGTTTGACAAATTTCAAAAGTTAAATAATGTAAAAGATCGATCTCATTTCTCAAGGCCAAAAATGGCTATCCATAAGTGATAAACGTGGGATATATGGAAAGGTTCCTAACAAGATGCCATACATTCCTGAAAAAATCAGAAGCGAAGACAAGAAATATCAAAAAGAAAGTTCTTCATTCTGGGGAAATGTTCTCTTGAGTGACGAGAGCAAATTTGAGATTTTTTATTTCTGTTAAGTTTTATGTGGCAATTCATTGAAAATAAGTATTCTAAGAAAATAACATTAGTATTTTACTAAAATAACGAACCCACTTGCTTTAACAGGGTTGCGAAAATGCAGTTAATAGCTGTTCACTTTTTTTTACGCTAACAGTATGAATTTTTGGCCCATCGATTTTGAATTTCTTTAACCTTAAACCAAATATTGAAGTTAAAATTTTTTGTGCAATTTCATTTCTGCAGCCTGTTGTTTTATTTTTACCAAACATTATATTAATTAAAATATTTGTATTAATGAATTTTACTACGATTCCATTTGAATTTAATCTTTCACTCATTTTTCTATCCAGCTTAGCCATTTACATGCATTTCAAAACAAAAAAGAGGATAATTATGATGAACGCGACCATCAATTTCCTGCCATATCATAGTTTAACAAAATCGCCGCCAATCGATATTCCATATTCTTCTTTTTTATCTTTTTTCCTTGTTCAATGTAATTTCCGGTAATAGTTTGTACAATTCTTATACTCGCGATCGTGTTGTAACTCGAATTGAAAAGCAAACAAATCAAATAAAATATTAATTTTATTGTGTGTGGTTTAAAAATTCATATAAAATGTTAAATAAGTGGTTAAGTTAAAGTTTATGCTAAATAATTTCAAATAGTTCCAAAGATGGGTGATTTCTTTTATAAATTCTGAGTTAGAATTCAATTCATTTATTTCATTCATCACGTAGCTCAGCGGGTCCGTTAGTTGTTCGGTTGGGAGAGTAGGTACATACATAGATGTTGTAATGTTAATTGGCGGTTAAATTTGAAAATTAAAATTTGTTTCTTTGGTGATTAGTTTATTTCTCATTGCGCAATAAAATAAAAAAAAAGTAAATAGACAAAATAAATGTATATTAAAGTGAAGTGATTTTTTCTTTAATTATTTAAATTGGAGTTTAATTGAATTTTCTTCATATATTCAACAAATCGCGTCGCTTCCCCCGGTTGGAGTCGCGTTCGGTATCGGTAGTGTTTAAAAGGAATTTGATTTTCTATGCTGGTTGGTTGCAAAATAATTTAAAAACTATTTATTCAAATAGGTAAGTCGCTTTATTAAGTTAAAAAGGAAATCTTGACAAAAATTTTTTTTAAAAAAATTAGTTTGAAAATAAATGAAGTTCATGCGTGTTCGATATATTTCTAAATTTTTGTATAAATTATCCATTGTCATTTAATTTCTTTTTGACAATTTAAACGGAAGTTATAATAATTCAATAATTGTTTAAATTTAAATTTACACATGAATTTTAAAGCCATAGCAAAGCCGTCAGCCTGGTTGACAAGAATTATAATTCTTATAAACGTTTTTTATAAATAACAATTATATAGATAAGTTTACAAATTAAACATATTTACTAACTAAAAGCATTGTATATTTGAAGATAAATTCTAAAAATTTACTTCGTGATTTCCAGTCGCACTGGTTTAGTATTTTAAGAGTGTCTTGCATTAAAGGGTATTTTTACCAAAGAACAAACGTCGGTGTGGCTTAAATATTGGACACATGCTTATAAAATGGAAGCAGTCTTCTTTTGACTTAAGGTTGCATATTGAACTGAACTGATCAAAGCTCCCGTTATAAGGGCATCCGTTTAGGCTGAGAAGTTCACATCTCGCTTTAAAAATGAAAGAAATCTCTCGGTATGTTAAGGTATCGTTAAAGTAGTTTCTCTTCTTAAGATTGTTGTTAAGCTGAGAGTATAACAATCTACTGTTGTATTCACGACCATTAAGAACAAATTTTTCTCGAGTCAAGTCCACATTCTTTCTAATTATACGGTACAGCCTTTAAGTTGTTATTAAAGTTATGGACTAAGGTCTTAATAATAAAATCAGCCTGCGCTTTAAGGGTACTTGTTAGGAGTTTTGGTAATCCTATTTCCAAGTAGATTGCATAGTTTTTTTTTGGAATTGTTCAATTTGTTCATATTCATCTGCACCCCAGGCTTGACATGGGCAACAGAGCTTTGACTTTACTACCGCTTCTTGTATACTTATACTTGGCGGAAAGAATTATTCGACTATTAGTAAATACTTATCTCCATGTAGAATTCAACAAGCTTTTTAAGTGTTAGCCCTTTTCTCTTAGATGGTTGTTGAAGTACAAATTGTGAGTAAGTTTTACGCCAAGATATATAATTTCATTGGTTTCTTCTAGTAGATTTCTATTGTAGTAGCAACTTTTCACGTTTCGACTTCTCGAGGAGTGCGAAAACACCATGACCATGAGATTTTTCCGTATCAATTGTTAGTCCCCATCTGTTGCAGTAAGATGCTAATCGGTTAATCATTAATTGTAGGTTTTTTGATGATTCAGACGGAATAACAAGATCGTCGGCGTATAGTAAAACATTTACAACCGAATAAGATATCCTTATGCCTCCAGCTAGATCTTCAACAATGTTATTGATAAAAAGGAAGAACAGTAATGCGCTGAGAAGACATCCTTGCTTTACTCCAGTGGTTGTTTCAAACCAATCTGAGAACATTGCACCATCCCATACGGCTGCTTGAGTTCCATTGTACATTTTCTTAATCACAGAAATAAATTTTGATGAAATTCCCAACTGCGAGAGCTTATATAACAGTGCATTACGATTTACCCGATCGAAAGCTGTTTTGAAATCAACGAAGAAAGAGTATACTTTCTTATTACGTGCTTGGAAGGCTTTAACGATTGAAGAAAGTGTAAAAATCTGGTCTGTTGTAGAATAGTTCTTTCTAAAACCGGCTTGCAGATTTCGAAGAATACTTTTCCTCTCCACCCATTTTTCAAGTCTCTTCACAAGTTTACCGCAGAATATTTTGGCTAATGTGCTCATAAGCCTCGATAGTTGTCAACAATATCAAAAGCCCCTTTTTTATAATTTAGGAAGACAACTAATTTTGTGAACGCGGGGGAAATTTCGGCGTTAGCCAAGATCTTGTTATAAAACTTTAACAAAAAGTTAAAGTATGAAGGAGTTGCGTTCTGGTAAAATTCGTAGGGAATCCCATCTTCACCTGGTGCCTTTCCATTTTTCGCTTTCTTCATTACTGCTTCTATTTCTTCAAGTGTTATGGCCAAATCTAAAGATTCGTCGAAGAAGGTGTGAGTCGCTGTGGAGAAGATGTTTGAAATTTATTGCAAGTGCTTCAGCTGATAACCCTGAACCTGTTCTGTAGCTTGAACCGTTAATATCTCTGGCGATTTTCCAAAATTCTTTAGAGTTTTTAGTTTCACCTAGATTAAGTGCATTGTTGTTTTCAAATTCTATTTTCTTGTGTATGCATACATTTTTGTAGTAGGTGTTGCAGTCATTGTACCATTTCCCTAAATCGGGATTATGCTAAATCCCGACGATTTTCAGAAGTGCAAAAGATCTTTGGCGTGCCCTCAAACAGTCATTATCAAACCATTGTTGTTTAAACGGTGAACTCGTGTTTGATATTTTGTTCGTTGTTAAGCTTCGTATAAATTCTGTAAATTTGTTTCAATTAAATTGTTCAAAGCACGCTTATAGCAGTCTGATCCCTCATTCTTCCATTTGAGTCTCAGTAGTAGTTTTAGATTAGTGTGTCGAGTTGATGATTCTCTTGTAAATTGAACTGTAATAGGCATGTGATCCGAGAAGGTTTAACACTGCACTTCGAATTTTTTAATCTGCTCAATGCATTCATTATTCACTGCACAGTAGTCATTGACTGATTGCCCTTGATCTCCTATGAAGGTATAGCAACCCTGTCCATCTCCTTCAATACATCCATTAAGCACTACTAGGTCATACATTTGTAGTAACTCTAACATATCAGAGCCATTTTTATTAAATATTCTGTCTTCCGATTTCCTGTTTACATGAGTAATCGCCGGATTAGTGATTTGTGTGTTAACATTCCAAGATATGACTGCAGCTGTTGCACGTTTTTCGGTGCTGGAGCATCAACAACTGCCTTTATTTGTTCGTTATTTGGAGAAATCGAGCCACTAGAGATAATGTGTCCTAAATGATCCACCGTTTCCACAAAAAATTTACACTTTTTTGGATTGATTTGAACATTATGTTAATTGAGTTTATTAATACTCTTAACCAATTTGCGTGGCAATCATCCTGATGTACAGCTCCTATAAAAATATCATCTATAAAACAAAAAACATTTGGTAAAACTTTGCTGATGTTTTTACTACTGAAAGCAAAACCTCCAAAAAATTGCCAAAACCAACTGTCGAAGCCAGCGATTTGAGACGAATGAATGAATGATGTAATGCTCTCTCCTTAACGGTGAAATGCTTTGTTAAACTTTAATTTTTTTACTTGTTAGCACCAGGAGTTAATGTAAATATTAAATGGCTTATTCGTCCTTGCACACATTATGGATTCTATGGGATCAATCTTTTTTCGTACTCAAACTGTGCGAGAATTCTAAAAGATCCACCATTCATAAATCCTCTGGTCCGAATGGTTTCCCCCGATTTTTCTGAAGAGGTGTTTATTCACGCTAGAAAAACCACTGAGTAGGCATTTCCATTTATCCTTCTAATCCCAAAAAAGCAGAATCTTAAAATTTTCTTGGTATCGACGAGTTCCATCTTCGTTGGATTACAAATTTTCTTTTGAACCGTTCAATACAAGTTTTGTTTGATGGATTCAAGTCTGAAGCCCATAACAAAAATTTTAATGTGCCCCAGGGCTCCGTTTTATCTCCCACCCTTTCCTCAATTTCTTATCCAATTTATTGTCCCTCGTCCTAGGGGGTCGAAAGTCCGGTCCCAGGTGGTAATTTTTGAACTCCATTATCTCTCGATCTAGAAACACCGCCGAAGCTGCACTGCATTATATCTATCATTATAATAGTTCTATTTTCAATAACAGCTTTTTAGTGACATAGCCTTAAACAATTCAGCCATATTATTACGAATATGTACCCTGTGTTCAATTTTGGGATATCCTTAGCCATACTACACGAATGTGGAATACTTTATTGGGTTCAGTATTCCCCACCTATGTACTTCAATATTCGGGCATTCAAAACCTTTGCCCATTGGTACCTATACTTTTCTGCTTTTGGATTTTTATCCTTTTTCCTATTTGCTTGCACTTCTTGAAAACGTGCATGAAATCCAAAACATTGTTGTCTATAAAATCACTTAAGGTTTATTTTATGTGAACGTTATCTTTTATACCTAACTCAAATTAGATAAAAGACCACTTCCTTAATAATGGTCTTGTAATTTGTGAAATGTCATCTTATGTTTCATTAAGTTTAGCTAAAGCATTTACAATACATCTTAAATGGATATACGGCCAAGGAAATTTTTCGAAAAAAAATAATGTTGACTTAATGTCACATTTTGTTTTCCATGGGTAAGTTAAATCAAATTATTTTTTGATCTGGATCTGTCAAAACACAAATTTGTCCTGTTTTTGCATTCTATGGATTGATAAATTGATTTAATCTTGATTTAACATCAAATCCGCAGATCTGGGTTTTTCAGCCGATTTACTCTTCTTTTCACCAACAATAAATAAATAAATTGGGTGGCGCAACAGTATTGAGAACTAGGGTCTAGTGACTTTCAATTCCCAACCATTTCTGTGTGCAAGTAATGTTGTCAGACATGACCGGGCCTACAGTTGTAAACAGAATTGGAATGGCTAATTTGAGAAAGCACTTTCATGACATTAATTACTCATTTAGGATTTCTCAATACCTCTCAAGAGGCAGTACCTCTCAGTGACAGTCCAACGCACTAACCATAACGCCACGGCTTTCTTTTTTTATATAATAAGCGCACACGCACATTCAAAGGGATAATACTACCCTTATTATGTAGACCCAGTTTGAGCACTAGGAAAGGGAGAGAGGGGTTGAAAGGAGGTGTCGGTGCACATTGGTTTTGAATTCCCGAATATTGCAATGACTGTGAAAGACAGAGTGTGGCAAGGCATTCCACATTCGCATAGTACGGCTAAAGAACGAATCTCTTTTCTTGACAGTACGACCGAAGTTGGGCTCGAGGGTATATTGATAAGCATTCCTAGAAGCGCAAGTATTACGGTTGAACTGTTTAAGGGGAGAATGCAGCTGGCTATTTCTCTAGAGCATAAACCAGCCTGAGATCCAATTAACGCTGTAGTGCGCAGTTTTGATACCAAATACTCGTTTGACCTTTGATTGAAAGGGATAGATTTATAGAGAAGCTTCATAGCGATTATGTTAAAGCTATTTTGTTGCATTGAGAAAAAATAAGGTCTCTAATCTTTTTCTCAGATTGTGAAAGAATGCTTTTCCAAAGTATTTCATTCTAGTGTTTGCCAAAGCAGGACAAGCAGAGGAAATGGATTATCGTTTCACTTTCTCTTTGGTCACTACAGCTACGGCAAAAGATGTTGTAAGAGATACCCAACTTCTCTGCATGAACTCCTATAGCCAATGTCCGGTACAAACCGCAACAATCCTGGCTATGTCTTGCCTTGGCAGAACCCAGATCAGGGTGACACCGAGGTTAATATTCAGGTTCTCAAGCTCATCGCAACATTGCTGGACCCATTTAGATGATAATATGGCCGAGTTAATGGCTTTGACAGCTGCCTGACTGTCTGTAAAGATAGCCACATTTCGGTTTTGGTTTGGGGTTTGTTTAAGTATCTTACATGCCTCCCTTATTGCCAGCAGTTCAGCCTGAAAAACGCTAGCAAAGTCAGGAAGCCTAAAGGATTTGGCTTTTAGGGACTCAGAAAAGATCCCAGAACCAACTCCGCACTCCATATTTGAGCCTTCAGTAAAGATGGTTGTGTCGAAACCTATCGACACGATGTCATCCTCCCAATCTTCTCTCGATGGGAAAATAACCTTAAAACCCTTACTAAGGTCCAAAGTAGGAGTGCAGTAGTCAGTGTCTACCGAGATAATATCTGAGGGAATCAATTTCGTAGTGTTTCTGTGACCATAAAGTTTTGACAACCAGCTATTTGATTCCTTCAGCCTAATAGCGCTGCAGAAAACTATGTATTTAATAAAAAGGTCCATTGGTAGAAGATCCAAAATAACGTTTAAGGCGTCCGTTTAGCAAGTACGCATGGCCCCTGGTGTGTCCACGCAAGCTGTTTTCTAAACCTTCTTTAGCTTATTAATATTATAGACTTTGCTAAGAGCAGGCCCACACACACTCGAACCAAACGTTAAGATTGAGCGTACTACGGCTGTGTACGTCCATAAAATCATCTTCGACTGAAGTCCCCACTTTTTGACGAAAATTTTGCTGCAGGTGTGCCGACTTTTATGCCTTTTAGATGCGTATTAAGCGAGATATTCGCATTTAAAGTTTGAACATGGATTTTTGCCCATAACTTGTTGTAGAGTTGGTCTTATTCAAAGATAGGCACACCAATGGAAAGGGATTGATTCCTAGATCACAATCCTGAAATTTCAGCCATCTAAGTGGTCTAGATCAAGAAATATTGGAGTTCAAAAATTGTCCTATAGGTGCCGACTTTTATGCCTTTTAGATGCGTATTAAGCGAGATATTCGCATTTAAAGTTTGAACATGGATTTTTGCCCATTACTTTATGTAAAATTGGTCTTATTTTAAGATAGGCACACCAGTGGAAAGGGAATGATTCCTAGATCACAATCCTGAAATTTCAGCTATCTAGGTGGTCCAGATCATGAAATATTGGAGTTCAAAAATTGCCCTCTAGGTGCCGACTTTTATGCCTGTAGGATGCGTATTAAGCGAGATATTCGCATTTAAAGTTTGATCATGGATATTGATATTTTTTTGTAAAATTAGTCTTATTCAAAGATAGGCAGATAGATGTTCAAATGGTAGACTTGTGCATTCAAGACGACACAAGCGTCCACAGGTTTTTCTTAAAACCTTCCTCTGTCTATCAACTCCTATTCTCACCTCCCCGCGGTGAACATCGGGTGCCTAGTACCTCAACTAGAGATTGGGTTCCAACCCCAGTGGAAAGTTGTTGGGTTCCACAAACGAGAGAGGGGGGAGAAGTGTTTCCACTAATTCACATCTCCTTATCCAGGCGGCAGCGGAAGAATTCTCGATACGGTGGCTTTTACAGTTCCAGTAAGGTTAAACTACTTAGTGAACACCTTTTAGGGCTTCTTCGACATATTCGGAGCCCAGAGCTGTAAGGAGCGGTTTATCTGGCTCCCCTTCCTTGGAGTTATACTAAGGATCTGGCCCTCCAAGTATGGGGTTGTGCCATCGGGGTGGCTTCCAGACCACGTAAAAAATACCTTTAGTTGCGAAGCAACAACAAGCCTCAGGGCGGATTCCCTAATGACAACCCACGCAAACAAAATAAGGACAACGAACTTCGGATCTGTACGTGGAATGTTAGGTCCCTTAACAGACCACGTGCAGCCGAACAATTAGCGGAAGCCCTAAACTGCTGCAAGGCAGATATTACAGCCATCCAAGAAGTGCGATGGGATGGACCGGGCAAACGCAAGCTAAAAGCCTGCGATATATATACGTCGACTTCTACCGAGAACAAAGACAGAGTCTATTTGGGTGTGGATTTTTTGTTGGAACTAGACTCAGGCAAAAAGTCTTGGGTTTGAACAGTGTGAGCGAGCGCATCACGACAATCCGCATCAAGGCTAAATTCGCCAACATAAGCCTAATATGTGCGCATGCCTCAACAGAGGAAGACACCAAAGACATATTCTTCGAGCTCTTGGACGAGACATATGAGCAGTAGCCTGGCTATGACATTAAAAAAGTCTTAGGAGATTTTAATGCAAAGCTAGAAAGAGAAGACATCTTTTGTGGCATAATCGGGAGATACAGCCTGCACGACACCACCTCCGACCAAGGATTCAGGCCGGTCGATTTCGCTGCGCGTTGAGACGTTCTGGTAGCTAGTACGTGGTTCACACATCTCAATATCCACAAGGGGACATGGAAATCTCCCGATCAATCAACCGTCAACCAGATTGACCACATTGCGATCGACGCACGACACTTCTCCAGTATACAGGATATCCGAACATTCCAAGGGGCCAACATTGACTGGGAAGGTACGTCTACGGATATCCCGATCCAAGCCAAAACAAGGAAGTAAGGTGAGAAGATTCGACGTTAGATGGTTACAATCGCAAAAGACTGCCATGTTCTTTTCCGATCGAGTCTCTAATAACCACTCAAGGATTTCTATGCTGCCCGCATTAGCATTGAAAAGCAGTGGCAACATTGCCTTGCAGCCATCAGAGATGCCGCCTCTGAAGTGCTAGGTTTCACACGGCCACCACAACGAAACCCCTGGTTTGATGACGAAAGCCGGCAAGCGCACGCAGCGAAACAACAGGCATACAAAACGACGCTGCACAAAAGGGCTAGAGCTGCTCGAGCAGAAGAAGAGAGAGGAACACCGGCTTCTTAGATGAAAAACAAATAGAGCATCAGAAGCGCGCGATCGGTGAGATAGCGGGATGTCACAACAGAAATGAGTTTCGTAAATTTTACCAAAAGGTAAAAAAAAACCTCCCAAGGGTACCAGCCACGAACCGAAGACGATCAGGGGAACATCGTAGTAGAACCGCAGTCGATGCTGAAAATATGAAAAGATCACTTCTCCAAATTATATAACGGCGATAACGAACCGAATTCCGCTGTAAGGGAGATAGAACCACTCAACCTCGGCGACGCAGATCAACAATTCCGCCTACCCGACCTTGACGAAGTGAAGACAGCTATATCTAAGCTTAAGTCAAACAAAGCTGCTGGAGCTGACGGCATCGCTGCCGAACTATTCAAAGCAGCAGGCGATGACTTGGTACGGAGTATGCACCAACTCATCTGCAAAATATGGTCGGAAGAAAGCATGCCCGATGAGTGGAATCTCAGCATAGTGTGCCCGATACATAAGAAAGGAGATCCTCTGAATGGCACCAACTACATCATCATCAGTCTCCATCAGTCTCCTTAACATTGCGTATAAGATCCTCTCTGCCGTATTATGTGAACGTCTGAAGAAATTCGTCAACAACCTGATCCTTATCAGTGTGGCTTCAGACCAGGAAAGTCCATTATCGACCAAATATTCACACTACGGTAGATCTTGGAAAAAACCCAGGAGCTTCAAATCGATAGCCACCATCTATTTATCGATTTTAAAGCCGCGTATGACAGCATCTATAGGGAAGAGCTCTACAGAGCAATGTCTAGTTTTGGCATCCCTGTCAAACTTATCCGTGTGTGCAGAATGACGATGGAGAATGCACGCTGCTCTATCAAGGTCGGAAAAGATCTTACCGATGCATTTGGTGTCAAAAAAAGTTTTAGACAAGGCGATGCACTGTCATGTGATTTCTTCAACATCGTTCTGGAAAGAATTGTGCAAAACTCAACCGTCAACACTAGAGGCACAATCTTCCAAAGGTCCATCCAATTACTCAGATACGCAGATGATATTGACATAATTGGAAGATCAAAGCGTGATGTAAGTGGAGCGTTTTTGAGCATTGCGACGGAAGCGAAGAAGATGGGTTTAGTGGTCAATGAGGGCAACCCCAAGTATATGCTGTCATCAAAAAAGGATACTGAATAACGACGTCTTATATAAAACGTCACCATGGACAGCTAAAACTTTGAGGTAGTTAAGGACTTTGTCTACCTAGGCAGCGCTATTAACACAGACAACGACACCAGCGCTGAAATCAAACGAAGAATAACTCTTGCAAATCGCAGCTTCTTTGGATTTAGAAGGCAATTGAGAAGTAAAGTCCTCTCTCGAGCATCTAAAATCTAAAAGACTCTCATCATCCCGGTTCTCATTTATGGCGCTGAGGCCTGGACCCTGTCAAAGAAAGATGAGAGCGTCTTAAGTAGTATTCACATGAGCGCGACCAACGAACGACGAATGACTTACAAAATGTGAGTTTATATACGTTTGAAGACATATTTCCGCACAAATTCTTAACAAAACGATAGCAATATAGTTTCTATTTGATTTATGATGCGTACTTTTACTTTTCAATATCGTATATTAATAAATTTAAGAAAACAAATTTATTCGTCGGGGAAAAAATTAAAGTTGATATGACCTGTCAAACTTTATTCACGTTCCACATTATCCACACTCACAACGAATAAAATAATTGGGAATGCTTAACCTAAAAAAATCATTCTTGTTTTAGTTTCGGTGGTCAAAGTCAAACTTTATTCGCGACGAATTAAAAACTCTCATGTGAAAAAAATGTCAAAATCGACGAATTTTCGTTCATTTGTTGGTCGTGCTCATGTGAATAATGCTTAAGTGATGCCTTTATTGTGTTTAAAGATTAAAGCACAAAAATATCGAGTATGTGTTGAACGCACCCAACAAATATAATTTCTCGCCAAGTGGACACTTTTGTAACTAATCTGTGGCTATCTGTCAATGTCAATGCATAGCTTTGTTTTTCAATTATTATTTCAGTCGCAAATCGCATTAAATTATAAAAACTATTTTGAAAACTTTGATACTATATTTTGTAAGAAAAGTAAACACACAATTATGACTGCACCATTGGAAAATCTCGAAACTCAGCTCGAAATGTTTATTGAAAACGTTCGTCAAATACGAATCATTGTAAGTGATTTCCAACCCCAAGGCCAAAATGTCCTAAATCAAAAAATGTAAGTGAACTAAATAAAAATTCCGACTTAAAGAGTAATTATTTGTATATTGTCTGTCTTTTTAGTCAAAGCTTAGTTACTGGACTACAAGAAATTGATAAATTAAAAAATCAAGTCCAAGATGTTATGGTTCCGTTTGAAGTATTCGATTACATCGACCAAGACCGAAATCCACAACTGTATACTAAGGATTGTGTAGAGAAAGCATTGGCCAAGAACGAAGAAGTCAAAGGAAAAATTGATGCTTACCGCAAATTCAAGTCGAATATTCTTTTGGAATTGAGCAAAACGTTTCCAAACGAACTTAATATGTATCGAGCTATAAGACCAGATTCTTGAATAATTGAAAAGTAGAAGAAAATAAAATTAAAATTAGACAAGATCAGATTAAAATGTAAGAAAAATAAGAATGGTTCCAATTGGTAACGATAACGAGGTATAAAATAACATTTGCTACATCAATTAATTATTTAAAAATAAAACAAAACAATTTCAAAATGTTGTTTCCATTTCCATCCATTGGGTATTAAGTCATTTAGGTTCATGTCCCTTTAAATTCTGCTCTTTTGCGATTCCACATTTCGCCCCTTTTTCACCCTTTGATAGCCAAGGACTTAGATATCAAAAAAATAAAACTAGAAGGGTTAGAACGGTTCAAAAAATTGAAGTTCGGGTTTGAAAATTACAAAAAAGCAAACAAAGATTTCAAACAAAGAGTATCAAAGTTTTATTTAACAACAATTTATCAGATTCCCTCCTCCATTCCTGTTATGGACAGAGTTCGTAACCTGATATTTTTTTACTTGATTCAGTCAGATCTTTATGTATATATCTCTACGTCGTCGATGAAGTTTACTGAACAATCGTTACATCGTCCTCCTCCGGAACTTCGAGCACATCAACATTCCCATCAACTGATGCCTCCAACTTCAACAAACTATTCTCCAAAGATGCCAAAAACGAACTATCCTTGTACTCAGGCCAATTGCGAAATTGACAAAATAACGTCAGCATTTGATTGGGTGTCAAGTCTCCAAACTCTGTGTGAATATTCAAATTGGGAAAGAAGCATTCATTACTAATTTCAACACAATTCGTTGAGTACTTTGGTAAGAAATTGGAAGTTTCATTTGGATACATTAGTTTCACGGGTGTCGGGGGTTTCGACTGAACTATAAGCCGCGGCCCACACCCGGGAACGTACTTCTCCAGATTGGGTATTATTCGATTTCGTCGGCTTACACAATTCTGCTTGACAAAATACCAAAGCGCCTGGACATCTGCTGGGGCACAGAACTCATAGAAATTACGCCTCGGCACAATCTTAACAAGATACAGCCCATCTGGGTTGATTGAATTCACTTTGTCGAGCTTGCCGCTCTTCTTGAACTTGTATTCGGCCTGTCGCGGCAGGAAGTACTCTCTGGGCAGTTTGGTTATGAATTTATGCTCGAACATCATTTGGAAGAGCATTGACGACGATCTGTAGATCATGTATCCGATTTCATTGCTACAAGTCAAGTGCACATATATCGCTGGAGGCATAACCAAATACAACTCACTTCGGCCAAACGAAAAGAGGCTGTTTTGAAAGACAATTGAATTAATCAAGTGCTTAAAAAAGACATACGAACCAACAGCCCCGAAGACAACCATATTTGGGTCATCGGCATATAATTTCTTGGGAACATCCGCGAGGAGATTAGCAACTCGTGAGCCATCGTCAATTTTATCTTGAAACACGATTTTCCAGAGATTTATAAAATCTCCTCTCTTTAGGGAGCATTCTTGGTTGTTTTGTTGGCAGATATTTATAAGTCTTTTATTATTCAACTTTGTTTGTTCGATTAGGATTATTTTCTTGAATAGTTTCCAATCCACGAATTTCTGTGTCATTAATCCAATGCCTGGATTAAATTCGAGCAGGGTACTTTCGGCGGAAATGTGAGGTTTTAGAGCATCGGCTATGATGTCGGCCCCTTTTTGGTTGGCCAGATAGAATGCCTCAGGTGTTCTTTGCCGTTTTTTGTAGATTTTTGAAGGTAGCAACTCAGACAGTTGTTCTTCATTATTTAGGAGATTTTCATTGGCACTATTTTGTATGAATCTTCTTGAATATCGGCAAATCAGAAGGCTAAAATTATTTTTAAACATTTTTGTTGAGAAAATTAAAATATATCATAGTCAACAATCGATGGAACGTCAAAGTTTGTTTTGACATTTGGCATGATGGCAATGGGGTGTTCATTTGAAGGTTTGTTCCTGTAGTTTTGAACACACAGTTTCAGAATATGTCAGAAAATGTAAAACAACAATTTTAACGATTCCTTTTTGTAAATAAATAGAGTTTAACAGCATTCAATCATTTTTAATGAAAGCAAGTAAGTCCTTAGTTAAGTCAAAAGTGGTCTACACAGTGAGACTTTCTTTCAAGTTGATAGAAATGTTTGCACCTGTCAAACTTAGTTGTCAATCAAAATGTCAAAACATTGCTTGAAAGCTTGCTATTTTCGAAACGAATTGTGCGATTATGGCCCAAATAGCCATTTTCAACCAATTAAGCAAACAATCGATAAAATTGTGAAGATATTTGAAGAGAGTGGAAGAATTACGGATCAATCAATACATTTTTCTTGGTTGGCGATTGATTGAACGATATGTAGTCCCAGATTAAAAACCAACATAAATCTATCTCACATTAAGCACGCAATAAGTCAAATGTCATTCATATAATATTGTTTTTCACATTATTTAATTACAAAGTCAAAACTTATGATGCAATAAAATGTTTATCAAATATGTATCCCTGTGCGTTTTATTTAGCTTTACTTTCTTAACCGAAAAATGAATAATCCTTTCATTTTTTTCAATTAGTGCTTATTTCGTGCATGGTAAAAGTAAAACTAAGCTCATGTCTGATTTGACAGATAATTAGTTGTAACCTTCCGCTGAGAGGACTACGCAAGGCTCAGCAAAGTTTTATCGAAGGAACATTGTAATCCTTCATTTCAAAAAAAGCCTGATGGAACCTGGACAGCCTCTCCAGAGGAATTTCTCGAGCTACTGATGAAGACGCACTTTCCGGGTTGTGAGAGTGATAAATGCGAATCGCTTGAAACCACATAGCTCATGTGGAGCAAGTCAATTCCGTTATAAACAGGGAAAATATTTTGTGGGCCATCAATACTTTTTCTCCATATAAATCCCCAGTCACGGATGGCATACTGCCAGTTATACTTCAAAAGTTGCATGATGTAGGAGCTCCATGGCTGGAACAAATTTTCAAAGGATGTCTCCTTCTCAAACATGTGCCCATGTCGTGGAGACAGGTCAAATTAGTTTTTATCCCGAAAGTGGGTAGGAGAGGTCACGAATCCTCGAAGAATTTCAGACCAATAAGCTTAACATCTTTTGTGCTTAAAACCTTGGAGCGTATTCTTGATTACCATATTATAGAAATCCTAATTGGAATCTTAAGGGCAAATCTACGGAGACTGCCCTCCATGAGGTAGTGCGTACTGTAGAACAAACAATCCATTATAAAGAATTTACTCTTGCCACCTTCTTAGACATAGAAGGTGCTTTTAACAACGTCCTTACAGAATCCATAGAAGAATCGCTCGTTAAGTTCGGTGTAGAAGACTTCATTCGAGAATGGATTATTTCCATGCTCAGTTGTAGGAAGATTCGAGCCACTCTAGGTAATACAATCGCAACAAAACACGTGAGTAGGGGAACAACCCAGGGTGGTGTCCTTTCGGCTTTTCTATGGCTTCTGGTCATGGGTGCAATTCTCGTTAAATTATAGAGATGTGGAGTGAAGGCGGTAGCCTATGCGGATGACTTGGTGGTATTGGTGTCAGGAAAGTACACCTCTGTGATTAGTGAAATAACTGAGTCAGCTTTGAAGAAAGTTACGAGCAACGAGTTGTGGACTAGGAACCAAAGTAAAACTTAAATCTTGCTCTTTACCACCAAAAGTAAAGTACCGCCCTTCACGCTACCTCGACTCAACGGCTTCCAGTGCAAAGTATTTGGGAGTTATACTCGACCCTGAACTAAACTGGAAACTAAATATTGAAGTACGGGTTAAGAAGGTCTGTGTTGCCTTTTACGCCTGCAGCAAAACTCACTACTGCACTTCTACTTTGAACCTTAGTAAGGGTTTTAAGGTTAGTTTCCCATCGAGAGAAGATTGGGAGGATGACATCGTGTCGATAAGTTTCGACACAACCATATTTACTGAAGGCTCAAAGATGGAGTGCGGAGTTGGTTCTGGGATGTTTTCTGAGTCCCTAAATGTAGCAAAATCCTTTAGGCTTCCTGACTTTGCTAGCGTTTTTCAGGCTGAACTGCTGGCAATAAAGGAGGCATGTAAGATACTTAAACAAAACCCAAACTAAAACCGAAATGTGGCTATCTTTACAGACAGTCAGGCAGCTGTCAAAGCCATTAACTCGGCCATATCCTGCGATGAGCTTGCGAACCTGAATATTAACCTCGGTGTCACCCTGATCTGGGTTCTGCCAAGGCAAGACATAGCCAGGATTGTTGCGGTTTGTACCGGACATTGGCCTATAGGAGTTCATGCAGAGAAGTTGGGTATTTCTTACAATACCTTTTGCCGTAGCTGTAGTGACCAAAGAGAAAGTGAAACGATAATCCATTTCCTCTGCTTGTCCTGCTTTGGCAAACACTAGAATGAAATGCTTTGTGAAAGCATTCTTTCACAATCTGAGAAAAAGATTAGAGACATAATTTTTTCTCAATGCGACAAAATAGCTCTAACATAATCGCTATGAAGCTTCTCTATAAATCTTTCCCTTTCTATCACAGGTCAAACGAGTTTTTGGTATCAAAACGGGACACTTCAGCGCTAATTGGATCTCAGGCTAGGTTGCCTTGAGATCGCCATTTCTACCTACCTACCTATCCTTGCGCTAAACGAATATGGCTGTATACGCTTCAACATCGCTGGGAACAACGCTTAGAGAAGATGCCGATTTTGGCAAAAATATCATCTTTTCAGATAAAGCTCATTTTGATCTTGACGAATATGTATGGGGCACAGAAAACCCGAGAAAATGAGTCACTCTTTCGTGCGATTTCGGTCCACAGGCATTATTCCTTACAAAAAATAAGTGAGTTGCCATTACAGTCAATGGCAATTGTTTACGGGCCATATTGAACAAATTTTTGTTCACAAAAGGAGGAGGAGCATATTGGCAACATTTAATTTCAACAGGACGGCTCTACATGCCACATGCCACATAGCCGAAGCTACACTCGATGTTTTTATAGCATTTTCAAAATAAAAAAAATATTTGGCAGACCCTTTATAATTTTCTAGCTCACGTTTACAAGAACGCTACAAGAACAGGTTTTTCAATTAAAGATGGCAGTTTGAATAGCCCACTTTTTGGTTAGATGTCAGCTTTGAATATCACACGTTTTGACATTTAAAAGTACAAACTATATAATTACTAATTTGTTTTGTCTGAATTTGAAGATATTTATGTGGATGACATTAATTTTTAAGAAATTTTATTATTTTTACATAAGTAAAAAAAACTTAAAAAAGTAAAATAAATAAACTAGGTGGCGCAACAGTCCGTGGAGAACCAGGGCCTTACAACTCTTAACCATTCCTGTGTGCGAGTAATATTGCTGAGATTGAAGAAACCTACTGTTTATATGCCAAATCCGAACGGCTAATTTTGAGAAAGCATTTTTCATGACAAGAATTAAACTTGGGGAATTTGTCAAATCCTTGCAAGAGGCAGCAATCGTGAATAAAACTTTAGGTGGCACAGGCAGGGATCGAACCCAAGGCCTCTTTCATAAAAGTCCAACGCACTTACGATCATGCCCTAGGCACTACACTTGAAAAAGTAGCACTGAGAAAAACACAATTCTACAAGAAAAGTTTAATGGCCGTGAAATTATATGTTGAACTCGAGCAGCTTCCATTTGGTAGAGCTCTTTTAACTGGCCATACATTACTGAGCAAATAAATATATTTGTCCCGAGCCAAACCAATACCGATATTGTGTCTGGAAATAGAATTGGCTCGATTTGAAGCTGTCGTCTGTCAATTCATTAGATTTTCAGATTGTCAAAAATATTGTAGCCGAAGACAAGGATCCACGGTTTACACAATTATAGCTTACTCTGAAAAAACTTTCTAACTATCTCGACTACCATATTTCATACAGTTATTGAAGGAACAAGTTCTTGATGTGTCTTTCCTTCTTATGATTTTGTCTACTATCAGTTGCCAACTTATCATTAACATTTAGTTGCATCCTAATCGTTGAAACTATTTTTCTGATCAACTGAAAGTTGCCTCATTGAGTTCGGGTGAGCAACTTTATGTTGCCTAATGGGTGCGTGGTCTTAGTGTGTTATGAAAGTCACAAAACAAACAGTTCCCACCATTGGAAGTTCTCAACCGAACTTACAGAGGACGCCACTTTAAATTCGACCCTGACATCAACTGTCATTCCCAGCCATTAAATCGGTAACAGCTGATAGTGACATTTCGTATTTTCATTTTAACCTATTCGCACGTGCAATTTTGTATTTTGCTGCACTTTGCAATTTTGCATCCAAATTTCAAAACGTACCCAAAGAAAAAAATAATATTCTCATTGGTTATCAATTAAAATAATTTAAAAACCACAAATTCATCATGGATAATAAAATGATGAAGTACGCTCTCTTCGGTTTGTCGGCGGTCGTTGTCTCCGAAATTACCTATCGTTACATTTGGTGCTGGTTTGAACGCTGCGCTAAACTACGTGCATCTCAGACCAAAAGAGAAGTCGCCGATGTTATATGGATAAATGAGCATACCCAAGATTGTGCCGTAAAAGGTGGTGAGATTCCAAAATTCTTCCATAACGGCGAGAAATGCAAAAATATGTTCTGCTATCCTCGGAATATTCGGAAAATCATTCAATTTATCGACGACGCGAAACATTCAATCGATCTCTCCATGTATATATTCACGTCGAATGAGTTGGCTAAAGCAATTGATCGGGCAATAAAACGAGGTCTCCAAATTCGTATTATAAGTGACCAAGAGATGTGCTTTTCATCGGGTTCACGAATTACCGATCTTACTCAATCCGGTAAGTACTTTCCTACCTTTGATAGGACTTTTTTCCAAGTCCTTAAGGCTTATTCTATACTTGAACCAAAAGGTATCTAGACTTAAAATTAATAAACACGTTTCAAGCTTTCCTAAAAGGAAAACAAACTTTAAAAACTTCCAAACACGTGCAATAAAATTAATAGTGCATTCGAGAACAATAATTTTCAGTTCTCACAACGAAGCATGTGCAGTTTTTTCTTTTGTTCATTACTCTGAATTTGAACACATATCTTTTTTATCATTATGTAGATACAAAAATATGATTAGAACTCTACAAAAGGTTGTCATTAAGTCCAAACAGGTGTTGCAGTTACCTACACCTATCTACCTATCTATATATGAGCTTACGTCATCCTTGCGTAATGCAATCGCATTGATCAACTTGGAGACAAAAACTCATGAAAACGACAAATCTTTCTACACTTCCATCGTTTCGATAATTTGTATTTCGTTTGCAATTATATTTCAAAGATAAATCTATTTTTAAATATCATTTGATGATGATAGGCAACCACTGAACACCCAGAATTTCTTTGTTGACTATCTACCTACCTACCTATCTTGCAAATTGCAATTCTTTCTTCATGGCCTTGAAATTATTTCTTCATAATTTGATACAAGAACAAAATTCATACAAAAAAATAAACCTATAAAGAATAAGAATACACAAACAGAAACACATATGGTTGAGAATTTTATTTTATTTAAAACAATTTTGTATAAATGGGAATATTGGTAAATTTTTCAAATGAATTTGAATTTCTGTTTTGCCTGTACCCGGTTTCATTTGGTTCTTTTCTTTGCTAAATGGATTTGAATAAAAAAAGAAAATATATAAATACAAGGTGTGTGTCATTGTTTTTTTCTTTTTTAAGTACTAAAAGTTTGAAAATAGGAAAGTAAAATAGGATTCGAGTCGCCCTTCAAATTCATGATTTCAATCAAATTTCAAAGTGAAGGCTTAAAACTCCGAAATTTACTAACAGGTAAGGAGATAGGTTAGAAAACAGATATATACTTTGAAAATCTGATCATTAGAGTCCGTCCTTGGTAATAACCACGCAAATGAACTAAGGACAACGAACTTTGGATCTGTACGTGGAATGTTAGGTCCTTTAACAGACCACGTGCAGAAGAACAATTAGCGGAAGCCCTAAACTGCTGCAAGGCAGATATTACCGCCATCCAAGAAGTGCGATGGGATGGACCGGGCAAACGCAAGCTAAAAGTCTGCGATATATACTACGGCGACTGCTACCGAGAACAAAGACAGTGTCTATTTGGGTGTGGATTTATTATGATAACTAG
Organism: Eupeodes corollae; assembly: GCF_945859685.1. Lineage (NCBI taxonomy): Eukaryota > Metazoa > Arthropoda > Insecta > Diptera > Syrphidae > Eupeodes > Eupeodes corollae. The sequence continues at coordinate 41,751,201 of NC_079148.1, forward strand.
ACTCAGGCAAAAAGTCTTGAGTTTCAACAGTGTGAGCGAGCGCATCAAGGCTAAATTCGCCAACTTAAGCCTAATATGCGGGCATGCCCCAACAGAGGAGAAAGATGAAGACACCAAAGACATATTCTTCGCGCTCTTGGACAAGACATATGAGCAGTGCACTGGCTATGACATTAAAATTGTCTTACGAGGTTTTAATGCACTACACCACCTCCGACAATGGATTCAGGCTGGTCGACTTCGCTGCGGGACGAGACTTTCTGGTAGCTAGTACGCAGTTCACACATCTCAATATCCACAAGGGGACATGGAAATCTTCTGATCAACCAACCGTCAACCAGATGGACCACATTTCGATCGACGTACGAAACTTCTTCAGTATACAGGATATCCGAACATTCCGAGGGGCCAACATTGACTTGGACCACTACCACGTTGTAGCCAAGGTACGGCTACGGATATCCCGATCCAAGCCAAAACAAGGAAGTACTGTAAGAAGATTCGACGTTAGAAGGCTACAAACATGTCCTTTTCCGATCGAGTCTCTAATAACCTCTTAAGGAGTCCTATGCTGCCTGCATTAGGCATTGAAAACCAGTGGCAAGATTGCCTTGCAGCCATCAGAGATGCCGCCTCTGAAGTGCTAGGTTTCACACGGCCACCACAACGAAACCCCTGGTTTGATGACGAAAGCCGGCAAGCGCACGCAGCGAAACAACAGGCATACAAAACGACGCTGCACAAAAGGGCTAGAGCTGCTCGAGCAGAAGAAGAGAGAGGAACACAGGCTTCTTAGATGAAAAAAAAGAGAGCATCAGAAGCGCGCAATCAAGGAGATAGAGGGATGTCACAACAGGAATGAGTTTCGTAAATTTTACCAAAAGGTAAAAAAAACCTCTCAAGGGTACCAGCCACGAACCGAAGACGATCAGGGGAACATCGTAGTAGAACCGCAGTCGATGCTGAAAATATGGAAAGATCACTTCTCCAAATTATATAACGGCGATAACGAACTGAATTCGCTGTAAGAGAGATAGAACCACTCAACCTCGGCGACGCAGATCAACAATTCCGCCTACCCGACCTTTACGAAGTGAAGACAGCTATATCTAAACTTAAGTCAAACAAAGCTGCTGGAGCTGAAGGCATCGCTGCCGAACTATACAAAGCAGCAGGTGATGACTTGGTACGGAGCATGCACCAACTCATCTGCAAAATATGCAAATCTCAGCATAGTATGCCCGATACATAAGAAAGGAGATCCTCTGAATGGCGCCAACTACATCATCATCAGTCTCCATCAGTCTCCTTAACATTGCGTATAAGATCCTCTCTGCCGTTTTATGTGAACGTCTGAAGCCATTCGTCAACAACCTGATCCTTATCAGTGTGTCTTCAGAACAGGAAAGTCCACTATCGACCAAATATTAACACTTCGGCAGATCTTCGAAAAACCCAGGAACTTCAAATCGATACCCACCACCTCTTTATCGATTGTAAAGCCGCGTATGACAGTATCTTTAGGGAAGAGCTCCACCGAGCAATGTCTAGTTTGGGCATCCCTGTCATACTTATCCGTTTGTGCAGAATGACGATGGAGAATGCACGCTGCTCTATTAAGGTCGGAAAAGATCTTACCGATGCATTTGATGTCAAAAAAGGTTTTAGACAAGGCGATGCACTGTCATGCGATTTCTTCAACATCGTTCTGGAAAGAATTGTGCAAAACTCAACCGTCAAAACTAGAGGCACAATCTTCCAAAGGTCCATCCAATTACTCGGATACGCAGATGATATTGACATAATTGGAAGATCAAAGCGTAATGTCAGTGGAGCGTTTTTGAGCATTGCGACGGAAGCGAAGAAGATGGGTTTAGTGGTCAATGAGGGCAAGACCAAGTATATGCTGTCATCAAAGAAGGACACTGAACAACGACGTCTTGGACAAAACGTCACCATGGACAGCTAAAACTTTGAGGTAGTTAAGGACTTTGTCTACCTAGGCACCGCTATAAACACAGACAACGACATCAGCGCTGAAATCAAACGAAGAATAACTCTTGCAAATCGCTGCTTCTTTGGACTTAGAAGGCAATTGAGAAGTAAAGTCCTCTCTCGAGCATCTATAAGACTCTCATCATCCCGGTTCTCATTTATGGCGCTGAGCCCTGGACTATGTCAAAGAAAGATGAGAGCGTCTTAGGATGCTTCGAGAGAAAAATTCTTCGGGTAATTTTTGGTCCCGTGGAGAATGGAGCAGAAGATATAACGACGAACTGTACGGGCATACAAGTCCAACGGCTTAAATGGCTAGGTCATGTAGAGCGGGTGGACATCAACGCTCCAGACCGGAAGGTATTCGAATCCAATCCCGAGGGACGGCGCAGTAGAGGAGGACCGCGACTCAGGTGGCGCACCCAGGTGGGAGGGGACCTCAACCAACTTGGCGTGCGAAACTGGAGACAGCTAGCTAAGGACCGAGCTGGCTGGAGACGCATGTTGGTTGAGGCCCAGGTCCGCCCCGGACTGTAGCGCAACCTTAAGTAAGTAAGTAGGTATTCTCCTTTTGAAAACTTTAAGCGATTCAATTAAAGGATTGTGTCAGATACAAGTTTCTTTAAAAAAAAAGAATAAAGGCACACTTAAAAAGATTTTTACCCTTGTATCAAATGATCGAATATGAGCATTAGGAAAAAAGGTATAGGAGGAAAGTCAGGGTATGGTAAGGCATTACCTGAACTTGACAGCACGACAGAAGTTGGCCTCGAGGTTACACTGAGCATAACTAAATTTATTTTTACCAAATTGTCTTAAAGAAACTGTAGGTCAGATCTATTCCTGACATTATTCGCCCACAGGAATAGTTGAGAGTTATAAGTCACTAGGATCTGGTTCTCCACAAGCTATTCTTGTAGATCATGTGGCTCATGTTAAATTTGTTTCTATGTAAACAATTTAAACGAATTTTTACTAAACAAAATATTTTTGTCTATTTCAGGTGTTCCCGTTCGTTTTCCTAACGCTTCCAATATGCTTATGCATCATAAATTTTGCATACTTGACGGTCCGGTTCGGTTAAATACACTTTCGAAAATTAAAAAATCAACAATGCAACCTACTCAGGGAATACTCTTCACTGGTTCACTTAATTGGACTCATCAAGTAAGGATTATACAAAAATATAAGAACTACAAAAACCATTTGATTAATTTATAACTTTTTTTTCTCTTCTTTACTCTACTTTTAGGGATTTAATGCAAATTTTGAAAATATGATAATCACTTCGAATGTAAATTTAATTGATAAATTTGAAAAAGAATTTGAACGAATGTGGTTATCATTTGACGGCAAAGATCTGAAAGAACAAAATAAATCTTCCTAAATGTGAGTTCTACTATTTTTAATGTGTTTGTTTATAACTCTTAAATTAAGATATACACAAAAGCATTTAGTTTTCTTAAAATAACACTCCTTGCAATTGAATAACTGTTCATTTTTAAAACATTCTGCTATAAACAATGTACATACATTAACTTTAAATATTTTACAAAAAATCAAAAAAGTTTACTTTACAGAACTGAAAAGGTATTGTCTTTTTCAATACGCTTTAAATTGTACCTTACATTTTGACTTGAAGAAAGTGGATAGAAGAGTAACTTGTTCCTTCAAAACGACAATTAATGACTTTCTTTTGAAATACGATAATAATTTTACAAGAACATTTTTTATTTTTTATAAGTTTCTATCGTGGATTAGTCAAGATCTGCATTCAGCGCAATAGTTTTATACACCTCTGAGTCTTTTATAAAACTCAAACTAAACAATCTATATATGTCAATTAAAATACCAATTTAAAAATCGACAGTCAAGCTCTAACCTTTAAAGCCGATAATTCGACTTCGTTAGTTTAGACTTATCCTCCTCTTTTTATAATTTCGATTTAATTTGTATTGAAAGTTAAATAAGCACAACTTAGCTTCAAAGATCTATTTTGTTTGAAGAAAACAATACCTAATCAGGTTTTTTGTTTAACGAATGTTGCGCATTTAGTTGTGAAATAGTCAAAGTAGTTAACTGTTTTTGACAAAGCTATTTCAGACTTACCTATTTTTTCTTTTGATTTTACTAAGCGTATTCTCAGTAATTGTGTTTTGCTCTGTAAATATATACCATTCATATAAATCATTATTATTGTAGTTCAATGAATTGTAAAAGAAGTCTTGTTAAGTTAAATAAATAAAAATTAAATAATTGGTTGTTTTAATGTTACTTCTTTTTCCATCAAATCATACTAAAATACTTTAATTAAAATGAAACCCATTGACAAATTGATAATGAATTTATTCAAAGAGGTTATATTCAATTCTTTTTAAAAATCCACTTTTTATGGCTTAAAAACTTGTTAGGACATTGTCAACGCTCAACGCACAGTAGAGTTTTCTATCTTGAAAGTTTTAATATTAGCTTTTAATATAAGCTTCAATTTGTATAAAGTGATGGGCGATTATACAGAGGGAATACATTTGTTTCTGACTTTGCAGGTATTATATTCCAAAATTCCAAATAAAAGAAAGGATTAAATTTACGTTATAAGTATTTATTGCTAACTCTTAATACCATGAATATTCTCGAACGAACAAAATGAACATGAGAAAGAAAAATTACCTTTTTAATTAATAAAGCTTAAGAATGAAGAATTTGACATTTGTGTACTAAATTTATAATTGACATGAATGTCATATTGGGCTACAAATTACGTTAATTCACAATAGCAATTTATAATAGTATTTTTAGTATGTTATTTTAAAAGAAAAAATATATACATTTATTGATAAATAAATGATGTCATAAACAACATTAGTTAAAAGTACTTAAAGTAGAGGTTAAATTATTAAATAAGAATGTATGATCCTTGCGATTTTATGATTTAGTTCAGTTATGTGGGGTGTGTTTATTTATTACAAAAATAAGTGTTTTACTAAAAACACAAACATTCAAGAAAATTAACATAACAAAAACAAAAATGTATCATAACCTCGAACAAAATGTTTGTCCATAAATTCAATGTCGTGAAAAGTGACATTTCTAGTCAATGTGTCAATATTGAGTTACGAATATAACTAGCTATGATAGTTCACTTCTTTTGCCATTCGTAGAACGCAACTTTTTCTTGAGTAAAGTCCAATATCTCATCAAACATAATTAACATATTTTGCTAAAATTCATACACATGGTTTATATATAATTTTATTAACGAGAAACAGTTTTTTATCAATATGATCGATATTGAATTGAATTTCTAAGCCAAAATAGCTTAGTCGAGGATCAATTTTCAACCATTCAACTCATCGTTTCATATGTATGCTGATGACGTTCAACAATGGTATAGCTGATTTCTAGGTTTAATTGGAAATGGAGGTTATGAGATAAATGAAGACCTAAATAATGTCCTACACTGGTCTCAATCTAATGGGCTTTGTTTAAACCCAACCAAATTAAAATGTCTTATTATTTACAGAAACCCATTAGAAACGACATATTTTCCTCCAAATTTAAAAAAATTGTTTGGTGATTTGTTATTTTAATATTTTGTTACCATTTACAGTGCTCTATACCTCTTTCACTTGTGTACTACATCCTTACACAGTTAAGCATCTTGCACATGAGTTACGAACTGCGACCTGCGAACTGTGGATGTTCGCATATTTTGACTTTTCCTTCACATGAGTTTTATTTCTATTCGTATACAGCGACGAATTGTCAATTTATAATTAACCTTTTCAACAAACAAAACAAGAGGGGTATAATTTTGAGGTTAAGTTGAGCGCGAACAATTTATTCGTTGCAGTGTGGATGGTATGTGGAACGCGAATAGAGTTTGACAGTTCGTAGCAAACACATTGCAATTCGTTACTTCCAAATTGTTTTTTTAAAAAATTGTCTTTTTTAGGAAACAAAATGAAAATTTTATTATCCTAGCATAAGTGTCAATTGGTTTCCTATAATTTAAATGTGTTTTTGTTTAAAATTGACTTTTTGAAATGTTTAAAATCGCGTTTGTTCGTCCATTCGTTCATTCGTTGTTCGCTCTCATGTGCAAGGCCCTTTACGATAAGTTATTCATTTCAAGCAAAATATTCTCTAGAAATTATTTATATGACAAAACAACGTTTGTCGGGTCAGCTAGTAAATGTATGAAAAATAAAAATCTAATTTAATTTCTAGGTGAAATTAAATAGTGAATTGTGTTTCTATTTCATTCTCCTGCCTGTTAACCCGTTCACTAAAATGTACCTTTTCCAATTCCTTTTAGTCCAGTCCAAAATGTTCGGAGGTCCTCTGTTTGTCTTTTTGCGTTATTTTTAGAATCTACAGTTAATCACATTTCAGAATCGAAATTTTGTCTTTGCTTGTCGTTCTTCCTCCAAACTATGTATAAAATCTGTTATATACAAAAAAATATTCCAAAATAAAAATAATAAATTAGTTTTTACTCACATTTTACTAACAACCAACCCAACAGAATGAATACGTTCCCGTGAATAAGTGAACATCGAGCTATATTACCGACGACGCGCGTTACCGACTTTATTACAGATTCACTTCGAAAGAATAATGATCAGTGGAAGTTCTAGAAAAGTTGCAAAATACTGCTAAAAATTATGCTGTCTAGGAAAATTCAATAGAACACTGTTGGGAAGTTGTCGTCGTCATCAACAGAAATGAGGTGCATCCATGAATTATGAAAATTTCAGTCTTGAGTTTGGTAGTTTTAAGTATATATTTCATTGCATAGTTTTAGGACGATATTGTTTCAGTGAATGGTAGTATTTAAACTGTTATTCAATTTAAATTCAAAAGTATGTTTATTTGTTGTACCTGAACATCTGATAACCTGATTAAACCTTATTACAAAATTATGCAATTTGTTAACACATGAATTAATTTTGGTGCTCCATAAGCATTTAATGAAGATAAGTTCAACTAAGTACAGAAAATTTCTACGCCTAGACTTTTGTCCATTCGAATAACATGCAAAAAGTGCTAAAATTAACTTTTTTAATTAACTTCCCATTGAAAGTTATTGTAATGGGGCCGATTTGTCAAATTGAAAATTTTGAAATTTTCCGACGTTTCAAGGTCCCTAGAGTCGAAATAAAAGATTGTTAGAAAGATGTCTGTGTGTGCGTACGTACGTTCGTACGTCCGTACGTTCGCTACGTTTTTTCGTCGTCTATAGCTCAAGAACCAGAAGAGATGTCGACTTCACATAAATTTTGTTAAACAGATAATAAGGCAGAAAGATGCAGAAAGGGCTCTAAAGAAAATTGCGTGGGTGGTTTTTTTTTACCATAGCCGTTTAAAAAAAGGTGAACATTTTGGTTAACCCTAAATATCTCACGAACCAATGACGCTAGAGACTTGAATTAATTTTTATATTGTAACGTGATACCAAACCAGTATTTTTTTGGAGAAAAATCAAATTAACAGTTTTTTTTATAAATCAAAGAAATTGAACAAAAATGTGTCGCCTCGAAAATTTTACGAATACGAAACGATTTTATCTCCAAAACAATTTTGTGCAACGAAAAATAAAGTTTTTAACATCTGATAAAATTTTGAGAAAAATAGAATTGACAGTTTTTTTTACAAAAAATAAAAACCTAAAACAACATTACTCAAAGTTGGTAAAAATTGATTTCCGACTCAAATATCTTCTCCAAAATTTACGGTAATGGCATCTAACTAATTTCCACTTATAAAAAACATTGTTTTCGACATTCTGAAAAATTTTGCGAAAAATGGAAATGACAGTTTTTTTTACAAAAAATAAAAACCTAAACAAGAAAATTAAAACCAGTTAGTAAAAGTTGATTTTCGACTATAATATCTTTTCAAAAATTTAAGATTATGGCTTCTCAATAATTTTATCGTATAAGAAATATTATTTTTAACATTTGGAAAAATTTTGAGAAAAATCGAATTGACAGTTTTTTACAAAAAATAAAAGCCTAATCAAAAAACAATACTAAAACTTGGTAAATATTTACTTTCTCAAATAGCTTTTAAAAAATTAAAAATATTGTCTTCAAACTTTTTTTATATCAATATTGTTTTCGATATTCAGTAGTTTGTTTTTATAAATCCAACAGTCCGTTTTTTCATAAAAATATAAAATCTACAAGAAATAGTACGCAAATTTGGTAAAAATTGATGTTCGGTTCATGATATCTCTCAAATTAATTTCATTCATCCAATTTATAGAATTTTAAAATTTAAGAAATGCTAAAAATCTATTTAACTAAACTAGATTTTCAAACAAAACTAGATTTTCAAACTAAACTATTTCTTTATATGAAAAATATTGTTGGTAATTTTAACATTTTTAGGAATAATTCAACCAACAACTTTTTTAACCCAACCCTACAAACTTTTAAGCAAGAAAAATCGACAGACTTGATGGGAAGTTATCAGTGTGGGTCGCATCCCAGCCGCTTTTTTATTCTTTGTTTCAGTAGATGCTGCCTGCCAACTCAAACATGTTTGATTCTTTACAATCTTTTCTGAAAACCCTTAGATTAGATTTTTGCAATTATCAAAGTTTTTGTTTGTCTGTTCAAAACCATTAAAATTGCAGTGTATTTGACAGGATTTTTAACTTTTTATTTAAAAAATAAACTTGTTGGTAACCAATAGGTTTACACAGGGGTATACAAGGCTTTATTATTTTTTTTTCTATTTATTTGATTTTTAAACAAATGGTATTTTTGTTTTGGCCTTTTAAGACGTTAATCAGGCATGTGAATTGAAGGGTTCATTATACTACACATTAATTTTTGACGTTAGCTTTTCTTGTAATTGTTAGGATGTTAAAAGCTTAGCTTATGTTCTAAGCCGGTAAACATGTTGTTAATTAAGATAACTCATTATAAACAAGGTTAGCGTATATATCGTTTTCTTATAAACAATAAATAAGTGTTAAGGAATCTAACAGAAAATATATAATTTCTTAAGCATTACATTTTTTTTTGTAAAGAGTCTTAAGTGTTTTGTGTTTGAGACCAATAGTCTGTTTGAATATAACTGCACCTAAAACTACTGTTCGCACTTAATTTAATATTTGAAAAAAGAACATCTTAAGTGCGATTATAATATAAAAAAAATAGATTTATTTAATGAAACATCAAGTTGATAGACAACGTCATGATCAAGTCATTTAAAAATAAAAGTGTTCCCTTGTCAATGTATGAGTGCTTTTTGTTTTCAATTATTTCATATTTGATTTTCCCCTACTTTCTTTGTTTGACTAAATTAATTCCAACTTCTTTGTTTTATTTGATAACATTTTTTCATCCGATTTTAAAGGCTTTGCGTAGGTCAGTAAGTGAAATTTTAATATACCACACATTGACTGGATTCCATCCGAAGAAGAATCCTGCCTTGAAGTCTCTCCTTCTTCTTCACAAATGGAACTATCTCTTCTCGATAAAGTCCTTCTTACTGACTTACAACAATCAATCTGTATTAAAAATTCAAAAAATTGAATTCTCGATTAAATCTTTTCTTCTGACGCTATTAGTAATCTTGTTCTAGAATCTAGATCAGGAATTACTGATATTGACAAATATCACCCCCCTTTGGACATTTTTCTTTGACTTAAGTAATCACATTACTAATCACAGAAATTCTTTTGATTGCTTATATAATTTTGATTCCAGAAGAGCCAATTTCCAGCTGTTGTCTAAAGATTTAACCATTTCTGGAATTGCTGATACATTAGCTTTCTCTAACATTGACGAAGCAGTTTCAACTTTTTATAGGGTCCTTAATTATTGTTTTGAAAAAAAATGTACCGATAAAGAAATCAAGAAATACAAAGTTTAGCCATCCATGGTACACGAAAGAATTGCTTTTACTACGTAACAAAAGAAATAAGGCATGGAAAACGTATCTCAAAACTCTCTCTCCAATCAACTTCTCTTTTTATGTTGAACTCTTTAAACAATTTAAGTCTTCTTCTAATTTTGTATATGCTTGTTATATAACTGATTTGGGCATCTCTTTGAAAGAGAATCCTAAAAAATTTTGGAATTTTGTAAACTCAAAGAAAAAATCAGATGGCTTTCCAGTTAACTTTACTTACAAGAACCTTTCGTTAGATAAAACTGTTGATATCTGTAACTGTAACGCTTTCGCAACAAATTTCTGGGAGTCTTTTGTTGAAGAAGTTGATGAAGTATATTTTCATAATCTTCACTCCTTTTCGCAAACTAGCTATAGTCACATACCGGTACTACAGAGTACGGTCCTTAATCTTTTATCCGCGTTGAATGATGACTGCTCAGCCGGTCCCGATGGTATTCCCCCGACAGTACTAAAAAAGTGTAACAATGCTTTAGTTGAATTCCTTACGTTCTTATTCAAACTTTCTCTAAAAACAGGCAAATTTCAAACGCTTTAGAACAAAGTCATGAAGTTGACTGTGTATACACTGACTTTTCTAAAGGTTTTGACCAACTTAGCCACGGAATTATTTTATTTTAACTAAGGGCTCTTGGTTTTCCACCATTTTTCTTAGCTTGGATTAAGTCATACCTTGAAAACAGATCCTACGAGGTAAAATTTAGAAATTGTCATTCTGAACCTTTTGTTGCTCAATCTGGTGTTCCCCAGGGAAGCCACCTTGGTCCTTTTCTGTTCATCCTGTCTATTAACGATGTACGAGTATCGTCATGTCTACGCTCAAGTGAACTTCTCATTTTTGCTGACGATATGAAGATTTTCAAAATAATAAAGTCCACCCATGATCGTATTCTTTTATAAGCAGACATTGATAGTTTCACAATTTGGTGTGGAAAAAATAGACTTTCACTCAACCCTTTAAAATGCCAGACGATAACTTTCAGTAACGCATTTGACTAATGTATATCACAGCAAAATCTCTGTCGTGTTTCCACATTTAAAGATTTAGGTGTACATTTCTGTTCCAACTTAGAGTTTACACATCACATTAATTGTATTGTTAATAAGGCAAGTTCTATGCTTGGTTTTATAAAACGCTATGATCCCTATGTTACTCTTTCCTTGTATAATTTCCATGTTCGTCCTCATCGTGAATATGCTCTGCAGGTACGGACTCCCTATTACGAAATTCATAGAAAACGTATTGAAACAATTCAACATAATTTCATTCGATTTGCCCTAAAGGGTCTTCCTTGGGAATATCCGGGTAGTAAAGCATATACACTATTTTTAATTAGTCATAGCCCAGTCTTGGCTAACTAAACTTTTAGAACGGACTGATATAACACGTCAACATATAAAACTGACATAATTCACCATCATACGGTTCCTAATCAAAGACAATATCATCCACACCCAATCACAGCCCTTTCCAAAAATGTCTAAAATGTTGTTTCTCAACTTGTTGATATTTCTTGACATTAAAGTTTGATCTTAAAGTTGATATTTTCTTAAGTTTAAGGAACGTTCTTGAAAACCTATCAAACTGATTCAAAATTTCTATTTGTTTAAATGTTTTAACTTGAAAAAAAAAAACGATCTTATGCATTACTGGTACCTAACCCTTTATAGATTTGTATGTACATTGTAAGTCGAAATACCTGTGACATATGCACTCACTTAAAACACATGACCTAGATAGAATAGATATATTTACGGCGCGGCGTTGTTCAACATGAATCAATAAACCTAACATGTGTTTAGACTTGGACGTTGATAAATTAAGATTCTTAACAATATAATATACTATACGTATCTTTTTTCTGTGAATGTGAATGAATTTTATTTTAAATATTATTTCGTTCCCCCTTTTTGTTTACACGTCTTATATTTATCGTTGTTGACGTTTGCAACAGAATAGGAGCATTTTGAACTCCACCTTTATCAACAATACACCACAAAACAAGGCACAAAAATGGAACAATAACTCAAAGCTAATTGAAATATTGTTAGCTCGATGACAAGTGCCAACATCATCGCTTCTGCATCAGCTCTTGCACTCTCCCTCAATATTTATAATATGTGTCAATAAATTCTTCTTCGTTTCTTTTTTTATTTAATGCTTTATTAACTCTTAAATGTATGGTCAAATTAATCAAATCCCTTTTTTATTTGTAATCAAAAGAAAACCCCGCTTCGCTACGATGATGATGATGGAGTGAAGATGAGGAGAGCAGGGAACTCGATTTGGAACTCGAGCCCGCACCTGAAATGCCATAAATAATAACACTCCCTTGTATTGTTCCCTTTAACACTCTTGGAAAAATATACCTACTTAAAGGTGTTTCTTTGATTGTTGATTGTCGGTGGTGCTCTTTTTGGTGGTCGTTGATTCTCCGCCTACGTGCAGACGTGGATATGGAGTGTGGACATGGACAAGGGACATATTTAAAAGGGATTATTTTCCTGTTTTTCTTTTTCTTTGTGAATTCAATGATAAGTTGTATCGTGTGTTCCTACTTCCTACACGGGCGGCGGCGAAGATATGTACATTCAATTAGGTGTGGAGTAATTTGTTTGAAAACAAATCGACGGATCATGTCATTACGGTGAAACAATTAATATAATGAAAAGATAACGATCGACTTAGCTTCTAGGTAAATACATTGGGGAACAAGTATGCTAACAAGACCAACTAAGAATCTGTCAAAACTTATGTAGGGCATTAATTTGGTGGTCAATTAAATTATACCTTCATTTTAAAATAGGGTAGTATGATACATAGCTACTTTTTAAAAAAAGGGAAAAGTGTATCGTAAGATTCGTGACAGAAAAAGTTGACGGCATTGACGTCTATTTAGGAGAAGAATATAAATTTAACAAAGCGGAAGGGCTACCGACATAGAATTAGGCACATTTCTTTCATTTTGTGTAGATAGTGTAAACAAGTTACTAGGTTTTTCAATCATCACATACCTACTATGTATTTATTTGGCAGCTGTCAATTTGATTTTATGTTCTCATTATTGATTGATTGAGAACCCGTTTTTCAGTCATCATCTGTCGTCTAACCAAACCCAATTTGTATTAAAAAAAAGCATACCAATTAGTATTACGTTAATAACAACCTTTTATTAGGTAACAATTATAGCAGGTTACCGAGCAGTAAGAGAAACCAGTCGCCGTAAAATGTAACAGTTTGAAAACGAGCTTTGATTCGTTGAACTTTACCCAAACTTAACCCAGGTTTTTCTGGTTGCCTAAAAATAAAGAGTTCTATAGATAAGTTTCCAAAACACACTCAACATCTGCAAATTGTATATTTAACGTTAAAATAAAAAAAGGCTAAAACTTAAATTTAGTTTTAAATTACTTTACACCCTTTTTCAATGTAGTACCCTTCTGGTGTTTTTGTTCCTATTTTTGAACTATTTGCTTGCCTTTTTCAAAATACGTTCAGTAACCTAAAATCGATTGTCGCTAATAAAATAGGAACTGGAAACACTCAAACAGTCATGGACTCAAACGTCAAACTTGACAGTTGACACTTTTTGTGTTCAAATTATGGAAAAAACCAAGTACATTTCAAAATCATTAGATCTGTCAGCTAACAATTTAGGACAATGTCTCGTCATTGTGTGAACTTAAAATTTTGTGTGACAATGTTACTGTCATAAAGACTACAGAGGTAAATAAGACCATAAATATAATTTATCTTAGTGAAAAACTTTCGTTTTCTTATAGCGGTTTGGAAAAAAAAGAAGTTTGTAGCCCAGATTTTCTAGTTTTCACATTAATTTAATTTTTCATCTGGCAATACATTTTTTGGAGTTAGTGTTTGACAGCTGTCACTTGAGACACGTTTGAAAATCGTTCATATTTATTACCAAAATAATGGCTTTGGTTCATATAAACATTGCTAACAAACAATTTATTGAATGAAGCTTTTGACGGGCGTGGCGTGACCTCCAAGATCGTACAATTTAACACTGATAGATAATTTTTAGAGGGTTATGTGAAGCGGCTTTTCTAAGCAGATAAGCCAGAGATCATTGACGTCTTGGAAGAGAGTATTCGGCTAGTCATTGCGCATATACGGTCCTAATTGCTGCAAGATTAGTAGAAAATTGGGCCTCTCGGCTGGAATTCGTTCATTCACACCGCGGTCACCACTTTCCCGAAATCATTTCTAAAACCCAATGGCAAACCCTTCACTTTATAACTAAGCTTACATTTTTGCTTTTTGTTTCTTCTCGAAAACCATTCGTCTGAAAAGCACCCTATATAACTCAGAGCTTTAAAAAATGAATCCGTTATTTTGACCGTATAACTTGTTTATTCGCCTTCAATAAGCTTTTTTTAAATCATCGGTACCACCATTTTTGTACTGAGATATTGAAAGGATCTTTTGACTGGAATAGACGATATCAAAAAGTAAACATTGAGAAAAAAGATGCTGGGATGTGACCCACACTGATAACTTCCCATCCCGTCTGTCGATTTTTCTTGCTTAAAAGTTTGTAGGGTTGGGTTAAAAAAGTTGTTGGTTGAATTATTCCTAAAAATGTTAAAATTACCAACAATATTTTTCATATAAAGAAATATTTTAGTTTGAAAATCTAGTTTTGTTTGAAAATCTAGTCTAGTTAAATAGATTTTTAGCATTTCTTAAATTTTAAAATTCTATAAATTGGATGAATGAAATTAATTTGAGAGATATCATGAACCGAACATCAATTTTTACCAAATTTGCGTACTATTTCTTGTAGATTTTATATTTTTATGAAAAAACGGACTGTTTTATTTATAAAAACAAACTACTGAATATCGAAAACAATATTGATATAAAAAAGGTTTGAAGACAATATTTTTAATTTTTGAAAAGCTATTTGAGAAAGTAAATATTTACCAAGTGTTAGTATTGTTTTTTGATTAGGCTTTTATTTTTTGTAAAAAACTGTTTATTCGATTTTTCTCAAAATTTTTCCAAATGTTCAAAACAATATTTCTTATACGATAAAATTATTGAGAAGCCATAATCTTAAATTTTTGAAAAGATATTATAGTCGAAAATCAACTTTTACTAACTTTTATTAATTTTCTTGTTTAGGTTTTTATTTTTTGTAAAAAAAACTGTCATTTCCATTTTTCGCAAAATTTTTCAGAATGTCGAAAACAATGTTTCTTCTAAGTGGAAATTAGTTAGATACCATTACCGTAAATTTTGGAGAAGATATTTGAGTCGAAAATCAATTTTTACCAACTTTGAGTAATGTTGTTTTAGGTTTTTATTTTCTGTAAAAAAAAACTGTCAATTCGATTTTTCTCAAAATTTTATCAGATGTTAAAAACTTTATTTTTCGTTGCACAAAATTGTTTTGGAGATAAAATCGTTTTGTATTCGTAAAATTTTCGAGGCGACACATTTTTGTTCAATTTCTTTGATTTATAAAAAAAACTGTTAATTTGATTTTTCTCCAAAAAAATACTGGTTTGGTATCACGTTACAATATAAAAATTAATTCAAGTCTCTAGCGTCATTGGTTCGTGAGATATTTAGGGTTAACCAAAATGTTCACTCTTTTTTTAAACGGCTATGGTAAAAAAACCACCCACGCAATTTTCTTTAGTGCCCTTTCTGCATCTTTCTGCCTCATCATCTGTATAACAAAATTTATCTGAAGTAGATATCTCTTCTGGTTCTTGAGCTATGGACGACGAAAAAACGTCGCGAAAGTACGGAATTCGTTCTAAAAATCTTTTATTTTGACTCTAGGGACCTTGAAACGGCGAGAAATGTCAAAATTTTCAATTTGACAAATTGGACACATTACAATAACTTCCAATGGGAAGTGAACAAAGAGGTTGAATGTGAGCACAATAACCGGTGATGCGAGGATTAAGGCCTTGAACTAGTTCAATTGTATTTGGAATTGTTAAAAATACCCTTAACTTCTTACCAAAGTAAATTTTCAGTACTTTTAATTTCACTTTTATACTTTAAAAAGCAAAACACCAATAAAACGATTTTAGATGACTTTTTAAACTTTGTAATTTTTATAATTTTAACTTTTATTATCAACAAAATACGTTAACCATATTCTTTTCACGTTTGGTATAAAGCTTCATCCTTTATCACAGTTACATTCTGTTGAACTTTGAAAATAAACTGTGCCAGAAACACTGAATGTTGTTCCAAATCTGATCATATTTTTATATGACAAACCATAAAAAGTGCACTTCCCAAAAATTAACTTTATTTAATTTCAAGCAATAAATTGCTAAAATCCTTTAACTCTTAAAACTTTAAAGTTTTAAGCAATAAACAACGATCTTCAAAATTTGTTCAATTCCTCCATCAGTCAAAAAAAATATTTTCTTATTTAGTTTTAACATTTCGTTTTGACGTATGGACAATATATTACCAGATCTTTATATATATTATGTGACGTCACTAGAATCAATTTTTAACACTTTCAACTTTGATACCTTACGTGTGCAACAATTACCTTAAAATGCATATTTTATATTTCAGTTTTTGTGCAATGTTTCATAACATTTTTACATTTACATTTCGATGTAAAATATACAATCTAAACACTACACACAGTAAACAATTTAAAATTAGTTCATTTTTAATATGTTACACTTAAAAATCTATAAAATAAAAAGAAGAACATCTCCAAACAATTTATGTATAACATTGTTTTAACTTGTAAAATTTTATATCGAGCCCTTTAAAGTTTGTAATAAAATTTTAAAGTAATGGTGAGTCATAAAATAATTGTAAAAGTTTTATAGCTACATTTACCCATTATACCATCAGTCTGCCAGCATAAAGAAATCATTATGTTGCGATAAATTTATTTGTTCGTTATAAACGTACGGCTTGCCGTAGCGGACGCGTCGGTGGTGGCGTCAATTAAGATAACATTCTAATGTTTAATTAAAAAAGTTGATATTTGAACAATAGACATGTGTGTTATTTTACTAAGTGAGGATGATGATGATGATAATGACGATAAGGGCCATAATTCTAAATCATCTTTTTCTGTTAAATAATGTTGTTTAGAAAGCTTGGAGTTCTTTAACCCATGAAATTATCATCAACAAAAAGTCTTCTTACTCATTTTTGGGATAACTTGTAAAGTTATTGTCAACTCTTCATAAGATTTGAATAATTGACTGACTTAATAAATGTTCATGTTATGTTTTTTTGTTTTTTTTTGATATCATATAAGAAGTTAAGAAAATTTGAATTCTTTACCTTTGTATATTGCACACTCCAATCTTTATTGCTTATACTTTATAAGCACAAGTTGTTATAATATTTACCATCAGCTGCTGCCGACCCCTAGCAACACTATTTTTAACAATAACGAAAAATACCTTCAACCAGATCTGCTAAGTTAGTAAATATTTAATTAACCCATAATAAAACGTAGATATGTACTAATACCAAACAAAACACACGCATACAAATGGTTTGAAATTGTGTTTTGTTTTAAAAATAAAGTTCTAGACTGGGTCGTATATACATGACATTAAAAATGGAATAAGCTATTTGTAAGAAAGGCCAACTTGTAACATTTAATTTGATTTTTGGACTTTTTGCGAAACGCCTATAAATGATGGCCCAAAACCAGTAACTAAAAGTAACACCACCAGAGATATAGTCTTCAATATCATTTATAAATAGTGAAAAGATAAGCGGGCTTAAAATGCAGCCTTGAGGCACACCTGTATTGCAACTAAATGGTTTCGATTTGCTACTACCATTTAAAACTACTGCTGTCATATTTGAGAGCAGCTGCTCATAGATTCGGATAAATTTTGTCGATACCCCATAGGTGCAAGTATAAATAGTATAGATCTTCTGTTAATGGTGTCAAATGCTGATTTAAAGTCAACGAAAAAAGAGTAAAAATTTATTTTTATTTTATTATTTATTTATTTTCAAGTAACGCCTAGCAACACTCGTGAGAGTGAAAATTTGGTCGATTGTCGAAAGATTAGCTCGAAAGCCCGCCTGAAAGCAACTTATTTTGTTGTTTTGTTCGACCCATCTTACAAGCCTGGAATAGAGGATCTGGGTGAATAATTTCCTTAGAGAACTAAGCACAGAGATGCCTCTATAGTTTTCAGATAAAATAGGGTCACCTTTTTTAAAAATTGTAGAGATAGATAAGGACTGGAAAATTCCTGAAAACTGCTCCTCCTAAAAACTGCAAGGTGGCGTTTTTTTAGAACTCAGCTGGTATGCCATCCAGCCCTGCATCCTTGATGTTCTTCATTTTTTTTAGCGCAACAACCAGTTCTAACATTGAGAGTGGAGCGTCTAATTCTTCAATACATATATATAAAAAGCAGTGCAAAGCATATAGACTTCTGGCATGGATCAGCTATGAAGTTGTTCAAAGTGCAATGCCAGTATATCCACTCCAATTGGATTTATAACTGACCTATTACGGTCACTCAAAATGCTCACATTGGCCCAGAAAGCTTTAGAGTCATAACTACCAACCAAATTTGATGCAGTTTTAAAAAAAAAAAACAAAATCCTCAATCAAATCCATCAAATGGTTTCCGTTTGTATTTATGGTTTCGTCTTAAGAGTTTCTTTCAAAAGAAAAATATCTATTGTTCATAAAAGGAGAGTTTTGATAATTTGATATCCTGCCGTTTAAGTCCCCAATTAATAGAATATTTTCATTATTTTGGCTTAAAATGAAATTAAGAAGTTCTTCAAAGTCAGAATTCCAATTACTATAGTTAAGGTAAAGAGGAAAAGTGTTTTGAATTAATAATAAAATCTATTACAACTTTGCTATCGATAATTTTAAATGTAATATGTTTTATAAAAATGTTGTTTTTGTTACCACACAACATGCCACCGCTAGCTCGACCAAGCCTATTATTTCTAACAGCCGATATCCATCTTGAATTAAAATTATTGCAACTCTTTACCATCTTCTACAAAAGTTTCTAATAATATAAATATATCATAGTTTGATATTGATTTTAAAAAATCCTGCGAACGCACTCACAGATGGCGCTTCAGTGACATGAGGGTTTTTCTGGTTTACGATGACGTTGTCATAAAAAGCACATTGCATTAACATTTAATCTTATTCTTCGACTTTTCGCGAAGCGCTTATGAATGAAGGCTCAAAACCACTAACTTGAAGTTTTTAGTAAATTTATTCAGTAAGTTTTCAAAAAATTTAATTTTTAGAGCTCCACCACAATTTTTGATTTAATGTTTAGAAATTTATAATTTGTATTTAACATCTCAACAAATGCTATATTTTACAATCATTTTTGGAATTGAAAATTTTAAAATATCTCGACATACCAAGTTCCTTAAAATCTAATTTCACCGTTTTAAAGGTGATGTGATTGAGTTTATCCGAAAATCCGTTGGTTTGAGATACGTTTTTTTATTGACTTTATCTCAGGAACAAGTTAGAACATAAAATAAAATTATATTTTGGTCTATACGTAAAGACAATATACACTAAAATACTTATCTTTTTGTTTTTTATACTCAAAAAGCTGCAAAGAGTTGTTTTGGAAACATGATATTTATTTTACGATAAGTTTAATACATCGGAAAAGAGTTTCTTTAAAATTAAATACAAACCTGCCAAATATTTTAAGACAAAAAACATTAAGACATATTTGATTAATTTAAAACGTCTTCTTATGTATAGTTTCAGAGATTAAGGACCTCGGTGTAATATTCAATGACAAATTATATTTCTCTCGGCATATGGATTATGTTATTGCTAAAGCGGATTCAATGTTGGACTTTCTTAAAAGAAATTGTGCCGAACTTTCCATATGCAATAAAATCCGTCTATGTCTCATTCCTCATTTGGAATATGCTTCAGCGGTATTGTATGGCATCCTCATTATACAGTTTTAAGAAAATCGTATTGAGAAAGTTCAAAAGTCTTTTACAAAATTTGTAGTTCGACAACTTAAATGGAATTTGGATTCAATGCCTTGTTATTAGAAGATGTGCTTTAATTGGTCTGAACTCTTTAGAAAATTGGCGAATTATTAATTGTGTCTAGAAAGGAATGTTATTAAGCAATATTTAAATGATTAATTAATTAGTATGTAGTTTAAAGCAATCTGTAAGATTTAGCTCGATAGATGAAGTTAATAAATAAATTAATTCCAATATTATTATTATTATTACTTTTTAAAAAAACTTTTCTTATTAAAATATCTTTTGAACGAAAAATGATATGGAATACAATAATAATTTTTGGATCTATTCCAAAAAATAAAAAAGGAATAATACTAAATGGGTTTAATGTCTCGAAAAAAAAAAATACATATTACTTTACACTTTTCGGAGTTTTGTTAATGAAAATTCGACTTATGAAAATTTGTATCAAATTTATCAGTGTTTAAGTCTCAAATCAAAAACTTCTGTAGCAACGTGGAAGATTGCTCTGAAGCATCCATGAAATGGGCTATTAACAGCGTTAAGCCATATAAATCTGCAGGTCCGGATGGTATAATTCCACCTGAACTGCAAGAAAATGCAAGTTTTCTAATACTCATCCTACAAAACATCTTCAAGGGATGCCTTTAATTGGCATACATCCCGATGTCTTGGAGACAAGTTTGAGTCGTTTTTATTCCAAAAGCTGGAAAATTCAGCCACGTTAACCCTAAAGACCTACCCCTATCAGCTTATCATCATTCCTTCTCAAAACTTTTGAACGTTTGATCGATATTCACTTAAGGGCAAGTATTGATAAGTTCCTCCTTTCAAAGGCTTGACACGCCTACAACAAAGGGAAATCAGTTGAAACGGCTCTACACAGTATAGAACGTACAATCGAATATTCTCTCCATCATAAAGAGTACACCTTAGTTGCCTTCTTAGATATAGAAGGTGCATTTAACAATATCGACACATCTGCAATTGCACGTGTATTGACATCTCTGAAGGTAGATAAGTCGATTAGCGAATTGATTAATCAGATGCTGCAGGATTATCAATTCAAAACTGGGCGCTTTTACTGCACAAAGGGGTGTCAGCAGAGGTACACCACAAGGTGGTGTCCTATCCCCTCTCCTCTGGAACTTAGTAATAAATGAATAACTAATTACTCTAGAAAGAGAGGGATACAGAGTGTTTGCTTATGCGGACGATGTTGTTTTTGCAGTAACGGGTAAACATCCCAATATACTAAAAGAATTCTTACAAAACGCTTTAAATAAGCTCACCAGATGGGCAAATCGGTATGGACTAGGCGTTAACCCACAAAAAACCGACCTTGTCCTCTTCACAAGGAAATACAAAGTCCCACTCATTGACCCTTCCCTCATTAACGGCGTACCACTTAAATTCTTTGAACAAGCAAAATTCTTGGGTGTCATTTTGGATAAGAAATTAAGTTGGAAACCTAGTATTTCAAGAGAGAATAAACAAGGCCACAGTAGCCCTGTTCTCCTGTAAAAAGGCCATTGGTAATAAATGGGGCCTACAGCCCCGCATTACACACTGACTATACATCTCGGTCGTAAGGCCGATACTTAATTATGGAGTAGCGGTATGGTGGGCGGTGCTAGATATAACGACATATCGTGATAAACTCAGCAAAGTCCAACGAACAGCCTACCTGCATATGGGAGGAGCACTTCGCTCTACCCCCTCCGCCTCACTTGATGTTCTGTTCCATCTAATACCACTGGACATTTTTAGCAAGCAAACGGCCGCTAATACAGCCATACGGCTTCAAGCCTCCTCTCTGTGGATCTGTAATGGAATTGGCCACACCACTATTTTGAACTCGTTCAGAACAGTAATATTGACTACACCATACCCCATCCTCAGTTTAATAACTATAGCTTCAAAGTGACTATACCTGCCAGGTCATCTTGGGAGAATACATCATTTTTGAACGATGATCCTATAAACTTTTATACAAACGGATCAAAAACGGAGGATGGGGTTGGTAAAGGCGTATGTAATAAACTTAAGTCTCTCCTTTCGTCTACCTGATCACTGTAGCGTGTTCCAAGCTGAAATCCTGGCTACAAAAGAAGTCCTATCCTGGCTTAGAGAAAACATTATATCAATAGCAAAGCTGCGTTAAAGTCCCTAGACTCTGTCTCCACTTACTCACTAACAGCCCTAAATTGTCGATCATATCTTAAGAAGATGGCTACACATTCTCGAAAAAAATCCAATTTTATAAATCAAAAAAACTGAAAAAAAAAATGTGCAACCTCGAAAATATTACGAATAAAAAATGATTTCATCTCCAAAATAATTTTGTGCCACGAACATCTCGTAAGATTTTGAGAAAAATCGAATAGACAGTTTTTTTTATAAAAAATAAAAACCTAAAAAAACATTACTCAAAGTTGGTAAAACTTAAATTGCGACTCAAATATCTTTTCAAAAATTTGAGATTATGGCTTCCAACTAATTTTAATTCATAAGAAATATTGTTTCAAACATTCAGAACAATTTTAAGAAAAATCGAATTGATAGTTTTTTTTTTACAAAAATGAAAACTTAAACAAATAAATTAATAAAAGTCGGATTTTTGGATCAAATATCTTTTCAAAACTTTGATATTTTGGCTTTAATTTACTTTTATCTTTAAAAAAAAATAGTTGTCAACTTTCAGTAAAATTTTGAGAAAAATCTAATTGACAGTTTTTTTGCAAAAAAATAAAAACCTAACAAAAAAAAACAATAGTAAAACTTTATAAAAATTTACTTTCGACTCAAATAGCTTTTTAAAAATTAAAAATATTGTCATCAAACTTTTTTTATTTCGCAGAAAATATTGTTTTCGATATTCAGTAGTTTTTTTATAAGTCCAACAGTCCGTTTTTTCATAAAAAATATAAAATCTACAAGAAATAATACGCAAATTTGGTAAAAATTGATGTTCGGTTCTTGATGTCTCTTAACTTAATTTCATTCATCCAATTTGTAAAAATTAAAGAAATACTACTAAAATTGGTAAAATTTGTTTTGGACTAAAAATCTATTTAAAAAAAACTAGATTTTCAGACTAAACTATTTCTTTATATGAAAAAAGTTGTTGGTAATTTTAAAACTTTGAAGAATAATTTAACTAACAACTTTTTGAACCCAACACGAAAACCTTCAAACTTTTAAGGAAGGCAAACAGACAGATGGGATGGGAAGTTATCAGTGTGGGTCGCATCCCAACCTCTTTTTTTTAGATTTTTTTGTACAATAATATGGAATAATAACGGAGTTATGTGCTGTCTTCGGAGGTGCCGAAAAAAGTTTCCCAACTGCTGACATGATTTCCGCCCAATAAGTATCTGAAACAAAAGAGTTCTAAGAGATTATTGAAGTTTAAAATATTTGCAATACAATGACCTACGATTTTTGATAAATTTTAAAAATTAACAAAATGACGTAGTTTAAAAAAAATTGCGTTTCTTAATGCCAAGTTGACAATTTTCAACCAATCCAAAAATCATTTTTCATTGCAAAGTTGATATATTTAAGAACATAAAGTTTCAATTTGAAATCAAACATTTTCGTTAAGTTATGTGAGTACTTTTGAAAAATGTGGTTTCAAGAAAAACGAATTTAAACTTTAAACTCTTGATTTTTGCTTGAATAAAATACATATACGTTCAAAACTGCAATACAAAAAAACTTTTTCTTCCTCGAAAAATGTCTGTCATGCTGATGATTGTCCCGGGCATGTGACATATCTCCTTTTTGATTCGGCAGTCACCTCTTTGGACTGCATATTCTCCCGCAAAAGGGCCGACAAACAAATTCATTATTTTCATCATTTTTGAAGTATTATACAAATCATAATGAGTATTAAAACTCCTAAAAAATTATCAAGCTACATAGTTTTCATCCCGCCTTGAATGCCCAAAGTGCCATATCAAACCATTATAACTTTTGTTGTTGTTTTGTGTGAATTCTCCTTTACATCTAGCTTTCGTAATATCTGGAACTTTATCTTTAGGCAGGTAGGGAACGTTGACATTCAAAAACAATTCAAGACACTCGTACGATCTTTCACAGGATATTTTTTAAAGTATAAACAATCGAATAATAAGCCAAACAAAAAATGTGTTCTTTTGCAAAAATGTTCATCTAACTTTCCAGATAATTCGTCAACAGAATCGCCTATAATCTGATTAATTTGAAGAAACATAATTCCCACAGTAACAAGAATAAGCCCAACAAAAAATTAAAGGCTTTTCTAACTACGATTTAAATGTAAAACTATCGAAACAACAAAGTACTTTTGATACTCCTCTGAATTCTGAAATCCTTTTATTTGACAATATGTACAATACATAGTATACATCGTAAAAATACATGTGCGACCCAATTTTGTATTTTTGTATTTGTATCTTAAGTTTGAAAAGCAATCATTGTATATTTTTAAATTTATTTTACACAATTTTTCATCATTGCCAGGAAGTAATCTATACAAAGGTGTCAACGTCCAAAAAATATTCCTATTTTACTTATAAATATACAACATAGTTCACAATTTTACGCCTACAATTAATTTTCTATTCGTATAATATATTGATTGATTTTCTAACAATCCTAATTTCATCTAATATTTCTCTGTCGAAAATAACAAATAAAAATTCACTGAAAAAAGTGACAAATGTTTGATGAAAAAAAAAAAATTAAAATTGTAAACGAGAGCAAAATCGCATATCAAAAATAAACATTGAATAAAATTTCTTTTCTCACACTTCCAATTTATTCACCTGAAGTGCTAGCGCAAAGGAACCCTATAGAATTTAAAGACTAAGTGTTTTTTTTTTCAATCTTTAGGTAGAAAGAAAAACCGATAACATATGTATCGAACCTGAAGAACTCATCGCGTCGCCGCCGCCGACAACCGATAATGTTACAACGATACACGATTTACACTCGGCCTCAGTGACTTAGGTATTAGGAGTATTGAAATATTGGGTTAGTTTTGTATATTTTTTTAACTGTGTCTATTTTAATAGCATATGTTTTTGGGACATATAGTGTTGGCCAAAACAAAAGCAACTTTAATTGCCTTGATAAGTACATAATTAAAAAACAGATTTAGAATTCAATTATTGGATATTTTTTTTTTGAAAATTTAAATAAATAAAATAAAATGGTTTTTGTAATATATAGTTCACTAAATATAGCACAATTAGTACAAATAGTTCAATATTAGGCTGTTAAAAAAAAAAACAACAAAAGGTACCCGGAATTTTTAAATTTCGCGGGTTTGGAGAGTCCGAAGGTCAAATTTGTTTTGTATTGTGTTGGTAGGCATGCCCTTAAAGTATAATGCAATTTACAGCTATATTCACTGTTTACCTTTTCTGTAAGAGTGGCTAAGGTTCGACGTGTTTTTATAAGCTTGGCGATTTTTTTTGTTGTTTAAAAAATGGAAGAATTGAAGAGTCAAAGAATTTGTAAATTTTGCGTTTTAAATGACTTAAATTGTAACAATGTGTGTGAAATGTTACAAAAGGCCTATGGTGAGTCCGCTATGAAAAAAACAAGTGTTTACGAGTGGTATAAGCGATTCCAAGATGGCCGCGAACACAATACGTCAATAATAATCGATGAAAATATGAAAAAAGTGGAAAAAATGGTTATAAATGATCGCCGAATCACAATTAGAGAAGTTGCTGATAAAATTGGCATATCAAATGGCTCATCTCATAACATTTTTTCATATGTTTTGGGCATGAAACGAGTGGCAGCAAAATTCATTCCAAAACTGCTGAATTTTGAGCAAGAAAACAATCTCATAAGTATCGC
The DNA here is from genome assembly GCF_945859685.1 of Eupeodes corollae. Classification (NCBI taxonomy): domain Eukaryota; kingdom Metazoa; phylum Arthropoda; class Insecta; order Diptera; family Syrphidae; genus Eupeodes; species Eupeodes corollae. The sequence continues at coordinate 41,776,978 of NC_079148.1, forward strand.
TCAGGATCTGTTAAATGACGTCAACGACGATCCAAGCTTGCTTGAAAGAGTCATAACTGGTGATGAAACATGGGTGTACGGCTATGATGTCGAAACCAAGTCACAATCGTCCACTTGGAAGCATCCAACGTCACCAAGAGCGTAAAAAGCACGTCAAGTTAGATCGAGTTTGAAGGTTTTGCTTACTGTTTTCTTCGATTATAATGTTTGATTTGAGAACAATTATAGTGGTGATTCTCATCGGCTTTGTTGATCTTTTTGATGAAAAATTAGATGAAAACTGTTTTCATTTAATCATCAAAAAGATCAACAAATCCGATGAGAATCACCACTTTAATTGTTCTCAAATCAAACATAAACTTGGTCAAAATTATAAATCATTTCGATTATAATGACATAGAGCATCATCACCTCTTACCACAAAGTCGTACAGTTAATAAGGAGTATTACCTTCAAGTGATGCGACGTTTGCGTAGAGCAATCCGAAAAAAAACGCTCGGATTTATGGAATAGCAATTCATGGCTTTTGCACCACGATAACTCACCTGCTCACTCGTCGTTGCTTGTTCGTAATTTTCTGGCCAAAAATAATATGCCCCAAACTCCATATTCAAGAGATATGGCTCCGTGTGACTTTTTCCTTTTTCCAAAGCTGAAAAAACCCATGAAAGGACGGCGTTTTTCCCCAATAGAAGACATAAAGGCCGAATTGCTGAGAATGCTAAAGGACATATTATAGAAAACTGAATATCAAGAGTGATTCGAAGATTAAAAAAAAAACGCTGTCATAAGTGTATTATATCTGGGGGGGACTACTTTGAAGGGGGCCACATCGATTTAAACTAATAAGTTAATATTTTTTTGAAAAAACGGGTACTTTTAGAACAGACTCCGTACAAATTTTTTTAGTGTTACTATAATATTGTTAGTATTAGGTAGCAAAACCCTTGTTTTTGATCACTTCAGCACTTTTTATAAGCTGTTTGGGATACTTTCTCAAGCCATATCATTTTGATGAAACAGGTCGTTTTTATTTTTGCAAATCAGTCTTTACAACAAATTTGTCAATAGACAATTTCCCATAGATTTTCTATGCGGTTGAGATCAAGGGACTGTGCTGGGCAATTTTCTTGATATCACGTCTTACCGAAATATATATTTCAGAGGCAACTGATCTTCAGCGTGTGGCAGTATTACATTTTTCAAAATGTCACGATCCATTGTGCCATCTATTGGCGAATCGGTCCCAGTCCGTGCCCTGAAAAAAATCCCCTCACTATTACGTTACCTTCTCTGTGTTTCACAGTAATACCAAAGCTACGTGGATTTAGTGACTCTTTTTGGCTGGTATGCTAACACGACAGAAACCTCGGGAATCCTTGAGATTCAATTTGGACGTCTGAAAAGAGTACTTTCTTCATTTTTTAACGGTCCAGTTGATGTGGTCATGATGACATTTTAATCTCGCCAGCTTGTTTTTTTTGGAAATTAATAAGTTTTTATATAATAACTATTATAAATGCTAAATCACAAATCAAGGTTGACTGTAAATATTTTTGGATATTTACTAACAAAAAGAAAAAATCAACTGGATTACCAAATTCCATGGAGTTTTACGGCAGCACTTCCAGTGATTTGTCAACCATATGCAATCTTTTTGCTGATTATTTTGAGTCGGTATATTCTCTTGCATCACCTAATGTACTTCCACAATTTTCACCCCCTTATGTTGTCGATGTCGGTAGCATCAATTTAAGCATAATAGAAGTTACTGAAGCCTTAAGAGGTATTAATGAAAATAAAAGTGCTGGACTGGATGGTATTTCTCCTAAGATCATTAAAAAATGTGCAACATCTTTCGCGATACCCCTTTGCTTTATTTTTAATATCTTCCTTCGAACTGGTCAATTCATAGATGAATTGAAAACATCTTTCACCTCTCCAATTTCCAAAGCAGAATCGAGACAAAAAATAAGCTTTTTGTAATTCCAAAAATATTTGAAAAGATTGTTTGTGATAAACTTTATTTTTTTACCAAAAATGTATTTGCTGAATATCAGCACGGTTTCGTGTCAGGCAGATCAACAACTTCTAATCTCACTGTTTTATGTAATTCCGTAGTAAAAGGTTTTGATAAAGGTTTTCAGACAGACATAGTTTTCACAGATTTTGCTAAGGCCTTTGATAGGGTAAATCATGAAATTCTTGTTCATAAGCTTTCTTTGCTGGGATTCCATTCTCATTTTTAAAAATGGATAAGCTCTTATTTGAGCAACCGAACCCAATTCGTCAAAATAGATAAATTCAAATCTGAAGCTATCAAAGTAACATCAGGTGTTCCACAGGGGAGTCATTGTTTTTTATATTTTTTATAAATGATATTCCTGATACTTTTAAATTTTCTAATTATTTATTGTATGCTGATGGTGTTTAAATTTTTCAAAACCATTATTGCAAGAGGATCTAAATGAATTGGCATTGTGGTGTAATAGAAATTTACTCTTTCTGAATGTCTCTAAGTGTTTTACGTGTTTTAGGAGAAAATCATACATTTTGTTTGATTACTCAATTAATGACATTGTTTTGGAAAAAGTTAATCAAAAAGAAGACTTAGGAGTCATATTAGATCATAAACTTTTTTTTAATTTCCACATTGATTTTGTTTTTAATAAAGCTTATAAGATGATTGGCTTTGTACGAAGGAACACAAAGGAATTCACTGATCCTTACGCGCTCAAATGCTCTTACTCAGCTTTTGTCAGTGTTGTTTGGAATCAGTACTATAGCACTCATTCCTTAAGAATAGAAAGAGTGCAGAAATCCTTCACTAGATATGCTTTTAATAAGCTGAATTGGAGTATTGACAGACCTCCATATCCTTTAAGGTGTTAGATCCTTGGTATTCGAACGCTTGAGTTAAGAAGGAGATATTTTTCAGTAATGATGGTAAAAGACATATTAAGTAACCACATAAATTGTTCTTATTTGCTTGAATGTATTAATTTGTATTTTCCTTGCAGAAGTCTCCGTATGGTTTTCTACCGACGTGATGAGTTTTTTAGAAGCAACTACAGTAGGAATGAACAAATGGTGTTTTACACTCCATTAATATATTTCAACTCTGTCCAAGAGATATTTTAAAACAAATGATTTTATAATGGAATATTTTTCCAATATTTTAATTTGACTTATTCAACTTTTATATGCTTTAATAATTTTTTTCTTTTATTTCGTCAGAATATTTGTTTCTGGCCATTTTACAAAAGTAAGCTAAGAACACTGATTAGCTTGGCCGTGAACTGAATAACACCTAATAAATAGATTTAACTGCACTCGTTTGCCAACACCTTCAATATCAGCTATAGTTTCGCAACTATCAATTGATAGATCACAAATACCAAATTTTGAACATTTAACCAAGAGCAATATTTTGAAGGTTTTAATTATAATTGACAAGTGTTAATAACGTACAAATTTATAATTATCAATTGAATTTTTCTTTAAATTAGGTTTGACAAGCTCGAATTTCATTATTTATTAACTATCAATTCATAGTTAACACTCACAATAGGTGCGAAAGTAATTCCTATTTGGATCTATCTAAGTGATCGGCAGTGTTAGTTTGGTCTTTACCCCTGTGATTTTCTATTAGTGCATCCTGGTTTCTAAATTATGTCTCCAATTTTGTTTTAACATTTTTTTTTTTAATTTTTGAAGGAAAACCAAAAGAGTCACACGCACAGAATAACACATTTAGTCCGATTTATCAGGAAAAACAAATCTTCACCAATATAGGGGGTCACTTTCATTTAAATAAGCGGCTGTGGTTGGTCTTTATTTCTTTCTTCTTCTGTTATTTAGGTGGCTTCTTCTTATAGGTTTGAAAAATTTCAATTTAAATTTCACTAAACAAAATACACAAAATCTCCATAGAATTAAGTGGAGATACGACCAAATTATTGAAGTTAAAGCAAATGTAAATTATTGATCAAGAAATGACATCTTTTGTTTCTTAACGAATAAACATTAAGATATAATACCCGTTTATGTATCTTCAATTAATGCTACAAGCGAGTTGTAAATTTGGTTAAATAAAACTTAAAAAAAATAGAATTTTCTCAGCTTGTGGTGATCGTATCCGTTTTTTTTGTTTTGTTTTATTTAAATTCATAATTAAAATAGAAATAGAAAATGATTAATAATGATAAATGATTCAAGCAAGTATAATGTTGCTGATATATAAATGAGTTTAACAAAAAATCATTTTCTTTTGTAAAAGAAAACCGCGAGTTGATATATTTTTTGTTTCTTTTTTATTAAATAAGATGTCGTTAAAAAGATTTATGGCTTTGAATTATTCTCAGTTTTTTTTTTTAATTTAATTTAATCCAGAACAAAATGTAAATATTATGATTGGCTCTATCTTGCATGTGATCTTGAGGTTTTTTTAAAATATATTTTTGTCTATCAGAAAGTATTTTTATAAATTGACTAAATTAAACTGTTGGTGGGGTACAAAAATTGAGATATTTTTTCTGCGGAAATGAAAATGAAAGTGTTTTCCGTACAGGCGCACAAACAATACAACCGAATTGTTTGATAAGGAAGTCTTTGAAAATCGGACTGTTTTTAAATGTATCACCCAAATGTAATGATTTGATTTTAAGCGCAATTATTCTAAACATTTGAACTTTTCAATACCTTTTTCAATAAAAAAAATTCGGTCGAGTGACATAGCCCTACCGAAGAACAGAAATCTAAGACATATAGAAGTTAGCCAACATTTACAACAGATGGGTGAAACAATGCAACGAACGATGATGGAACGGACAACGGGACCATATGGACGTCTACAGAAACGCGACTCTAGACGCACTACACGGAAACAAGAGTGGCTTACTGAACCCGAACGACTTGTAGGTTAGGTCACTGAAGTCGTCAATAAAAAGTATCAATCTGTTGACTAAGGATAATTACAGGTTATCAATCACAATCTCAGACTACAAGATTTGGTCAAAATCAACTAGATATTTAAGAAAAAGAATGATAATGATTTTCCGTATCTGAAACTCCAAAGAACTGAAGAGATCACAGGCATATTTCTGACACCGCAAATTGATTCGGAAGAATCATCTTTAATAATGACTTTTACTCAATTGAAGATCGTAATGAAAAGGTGGAGGCAGTGGAAGCTGATTTTTAGCAAGTGTTAAAGGTGCATGTTAGCATTAGATTCAACCATGATCTAGAATCCTCTAGGCACATCTGACCATTGTGTCATATCAGCAAATTTCTCATGTAAAAACTCTCCAGTTAAAGAAAGAGCTCCTAGGAGAACCGTTCGGCAATACGAGAAAGCCAACTGGGACGGTCTCAATAATTACTTCAGGATCTTTAACTGGTCACTATGCTTCCTCGATAGTGACGTTGACGCCAGCGCTGATATGATCACAAGTTTGATTCCCTGGGAATGAGAACTTTTATCCCGAATAGGGTTAAAAGCTTCAGACCTAAGGAAAACGTATGGTTCGATGCGAGCTGTAAAGAGGTTATTAGGGTCAAGAAGGTAAGTTTCCGTTGTTTTAAAGCCAATCCAACTGAGGAAAACCGGAATAAGTTCAAGCAAGCCAGGAAGACCTGGAACGCCCATATTCGACGGACCAAATTTTTACATGACCAAAAATTACGGCAAAAAATACTGCAATGTCCCAAAGGCAGTCAAAATGTTTGGTCATTTGTAAAAAATATGAGGAATTCTTCTTCTTCCTTGGTTCCTACGCTCGTTGTGAATGACACTCCATTTGTTAGCTCTTTAGAGAAAGCAAATCTCTTAGCTAGGCAGTTCGCCGCCAATTCAACAGTGCCAGTGAGTGTTATGACTCCGCCTGTACTTGAGCGAGTTAATGATTCTATGGGGCAAATATTTTTTCGCACCCGTACTGTAGCGAGAGTCCTACAAGATCTGAACATACATAAATCTGCTGGTCCGGATGGTATCCCCGCAATTGTTCTGAAGAGGTGTTCTTCATCGCTGGCAAAACCACTGCGTAAGCTTTTTCATCTGTCCTACTCGTCAGGTCTTGTTCCGAGCGGATGGAAAACCGCATTTGTCCAGCCTATTCCCAAAAAAGGCGAATCTTCATCACCGTTTAATTACCGCCCGTCGCCCGATTGCACTTAAGTCCTTTTTTTCCAAGGTCATGGAAACGCTGATTAATTATCAGTTCAAGAAATATCTTGAAGAACGGAAGCTTCTTAATGACCGACAGTATGGCTTTCGTAGCAATAGGTCCACTGGTGATCTCATGGTTCATCTCACCGAACAGTGGAACAAACCTTACATAGTTTGCGAGAAAGTAAGATTATTGCACTTGATATTTCAAAAGCATTTGATAGGGTTTAGCATCATGATCTCTTATCGAAAATGCGTGCTTTCGGTTTTCATGAATCCCTCCTTCATTGGATTAGTAATTACCTTTCAAATCGTTCAATACAAGTTGTATTGGATGGATTCAAGTCTGTAAACCACAAAATAAATGCTGGTGTGCCCCAGGGCTCTGTTTTATCTCCAACACTCTTTCTCATTTTTATTAATGATCTCCTGTCTGCAACATCTAATCCAATACATTGTTTCGCCGACGATAGTACTCTTAGCTTTTCATATTCGTTTTCAGATTCACATCCCTCTTCTTCGGATGTGGAACTGCAACGACAAAATATGATAAGCTCATTAAATTCCGACCTAAACAGCATTGTACAATGGGGAATAAGAAACCGCGTAGAATTTAATGCTTCGAAAACGCAATGCTGTTTTGTATCGTTAAAGCGAAATATACCCCCCCTGCCATTATCCATAAATGGCACTTGCATCGAGGAAACTAAATATCTCGATATTCTCGGTATGTGTATCACCAACAACCTTTTGTGGAACGATCACATACGCGATGTCGCCAAAAATGCCGCAAGATGTTTGGGTTTTCTAAGGCGATGCAAGAAGTTTTTCTCCCCCTCTGATCTGGCTGTTATTTACAAGACTTATATACGTCCAAAGCGTGAGTATAACTCCCATATCTGGCCTGTTGCTCCTGCAACTTACTTAAGCCTCTTGGATAGTATTGAACGTAGAGCATTTAGATTGATTGATGATATTACCATCATAAGATCATTTACGTCACTTGAACATCGTCTCGAAATGTTTCTTGTCTCACCCTCTTTTATCATTATTTTAATGGTTTTTGCCCTTGGGAAATAGCCAGCTGCATTCCTCCCCTTAAAAAGTTCAACTGCAATAGGAATGCTCATCAATATACCCTCGAGCACAACTTCGGTGGTACTGTCAAGTACAGAGATTCGTTCTTTAGCCGTACTATGCGAATGTGGAATGCCTTGCCACACTCTGTCTTTCCCAGCTATTGCAATATTCAGGAATTCAAAACCAATGTTCACCGACATCTCCTTTCAAACCCTCTCTCCCTTTCCTAGTGCTCACACTGTGTCTACATAATAAGGGTAATATATCCCTTTGAGTGTGCGCTTATTATAAAAAAAAAAAGAAAACAGAGACTTGCTTGATCACTTTTACCTTCGAAATGAAATGGCAAAATGGCGATCTGAGAACTGTGGTTACATGCCGATCTTGGCAATGCCATAACCGCTGTGCAAACTTGAACCAGTCTCTTGTTAATAACGAATTTTGAGCTTCAGCTCATTCTTAACTCAATAAAAGACAAAAAGTCAGCAGGTGTCGATGGTATATCCAAAGTTATACTAAGACATTTACCAATGGAGGCAATTGACATGTTTTATACCACACTCTTGATTAATGCATATTATTCAGTAAATTGAAAGACCGTTGTAGTTCATCTTCTTCCCGAAATAAAAAATGACAACTCTAACGCATGCAAATCTTAGTTGATAAGTCTTTTTCGGAGTATCTGCAAAGTCTTCTAAAAGATCATCAATAAAGCTCTGACAAAAAAGGGCTGCAGTCAACAAAATAATTTCGGATAAACAGTTCGGATTCAATGGGGGTTAATGAGACAGTTGATTCAGCGTGTAAGATTGTTTCTGATATGCAATAAAATAAATCAGGTACTGTCCTAGAAGATTTGTAAAAGACTTTCGACGCCGCGGGATGGTAAGATGGTCTCTATCAAAAACTAAGTAGGCTTAGCATAAGAAAACTATTGTTGTTTATGATATGCTCACCGATAGAAAGCTTGTTATTAAAAGTGGCAATGCAACTTCTTCCACATTATTCAAAAATAGTCTTCAACAGATCAAGTGGTTAACTCGCCGATTATCTTCAGCATTTACAACAGCGATCTGATAGGTAGTCTAACCAAGGTAACTGCAATTGGGTACAGAACAGCCTGAAAGGTAAGTATTGTTTTGCAGCGTGATTTCGCCAAGATTCAGCGATATTGCGACGAGGGATACGTGCCAGAATTAGCGCAAGATGGTCATCGTTGATCTTTACAAGCGGCGATTATTGAGCAAAAGTGTAGTGAGGTAACTAGGTGTCTGGTTAGATCAGTATTTACATTTTGACACTCAAATAAACGCTTTGACCAGAGGAGCCTTCGATCTGACGAAACGGCTGTTTCAAAGTGAAAGATAATTTGATACATGGCCTCACACGGCCGATGATCGCTTTTGGCTGTCCTGTGTGGCTCAAAGTTGCTCCTTTCCAGAAAGGAAAGTTTTGTTTGTTCCAGCGTCAGTGGTTACGACACTGTACATCGAACAGTCGAATCTTTTTGTGTTCATGATATTTCAAACGGGGTCCTAAAAAACCTGGGGGCTCGAATCAAAACGAATTGACAATTTCGTAATAAAACTCTTTCGAGGTTAAATTGCAAGAGTTATGTCTTCGACCAACAAAACAATTTTTGGAGCGTTCTATCCGAACAACGGTTCAGTAAAGCTGGATCGAATAATAAGGGTGAAGCAGGAGAACCACTTTTTTGTGGTTTCTTGATAGAATTTTAAAAATATTTAGAACACAAATCTAAAAGACCAAAATAATGACGTCTGAAGGAATATTCTTTGTATCTTGCTTATACAATCATTATCTTATCACAGGTGATTTAAACAAAAAAGAAGAATTAATTTTTTGTCTGTGCACACACGGAAGTGTTGAAAGTAACTCTTATATAAAACACAAAAATTGGAGCAAGTATAGAAGAAACAAAATTTATTATTTAAATATGAATGAATAAACTCACTTTATCTGTTTTTTTTTTGTTGTTATTTTTTTTTCCTAAAACAAACATTTAGTTATTCTATAAAACTTTTTGATTCGATTCGAAGCAGTTAAAAATTGATACCTGATAGCTTTTAAGAAAAGGAATTTGAACCTCATTCAGATATGATTGATATAACTTACCTAATCAATACCTATAACATACGTGTACAGCTAAATAAAAATTAGGTTAAAGCATTTTGTCTGTTATGTATTTATTTGATAAGAATGAAAAATACATAACAGACAACATTTTTGAAATATTCAACAAAATTGACTCAAATGTATAAAACTTTAAAGAATGAATTTTTTGAAAAAAAAAATTAAATTTAATTTTTATTTGGAACTTGGGTTTTACCAGCATTTCAGATGGTGATTGGTGTGTATAAAACATTTTACGTTAAGCTTGACAACTAATAATATTAAGTTCAAAGTTCAATTAAAAACTGTTGATCCAATGCAACCCTCACAAAATATACCGATATAAAGTAAGAGAATGGAATTTTTTGTTAACTTAATCTATATTTTATTTAATTTTAAGATTCGATTTAATGAATTATTCACTTTAAGATGATTGAATGAAATCATTTGAAAATATTCACCTGAAGTCTTTACATTATCTCTTTCATTTACATTATCTTGGGTATAAAGTTTTGCAAAAAGAGTTATTTTGAATAGCCCGCAATTTGATCAGCTTTCCCTTTTGAAGTTGTCTTCTTTCGACACAAGCCATTCTTGATCTTGAATGAATCCCTAAAATTGTTGGAATTCAGTACAAACATGGTGAGTATTTTACAGTCTCAATTTAAAAAAGTTTCCTAACCGTGTTTGTTCCTTAACATGTTATCACAATTATCCACCAAGATCGTTGTTAGGTCTTTTCGTCTACCACAATATTATTAACATTTTGTTGTTGTACGATTTCGGCAATATAACCGAACTTTTTAGCGTAAAAATTTGTTGGGTTTTCTGAAATTGCTAGTAAAAAGAAGCGTTCGGTCTTATTATCCAATAAAATAACGCAAATATAGTAAAAATGCTCAAAAAAGTCTCTTATCAACCAAAAATTTCTTCAGAAAGAAAATGACACAAAACACAAAATTAATACCATATTGGTCAAATCACTTTTAAAATAACTTATGTCATGTGTTTCAACATTTAGACATTCTGACTATATTTTCGCTTTATTTGGCGATTACAACAATTTTATTTTTAAATTTTATCGTTCAAAGACAAACATTAACCGAAAGAAATGTCAGATCAACCGAAAACTCGGAACGTCAAGAAAGCGTAACAAATATGTTTGGCTTTATTTTACTTTCAGAAAGCGAAATATTGCCAATTTTCAAAGTGAAATAAAACGAAATATTATAGGGGAACATGCTGCCCCTCTGCAACTCCAATGCTTTTGGTCACTATAGAATTTGGAGTACGTGCGAAGTTGTGTGTTTGCAAAGTTTCTTCAAATCCATTAAATCCAAAAAAAACTTTGCATATACCCAACTTCGTAGCTTACCCAAATGAAAATTCATAATGTTTTTTACAAACTAGCTCTATTTTGAGCTTAAAAATTACTTTTTAAAGTTTCGAAATAAATTAAACTTTTAGTAAATATTCGATTAAAAAAATAAAAGACGTGGTTAAGTTGCGGTTACTTGGTAGAATGAACGTTTTATTTCGGTATTGTTTCAGTTTCTTTTTCTTCTTTTTCTTTTCAATTTAAATTTTATTATTAATATGGCCGATAAGGCGGGCTATTTGAATTTTATACCATTTAATAATAATTCACAATAGGGTATTTTAATTCAAATTTTAGTTAAGTTTATTTTATAATTCAATTTAATGCATTGTCGAAACACCAAATCCTATAGTGAGCCCAAGCAGAGGGGTTGAAGGGTGTGTAGCATGGCCCGGCACCTCACTTTTTATACTCGCCTCAAAGCCCAATCACCTAAAGGCTTTGAAAGTTGGTTTGGGTGGTATGACATTGTGAATGGGGTTTGTGACGTTTTCTTATTGCCTTAAGTTATTTTACGATTTTGGGTTTATGTCGTTAGACATATGAAACGGTAGATATTATGATCTTCGTAATGTCCAAAATAAATGCCACAAAGCCCAACCCTTATATCATAAAACCCAAAATCCAAATTAAAAAAAACAATCTTTTGGGCATAACACTAGAAATTTGCGAGTTCCTACATTTTAAATTTATTTGGGCGTTTCGACATTGCTGTGGGTTTTTTTGGCGATTTTTTTTGTTCTTTTTGAGCTTTTTGACATATTTTGGGAGTATGACATTTTAGGATTTGGGCATTATGGTTTTGAACTAAAAGAGCTAATGATTGGATTGGAATCATTTATGACTTCGTCATTTTTTTGAAGTCTTTGCATTTTTGCCAGTGTTTGGAGACCGCTAATTTGTTGCAATAGCCTGTTATTTCGGCAGTTGTCACTTTTCAAGCTATTTTCTATCGACATATCGACAATTGTTGTCTTTAAAACAAAAACTTTTTATGTTAATTTTTTTTATTTTAATGAAAAATACATATACTACTTAAAAATAAAAACAAAAATTAAAAAATCTATGTACGAGTAAAGTAGGTTTCTGGGACCTGTACCCAAGCGAGTACAATGGCACAATGTATGCTCATGTTTTTAAATAAAACATTTTGGAACAATCCTTCTCTACGCAAAGTGCTACGTCGCATTGCTCGCAAGTCAATTTTATTCGGTTCTGAAATTCTTGACAGCGTAGTTGTTTAGCTATTCGCTTCGGAAAATGGTTTCCACTAAAAAATGCTACAGAGGGAACTACCGATCGCTTGGATGACGCTGAAGGCTGTGTATAGTTTCGCAAGTAGTGACGAACAATAGCACGATGAAACTGCAATAAGTCTATGTTGCTTTTGTAGACCATTTTATGCAACTTCCAGGCATTGACCATCACAGAATTCATTACTGTAAAAAGTGGCCACCACCATATTTTGCCACGAAATTTAATTCGGTAATTATTGATGGCTTGATCATGAAGGTCAACGCGATCATTTTCGGCTGCTTTACATTTACTTTTGCTTTTTCCTTCGAGCACCATCGGTTGACTGAAAGCATCGGTTCGATACCTTCAAAGTTTGAGCCCACACTCACAGCGCTGTTGTCATTCCATTTCACAAAAAGTATTTTATTGGCAGGATCGTATCTGTGATCATAGAATCCTCTTTTTTCTTTTTTGAACTCTGCATGCGATTTCGGCGGACATTTTTTTGTCCTAGACTCGCGTACAGTACAAATAGCTCGAAAACCTTTTTGTTTCAACAAAACAAGCAGGTCATGTGACGTAAAAAAATCATCAAAAAATACAATGTGATCTTAAGAATTTGTTACTTTGTCCAAAAAATCAATAATAACTCTGGATCCGAGCGGCATTTGCTGTTTTGCCATAGTGCCAATAGGTTTCGAATTGATGCAAATAACCACAACTGCTCGTCAGCATCCAATTTTTAAAGCCAAATCTTACAGGTTTTGCCTCTAATGAATTGCTTCGAAGAGTGACTTCCATAGACTCGTCAACTAAACGTTTTTCGTGTATATATCCAAACTTTCAAAATTTTTCATTTAGAAGGGTTACTAGAGGCCTTATTTTTGCCATTTTGTCGGTAAGAACCAAATTATTATTTTCAGCAAGGTGGAGATATTTTTTTATTTCCTTGAATCTGGTTCGGGACATATTGTTAGCAACAAATGGTACACGAATGTCTTCATCTGTTTGCCAGTACATATTCTCTCTTGGCATAGAGTGGTAGCCGCAGTAAAGCAAGATATCCAAAAAGACTTTCAAAGACTGTGCTGCATAAAGGCGAGACTGCTCAACAATCAAATTAATTACTTCTTCGTCAAATAAAGTTTCAAAAACTTCAAGTTCCGACTTTCCATCTAATTTAGTTACCAAGTTTACCTTTTGTCCCTGCTACAAAACACCTCTACTTCACCTGGAACATTTTGCGGCATGTTGCAAGCAACAAGATCTTCAGCATCACCTTCCTCCGCATCCGTATTATAATCTGGATCTAGTGGAATCAACACAATGTCGAAATTGCTGTGGTTTGAAGACGTTTCAACGAAGTCCAAGGCACGTCCTAAATTCTGAAAGTTTCTGCCGTAAAAACTTGCTGCTTTGATGCTTTGAAATTCCATATCAATGTGAATAATTATCTAGAAAATATGTGTGCCTAATTAGCCATTGTACCCAAGCGAGTACAGTACTTTTATTACTTACTGAATGCTATCAAAAGAATTATTTTTCAATAAAACTTATTAACAATATGAAAACAAAAGCTATTGACGTTCTAAGTTCAGTTATAATCAAAATCAAATCAAATGCGAATTTCCTTTGACACTGACAAATGATGACTAGCCTACTGAAATCACGAAAAACTGACCAATACGAAGCAAAAGAAAGCAAACTAGAAAGTAACGGGATTCGCTGCAGTTATTTTTTGTAAGCGAAGTTGTAAAGCACAATTTGCGTGAGAATTGTCAAGAGATATATGAGATATGGCCACATATCGGCAAAGGAAGGCATTATTATGTGATTTGTTCTATTCATTCTGAAACAGATAGCTTTAATTTCGAGGGCAATTTCTGCAACAGAACGCTAAAATGTCCTTCCCTGACGGTGGCGATTGAAAGCCGCCAAAACTAATTGGTGTTAAAGATGATAATGCCCAATACCTGTTAACAACAAACAAACAAATATTTAACCACTTTCAATAGCTAAGGTGGTCATTTACCTCGGGCTATACATTTCCTCCACAAACGAAACCTTAGAAGAGATTCTTTTCGTCAAAGAAAATTAGTTCAAAAATCTTCTTCATAAGACAAACTAGATGTCATCGAGTCTCAGGCAATTACAATATAAGGTGCTTAGAAATTGTTAATGTACTTGAAAACGAAATCAAAACTTCCAACTCTATTCCGTTTATCTCTTGAAGAATTAATATATAAAATTTCCCAGGATATACAAGCTTCCAAAAGTCTTCAAAACGATTATACTCCAATTCACATTTCAATTGCTGAAATAATTTGGCAAATTTGAATCTAAATATTTATTAGATTCATATTCGGTCTCATCACAAACTATATCAATTCAATAGTTCTAAGCACTTATACCTTTTTTAAGAAGGAACAAAATTATGTCGGTGACCGCCATAAACTGGCGGCAAAGAACAAACAAAATTCCTAGAAATACATTTGACATTGTCTAGTATGACTTTGAATGATTTCTATATAAGAAGCTCAGTAAATTGGGGGCTACTGAATCAAATTGGGCTTATTGTGTTCAATTCTATTATGATTTGTGATTTTTTTTTTTTAATTTTCGTTGGTATATGGTGAGATTCTGTCTCCGAAAGTTCTAACATTTATCACTACAAACAAAAATTCTTTATTAAATTTATAAAGAATACAGAAACGGATTTGTATATTTCTAATTAATGATGAATTGTCGTGACTGATGATGTCAAAAAAAAGAACACAAATCATTTTTTGTGTAAAAACTTTCAAATTACACACATTCATCAAAGTAACACTGAAACGGTATGAACTGTTAACATGCGTATGGCTCGAATCAAGGCTTACGAAACTTCTTATATAAGCCTCATCTTAATTTAGTTTGAAGATTTACAATTGGTATTTAATTGGGGACATACCTAATTTGGATTAATCAGTGCAAAAGAAAAACACTCAAAAGTACTGGTACTTAGTGATTCTCAATTGCCAAGTTGAGTTTTTAAATTACGAATGACAGCAACTAGACTTTTGATAATTTTATGTTTGCATTGTTATATTTAAAACTTTCAAAATAAAACTTACAATGAATTCCACCTTTTAATTAAACAGAATATGAATAGGGAGCTGCAGGTCGAGGATGAGATGTGTATAGGGGACATTGAGAGAATAATAAAATTCTCGGATCCGACACGCAGACAAATGCATGCTCCCAGAAGTAAGAGCATCGAAAGTGGTATAACGCTGAATGTGAAGGAGCCAGTATCAGATCCTTTGGCTGGTTAAGAATTTTCCGAACCCAAAACGACCAGTTTTTCAAAAGACTTTATATGGAAGAAATAAATTCAAACTGATCTGTCAAAGGAAAAAATTGTTTTTATTTTATGAATCTCAAGCCTAAACTATCTGATGAAATTCTAAAAAACCACTTCCAAAAACTTTTAAGCTCTAAAGGAGATGCATTGATTCCGATGAATGTAAAACCCTTTTACAAAGATAATATTCTGTATGCTATTTTAACAGAGGGAAAACTTTGCGTAACTATTAAGAGCTTTAATATGGAAAATCACCAGAAGCTAATAAAAAGGGTTGAATTTTAAAAACATGGAACGGTGAATCTTGTTAAAAAACATATGCAAACATTCAATAGCATCTTGAATAATGGAATCGTGCCGCGTGAATTTAAGAAAGCGATAATATAAAAAAGGAGACATACTTGTACCTAATCTAGACAACTACCGCGGAATATTTTTTCTTAATTCACTAAGTATTCGCATCAATTCTAACCATAACCATAACACAATTCTTAAAAAAGAGGCTGGGATGCGACCCACACTGATAACTTCCCATCCCGTCTGTCGATTTTTTTGATTTATAAAAACAAACCGGTTAATGGATTTTTTCCAAAAAATATACTTGTTTGGTATAAAGTTACAGTTTTTTATATAAAATTTAATTCAAATCTCTAGCGTTTTTGGTCCGAAAGATATTTAGGGTTAACCAAAATGTTTACCTTTTTTTCAAACTGCTATGGTAAAAAAGCCACCCACGGAATTTTCTTGAGAGCCCTTTCTGCATCTTTCTGCCTTATTATCTGTATAACAAAATTTATTTAAAGTCGATATCTCTTCTGGTTCTTGAGCTATGGACAGCGAAAAAAACGTCGCGAACGTACGGACGTACGGACGTACGAACGTACGTACACACGCTTGCACAGAAATCTTTCTAAAAATCTTTTATTTCGACTCTAGGGACCTTGAAACGTCGAGAAATGACAAAATTTTCAATTTGACAAATCGGACCCATTACAATAACTTCCTATGGGAAGTTAAAAATTCAAATGGATTCCGAAGCGGCTATTCAACGACCGACAACATTTTTGTCTTAAAAAGCATTGCGGAAAAACTCTTGCAGCAGAAAAAGAAGCTATATGTCCTATTTATAGATTCCAAGGCCGTCTTCGATACTATCGATCGTAATAAAGCCTTACTTGGAAACAAAGCTTTGAAAACAATTTTGTTTCCCACAATGTAAAATACCAAGTTTTGACTTCAGTAGCCAAATCTATATAGTGCTATATGCAGCGCAAACTTGAAAATATGAAAAATACAAAAAACTGCTAAGGTTTTTTGATAAAAGACGTTTTCAAATAGCGAAAAACACGCCAAATTATATGATCCTTATTGAAACTGGACTATCTCGCCCTTTATTGGAAGGCTTAAGCTTTATATTGACTATCGTTTGAAAGTTTTTTGAAAGATTACCAAAAGTTATATTTCTGTGTTCTATTCAAGAGCAGAGTCTTTGGTTCGAGAAACTAAAGGAACTGGCTGAACTTTGTGGTATGATATTTTACACTCCACGTGCATTCATGCAATGGAAGAGATGTCAAAAATACACTCTTTTTTTTTACACTTCAGAATTTCAGAAAGTAGTAAGCTTATAGCAAGCGTCAAACTACGATCAGAGGCTCATCATAAGTGCATGTGTTAGTTGTTAGTAAAAAATAATACAAATATAGCCTAACACACGCACAAAATACAAAACAAAATTAACATTTAACTATTACACAACAAAAAATAAAATGAAAACGTTTACGATAGTGGAGGACTGGTTCTAAACAATGATTTTAATCCCACCCTATTTAAATTTAAATCTATCGATGAACAGTTTAAGTTATATAAAATGCTCATTCGACTTAAAGCTTCATTCTTCCCATAGTTAGTTCTATGGAAGTCAATAAAATCAAATGTGCGCAGGTGATGAGTTCCGCCTCCGTAATTCAAATGTTTACGAGAAAGCAAATAAGGTGCATCAATTTCACCATTAATAAGTTCATGAAAAAATACTAAGTCTTTATTAACACACCTTTGATGGAGAGATTGCATTTGAAGAAGCTGAATACGATGTTCATAGGGAGGCAGATCATAAGGATCTTTCCAAGGAAGACCCTTTAGGGCAAAGCGAATGAATATATGTTGAATTGATTCAATACGTTTTCTATAAATTTCGTAATAGAGAGTCCATACCTGCAGAGCATATTCAAGATAAGGACTAACATGGAAATTATACAAGGAAAGAGTAACATAGGGATCATTGAACTCTTTTGCCCAGCGTTTTATAATACCAAGCATAGAACTTGCCTTATTAACAATACAATTAATGTGATGTGTAAACTCTAAGTTGGAACAGAAATGTACACCTAAATCTTTAAATGTGGAAACACAACAGAGATTTTGCTGTGATATACATTAGTCAAATGCGTTACTGAAAGTTATCGTCTGGCATTTTAAAGGGTTGAGTGAAAGGCTATTTTTCCCACACAAAATTGTGAAACTATCAATGTCTGCTTATAAAAGAATACGATCATGGGTGGACTTTATTATTTTGAAAATCTTCATATCGTCAGCAAAAATGAGAAGTTCATTTGAGCGTAGACATGACGATACTCGTACATCGTTAATAGACAGGATGAACAGAAAAGGACCAAGATGGCTTCCCTGGGGAACACCAGATTGAGCAACAAAAGGTTCAGAATGACAATTTCTAAATTTTACCTCGTAGGATCTGTTTTCAAGGTATGACTTAATCCAAGCTAAGAAAAATGTTGAAAAACCAAGAGCCTTAAGTTTAAATAAAATAATTCCGTGGCTAAGTTGGTCAAAAGCTTTAGAAAAGTCAGTGTATACACAGTCAACTTCATAACCTTGTTCTAAAGCGTTTGAACATATGTTTGAGAATGTGAGGAGATTAGTAACGGTTGATCTTTTTTTCACAAAATCATGTTGCTGTTCGCAAATGATATTTTTACTAAAATATGCTACGCTTTCACAAACAACTTGTTCAAATACTTTAGGAATGCAAGAAAGCTTTGCAATGGGCCTGTAGTTGCTTATATCCGACTTGTTACCTTTTTTGAAAATTGGTGTTAGAAATGACTTCTTCCATATGCTGGGAAATTTGCCTGTTTTCAGAGAAAGTTTGAATAAAAACGTAAGGGGTTCAACTAAAGCATTACTACACTTTTTTAGTACTATCGGGGGAATACCATCAGGACCGGCTGAACAGTCATCATTCAACGCAGATAAAAGATCAAGGACCGTACTCTGTAGCACAGGTATGTAACTACAGCTAGTTTGCAAAAAAGTGTGAAGATTATGAAAATATACTTCATCAACTTCTTGAGGGCTATTAACAAATGACTCACGGAAATTCGTTGCGAAAGCGTTACAGATATCAAAAGTTTTATCTAACGAAAGGTTCTTGTAAGTGAAGTTAACTGGAAAGCCATCTGAGTTTTTCTTTGAGTTTACAAAATTCCAAAATTTTTTAGGATTCTCTTTCAAAGAGGTGCCCATATCAGTAACATAACAAGCATATAAAAAAATAGAAAGAGATTTAAATTGTTTAAAGAGTTCAACATAAAAAGAGAAGTTGACTGGAGACAGAGTTTTGAGATACGTCTGCCATGCCTTATTTCTTTTGTTACGCAGTAAACGCAATTCTTTCGTGTACCAAGGATGGCTAAAGTTTGTATTTCTTGATTTCTTTTTGGATATATTTTTTTCAAAACAATATTAAGGATCCTATAAAAAGTTGAAACTGCTTCGTCAATGTTAGAAAATGCTAGTGTATCAGCAATTCCAGAAATGGTTAAAGCTTCAGACAACTGCTGGAAATTGGCTCTTCTGAAATCAAAATTATATAAGCAATCAAAAGAATTACTGTGATTAGTAATGTGATTACATAAGTCAAAAAAAAAATGTCCAAAGGGGGGTGATATTTGTCAATATCAGTAATTCCTGAGCTAGATTCTAGAACGAGAGTACTAATAGCGTCAGAAGAAAAGACTTATTCGAGAATTCGATTTTTAGAGTTTTTAATACAGCTTGTTTGCTGTAAGTCAGTAAGAAGGACTTTATCGAGAAGAGATAGTTCCATTTATGAAGAAGAAGGAGAGACTTCAAGGCAGGATTCGTCTTCGGATGGAATCTTTGATCTCATCGCCAAATTAGACGAAAAATACAGGCTTGAATGTATCAAGCAACTTCATCTGTACATAAAGCGTTCTTCAACACAATTTTAGGATTGATTCTGATCAAAAATTACACTGGTCTACAAAATTTATATTTTTGTCTGTTGCCGCGAATTTTGTAGTTGATAGTACTTACTTATGACTTGTTTGTTTCAAATTTACCGTTAAATTTTTTTAGCAGCTCGCGTGACTTTGGTTTTGATTTTTATAATTGAAGGCTGTATATTAAACGATAGTAGACGTATTTTAAGCTGTTTAGATTATTATCTCAAGTTCTTGCGTCATGAGTAGTTCAAAAAGACGTTGCTAAGTGGCAGTACCCAAGTACTAGTTGTGTTCAACGTCCAGGGCAGCGTTCACCTGACTCTTCAGTGCTTAAAAATATATCTGAACCCTTAAAACAAGACATTGAAGGACCAAGCTCATCATGCTGATTTTCAAGGTATGTATGTATGTCAAATGATTCAAAATGCTTTTCCCAAAAGGAGTTAAATGATCTTGTAGGAGATTTAAGTCTGTCTAAACAAGCTTTAGAACTGCTAGCATCAAGATTGAAAGAAAAAATTAGCTTTCCTTAGATACTAAAATAACTTTTTATCGTGAGAGAGATAAAGAAAACGATATTACCATTTGTTCAGATATCAAAAACTTATTGTTAAAAACGGGCTTAAAAAAACATGAACAAAAAGACTGGTGTTTATTCATTGACAGCTCAAAACGAAGCCTAAAATGTATTCTTTACATAATGAAAACAAATATGCTGGGGTACCTATTGCCCACAGTACCAAGTTGAAGGAAGAATATTTTAACATTTCCCTAGTCTTGAACAAAATTTAATACAATTACCATAATTGGCAAATTTGTGTCGATTTAAAAATGATGAACATTCTTCTCGGTCAACAAAGTGGTTACACTAAATTTCCCGGTTCTATATGTTTTTGGGACAGTAGAGCTAAGCAAGAGCTTCGGATAAGGAGAAACTGGACGTTGAGAGAAAATATGGAGCCTGGAAAGAAAAACATACTCCAGATTTCATTAGTAGCTCGTGACAAAAGTATCCTTCCACCATTACATATAAAACTGGGTATCATGAAACAGCTTGTTAAATCACTAGATAAAGACGGGAACTGTTTTGCTTTCATCTGCCAAAAATTTCCTCGGGTCACTATGGAAAAGATTAAAGCCGGTATTTCTAATGGCCCCCAAATAAGACAACTGACGAAAGATACCTACCCAATTTATAAATTCTGTCTTCCAGGATTTCTGGGATCAAAACATGATGTCTGACTATTGTTGGTCATTAATGCGTCACTACACAAAGTCTACACATCACCAAAAAGCTTTAAAACGAAGTCTTTTTAGAACTCAACGATTAATTCTTTCTAATAAAGTTTTTTTTTTTAAATACGTGTTTTTCTGTTTAATACCTACAAAGCTGAATCTCAGAAACTAGAGCTGATGCAAATCTTTTAATTATATTTTTGAAAATATAATATCATGTGTAGTCAGCAACAACTAAAATTTTTTTTGGCAAACATGTTCTGTAAACTAGTGTTATTATCGGCTATGTTTAAGATAAGAGTTGGTAAGATTTAACTTCATACCAAACCGAGACGATCTTCCAGGAATTTGCACGCTTTGCAACATTACGGTGGGAGAAGACATTAAGCATTTCCTCAGAAAGTTTCCAATCCTGAAAAAAGAGAGAAGAACCTTCCATGGCAGTGATGTATTAAGGGATAAAAAGGTAATAGCTTTACTTAACTGCGATAGCGATGTAACACTGCTAGGCTTATGCTATCAAAAAGCCATGTCCTATAGAATCTTAACCATTATGAAGCCTTTTAATACCAGGATATACAAAAAACTATATCCATTTTTTCTTTTCTTATATTCAAAATTGTATCTACCTCTTTTAACTTTTAAAATACCATTAACTGTGACTATGTCAATGGGCAGATCTAAATAAATTTACAATAATCTGAAAATCTGAAAACAATGAATTTCTGTGATTTTCTACATTAAATTTAAATGTTTATCTCTGAAACTGTAAGAGCCTTTGGGCTTTAAATGCATACAAGAAATCACGGAAATTCACGAAGAACAAATCTAATGTGATAAAATTTGTCACGATAAAATAATCTCCCAACAGAAAACCGCAAAACATGTGGACACGTGTAACAAAAAATTTCTAGGCATATTTACAAATAAAAATCCCACTTTAATTTTGCAATACTTGAACTTGTATAAATATCAAAACATTGTAAAGATTAGTCATTTTCAGAAACACTACGCAAAAAATTGTTTCTTTTTTAGCTCCTGCTGCCGATTCCTGTTGATTTCCAAGAATTGTGGTTTTTTATATTTTTATATTTTCTGAGAACTATGTTGGTTCTCATCCTACCTAAAAAAAACCAAAAACATTTTATCAAGAACTTGTTGTTGGTGTGTTTTTTTTAAGCTTTAAGATTCTACAGATACATTTAAGCAGGCATATGAGAAGTTGTAAACTGCCTTTAATAATAATTTTAGTCATTTTGTGTGAATAGTGTAAAACTGACGTCATTTAATATAAATTCCAATCAGTTTTTCTGATTCGATCTCAAAAAAATTCCATAAATATGATTTTATGAAATTTTAAATATCTTCCTGTATTTTGAAAATATTTAAGAAAAGATACAAATCTTAATGAGTTTAAGTTTATTTCTCTTTCACATTATAATTATAAAAACAAATATTTTACGATCGTATTCGTGTTAAATGAAACTTTACATTGAAATCTTGTCAAAGTTTTACTCATAGAGGCCATACAAGGTTTTCCAATAAGATGTTTCATTATGATTTAAAAAAAAAAGGAGAGATTAAATATTAGCTTAATATCAGAATAAAAACATCTTCCAACAAATTTTTCTTGCAAATCATAAATTAAAAGCTTAAATCGCTTAACATAAAGCTTATAATGAAGCATGACTATAAAATAATACATTGACAAATTTAGCATAAATTTGAATATTTTGTTTTGCACTTTTTGAATCTTTTTTTCTTTTTAAATGGGCTTCAGCAGCTAAACCACACTGGAGTACGGAGTATAGATTGGAAAATAGTTTTGAATTTCAGAGTATTATTATACACACAAACATCGGATTTGCGGTACATGAACGGTAATGAAATTTTTATTAGGTATAAGATTAGTTATGTTAATCGTGTTGACGATATGTTTGTCAAAAGTCAGTTTTTTTGTCAAATGTTACCAAGAGGTTCTTGCAGTTTTTAGACCAAGTGATATCCACAAAGTTTAGCTTAAACGAAGTTTGTGGCAAAAAATCAGATTTTCTTCGCCTATAAAACCATGATTTTCCACTTATGAAAATAGTATTGCAGGACATTCAGTGAGAATTGTAAACTACTGAGAGCACATTGCGGCAATATGCTAGACGAAAAAAGAACTATGTCGTCAGCAAACATAGAAAATAAACGTTAAAAAGTATAGGCCCCAGTACAGAACCCTGTGGAACTCCATTTTCTATATCATAGAAAATGTAAATGTCGTCAGGAAACATAGAAAAAAACGTTGAAAAGTATTGGTCCCAGTACAGAACCCCCTGGAACTCCAGGTACTATACCATACAAAATAGAGTTTAAAGAGTATTTTTAAGAAAAACCAAATAACGTAAATCCCATTTTATTGAGTTTCCAAAAAGATAAAATAACAAAACTTGTCTTTTTCTTAAGTTTCATAATTTTTCTGTCTATTTCAGTAAATCACAAATTTTGACCTAGTTGAGATTTATGTGCCTACTTCCAGGGCTTTTTTTTTTAAAATAATCCTGTTTTTCAAAACCCATTACATCTCAAAAAAAATAATCAGAATTTGATTTAAGGCTTTCTCAAGAATTTGTAAAGGATTTATTGCTATAAGTAGTTAGATAGGTACCAATTATTTTTGTTTTGTGACAACGACAACCTTTCATCATGAGAGCATCTCTCATACGTGTCCTTAAATATTATTATAACTTCTACGAATAGTTACGTCCTTTAATCCTTACAGTGCTTTGGCATTACAAAAATATCGTGTTTTATTTCTCATTTAACATAGTTCCCACAAACAAACACAACCAAAAAATCCTAGAAGATTTCCCTTAAGAGTACTCATTGCCTCATCACAGGATCGATGAGATAATTATTGTTTATTTTTTCACCTGAATGATTTCTTTTAGTTTTCATAACAAAATACTTATCTAAGTAAAAAGCAAAAGAAAAGATGATGTTATTATGCAAAAATAAAAGGAAATGCAGGACATCTGTTATATTTATTTAAGTTGGCTTAAGGTTTTTCTAGGAACTATATAGGATTACCATTGGTCTCCTAATTACCCGCATACGCAGATATTGCATGTATTGTGTTATTATCTATCGGTATTTTCTTTCTATAGAGCTTAGCAACATTATTTTCCTTTTTTCACTTAATGTTGATGCAGATGGACAAGAATAGTCTTTGCACACACATGACTGATTGATTATCATTATGTTCAGTGCTGCACTATTATTTACACTGTGGATATCTCGATTATGTATAGTCCTGTAAAGTATTTAAGGACTTCCGTGTACTCGAGTTTATTTAGGGAGCAGATTTTTTCAATATTTTGGTTCTATTTTGATATTTAGAGAAACGAGTATTTTTTAAAGAGAAAACAAAGGTGATGATATGCTATTGGAAATTAAAGGGACATGAAATCAGTCAAATGAGCACAGTGGTAACGGTCGCAGCACAAAATCCTTTTCATCTAATTTTCATTTTTTTAACTCGCACATTTGCGGTTGAACATTGATATAAACTAAATCTTCCATGTGGCTTCAATAAATACATCTATAGGTGTTAAATCACAAGTCTCGGTGGCAAACTGTAATCACTTCTCTGGGAAATAACAGAGTCAGGGACATTTTTCAAGATTCCAACAGTTTTCAAACATGCCAAATACTTACTTAAGATTGAGCTTAAGTGAACTAGGGCCTCACCCAACAAACTTCTCCATCTATCTCGATACCTAGCTAGATGTGTCCAGTTTGACGCTCCAAGCAGGGTGAGGTCAGTTTCCACTTGTGCGCGCCACCTGCACCGCGGTCTTTCTCTACTGCGCTGTTCTGTGGGTTTGGATTCGAAGACGAGAAGCATTGGTTTTCATTCGTTCTACGTGGCCAACCATCTTAGTCGTTGGACTTTTACCTTTCTGGCTAGTCTACGTAACTGTAGAGACCGTGCTTCTCATCTTTCAACCTTCTCCTCCACTCGCCTTCCATGCATACGAGACCGTAGCTTACACGAAGAACTTTTTTCTCGAAACGACCCAAGGTGCTTTCATCCGCTATTCATGGTCATGGCCCATGCACCCTATAGCAGGACGGGGATGATGAAAGTCTTATGTAGCGACACTTTGGTCGCCCGAGAGAAGGCTTTGCTACTCAATTGCTTTCTTAGTGCAAAGGAACAGCGGTTGGCGAGAGTTATTCTTCGTTTGATCTCAGCACTGGTGTTATTTTCTGCGTTTATAGCGGAGCCTAGGTAGACGAAGTTCTTAACTACCTCAAAATAACGTCTGTCGATGGTGAAGTTTTGATCGAGACGTTCGTCGGTAAGTCGATCTTTTCTTGACGACAGCATGTACTTTGTTTTGCCCTCATTAACCGTTAAATCCATTTTTGGCGCCTGTGCCTCAATACTCACAAAAGCCCCAATGACATCACGCTGCGTTCTTCCGAGTATGTCAACGTCATCAGCATGTGCTAGTAATTGGGAAGACTTTTGAAAGATAGTGCCTCTAGTGTTGACGTGTGAGCTCTGCACTATTCTTTCAAGTAAGATGATAACAAAATTACATAACATTACAAAACCTTTTTTTTACATCGAAAGGTTCAAGCCATCTGCTCCAGCGGTTTTGTTAAACTAAGTCTAAGTCGGGAGGACGGGATTGTTGGCTTTCGTCGTCTGTGTTGAATGGATCATCCTTCCTGACAGCGGAATTCGGTTCGTCGTCGACGTTAAAAAGTCTGCACAAGTGGTACTTCCATATCCTCACTGATTGATTGGCTATGATGTTTCCACTTTCGTCTTTGCAGCCTTCGGTTCTAGGTACTTGTGAATTTCGTTTCACCTGTTCATAAAACTTTCGAACTTCATTCCTGCTTTTGAACCTCTCAACATCTTCGACTGCAAGCTTCCCATGCCCTCTCTTTTTCCTTCTGAGAAGTCGATGTTCCTCTCGCCTCTTCTTGTCATATAGAGCTCGTGAGAGACTCGTCCTTCCATGCAGAGGGTTTTCGCCCAGAAATTTTAGGAATTGTGTTGAAATATAGCTTTTTTCCAAACATAATATATTTTGTTCATGTTGGTTTTTCTATAATTGCCTAGAACGCTACAAAAATGAAAAAGTTTGCTAGAAAAATGTGATCTTTTTCCTTAGGGTAGGTTCTTCAATTTAAAGAAAAAGATTCATATAATTTCTCTAAAAATTAAATAAAAACAAATTAAGGTAAAGAAATAAGTTGGGAAGAAACTTTAGTGTGGCGTTTACAAATTAGACGTTTCAGAATCTCTTTTCACTTCAGTTCTCGAGAGACTTGTTTTTCAATTAGCCATTAGTGTAACGAAAGTGTCACTTTTGCCATTTTTGGGACTTTTATATTCTTGAATTTCATGTTAAAATCTTAATTCTAGATTATCCAAATCAAATTCACTTAAAAAAGTAAATTTCCTTAATTTTTTAAGATCTTAAAAGTTTGTGTATTTAATAGAAAATCAATTTTGAGAAAAAAACACTTTAAGCCCCACACTATGTCTTACACTATATACTTAAAAAGAATCTTATTTATATAACTAAAGATGAGTTTCAGAAATGTAAAGCTAACTTAATATCGATTTGACGATCCCTTATTCAAGCTTCCTTCTTAAGATTCTGAATATTTGTTCTTTCTCTCAAAGAAGATTTTATGAAATATTTACTTATACAAGTCATATGACCACCCTCTTGCGATCGTTCGGTGGTCAAAATTTGACGCATTTTTGCTACGCGATTGGAATAGGACTTGATTAGATTTGATATTATGCTTTTGGAGTCCTCATTTCTGAGCAATCTGCATACTTTATTAGCATCCGGGGTAAATTAGGCCTCATGACTGAAAAGCATTTAAAGGACAGATTACCAAAAAATGATGGTCAAACGAGTTCTTGTATATAAAAAAAAAAACTTTACAATATTTCAAGAATTTGCCACTGCTTCTCTCAGCTCTTTGAGCAATAAAAGTGTTTCCGTGGTGTTTAGTATCTTGATTTATTTTTATTTTTTTTGCGAGACTTTTGGTGCCGTATAAAAATGTCAACCTTCTCCAAACCATCGATAAAATACGTAAACACAGTTATCCTTTTAGATTACAAGCTTTACAGTCATAGAAGTGGTATTTAATCTACCTAAGCAGTAATAATTATTATCAACACCCTAAAAGGACAATTAAGCCACACTTGATCAAAATAAAAATGCAATGTGAAACCAACCATTAGATAACGAAATATAAACATTTCTCTTTCAAGTATGATTTACCTATGCCTGCCTTATCACCTGAACCGTACTGTAGAAATAATTATGTAGAACATTAAATAAGGCCTCCTGCACTTTCCATATACCATACATTATATCTCTTTGTAATTATTTCAAAATGCATTTATGAAAATATAATATGGGGGAAATTGATAAAAACAGCAGAAAAAGATGTATGAAGCGTACCAAGCCATTATTGCCACTTGAATGCCTCTAAATGTGTCACAATTATTATGCTATATGATTGATAGACCATTTTCTCAAGAACTTTTATGTTGTCTATATTTATTTAAAATTATTAATACATTTTTTTGTTACTTCTTTAAAACGTTGTCGCCGCTACCAGCAACGCCGCCACACCGGCCGCCACACCGATACCGCTTTGATATACATAATTTCAATATAAAAGCCTTTCACATTTAGAGTCTATCTGTATAGACAATACTCGTATTTTAATAGTTTTTGAACCTTGTCAAAAAGTTTATTTGATTTATTTTTATTGGCAGACAACAGTTTAATCTCAATAGGAGCCACGAGCATATTGTTAAAGGGTATAGGTAATAAGATCCATAAATTCCAAAAGGCACTACTTTACATTGAGAACGAAAAAAAAATACTCTTTCAACAACAAAAAAGAACAAAAAAATAATAGACCGAAAAATAGGCCCATCGCATCGACCCTGCTTCGCCATGTTCGAGACAAACTTCAAAGCAATTAATAGTCCCTTCAATAAATTATGTGAGTAAAATATTTTGCACGCCTCAAAACTATATCATCTTATCCATGAAAACATGTCACCCTCCTTCCTTATCCTCAAGGTTATATATGGTATTTAACTTTTTTGCCCATTCACCATAGGTAAAAATGTAGGAAGGTACCTTTTTCTAACTTCCATGTTTCCTGGAACAAAAAAAAACAATAAAATAGAGGAAACTCCGATAGCGATTGCCGATTACCTACATAATCGATTTCGAATTCGTTGGTATTTATCCGGGTTTAGGGAAGTTATAGGTACATGGCATATAAACCGAAAACCAAAGAAGGTGAGGGTATTGAATCGATTTTAATTAAGTGCGTGAAATATGAATATAGTCAGTCCCTTGCCTTGCCTGATGGCTAGAGATGAGGAATAAATATATGTATATAGGATAGGTACCCTGATGGAATCGGAAAGGTTTCCTAACAATGATGTTACCATTACAACTTATCATAAATCCAATGACATTGAAATCTTTAACTACATGTTACATGTCCTGGGAATCAAATTACAAGCAAAAAATATGTTTTTGATTATTTAAACGATCAAAAAGGAGGGTAGTTTATATTCGTAAATTAGGATTTTCCTTTTTATTTCAGTTAACTTTAAGTCAAAACTCGTAAAAAGAGATTGACTGTCAAAACGATTTGTTTTTAAAAATAAAATCAAACTGCGACACAATGAAGACTTAAAATAAAACAAAATATTGGTTTAAGGCAATCCTATAAAACTTCAACTTAGGGGATATAATTTTTGTTGTATTCTTCAACAGAAAGTTTCTGAATTTTCAATTGAATTGTTATATATTGATACCGATAATTGCTTTGTGCCTTTAAAAGTCT
The DNA here is from genome assembly GCF_945859685.1 of Eupeodes corollae. Taxonomy (NCBI): domain Eukaryota; kingdom Metazoa; phylum Arthropoda; class Insecta; order Diptera; family Syrphidae; genus Eupeodes; species Eupeodes corollae. The sequence continues at coordinate 41,805,729 of NC_079148.1, forward strand.
TAGAAATAATTTAAATCAGAATTGAAAATTAAGAAACAATAAATATGGGTAAATATCTTGCATTTTTGGAAATATCGGGTTTTCTAATATGGCAACTTGACAACTTTGAATTTAATTTGTGAACGCACCCTTTCACTAATTATCAAACTGTCAATGTCAATTGATTCAGTAAACTCAACATTTTGATCATGGTAAAGAACACGATAGAGTAACATCTGCAAATTATAAAAAAATTTCTGTCGAAGTTCGGATTCGGTGAGAGCAATTTTACGAACGGTAACTTCTATTTTTGGTGGCTATTTTTGCCCTAAGGCAATAAAAAGTTTAATGCAAAAGTTTGAGTTAACAAATTCGTTGTGTATTATTTCCATTGCAAACGATCGAAATCAGTTATTTTCCATCGTGTAGTTCTCAAAAATTGGACATCGCTAAGAACACATCATCGTGTATTTTGCGTAAGGATCTTGGTTTACACCCTTAGTAATGTGGGAGTATCAACGAAAGTACTTAAAGCGTATTATGATGAAAACATGACCGCTGTCTAGGAGTAAAGCAGGGTTGCTTATTTAGTCCGCTTCTATTATCATTATTTCTGGATACTTACTTAGGTCCTCAGATCTGTTAAGTCCGTTGGGAACCTCTTAGAGGCATATGGCTCCTGCGCCATGTGCTTCTCGGTCTTCCAGCTCGTCTTCCTTCTTGTGTGAGTGGGTTTCACTGCATAGCTTGTCCTTCGATGCAGTCGTAATCTTTTCGAAGGGTATGACAATCCATTGCCACCTACGTCTTCGTATTATAGATTCTATAGGTTCCTGACCTGTCCTTCTATGAAGGACCTCATTTGATATGCGGTTTGGCCAGAAAATCCTTAGGATGTTACGAAGACATCTATTCACAAATGGTTGCAGCTTTCTTGTTATGGTTAAAGTAACCTTCCAATTGCTGCACGCATAAAGAAGCACAGATTCGACATTTGTGCGAAACAGTCGTAGCTTTTTTCTTAAGCTGATACAGTTATTGCTCCAAATTTTTGACAGCATACCGAACACCGCTTTTACTTTGCCGATGCGGCGGATGACGGTTCCGCCTTCGATGGAAACGATACATTCAAGGTATTAAAAGCTCTCCACTTTTTCCACCGTTTGCGAGAAAATATTTATTTGAGAGGATGGTCGGGTTCCGAGGCTGATCATTTTTATTTTGTAGAAATTAATTTTCAGACCCACAACTTCTGCTACTCTCTCCACGCTTGTTGTCATTTGATGGATATCCATGATCCTATGAGAGAGTAAGAAAACATCGTCCGTGTAATCCAAGTGCTTTAAAAAGGATGTCAAAGTCCATTGGATCCCTTCCCTACCTGACAGAGCTGAGCGCAGTTCATCGCTTATCACCAACAAAAACAATATTGGCGACAGAATACAGCCCTGTCTGACTCCGCTTCGGATTTCAAAATCATCTGACAACCTACCATCGTGCAGAACGTGACACTTGGATCCATCATTATGTTGCTTTAATAATAGCAATTAGTTTTTCTGGAATGCCACTCCTCCGCAAAGCTAACCAGATATACTCCCTGTTAACGCTATCAAAAGCCTTCTCGAAGTCGATGAACAGCAGGTGTAGTGGTGATTGATATTAAATGCACTGTTCAATAATGATGTGGAGGGTGTTGTATGATCAATACAGGAGGATCCAGCGTGGAATCCTGCTTGTTCGGCATCGAGTGTGGCCTTAAGATGTTCTCTGCTGCGTTCCAGTATGACTTTTGCTACTATTTTGGCAACGGAAGGAAAAACGCAAATTCCTCTCCAGTTTTCGCACTTTGTAAGATCCCCTTTTTGTGGGAGCTTGACGATAATTCCCTTCTTCCACTCATAGGAGAAGCCTTCGGTGGTCCAGGCTTCTTTTATGAGCGAATAGAGCAGTTCGCTCGATGACGTTGGTGCTGCTTGTAAAAGCTCTCCGGAAATTCCATCAAGTCCTACCGCTTCGTTGTTTTTAAGTGCTTTAATTGCGGCAACGATCTCATCTTTACTGGGAGGTGCTGTGCGGATTCGGGTTTAGTTTCCTCAGGCGCTTCTGAAGGTATCGGGTACACGTTGTTTGCAAACACTCGGTTTAAAACCGAGGAAAAGTGTTCTTTCCACCTTCTGACTTTGCCAATCACCAAAATTATCACAGTACCGTCTACTTCTTGCACCGGGTGTTGCTTTGAGCTGTGTGTACCGGTCAGTTATTCTGTAAACGGTCCCGCTGCCGCAACTGTTTGCCGCATTTTCTGCTTCTTGCACCAATGCCTTGATGTAGTTACGCTTGTCGCGGCGCACACTGCTGTGAATCTTTCTATTTTTCATGCGGTACGAGGACTCCAGCTCGTTTCTTACTTCCCCTTGTGCAGCAGTTATTCGAGCCCTTAACTGTTAGCGTTCGTTGATCCTTGCCCAAGATTCTTCTGAAAGCCAAGTGTTGTTGCTTCCTTCTTTCCGACCAACTATTCTGTCAGCACCTGAAATGAAAACATTTTTCACAGCAATCCAATGGTGTTCGATGTCGTCATGTACTGTGCTGCTGATTGTTCTCATTTCGTGAAACAATTTCGACTGGGTGTAAAAAACTTTTGCTGGCATGAAAATAAAGTTTCTGCAATATGCTGTTATTAAGTGGAAAGCCCAAATGGAATAAACTAACTGCAAAGATAATGTAGCAGTAGAATTTACAACTGAACACTTCCAAAGTCAAAGATTTTGATTTTTCGAAATGATACGCCGAAATATGCTAAAAATGAGAAATGGCAAAACGAAAAATTGGAAAAAGTCCAACTATACAAATATACAAGTACCTATCCTTTCAACCCCGCAAATATCTTCAGAAAGCATTACAAACATTTTCTTGTAAGATGAGATCATGTATTCAGCACCTCAATTTTTTAACATCTACCAATTCGAAGAAGTAGAAAAGCTTCTCAGATACTTCCTTAACCTTTCGAAGGCAAGGCTTTTCTTTCGTTCGTGAATTGCATCGTCAATATTGAAACTGAAAATCATTTATTATTATTTCATTAAAAGAAACTGAGAAATGATCTTTGTTTCAGATTTATGGTCACCTCACTTACCATCGGAAAGTTAAGTTAATGTTCATAAACCTTAAGAGTCAAACGAGTTGCACCTATAAGTTGCTTAAACATAACCTCAAGAATAAAAACTTATTTGACGACACAAAAGCATTGAGATAATTTCCATCATATTCAGGGCCAGAGCTGAACTTTTGCTTCTCAAGTATCGAAAATATTCTGCACTTTATAGGAATTTGTCCTATTCTCAAGGAGATCGTGAATCCATATGGTACTTTACATAAATTGAGAGCTCGTAGAACAACGTTATGTTTATTGTCTTGCAGGGATCAGAAAAACGGATTTGTTTTGTGTAAAAACAGTAAAATATCAATCAGACTTATTTGAATCAATCAGACTAATTTGCTAAAAACAAGTCTCTACATTCTTGCCTGAATTCAAACATTAACATTTTGTTGAGCAGTTAATACATAGTTTTTTCATTTCTGCAGCTGTATTACTCCAGAGGCTCGCAACGGCTGAATTATTTTTGTGAAGCCTATGTTCCAACCTTCAAATAGCTTCACTGGCTTCGACCAACGAAGCTAGTTTCTTTATTTAAATTTCTCAACTCAATTCCTAATATAAAGGGTTTTGAAGATTAAGAGTTTCGTTTAGTAGATCATGAAACTATACACTCTTCAACAAGGCTATGCAATTGTTGAAATTTAGAACAAAAAAACAAAATCCAGGTAATTCGAATTTTCGTCGATATTTGAAATAAGGCATTCCACAAACGACATTACACCGTTTCTTGCATAGAAACAGTTAACACAAAAAACTTTCCCAAACTTGAATTCGAATGCTGTGGAATATTGGGCCAATTGCTTAAAATATAAACATATGTTACAATCTTACAATTCTAGGATTTCCCTGTCTTTTATTAGAGACAGTTTGTTTTATGTTGCAAATATATAATACCATCAGGAACATGACCAAATTAAAGATGAGCTATGCATTAAGAGAATTTATTTCAATTCGATATGCACTAGACAGACAGCTGTCATTCCTCCGTCTTCTTCTGTCGCATACTTATTTGATGTTTGAAACTAATTTTGTAATAGCATCATGCCCAGCTAATAATTGTTTTCTAGTAAATCATGAATTGGTTCCAGTATGTGGTCTACAACTATTAGTCATCTTTGTATAATGGGCAAGAGATTAATAGACCTTTTAAATAAATAGTTTTCGAAAGTAATCCCTCCTTTTATTTCATTCTATTACGATCTCGGAATATCGTCTCGTCCATAAATCTAAAGACTGCACTTTTGATGAAAATAAGACCGAAAGGAAGAATTTTATCTAAATTAAAGTCGGGACTTGTTTTTCTATTTTGTATGCTGAGATAGAGATACGAGTATCAATAGCTACTCCATGCTATTTGATAAATACGGTTAAAAGCTTTTTTGAGGCTTTGGAGTATTTTTTGTTTCTTTTAAATTGATATATTTGGACACAAAATTTGAGCATCAAAAGTATGAAATGGAATTCAAAGTGAAATACCGATGAACGTAACAATTTGATTGGAATTCTGAATATCGAAAAACTAGCTTCTAAGTATGAAGAGTAGGGCGATTCATGTTTCGCAACACTTAGACTCACTTAAAGTCTATGTATCAGGTTTTTTTTTTAGGTGTGTGGTTTTGAATCTGGTAATACGTTTTCCTGAGTTTGTCTTTTTGACACCTGGCACATAATTTATGCTCATTTTAGTTTGCCATGCATCGCGAGCTATTTGCTTCAAATTCGTGTACTAGCTGACTTAAAACTGAAAAAATTTAAATTTCCCAAAATTCATTTATACTAATTACTTAACAATTTGGCATCACTGGAAATCTAATTTTCTTTACTTTTAGAATTAACCTTAATATACTTGAAAGCATCAAGCATCACACAACAAGTTGTTGACTCAAAAACTTATAAGGAAATAATGTTTACCTTTAAACTTAAATCGGTTTCTTTCGTGCGTAGCAGCTATATCCTTTACAAAAAAATTGCAGTTGTTCCTTAAACAAGAAAAAAAAAGATACAAAAGTATCTACTTAGTAAATTTTCAAGACACATGCAAAAGGGCAAGCAAAAAAAAACTTGTATCTTCTCAATAATTCCAGTTGTTGTTGTTTTTTTATGTTAAAAACAAAGACTCATGCTCAACCAGAGGTCCTCATTATTATTAGTGCTGTTTTTTCTTTTGTTAGCACTTTTTAGATATTGTGTATTGACGTAAGCGAAAGCAACATTTTGTTATTATTTTTTTTTTCGGTTTTTGTTTTGATGTAGTCATTTTAGCTTATCCATCAGCTTGCACAAAAGCCGCTTACAGAGGTAAAAATTAAAATTGCAAATAGATACAATTTCAATTTTTTGTGTTGTTCTTTAATTTTACCTGAGTACGAATGTATCTATACATAGTTTTAATACTATAGATACAATTTTTCTTCTTCTTCTTCTTTGAAATTCGAAAATGCAAACTAATGATGTATAATATAAAAAAAAAATATTACTACTGGAATTTTGTTCAATTCTTGTAAACGATTTTCCTTTTCCTTTGTTTTGTTTATATATTTTTTACCTGACAAATAAGTGTGAAATAGGATCTTCTATTGATAAATTCTGGTTTGCAAATTTGTTAGCTCAGTTTACACAATTTTACAGAGGTTAATTTAATATAAATACCTACAAAAAAATAAGTAAAACAATAATAAACAATAGGGTTGAGTGAGAAAATACAGCGTTTCAAGGAATGTGCGTAGTTAAGTTGAATTTGCATAAATAACGTAGTAAGAAATATTTATCATATTTCTGACGATCGACAAAATTGAAATTAAGGTTATTGTACGTTGAAATAAAATGCTGTAATAAATATGTACGTAATTTGCAAGAAATTTGCTTTGAAAAATGTCCTGTATTCCCAAGTGTTTCACTAACTCAGTGGATCCATTGATAATATTCAAGGCAAATAATTGTTGTTTCGTTGAACATAATTCATTATTCTAATGACAAATCAAGCTTAAAAAATGTTCTCACTAATTGTTAACAATTTAACTCCTAATTTTTATTGATCGGACTCTTTCGCTTTAGATTAACATAGTTATCCATTTTGCGGTTTCAAAAGTAAACGTAAATAAAACACATGTAACATATTTTGTTCCATAATTTGTATTTTTATTATAAATTTTGAACGTTGACATTATGTGTGAAACACTACATAATTTAAATAACCACCACGTGAATTGTTGCAAGCATCAATTCTTTTGATGTAATTTTTGACCACTTTTGATACATTTTGGGCGCGTATACTTGAAACTTGACTAACGTTGGTTTTAAACTGCTCAAGAGTTAAAGTTTCCACACAAAAAAAGTCCAGCGGTGTCAAATCGCATGATCTTGGTGGCCAGTTGATATCGTCACGACGAGAAATTACGCGGCAAGGAAATGTCTCTTGCAATAAATCCATATTCTTTAATAAGTATTCTTCATGATAGTAATACAGTGGTGGTCCAGTATAACGAACGATTTAATGTCCAGAGTCAATTCGTTATATCGAAACATTTTTTTCATACACATCTTTAGGTTAATAGAAAGTACATTTGTATTTTTCATTAATTTAGTTCAAACTTCATAAAAAAAAAATAATTACAACTTCACTTAATTAAATAAACATAAACATAAATTACTTCATTGAAATATAATGAAACATTTAGGGAATATACTGTATTAGTTAAGCTAATTTCTTATTAAATGGTTTGAAAAGGTCTGCCCTCGATGAAATCTTTTCACCAGACTCTTAAAGAAATCGAATTCCAAAGTGCTTTTTAAATTTTGTTGAGGTGTTCAGTCTCATTGATGCAAGTGCCATCCATGGATAATGGCAAAGAGGGTATATCTCGCTTTAACGATACAAGACAGCATTGGGTTTTCGAAGCATTAAATTCCATGCGGTTTTTTAATTCCCATTGAACAATGCTGTTTAGGTCGGAATTTAATGAGCTTATCATATTTTGTCGTTGCAGTTCCACATCCGAAGAAGAGGGATGTAAATCTGAAAACGAATATAGTCAGTTAAACAATGTATTTTATTAGACGTTGCAGACAGGAGATCATTAATAAAAATGAGAAAAAGTGTTGGAGATAAAACAGAGCCCTGGGGCACACCAGCATTTATGTTGTGGTTTTCAGACTTGAATCCATCTAATACAACTTGTATTGAACGATTCGAAAGGTAATTACTAATCCAATGAAGCAGGGATTCATGAAAACCGAAATCACGCATTTTCGATAAGAGAGCCTGATGCCAAACCCTATCAAATGCTTTTGAAATATCAAGTACAATAATCTTACTTTCTCCAAAACGATGTAAAGATTTGCTCCACTGTTCTGTGAGATGAACCATGAGATCACCAGTGGACCTATTGCTACGAAAGCCATACTGTCGGTCATTAAGATGCTTCCGTTCTTCAATATATTTCTTGAGCTGATAATTAATCAGCGTTTCCATGACCTTGGAAAAAAACGGTGAGGAAGATTCGCCTTTTTTGGGAATAGGCTATGTGTGTTTAGGTCTCTTAGGACTCTTGCCACAGTACGAGTGTGAAAAAAGATTGGTCCCATAGAATCACTAACTCGCTCAAGTACAGGCGGAGTCATAACACTCACTGGCAGCGTTGAATTGGCGGCGAACTGCCTAGCTAAGAGATTTACTTTCTCTAAAGAGCTAACAAATGGAGTGTCATTCACAACGAGCGTAGGAACTGCGGAAGAGGAAGAATTCCTCATATTTTTTACAAATTACCAAAAATTTATACTGCCTTTTGGACATTTCAGTATTTTTTGCCGTAATTTTTGGTCATGTAAAAATTTGGTCCGCCGAATATGGGCGTTGCAGGCCTTCCTGGCTTGCTTGAACTTATTCTGGTTTTCCTCAGTTGGATTGGCTTTAAAACAACGGAACATGACTCTCACGTTGAGCAATAAACCATTTGTACGATGCGGTTTCCATTTTTTCTGATATTCATCCTTCTTTAATGATCGTGGACGAAAAGATCCACTGTTTGTATTTCTCAGATTTTTGAGAACCTTGCTCTCATTTTTCTTGATAGTGCATATGGATGGACTTTGGACTGGACTTTGGAATTCCAAACTTCTTCGAAATGTCCGAAAGCGAAACTCCTCTTTTATTTTCGTCAATGATTTTAATTTTTGCTTTCATTGTAAGAAGTTTGCAACAGTCAACAGTCCGTCGAGAACTAGGGCCTAGTGATTTACAACTCTCAACCATTCCTGTGTGCGAGTACTGTTATAAGGGATGGAGGACACCTACAGTTTAAAGCCAAATCCGAACGGCAAATTTGAGAAACCACTTTTCATGACAAGAATTACTCTTGGAGAATTTGTCAATTCCTCGCAAGAGACAGTACCCGTGAAAAATACTTTAGATGGCATAGGCAGGGATCGAACGCTTGACCTCTGCAGTCAAAAAAAGTCTGTTATGACCATAACGCTCCAAATTGACGGTCACAGTCCTTCCATCGTCGTTTTTGAAGAAGTAAGTTTCAATCACACCTCCGTGTGACCTAATTCCTGGTTCTGGTCTACATCCAGGTTGGTACCTAGCTAGCCATCTCCAGTTGCGCATGCCAATTTGGGTGCGTGCGCCACCTGAGTCCAAGTCTTCCGTCCCTCGGGATTGGATTCGAAGGCTTTCCCGGCTGGAGCGTGTACATGACCCAGCGATCTAAGTAGTTGGACTTTAATTCTTTTAACCAGGTGAGTTTCGCTGTACAGCCCGTTCAGTTCGTCGTTGTATCTTCCTCCTACACTCTCCATCTATACAGGACGATTGTGCCTCTAGTGTTGACGGTTGAGTTTTCCACAATTTTTTCCAGAACGATGTTGAAAAAGGGACAGTGCGTCGCCTTGTTTTAAACATTTTTTGATATCAAAAGCATCGGTGAGATCTTTTCCAACCTTGAGAGAACAGCGTGCATTCTCCATCGTCATTCTACACAAGCGGATAAGTTTGACAGGGATGCCAAAACTAGACATAGTTCTTAAGAGCTCTTCCCTATAGATTCTGTCATAATGGCTTTAAAATCGATTAAGAGATGGAGGGTATCGATTTGAAGTTCCTGTTTTTTTTTCCCAGATCTACCGTAATGTGAATATTTGGTAGTTGGGGACTTTTCTGGTCTGAAGCCACACTGATATAAAACAGATTGTTGACGAACGGCTTCAGACGTTCACATAACACGGCAGAAACGATCGAATATATTTCCAATTTCTTAGACTCCTTGATGTTTGGTTGAAGTTGAAGAAATATTCCAAGCTTACAGTGAACTCTTTTTATTAAAATGGACATTTTTCAGTAACTATTTTGAAAGTAAATAAATGTTAAAAAACAAAATCCCAATGACCAATTTTTATCTTGCAAACATGTGATATTGAAAATAAACATCGTCCACATCCATATGTTTTAATTCCGACCATAAACATCATTAGTCATAGCTAAGTAGCGTAGTCTATTGACCGTTATAGTATTTTTCAACAACAATCATTCTTGAATTTTCCAAACTCCAAATCCAACCATTCTGCTTATTAACCCAGTCTTCTACTAAAAAATGATGAACTTTTTCTGTTGAAGTTGTTTCACAACAATTCAAAACTTTCGCGAACTGTTAATGCGAAATTTTCAACATTATTGGTGTAAATTTAATTAATTTAAATGCGTTGGTAAAGCAACTATCGTTGTAAAAGTAGTTACTAATAAAATGTCAAATATCCGATTATTTAAAATGAAACCTCTTATTGGAAAACTGTTTAGTTTTCTATTTTAAATTAGGAATAATAGAACAATGCGAAAACGGCGAACATAAGTATTTTTAAGAATTTAAATTTTTTAAGACGGTTCTGGAGTTTTAGAGACTTTATGAATACTCCTGAACATTTTTGTCCTTGCTTTCCATAGCTCCAAATATATTCATGTACCTGCACATTGTCACCACAAATCATTAGATGTGTTTTTCAAAAACTTAAAGAAATTATTATATAGCCAAACATACTTCTCTGGACTTTTATGCGTAATTTAATATGGACAAAAGACCATACCTTATCAATTGCCAGACTTTGCCCTAGATCACATTTTTTTTAATTTCTGAATTACAGACATAATGCCTAATTAAATCATTGTAATAAATAAAATCAAGTTTGATTGAAATCTCAATTTCAAGTTTCTTTACGCATTAAAATATTTTTTCTAAAATTCTTTATCGCCAACGAAAATGAACAAAAAAACAATAATTAGCATAAATTAATTTACACAAAAAAATATAAATTCATTCATTTATTATTATTTAGTCTCATGCCTTAAGCGGGGTAAAGTCAAATATTTGTTACGAGTATGTTGTTTATTTAAAATTATGTTAAAACGAGTGTAAATTTATTATATTCGAATATGTGAAGCATTATGTTTCTGTTTATTTTTCGTAAACAAGTGTAGAATAATATTCTAAAAATATCCTAAGGCACCTTCCTTATATTTTAAGAGTCTATTTAAAGCAAAGGTAAAAGGGAACCCCTTAGATGCCCTAATTATTTCATATTACATGAACGCATATTAAACACTTTTCGTCGTCATAGTCATCTTTTCGTTCCCGTTCTCGTTCTCATCCCTAATTTCATTCTTAACTGACATCCTCTGTATCTTCAGATCTAGACAATATATTCACGCAACTTAATGGGGTAAACTTATAAAAAGAACAAGAGGACCTAATATTTGAGAAGCAACAACTTGTTGATTCAGAAAAAATAAGGAAATACCTTTAAATTTAAATCATTTGTTGTTTGCTTGTGTGTGTTGTTCTTGTAAGGCAGCTGCTGTCCTTTTTGAATATCGCAGTTGTTCAAGAAAAGATACAAAAGTATATACTTTAAACACGCAGAGTGATGCGGTAAACAAAGCCTTGTAGATACAAGCCAGCTTAGCCTATGGCAGCCAGTCAGCAGGCTTCGGAACCCGTATCTTCTGCAATTTTTTGTTTTAAAAACGAAGGACCATCCGCAAGCGGAGTTCCTTATTATGTTATGTATTATTGATGTTTTGTTAAAGAGTATCTAGTAGATTCTTGGTTGTTGTTTGTCATCGCACTTTTGGTTATTGTTGATTTACGTATAGGTTTTGTAATTTTTGCTTACAGCTTGCACAAAAGCCGCTTACAGCGAAGTACGAATTTAAATTGCATATATAGAGATACAATTTCATTTTACTCATTTGCTCTACCTGAGGTATCTTTTTTCTTTTATTTTTTTAAATTTTAAATACAAAATGCAAACTAATGATAAATGTTATGGAAATGTGTAGTTTTCTTGAAAAAAAAAATATGAATTGTTTTTCTGATACCTAAATAAGGTTTGGAATTTCTAAGATCAGTTTACAAAATTTGAACAAAAAAAAATAAATAAACAAATGAAATCGAGGAAAGTAAAGTGGAATTTATAAAATATCAAATATTTTTTGAAATATTATGAAGCAGAATATGAGCCACAGTAAAAAAAAACTCTGTAAAACCAAATTAAATATAAAAATTCCAAGACTTGCGGCCAAATTTAAACTTTGAATTGTTATATTTTGATCCACAATTTTGAAAAAATTTTTGCAGATGGGTTAAGTTTCTTTAATCTTGGTACTGAGTTTTGGGGTATTCTGTCTTTTTGATTCTTTTATAATTTGAAAAAAAATTAGGCTTTTTGAGGATATGTAAGTTCATGAAGTAGTTTTTTTCTCTATACAATTCGTAAAGATTTTACAAATCTACAAACCGTTTCTTTAATATTCGATTTAAATATTTCCATTATTTACTTTTCAAAAAATTCGCATTTGTTATAAGTTTTCATTTATTGTACACAAACCTTAAATAAGCGGTGAAGCATTTATGCTAAAACGGTTCTTATAAAAAAGAGGGTTCCGACCCACACTGATTTCATATCATTCGTGTCCGTCTGTCAATATTTGCAAAACTGTTAAAAAATAGTAACAACATTTTGTGCATAGTATACAAAGTTTGAAGTCAATACGTTTCTTTGTTCTCAATGTAATTAAGCCAAAAATTATTACGTATAAATTTTTGTATTTCCCAAGATTTTTAGTAGAAAATAATTTTTTTTTGCATTTTTTTCTTATAAAAAATATGCCGGTATACTTTTTTGTAAAAATTTGTATTACTCGTATGTTGACAACTATATATATATATATATATAATTTATTGTAGCAGTAATTATTTACATTTTTTCTTATAATTATATTGCACAATTTACAGAGATTTAGTATAACCCTACTTTACTTCTGAAAAAAATAACAATTTTATATAAAATTATCACAGTTTAACATAACAAACAAATCGAAGGAAAAAGCTACAAAAAAAAAACCTTCTTCAAATTTTTATGAAACATGGTTATCCAAGATTGGAGAGAATAGGAGGCTGGGAAGCATCGAAAAAAGCTGATCTCAAAAATGCTTTACAAGTAAATAAATAAATACAATCAAAATAGAAAAAGGAAATATGTTAACAACCAAAAATAGACAGATAAATAAATACATAAATAAATAAATAAATAAATAAATAAAAATCAAACAAAATAAATAATTACAATAATAATTAGAATAATAAACAAATAATCAAATAAACAAATGCATAAACATTTAAATAAATAAAAACAATAAAAAGAAAGTAAATATGATAAGATACAAAAATAAATAAATAAATAAAGAAAGACAGAAATAAATAAATAAATAAATAAATAAGTACTAATTAAAGCTTTAACCATTTTTTTTTAAGTTTTTATTTTTACATATTTTTTTTTTATAGTTTCGTGTTTTTTTTAAATTTTTTTTTTGTGTTTTTTTTTTTTATTTCTAAATAGCCAAATTTGAGATAAGGTGGTTTTCCGATAGTCTGCAAGATGCAATATATCGCTCAAACAAATAACTTGTTCTAAATGAAACTTTTTCAATTTTGGCAAGTAAGTGGAGATCTTCCGTAGAATAGTGCCATGGCAGATTTAACATCATTTTTAGTATTTTATTTTGGGTTCTTTGTAATCGAAGTAAATGGCTATTAGCACATTTACCCCAAACAGGTGACCCATATAGCATGATACTTTGAAAGATAACCTTAAAAATGATGAGCTTATTTTCAACACTAAGTTTTGATTTCCTGTTGATAAACGGATATAGAATTTTTATAGCTAAGTTCACCTTTTTGATTGCTTCTTGTATATGAACACCAAAAGTAAGTGTTTTGTCTAGGTGTACTCCTAAATATTTAGTACTCGATTTCCATTCTGTTGGAATACCATTAATTTGAAGCATATTGGTGGGTAAAAAACAAGCTTTTCTTTTTCTAGTGAAAAAGACGGCTTGAGTTTTCCCAGCATTTATTTTAATCTTCCAATCATTAAAGTACGTTTGCACAATATTCAGCGCAGATTGCAAGTTGGTTTCGATGTTAAAACCAACTGAATCTGATGAATACAAACACGTATCGTCTGCAAAAATAGCTGATTTACAGTTTGTTAACGTCGGGAAATCATAAGTAAATATGGTATACAAAACAGGACCAAGAACTGATCCTTGTGGTACACCTGCAAGGATTTCATATAGATCAGAGTAGGAACCGTTTACTGATACTTTAAAAAATCTTTCAGCTAAAAAGGAATTTATCATTTTTATAATGAAAATTGGAAAATCCAGAACTAAGAGTTTGTGGAGAAGGCCTTTATGCCACACAGTGTCAAAAGCCTTCTCTACATCTAATAAGACCAGACCAGTGCTTTTCCCTACTGCAAAATTACTTTTTATGTCATTCGTTATTCGATGCACTTGATGCACTGTGCTATGACAACTTCTAAAACCAAATTGTTCCGCTGGAAGGATATTATGCTCGTTCAAATGCAAAACTATTTTATTTTTTATGAGTTTCTCAAGACCTTTACTCAGAGAACTGAGTAAACTAATAGGTCTATAGCTAGAACTTATAGAAGGATTTTTTCCAGGTTTTTGAATGGGAATTATTTTTGCTATTTTCCATTGCCTTGGAAAATAACCTATTTTAAAGCAAGCAGAAAAAATGACTTGTAAAAATTTTATACCTGTTCTGGGCAGTTTTTTTAACATAATATTTTTCAAACCATCGAGTCCTGGACTCTTCGAATTTTTAAGGCCACCAAGTACAGTTTTTACATCCTGTACTGTAATTGTATCTTCGCTAAATTGAAATTGTTGAGATCTTATAATTTCCATTGATTGCTCTACAGCAATTTCAGTAGAACTACTGCTCGAAACGTTGTTACCTAATTGATGATTTTCAAAAAATTCATGAGCTAAAGCGTTTGCTTTTTCAATATTTGTCAATAAAACTGAGTTTCCAGTTTTTAACGCTGGAATCTTGACAACTATATTTTACATGGAATCAAATAGTTTTGAATTCAATACCTTCGTTTATTTTCGAAATATTCAAGTTGAACATGAGGTTTTTGTGTTGCATTTTTTGTACATTTTTATTATTTTTAAAGTATTTCATTGGTTTTTTTTTATTAATTTTATTAAATACTAAAAATATTATCTTTTATAAGATACAATTTGAAGCGAATATCTTTAAATATTGCTAAGATATTCGAGTCGAACGTCAATTTTTGCGAACTTAAAATAGATAGTATTTTTTACCTTTTTCTAAAAACTTTACTTCATGTCAAAAAATGTATTCTTTAACACATACAATTATTTTGTTGGTAACGTAATTTTTTTTGCAAAATATTGGAGGTAGCGTACATTTTTCTTTAGTTTTCTGAATTATAAAAAACCGTTAGTAGAATTTATGACATGATAAAAAATTTAACAAAAGTTTGCTATCGTTATTAGTGCGTGAGATTTGGGGTCACCAAATTGTTCACTCTTTTTCCACTTCCCATAGGAAGTTGTTGTAATTGGTCCGATTTGTCGAATAGAAAATTTTGACATTTCTCGACGTTTCAAGGTCCCCAGAGTCGAAATAAAAGATTTTTAAAATGATGTCTGTGTCAGTTGAGATTTCGACTTCAAATAAATTTTGTTATACGGACAATAATGCAGAAAGATGCAGAAAGGACTCTCAAAAAAATTGCGTGGGTGTTTTTTTTGTCATACCAATTTAAAAAAAAGGTGAACATTTTGGTTAACCCTAAATAACTCTAGAACTAGTAACGCTAGAGACTTGAATTAGATTTGATATTGTATATTGTTACGTGATACCAAACAAATATATTTTTGGAAAACATTCAAATTAACGGGTTTTTATAAATAAAAAAAAACTCCAAAACAATTTTGTGCAACGAAAAAAAAAGTTTTTACCTTCTGGTAAAATTCTAAGATAAATCAAATCGATATTTTGTTTTATAAAAACAAAAAACCTAAAATAAAAATTAATAAAAGTTGGTACAAATTTATTTTCTACTCAAATAATTTTTCAAATCTTTGAGATATCGGCTTTAAACTAATTTGTCTTTTAAAAATATTGTTGTCAACACTCAGTAAAATTTTGAAAAAATCGAATTGCCAGTTTTCTTACAAAAAAATAAAAAACTTAACAAAAATTAATAAAAGTTGCTAAAATTGATTTTTGAATCAAATATCTTTTTATAAATTTAATATTATGACTTTCAAAGAATTTTATCTTATAAGAAATATTATTTTCAACATCTGGTTAATTTTTGGGAAAATCGAATTGACAGTCTATTTTTATAATAAATAAAAACCTTAAACAAATGAATAAAAGTTCGTAAAAATTGATTTTAAGCTTAAATATATTTTCAAAACTTTGAGATATTGGCTTTAAACTAATTTTATCTTTTAAAAAATATTGTTGGCAACATTTAGAAAAAATTTGAAAAAAATCGGATTGACAGCTTTCTTACAAAAAATTAATAAAAGTTCATACAAATTTATTTTCTACTCAAATATCTTTTCAAAAATTAAAAATAATGGCTTTAAACTTATTTATCTCACAGAAAATATTGTTTTCGACATTCAATAATTATTTTATAAAAATCCGAAAGTCCGTTTAAAAAATTAATTCTACAAAAAATAGTACCCCAATTTGGTAAAAATTGATGTTGGGTTCTCTATATCTCGTGAACAACAAAGAAAATATATTGACTTCAAATTAATTTCATTCATCCAATTTGTGTTTGTTTATGTTAAAAATAAAAACTTTTAAGAAATGCTACTTAAATTGGGTTTCCAAATAAAATCTCCCAAAATAGATTTTGAAATCAAATTCTTTCATTATACGCAAAATATTGTTGGTAATTTTTAATTTCCTTAGAATAATTCAACAGAAAATTTTGTTGACAAAACTCAATAACCTACAAACCTTTTAAGCAAGACAAATCGACAGACAGAATGGAAAGTTATCAGTGTGAGTCGCATCCAAGCCTCTTTTTTTTTAAATTTAAATAAAAATTTACAATTTCTAATAAAAAATTAAATGTTTTTAAAATAGAATGAATGTAGCGCAATATTTTCAATTTGTACAATATTAGCCTGTTCAAAACAACGAAAGCAACTTTTTAAAAAATAATTTTGTTTAGACTTACTAAAACAAAGCTAGTGTTTTTTAGTAAACCCTGTTTTTTTTTTAATCACTTCAGCACATCTTCGAGGCAAGTCAATTAAAATGTTATTATAGTGTTTGGGATACTTTCCCAAGCCAATTTAATTAAATCAAGCAGATCAATTTTATTTTTACAATTAATCCTTACATTTCATGGATCTACAAACATATCCATTTCAGAGGCAACTGATCCTCAGCGCGTGGCAGAATTATATTTTGAAATATGTCACTGTGCATAAAACTTGTTGAATCGCTCCCAGTCCATGCCGTGAAACACACCCCACACCATTACCTTAACTCTTTCGTGCTTCACAGTAGCTTTGGTGTGACGTGGTGTTAGTGACTCTTTGGCTGGTTTGCTAACATGACAAAAACCGTCGGAACCGTTGAATTTAAATTTGGACTCGGTCGAAAAGAGCACGTTCCTCCATTTTCTAACGTTCTAAGTTCGTGTAATCATGAGGACATTTTAATGTAGCCAGCTTGTTTTTTGTGGAAATAAAAGGCTTTTTTACAGCTGTGAAAGATATAAGTTCACCATCAACTACTCGTCTCCAAATTGTTCTCGCGCTTACTTTCAGGTCGAGTGTGGTTCTGATTTCTCTTGATGATATAAAATGGTCTTTTTTAATTGATTTTGTAATTGTAGAATCCTCCCGTGTTGTTGTTTTTCTTGGTCTGTCACCTCGATGAATCGTTTGAAATTGATTTTTGGATTTGTAAAATTTTATTAATCAGCAAACCACTGATTTTTAAAATGGAATATTTTTGGCTCACATGGCACTTTGTTAATATTGCAATTGATATGTGCCACTTTTTCCACCGGTGGTCACACATATTTGTCAGTTATTTTAAAAATAAATAAATTGGGTGGCGCGCAGTCCGTTGAGAACCAAGGCCTAGTGACTTACAACTCTCAACCATTCCTGTGTGCGAGTAATGTTGTCAGGAATGGAGGGGACCTACAGTTTATATGCCGACTCCGAACGGCTAATTTTGAGAAAGCACTTTTTCATGACAATAGTTACTCTTGGAGAATTTGTCAATTCCTCGCAAGAGTACCCGTGAAAAGACTTTAGATGGCATAGGCAGGGATCGAACCCAAGACCTCTAGCATGACAGTCCAACGCACTAACCATCATGCCACGGGTACCACAGTTATTTTTGTTCAGATTTTTTTAGTTTGCAGGTTATTCGTACAATAGTGTGACTCTAAATAATATTTTCAATGGCAAACAACGAAGCAATTCCAATTAGATTATTTTACGGAAATAAAAACAAGAATTCAGATTCTGATAGTGATGATAACTTGGATTTTGAAGGGTCAAATTCCAGTGACTAAGTACCAACTGATTCTGAATCTAGTGACTCGGACGCTAGAGGATTATGAATCCTCAGAGGATGAAGACCCTGCGGTTGCCGATATTCCGTCAAACGTATGGACTCCTGTTAGCGGAAGGTCACTGAAGACGTTTACGTTTACTGATCATCCATCTACACCTGGGATATCTAATCTGGAAGCGAGCTCAATAAAACCAATTGATTTGTTTAACTTGATGGTAACGGATGAAGTCTTAGTGTTCCAAACTAATTTGAATGCAAATCATTTCGTGGCAAAATCTACAGTAACTCGAAGATATCGAGTAAAAAACTGAGATGATACAAATGTACCGGAGATAAAGAAGCTTTTGGGCCTAGTGATTTACATGGGAATAATAAAGTATCTAGCAATTTCATGTACTGGAATACAAACAATTTGTATACAAATAGTTTTGTTCCCCACGTAATAGGTTTCGATTGCTATTGAAATTTATTCACTTTGCAAAGTAAGTAATCTACTCGAAATACTCGAAAAAAATTTCCTAAGTGCTCAAGTTCCTGGTGATATCCTTGCAGTTGATGAGAGTATGATACCCTGGCGAGGGAGGCTACTGTTAAGCCAGTATAACCCTGGAATATCGCACAAATATGGGGTAAAAGTATACAAGCTTTGTGACACTAATGGATATACATATACGAACTCGATTTATGCTGGAAAATGTGATAATTTTAATCAGGAGGAAGACCAACTGAAAGCACTTCACACAGCACCCAAATTGTATTAGACCTGGCTGATAGGTATTTGGAAAAGGCAGGACAATGACAACAGATAACTTTTATACGTCTGTATCACTGGAAAACTTATTACAGATCGTAAAACACATTTAGTTGGAACTCTGAGAAAAACAGATCTGGAAATCCAAAGGACGTTACGAGCAAAAAACTAAAAAAAAATGAGATTATTGGACGGGAAACCTCGGGAATAGTTATTGCGAAGTGGAAAGACAAACGTGACGTGTTCATGCTTAGCACAAAACATAATTTAGATTTTGGTTCCAGAGGAAAGAGGAATCGGAACAACGAAGAAATACAAAAGTTGAAAATGATCTTGGAGTATAATAAAGGTAAGCAAGGAATAGACATTTCGGATCAAATGGCGTGCTAATTCGATAAAACGATAAAAAGTACATCCGCTGTAAATGCATTAGTAATTTACAAACAATTTCATAAAAATGCACAAATTCTTGAGTTCAGCCAATCAATCTGCGAATCTTTTTGCGAACTGGAAGTAGAGCCATCAACTTCTTCTAAAATGAGCGTGAAACATATTATAAAAGAATTCTACACACGAGACAAAACAAATCGAAAAACTCGAAAACGTTGTTCCAGTTGCTACAACGATATCAAGGAACCGAAGGCAGAGATGCAGCTCAAAAAAAAACTAAAAGGGTATCTACATATTGTGACAATTGTGAAGGTAAACCTGCGTATGGAAAAAAACTAAAATTAATTTTTGTTTCATTATATGAAAAGAATAAGCATTTACCTAGGTGCCACTATAAATTATAAAATTTCCCGAAATAAATTGAATTTTTTGACTTTAAGTATTTAATGTTTTATTAAAACACTTCAAAAAATATGCATATCAAAAATATATCTAATATGCTGTTTCAAACATTCAAAGAGTTTTGTTAAAACTAACAAACTATCAGCAGGTGGTTATTCTCAATACTTTTGTTTCGATTCTATAAATCCAAAAAGACAAGTCCAAACGTGATTTTTTCTTTTAAATCATTCCCCAACATCTGGAATTAAAAACTATTTCAAAAACTATATTTCTTTTTCTATATATTCAAAAATTACTTTTCCACCTACATCAAACTATTCTTTTTCAAAAATAAATTTATATTTCTTATAATAAAGCTTTTTTCCTTAATTATGTTGAGTGTCGAAGAAAATCTTAATTTTATTAACCGTCAGAAATAAAATAAAAAAAGAATCTTTGAGAAATTCTTATCAAAAAATTAAGAACAAGCGTTTTGAAAGACCTCAGAGTATAAGAATTACAAAATGGTTCAATATCTATCTCTGTTGTCCCTCCGTATTTTATTTCTCTATTTATTAAGATAAATAATGCTCCGAAAAAATTTAAATAGTTTTTAAGTGTTTTTTGTTTTAAGGAAATTTTTTATTTCGTTTTTCTGTGCCGATACGGATGGCAACATTTTCATAAATTTACCTTATTTTTTTGTTGTTGTTTTAAATAAAATGCTAGATGATTAATCGACCAAACTTTACATGCTCAAATTTTAATTTCACCCCAATTAACACCTCGTTTTTATTTTTTAAAATTTTAGCCCACATGGAAACGATATACATTTTTCAGGAAGAAAAAAAACACATACAATATGTTTTGAGGTACGTATCTTATATATGCTAGTAAAATAAATTTAAACAATAAAATTAAAAAAAAAAACTAAAATAAGGAAATATCTTTTCGCTAGGAAAAAAAATACATTTTAATAAGTTAGTCGGGTAGTCGTGCGTTCGGGCTCTGCGCTGCCCCGCTTCTGGCCTCATAAAATATGCGACTAAAATATACACAAATAATGATAACGAGCATACGACCTGCATATTTTGAACATGGTCTTAGTTTTAAGATAAATTATTTCAAATTGATCGTTTCACTTATTATCTTCTTAATTGTTTCACCCCAAATTTATTGCAATTCGAAAGAAGACAAACCAACGGAAAATACGAGAACCCTGAGTTATTTAATTGTTTTTTTTCGATATATGTATATATATTTTTTTTTTGGTTTATAAAATTCGTTTCACTTTATGGATGACGTTTTTTGCTGCTGTATCAAATCAAATGCCAGATGTCGACAAAGAGGTCTGTCTATCTCCGTACTTCAGAACCACAATCTGAAGTCACGTATCTTGCGTGTTTTGAAGCAGTAGGTACATGAGTTCGACTTAGTTTTTTTTCTTTTAACCGAGACATCAAAAATTATATTTGACCTACAACAGGACATCAACTCAATTTTAAAAGTGTACTATGTATATTTATTTTTAGAGTTGCTATCAATGAAGAAATTAAAGGATATACACTCCATGTCATTTGAATAAAGTCACCATTTTTCTTCAACGAATTTTAGCTCTTACTGTCGGTTGTCAGATCCTAAAATATGTTCAGATCTGTTAGCAACAAATACTATCTACAGGTCTGAACTTTCTTGGGAATAAAGCCAGAAACTTAATTATCATCCATAGTCAGATGAAGTTTTATAATTTCAGATGTCGTTGATCCCTGACATTTTCCGAAATTTTTATCAAAGTCATAAATACGATGTTCTATTTTGATATAATAAAAAAAACGAGCATTTTATAAAAGAAATCAGTAGATATTTTCTTTATTACTACTAAGTCCACCGCTTAGGTGGACCCAAACCGGATTTTCGGCAAAAGAGTTTTAAACAATTCAAATTGATTTTAACGTAACACTAATTCGTCTAGAAAAAGAGTTTCAACTGAAGTTCTGGGGACTGGGGATGGGTGGAATGGGCTCACGACATGAACCAACAGGAACTACAAGCTCACTTGACTGTAGCTATCATCTTAGTTCACTTCAACTGGTCCAAACAATTCTGTGATTCACAAGCTGATTGTCTAGAAAATATGTCATAGAATCAACAACAAACAAAACTGTTACAATAAAAATTCATTTTATTGAAAACATTTTCTTCTTCTTCCACAAGAAATTCAACCCAAAATACTGAGCTTATGACTACTGCTTCTGCTGGCCAAATATGCTGCATGGGCTGCAATTTCTCCATGACTATCTCTTTGGCTTCTTCCTTTGAAGACTCGCCTGGCTAGTGCAAAGCACTGCGGATCTTCTTGATGTTGGTATCGCTGTACATCAAGGGCGATAGCCCACTGAACTATGAGCAAGTCTTCCTCGTCCTTGGGGTCGTCACGCCAGTAACAATAGTGAATTCCGGTTCCTCGCTTAACAAAAAGCGTTTGAAACTTTGGAGGATCATAAAAGAACCGTCAGTGCCGCAAATAGCCACCGGGGCTTTTGTTCTCGACGTTGGAAAATTTTCCCACAATTTTTTTTATTGCTACGCAGCTCCCCCAGCTCCCATATTCTGTAAATAAAAAACAAGAAGCAATAATTCTTATTTTGTAAGGAAATTGTATAAATAATATTACTTACCACTACCAAATTTATTTCAAAATGAAATATTTGTTTTGACAGCAGCCATCAGCTGTTTTGTTTACACTAATTTGAGCGCTTAATGTTTCGAAAGGTTTATTTGTTTAGTTCAACTTTGAATTGCTTCTAGTTTTCGAGAGGTTTTATATAAAAGTTTTGGTTTACGAAAACTTGTGGTTTACCAGAAATGTATGGGAAAACTTGAGTTTTCGATGTAAACCGGGTTTTGGACTTGGTGTGAAAAGCCTATTAGGTCTTTTCGCCCAAAACGATATCGCCAACATTAAAAATGGCATAGTGCCAAAAACAATTTTATTAACATTTTGTTATTGGACGGTTTTTAGCAATGTTACTTACCTTTTCTAATTAAAAAGAGATATTTGGTCTTACTGCTTAATAAAGTAACGCCAAAAGATACAAAATGTCCCAAAATATCGCCCATAAATGGCTCCATCAACTAAAAACTTTTTTAGAAGAAAATACGCAAAGCCCAAAAAAATGTAATACTGCCCAAATTAAAAGATGTCATCTGTTTCAACATTTGGGCAATCTGACAAAATATTTGTAAATTTTTGACACTACCAAATTTGAGTTCAAAATTGTATCGCCCATTCGCAAACATTAAACAAAAAAAATACCAGATTGCACAAAAACTGGTAACTTCAAGAAAGCTTAACCAATATTTTAAGATTTATTACACTTAAAGAAAGTGACGCAATTTAGGAAAGTGAAATAAGACTACTTTTCTATGTGAAAAATAAAGCGAAGTTGTTTTCTTGTTCTGAGTGCGTATTAACAGTGAAATATGTATGGGGCACGCAAACCCTCTTGCTTAGTCTCACTATGAAATTGGGGGTACGAAAGAGGTTCTGTGCATGCAAAGTTTCTTTAAACGCAAATAAACTTTGCCTATGTGCCCAGTTTCGCACCAACTCCAAATCCTATACTGAGCCTAAGCAGGGGGGTGGAAGGGGGACAGCAATGCCTCAGGCATCCCTCACTGTTAATGCGCGTCTCAAAACCCAAACACTCAATAATTTTTCAAAATAAAAAAATATTGGAGGTTACGACATTGAAATTTGGTTTGGGTTATATGACATTTGTATTTGGACTTTGTGACGTTTTCTTCGTGATATTTTTTTACTACGTTTTCTTATTGACCTTTATGTAATTTTATGATTTGGGCTCTGTCGTTGGTTGATAAGACATAGGTTACAATAGAAATCATAGCCTCTGTCATAAAGACCCGATAAAAATCAAAAATTCTTTTAAGCAAAATGACGACGAACGATTTGAGTGTTCTTTTACTCAAACGAAATTCGCTTACGATTTTTTGTGGATTTTTTTTTAACTTTTTGGGCTTTGTGACCAATTTTGGACTTTATAACATTTTAAGATTTGGACGTTATGGAAAGAAATTACGTCATAATTTCAAGAAAGCCATTTTAAACGTCTTGAATCCATTGTAAAGTATTGACGTTATGTTTCACGTGACAGAAAAAAAAGTTAAATTACAAAATCGCTTCTTTTGAAAACCTTTCTGGTAAAAGTGCTAATTTTTGTTGAGACTGCATAAACTTGTATTTATCTGCTAGAAAAGTGTCTTTTTAAGGTACCAATGCATTAATTTCCATTTATTGGATACTGTAAATAAACAAAATTTCCGATACTGGGCAACAGAAAGCCCTCAAGAAATTCATCAACAACCATTTCACAGCCCTTATGTGACAGTTTGCTGTGCTGTTGCTGAATTTGGTAAGTTAGTTCCGTATTTTTTCGAAGAAAATGGGCAAAAAGTTACAGTTAATGCGGATCGATACTGTCACATGATTGAGACCTTCCTCCAACCAAACTTAAATCAGTTTACTAGGAACCACAAAGAAGTCTGGTTCCGACAAGATGGATATGGGAGATATTTTTGCTAGACCCTGTATTAAGATGATAAAATCACGTAAAAGTAGCATAACGCATCTCATCCTAAAGTATCGTTAAGATTGTACAAAATCATTCAAAATTTTGCGCCAAGTTTTTATGAAAAGTAAAGACAAATAAAGCATTTGCCGTTGAATCAGTCTGGGCCATTATTTATTTAAAAGGCATAACAGTGGCGCCATTGTGCCTAGAAACCGGAAAAAATTTAGATGGGTTATGATTTTAAAAACTAAAAAATTTAATCATAATCATAAGAAAGAAGGGAATATTTGTCTTTGTTTGATTTATACTTTGAAGATCAAAAGTGTACACATTTTCAGTTTATGCTACAAATGTTTATTTTGACAGAAAGTAACATTCATCTTAAATTTTTATCCTTACCTAAACGCACGTGTATAAAACGTTATCATTAACAAAATTTTTATTATTTCTTTATAATTTGATTACATTTAAATTGTAGATAATAGTATTAATTATTTTTTGTTGAATATTTGTTTGGATGAATAAAAATAGCAAATATGTGTGATTTTAATGATTAAGATTTATGACTTAATGATATTTGAGCTGATAAAGAAAAAAAAACTTAAGCTTTGATGTGACCATTAAAAGATCCAAAATTCACAGAAATAAGTATAAGTTTTGGATCTGTGCTGTCATGAAGTTCATATTCATTTTTTTTGAAACGAGAGTCGAAATTTTGTCATACAAAAATACTTGTTGTATTTTGGGAACTATTTACAGTCGAAAACTTTTTTCACGTATTGATATTTTGTAATTACTCGTACGAAATTTAATAAAGATTCTTTCGACATTTCTGAAATTTTTAGTTGTAACATTTTAGAAAAAATTAAAAATGACATTTTGAGAAACAGTTTAACATATTTTATACTAATGTTTTAATGTTATAACATATAAATTTGTGAGGCAACCCTCTTAATTCAAGAACACAAAACTGTGGAAATAAAAATATAAGGATACCATATTTTAAGTTCTCTTGTACAAAATCTATCTTAAGAGTAGATTACATACATCATTTAGCTTTTTAAGCTGACTTTGGTATTTATACAGACACGTACTCGTTTTTCCAAAATTTGGCAAGTTGATCTTTCTGACCCTAAAAATTAACCATCTAAGGGAAATAAATAAAATCAATGTCGATGTGACCCTCGACAAAATTGTGTTGGTTTTGTAAAAAAGGCATTCCATAGGGACTCAAAGTTCGATTATTTTAAAATTTGTGTTTCTAACATAAGGAGAAGATATGTTAAGTACAGTAACATTTAAGTATGAAGTCTTCTGCTGACATAAATATACAAAAAAAATCAAATGGGGTGGCGCAACAGTCCGTTGTGAACCAGGGCCTAGTGACTTACAACTCTCAACCATTCCTGTGTGCGAGTACTGTTGTCAGGAATGGAAGGGACCTACAATTTTAGGCCGAATCCGAACGGCTAGTTTGAGAAAGCACTTTTTCATGACAAGAATTACTCTTGAAGGACTTGTCTATTCCTCGCAAGAGGTAGTACCCGCGAAAATTATTATAATTTTTTTTTTTTAATTAAGGTTGCACAGGCAGGGATTGAACCCAGACCCTTTGCATGACAGTCCAACGCACTAACCATCATGCCACGGGTACTACACACACAAACATAAATATACAAGTTTTTGAATAAATATTTTTAACTTCCCATAGGAAGTTATTGTAATGGGTCCGATTTGTCAAATTGAAAATTTTGACAGTTCTTGACGTTTCAAGGTCCCTAGAGTCGAAATAAAAGATTTTTAGAAAGATGTCTGTGCGTGCGTGTGTACGTTCGTTCGTACGTCCGTACGTCCGTACGTTCGCGACGTTTTTTTCGTCTTCCATAGCTCAAGAACCAGAAGAGATATCAACTTCAAATAAATTTTGTTATACAGATAATAAGGCAGAAAGATGCAGAAAGGGCTCTCAAGAAAATTGCGTGGGTGACTTGAATTAAATTTTATATCATTTATTGTAACGTGATACCAAACAGGTATATTTTTTGAAAAAAAAATCCATTTAACGTTTTTTTTATAAATCGAAAAAACTGAAAAAAAATTTGTCACCTTCAAAATTTTACGACTGAAATATGATTTCATCTCTAAAGCAATTTTGTGCAACGAAGAATAATGTTTTTGAAATCTGGTAAAATTTTGAGAAAAATCGAATTGACAGTTTTTTTTTATAAAAAGTAAAAATCTAAAAAAAACATTACTCAAAGTTGGTAAAAATTGAATATCGATTGAAATATCTTTTCAAAACCTTGAAATTTAGGCTTCAAGCTTATTTTATCTTATAAGAAATACTGTTTTCAACATTTTGAAAAATGTTGAGAAAAATCGAATTGACAGTTTTTTTACAAAAAATAAAAACCTAAAAAAAAATGTATAAAAGTTGGTAAAAATTGATTTTCGACTCGAATATTTTTTCAAAACTTTGAGATATTGGCTTTAATTTACTTTTATCTTTTAAAACAATCTTGTTGTCAACATACAATTAAAGTTTGAAAAAAATCGAATTGACAGTTTTTTTACAAAAAATAAAAACCTAAAAAAAAAATGTATAAAAGTTGGTAAAAATTGATTTTCGACTCGAATATCTTTTTAAAACTTTGAGATATTGGCTTTAATTTAATTTTATCTTTCAAAAAATCTTGTTGTCAACATACAATTAAAGTTTGAAAAAAATCGAATTGACAGTTTTTTTACAAAAAATAAAAACCTAAAAAAAAAATTGGTAAAAATTGATTTTCGACTCGAATATCTTTTTAAAACTTTGAGATATTGGCTTTAATTTATTTTATCTTTCAAAAAATCTTGTTGTCAACATACAATTAAAGTTTGAAAAAAATCGAATTGACAGTTTTTTTACACAAAATAAAAATCTAAAAAAAAATGTATAAAAGTTGGTAAAAATTGATTTTCGACTCGAATATTTTTTCAAAACTTTGAGATATTGGCTTTAATTTAATTTTGTCTTTCAAAACAATCTTGTTGTCAACATACAATTAAAGTTTGAAAAAAATCGAATTGACAGGTTTTTTACAAAAAATAAAAACCTAAAAAAAAATTTGGTAAAAATTGATTTTCGACTCGAATATCTTTTTAAAACTTTGAGATATTGGCTTTAATTTAATTTTATCTTTCAAAAAATCTTGTTGTCAACATACAATTAAAGTTTGAAAAAAATCGAATTGACAGTTTTTTTACAAAAAATAAAAACCTAAAAAAAAAAATTTATAAAAGTTGGTAAAAATTGATTTTCGACTCAAATATCTTTTCAAAACTTTGAGATATTTTCTTTAATTTACTTTTATCTTTCAAAAAATCTTGTTGTCAACATTTACTTAAAGTTTGAAAAAATCGAATTGACAGTTTTTTTACAAAAAATTAAAAACCTAAAAAATACTAACAAAAGTTGGTAAAAATTGGTTTTCGACTCAAATATCTTTTCAAAAATTTATGTTAATAGCTTTTAACAAATTTTTACTTATAAGAAATATTGTTTTTAACATTAAGACAAATTTTGAGAAAAATCGAATTGACAGCTTATTTACAAAAAAATAAAAAACCAAATGTATTAAAGTTGGTAAAAATTGATTTTGGACTCAAATATCTTTTCAAAAATTTAAAATATTGGCTTCGATTTAATTTTTTCTTAACATTCGATAAAATTTTGAAAAAAATCAAATTGACAGTTTCTTTACAAAAAATAATACTCTAAAAAAACAATACTAAAACTTGGTAAAAATTTACTTTCGACTCAAATAGCTTTTCAAAAATTAAAAGTATTGCCTTCAAACTTATTTTATTTCACATGAAATATTGTTTTCGATATTCAGTAATTTTTATACAAAAATCCAACAGTCCGTTTTTTCATAAAAAATAAAATCTACAAAAAATAGTACGCACATTTGGTAAAAATTGAACTTTTAAGCAAGACAAATCGACAGACGGGATGGGAAGATATCAGTGTGGGTTGCATCCCTGCCTCTTTTTTTTCATTTTATAATTTGACAGCAGCATTGATTTATTCTTTTAAGTAATTAGTAACTTAAGGTGGCACTACATTCCTGTGTTAAATTGGGGCTCACCCAACAAACTTTTCTATCTACCTCGGTTCTTAGCTAGACGTCTCCAGTTTCGTGCTCCAAGTTCGGGTGAGGGTGAAGGCGTGCCACCTGATCCTCGGTCTTCCGCTATTACGCTGTCCGGAGGGTGAGGATTCGAAGACTTTTCGGCCCGGAGAATTATTTTCCATGCGCTCTGCGTGATCCAACCATTTTAGTCCTTGGACTTTTACCCTTCTGGCTAAGTCTACATCGCTTACAGACCGTACACCTAGTCTTTCCATATTCTCCTCCACTCACCTTCCATGCATACAGGACCGTAGATCACATGGAGAACTTTTCTCTCGAAACAACCCAAGGTGCTTTCATCCGCTTATGTGAAAGTCCATGCTTCTGCACCGTTTAGCAGGACGAGGATGATGAGGATCTTACATAGCGACACTTTAGTCGCTTGAGAGAGGCCTATGCTACTCAATTGCTTTCTTAGCCCAATAAACAGCGGTTAGAAAGAGATATTCTTAGTTTCATCTCAGCGCTGTTGTTGTTTTCTACATTCATAGCGGAACCTATATAGACGAAGTCCTTAATATCCTAAATGTTACGTTTGTCGATGGTGACGTGTTGTAGATCTTTTCTTGATGACAGCATATAGCTATTTTGTTTTGCTCTCATTAACCGCTAAACTCATTTTACCGCCTTTGCCTCATTACTCGCAAAAGTCCCATTGACATCAAGCTGAGTTCTTCCGATTATGTCAATGTCATCGAAATATGCTAGTAATTGGAGAGACTTTTAAAAGATATCGCTTCTAGTGTTGACGTGGGAGGTCTGCACTGGTACGATGTCAAAGAATCGCATGACACCGCATCACGTTGTCTAAAGATACATTCATATTACTTTTCAAAATAAAAATTATAAAAACTAAGAAAAGAAATCAAAACAATGATTGAAAAGTATCATTTTAAAAAAACACTTTCATAAAACATAAACAAAACCTTGTCACTAGTTTTTCTTTTCTAAAACAAATTTTGTTTTCTTCAAAGAGTAAACAAAATCTTATTACTTTTTTTAAACAATTTTTTAATTCGATATTTTTTTTATACTAAAAACTTAAAGAAAAAAAAAGGAATTGAAATGCCAAAATGTCTGCTTCGCCAATTAAGTTTTTTATTTTAATTTTTTTATGTTTTTTCGTTCAATGATAAATTTGGAAAACTAATATTTAAAACATCGTTCTTGATTTGTTGTTCTTGTGTGGATTTGAAGGCTCTTGACTTAATGCTATGGAAAAAACATTGAATAATTTCTTAAAAAAGAATCTTTTAACCGCCTGCGAAGTGGTTCCAACCCATTAATTAAAGGAACTTACACAACTTTCAATCATAAACAAACTCTGCAATTGTGCAAAATAGGCTCTATATATATTTTTAAAACATTTTCATATTTTTGTTTGATAATAATAGAAGTAGCCTTATTTGTAATCTTTTAATTCAATACTTTGTTTAGACCTTGATTTTTTTTTAATTTCTTATCAAACCTACACAAAAATGATTGTTTCTTACAAAATTAAATATTTTTATTTAACACACTTATAGAGGTGCGTGTACGCATAAAATAATGTCTTTTTTTCTTCAAATATTTGTAAATTCTTGTATTGACCGACTTAAATACTTCCTATACATAATTTTAATCTCATGTTTTATTTTGTATGCATGTAGTTAGTTTCCAATTAATTAAATAAACTTTATCTTTAATCAGACTAAGTTCAAAAGAATACTAAAGGGTGATTTTTTGAGGTTAGGATTTTCATGCATTAGTATTTGACAGATCACGCAGGATTTCAGACATGGTGTCAAAGAGAAAGATGCTCAGTATGCTTTGACATTTCATCATGAATAGACTTACTAACGAGCAACGCTTGCAAATCATTGAATTTTATTACCAAAATCAGTGTTCGGTTCGAAATGTGTTTCGCGCTTTACGTCCGATTTATGGTCTACATAATCGACCAAGTGAGCAAACAATTAATGCGATTGTGACCAAGTTTCGCACTCAGTTTACTTTATTGGACATTAAACCAACCACACGAATGCGTACAGTGCGTACAGAAGAGAATATTGCGTCTGTTTCTGAGAGTGTTGCTGAAGACCTTGCAGATCTTGGTGTAAAACCGTATAAAATACAGCTCGTGAAAGAACTGAAGCCGAACGATCTGCCACAACGTCGAATTTTCAGTGAATGGGCCCTAGAAAAGTTGGCAGAAAATCCGCTTTTTTATCGACAAATTTTGTTCAGCGATGAGGCTCATTTCTGGTTGAATGGCTACGTAAATAAGCAAAATTGCCGCTTTTGGAGTGAAGAGCAACCAGAAGCCGTTCAAGAACTGCCCATGCATCCCGAAAAATGCACTGTTTGGTGTGGTTTGTACGCTGGTGGAATCATTGGACCGTATTTTTTCAAAGACGCTGTTGGACGCAACGTTACGGTGAATGGCGATCGCTATCGTTCAATGCTAACAAACTTTTTGTTGCCAAAAATGGAAGAACTGAACTTGGTTGACATGTGGTTTCAACAAAATGGCGCTACATGCCATACAGCTCGTGATTCTATGGCCATTTTGAGGGAAAACTTCGGAGAACAATTCATCTCAACGAATGGACCGGTAAGTTGGCCACCAAGATCATGCGATTTGACGCCTTTAGACTATTTTTTGTGGGGCTACGTCAAGTCTAAAGTCTACACAAATAAGCCAGCAACTATTCCAGCTTTGGAAGACAACATTTCCGAAGAAATTCGGGCTATTCCGGCCGAAATGCTCTAAAAAGTTACCCAAAATTGGACTTTCCGAATGGACCACCTAAGACGCAAGCGCGGTCAACATTTAAATGAAATTATCTTCAAAAAGTAAATGTCATGGACCAATCTAACGTTTCAAATAAAGAATCGATGAGATTTTGCATATTTTATGCGTTTTTTTTTTTTTTTAAGTTCTCAAGCTCTTAAAAAATCACCGTTTACTATGGGTGACTAATTTGTAAAGAAGAATCAAGTTGTACTCAATAAATTATAAATTTTTCAGCACATAGAATGTTTTTTTTAAAATAGTTTTCTCATAGTTTTTAAGCTCAGTGCCGTATTTTTAATAGAACCAAAATTAATGTAAAATGTTTATATTTTCTTTCTTGTTAGCTTTGTTGGTTTTATTAGCTTCCAAATTCCATGGCAAAATAATTTCCGGCATTTTATCGAGATCAATGACTAAGATTTATGAACAGAATCCTGTACCAGAAATTCAAGATGTTCTAAGACTGAACTAAGTTTTGTGTAAATACAAATCTTTAATGCTGTTTTAAGGTACATTTATCCAGAAGATTGTTCCTTAAAAAGTTACAACTCTAGGAAGCAATGAAATAATTTTGTACGATAATGACAAACATGACGATTGTGGTTTCATTCGAAATCTGTCAGTTCGCTGCTGTTTTGTGGTAGTATTTTTTACTCCAACTATTTCTTAACTCACGAAATATTTCATTTATTACACAAAATATTTCACCGATTAGCTATTTTAGATAATAAAAAAACTATATACAATGTACATTGCACATATATATCTAAAACAATATTAAAATACCATAAATTTAACTTTAACAATTAGCAGATGTTGAAAGTTTGATTTTATTGTTTTTTACTATGCTCATAAATTCAAATAAAATAAAATTTTATGCAATGTTTTGTTCAATAAAAATTTAGGAAGAAAAAACAAGAATAATTACCAAATACCAAAAATATGATGTGTCTAAATTCTATAGTTATAGTTTCTAAATCAGTTTTTAAATTAAGTAATTTTGTATCTTTAGATGATATAATGTATCTAGGTACATAATATCTATATCTATTTATGGATACCTGTTTATTTAAAACTCATAACACATTTAAGCTAATAGTTTGCATAGTTACCAAAACTTATTGCGGTTTAAAAGAGAGAAGTCTTCATAATATTTATATTTAAAGTACCTACATACGTCTCCATAATCCAACTAAAGTAAACGAGAAAATCTTTTAAAAAAAGCACTTCTATCAAAAAGTACTTTATGAGGTAACGAAATATATGTACGTACATATCTACTTCGACCTTGAATCAGGTATGATCTTTAAATGATTCGTGGAATGTCTATTTGCGTGCGTGACACATAGACTGTACAGTGAACAGTGTACATTCATTATACAAACCTATAGTCTATACGCATTGTGATGATTACTTTTTAGCACCACTCGAAAATTCTAAATTCTAATTTTTGACACGTCGTCGTCGTGTCGGTGTCGCCGCCGATGCCGCCATTGGTATGGACGGAACGGTGATGTTGCTGCTGCCACCATCCTATTGTCGCTGTCACATTTGGAAAATCTTCTTCCGCCAAACAACGAAAAATTATAGTTTTCTTTTTCGAGTTCAGTGACATTAATGGGAAAAGTGTGTGGTTTATTGTCTCCCATTTTCCATTCGTCCACATAGCAATATGCTTTAGAAAGAAAATTGTCATTTTGGCTTCTTTCCAATTGACCGTAAATTATTTTCGCGTGATCCAGAAAGAAAATAAAAAAAGACTGAAAATGTATGGAAGAGAAATGGAAAATATTAAAGAACTGATGGTTCAAAGTACACGTCTGATGCAAGAACTAGAACCTTTATAGTCAACTCGGGGTAACAAGATACTATCGCGAAGGAGATTAGGCGAAGTGAATAGACATTGCGGTTCGCTTGATTAAATACAGTTTCAATTAAGTAACTAGAAATAGCAATCAGACAAAAAAACAGAGCGTACTCTTCTCCCTCAAAACTATTTATAAGTCCAACAAATTTTGGTTGGTATGAAATGCATCCAACATTAATTTTTGGGTCAGTTTAAAAAACTGTTCAAATGATAGACATGTGCATTCAAGAGGACACAATCGTCCAAAGGTTTTTCTCAAAATACACCTCTGTCTATCAACTCCTACTCTCACCTCCCCGCTGTGAACATCGGGTGCCTAGTACCTCAACTGGAAATTGGGTTCCAACCCCAGTGGAAAGTTGTTGGGGGCAGCAAAAGAGAGAGGGGGGAGAGGTGTTTCCACTAAGGCACCTCTCCTTATCCAGGCGGCAGCGGAGGAATTTTCGAGATGGAATGAACGGTCGCGTCTACAGTTCCAGTAAGGTTGAACTACTTAGTGAACACCTCATAGGGCTTCTTCGACATATTCGGAGCCCAGGCCTGTAAGGAGCGGTTTATCTGGCTCCCCTTCCTTGGAGTTATACTCAAAATCTGGCCCTTCAGGTTGGGGGTTGTGCCGTCGGGGTGACTTCCTGGCCACGTAAAAAATACCTTTAGTTGCGAAGCACCAACAAGCCTCGGATACGGACGGATTCACTGTTGACAACCCACGCAAATGAAATAAGGACAACGAACTTTGGATATGTACGTGGAATGTTAGGTCCCTTAACAGACCACGTGCAGCCGAACAATTAGCGGAAGCCCTAAACTGCTGCAAGGCAGATATTACCGCCATCCAAGAAGTGCGATGGGATGGACCGGGCAACCGCAAACTAAAAGACTGCGATATATTCTACGGCGACTGCTACCGAGAACAAAGACAGGGTCTACTCGTATTTATGTGTGGATTTATTGTTGGAACTAGACTGAGGCAAAAAGTCTTGAGTTTGAACAGTGTGAGCGAGCGCATCACGACAATCCGCATCAAGGCTAAATTCACCAACATAAGGCTAATATGCGCGTATGCCCCAACAGAGGAGAAAGATGAAGACACTAAAGACATATTCCTTGAGCTCTTGGACAAGACATATGAGCAGTGCCCTGGCTATAACATTAAAATTGTCTTAGGAATTTTAATGCCAAGCTAGGAAGAGAATACATCTTTGGTGGCATAATCGGGAGATACAGCCTGCACGACACTACCTACGACAACGGATTCAGGCTGGTCGATTTCGCTGCGGGGCGAGACGTTCTGGTAGCTAGGACGCAGTGCACGCATCTGATCAATCGGACTAGCTCTACTAGCAGAAGACAAGAGAGGAACACCGGTTTCTTACATGGAAAAAAGAGAGCATGAGAAGCGCGCGATCGAGGAGAAAGAGGGATGTCACAACAGGAATGTGATTCGTAAATTTTACCAAAAGGTAAAAAAAACCTCCCAAGGGTACCAGCCACGAACCGAAGCCTGTAGAGACGATCAAGGGAACATCGTAGTAGAACCATAGTCGATGCTGAGAATATGGAAAGATCACTTCTCCAAATTATATAACGGTGATGACGAGCCGAATTCCGCTGTAAGTGAGATAGAACCACTCA
Organism: Eupeodes corollae; assembly: GCF_945859685.1. Lineage (NCBI taxonomy): Eukaryota > Metazoa > Arthropoda > Insecta > Diptera > Syrphidae > Eupeodes > Eupeodes corollae. Next base: position 41,840,395 of record NC_079148.1, read on the forward strand.
ACCTAGGCGACGCAGATCAACAATTCCGACGAAGTGAAGATAGCTATAACTAAACTTAAGTCAAACAAAGCTGCTGGAGCTGACGGCATCGCCGCTGCCGAACTATTCAAAGCAGCAAAATATGGTCGGAAGAAAGCATGCCCGATGAGTGAAATCTCAGCATAGTATGCCCAATACATAAGAAAGGAGATCTTCTGAATTGCGCCAACTGCAGAGTCATCAGTCTCCTTAACATTGCGTATTATGTGAACGTCTGAAACCGTTCGTCAACAACCTGATTGGCCCTTATCAGTATGGCTTCAGAACAGGAAATTCCACTATTGACCAAATATTCACACTACGGCAGATCTTAGAAAAAACCCAGGAACTTCAAATCGATACCCACCATCTCTTTATCGATTTTAAAACCGCACATGACAACATCTATAGGGAAGAGCTCTACCGAGCAATGTCTAGTTTTGGCATCCCTGTCAAACTTATCCGTTTGGGCAGAATGACGATGGAGAATGCACGCTGCTCTATCAAGGTCGCAAAAGATCTCACCGATACATTTGATGTCTAAAAAGGTTTAAGACAAGGCAATGCACTGTCATGCGACTTCTTCAACATCGTTCTAAAAAGAATTGTGCAAAACTCAGCCGTCAACACTAGAGGAACAATCTTCCAAAGGTTCATCCAATTACTTGGTTACGCAGATGATATTGACATAATTGGAAGATCAAAGCGTTGTGACGGAAGCGAAGAAGATGGGTTTAGTGGTCAATGAGGGCAAGACCAAGTATATGCTGTCATCAAGGACACTGAACGACGAACGTCTTGGACAAAACGTCACCATGGACAGCTATTACTTTGAGGTAGTTAAGGACTTTGGCTACCTAGGTACCGCTATTAATACAGACAACGACACCAGGCTGAAATCAAACGAAGAATAACTCTTGCAAATCGCTGCTTTTTTAGACTTAGAAGGAAATTGAGAAGTAAAGTTCTCTCTCGAGCATCTAAAATCACCATCTATAAGACACTCATCATCCCGGTTCTCATTTATGGCGCTGAGGCCTAGACCCTGTCAAAGAAAGATGAGAGCGTCTTAGGATGCTTCGAGAGAAAAATTCTTCGGGTGATTTTTGGTCCCGTGCGCATAGATGGAGAATGGAGGAGAAGATATAACGACGAACTGTACGGGCTGTACAGCGACACTGACCTAGTTTGCAGAATTAAAGTCCAACGGCTAAGATGGCTAGGTCATGTAGAGCGGATGGACATCAACGCTCTTGCCTGGAAGGTCTTCGAATCCATTCCCGACGGACGGCGGCGCAGTAGAGGAAGACCGCGACTCAGGTGGCGCACCCAGGTGGGACAGGACCTCAACGAACTTGGGCGAAACTGGAAACGCTGGCTGGAGACGCATGTTGGTTGAGGCCCAGGTCCGCCCCGGACTATAGCGCCACCTTGAGTAAGTAAGTAAGTAACAGTTTAAAAAACTGCAGGTGACTTATTTGACAAAGTGAATGTTTTGCAATCCATCTTTTTTAAACTTTTAGCTTACGTCTTGCCTAAGATAAAGCTTAACTGAAGAATTAAACAGCATAAAATAGTTTTTTTTCTCTTTAAAGTCAACTGAAGCATTGTTGGTACACTTAGGCGTATGCGCACTTTTTCATTTCCTTTAATTTTCAACCCATTCTACTTCAAATAAATGATTTGAGCAAATCAAAACTGATATATGGGATTCAGAATATATACTACATTTTTCACAAATATGTTTTCAGGTGTATCTATTACAGTAAACCGCACTGTAATTAAGTGTTCGTTTCCGCTTTACTTATTTTTTTCCTTTTGTACTTAAAATTCCATTCACTTTGTTACATTGAAGTTTTCAAAAAAAAAACTTTTAAGTTAAGTTAAATATTTGGGTCATTTCGTAGGATAATTCTATATACGAAAAATTTAAAATCCCTTGAAAAAAATATTTAACAGAAAACGCCACTAAGCGAAACTTAGAAAACACTTAATAAAATGACAGTTGATATTAAGCGAAAGCGAATTTTCTTTTCCACTATTTTAATGGTCATCATCTGGCTCTTACTTATTTATTGTTTTACAAACAAAAATTAAAAACACAAACAATACAAGCCCTCAAAAATAATACAAAAATAAACTTAAATAATACAATTTTTACATATAAAATTTGTCTGTCTATAAGAATACGGTGTTCGACATAAGGTGTGGGATCGATGATAACTTATTATGTTTTTTTTTTTCTAAAAAAACAATTTCTAAAATATTATTATTACCCAATGTATCCAATTATTACGCTTTTTTATTGAAATTATAATTTTTCTTAAATAATTAATTGAAAATCTATTTTCCATGAATTTAAACAAGTTAAAATATATTTCACAAAAAGAAGTAAACAAATACAAAAATATTATTTTATTTGATATTTAGGTAAACTAAAATTTATAATAATACAGTAAAATTAAATACGTTTTGTAGAAAATAGAAGAACATGTTAAATACAAGCAAAAATAAAAGTGCTCATACGCCCTAACTACCCATTTTATTTACTTAGATTCTTTGTAACATAAAAATATAACCAAGGGTTAGTCGCGACATTATTTGGGTAAGACTTTGTTTATTCATAAAAATTATGAAATAAAAAATATTGAAAGCTAATTAACAAAAATATTTTCTAAAAGTTTGATTAAAAGTTGTATTAAATGATAGGAACTTAAAAAAAATAACAATTCTACTGCAAATATATTTTGTAGAAAAAAAGGAAACAATTTGAGTTTGTGGGTACAAAATTTTTAGCAAAAATTAAATATTGTATATTACAGAACAAAAACAATAACATCTGATGTATTGTGAGAAAGTGATCGCTTCAAAGGACCGTCTTAAGTTGAGTTGAGCTTAAATTTATTTGTTTCTAAAATTTAAATTTGTATCCGTCCTTCTCACCAAATTGGTACTTAAAAATGTAGTAAGAATACAAATAATTGAAATCCTGGCCATGTTGAACTCGATAATTATCTTGGAACTGTAGACTGGAATACTGAATTTTTAAACCTAAACTTGAAGAATATGCTTAACCGTTTCACGTGTATCATAAATAGAGCTTTTAACTTATTTGTACCTTATAGGACTGAAAAGAATATCTCAAAACCTCCGTGGTATAACAAAAGGCTGGCTCATTTAAAAAGTTCAAAAAATAAATCATTTGCTAAGTATAAAATTTCAAACGCGTTGAATGACAAACATTAATTTTGTAAACTTCTTAAAGAATTCATGGTTCTCAGCAAATTCTTACCTCGAAATCTCTTAAATGTTCCTCAGGAGTTCCCCAGGGCAGTCATCTTGGCCCACTTTTATTTATAATCTTTATCGATGATATTTTCAAAAACATAAAGTTCAGCCAATGTCTCATATATGCTGATGATCTTAAATTATTTTTAAAAATGAATTCCATGTATAATTGCTTTAATCTCCAAAATGACCTCGATCAATTATCAAACTGGTGTTTGGTTAACTGTCTTAATCTTAATGTCAAGAAATGCTTCGCTATCTCTGTGTCTAGAAAACTTTCAATTATTATCACTCTTCAGAGAACAGCTACAGTAAAGGATTTGGTTGTCTCCTTTGATTCCAAGTTTACGTTTGTTCCGCACATCGATGCTATTGTCGCTAAAGCCAACTCTATGATTAGTTTCATTAAAAAAACTCAACTGACTTTTCGGATCCCTATACGCTTACATCTCTATATATTTCACTAGTTAGATCCTTACTTGAGTATGCTGATATCATATGGAATACTTTCCAACAAACATTTTCGGATAGAATTGAGAAAGTTCAGAATCGTTTCAAAAAATATGTGTTTTGTAAAAAGCGCTGGAATTTTTGTCCAGATTCTTAAGCTCGGCGTTATATTCTGGGTCTGTATTCACTCAAATCTCGAAGAATTATTCATGATATAATGTTTGTGCGAGATATTTTATGTTACCATACCTAACCTTCTATTTTTAAATTCTGCTTTCAGAGGAAACTGCACTCTTTGAAACTGAAACGGCAAATCGGTTAGAATTATCGGAATACTGGGAATTAAAACATTTTTTCCTTTTGCTATTCCAGTCATGATTATAGCTTTTATAATATTTCCTCCTAAGTGAGTATTATGTAGCCGTGTACCATTACATAACTTTGGTGCGTCAAGATTTCTAATTAATAGAAATGGAACACCAACCTTCAATCTCAAGTTATGAGAAGGCACCCCTGATAATTCCAAAAAATTAAGAAACTCTATGGTATATTCTACCGAGTGTGACCCTGGCCCGCACCTCAGCCGAAACAGAATTATCATAAATCGAAGACAGACCCAGTGAATTATTTGTTGTACTTACATGGCTCGTGTTTGGCGATGAAAGGTTGAGTATAGCAAAGTTTAGGTTGTAAATTATTATTTGTGGATCTTGGTGGGAGACACAGTTTGCGTCTAACGTTGAGGGCTTGAGGCACATGGCGCGCAAAGCCCGTGTTAATATAAGTGTATGATAAGTTTAATATGTTCGACAACTTATTTCTTAAGGTTTTTTTTAAACCAAATTTCATTTAAATCTGTTCAGTAGTTTTTCCCATGGGAATGCGTCATTTGCCTGGGGTAAAAAGTTGCCTTTCTCGAGTATCAAAATATCTCCATACCAAATTTCATACAAATTGGTTCAGTAGTTTAGGCGCGATTGAGTAACAGACAGGCAGAGTTACTTTCGCTTTTATGATATTAGTATGGATTTATCAAATATTTTAACTATGCAGCTTGTTACATTTAATTTTCGTAAAAAATTAGTGACTAATTTTTGTGGTATTGAATTTTGCAAAAAAAAATATTTGAATCGAAAAATAAAAAAAGTACACTTTTGATCATCAAACATTACTAAGAAAGTAAAACAGCTTGTGCAAATAAAATCAGAGGTATCCTTCTAGATATAAACCAAAAATATATTTTTTGTTCAAAATAGCCAAGTTAAGAAATAAAAGTTTTCGAAATAAAATTAATAAAAATCTAAAGGTTCGTTCTTGAAAAAAATTGAATTCTTGATTTTTGACCAGACAACTTTTATGGGACTATTGTTATTTTAAAACAAGAACAATTTGAAAAAAGCCTAACGCGAATCTGATTGAAACCTCAACTTCAAAGCTTGAACTCGATCGACCTTACAGTTAGGGCTCTGGGACGATCACAGACAGACAGATAGACGGAATCGGGAAACCCACTTTTTTCGTCATCTCGACAATTTCGAGTTCGAATACAGTGCTTGCCATACAATTTATATATATCGCAGGTAAAAAAGAAGCTGGAATGTGATGCACCCTTATAACTTCTTATAAGTGCTCTTTACAAGATTACACAGGTCGGCATTGTTTTGTTCCTGGCAGAAAGTTGAACTTGTCCAACTGGTTTTGATAGCCTTATTTTAAATCCCAATTTAAAATTACTCTATCACGAATGATTTTTGAGATTTAATTTTTAAAATTTATTTCTTTTAAATGAAGGACCTTTTCCCCTTCTTCGATATTCAGTTAAAATATTAATAGTTTAAAAAAAGTTGTAAAAGTTGTTAAATATGGCGTGTCTCAAATTAATCTTAAAGAAACGCTGATATATTTGTGCTTAAATGGTTTAAAACCGAAAAAGGCAAAACGGATTAAAAGTTAAATTTTTCTTGTAAACAATCCATCGTCAAAACAACTGTACAAGATTTTGATATACATTAAAAAAATTTAATAAATGATGTTGAAAAAGGATATTTTTAAAAGTTGAGTTGGTAGCTGAAATCAAAGTACAGATTCAAAATCAGCTCTAAAAATCAACTCCAAAAGTTATTTTTCAAAACTATTAACGTATTAAACTTAAGGTTTACCCAAAACTTCATAAAAAGTCAAATAAAGATTCATAACTAATCAGAATTTTCCGAAACTAAGTAAGATCCTAAAATCACTTAAGACAATGATTTGTATTTTGCAAAATCATCATAGAATTTATTATTTATTTTGTTTGTCTTTCGTATTTTTTAAAGGGCCTTATTGATTGAAAAATTTGAAGGCAAAATTTGAATTCAGTGCATTTTAATCCCTTAAAATAATTATTATTTTAGTTATGCAACACAAAAAAGCGCAATTTTGGCGATCAATGCTATCAAATTGTAATAAGCTACGAGTAAAAAGGAAGTTTAAGAAATTCGAAAAGGGATATTTGGTACGTTAATCCAGTTTAGTATATTTTGCCTTCAACTGGGGTGGCGCAACAGTCCGTTGTGAACCAGGGCCTAGTGACTTACAACTCTCAACCATTCCTGTGTGCGAGTAATGTTGTCAGGAATGGGGGGACCTACAATTTTATGCCGAATCCGAACAGCTAGTTTGAGAAAGCACTTTTTTATGACAAGAATTACTCTTGAAGGAATTGTCAATTCCTCGCAAGAGGCAGTACCCGCGAAAATTAATTTTTTTTTTTAAATTAAGGTGGCACAGGCAGGGATTGAACCCAAGACCCCTTGCATGACAGTCCAACGCACTAACCATCATGCCACGGGACTACAGTACATTTTGCCTTGGGCTGGATTTTTGAGATGAAATAAATTTTCAGACAATATTTTTATTTGTCGTAAGTAAATTTTATATTGTTTTTAAAAGCAGCCTTTAGGGTTTTTATTTCTCGTAAGAAAACTACCAATTCGATGTTTCTAAATTTTGTTCTAGACTTTAAAAATGTTATTGAGATGACAAATAATTTCATTCAGTTTTATTTCATTTATAAAAACACTGTCAGTTGTTTTTTAATTTTTATTAATTTATAACCATGTATTGTGTGAAATAAAATTTAAATCAAGTCAATGGCTCAATTTGTTCAAGAAAAATTAGAGGCCTACCAAACTGTCACTTTTTAAAGAAAATATATATATTTTTTAATAGTTTCCAGGAACTCAAGGGGTTATTAGTACCCTTTATATGTTTATATTTAAAGACAGTGCGAGCATCAGAAAAATAGGGAAGAATTTAAGAGGAGTTACCGACGCACATTGGTCTTAAAGTTCTGAACATCAAAATGGGAGGGAAGAACAGAGTTGGCCAAAGCATTCCACATTCTCGATGTGCGATTTAAGAAAGAATCTCTATACTTGGCAGTACGCCCGAAATAGAGCTCAAGGGTAAACTGATGAGCATTCCTGGAAGTGCGAGTATTACCGCTGAATCGTTTATGGGGTGGAATGTATGATTATAGTTCTATTGCCCATCATTTTTAAAGCCCTTTTTTATATTCTATCCAAGAGATCTAAACTTGTTTTACGGGCACCTGCCCAGATATGGGAAGTATATTCAAGCTTAAGACGGATGACGGCTTTGTAATTTTTTGGCAATATCAAATAAATGATCATTCCAAAAAAGGTAATCTGTGATACACATACCGAGTACTGACAGTTAGTTTCCTGAATGCAAGTGCCACTCATAGAAAGCGGAGTCGGGGGTGACTCCCCAATGGACAATTCTGTCAAAATCAGAATTTAAGGAGCTTATCATAGGCTGCCGTTTAAGTTCCACATCTGAAGGACAAGGATTTGAATCTAGAAACGAGTATGAAAAGCTGAAGTGGCAGACATAAGATCATTTATGAATATAAGGAATAGAGTCGGAGACAAAACGGAGCCCTGGGGGACATCAGCATTTATTTTATGAAATTCAGACTTGAAACCATCCAATACTACTTGTTTTGAACGGTTAGAAAGGTAATTTCTAATCTAACGAAGAAGAGATTCATCAATACCAAAAGCACGCATTTTCGATAAGAGAGCTTGGTGCCAAAATCTATCAAATGCTTTTGAAGTACCAAGGCAATAATCTTACCTTCTTTAAAGATCTTTTCTTCACATTTTATTCAATGTCGAAAGCTGTTTTGGTTCTTGAAAAATGCATACCGAACTTACACACAGACAGAAATCTCTATAAAAAACATAGATTCAATGATTTAAGTTCTAGTAATTCTGGAAACGTCGATCAATTTCAACATATTCTATTCCACAAATCGCTTCCAGAAAAAAGTAAATTAAATAAAAAAGTGTGATACGCCCCCCCGTTATATAATTTTTACTTTCGTTTAAAGAAAATAATTTATATATTTACGATATTATTTTCATAAGACTTTGATCGTCAAAAAATATAGTAAAACTAACAAAATTTAGAATTAGAAGCTCATTAAACAGTTTAAAATCAAGAATACTTAGAACTAGCCACATTCTTTTAGGAAATAATGCCATAAAATCACTTTTTTTTCGAGTAGAGTTTCTGATGTTCACTACAATTTTTAAAAGTTTGTGGGTTTTACAAAATTGACAAAAAACAAATTATAAAAGAAAATGTCTTGAAAAATGTCTGGCACGCACTCAGGAATGGTTGAAAGATGTAAGTCACTAGGCCCTAGTTCTCAACGGACTGTTGCTAGAACAAATTACAGAACTGAATTATTGGACAAGTTTTCATTTACTTGTTATGAATTTTTCCTTTACCTGTCTGAAACCATTAACAATATTCTTGAAAATTTTCAAACAAAATATGCTTTTATTTTTAATATAAACCTTCAGGGAGCTATTATTCAATTGTATAATATATTGCTCTGAAAAAATCTCAAGCTATTCTCTTAAAAATACACTCGAAATAATTTGGAATTCAATTTATTTTTAGCTCAATCGCGTTTTGAAGGTTTATTAGATTAAAAACATGCGAGACACTTGAACATTTCAAAAATATTTTTGTCTTACGCTTCTATCTGTCCTAAGGTATTTGTGCTAAGATGAAACCTTTCTCAATGATAAAGTCTTAATATATGTCATCTCTCTGTAAATTTAAAAAATAAAACAACAAAGACATTAAACTCATTATTTCAATACCTTCGAGAGTTGAGAATCTAGAGTGCCCAGTAAATCTTAAGTGTTTCAATATAAGATAACAAATATTGTACGCTCGTTACATTCAAGGCCTTCAAACTCTAAAATATAAACACAAAAACTACTACGCTCCAAGAAAAAAGTGATCTTCTTTTAAACTGGATTTTTGTAAAAAAAAAATAAAAACAATTAAACTTGTATATTTTATTAAATAAAACAAAAGTCAACATAACCAACATAGTTCCGTGTAAATTGTAATCAAGTTAAGTTTCCCTTTTTCAACTTGATCAGCAACTATGTTAAGTTTCAGTCTACTCGTTCGTACCTACCTAATGGGTGTTTCCATTCTAATCTATTGAAGTCATACATATATTATAATATGTAAGATTGTAAGATATTTCATAAGTTGGGGCCCAATGATTGACATTGACAAGTTTTTAATTGAAAGCGTGTGTTAATATAAAAAGAGACATTTTTTTTAGGCATACCTTATACCTACCCCGTATACCTCATATACCTCATATATGTACCTCTAAATTGCGTTAAACAAAACCACCAAAAAAAAGCTGCGAAGATTAAATTACAAAATCATGCTTTACTTTTTCCTTATTAGCATTCAAACATCAACAGTTATTTATGTGTGATTTTGTATGTATATTTAAATTAATTGAAAAATCAATCGAATAATTTTTGTTTTGTGCTGAAGCCTTAGTAGATATTTATATTGTTTGTATGTATATAAATATAAATATTTATATATAGATATTTCTGATGATTACCAAACCATAGGGGGTCTTTGCAAAAAAATCATGTTAAGACAACAGGTACGCATTTTTTTTATTTTAAATTTTAATATGTGCTGCTGTCTAATTAATAATTCATGCGTGTGACATTGATGTTCGCACATGAGAGAAATTTAGAGAAACAATAATTGTATATATATTTATAAGTAACGTACTCACGCATTTTTTGGTTAATCCTGGGCGGTATAGTTGAATTTTGACTCTTGGATTTTATAAACATTTTGAAAAATTTAAGTAAAGATACAAAATTTATTTGAAAAAAGGTTAAATGATCGATGGTTTATTAAAAAGCAGATTGTTGAAATTAAAGCCAAACTTGGTATGAGATGGGAAATAAACAAAACAACAAAAAAAAGATTTGCAACTTAAAGATATAAATTAAATATTATCGCCATAGAATGGCTACCGTTTTGAGTTAGTATCTGTTTTTTAAATATCCAAAAAAAAAACTTATCTGCAAAATTATCTTAAGTTACTTAAAAAAAAAGTACTAATTTCAAACAATTTCAAATATTTTTGAATCTTTTTTCGTAAAACTTAAAGCCATCAAACTTTTGCTATGATTCATGAAAAGTACTGCCAATAATAGAAAATACTTTAAGCACGAGTGTTTTCATTGAAAACCATAAAATTTGTAGTTCCATAAATTATTGTTTTGAATAAAGACAATTTGATTCCTTATTCGAGTTCTGATATCCTCAAGCTTTGCATCCATATTTCTTCTTCAAGCAGAAAAAATTGAATACAAAATGTTCTGTTGTTTCATGATTTTTAATGTCCTTAGTGTTAAGTTTAGTTTTCTTCGAAAAATAAGCTATCGCTTTTATTTATCGTTAATTTTTATTCAAACTGTCTCAAAAGCATCATGTTCTTGCGATGACTCAGACTCAAATATTTTAAGTTAGAAAAGGTAGTGTTTAGTGTCTTGAAAATTGATTCTTCAATTATTTTACCTACATTATCTAAAATATCCAAAGTTTTTTCAAATACCTCTTTTTTATTTATTCATTCTTCAAATTAAATTATCTATAATATCCTAAGCAATTCATAGACCCCTTATTTATTTGTTTTCAGGCGCCTTGAAACCAGGTGAGAGCAGGTTAGATGCAAATTTTATCATAAGAAAATAGAAGAAGACTCGGTGATATTTTTTACAGTCTCAGAATCGAAATATTTTCTAAATCATTTAATTTTTAGTCTTGTCTACAAAATTTCAGCATTCTTAGAAACCGTTTTTAAATCATTTTAAGCTTCATTTTTTTAGAAAATCCCACAATCCCCTTAAAAATCATGAACTCTTATTTATTAAAAAAAACACTTATTCGAACAGAATACACATTAAATAAATAAAAAATGGTGGATTGTTCTTATCGCACTATTAATGCAAAAATGAAAACAAAAAAAGACTCTGGGATGCGACCCACACTGATAACTTCCCATCCCGTCTTCCGATTTGTCTTGCTTAAAAGTTTGTCTATATGTACTCGTATCAATTTCTACCAAATTTTGTAGATTTTATTTTTTATGAAAAAACGGACTGTTGGATTTTTATATACAAATTACTGAATATCGAAAACAATATTTTTGTGAAATAAAATATAAGTTCGAAGCCAATATTTTTAATTTTTGAAAAGCTGTTTGAGTGGAAAGTAAATTTTAACCAAGTTTTAGGATTGTTTTTTTTTAGAGTTTTATTTTCTGTAAAAAAAACTGTCAATTCGATTTTTTTTTTAAATTTATTGTATGTTGAAAACAATATTTTTCTTATTAATAAAATTAGTTTGAAGCCAATATTTAAAATTTTTAAAAAGATATTTGAGTCGAAAATAATTTTTTTACCAACTTTTGTTAATTTTTTTAGGTTTTTAATTTTTTGTAAAAAACTGTCAATTCGAATTTTTTCATAATTTTACTGAATATTGACAAAAATATTTTTGAAGATAAAAGTAATTTCAAGCCAATATCTTAAAGTTTTGAAAAGACATTTGAGTCGAAAATGAATTTTTACCAACTTTTATTAATTTTTGTTGAGGTTTTTATTTTTGTAAAAAAACTGTCAATTCGATTTTTCTCAACATTTTTCAGGATGTTGAAATCAATATTTCTTGTAAGATAAAATAAGTTTGAAGCCTAAATTTCAAGTTTTTGAAAAGATATTTGAATCCATATTCAATTTTTACCAACTTTGAGTAATGATTGTTTTTAGATTTTTATTTTTTATAAAAAAAACTCTCAATTCGTTTTTATCAAAATTTTATCAGATGTCAAAAGTATTATTTTTCGTTGCACAAAATTGTTTTGGAGATGAAATCATATTTTAGTTTTAAAAATTTGGAGGTGAAAAATTTTTTGATTTATAAAAAAAACCGTTAAATGGATTTTTTTCAAAAAATTTACTTCTTTAATATAACGTTACAATATATTCAAATTTTTTTCAAACTGCTATGGTAAAAAACCACCCACGCAATTTTCTTGAGAGCCCTTTCTGTCTGTATAACAAAATTTATTTGAAGTCGATATCTCTTCTGGTTTTTGAGCTATGGAAGACGAAAAAAACGTCGCGAACGTACGGACTTACGAACGTACGTACGCACAGACATCTTTCTAAAAATCTTTTATTTCGACTCTAGGGACCTTGAAACGTCGAGAAATGTCAACATTTTCAATTTGTCTTGTTTTTGGTAAAAAATTGAAAATTCTCATTGACACAAAAAGAAACCGAGACAATTTCTCTCACTAGCTTTACTTCATTCGACATAAACATATTATTTTTGTATTGCCCAAAAGGTTACTGGACCATAGAACAAAAAATAATAATTGACATTCAAAAATATCAAACATTGATATCTCGAAAACGGGTTAGCATTTTTTTACGAAAATGAAGTTTACAATGTAACTAAGGCAAGAGTACGGTAACTCAGGCGACATGATATTATGACGGATATTTTAGGAAAGAGGGCAATTTAAAAAAATGATTACTAAAAATGGAAAAAATAACGGTAATACTTACAAATAAGTATTATACGTTTTTTTTTAAACAAACTTTCTGTTTTAAAATTAAGTCAAGGATATGCATAATTTTTTAAACTCAAAATTTGATTACAAAAAAGTTTAAAAAATCTTCAATTTGAATATTTTAAAATTATAAGATTACTAGCTGACCCGACACACGTTGTTTTGTCACATAAATAATTTCTAGAGAATAATTTGCCAGAAATAAATAACTTATTGGAAGTAAGTAAGGATGTGGTATATAAGTGGGGGAGATATAGAGCACTGTTAACGGTGACAAAATATTAAAATAACAAATCACCAATTAATTTTTTAATTAATTAAAATTATTTCTTTAAAATTATAAACATATCGCTAATTATAACAATACTACAAAAAAAAACCATATCAATCCCTTTATGCAACAGAGTCACTGAAATGCCAATCGAATTGGAAATTGAAGATTTTCACATCGGAATTTTCCATTAAGAAATATGATTTCTATATTATTTTTCATTAATTTTTTAATTACTAATCGCATCCCGTTACACAACCCTGGTGGTTCCAAATTACGAAACAAAATTACCGGAGATCCGAGCTTCAGTTGTAAGTTATGCAGTGGCATGCCTGGTGAATCCAATGAGTTCAAAAACTAAGTTGGATAAAGTACAGCTTCGGTACCATCACAACACCAAGTCTCCTGGTAACAAATGTTGCAGTTTGAGATTTAATTCGTTGACATCCACATTTTTTGGTGCATCAAAAAAATAAAATCCACGTTGTCCTGCCGAAACTGCGGTCATGATGTGGTCATAAATGGTTCTTTGTTCTTCATTCATTAGTGGAACTTTGCGAGCGACAATCGTTGCCATTTCTACAGTATTGTATTGTAGTTCATTAAATTAGATGCATTTCGATTTGGCAAATGCAAACCAAAATTACTGAGTGGCAAGTTGCCAATGATAATGCAAAGATTCTCAATAGCAGTCAATGCTTCATTGTACATAGCGTCATTGAATACTTTCGTAAGACCGTTGCACCATGTACGATGTTGATGCAATTAGACCATAGCACTTTACAATATAAAAAAGTAGATAAAAACCTATTCTCAGACCTACCGAATGTATATGCAAAATTTTATTGAAATTGGTTAAGCCGTTTCGGAGGAGTATGGAAACTAACACTGTGACAGGAAAATTTTATATATTAGATAAATATTTTTTTAAATAATTTGTTGCTCACATTCATTTTTAATCAAAAATTGAAAACTAGATGATTTTATATCTTTTAGTTTTTGAGAAAATTGAAAATAATGAGTGTAATGATGTCCCCTTGCAACCCCATGCTCGGGCTCACTATAGGATTTGGGGTGGGTACAAATCTTATGTGTCACTCAACAACAACTGAAAAAAATCATGCTTTAGCCAACAGAGTTGGAAAAAATTGAGTGTTGTCAATTATTCTTAGAAATTAGACTATCCACAAATGACATTACATCTTATGTTTGTTGAAGACTTAGCTCTTGAGGCTCTTTAAACTCAGCTTTCAAAAGAACTGACACCGGCCGATTATCAGCAACGCTGAATTTTCGCCTATTGGGTCTTTGAAATGCATCAAATTGATAGGATTTTCATCGAAAAATCGTCTTGAGTTATGAGGCATGTTAAAACACATTAATAAACAGAATTCTAGCATTTTGGGCTCAGAGAATCGAGAAATGTTTGTTAAAAAGTCCCACCGTTTTCAACGACCCGGAATTAAAAAATAGTTTTATGGGAAACTATAATTTTCATCAAGAAGGCACTGAAACAATTGTAACTTTGCAAGATAAGTGTTATTTCTCAAATAGGTACCTCAAATTGATGGTCGAAATCTTGTAATTTTACACCTAGAAAGTTGTTTCCTTATGGCCAGATGAAAGTTATAATTATGTTTATGCCACTGTTCCACAAGCGTTTCGTTAAAAACTAAATTAGTGCAGTTATCAATCGTAAACATCCGTCAGTTTCGTAATAAAGTGTAGGCCGTTTGGCTTATGTATTTTTCAATTGCTTATGTCATAACTCCTTCTTTACAATAAAATAAACATCAATCAATTTGTCTTCAAAAACACATTTTTTTAATAAACTTACGTTTGGAAAATCTTATACTAATTAAAATCAAAGGCAAAACTTTTTCACCAATTCACTTCCAACTTTACTTCCTACACTATAATTGACTATTATTGAAATATTTAGGTACATACAATATTAGTACCTTTACCTATCCATGTATGTTTTATGGTATAGACATATTTATATACAACAGTTGACGTATAGCTTCTTACCGTCTTCGTCTTCGTCGTCGTCGTCAGTTTATCTATCATGCGTGCTAAGTTTAAGTACCTAAAAAAAGAAGTGTGTGTATATTGAAGTCAATCGAATCATCTGATTAAACATTATTTCTTTTTTCTTTAATGAATAAAATTTTTTATTATAGGTTAGGTACTTCTGTCGCTAAGCAGGTAACATGTATTTTAAACATGTTAGATACCAATTTAACGTTGATATATTTGATGTGGTACCTAATTTTAAGCTATTTGTCTGTCTCCATTTTAAGTCATGGATCAAAATTTTAAAATCATTGTCAGCCTATGAATGAAATATAAAAAACTAATTTTAACATTGAACAAGTGCCTGGCGGCGCGGCGCACAGTGGGGAAAATGCGGACAAAACCTATTTTTCTGAAAGTAGGATTTATTTTTAAACAAAAAGTGTTTCTTATAGTTAATTGGTTGTAGAATCAGAAAATGAAAACTATTTTTCAAAAAAAAAAATTGTACACCTGTAGATTTTCGCTCAAAGTTCAAATATCGTGAAAAATTATAAAATATTAGTATTCCTTAAACGATCAGTATATTGTGAAATTTGAAATTTTTAAACAATTTTTTCTGCTAAAATGATTAAAATAAATTGAAAAATAATACCGTATGTTATTTTTTGAAAAAAAAATTGGACAAGGTATTTTTTGACGAAGAAAAACTTTATTTCAGTGATATTTTCGTTCGCATAAGGTTTTAACTACTTCCTCTGTTTGCCTCTGTTTGCAAACTATTTTCAGTAGATAGTGTAGGGTCTCAGCAACATTTTCCAGTAAAAATCTCATCCGGATACGTCCGGATGCGGTTTTTAGGGCAATTTTAAGTTGGGAATTCATACAAAAAATAACAGGGAATTAATAATTTAGATTATGGAATTTTATATTTATGCCTTTGATCCAGTTCTGACGATCTTATATGGTAAAAAGACGCTTATGTGAAAACACTCTTAATTAACCCAGCACTGAGTTAACAGAATTATATCAACAAGTTTCGTATAAAGTACTCCAATTTTCTGAAATTTAAAGTGAAAGTGTCTCGTAATAGAGTTTTATTGTACTAACAATATGATATAGATCATCGGACAAAAATAAGACAATGTGGTAAACAGAGTTTTATATTTATATACATCCTTTTTTATTTAGCTTGCAATTATTTTTCATTTGGTCTCTTTCTCTTTACCTATCCTCAAAGCTATCAATGTATAGACCGGTATACGAACTTATTTTTGGTTTATAAAGAAAGCTCTCAATAGAAAGCAATATCGCTTGTTGTTTTTGTTTTGAAAATAATAAAACACGGCTAATGTAGAAACTTTAAAATGTCAAATTCAAACTGTTATTTTTACCATACGCTATAAGCTTTCATCTATTTTGGTTATTTCCAAGAGTTTGCAGTCCCAGTTTTTTGTTAGACAATGTCAATGATGCATTGTACTGAATTTCAGTTTCTAAAAGATTCAGAATTTCAGCTTCTACACGATCTTTGTTTTTTCTAACTTCTTCCGGAATTTCCTCCGAAAAGGAAAATTAAAGAGCTGGTAAATGATAGGTTAAGAATGGTCGAATATTTTTCCAAATTCGTTCTTCATTTTCTCGTTGAACAAGTTTTAATGGTATCAGGGATTTAGGAAATAAAAAATATCCATCAGAAATACTTTCTATTAAAACTTCATAGATTTGCTCACATTAAATTGTTTATTTGAAATAATTTGAATTTAATTTATTTAAGATAAGATGGCTTATTAAGATTAAATATATTTGTTTTTATTGTATTTACTTGAATTATTGTTTTTTATTTTGTATTTATTATTTAAATTTATTTTATAATAAATCAAACGATAAACTTTGAAAACACCAACTATCTATATCATAATAAATGCAATCTGTTATCCTGTTATGCAAACAAAATAAACCTTAACATTTGTTTTACACAGAACCATTCACTTTCAAGCATATTAAAACTGATTTTATCGCTATTTGTTATTTTATTCGTAATATACATACGTTAAATTTGGTAAACAAATCTTTGTTTTCATATATGTTCTCCGAAAAAAAGCTTTTTTCTCTTTTAGTGGGCGTGGAAATGGGCGGAAGTTTTTTGTTCAGATTTGTCTTGCTATTCGCTATCATTCCTGAAAATTTCATCAAAATCGGTTTATTACTTTAGATTTTATAGAGTTTTGTCCGCTCTCCCATACAAGGTGCCCCACTGTGCGGCGGGCGGATAACACAGCAGGTTACTAAGACCTATACCTGCCAAATTGATAATAACCAAGCGTCCTAAAAATACTTATGTCTTCATACTTCGTACTTTTTATCGATAACGAGTGTTTCTTTTTTAAATACTTATACCTACTTACAATCAATTTTTATTTATAAGGAATTCTTAAACAAGCCTACGGCAGAGTATAGACCATTTTTTTCATTCTGATTAAAAATGTTACCCCTAAAATACTTGAGGTCAATGTAAGAAACAAGCAAAAAATTACATTGAAATCTTTGGCTATTTTTAGGAGAATTAATAAAGTCTTTAATATCAAAAATACAAAATATGAATATGGCAAAAAAATATAATTAATTGGTTTTCTTTAATTGAATGCGAAAGCAAATTGAAGAAATTCAAGCTGTTAGGCCTTTACGCAGTTTGGGTTGGATTGGAACAAAGTACCTAATGCGATTAAAAATTATTTAGAAAACATGTGTGAAGGGTGATTTTGTATTTTATAATTATGTGCTATAAAATTTACAATCGGAAGTGGTTGGTATTATGTGAAGAAAAAACATTTATAATTACAAATTAATGTCCTTCAAATTGGTTCCCATTTAGAAATCAATAAAAAAAAACTTTAAGAATTGAGAAATATTTTCGAAGGAAATGTAAATCGCAATAAATTCAATGATACAATGGAAAAAAGATTTAAACGATTTTGTCATGTGATTTATGTAAATCCTTAAAAGTATTAAGATATGTTTTTTTTTATTTTTGAGAACCTTTCGTTTTGTCCTCGCATCAGCAGAATAAGATGTAAATGGTATTGAGTTCCATATCTACGGATAGATAACCGCAGTGGATTATTTCGAATGTTGACATAAAAGTAACCCTCATCTTGTATAATGTGTCACATCTGTCACATAACCTTAGTAATCATGTGGGATTTTCAAAGAAACACTTCAACACATTTAATTTTTTAAAACCTATTTGAATTAGATGAACAAAAAAAATGAATGAAACAAATTGATCTGGGCACCTAGAATTCATTTAGACGTAGGCTACCTATCTCTGGAAGCTGAACAACTTTGTGCGTAAGAGAATCAAAAGGTCGAACGTGCGTATACACATATATATTTCCTTGAATTCCTAGATCAAAACGCAATCTGATGTTAAATAGAAATATCTATAAAAGTAACCTACGCTGAAAATTGAAAGAAAACCTGGTAGAGTCTTTGAGGTTCCAGAGTTTTTCATGTCAATAAAAATTACTCGAAAATCATACTCTCGTTAGTGTCTTTAAATTTGGTATACTAATAGGTTATGAGTAACTACTACCCTTAAATGTTTAAAGTTAGAAGTAAAACGAGATCACCTAATCGCATTTTGGTCAGAAAGTCTTGAACATCGAAACGGGAAGGTGGAACTAAGGTTGATTTTTTGCGGGGGAAATGCAACTGACTTTTTTCCAAGAACATTGTTATCCGATAAAAACAAAAAAAGGTATGAAATATTTCGGCAATTTCTTAGAAATGTACACGGAAAGAAATACATTGCGAATATTACAATGTCAGTATAGGTGTGAACGCAATACTGTATGGCTTAGAAGATTTCCATTGGGTACAAAGTTTTAAGCATAGTTAATTTGGCCATACTGGGAATAGTATCGTCGACAATAGTTATAGCCGATACGCCAATGCCAGTATGGTAGTCAGGCCCATACTGACTGGCGGCATATACAATGCTCCTAGCAGAAAAGTCTATACATTATTGTTATGTCCCTTATACTTACACTATTGACAGCAATCCAATGAGGGTATCGATTATCAAGTCATAAATTATTGCGGGAAAAACTATTAGCATTGCGAAATCTCCGATACAGTATGGGGCTGAAGGCAATTCTGTCTCGTCAAACATACTATGCGCCCTTGTGTTTGATGCTAAGATTGCGGTACCATACAATACAGTATAGTACATAATCCCATACTTATAGGAGCTGTAACAATAGGTTAGGTTATGTTATAGTGGCTGTCCAAGATGGAACGGACACACTTAGGCCAGTTTAATGGCCCATTGTGATACCACATGAATCTTGAGGCTTCCTCCTAAGCTCAATGGAACCAGTTAGAGTCCCTTACGAAACGTGAGAGGCTGATTATTCCGATATGATTTAGATCGTTTAGATCGTTAAAGAAGAATTCTCCTAGGTAATTCTTGCGTTTTCGAGCTAGAGCAGGGCATGTGCAGAGAAGATGAAGAACCGTTTCTTCCTCTTCCTCGTCCATACAGCTTCTGCAAAAGTCATTTGAGAGCTGTAACAATACAATGTAGGAATATCACCGATACTTTTTTAGTATGGGACTAAAGGCCATACTAGCATTGTCATAAATGCCATACACTTCTTTCCGTGTACAAATTTTTGTTCGAATCTCTTTTTTTTTGTTGGATTCTTTCAAACAGCCTTAAACTTGTTACAGGAGCGCCTTTCCTACTATGACTGAAAAACTCACTCAAATCACAGCCAGAGCCGTTGAAAAAGATACATTTTTAATCTCAAAGTTCTTATTTATTTCATACATGCTATTTTTTATAACTATCACTAAGAATTCAAAGATTTCCCGGTAGAAATATAACCGCTGTTATGTTGCTAGAAATCTAATTAAAGTATGTACTTATACATATAAAGTAAACAACAATCTCAACTGACAATGCGGATAATCGTATTTAATGACAAACACTTGACAAAACAATCTTTTTCTATAAAATACAAAGCATAGTAAAGATCGCTTGATTTATTGCAAGGATAAGTCTCTCATACGTCCCTCCACTTGAAAATTGAGGATGTGGTCTAGGTCAATTTTTTGTTTTAGGGTTGCAATCTGGTTAATGAACATGGCTCTTCAAATGTTTAAAATTTAAACAGCTTGTTTTCATGTTTCATCACCTTTTACAGAAAAATAAGAAAAGTAACAGCATTAGTACAAGTAATAAAAATCGAGTTCCATGTGTTACTTTATAGTTTAAACTTAAAAAATTGTTTATTCTAGTCTTTGAACCAAAGGTTTTTCATAAGAATTAACCTTATACGTAGCATCTCTAACAAGAAATCCTGTCTATCTATCTGCAGCTCAATAAGCAATACAGTCTTGGCTATTAAATTGATTTTCAGATTTAATGTCATTTAGTAATTCCCATGAGGGATTATCCTCCTGGAACTAAGCACTTATGTTTATGAAATTATGTGTTTTTGGAATAAGATGCATTTTCCTAACACCTTTTTATAAAATATGATACCCACATCACAAAATACATAGCACTTAACTGATTTTAAGTGGTGCCTCCGAATGTTTGTATCAATAAAATGTTTGTGTTCTTAATAACTTAACTGAGAACCGTTTTTATAAAGACTGACTCCTTCAAAATAAACTCTTACCATTTTGATAACAAATAAGCGTTTTTGACCTTTTTCGGCATTTAATGTCATTTGAGTATTAATTATAGTTCGTTTTTTTTAAGGAAAGTCTAAGCTGTTCAAAAATAGCAAATATTTCTATCTTCCGAAATAATTTTTCATATACATAAGACTCTCTCAAAAGAAGAATTCTTAACTAATTCTAAACGCAACTTGATAACTCTTGCAGTACCAACATCAATTTTTGAAAAGGTATTTAACTCGAGGACTGCTCTAAATCTATTGATTATAAACATTCACTTCTATTTTTTCATCTTCGAAGCACTTCTTATAGAGGGTGGCGCACCAATTGCGCTACAATAAAAAATTTAAATAACTTTAATCGAAAGGATAATTTTTTTACAAAAAGTAAAAACTTAACAAAAGTTCGTAAAAATTGATTTTCAACACAAATATCTTTTAAAAAATATTGTTTTCAACATTCGGAAACATTTTGAGAATAAGCGAATTTACAGTTTTTTTTACAAAATCTAAAAACCTAAACAAAAAAATTTGTAAAAGTTTTTAATAATTGATTTTGGACAAGTATCTTTTTAAAACTTTGGGATATTGGCTTTTAAATACTTTTATCTTTTAAAAAAAAATATTGATGTCAACATTCAGTAAAATTTTGAGAAAAATCTAATTGACAGTTATTTTTACAAAAAATAAAAACCTAATACTAAAACTTGGTAAAAATTTACTTTCGACTCAAATAGCTTTTCAAAAATTAAAAATATTGCCTTCAAACTGAAAATATTGTTTTCGATATTCAGTAGTTTTTTTATAAGAATGCAACAGTCCGTTTTTCTGGGCGCAGTTCCGTTTAATGGAGCATTTCTGGATTTGATACACTCCAAATACGGCAATTTTTCATGTTTACAATTCCGTTTAAGTTCAAATGAACAAGCATTTAATCAATGTGTTGTCTTCTTCGGCCACTGAAATAGTTTTCATAAAATTGCTTCGCAAACAGGAAAATCCTGAGGGCTTAGCTTGCTTGTTATTTAACTTTGCACGGAAACATGTTTAAGTCATCTTGGACTATCCGATGCAATGACCATCTGCTAACTCCAATTAGAACCGAAAAGTATCGAATCGAAATTCTTGGATTTGCGTCGATGGTACAGCGGATCTTAATTTTACGGTCTGCGTGCGATTCGGCAAACATGTTCACCAGCCTCTTAATTGTCCATCAACTCGGGGAGTACCGCCAAAGTCCCGCCTAAATTGCTTTGGACGGAAAATCAAACAAATATTTTGCAGATTACTCACACAAAAAAAGTTAGGACGTTTTATTTTTGTAGCACGATTTGTGCGGCATCCTGTACTATTTGGTATGTCCTTATGCTCCAAAAATGGTTTATATTGTCTTTGGAAGAGGACAAAGTTACAGGATGCTTAACTTGGTCAATACGAGTCATGACGCATGATTTCGGGCGTCATTCAAAATATATGATATGCAAATATTCAGCCTTATCGCAATTTCCATCGTAATCGGAAAGTTCTACGAATCCCGAAAAAAATGGGTTCGTAATGCAAAATTGTATAAGATTTTCCACTACGAACGGATTTCATGATATGGTTTTTCGGAATTCGTAAAAGTTTTCGATGGAATTCGTGATAGGCCTTATTGTCAGCAAATTTTCTAATAATAGTTCGACGGAAGTGCATTCTCCCTCACTGATTCTTCAGTGCTAGACAAACTTCGTCATTTACCTTTTCCATTTGACCATTTACCAATTGTAAACACTTTTAATACTTGCAGTACAAAATTTAATTTTTTAGCAATTCATTTAATATTTAACACAAATTATATGTTTCTTCTTGGATTCTTTTTTTCCGAAAACTCAAATCGCGACAAAAGTTACCTGTTCTTTAAAAGCGTGCGTAATATTATGAAGGCTTTTTTCATAGATATTTCCGGGCTTTAAGATGCTTTTAGTCTTAAAAATCATTTCTCTTTTATATGATATACGCCCCCTTGTCGGTCGGCAATGTTCGAGGGCGAGTCTTCGAAAATGATAGAAAATTAAAAGAAAAAGTACCCTGATTACAAAATGACGGTTAACTTTTAGCCTTCTACTTGCCAGATGCATTATAAGTTTTTCCAAACGCGTTTTTTCAATTAAAGCGTTTTTTCAATTAAAACCAACTTTTTTCCTATAAGGAATAACGAGAAAAATGATACACCAAAACATCAGAAAACTTCCTTTGATTGAACAAATGGGTGTCCAAGAACTTTTAGTTGCACGCTTCTGCTTGCCAGACGCATTTAAATAAGTTTTAAATTAGATTTTTCATCTTAAAGGGTTTACCACGATATCTAAAAATTAATTATCTAGAAAGTAAAAATCTCGAATATGAAAATCTCGAAAACAAAAATCTAGAAAATGAAATCTCGAAATGCCAAAATCTAGAAAAAAAAATCTGGAATGCAAAAATTCAAACATACATTCTGGATACCTTACTTCTCCTTAACAAACTCAAAGTTTACAAGTAAAGTTATCAATCATACAATTGCACATTGCTACACATGCACCTTTCTTATTGTTTGCAACTATTTTTCTTGCTCAGAAAATAAAATATTGGGTAAACTGATGTATTTTTGTTTTATTGAGTTTTAACTTTTAAAAATACATTTTTATTTTCGAGATTTTCGGAATTCGAGATTTTTGGCATTCTAGATTTCTTCATGATTCCTATCTTAAAATCATAGTTTATTTTTTTTTATAACAGAACACTTCCACTGATTATAATGTTCATCTAAGACAATCTTTATTTATAGAAAAATAATTCATATTCAGGTTCATCGGGTTTAACTTTTAATGTTTATAATTTTTTTTTCCGGAGTTAGTTTGTAAAATTGTGTTAAATAACTCATATCGTGCTTCATTTACGAACAAATTCTTCTACTATCAAAATATCATCATTACTAATGTAAAAAAACTTTCCGAAGTCTTGAAACTACACAGAAGCTATATGAATTTAAAAAAGTTTCACTTTTCCCTTCTTTAAAAAATTTAAACATTTTCAAAAGAAATGTTTAATTTTTATTCAATTTGATAATGTCATGAAATGATTGTATTTAAGGTTTCGTTAAAATTAAAGATGCATCCTTTAAGATTATCTAAGGCGCACATTCTAATCAGGAGAAGTGTTCTGATATATGAAAACAGTTACTATGGTTTTAAGTTGAAAAACGCAATTGAAATGTTATTTAAGTAAATTAAACTATTACGGACACACATTTTTCCAGTCAGGAGATTTTTTCTGATTTTTTGATGCATCATATAAGTCGTTATTATCTTCCATCTCAAATTGGTAAAGTTAGCGTTTTTTGAAAGCTTTCCCTGGACCATGACTGAAAAAAATCCTTCCAGACGTTTGCTTTTGATAAAATGTTAACATTTACATAAAGTCATTTGGTTATCACTCCACTCCCAAAATGTTGCTACCGGATCTAGATCTAAGTTCAGTCTTTATAAAAATATAGAATCAAGCAAAGTTAATTTGCTTGAGAAGTGATTTGGTATGACTTGCGGATTAAATTATCAAAGCAAGAATGCGTTAAAAAATGTATATCCACATTTGGTTTTGAAACGGCACTATTCAATCCTGTTGTTGAAAAATCAAGTTTGGACGCCTTTCCCGCCAAAGAACGTGATTTACATTCAGTTCTTGTGGCAGAATCATTAGATGCTGTGTCAAATATGGTTTTGCAAGCTCGTCATTCGACACACTGGAAGATACCTTTATTCTTTAGTTGGTCGGTGTCAATGTATTATCAAGTGAAATGAAAAACTATTCTGGTGTACCGCAAGGCAGTCATCTTGGACCACTCCTTTTCATTCTTTTTTTTTCATAGATTAGATTTGGTTCAGATTAATATTGACTGCATTGTTAACTAGTGTAATACAAATAGATT
Organism: Eupeodes corollae; assembly: GCF_945859685.1. Taxonomy (NCBI): domain Eukaryota; kingdom Metazoa; phylum Arthropoda; class Insecta; order Diptera; family Syrphidae; genus Eupeodes; species Eupeodes corollae. Next base: position 41,865,069 of record NC_079148.1, read on the forward strand.
ATATTTCAAAAATTCAGGATTGTAACATTTTCTAAGATATTTATGTACCTTCTCGTAGTTTTCAACTGAGAGATGGAAATTTTCTCTTTCATTGTATAAATTTTGCCAAACACAATCGAATGAGTGATTGTTGTTAATATTTTAATTGATTTAAATAAATGTGGGTTAGATATAAAGAAAAAGTTATTGAAATTGTCCGTAAACTTCATTTTTGTTAGTTAGTTATTTAATCTTTGAATGTAGTAAATATAAAGTAAAATAACTTTAAAAACGAAATAAAAAATAAACTAGTTTGAAAGTTTTATAAAATCCATACATTTTGATACTAGTTCAAAAATAGACTAGGCTCGATTGATGTAAGAAAATGTTCAAGAAATATAATGCTGGTGGCTGAAAAAAACCTTCTTCAATATTGTTCCAAGTGATGAATCATACCTAGAAAATTTCCTACATTGTGATAGGCACAGTAAAAGAATTGATAGCATTTTGTAGTGCAAGGTTAAAAGTTTAAGAATTAGCGTTTATTTCTTTTTAATTTTAAGTAACAAAGTAACTATACAAAATTAACTGTGTACCTTAATCCTTGCTTAGATTTAAAAAATGTTTCCTTATCTTATTTCAAAATAAATAAATACATATATTTGATATTTCATGCAACTCAACACACGTTTTTTATCACGTCTCAAAAAAAACACGAGTTAATTATTATTAATTTGTTTTGTTTTAACTTTTTCAAAAATAAGAGGTAATTTACGATATAAACTTTATCTGACTTTTGTAGACTGATTGTAGAATGCAAAGGCCGTTCAAATTTGCTTCCGTAAATACAAGTGTGAAAAATCATTCGATAAACAATATGTCTTCGTTGTCGTCGTTGTTGCTTTAAACAAAAATAAAAAAAGTTAAGAAAGTTAAACTATAAATGATAATATTAAAAAATGATATAATTTCTAAAACATCTGTTCTGATGTATTTAATAGAAATACGATTGCGTTGGCCCTGAAAGTTTTGACATTAATTTACTACAAACTTAATATTTGCAAAAAAAGACAACAAAACGAAAAGAAACAATATAAATAAAAATATGAGTATTTGTACTGATAACACCAGAACTCGTGTTAAGTTCTTTTTCTTTTTTTAATTGTTGTTGTTTTTTGTTTTATTTTATTTTTTAAACAAATGGCGCTCTGATAAATCGATTACCTCACACATGAATCTTATACTGTTCATAGTTACCTCCGTGATAATTATTATTATTAAACTAGAAAAATTCTGACACAATTTCAAATGTTGGCGAAATGACAAGTATCTTATACGTTAGCTGACATAAGCAATTTGTTGTTTAGTCAGCAAAAATTGTTTATTCTAAAATAAAAATATACAATACTACATACCTTCAAAGATTATCTTTCCAGGTAAAACAAAATTGATGAATGCAAGTCATTCATTCGCGCCTAGTCACAGTCACCCTTAATTTCATGAATGGACTGAATTATCATATCAAAGGCAATTTAAGACTTAAAGCGATGCATTTTGAAGGCAATGTCTTCAAATTCAACTGGTTGTATCTGGATTTGATTGATTATTTAGAAATGCGATATTGTGAATGAATACGAGACTAAAGATATTTCTTGATTTTCAAAATTAGGTGCAATAACACTGCAACAACAACAAATGAAAAAGAAAAAGTTGCATGGGCGATTAATGTCAATAAAATTGTTGTTTACCGCGTGATAAATAAAGCCATTTATATTTAATATTATTGTTAGTAGCAATAAAACATGGGGACAAAACTGAATGCGTTTTAAATTAGAGTCGTGTTTAGAAGAAAATATTGTTATCTTCTTCTGCAGTACAGGGCATTTTTTTTTAGAGACAGAAGCTTTTTTATAAAATGGAATAACCCAAATTTTCACTACTTTTTCGAAAATACATCTCCTATTTCGACAGTAGTTCGTGGAATGTTACTAACCTACTTAAGGTGGCGCTACAGTCCGGGTCGTACTTGGGCCTCAATGCAAGCGTGTCCAGGAAGCTCGGTCCCAAGTTGGTTGATTTCCTTGAGACCTTCCGGGCTGGTTCGAGGGTCAAGCGCCATAAACGAAAGCTGTGATGATCAGTTCCTTACGGATGGTGGTCTTAGATGTTTGAGAGACGACTTTACTACTTAATTTTTTTTTTTTTTTTATAATTTGCAGGCACTCAAGGGGTTATTAGTACCCTTTATATGTTTATATTTAAACACAGTGCGAGCATCAGGAAAATAGGGAAGGATTACAAAGGAGATACCGGTGCACATTGGTCTTAAAGTTCTGAACATCAAAATGGGAGGGAAAAACAGAGTTGGCTAAAGCATTGCACATTCTCGATGTGCGATTTAAGAAAGAATCTCTATACTTGACAGTACGCCCGAAATTGAGCTCAAGGGTAAACTGATGAGCATTCCTGGAAGCGCGAGTATTACGACTGAATCGTTTAAGGGGTCGAATGCAACTGGCTAGTTCAACAGAACATTGTTTGTAAAAATATCGATAAAACAACGAAAGGCATGAAACATTGCGGCGGTGTTCTAGCGATGTTAATGTTTCAATTATAGTTCTATCGCCTATCATTTTTAAAGCCCTTTTTTGTATTCTTTTCAAGAGATTTAAACTTGTTTTGGGGGCACCTGCCCAGATATGCGAATTATATTCAAGCTTTGGACGGATGAAGGCTTTGTAAATTACAGCCAGATCAGAAGGGGTGAAAAATTTCTTGCACCGTCGGAGAAATCCTAAGCACCTGGCAGCATTTTTGGCAATATCAAATATATGATCGTTCCATAAAAGGTGATCTGTGATACACATACCAAGTACTGACGGTTGATTAGTTTCTTGGATGCAAGTGCCACTCATAGATAGTGGCATCGGGGGTATGTTACGCTTTAACGACAGGAGACAGCATTGAGTTTTCGAAGCATTAAATTCTACACGGTTTTTGATTCCCCATTGTACAATGCTGTCAAGATCAGAATTTAATGAGCTTATCATACGCTGCCGTTGAAGTTCCACATCCGAAGGACAAGGATGTGAATCTATAAACGAGTATGAGAAGCTGTGGGTACTGTTGTCGGCGAAACAGGTTAATGGATTAGAAGTGGCAGACATAAGATCATTTATGAATATAAGAAAGAGTGTCGGAGACAAAACGGAGCCCTGGGGAACACCAGCATTTATTTCTTGAATTTCAGACTTGTAACCATCCAATACAACTTGTATTGAACGGTTAGAAAGGTAATTTCTAATCCAACGAAGAAGAGATTCATCAATACCAAAAGCACGCATTTTCGATAAGAGAGCTTGGTGCCAAACTCTATCAAATGCTTTTGAAATATCAAGTGCAATAATCTTACTTTCTCCTAAACAATGTAAAGATTTGTTCCACTGTTCGGTGAGATGGACCATGAGATCACCAGTGGACCTATTGCTACGAAAACCATACTGTCGGTCATTAAGAAGCTTCCGTTCTTCGAGATATTTCTTGAGCTGATAATTAATCAGCGTTTCCATGACCATGGAAAGAAGGGACGTGAGTGCTATTGGACGATAGTTAGAGGGAGAGGAGGATTCGCCTTTTTTAGGGATTGATTTCTGCGCTGTCTGAATTTATAGCCCTGCCTAGGCAGACAAAGTCCTTAAGTAGCTCAAAGTAATAGCTATTCATAGTTACGGTTTGTCTAAGACGTCGTCGTTCAATGTCCTTGCTAGATGACAGCTTATACTTGGTCTAGCCCTCATTCACCACTAAATCCATCTTCTCCACTTCCTTAGCAATGATCAGAAACGCTTTATTGACATTAGACGTTGATTTTCAAATTATGTTAATATTATCGGCGTATCTGAGTAATTGGTCAGACCTTTGGAAAATTGTGCTTCTAGTGTTGACGGCTGAGTTTTACACAATTCTTTCCAGAACGTTATTGAAGAAGTCGCATGACAGTGCATCGCCTTGTCTTAAACGTTTTTTGACATCAAATGCATCGGTGAGATCTTTTCCTACCTAGATAGAGCAGCGTGCATTCTCCATCGTCATTCTACACAAACGGATAAGTTTGACAGGAATGCTAAAACTAGACAAAGCTTTTAAGAGCTCTTGCTTATAGATCCTGTCATACGCGGGTTTAAAGTCGATAAAGAGATGTTGGGTATCGATTTGAAGTTTTTTCCAAGATCTGTAGTAATGTGAATATTTGGTCGTTAGGGGACTTTTCTGGTCTTAAGCCACACTTATGTATATGGATCAATCAGATTGTTGGCGAACGGCTTCAGACGTTCAAATAGTACAACTGAAAGGATCTTATATGCGATTTTCATGAGACTGATGCCTCTGTAGTTGGTGCTATTCAGAGGGATTTCAGTTTCGAATGTTTACTTTGTCGAGGTTAATAAGTCGGAATTGTTGTTCTGCGTCGCTTAATTTTAGTGGTTCTATCTCCTTTATAGCGGAACTCGAATCGTCATCGCCGTTATATAATTTGAAGAAGTGGTCATTCCATATTCTGAACATAGACTGTGGTTCTACTGCTATGTCCCTTTATCGTCGTCTTATTAGGCTTCTGTTCGTGGCTACCACCCTTAGGAGGCTTCTAATAAATCAATGTTTCTAGTTTATCAGAATAGGCCAGAGATTTTCTATAATTTCAATAAAAAACGAAGACAAAATGACGCTATAACACTAAACAGTGATTTTTTCGGGATACAGTGTCCCAAGAATCTCACTGTCAAGAATTACAATTCTGCTTTTTTACATTCTCGTTAAGACATGAAATGAGCGTCATTGCTGGAGTTAATTTGACGAAACAAAACTTGGCTCAACTTCGCAAACATATCAAGGAAGTAAACACATTTTCAGGATTTTTAAACCTTGTTTAAAATATTTAAAGACACATCGAGCAAATTTTGTTTTTATAAAATACATACAAATTCCCATGAAAGATGGATGCGAAATGAGTTTATTTAAATTGTGGATTAGTCTCCCACAAGAGTTAAGGTATTTTCCATACCAAATGAGAACCAATATGCCTTGGAAAGATTAAAATTGTGGATTTCACCAAAGTTGATATTATTTCTCATGGGAACTTATTACCCTGCATTAGCAGACAAAAGGTGAAAAAATTATCAGAAAAGTTTAGCTAATTTTTTTTACCATTAATGAAAAGCAGCTTGATGTGATATTATTTCCCACTATTTTTGAAGTTATTTTAAAATTTCAAATGATATTTCTTCAACTGCAGGCCGACTGAAAATAAAGTAAGAGAGAGAGAAGTAAGGTTATTTTCTGGCTCCGGTTTTAGTGGAAAAAGTGAAATTATTTCCCTTTAGCAGTGAAGTGGAATAATTAGTCTGCGTTGGCTCTTAATATAAATCAGTCAGTTCCCTTTTAACTTTACATCAAATGTTAAAAAGTGTGACAAGACATTTTTAAATAGTTTTAAATAAGGAAGTAAATGCTATATTTTCTTTATATTGTAATGAAGTTATCATCAAGACCTTTTGACTTTTTTGGCATTGATTTGAAGTTTTGTTTTTAATTATAAAATTATCTTTATTTAGAAATGTGAATAAGTTCATATTTAAACTTTCAATCCTTTTTATCTGGCACACTTTGTTAAGTGCAATTTAGTGATTTAGATAAGAAAATAAAAAGTAAAATACTTAAATCGTAGTAAACATTGTAGTAAAACGTAAATAAATAATGCATTTTATTTTATGATTGTAAAAAAGAAATCTATACACCTTTAGCACGTGCATACTTAAATTCGATAGCTTATTTTTCATTATCAGTTTGTACATAATATATGAAGTATAACTTTAATGACTTCTTAAAGTGCTTATAAGTATTTATTAAATCTTAAATCTTTTTCCACACAATTTATTACTTACCTAAGAAAATATTTTTGACCTATATTTTTATTTTGAGTTAGATCCAGAGTTGTACAACACGAATTTAAATAATATTGATAAAAAGTAGTAATATTTTTAAGACCTGTAAGAGTATGACATTGACAATACTCTTATATCCTTTTCATAAAATTTTGAATGGTCAATTTGCATATTTAGGACTGTAAGTGTTCGATGACGTAGCAAATGACGTTAATTCAGAATTCAAAATGAAAACTCTTATTAAAAACCTTAAAGTATTAAACCACACACAAATTGTATGCAGATTGTTTGGCTATTTCAATAGTACCTATCTATGATTTTCGAATAAAATATCTAAATATAATTCATAAAAACTACAGAGATTATTTTAATATTGACTTTTTGATTGTTAAGTTAAATTTTCAACATTAATCAGCTTGTTTATTTTTTGCTTTTGTTTTTTTTTCATAAAGTACATCAAAATAAAAAAGTTATGAAATTAACAATTATTATGTTTGGTATATAAATATTTTAAATAACAAGAATTATTTATGTTGTTAATTTAAATAAAAAAAGTTAATATTATAAAAATAACTATATCATTTGTTACTCCAATAAAACAAACATGTGTTTAAGTTTTTAGCAAACAATGATGCAAATCTAAACAAAAAGTTAATTATATAAATGCTTGGCTCTTATCAAAGATTCCTGTTTCAAGAACCTTTCTCTCAAAAAGCCAAGAAGACACGGGCTACAATTAAAAATGATATTGAGTTATTTTTTGTTATTATTATTATTTTTTTTTCGTCTTCTTCAATTTTCACTCTCGTCTTGTCAGAGACGTTGTCAACTTCTGTCATTTCTTCTGATTTCTTTTATCAAAAATCCGGCTAGCTATATAAGTCGGGAGTTTTCCATTCTACACAATCATACAAGGGAGGTGAGTGGCTTTTTTTTAATCTATCTTTTTTTATATAATGTATAATTCGAAAAACCAATATTTACCAAGGTGACACGCAGGTCTTGAAATATTTGTTTTCTTGACTTTTCACTTTCGTGTTAGGTTTGAGTATATAGCAACACGCATATTGTACATACCTGAGAGGTTGAAGTTAGAAAAGATTTGATGTAGATTCTGACGTGGATCAACAGATTATTTTTTTTTCCTATGTACATTTCTTTACCTTTCCTTAAAGAAATAAAATAAGAAAAAAGATCGTGATCTACAGTTTAGTGCTCTCTTTTTATTCTTATCGATTTCGTTTTTGTTGTAAAAAGAGACTTACATGGAAAGCAAATTTAAATAAACTACAGAAACAAAAATCAACAACAACAACAATTGTATAGACGAAAGGTTTATTACACTTATTTTTACACATATTTTTAGATATGTAGGTTTAGGGAGTTATGGTGTTACTTTGGGAAGTACACACATTGTATTAGCTCAAATAATGGTTAACCAGATTTTTGTTGGCTAAATTTTGATAATAATTATTGCTGCAATCCAAACAAAATATCATTACTTCATACAAAGGTCTATAACTTTTCTTAGAATTTGGCTTTTGTTTTGGTTTTTATTTCATTAGACGTTAGAATTTAAAATAACCTTAAAAGAATAAGTCATATACTTATTTATATTATACAATGACAAATATTCCAGTATGATAATTTTTGCACCTCCTTTTAATCCCAAAAATCTTAAAAAGCGTGTGGACGAAACGCCTATAGAGGGATTTTGATGGACTTTGGATGCGGTACTGAATGTATGAATTATTTCGACCTAAGACCCTAACTTTATCAGCTTAGAATTTCAACAATGATGCAATTTTGTCGGAAAATTATGTTTTGTACATTTAAAAATACGTCTAGATATAAATTAAATTTTACAACATCACTTGTAGTTAAGGAGGATTTTTTTAATATCCCTACTTTGAATTAAAAAAAAAAAATTATTGTTTCTTTTGTGAAAGAAGAGTAGTTAACTAAAAATGGAGCCTGGAATTTGATTGTTATCTTTCATGAAGTCAAAATTTAAAGTTCAAGATGTTTTCTGTAAACGTATTGGTGACTTTAAACCAATTAATTTGTATTTTTATAGTTGTTTTTTTTTCTGAAATACATATAAAAATAAAAAATCAATTCTTGATTTTCTAAAACCTTTGACGTATTTATTTTTATTGAATTGTTCTTGAGGAATGATCTGAAGAAAAATACAAACATGAATACCAAAATACCTTGAAACGTCGAAAAATATCAATAATTTCAATTTCATAAATAAGACCATAATATACAATAGAAGGCCAATAATTATATTACTGAGCTATTTTAAAACTATGTATTCTAAAATGTTATCTTAACCATTTTCGAGTACAAAATAATACTAGCGTACCAGTGCGGGTACTGCCGCAACCAATATTTGCTTCAATGTTCAAAATTAATTGTATGCTTCAAGCTTTTTGGATGTGTAGTCTCAGTTTTTCCTATGTTTTATAAAGTTAGCAGAACTGTTTTCAATTTTTCGTCAAAAATTAATCTTTATTATCCAAAAACTTGGAGTTGGGGCCATTCCACCTTGCCGCCAGGCAAATTGACGAAGATCGTGTTCAGAGTACATTTAGTGACGAGTTAAAGTTCGTTGTAGTTTTAAGAAGAATGAAATAACACCTATTTAGGACTTGCTTCATTTTTCTAGAAGTTTTTTCATCATTTAATATTGTATAAAAAACAATAATAAAAAATAGGCTGGGATGTGAACCACACTGATTACTTCCCATACCGTTTGTCGATTTGTCTTGCTTAATAGCTTGTAGGTTATCGTGTTGGGTTAAATAAGTTGTTGGTTGAATTATTCCTAAAAATGTTAAAAAATTACCAACAATATTTTGTATATAAGGAAATAGTTTAGTTTGAAAATCTAGTTTGGTTTAATAGATTTTTAGTCGAAAACTAATTTTTACCAATTTTAGTAGCATTTCTACCAGATGTATAAACCGTTATTTTTCGTTGCACAAAATTGTTTTGGAGATAAAATCATTTTTTATTCGTAAAATTATTAAGGTGAACAATTTTTTTTTCAGTTTTTTTGATTTATAAAAAACCGTTCATTGTTTTTTTTCAGAAAATATACTTGTTTGGTATCACGTTACAATGTATTACATATTGTGTTTTTTGTTCGTGAGATATTTAGGGTTAACCAACATTTTCACATTTTTTTAAACTGCTTTAGTAAAAAAAATACCAGCGCAATTTTTTTGAGAGCCATTTCTCCATCTTTCTGCATTGGAATCATAACGAAATCTATAATGCCGAAAATGTCGAAAATAAAAAAAATTATCTAGAACGCAAAAATCTCGATTCCACAAAAATCCAGAATTAACAAAAATCGCGAAAGACTCTGTCTAGAAAAAAATCTCTTTAAAAATCTTTTATTTCGATTCTAGGAACCTTGAAACGGCAAAAAATGTCAAAATTTTCAATTTAACATTACAATATCTTGCTATGGGAAGTTAATGAAAGAAAACATAACATTGTTAAAAAAAAGTCTAACAATTACTAAAGGGTGATTTTTTTGAGGGTAAGATTTTTATGCATTAGTATTTTTGACCGATCACGCGGGATTTCAGACATGGTGTCAAAGAGAAAGATGCTCAGTATGCTTTGACATTTCATCATGAATAGACTTACTAACGAGCAACGCTTGCAAATCATTGAATTTTATTACCAAAATCAGTGTTCGGTTCGAAATGTGTTTCGCGCTTTACGTCCGATTTATGGTCTACATAATCGACCAAGTGAGCAAACAATTAATGCGATTGTGACCAAGTTTCGCACTCAGTTTACTTTATTGGACATTAAACCAACCACACGAATGCGTACAGTGCGTACAGAAGAGAATATTGCGTCTGTTTCTGAAAGTGTTGCTGAAGACCGTGAAATGTCGATTCGTCGCCGTTCGCAGCAATTGGGTTTGTGTTATTCGACCACATGGAAGATTTTACGCAAAGATCTTGGTGTAAAACCGTATAAAATACAGCTCGTGCAAGAACTGAAGCCGAACGATCTGCCACAACGTCGAATTTTCAGTGAATGGGCCCTAGAAAAGTTGGCAGAAAATCCGCTTTTTTATCGACAAATTTTGTTCAGCGATGAGGCTCATTTCTGGTTGAATGGCTACGTAAATAAGCAAAATTGCCGCATTTGGAGTGAAGAGCAACCAGAAGCCGTTCAAGAACTGCCCATGCATCCCGAAGAATGCACTGTTTGGTGTGGTTTGTACGCTGGTGGAATCATTGGACCGTATTTTTCCAAAGATGCTGTTGGACGCAACGTTACGGTGAATGGCGATCGCTATCGTTCAATGCTAACAAACTTTTTGTTGCCAAAAATGGAAGAACTGAACTTGGTTGACATGTGGTTTCAACAAGATGGCACTACATGCCACACAGCTCGCGATTCTATGGCCATTTTGAGGGAAAACTTCGGAGAACAATTCATCTCAAGGAATGGACCGGTAAGTTGGCCACCAAGATCATGCGATTTGACGCCTTTAGACTATTTTTTGTGGGGCAACGTCAAGTCTAAAGTCTACACAAATAAGCCAGCAACTATTCCAGCTTTAGAAGACAACATTTCCGAAGAAATTCGGGCTATTCCGGCCGAAATGCTCTAAAAAGTTACCCAAAATTGGACTTTCCGAATGGACCACCTAAGACGCAAGCGCGGTCAACATTTAAATGAAATTATCTTCAAAAAGTAAATGTCATGGACCAATCTAACGTTTCAAATAAAGAATCGATGAGATTTTGCAAATTGTTTTTTTTTTTTAAAAAAAAGTTCTCAAGCTCTTAAAAAATCACCGTTTAGTAGGACAAAAAATGTTCGACAATTATAGAATACTAGCAGCCTGTCCCGGCTTCGCACGGGAAGACATAAATAGGTACAACTCTAATATCCCCCACACCCACACTGCTTCAAATGTACTTATGTACCGGCCGTTCAAATAATGTTTGTCCCAGGGACAATCTTTTTCCATAGTGGGTATCGACTTAAGAAAAGAGTGCTTTTCCCACGGGCAATAGTATGTGGCACTTTCTCAAGTAGGATCTCCTGAAAATCAAAACGTTTTGTTGCCACCTACAAATACCACAGCCAACGTAGTGTACAGGGAGGCTTTAAAATAAGGAAACAATTTTTTTCTAATGTCTACCCGTGCGAAGTCGGGACGGGCCGCTAGTAGCAATTAAAGTGCAAGACTGTCTCGCAAAATTGCTCTTAGTAAATAATTTTGTTTTCAAAAATTTAAATGTCATTTTATTTATCAAAAAACCTCAATTTTTTCGAAACTATTTAAATCAATTCTAAATTAAAAATACTTTTAGTATGAAGTTATTGAGAGCTTATTAATAAACGTTTTACATTTGATTTTTGTAAAAAATGATGAACCATTTTCGAGTTATTAAATTTTGAAGAAAAAAAATACCATTTTTTTAAAATCCAATGATTATCAAATATTGCTCAGACAGTATAAGGTCTTGTTTACAAAAATTCTTTAAAATAAGTTCATTAATTCGTGAGAAAAATTAAAAACAAAATAACGGTTTTATGGGATTACCTTTCTGGAGCAATACAAAAATATGTTCTTGTTGAAAGAAACCAAATAAAGAAAAAAATAAAGAAAATTTAATAAAAATCAATCGGTTTGTTTTTGAGAAAATTTGAACTGTTGATTTTGACAAATTCGTATAGGGGCTACCATTATTTTAAGTCTTAAAGAAACGCCGGACACAAAAAGGCTCAAAACCTTAATTTCCAAGTTTGAAATAAAGTGTCCAAATGGTTTGGGTTGTAGGGGCAAGGACAGAGAGACAGACAAACGGAATCGGGGGACTTACTTTTCACTTCTCTATCATCTTTATGTCATGTTTGATTAAAATCACGAGTTCGAAATTTCTTACCAATGCTACTTGCCATATATGTAGTTCCTATATGTCACAAATATAAATGTGTCCAATTGCACCCTGTATTCCCCTATTTCCTACAAACACCGACATTTTTTTAAAACTAAAAATGAGATAAAACATAAACACGTACACTCTTATCAGTTTATGTTTGGATTTTAATTTTTTTTTTTGTTCGTTTGATAAATTTTGATTTAAAATCTCTTTTAAACATTTCATATATACTCAACATTATATGACGAGTAAGAAAATAATGTTTGCGGAACGCTTTGGTCTTGTGTCAATATCAAAGAGCAACCACACATCCATCACAAAGACAGGAAATAAGAATAAGGGTTACGAATATATTCTTGTAATTTGACAAGATACCTAATTTCTTTCTTTTTTTTTAATTTAAATTATAAATATTTGTTATAATGTAGTGTACGTACATATATATAATACCTATCGCATTCATGAATAAAGTTTGAAGGCTACAAAAATATGAATTACCGATGGGGAGCTGCATTTTGAAGATAACCTATTTGAGATCAAATTGACCACATATAGTAGACAGTTTCGAATATTTCCAGCCATCACCATTGATAAGATTATGTGTGGCTTTGGGCAAAGATGATGGACCTGGACTTTAAATTCCATAGGTACATGGATTTTGAAACAAACTGCATACGCATAAATACACATTATATGAAATAAATGAATGATGAAATAATTAAATTATTGATAACTAGGTACTACTATTTTAATTGTTTTATTTTTATTAATTAAATTGAACAATCTTAGGAGGGAGGTACTACATAATCATTCAAGGCGAAAAATTATTATTTCTGTTGCTATGTGACTTTGACTATATTTTAAAAAAAAAGAGCAAAAATCCATTAGCGTGGTTTTTATTATTTTTACATAAATCATTCATTATTTCTTTAAAATACAACAAATTACAACCAAAACACATAAAGTGATCGTTTTCTTTTTAAATAGAATTATGTACTTCCAAAATATTGAAGACAAAGAAAATATCCCGCCGGTTTTTATACATAATTGAATTTGACTTGAACACAGATAATCGTGCCAAAAAGTTTTGTTGAAATTTTGTGCTGAGATGAGATTGGATAAGATAATTTAAGCATTTTTATTTTACTAATCGCTTCCATAGCATAAAAATCTATCACGTCAAACCTCATCATAGGTTCGGGCTTTTGGGTAAAAAAAAAGTTTTAAAAAAAAGCTTGATTGGTAATTTGTCAGCAGCGCGCCGAAATTTTGACATATTCTGTCTGCGTTTTTTTTAAAACTTTTTTTTTCTCTATTAAAAAAAATATTTTTTTTTAATATAGTATATTTTTTGTTGGTGAATGGGTGCAGTGGTAGTTTTAAATTATATGTCTTAACTTATGTCTAGACTTTAGATAGATATTCCTGATTAATGGTGATATATGTAGGTTGGTTCAACATATGAGTTTCATTTTGGTTTAGCAAATAAATAATTCATTTACATAGGAAGAGATCCTTCTAGCATTCATGGAATTATCCAAATTAAAAATTGTATCTATTCGAAGGTAAATAACTTTGATCGATGATGTAGAGCAGAAGATATATTTTTATTGTGTTATACAATTGAATCATGACCTATACTTTGTCTAGAAAAAAAAAAAACCACAACTGGGTTACTGATTTTTATAGGATGTGGTGATTCCCTTTACAGGTAAAACAGCAAAAAAGTCCAGTCACTTTTATGACTCTGTCTTCTCTGATCTATGTTAAAACCAAATTACTTTCGCAACAGCTCCATTACATGTATTCAATTTAGGAAATAATATTCTGAGAGTATCGCCAACTTTAAGACTTGGCTTTTGTCATTACATATTCTTCTTTTACTCTCATCCAGTCAGCATAAGTAACTGCCTTCTGCGTATACATATTTGGGATCGAATTAGAATTAAAAAGAGGCTGGGATGCGACCCACACTGATAACTTCCATTCCTGTCTGTCCATTTTTCTTGCTTAAAAGTTTGTAGGTTTTTGTGTTAGGTTGTTAGTCAAATTATTCTTAAAAAACAATATTTTTCATATAAAGAAATAGTTTAGTTTGAAAATCTAGTTTTGTTGAGTAGAAAACAAATGTTTACCAATTTTAGTACCATTTGTTAATTTCTTACAAATTGGAAGAATAAAATTAATTTGAGAGATATCAAGAACCGAACATCAAGTTTTACCAAATTAGCGTACTATTTTTTGTAGATTTTATTTTCTTGTGAAAAAATGGACTATTGGATTTTTATAAACAATATTTTCTGTAAAAAAAACAAGTTTGAAGACAATATTTTTAATTTTTGAAAAGCTATTTGAGTAGAAAGTAAATTTTGACCAAGTTTTAGTCTTGTTTTTTTTTAGATTTTTATTTTTTGTAAAAAAAACTGTCAATTAGATTTTTCTCAAAATTTTACTGAATGTTGACAATAATATTTTTTAAAAGATAAAGGTAGTTTAAAGCCAATATCATAATGTTTAAAAAAGATATTTGATTCGAAAATCAATTTTTACCAACTTTTATTAATTTTTGTTTAGGCTTTTATTTTTTGTAAAAAAAAACTGTCAATTCGATTTTTCTTAAAATTTTTCTGAATGTTGAAAACAATATTTCTTATAAGTGAAAATTAGTTGGAAGCCAATTTTTCAGTTTTTTGAAAAGATATTCGATTCAAAATGAATTTTTAACAACTTTAGTTAATTTTTTTAGGTTTTTAGTTCTTTTTTTGTAAAAAAAACTGTCCAATTTTTCTGAATGTTGACAACAATAGTTTTTAAAAGATAAAAGTAGTTTATAGCCAATATATCAAAGTTTTAAAAAGATATTTATGTCGAAAATAAATTTTTACCAAGTTGTATTAATTTTTTTGTTTAGGTTCGTATTTTTTGTAAAAAAAAAGCTATCAATTCGATTTTTCTTAAAATTTTTTCCGAATGTTGAAAACAATATATCTTATAAGTTAAAGTTAGTTCGAAGCCAAATTTCAAATTTTTGAAAAGATATTTGAGTCGAAAATCAATTTTACTTACCTTTGTTAAATTTTCTTTTAAGTTTTTAGTTTTTGTAAAAAAGAAACTGTCAATGAGATTTTTCTTAAAATGTTACCGAATGTTGAAAACAATATTTCCTATACGATAAAATAAAATTGAAGCCATAATCTCAAGTTTTTGAAAAGATATTTGAATCGAAATTCTATTTTTACCAACTCTGAGTAACGTTTTGTTTTAGATTTTATTTTTAAAAAAATAACAATTTGATTATTCCCAAAATTTTAACAAATGTTAAAAACGTCATTTTTCGTTGCACAAAAATGTTTTGGAGATGAAATCGTTTTTTATCCGTAAATTTTTCGAGGTGAAATTTTTTTCCAGTTTTTTTGATTTATAAAAAAACCGTTTATTGGATTTTTTTCCAAAAATTATACTAGTTTGGTATCACGTTAAAATATGTAATATAAAATTTAATTCAAGTCTCAAGCGTCATTGGTTCGTAAGATATTTTGGGTTAACCAAATATTTCCTTTTTTTTAAATTGCTATGTTAAAAAGAAAACCCACTCAATTTTTTTTCAGAGTCCTTTTTAAATCTTTCTGTATAACGTACGTACACACGCACGCACAGAAATCTCTCTTAAAATCTTTTATTTACACTCTAGGAACCTTGAAACGTCAAAATGTCAACTTTTTCAATTCGACAAATCGGACCGATTAAAATAACTTCCTATGTCTAGTTAAAAATGGAACGACGCACGCTTTAATAATGTAGGTATTGAAATTGTTTGAACTAATTACTTTTCTGATGAATCGAAACAGTGGACAATATTTAAGGTAGGCCGTAAAATTTGTCGAAAACTCATGTTTATCGATTCCTAGTTCATCCTCAACACTGGCATCAAAATTATACTTTATTTTGCATAAAGTCTTATATCTTTAGACTTTTTAAGTTAAGTTAACGAAAGAACATACACTGCGGGTCATAAGGTTAGAAGCAGGATTTTTTGAGAAGTAAAATCGATATTTCTCCCGTTACATAATGGATTCAAAAAAAATAACTATGGTTAATGAAAGACTATTTTGTTAACAACACAACACACATTTTGGGTATAGAAGAGATTAAGCTAACTGAACTTCTAAGACCAATTGTTAATTAAGTCAAGAATATGCGAAAATAAATCGGGTCATTAGATTAGAAGCACATAAAATAAATGAAAATAAAATGCAGTTATTCATATTTTGTTTAAGTTTTTGGGTTTTATTAAATATTTAATAATGCGTGCTGCTCAAAAACAGCAAAAACTATCGAGTGAAACTCTAAATATGATAGCACTTCGTGATAGTATTCGAAAAAAGACCAATCTAAATGCCCAAGAAAAACAAGATATGAAAAATATACGGAAGAACATCAAAAAACGTTGTCAAGAAGACATCCAAAAATTCAATGACAACCTCTTAAAGACAGTAATCGAAAAAACGAGATCAATAAAAAAGGCAAAGTATGCAATCCAAGATTATAAAGAGTGGATAACAGCAATGGCGGATAATGATAAAAGAATTCACGAAAGGAAGAATATTAACCAAATAGCTACAAACTTCTACATTGATCTATACAAAACACGCATAGTAGACACTGATGATATATTTCTAGAGCGACAAAACCAGGAAGAAGATTTTCCACTATTTCTTAAAAGTGAAATAGAGCGAGCAATAAATAGTTTAAAGAATGAAAAAAGCAAAGGAAACGATGGGATATTAGCTGAATACCTAAAGTTCGGCAACTTTTCACTGGCCAACTGGTTGACTACTATTTTCAATCAGGTTTTGGTCACCGAGGAAGTCCCAGACCAATGGACGAAATCGGAAATAATTCTCATACATAAAAAAGGGAACAGGGACGATATCAACAATTATCGCCCGATAAGCATAATATCATCGATATACAAGGTTTTTGCGAAGTGTTTATTTGAGAGAATGAAAACCACTCTTAATTTAAATCAACCTTTTGAACAAGCCGGTTTTAGATCAGGTTTTTCAACAATAGACCATCTACAAACCGTTAATCAAATAATTGAAAAATGCAAAGAGTATAACATCACAATATACTTTGCCTTTATCGATTTTGCAAAAGCCTTTGACACAGTAGAGCAAAGATTTATTTGGAAGGCGCTTCTCAATCAAGGTGTAGACGAAAAAATAGTTCGAATCCTAAAGAAAATGTATCGGATCAGATTTTAAAATATCGCGAGGTGTTAGGCAAGGAGATCCAATTTCACCAGCTCTGTTTTCCGCAGCCTTAGAAGGAGTATTTAGAAAGCTAGACTGGGAAGACAAAGGATTAAAGATAAATGGCAAATGTCTCTCAAACCTCCGATTTGCAGATGACATTATAATTATCGCAAACAGCAGTGAAGAACTTCAAACGATGCTAAACGAGCTATGCTCGGAATGCGAAAATATTGGGTTGTCAACAAATCAACAGAAAACTAAAATTATGACAAATGGTGCTTATGATCCAGTTACTGTTAATAACAATATATTAGAATACGTTGAAGACTACACATACCTTGGTCAGATTATCTCATTCAAAGACAAAGAAAAAAAGGATATAGAGCAGCGAATGACGAACGCTTGGAGGCAGTTCTGGAACGTTAAGCATCTTCTTACATTGAATATTTCGAATAAAACAAGGAAATATGTGTTTGACTCAACAGTTATTCCAGTCCTCACCTATGGGTGCCAAACTTGGCAAGTCACGAAAAACACTGAAATGAAACTCCAATCATGTCAGAGAGCAATGGAGAGAGCTATTTTGAACGTTCATATTGCCCAGCAAATTAACCATCAGAATATAAGAAGTCAAACTAATTTTGAAGACGTTAGACACAGGCTTAAGAAACTCAAATGGGAATGGGCAGGACATGTAATACGTACACCTGATAATCGATGGACAAAATTAGTAACCGAATGGATACCCTTAGAAAGCAAAAGAAGCGTAGGTGGACAACATAAACGCTGGAAGGATGACATCCGAAAAATATGCCCACTTTATTGGAGAGAAGCACTAGATAGAAGAAGATGGAGAAGTCTGGGGGAGGCTTATGCTCAGATAACCTAAAATTATACCTCTCTTTT
This sequence comes from Eupeodes corollae, assembly GCF_945859685.1. NCBI lineage: Eukaryota > Metazoa > Arthropoda > Insecta > Diptera > Syrphidae > Eupeodes > Eupeodes corollae. Next base: position 41,883,084 of record NC_079148.1, read on the forward strand.
CAAATAATGTATATATTTAAATTAGTTTTAAACCTTCATTGAATTATTTGTTTCTTGTAATTTAATTAATTTTACGTACACATACTTGTTTAAATGTAATGTAAATATATTCAATCAAATGGCAATTATAAAATTATTGTAAATTTTAAAGTATTAATGAGTGAATAAAGCTTGGAATAATAATAATAATAATGCGTGCTGCCACCAGCCTTTAAAATAACTTCGAAAATTCTATCTTTTAGGGGTTTATAAAGAGATTCCAAGTAGTCCAGTAAAATCTCACTCCAGGCCAATTTGATACCATGAATAAGCGCTTCCTTGTCATCATATTGCTTCCCTCCCTCATACACCTTACGTGTAAGCCAGCCCCACACATTTTCCATTATGTTAAGGTCCGGGAAATATGGTGGCCAAGGCAGCAAGTAGATGTTTTGGTTTGCAATGAAGGATTTTACCTCTCGGGCTGTGTGTATCGGAGCGTTGTCCTGCTGAAAAATTCCTTGAAATTGGTCCAAAAAGCTCGGTAATTTTGGGGAATACTGCTTCCGGCAAGGCTTTGTAGGTTTTTCCAGTCGTTTTACTATCTTGGACTACCAAGTCTATAGTGCCATAAAACGGAATTGAGCCCTAGACTAAAACGCCTCCCTCTCTGCTATGGTGAGACGGTTTAAAAACCGCTCCTCTTTCCTCATGTCATGGAAATAATAATTATAACCATCTGGCCCATCTAGGTTAAATTTTTTTTCGTCGGAAAAAATAACCTTCCGCCAATCATTTGAAGTTATTGAATTCTGCACATCCCAGCTCATGTGATTTTTCGCAAAAAAAATGGTGGTTTTTTTTAAGCTTCAGCCGCTTTATGTGCTTAGCATTACGGATCGTGCGTTTCACAGTCGACAAGCTGGCCTTAACATTAGCTCTATCCCTAATTTTAGCTGCCGATAAAGATGAATTTGCGCTATTATAAGTATATTTCGCGTTTCGCGAAGTCTTAAGGCTGAGGAAGTGTTTCCTTTATATTTTTTTAGATACGACGATGGATTTTTTAAATAGTTGCTGACACAATGATCACTTCACGGCATGAAAGACCTTCAGAGTAATAAAAATCTATTCTTGCCATTTCCTCCACTGTCAAACATTTTTTCTTACCCATTTTTATTACAACTCAATAAACAACAATTAATTTATGAAATGCAACGTTTATACCGAAAATAAAATGAATTCACTTCACAAGACAACGTTTATATGTTCACTGCTTCTAATCTTATGACCCGATTTATTTTCGCATATTTTCGACTCAATTGACAATTTGTCATAAAAGATCTGTTAGCTAATTCTCTAATATTCCCAAATTTTACATTTTGTTGTTAACAAAGTAGTCTTTCATTTACTATAGTGGTTTTTTTCTAATCCACCATGTAACGGGAGAAATATCGATTTTACTTCTCAAAAATGCCTGCTTCTAACCTTATGACCCGCAGTGTAAGTCGGTCATTGAGTTCGGTTTTGAAATACGTCAAAATGATCTGGGTCTTTTAATAATGGTCCTTTTGCGTATATGAATTTGGGTTAAAAAACAAATTTGGGGCTCCCTGAAATTACGCCATAGGAAATTACGCCAAAAACTGTTTTGGAAAAAAAGCCCAAACAATTTTGGCGTAAAAAAATGGGAAAAAGCGCCCAAAAACAAAAAGAAAAATACGCCAAAAAGTGTGGAAATTACGCCAAACTTTTGGAAAAAGAGCCAAAATACTAAAATGGAAAAAACGCCCTAAAAAATAAGAACTTTTTGGTGTAATTTCCAAATTAGTTTTGGAAATTAAGCCTTTAAAGAATGAACAGAGCCTTTTCTGGCTTAATTTCCAAAATTAATTTGGAATTAAAGCCCAAAAAGTCTATAAAATAATCTGAACGTACGACGTAACATGGAGCGGCGCGGTGCCACCGGCGTGGCGCGGCGCAACCGGCGTGGCGCGGTGCAACCCGCGAGGCGCGGTGCAACCCGCGAGGCGCGGCGCTAAGCCGCCCCCCCCCCCCGCCGTTCATTATATCATAGGTACTTGTTCCATTGTTTTGTAGAACACATTTTCTTGTACCTTTGTTTATTTCAATTTGTCAATTTTTGTATATGTAAACCTGAAGGACATCTGCCACATTTTTCCGACAACACGGACATTGGTCAACGAAGTTCTTTGCTTTTACACACAATCCATCACTTTTTACTTTCATCTTAGCAATACAATTGTTAATATAACAAATGTAAAGAACATCTTCTTTATACACACATTTTTTTTTACAATATATCATAATCAAAACTTTCCATTTTATCCATCGCTTTATCAAAATGCTCTTCAAAATTCGTGAAAAACATGTAAAATACTGTTCTTTGCCGTTATATATTTCTGTATACCATATGAATACATTCGACTAACATGTACTTTTTTGATTTTGAACAACGAAGGTTAATTTTCTGGCTTTTTTTCCTTATTCGATTAGGAAAAAAAGCCAAAAAGTTTGTTTTGTGCGTTTTTTGCTTTAAGATTTGGAAAAAAACTAAAAAGTTTATTTTTGGGCTTTTTTTCCTTTTTTGTTTGGAAAAAAAGTCCAAAACCAAATTTTTGGCGATTTTTCCAAACAAAAATTGTTTGGCCTTTTTTCATTATTCTAAAAGGAAAAAACGCCAAAAAATTTTCGGAAAAAATAGCCAAAAAATCCGGAATTAACACCAAGCTCTTTAGGTTCTTTTTCCTAGGAAAAAAAGTCAAAAAATTGTATGGAGAATTTTTGGCGTTTTTTCCATTTTATTTTTTTGGCGTAATTTCCTATGGCGTAATTTCAGGGAGCCAAATTTGGGGAATTGAAATTCTATTTCAAGAATGATTTTTCAAAAAGTTCTAAATGTCACTTTTCGTTGCGATTTTTGGCCAGGTAATGGTGGTTAGATTGGACATTAGAAAGTTATGGGCGAATTACAGCCGCAAATTTGCGCGTTTTATGAAATTTTTTTAGTGTTACAATGATATGGTTTTTCATGTTTAATGACATACCATTTTCCTATTATTCGAAAACCTTGTATCGAAAATTCGAACTTTTTCTATTTAGTGTTTGATTTATTATTTTGATTTCTCTTTTTCATGAGCATCAAAATTAAAACTTAAAAAAACTTAAATTTAAATCATCACATAAATAAAACTAAATTGTTTTTTTTTTAGAAATATACAACTACTTACTTCTGTTAACATATATCTTACATTTGATTCTTAAATCTTAACATTCATTTAAAATTTCGTTTTCATTTTTTTCAGGATGTTATGTTTTCTGACTTGGTATACCAAGATGGAAATTTACAAACTCGATGAAGGTATGTAAATATTTAAATTTTAAGCAGAAATAATAAAAAAATAGAATTAGAAGAAATATGATAATTTTTGTAATTAGGTGAGGTGAAGTTAGGTTAAAGTGTCTGTGATAGAGTAGGACGCACTTAGGCCAGTTTGATGGTCCATTGTAATACCACATGAATCTTGAGGCTTTGTGAATTTTTGATTTCCTCGAAAATAAGACTTATTCAGTTTAGTGTGGGTTAACACCCAGTCCACACTGTTTGTCTTAGGTACTTTAGGCATACTAAGTTTAAAAATAAAAAAAAAATCTTTTAAAGACCTTTTAAAGGTTTCTTTTAACCCAGCTTCCAATAATAGAATAGAATTATGCGTGTTCTTTTCATGTTTATTGCAAAAAATGAATGATCTCTTAATAAATTGCTGAAAAAGAAAAAAAAACACACAAATCTGCAAACAAATTAACTCATAAAAGTAAATCGTGCGTTATGTTTGCTTTCATTGTTCGGAATGTCGAGTCATTGCGTTAAGTATCGTAAAACTTAGAACTCACGCAACAAATCCATTTCCTGCAGCAATGGTGGTGTTTCTGTTCCGCCGCATTAAGACATAATGAAACTTAATTCACACCTTTTTATGCTCAAAGTAAACAAATTCTTCACCATGGTGGTTATTTTCATCTTAATACCTATATAAGAGCTAACACGTGAAAAAGAACTTAAACTTAACATAAAGAGAACTAAACTATGCAACAACAACTACAAAATACGAAAAATGAAGACTTGATGCTAAACTTGAATATATAATAAATTAAGTGATAATTTGTTTTTAAACTGCAAAACTCACGACTTTTGAAAAAGTTAAAGTATAAGCAAAAAAAAAAAAACAAAAAAGATCTACGTGAAAAAAAGTATTTCAAAAATATGATTTTTTTTGGAAGTCATGATCACTTCTTTATTTATGATCCCCTTAAAAAAAAGTAGGTATATATTTTACGGATAAATGATTCTCTTCCCAGGAGACGAGTAGAAAAAACCTCAACTCAAACCCGAACCGTATCTATATCGCATATGATTAAAAAAAGGAAAATATATATTTTTATCTTATATTGAACTGAAAAAAAAACACATCTCAGTAGGGAGGAATATCATTGAAGTGCCATCACTAAACAGTCAACAATCAGCGATACAAATTCGGAAGAATTTTTTAACGAAGAAGTCGGCAGTAGTGACAGTGGTGGTGGCCAGCGGTGGCGGCGGCGGAGACACTGGAAGTAATAAAAAAAGGAAAGTCATTAAAAAATTTCTCCTTGGTTCTTATGTTGTTGAAGAACCGCTCCGATTTTACTTTCATATATTTTTTTTTGAAAATAGAAATTCCTGGAATTTAATGATAGGCATCTCTTTAGGGAGGCAAGTGCATGGTTGAAAGATTAAGTTGCAATATATGACAATATTTTTGAGTATTTTTATTTTGTCATAGGAGCAGCCGGCACTTGACTTTTTCTCTTTTTATGATAAGTAATAATTTTTTTTTGTTCACTTGTAAATAATTTTTGTATTGTTTTGAGTATTAGTAGATGACTTTTGTAAATACCATTAATAGGTAGATATCTCGTAACCTTACATATTAATTGTTGGAAAAATTGTCAATTTTTAAAAAAATTTAAACTAAGCAAAATGTTCAAAGAAGTAGAGCGACCGAATTTATACCTGTCTATCGTAATATTTCGACCACCCGTATAATTCCTTCCAGTAAGCTGATAAATTTCTTGAAAGAACATTTCAGTAGTTTTGAAATTATCTACTTATAAATAAAATTTACCTAAATTGTTCGCATAATCAATTAAGAAAAAAGCATTTGGTCAAAGAAGAATATAATTTTGTATATGTTTTGAATAAAATTATATTTTTACAAATATTTCTAAGGAGAATCCTCATCTTTAGCAATTGCCTGAGCACCTGCTTTAAGGGCAATTAACATTTTGAGTTTATGCGTCATTTTATCTATAAACACCGATTTTTTATTAAGTCAAATTAAAAAAAAATAAACTAAGAAATGTGAAATTATTTGTTAAAGAAATGTTTGGGAATAACTAACTCAGAAGTAATGCCCATTTGTACGTAAGTACATGCAGTACACTGAATATTTCCTGACGAATAAGTTAATTTTGAAATTGAACAGTTCTTGTAATGAAGTCATTGTCATAGCGATGATTACCTTCTCTGCACATAAGGGTGTGCTATAAATTCTTTCGCATTATTTATCCTATAAAACTTTTGATTAATGCTTTTAAGATTGAAAGTTCGATTCTTGACCAAATATTTGGTAAGTTCATTGTTCAAGTTTACTTGCAGAAATCTTGCTAAGTAAAACAACGACTTTTATGTCTTGTAACAAATTTCTAACATGCGGTGCTCTAAAAACGTAAGGAAATAAATTTAAACAAAAAAAAACATTAAAATTGTTTTTCTGGTTATTATGTTTCGATTGATTTAAAAAAGTCACCCAAATAATTCAAGTGAAATATATATAGAAACATTTATCAGCCTTTCAAAACTTCAACTCGGATTAATTGAGTTCACAGTTAACTAGTATTGTAAAGGGTGATTTTTTTGAGGTTAGGATTTTCATGCATTAGTATTTGACAGATCACGAGGGATTTCAGACATGGTGTCAAAGAGAAAGATGCTCAGTATGCTTTGACATTTTATCATGAATAGACTTACTAACGAGCAACGCTTGCAAATCATTGAATTTTATTACCAAAATCAGTGTTCGGTTCGAAATGTGTTTTATCGACAAATTTTGTTCAGCGATGAGGCTCATTTCTGGTTGAATGGCTACGTAAATAAGCAAAATTGCCGCATTTGGAGTGAAGAGCAACCAGAAGCCGTTCAAGAACTGCCCATGCATCCCGAAAAATGCACTGTTTGGTGTGGTTTGTACTCTGGTGGAATCATTGGACCGTATTTTTTCAAAGATGCTGTTGGACGCAACGTTACGGTGAATGGCGATCGCTATCGTTCAATGCTAAAAAACTTTTTGTTGCCAAAAATGGAAGAACTGAACTTGGTTGACATGTGGTTTCAACAAGATGGCGCTACATGCCACACAGCTCGCGATTCTATGGCCATTTTGAGGGAAAACTTCGGAGAACAATTCATCTCAAGGAATGGACCGGTAAGTTGGCCACCAAGATCATGCGATTTGACGCCTTTAGACTATTTTTTGTGGGGCTACGTCAAGTCTAAAGTCTACACAAATAAGCCAGCAACTATTCCAGCTTTGGAAGACAACATTTCCGAAGAAATTCGGGCTATTCCGGCCGAAATGCTCGAAAAAGTTACCCAAAATTGGACTTTCCGAATGGACCACCTAAGACGCAGCCGCGGTCAACATTTAAATGAAATTATCTTCAAAAAGTAAATGTTATGGACCAATCTAACGTTTCAAATAAAGAATCGATGAGATTTTGCAAATTTTATGCGTTTTTTTTTTAAAGTTCTCAAGCTCTTAAAAAATCACCGTTTATGTTTTGTCTTATGCTCCACAAACTTTATTTTTTCCTCCATGTTCCCTTGAAGTAATTTAACGCCTAGCAAAATATTATCACCGTACGAATCGGTTCTCTAAAGTGAAAGTTATTTCAAACCAAGAGGACCAATAACGAATATCTTTAGTTAACAGTAGGTGATCAAAAATAAACTAGTGTGAATCTAGAAACAAATAAAATCTTATGTCACACTTCTGCTTATGACTGATTATTAACAAATTGCTAGAATTATCTGCGTTGTGATTAGAAATCGAATAGGCCTTCAAAAATGTACAAAACGGTGCAGTCAAAAAAGCGGTCATTGATCTAGAATAACAGCAATCTTTTATAAACTGACTCATGTGTATGCTGAAGATAGATTCCGATCACTACCTAGTTGGTGCTAAACTGCGCGTACGAATATCCGTGGAGGCTCTTAGGCGAACAACAACCAGGAGAATACCGCCAATGCCTTTGCCGGCCAATCCCTAGAGTTTGCGGGAAATCCTACAACGGACGAGATGTGCCCAGAGACCCACTGGCAGCTTTAAAAACAACCCATCAAGAATGCTGCAGAAGAGGTGCTTGGTTTCACACAGCCGCCACCAAGAAACTCCTGGTTTGATTCGGAATGTGCTCAGGCAAACAAAGCCAAAACGTAGGCATACAGATTGTGGCAACAAAGGAGGACACGGTCATCTCGCCAGCTCTACGTCGACAAGAGAAGGGTTGAGAACCACTTGCTCAGAAGAAAGAAAAAAGCACATGAGCAGCGTGAAGTCGAGGAGATCCAGGGATGTTTTGACAGGAAACAAGTGCGTAGCTTTTATAGAAGAGTCAAAAAGAAAACAACGGGATTCACTAGCCACCCTGGAGCCTGCAAAGATAAGGAGGGGAATATCGTAGTCGAGACGCAGTCAATGCTTAAAATCTGGAGCTATCATTTCAACCAGCTGCTTAATGGTGAATTCAATGATTCCGCCAGCTAGCAGCCGCGTCAAATCCATTTGGTTGACGATCTAGAGTTCCAACCACCCGACCAGAGTGAGATCAAACTAGCCATTACCAGGCTGAAGTCAAACAAAGCTGCGGTGATGACGAACTGCAGGCGGAGCTTTTTAAGTAAGCTGAAGAAAATCTGGTAAGGAGCATGCACCAGCTAGTTACTAAAATTTGGTCGAAAGAAAGCATGCCCGACGAGTGGAACTTAAGCACCATCTGCCCATGATCCTTAAAAAAGGTGACCGCCTTCTCTGCGCCAACTACAGAGGCTCCTTTTAAACAACGCATACAAGGTCTTGTCTAGCATATTATGTGAACGCTTGAAGCCATTTACTAACGAACTAATTGGCCCTTACCAGTGTTGCTTCAGGCCTGGAAAATCTACAATCGACCAAATTTTCACTCTACGAAAAATCCTGCGAAAGACCCAAGAACATAACATCGTAACACACCATATTGTCACCGATCTTAAAGCAGCTAATGACAGTGTAGACAGAAACGAACTATACCGAGCCATGTTGAGTTATAGTATCCCTACCAAACTGATACGACTCGTTACTGCATCAAAATTGGAAGAGACTCGACCGAAATCCTCGAAACCACCAGAGGACTTAAACAAGGCGATGCGCTGTCATGCAGCTGCTTCAATATTTTCCTTAAAAGAGTGATGCGCAACACCAACTCCAATTCAAAAATCCACACGATATCTTAGATATGCAGATGAAATCGACATTATGGGAAGCACCAAACGAGCAGCGACTGGTGCCTTTTCTAATATCGAGTCTGAGGCGAAGAAAGTGGGTCTTGACATTACCGAGTACAATACGAAGTATTTACTGTCGTCATATAGAGTCGATTCACACGGTAGAATTGGTCAAAATGTGATAACTAACAGGCACAACTTCGAGGTGGTAAACCAATTTGGTTATCTGGGTACTGCTGTTAATTCTGCAAATGACATCATTGCGGAGATCAAAAGTAGAATTACCTTTGCTAATCGCTGTTTCCTTGGCCTCAGCAATCAGTTGAGGAATAAGGCCCTATCGCGAAGTACCAAAGAGACACTGTACAAAACTTTAATCATCCCAGTCTTGCTGTTTTGCCAAACTCTATCGAAAACTTTTGAAATATTAAATGATTACTTTTATTTACAACTTTGCAAAGATTTGTTAAACAATTTGGACAGAACCCAAAAGACCACCTGATCAACTGTCCTATTGCTATACGAAAATCATAATGATATTTTTTTAGCTGAAAACGGATCAGTGTGAATGCTGGTTTATTTTTGGAAAGCATTATCCAGTTAAATAATGCGGCAAAACGATGCGACTTCGGAATGATAGATGGTGAGCAGCAGCCTCGATTATATCTTCCTTTTGGCGTCTTATTTGATAACAGAAATGATAAGATTAAAAAGCTTTTAGATTTTTATGATTTTTCAACAAACAAATCGCTCTTAAAAAATTGCTGAGCACCATCTATCCTTGAACTTAATAACAGGTTTTCATTTTCATGGAAATATAAAAAGGAGATAGTCGCGAAAAACGAATTTTCAAGACCTTTGACATTAACTCCATAACTTACGACCGAAGCAGGTGCGACATTTTATGGTACGTTTATATTCAGAACACCAAAAGAAAGGTATAAACTTACCGATTCTGAGATAATATTCTCATTTTAATAGACTATAAGGATTTATTCAGATCCTTCATAAGATTCACAATTCCGACATCTGTCACATTAGCAAATTTAGTGACGACAAAGCTTATAACTTCTTTCGCAAGTCTCTTTTATCTGCAAACAAAATATGAATGTCTTAATTTTTTGTGAGATATTTTATTCGATTAAACGGAGGTGTTAAGAATATTGCTTAACTTTGACAGTAAACTTTTTTCAAAGACCAAATATAGATTGACAATTTAACTTATTTCCTGACAAACAATAAACTCAAAATTAGTATTGCATAAGAAAAAAAAAATTAAATTCAAAAATTTTAGAAAAAAGCTGTTAATTCCATCTGTAAAAATATTTGATAAAACAAGACTTCTTACCACATCTTATATTTCCTTAAAAGCAAAGCAAAGTTTAAAAAAAAAAACTCATAAAAAGTGAGGTAAACATAAATTATGGATAAACGATATTTGCGCGAAATATACGAATAGGGTATTTATATATGTATATTATGTGGCCATGAAATATAGTATTTTGCGAGCTTGGCGAGACTGACAGTAGCACGTGGTATACCTTAAATGTTGATTTATATGTGTCTATTGTACCTTTATTAGCCACAGTCGTATCTTATGATTTTTCAATACACAGTACTGTGCAAAGAAATAATTATTTTGTAATTTGTAAAATTTTTCAAATCAACTGCAATTTTTATGGTTGAATTGCCTTAGACCAAAGTCTGATCTGAAAACACCCAAATGACATACCTTTTATGCCAAAACAACCATTTAACTTGTTTTGAGAAATTTAATTCAGTATCCCTCTCAGATGCTTGAAACTTAAATGCGCTCTAAACACTCAAAAGCTGTACTTTGAACAGGAAAAATAATACAACTTTAAGTTTGACAGTCTAGGTTGATGGGTAGTACCCGTGGTGTGATGGTTATAGTTCGTTGGACTATTATATGCTAGAGGTCTTGGGTTCAATCACTGTCTGTGCAATCTAAAGTTTCATGAGTACTACCTATTGCAAGGAATTGACAAATCCTCAAAGAGTAATTCTTGTCATGAAAAGTGCTTTCTCAAATTAGCGGTTCGGAATCTTTGAAAACTGAAGGTCCCCTCCATACCTGACAACATTGCTCGCACACTGATGTGGTTGAGAGTTGTAAGTTACTAGGCCCTAGTTCTTCAAGGACTGTTGCGCTACCTAATTTATTTACAAAAAAGGAAAAAGAGTAAAGATAATCTGTTTTCTGTAAATTTCTTCACAAATGTTTTACATTAAAGTTTTCCAATTAGAGCTCTTTTGACAGCTATCACCTTTGAAACTGTCATCTTTTAACATTTGATAAAAAGTAGTGAAATTTTTAAAAGTCATTCATTCATCATATTCTGAAAACTAAAGCACTTTTGGGTCGTCGTATACCTTCCGAAATAATTGAGCTGTTGGGACAAGTTAGTGATATGAAGAATTGAAACCGTGCCAAGTGGTAGGCACGTAACCCAGCGCAATCCACAAAGAAAATTACATTTTATTTTCATATAAACTTTACTCTTAAGGATTTCAAATTTAAGTTATCACAAGAACTCAAGTTTAGGTCCTTGAATAAAGCCAATAAGGTCTTCATAAAGGTATATCACAGAAGAAAAAAAAACAGTTAAGAAAAGTCAAAACGAAACCTCTTATTGGAAATGTTCCTTTCGGTTTTTATTTGATAACCAAAATTCTCTTAGTTAACTTGGGTACACAAATTTTGCTCAATTTTTGTACCCAAAAATTGTTCAGTGTAAATTGTCCTCAGGTTTTACGAGCAAAGTAAATATTTGCTATAAATAATGTTCGCGGCTTAACTTTTAACTGTTGTTGCTTACCTAGAAAATCAATTTCTTGTTAGTTGAAGCATTTGCTTATATTAAAGAAGCAACATTCAAGAAAACTCTTGAGGTAAACGGCATCATACAAAATTAAGCCACTTATTTGCAACTTTAAAAACTTCTGCACGCATATTTTCGCACCGCATTATTAAAAAAAAAAAATATATACAAAAATTTACTTAATTTATTTCGTATTCAGCTGATTAAATGCCTAAATTGGCGCCAAAAGTCAAATATTAAACCAACTGCTGTTTCACTGTAAAAATGAATTTTCACTTTACTTATGTACAGATATGCGATTTCTATTTTTAAAACCTTTTTTTAAACCCAGATTTGTCATTTACATTATCGACTCTAGGCATCTTATCTACGCATTTAGTAAACCTTCTATACATTTATTTAGACATGATATTTTATACTTTTCACATCCGAATTTTTGTATATAAATTTCTTAATTATAAATGAAAGAAAAATGATTAAGAGATCAAATTTACGCGCTAAATTTCTAATTCGACCTGAATTTTGTGTGTTTTTATTTGTTGCTCTTTACATGTTCAAGGACAAAACTATTAAAGAACCACATAAATCACTTCCGCGAACCTATTAATAGCTATAAAGCCTAAAGTGATTTAAATATTTTACATTCGAGCTTTATGGCTCAACAATCGGTTAGAAGAGCTATAGGTTGGTAGATAGGTATCGTATAGATACATCCGTACACAAGTTTACACTCTTGTGCTGTTAGGTACTCTTAAATATATTTAGACAAATCTTGTGTTTATAAAGCGAAATCTTTTTCGGGACCACCTTGCGTGCTAGACTACTTTTTTTTTTGTTGTCTAAAAATATACATTTCCCAAACACTTTCATTTAAACAGACGTAAATTATATATTAAGATACAGACATAATATATGCACTATGTTTAGATAGATGGATAGATAGATAGGTACCTTGAGAAAGGCGTTTTGCCAAAAAGAATAAAATGTAAAACCAACTGCGTAGAATTATAATAAATATTTAGAAATACAACAGAAACGAACACACAAAAAAATGCGCCAATTTAATTCGTAAATCCCCAAACAATGTACAATATAAATATAAAATTTCGAATGTACACATTTTTAACCTAGGAAATTCCTTTTTTACTAAATAACTGTATTTTTAGAAAATACACAATTTCGATTATGCGTAAAGAAATATTAATATAAAATGTGTGAGTTTTCGAAAGATACAAATATTTTTCAAAGTATTAATATTTCAAGAATTTATTAGGCTAAAAGCAAAATAAATTAAGTGAAAAATTGTGTTAAGTCACTAAATTTAAAATGACATTTCATCAGATCGTCTAATGAGAAAATGCAATTGTGAAAAAATATAATTCGTGGCTAAGAATCAAGGCTGCACGAGCGCACTTTTGGTGTGCGTTGTTGGCATTAATTGTGTATCGCAATGAGATAATTATTCTTTTTAAAGATCAAATAATTGATTGAAATTCAACAGGGTGTTTCCGTATGGCATCCTCGTCATCTTACTAGACACAGTCAATTAGAATAAGACAAGATCGAAAAATGTGTAGTGACATTTTTTAAATGATGCCAGATTTTAAGAACTTGCCAGACCGTATCATTTTAATGGTTTCTATATGAAATGTTATCCTTTACAAATTTATCAAAAAAATATGAATGAGACAAGAAGAGAGATGATTAACCAAGTGATCTCCAAGAATGTTTGCTTTTAAATATAGCTTTGTTTTATTTTCTAACGAAACAGTCTTGCTTCTTTCTTAAAAGATTCTGTGTCAGTACTTCTTTTTTCTGGAATGTAGATCAGCCTACTTTCTTACGTTTTTTTCATAATTTTAAGTTAAATATCAAGTATGGAGATATCTTTTCAGCCGCACATCATGAATGTGGCAATAGTACTAGCACCCTGTGTGGTTGAGAATTGTAAGTCATTAGGCTGTTGCGCCACCCAATTTATTTATTTTTTTACATCATGAATGTTTAATTTTTACTTAAGGGCAGATTAACTTATGAGAACCGTTTGGCAATATGAGGAAGCCAACTGGGACGGTCTCAATGAATTCTTCAGGAACTTTAATTGCTCACTATGCTTCCTCGATAGTGACGTGGATTCCAGCGCAGATATAGTTACAAATTTAATTCTTTGTGGAATGAGAAATTTTATCCCGAATAGGGTGAAATCTATCAAACCCAAAGAAAACTCATGGTTTGATTCGAGCTGTAAAGAGGTTATTAGGATCAGAGATGTAAGTTTCCGTTGTTACAAAGCCAACCCGACTGAGGAAACCGGAATAAGTTCAAACAATCTAGAAAGACATGTTATGGTCATATTCGTCGAACCAAATTTTTGCATGATCAGAAATTAAGGCGAAAAATACTACAATGTCCCAAAGGGAGTAAAAATTTATGGTCATTTGTAAAAACCGTACGAAACACCACGTCATCCTCGGTTCCAACGCTCGTCCACAATGGCACTCCCTATGTAAGCTCGATTGATAAAGCCAATTTGCTTGCAGCACAGTTTGCTGTTAATTCGACGCTACCGGAAAGTGTCATGAGTCCTCCTGTTCCTGAGAGCGTAAATGATTCTATGGGACGAATCTTCTTTCGCACTCGTGCAGTTGCTAGAGTACTAAATGACCTTGACATACACAAATCCGCTGGCCCGGATAGTATCTCCCCAATTTTTCTGAAGAGGTGTTCTTCATCGCTGGCAAAACCACTGCGTAAACTCTTCCATCTTTCCTACTCTACAGGTCTCTTTCCGAGCGGATGGAAAATAGCATTTGTCAAGCCTGTCCCTAAAAAAGGCGAATAAAGTTCCCCCTCTAGCTATCGTCCAATAGCACTCATGTCCCTTCTTTCCACGGCAATGGAAACGCTAATAAATTATCAACTCAAGAAAATCTCGAAAAACGGAAGCTTCTTAATGACCGACAGTATGGTTTTCGTGGCAATAGGTCCACTGGTGATCTCATGGTTCATCTCACCGAACAGTGGAACAAATCTTTACATCGTTTTGGAGAAATTAAGATTATTGCACTTGATATTTCAAAAGCATTTGATAGAGTTTGGCACCATGCTCTCTTATCGAAAATGCGTGCTTTTGGTATTGATGAATCTCTTCTTCATTGGATTAGTAATTACCTTTCGAATCGCTCAATACAAGTTGTATTATATGGTTACAAATCTGAAATTCATAAAATAAATGCTGGTGTTCCCCAGGGCTCCGTTTTGTCTCCGACACTCTTTCTTATATTCATAAATGATCTTATGTCTGCCATTTCTAATCCATTAACCTGTTTCGCCGACGACAGTTCGTTTATAGAGTCACATCCTTGTCCTTCGGATGTGGAAATTCAACGGCAGCGTATGTTAAGCTCATTTAATTCTGATCTTGACAGCATTGTACAACGGGGAGTCAAAAACCGTTTAGAATTTAATGCTTCGAAAACTCAATGCTGTCTCCTGTCGTTAAAGCGTAACACACCCCCGATGCCACTATCTATGAGTGGCACTTGCATCCAAGAAACTAATCAACTGTCAGTACTTGGTATGTGTATCACTGATCACCTTTTATGGAACGATCATATATTTGATATTGCCAAAAATGCTGCCAAGTGCTTAGGATTTCTCCGACAGTGCAAGAAATTTTTCACCCCTTCTGATTTGGCTGTAATTTACAAAGCCTTTACCCGTTCATAGCTTGAATATAATTCGCATAATCTCTTGGATTGAATTCAAAAAAGGGCTTTAAAAATGATAGGCGACAGAACTATAATCGAAACATTTACTCGTACATCGCTAGAACACCGCCGCAATGTTTCATGCCTTTCGTTGTATTATCGATATTTTTACAAACAATGTTCTGTTGAACCAGCCAGTTGCATTCCACCCCTTAAACAATTCAGCCGTAATACTCGCACTTCCAGGAAAGCTTATCAGTTTACCCTGGAGCTCAATTTCGGGCGTACTGTCAAGTATAGAGATTCTTTCTTTAAACGCACATCGAGAATGTGGAATGCTTAAGCCAACTCTGTTTTCCCTCCCATTTTGATGTTCAGAAATTTAAGACCAATGTGCACCGCTATCTCTTTTTAAATCCTTCCCTATTTTCCTAATGCTCGCACTGTGTTTAAACATAAACATATAAAGGGTACTAATAACCCCTTGAAAAAAAAATTCCCTTAACCTAGATACACTAAACATTTTTCGCTCGGATGCAAAGTGTCGATGACTCATGTTTATATGAAAAGCATGAGCTGAAAAATGGTACCCAAGTTAAAAATAAAGAAAAGAAAATAAATTAACTGTAAGTAAGTAAGCACAGTAGCCTTAGTCTAAAAGGGTTTATTTATAGGTCGTAGTTCTTTTGTTACACTGTTTAATTTATACAGTTGGATAAAAGCTTTAGTAAATATTCCTTCTTTTTGGAACTGACTCCTATTTCGGCTTTGGGGCTCTTCCTCCCGTTCGATGCCGTGAAGCTAAATAAGACCAACTTTGCCTTATTGCACTTTACAAAAGTGAAATAAGGCCAATTTTAAGCAGTTGGTCATATTTTGCTCTCTGACAAAGTGGAAATAAGACCCACTTACTTTTACGATGAAGTTTGTAAGGGGAGGGTATGCTGTCCCCCTGCAACCCCCTTACTTGGCCACACTACAGGATTTTGGGTAGGTGCGAGGTTGAGCATGTGCAGAGTTTTTCTGCATTATTGACAAACCACACAGTGAAATAAAACGAATTTGGCATTATTTCACTATGTTTTACTTTAGTTGGCGCTACAGCGCATTGTGCTCTTGGGCCTCAAATAATAACTTTTGTCAGCTTACACGATCTCTAGCTTGCTGCCTCCAGTTTCGAATACCAAGTTGACGTGCGTCGGCTTCAACTTTATCACTCCACCGGAGATGAGGCCTGCCTCTGCTTCCACATTATCAGTCCGTTCATCCGAGGCTATTACTTGTGTTTTCATTACACTTTAAAATTTCCTTTCATGGCCGGCTTGTGAGGCCTGCGCATGACTGAGATCGTTAGAGCTGGTTCTTCAGAGTGATATCTGGTCTTTTGCTTCTAGTTCCTGAAAAGGTAACTCAGGTGACATAGCTCTGGATCCGATGGATCCAACGTTCGTCGTTAGTTCACCTTTCGGCTATCCAGCGGGCACTACTAAAAGGTGACAATACGATTTTGCACCACCTTTAAACTTTACCTTAGTGAAATATAGCCAATTTAAATTTGGCCTTTTTTCACTAAGCTTTATTTTATGGCATCATTTCGTTCACTGAATCTGGTTGCGGTTTTTTGTTCTTCGGGTTTCCATGAACCTTCAACGATGTTGACTTTTTATTGACATGTAACGATGATTATCAACAGCTTTTACTGGCTATCAACAGTGTGCACCAGCTATTAACGGCTTTCGCCGGCTATCAACAGCTTTCACTGGGTTCCACAGTTATCACCAATTATCAATGGCTTTCGTTGCCTATTAACATTTTCAGCGACTAAATATTATTGTTTACTCCTTTAAAAATCTTTAATATTCTTCGAGCTCCTAAATAATTTACTTGGGATTTTTTCAACATTAATTTGAGGGTTTAAAGTTTTGAAAATTCTTCAAAATCAAACTCTTAGAAATAGTTTTTGTTGATGTTAACCCTGTTTGACGCAGCAAGTACCAAATTTTAAAATTGTATAACCTTAAGAAATCAGTTTACCTTGTTAAAGGCTCAAGTTCAAATAAAAAAATCAACGCACGTATTAAATGTTGATCTTTCTTGATCGAGTAATAGAGTTGGGAAAAAGGTGTATAAGGGTGAGTCTCCCGCGACCTTGCCTTTTCAAAGTTCGTCCTGTAACTAAGAATGAAAACCTTGCATTAGTTTTACAACTCACAGTACACGAGTACCTTATGAAACTTCCTTCTTGTTCTTAGCTGTTTATATTTTTCTTGAAGAAAAATATTCACTAATCCTAATTCAAAACATAGCCTAAAGACAGCTTAAAACAAGGCTTATAACACTCTAAACAACGAAACATAAATAAACAGCCAATCTCACATCCAGTTTAAACATTTCATTAAGCTTACGTATGATTAGGCATAGCATTAAGCAAGTTCAAAATTGAAAGAAAAAAAATGTTTATATGTAATTAACTCAAGGAAACGATCATTATCATAGACATAGAGTATATGCCTCGTAAGAATTTCGCCATCATTCAACCCGAGTATAGGGTTTTATTAGACCAACAAAAAGGCCGCAAGTGTTTTTAATTGATATGGCTTTATTTATATGTTTAAATTCACTACAACAAAAAAACAGGTTAAGGGCTATAAGAAGCTATAGGCGGTACAAATACGCACTACATTCTGAACGAATTTATACACATATGATATCAGATCATGAATTGAAATTTTTCATTAGGAGTTAAAATTCCATACTCATTATATAAGCTCTCATCATCATCACACTTGAAAGTATCATATTATTATATTTTATCCAATAAGGCAGTCAATAAAAAAAGCATTATTATAAATATATATGGAAACAAAAATGTCATACATCTATTTATATTTAAATTTTATTTTAAAAAGATCATCATAGAAGATGTTATACTCGACGCCACAGCCAAAGTGTCTCCATAGATACTTTTTTATCATCCTCATAGATATAATGGAAGATTCCATAATGTTAAAGCAAGTTTTTTTTTCAAATTTAAAATTTTTGAAACCTGCTTAAGTAAGTACATAATGTAAATTTTAGGCTTTCGACGCACGACGACGACGCGACGCACCTCGAGACTTTGTATATGTTTACATTAAAACAAAAACAAAAAATTGATTGTGAGACACATTTAAAGGCCGGTTGTTTTATAACGATCGACGACTGTTAACTGTGACATTGGATTGCTTAAAGTGAGATGACCTTAGAAGATTTTTAATAACTTTTGTCGTTCAGTTGATTGTTTATCTCAAGAACAAAAAGAAAATAAAAAAAAACTGGCAATTTGAAATTGTAATTCCATCTATCAGTAAAAAAATTAAATAAAACACTTAGGAAATAATAATAATCTATAATAGCTGAACCATGTAACGCGCCTAGAAGCTCTGAGTTTTTTTTGTTAAATTCAATGCGGTAGTGAATGAATTTTCAAAACATTTAATATAAAAACTGATGACTGTATAATGACGGCCAATAGGCACCAATAAAGTTAAAAACTTCTTTCGAGCATTTGTGCTATACCAAGTTCCAACATCTTGTTTATGTACTTCCTGAAATATATCTACCTCTATTTCAAACATCACCAAAACCAATAAGCGGAAATTTGTCCCGAGTAAAAAACGGTCCTTAACACATTTCATCTGATGTTCTTTCTGTTAATCCAAATTGTCATTTAAACAAATTTCAAAAGTAGTAATTCTTAGTTTACATTTTTTTTGGAAAATATCTGTCCACTAGATTTTCATAAGAACGTTATAGCGTGTAATTCGATATTTCTAAAAAATTTAATCGGAAGCCGAAATCGTCTTTCATTGCGGTGTAAAATTATCCAGAAAGTAAACGAATAATTAAGACGTTAGATTCAAAGGTGGAACATACAAAACTGAAGAGTTCTAAAAAAACATGGGACCTATTTTAGTTGATAAAAACTGATGGGTTAGTGCTTGGGAGTATCATTTTCCAGAAGTCTGGATTTAATCCGTTTCCCCGTCACCTTAAGATATTTGTCGCGGCTACTACTTCTTGTGAGAAATTAACATATCCTCGAAGTGTAATTCTTGTCATTCGGCATAAAAACTGTAGATCACTCCGTTCCTCACATTTATCGGACACATGAATGGTTAAGAGTTATAAGTCACTAGTCACTTAGTTCCCATACTGCTATAGCGTCACAAAATTGTAATTTTATTTAGTGATTGGTTAGATTATTGGTAAACTGGTCTTATATCCAAAGTATTGGAACGCCTCATCAACTGATAAAATAGGTCACATCTTTAATCCATGATTATTCCAGCTTAAAGATCCTCAAAATACCTGTTTTTTTTTTAAACAAATCCATAGTTTGTTAGGTGCAGATAATTTCATTTGATATTTCAAAAGCATTTGCAGAATTTGGAACCAAACTCACTTATCGGAAACGCGTGCTTTTGGTAATGATGAGTCTCTTCTTCGTTCGATTAGACTCATTTCTAAGCGTTTAATATAAAATTCATTGGAGCGTTTCAACTCACAAGTTCATAAAATTGATGGTGGTGTGCCTGAGGGATCCGTTTTGTCTCCCCTACTCTTTCTTAGATTCATAAACAATCTTTTGTATGCCACTTATAATCATCTTTTCATATTCGTTTCTAGATTCACATCCTTTTCCTTTGGGTGTGGGACTTCAACGGCAGCCTATGATAAGCTCATAAAATTCCGATTTCAAAAGCATTGTCCAATGAGGAATTATTAACCGTGTACATTCCATAAGCGGCATCGATTAAACTAACCAACTTTCAGATATTCAAAACTCAAAGACCAATGTGTTTAAACTTTGAACTTACATTAGGTAGCCTAACAATCCGTTGAGAACTAAGGCCTAGTTACTTAGAACCCTCAACCATTCCTGCATATAAGTGAGTTGTGAGGGATGGGGCTACCTACAGTTTTAAGCCGAATCCGAATGGCTAATTAGAGAAGGCATTTTAAATGGCAAGAATTCCTTTGGTGGATTTCTCAATTCCTCGCAAAATTCAGTATCCGGGAAAAAGACTTTATATTGCACAGGCTGGGTTTGAACCCAAAATCACGTCACACCACACTAACATCACACCAAGGGTACTAAAGGGTGACTTTTTAAAAGCTTTTTATTTGATAGTACGGTCCATATATTATTTAATGTTTGAAGATCATTTCCTTCAAATGGTGACCTTTACTGCCCCTTAAATGGTCTATTCGATTTCGGCCGGTATCACACGAATACATTTTTCAATGTTGTCTTCCAAGGCGTCAATTGAAGCGGGCTTGTTTGTCTGGTCTATAAGTGTTAAATCGCACGATCTAGCCGGCCAACTAACCGGTCTCGAACGTGAAATAAAATGTTCTCGCATCTCATCGTCTTTTTGAAACCATATGTCATGCATTTGGGGCAAAAAAAAGTTTTAATATCATCTCACGGTAGCGCTCACCATTCGCAGTTACTATTCGCATCATCTTTGAAAAAGTACGGTCCAATGATAGCACCAGCCCATAAACCGCACCAAACTGTGACTTTTTCTGGATGCATTGGTCGCTCTTGCATTGCTTCAGCCTAATATTCACTCCAAAATCGACAATTTTGCTGATTTACGTACCCATTGAGCCAAAAATGAGCTTCGCCGCTGAACACAATTTTTCCGTAAAAAAGTGGGTCTTCGGCCAACTTTAAAAGAGTCCATTCGCCAACAAATTTTACGTTGCAGTAGGTCGGCTTCAATTTTTGCACCAGCTGCGTTTTGAAAGGCATCACATCTAAATCCTTCCGCAAAATTGTTCACGTTGTTGAGTAATAGAGGCCGAATTGCTGCGGCATTAATAACCCCATGATTAAAAAATAAAAATCAATTGCTTACCGCCCTTTAACCAGACTATTTAAAAACCTAACTACTTCCTGGCCTAAGCTCTAACCATTTCAACCCTTAAACAATCCCTAAAACTTTGGCTTTTTTAGCTAAACCATTTAATGGTTATCAATGTTTACAATTTCTGCTACAAGGGCTTCGAAACTGCACTACGCTGGTTCAATTTATTTTGTCCAATGTTGGCTTCTAAATTATCAATCAATGCTGATTTAACAACCAACTTGTAGATCAAAGCTTCCACATACTTCGAATGAAAAATAGTCTCACATTAGAGAATTGTTCAATTCAAGGGTCATTTCCGTGAGATTATTCGATCGTCAACCGTTTAATGTAATGGAGTCACATGAAGACTGTGTTCACTTCAAAACCGAAAATGATTAAGCCTTTATTAACAGTTAAGACTTACCGAAATCGGCTGAAATTGCTGCTTTAATTATTGAAACACGATTGTTCTACTTACATGTAAACTTTTTTTTGGAAGATTGTGTCTTACTAAACTCTCTAATCGCCTTCTTTTCAAAGGATTAGTTTTTAGATTTAACTCTTCACAATCCCAAACAAAACATATCTAAAGTGAATTTCTATTTTACGACTTTATTGCAAAAAATTGTTGCTATAAAAGTGAAAACGATATAACTAACCAATAAATTAGCAGACCAACTTTTACGAATAAGTTGCGTAAAATTTATTGTATAGGTCGTTCTAATGTCAAATATCAATCAATTTAATTTCAAGCAACACCTTTTCGGGGGTTTCATCTTTCATGTTAATGTCCAAAAGCACACATCATAAAATTGCGGCTTTTATGTGCTCGCTATACTAATTAAAATTTCGTCTTTTTTTTCAACCCTGATGGTCCAAGACCGCAGTCAGAGTTTTTTTGTTTGCTGTTAGTTTGTATTCATTCATTTGGTTTTTTGCTATAACTAGGGAGGTATAGATAGCTTTTAAATATGTGATCTACTAAATCATTAACAATCTTCTCAAAAATTAAGAAAGAAACAAAACTTATGTCGGCGAATAGGTAGATGTAGGTATGTATGTATTTAATCGTTTTCAAGCGAAATCGCCAAACTGTCTTCGAGCCAAGACCGCTACCAACAAATGTGATAAAGATGATACACATAAACTATACCTATTATAATTTAACAAGAAAATAAAAAGTGAATTTTTCAAACACAGAAACCAAATAAAATTCTTGGAAATTTATTTAATAGCTTTATGTTTCTAGGTCAGCGCATATATGAATAGCGCAAGAGAATCGTATTGAGCAGAGCTGAGCAAAGGTATATTGGATTTAGAAAAGATATCAGGCAGAAAAGCTGCAAATCGAATTATTATACAACAACGACCGACAACGGACGACGATGAGTACGAGTTTTATTTCTATATCAGTGAAATTCCAACAAAAAAAAACTATTTTTGATTGGTTTTTATTGTGTGTGCTATAAGTGATTTTTACCTGATGATAACCCTAATAAAACCTTTAAGATACATTTCATAGGTATAGATATGAAACTTATAAACTCTACATAATCGTATCATGCATGGGTATATAAGTAGAAATGGATTAAAGTTTTTCGGATTCGATGTAATCGTTGATAACAAACAAAAAAAAAAGAGGGCGGGTGACAAGAGATGAAGATTAGTTTTTAATAAACTTTCAATTTTGTTTTGTGTATTTAGTTTGTCTTAAAGAAAGTTTATTATTTTATCTTTAAATGTATTTTAAAGAAAATTGATTATTAATTTTTTTTAGGACAAACGTTACGTACCTACCTTTAAGTCATATTTTCCTAATATTGATATGATTATCTAGGATTTATGTTATCTTATTTCTTCAACTAGAAATAGAGGTATAACAGGGCTTGTCTTTATTTTAAAAATGTTCGATTAGGTGTATTGAGTTGATAAAAAGAAATAAGTACACCAATAAGAGGTTTCTTTTTGATACTTAAAAAGACTGGTATTTTTGAAGAGAAATCATTGCATGTTTATTTTAATGTAAAGAAAACAATAGACGATTAATAATTTAAAAAAAAATATCAGCCAAATGGCATCCAGACTACTGTTGCAGAACAATATACTTTTTTATCAAATTTTCCATGACCAATTCGCACATTTGCGACTTTAGGAATTTCTTCATTGAGGTTCCAATTGGTTGTAGAGCTTTAGCGCATACAACTTTTTATTTTAGTGAAACCAACTTTAAAAGTTTAAAAATGTTAAATCGCAAGATAGCTGTTTAAAATTATAATCATACCTTCTCTAGATTCTCCGTAACAGTTCCACCGTCTCATTTTGTAATAAGTGATTCCCAATAATAGACGCTCAATCAGAAACAGCATCAAACATGAAGCGTTGAGGATAGAGAAGCATTTTAGTTATTCTAAGACAATCCTGCTTACAACTTAGCTTCTACTCCGAGCGTTGATGGTAGAGAAGTATTTCCGTTATTCTTAGACAATATTGCTTACTACTTAGCTTCTACTCCGAGGTTGAAAAAAGCCTATTCACTGAATAAAATGTTTCGGTGAAAATCCTGATCAGCGAAGATACGAAGTTGATGATGATAGATGGCTTAAGTTTTTGTGTTAACTACTGTTTAAAGGTCTTAAAACATAGGTAATATCGTTTCTAAAATGCCTGATTCAAGAGATCCACGGAGAATCGACAAACCTAGGTTTTTCTTCAGAACTACGAGGTATAGAAGCGATATTCTCAGTTTTTCTTATGCTACACAACCGGTTAAGAATCTTCATATAAGGAACAGTTTAAATTTTCAACCAGTTTAACCTCTCCCGGCCAAGGAGATGCTTCACATTCGTCCAAAACTTGAATATAACTCGCATATTTGGGCAGGTGCCCCTAAGTTTAAGTATTTTGGACAGGATCCAAAAAAGAGCTTTGAAAATGATAGGTGATAGAACTATAACCGAACCAATTACGTCACTTGAACACCGCCGCAATTTTTCAGGCCTTTCGTTGTTTTGTTGCATTTCCCCCCCTCAAACAATTCAGTACTTCTAGGAATGCACATCAGTTTAACCTTGAGCTCAATTTCAGACGTACTGTCAAGTATAGAGATTCTTTTTTTAACCGCACATCGAGAATGTGGAATGCTTTACCCAGCTCTGTTTTTCCCTATCATTTTAATATTTAAAACTTTAAGACCAATGTGCATCAGTATCTCCTCTTTAATCCTTCCCAATTTTTCTAAAGCTCGCAATGTGTTTAAACTTAAAACATATTAAGGGTATTAATAACTCCCGTTTATTTAAAAAAAAATTCATAAAAGTGTTTTAGTTTTGCGAACTTTACCATTTTTGGGGTTAATTTTGACAATTTCAATAATTTTTTGAAGCGTGTCTTGTTCTATTTTTAGTAATTGTGAAACGTAAACATTTAAAAAGCTTTAAAAGTATCAGCTGCTCAAATATTCAAAAACTTCTATTCAATTCAAAACTTCCAAGTTTTCATAAAAAGGTGAAAATGGTTAATTTTACGAGAGAGGTACTTAAAATTTAAAGACATTTTGTTTCGAATTTCAAATGAGCCTCTGAACTATAAACATTTATTTTTAAAATTTGTATAAATCTAGTATCAGAAAACGATCAGAAAGTTTGGTTTTAACTTACAGGTCTGTGTTTTGGAACAAAATCTAATTTTTCGATAGTTTCGACAGGTTCTCGAGAGCCTTGATTTCAGCTGCTACGTTCCTCTTATTCTCTTTGAATAATTTAGTATTGCGAATAATATTTTGTTGGGCTTCGATTTCACGAACTTTGACTTCACTGGCGGAAAGTCGGATCTATTGGAATCCATCGTATCCTACACTGACCAGAAAAAAAATTTGATAGTTGAAGTTAATGAGACTAATCACGTTAAAAATTGAAACAGACAATTTAAAATTCTCATTCCCATTGTACATTACAAAGTTTATTAAACATTGTTGCGCAAAAATTAATTCCTCCCTAAACTTTGTGGTAGGTTCAAAAAATAAAAAAATAGAAAATCTAATGGTGTTTCCAACTATTTTTTTTGAGCTTTTAAAGTGACTGGACAAAATCTTAATTTTTCAAGCTCTTATTTTCCAAAATGTGTTTCACGTCAAACTTGGAACATCGGTCCTTCAAGTCCACAAATATTTAAAAACTTAATTTTTTATTAACGACAGTCCCCATTTTGAATCTGATCATAATCCATATCACTTATGTCATCATCACTTCTGCTTCTCCTCTTTCTTGAAAAGTTACTCGATTTCCTCCTGCGTTAATGGAGTAGGATTGCACTTCTCTTAATGATTGAAAATCTCCATCTAATGAATCTCTAATAAGAATTTGTTATTCGATAGAGCGGCTTTCAGAGAAAGTCATAGCTGTTTCCCTGTCATGATCAATCTTCTCGAAGACATAGCGTTTGCTCTTGCTCATTAAATCTCTCCAACGCATTGGAGGATCTACTAAATTCTTTAGATTTACAATTACTAAACGTCTTTGGATTTAGAGATAGTGGATAGTGGTTGATATTTATATTTGTCAGTCAGCTGGCACAAACTTAACTTCTAGACCTATTTCACAATTCAGATGACGTTATTTCAAACGATAAAATTGATAGTTGGTCTAAAGCGAATTGCCTTACAGTGAATTCCTCAGAAATGAAAATAAAAAAACACTTTACCTTAATTTCAGATTAATATTTTCTTGTTAACTTCCCATAGGAAGTTATTGTAATGGGTCCGATTTGTCAAATTAAAAATGTTGACATTTCTCGACGTTTCAAGGTCCCTAGAGTAGAAATAAAAGATTTTTAGAAAGATGTCTGTGCGTGCGTGTGTACGTACGTTCGTACGTCCGTACTTCCGTACCTCCGCGACGTTTTTTTCGTTGTCCATAGCTCAAAAACCAGAAGAGATATCGATTTCAAATAAATTTTGTTATACAGATAATAAGGTAGAAAGATGCAGAAAGGACTCTCAAGAAAATTGCGTGGCTGGTTTTTTCACCATAGCAGTTTGAAAAAAGGTGAACATTTTGGTTAACCCTAAATATCTTACGAACCAAAAACGCTTGAGACATTGTAACGTATTATCAAAGAAGTTTTTTTTTTGAAAAAAAAAATCATTCAACGGTTTTTTTATAAATCAAAAAAAAACTGAGAAAAAAATTGTCACCTCCAAAATTTTACGACTTAAATATGATTTCATCTCCAAAACAATTTTGTGCAACGAAAGAGAATGTTTTTGATACCTGATAAAATTTTGAGAAAAATCGAATTGACAGTTTTTTTTTATAAAAAATAAAAATCTAAAAAAACATTACTCAAAGTTGGTAAAAATTGAATATCGATTTAAATATATTTTCAAAAACTTGAAATTGAGGCTTTAAACTTATTTTATCTTATAAGAAATATTGTTTTCGACATTGTGAAAAATTTTGAAAAAAATCGAGTTGACAGTTTTTGTACAAAAAATTTAAAACCTTAAAAAAAATTAACAAAAATTGGTAAAAATTGATTTTCGACTCAAATATCTTTTGAAAAATTTGAAATATTGGCTTCAAACTTATTTTATTTTACAGAAAATATTGTTTTCGATATTCAGTAATTTTTATATAAAAATCCAACAGCCCGTTTTTTCAAAAAAAATAAAATCTACAAAAAATAGCACGCAAATTTGGTAAAAATTGATACGAGTATGTACTCAGACAAACTTTTAAGCAAGAAAAATCGACAGACGGGATGGGAAGTTATCAGTGTGGGTCGCACCCCAGCCTCTTTTTTAATTTTATTTTATAGGACCATATAACTATAAACAAAAGTAACTCTTCTGGACTTTTTCAAAATCAAAGTGTTCTTGTTGATTTAAACCTTGATTTTATTTTACAAAAAAATAATACAAGTACCAAAATTAAAACTGTATTAATCCCATTGGATCGGCTCCCTAAAGTATATATTTTCTAGACACCCAGTGCGGAAACGTCAAGATCCAGTCATAAAAGTTTATCTGGTATAGTTCATCACAATTTGTAATTTCTAAAACGCCTTTGAACTGTTTGTTCTTCAATCAATGGTAAATTTAAAACTTGATTCAATTTCATTTTTATTAATGTCATAAAAAAAAGTAGTAAAAATAATCTTAAAATAAACATTGTACTTCTTACATCGGTATATTGATGCCGTAAAATATACTTGAGAACAAATTTGTATCTTTAGTGAATTAAAATTTCATGTTCCATCAAACGGTAATCGGTATCGATATTTCCTCTTTGTCGTACCTACCCTTGACTTCCGGTTTAAAAAATGATACAGGATTTTATATATGCGATGTTGGAATGGCTAATCTGGAATTTGGCCTTTTTTCAATTTAATGGCCAACATAAAACTACTGTATCGAGAATGTAACTTGTTATGTAGAGTAGGTAGACGCACAACCAATAGATACTTCAAATTCCTCAAGTATGTATCTTAAGAGAATCACACAAAATCTCACAAAACAAGAATTTTAACGAATTACTTGAAAAAATATCTAGATATGGAGAATCTCAAAGAAAAAATAAGTAAATAAAAACATTCGAATATTGCCGCGATTACTGATGTAGACTAAATTGGGCCTTGGTTCATTAATCATTTTAGTGCGTTTTAATCAGCATTAGAGACAGAACAAGCATCAAGCAGCAAAGCGGCAAATCGACTTTGTCTGACTTGTGTCTTCCCCGTCCTCATTCCGCGTCATTCACGACCCACCCCCTCCCCACGTCTCGGCACAAAATCATGCTGCTATCTAAAATAAGTGGGTATACATATGTGATATGATGATGATGATGATGTTACACTATACCCATCAACCAATAACCCTAACGCTTAACCGCAAAAAAAATATTTATAGGATACTGACCTTTATTATTAGATAGATACAAATGTATATAGAAATAAATACAACAACCGAAGACCGACGCGACGCAGCCAAATGCCAAAGTGATGGCCTGGGTTAGCTTGGCTTGGTTTGGTTTGGTTTGGTTCAATTTGCTTTTGGTGTTTAGTCTCTTCTCCTACTCTTCTCTTCCTGCCATAAATCGTCGTCGTCACTATTTGCAAGATGTGTTCTCATCGCTGGGGAAGTGCTTTTTTGGTATTCAAGGTCAGGTCATTGAATTCCACGAAAGTGACTGGCTGTGGGTTATATATGGAAAAGCTTTTTCTACTTTTTTTTTTAAATATTGAAACTGCGTCGTAGCGTTTGTTCGAATTCGGATACATCATCAGAGTGCGGTGTAAACGAGTATCTTTCTATGAACAAACTCCCTCTCAGTGCGAGTGCTGCGAGCGGGAGTATATACAACGTACCTACCTTCCTACAATCATGCAGACTTTATTATCAATGTTATACGTGTAACCTTTGTCTAAAAGCTTTTTTCTGCTCTGCTCTACTGTGCTTAGCCCGGCAGTGCGGCGTGGCCCAGCCCGGCCCGGCCAGCCGGCCGGCTTGACACGATACCACTCTCGCTTCATTTAGGTTCATTTGAACGACACGAATATCTACAGATATATGCACCTACAAATATGTATGTATGTAAGTGTGTAAGATTTTTAGGAGGGTAGGTATGTTATGGCGCACATCAACAATAACATCCCTTGTTTCGGAATTATTTTTGTAGAAAGAGGAACTCAATTTCTACCGTCTGTGTTTTCGGTTGAATTATGTCCCTAAATTCAAGGCTAAACGAGGGTGTTCTTTGTTTGTTGATGCTGATATCAAATAGAACGCAAAAATAAAACTGGGAGAGTGCTTTTCTATACCAACAACAAAAATAAAAAAAAATATAGGAATTTAGGTGGTTATGCCTCTGGGAAAATCTAGGTTTTCGAGGTATAGATATTGTTTTGTTTACCTACATATATAAGTGTGTATAATATGAAACGAGCCATGAAGACGACGACGGTCAAGACGTAGATTATACATATGGGAATGGGTTTGAAAGTGAAATCTAATATATACAAGTACTACGTCTTGACTTTTCTTGACTTTAGCAATTTCTTTAAGATCTAAATTACAATCTTATTTTAACTGCCGGCTTAAATGTTGATTGGAAGAAAAGATATGTTAAAACATGTTTGCAAATGTTAAGTATTCACATTTTAATCCAGAAATTAGTGAGTTAATCAAAAGAATAAATATAGACATTGGATTATGTGTACCTTTTGTCTACTATTTATTTGGTAAACCTTTTAAGAGTTCAGACTTAAATTAAAGAAAAGGTTAAACAAATATGATCAAATGTACTTAAAGAATTGATTTTGGATGGCGATGGAGACTAAATGAGCAAAGACAGTCTGACAATTTCTTTTAATTTTATACCAATGCACTGAATTTGTTAAGAAAATGTTAAGATTTTAAAAAAGTATGACGAAATTATAACTTTATGAATAGATGTGTTAATGTATTTGTTCTTATTTTTGTTTAAATTCAAGTATTTTAATCTTACTTCAAATCAAACCAAATGGGGTGGCGCAACAGTCCGTCGTGAACCAGGGCCTAGTGACTTACAACTCTCAACCATTTCTGTGTGCGAGTACTGTTGTCAGGAATGGACATATTACTTCATTTTCTTTAAAAAAAGAACTTTTAACAAAAAAAAATTAGGAAAGAGTGAAGCTAACTCGATTTAGCACTTTAAAAAACTCTTCTACAGGATTTTCCCATTGTTCCATATTTTTGCTTTTTTTTTAGAGAATGTATTTTTATATATTTTGTGTCTATCTTGTGTCTATTTTTGGAAACAATATTTTTAATTTTGTTTTCATCTCAAATATTACACAATATTGTTCTTTATTTGTTTGTATGTATCTACACATGTATACTTCCGAACTGGATGACCTGACAGATATTGTTTTCCCTCTTCATGTAAGTGGTGTGACACATATAGTTATATGTATATAGGGATATGCAAATCAACTTAAAGTGTACAGACAAAAATTACGGAATATTCATACTAAATTTAAAAAAGTACGTATACGCCCAAGTGAACTCTTGTATTTTGCGTATCAATAAAATTATTTTGTTTAAATTTTTGTGAATATTCTTAATATAGGAAGATTGTATTGGTTTACTTTGCCAATATTTAACTCAAGTGCATTGGGTAATTGTGGTTTGATTCAATAAAACATCGTGGATTCAGATAGATGCCGGTCAAAATAATTCAACATATTTTTGGGTTCTTTATTATAGAGATTTTTTGTTTGTATTTGTTTCTCAAAATATACATGAAACGAAATATTTTCACTCTGTTTTGTATGATTTGTTTTGTTTGGTTTTAAGGACTATAGGGGTTTATTTATAATCTTTATTATTATTTTTTAAAATCAGCAGCGCCTTGGTATAGGTTATTGCGAACCTTAGTTAAGTCTGCCTCCTGATCGGTTCCTCTTCCTAGGTGACCACCATAGCGAAGTGAAATATTTGACATCATTTAAATAGTAACCCCAAATTTCTAGTGGAGTACGAAAATACAGGGAATAGGAGGGGATAAAATGCAGTTTTATCGAAATTATTCGAAAACTTGAAGTTTTTTGTTTGAAACAGTGTGGGGTTCGCAATGTAGCACAGATTATATTATTTCAAAAAAAAAAATGATATAATTGGTAGACTTAAAGAAAAATTATCGAAAACTACTAGAAAACAAAATTTAATAAAAATCTTAAGAGTGCTATACTGGAAGGTTAAAGTTGCCAACTTGAAGAAACATGATTTATTATTATTTTATTGAATAACTCCCGAAAAGGCTTATTACTAAACAATCTGAGAGTAACTTGTAAGAAGTGCATTTTTTTTTTAATCATTTCAACGACTTATTTTCATCAAAGCTTTCTTAAGATTAGGTTAGGTTAGGTTAAAGTGGCTGTCCATGATAGAGTAAAACACACTTAGGCCTGTTTAATGTTTGTGATCCCACATGAATCTTGAGGCTTACTCCTAAGCTCAATGGAACCATTTTGAGTTGATTTAGATCGTTTAGATCATTAAAGAAGAATTCTCCTAGGTAATTATTCCGTTTTTGAGCTAAGGCAGGGCATGTACAGAGAAGGTGAAGAACTGTTTCCTTCATCGTCCATACAGCTTCTGCAAAAGTCATTTGGCGTGGCGTGCTTTACTATTAGAAAGTGTCCGGTTATGACACCTATTATCGAGCTTATATACGATCTGCTTAGAGATAGCGAGCACCTTGAACGATTTAAATCCAGTGTTGGCCAGATGTTTTTTTTGACCTGACACGTGGTGATGTTGTTCCACCGGGTGTTTGCCTTCTTCATAGAGTCTTGTATTACCAACAGTTTACAAGTAGCGATTGGTATGCCAGTATGTGCCAAACGTGGTAATATGGCTGCACTGTACTGTTCCTGACGAGTTCATGTGCCTTACAGTTGCCTAGAATGCCTCTATGGCCCGGCATCCGGCAAAAGTGAATATTAAACTATTGTGCCATCTCCATTAGAGATGATCGGAAGTTGTGGACTGTTATAGAGTTTGTAGAGACAAAGTCCGGTGATTTGATATCGGGCTGAATATCTGAGAAATACGGATATCAGATGTTGATATCACGTTTTCTTTAAGCCAGGACAAGACTTCTCTTATCGCCAAAAGTTCCGCCTGGAACGCACTACAATGATTTGAAAGGCGGAATGAGAGAATCAATTTCAGTCGTTCAGAATACACGCCTCCACCAACAACTAAACTATCTGTATAAAAATGGATTGACCCATCTTCCAGGAATGTCCTATCCTCCCAGAAAAATCTGGGAGGTATAGAAATCTCAAATTTCTGTTGAATTGCAGTTGAAGGATAGTGTAGTCTGTGTGCTTTTGGGTTGATACTAAATACCTAAGAATTACGAAGTGTCCAATCTTGTTGTTAGTCCATTTCGACGAAGGTTTAAGGCGAATAGCAGAGCTTGCAGCTATTTTTTTTGCTAAATATGTCAAGAGGTTTTAGGTATAGTAAGGTGTCCAGTGCCGCAGATGGGGTCGTGCGAAGCGATATGCTTATACATAGGCAAACTGAACATTAGGTTTTATTTAGTTTATCTCGGTCTTTAGCTTTCTCTAAAGCAAACCACCATACTGCCACACAGTACATTAAAATCGGTCGGATTACCGATGTGTATAGCCAATACGTGATTCTGGGTTGTAAGCCCCATTTATTACCAATAGCTTTTTTGCAAGAAAAGAGCTACAGTAGCTTTTTTTACTCTTTCCTGTACCTTGCGTTTCCAATTTAGTTTTTTGTCTAAGAAAATACCCAGGTATTTAGCCTCGTCTGAGAATTTTAATTGAATTCCTTTAATAAAGGGAGGGTTGACAAATGGAATTTTGTATCTCCTCGAAAGACCAGATCAGTTTTGTGTGGGTTAACATCCAGTCCACACCGATCAGCCCAAAGTATTAGTCTGTCCAAGGCATTTTGTAAGAGTTCTTTTAGGAAGTTAACGTTTTTTCCTATGCTATCACTTTGAAGTCCTCTGTAGCCAGACTAGTTAGGATTTCATTAACCACTAAGTTCCAGAGGAGAGGGGAGAGAACCTCTACTAACGAATCATCTACCGGAAGAGTTGCCAAGTTTTGAGTTTATTATTCTGCTAGTAAGCATTAAATGAATTAACTCCCGAAGCGAACTCTCTTCATTTAGAGATGTTAGTGCAGATGTGATTGCAGACGTGTCCACGTTGTTAAAGGCACCTTCGATGTCAAGGAAAGCATCCATAGTGAACTCTGTATGATGGAAGCAATATTCGACGGTGCGTACTAAGGTGTGTAACGCACCTTAATCTTAAGATTAAGCAAGCTAAAGTTTATGTTAGCAACAGTTAGATTTTTTTCAATGATACGTTATGTAACTATGTTTTTTTTGTTGATAGTTTTAATTACTTTTTTAAATTGAGTTTATTACTTTTAAAATATAGGACAAACTACTGTTTAATTCTTAAATACGACTGAACCCATAACAAGGTTTGGAAGAATAAGTAGATAAACTTTGTGAAGTAAAAATGAAGCTTTGCAAACTAAAGTTCAACACCTTTGGAATTTCTTCCCCATGGACGGGACTTTTTGTGTAATTTTCTTAAATTATTATTATTATCGTAAAGCATTTAACTGGGTGAATTTAAACTTGGTAATAATGAAGATGAATGATCGTATGGTTTTGTTTGAAGCTTTGAATCGTCTAACCCTTACATTAACTTATCACTTTACATGATTTTTGTCAGACTTCTACTTGAATATACGTTGCATGTTTGGTTCCATATCAAGATTTGCTCATATCAAGAATAGATATCATCTAACGAACATTTCTTCGTTTTGCACTTTAATACCTTCCTTTGGAAAATCCTTCGATCTCTTGAGCTCTTATCGTGATCCCCTTCGTCTGTTAATCATCAACTCATTACAGGATCGAAGAAGAAGACTGTCCATACATCGGCTTCTCTTTGTATCAGTTTACTATATTTCAATTTCTTTTGACTATGACTCAATTTTTATAGCACTAACACCCGCAACCTGAGAAACCCTCGCCTGTTCTATTTACTAACTCACCACACCTCCGTATGGCCCTCATGCTTTGGTTGGTCAATTCGAATTCATATTTCTTTGATAACCTATAACCTTAAACTGATTTTGACCCTCCCCCACTCATAAAATACTGTAATAATACTTCAATAATATGACAATAAATTGGGCTTAAGCCCGCACTAAAATTCAAAAATCTCAGTCTTATAAAAAATCACCATAAAAACAAAACTCCCTGGCGGGCGTAGTCAAATCTCACCAACCTATTAGCCATCAGACTAAACTTCGTGTCCACTGATTGACACTTATAAGGCACCTACCTTCTAAACCTTTATTAAGTTCATTGCATATTTAAACTGGAAAAATATTTGACGTAAACTATCTTAGTCCATTTTTATTGAAAAACTCTTAAAAACGAGAAGATTTGAGCTGAAAATTGTTTTTCCTAATTTATAAACAAAAAAATTAAGACTGAATTTCGAAAAGAATATAACTTTAAAATTTCTCTTAATTCATTACATAATCTTCTAATAATATAAATTGTAATAATTTTTCCAAAAATTTGTATTATAATTCTGAAATCTTCTATAAGCATCAGTACTATTGTTGAGACAAATTTTTAACGAAGCTGTTTTTAAGAGTATGACGATTAAAGTAAGTATTGAAGACGCCTTTTATTTCTGAACGACTTTTGTCAATTCCATTCAGTACCAATTATTTGACCTTTTTAGCTCTGAGATGAGAATGGTTAATCGCAGTTCTCTTATATTTATTTATAAAACACACATATACATTTTTTTGAAATTAACCGGGCTCAAGTTTTTATTCAAGGAAATTTATTTAATTTCTGTTACCGAAATTTTAGTTTTGCTTGATTTTGAGCTAAAAGAATTTTCCCGCTTATTTCCAAATACATATATTTCACATAAATGATTGTGGGCAATAGGAAATCCACCCCCATTTCTCAAAACCAATTTGCAATATATTTCCTCAGTTAATCAATGCTAAGTATTAATCAATATAAGAGAGTTATACAATACCCTTTTCCTTTCAAAAAAAAAAGAAGTGTATATGTTACCAACATAAACATAATATTTCAGTGGAAAATTATCGATTTGCTGATGAACCATCATCGCTTATATAAAAGCTCTCTATTTCGAGTATTGTTATGGGTCAGCAGCGCCTAGGGTCGTTCGAAACATTTTCTAGTTCACTTCATCTGATATGAAAACGTTTGATTTCTGTTATACCCAGATATCAGGGGGTTGATTTTACCAATCATCCCCCTTTTAGAAAAAGAAGACCATTTCCCATGTTGTTTTTTTTTTCTTTTTTAGGAAACATGTGTGTGGGTGCGAGAGTGTCTCTGGTCAAGAAGTCTTTCAACTTGACCTCTTAATCAACTCAACTATACATAATATCGACGGACTTCACATATTAAATTGATTGGACTTATCTTGAATGAAGTAGCTCTAAAAAAAGGGCATGATGGAAAGCTACTTGCATCTTATCACATCCCTCCAGACAGAATAGCGAGTTACACAACAAAGTATGTGTCTATCTCTTCATATCAATCAATAATTTTTTGGCAATCGTTGTGATCCAACTAACAAACTCTTTAATAAATAATATTTTAGCAAAAAAAAAGATGTTTATTGCACTAGAACAACAACACATCAAAAACTTTGAATTACTAATAAAACAATAAAATAATGACAAAAACAGATAGGAAGTAAGATGACAATAAATTATTTCCAACAATGACATTTTATGTGAGTTTAATGTATTTAATAAAAATAAGAAACCAGGAATACGAATGTCTCAGCAGACGACTAAAATAATGATATGAAAAAAAAGAAAACAAATTCCATGTAAAACAAAAAAAAAACACCCTGATTTTTGTTTTGTGATGTAATAATTCCCGCAATATCAAAAACTTGATTATAGCAGATTTGACCTTGGTTTGATGTTAGAATTTTGATTTTATGATACTCATACTCATCATACCATAAAAACATAGCTTTTTCCTCTCTTATCAAAAGCAATAAAAGAAATATGAAAGGGAATTTAAGTCAGTCATGTAAAAGTCAAGGCTCATTATATCCTGAAGGGTGAAAAGAGCATTAATAAATTTGTCTACAAACAAAATGAGACTTTTTCTTATTGTTTTTTTCGCTTTTTTAGATGCTTTTATTTTGTTGTTGTGATTGATTTTGGTGGAAAGGGGTTGGTGTTTGTTTTTTTTTTGTATCTGTCTCCACAGTGGAATTATAAGGGTTTATAAAAATGTATATTGTGTTTGGTGTATCAACACAGTTACTGTACATTAATTGTATTGACGTAGTTATCAATCTTTAAGGGTTGTCAATTTTGTAACTTGGCTCCCCGAAAAAAAAGAAAAAAATAGACCTGTATAAGTAGTTTATTAAGAAGTTGAACAGAATGTTTAAAAAATGGTTACATAAATCAAACATACTTTTATTGATTATGACAAAATTAATTGCTCGGAAAGATGATGCCATGGTCAAGTTGTCAATATTGGTATGTGGAGTCAATATTGGAAGTGGGAGGTTTTAATGTATTTTAACATTATTTAGTTTTCGAAAAAGAAATATTTTTCCCGAAATGATACTAAAGTCAAAATAACTACATTTCTCAAGAAAAACTTCCACATACTTACATATATATCGACAAAAACTACTTTGTTAAGGTTTTCCAATGAGAGGTTTCATTTTTAAATAACCCGCTATTTAGGCAGTTTGACAAGTGAATACATAAAATTACTAGAAATAAAAAGTATTGATGTAGAAAATCCAAGCCGATCCAGGCGTTCTGCTCACACAAGAAAACAAGCCGGTTGATCCGAAGCAACGTCGTGAATGCGCTATTTGGTTCCTTGAAATGTATCTAAATAATCTGGACTTTTATCGAAAAATAACTTTAAGTGATGGGTCTATTTTTCGTAAATTTTGAACTCGAAAAATGCAAGAATTATTGTTGAAAAAGACCTCCATCCATTACGTTTCACTGTTTGGCGAAGGTCTTGGACTAAAACTCGGAAAATCCAAGAATTCAGTTTCAGTTTATTTATTTATAACGCATACACAATAAGATAAAAAATATCTTATAAATTAGTGAAAGCCTATGACTTAACTTTATATAACAATTCAAATTTTTTAAAAAATCCAGTAAGAAAATAATATAAAATTAAATTATATACAAAAAAAGAAAATAACAATAATTTATAAATAAAATATTAATAGAAATAATAGAAATAGAAGAAGGAAAATATAGTTACGTTAGTTAAAGTTAAAAAGAGAAGTTTGTTGCTTTGGTTCGAAAAGAAGATTTTAATACTTTTTTGGAAAATATGTATATCACTTATATCCCGCAAATGTTGGAAGTGAGTTCCAGAGGCGACATGCAGCGATGAAAAATTGCCTTTCTGAGGTCAAACACGAAAAGCGTGGCAAAATTACCGATGTCGATCTATTCGATGTTGACATTCTAATTTTTTCAAACAGTTAAGCTGGTTGGCGTGTTTTCAAGATTTAAAAAAACAGTATCAATGTTCGAAGCTTCATGAAGTCATTAAAAGGCATACTAAGCAGAATCTCTTGCAAATGTGAAATATGGTCGTACCTTCTTAAGCCAAAGATGTATCGAATAATACTATTGAATGCTATGTTGAATTTATGTTTTGTTTACTGATGGAATCGCAGTTGTAAAAAATCTCGCATCCATGAGTGAGAACAGGTATTACAAAGGTCCTTGCAAGCTTTAGTCTGGTTTTAAATGGACTGATGTTTTGGGCGGTCTACAGCGTTCTAAGCGTTTCATAAGTTTTACCTACTAATTGGTTGATGTAGTCATTCCAGGTCAATGTTTTATTGAAGATTACTCCTAGATTTTTACTGGAATTTACGTATTCTAATGTGTTCTGGTTTAGAAATATGGAAGGAAAGTATGTTAAGTCTAAATCTTTTCTTGACATAAAGAGGCATTTGCATTTGTTTGCGTTGAGAACCAACCCATTGCACGACGCGACGCCCAGATATCTTTTCTAGTTCTTGGTTCAGGGTGAAAGCGCAGTCGTCAATTAAACCCAAAGGACAGCTTTTGTAAATTTGAATGTCATCGGCATAAAAATGTTTTTATACTTCATTTATAATGAAACCGATTTCATTCACATATAACGAGAATAGAAGGGGGGATAAAATTGATCCTTGAGGAACTCCTTGTTGAACCGGAAGAAAATCGAAGAGATTTCCATTTAAGAAAACGGCTTGCTTTCTATCATTCAAAAAGGAAGAAAGTAGCTTAATAGCTCCTGAAGATATGTTGAATCTGTGACGCAGTTTATTCAGAAGTATCGAGTGATTCACCATGTCGAATGCTTTTGAAAAGTCTAATAGGACTAAAAAAGTTACATTATCAATATCGAGTTCAGTCCTTATGTCTTCAATTATTTTAGTTAGTGCCGTTATACAGCTATGTTGCGAACGAAAACCTGATTGAACATCGACTAAAAGGTTATTGCGACTGACGAAGTTGCTTAATTGTTTTTTGCATTATCCTTTCACATATCTTAGACAGAAATGGAAGTATTGAAATTGGTCTAAATTCATTGCAGAGCGAGTTTTTGTGGATGGGAATTATTTTTGCTTTTTTCCATTGATGTGGGAAAATGCCAGTCGTAAGGATTGAATTTATTACATGTGTAAAATAGGGTAGAAGCAAAGGAAGAATAGCTTTAATAAAAATAGGATTCAAATCATCAGCACCAGTGGCATTTGACTTTATACTTATACAACTTTCAACTATGTCTAAGGCGTTCACACAATCGAAATTGAACAAAGTGTCTGTAGAAGGTGGAGGTATGGTATTAAGAGATACATGGTCTCTTAGAGTTATTATAGGTGTAGAAACAAATTTACTGTTTAGCTTATTAATATTCAATTCAGCTGGAAAATTATTTCTTTGTTTGTTTGTTCCTAGCTTGTTGTTTCATATTTTACGACTATCCGATTTTAGTTCTAGACGGTTAGAGTAGAACTGTCCTTTTGTGTGTCTTACCTCTTGAACTACTTTATTTCGCAATGATTCATACAAATCACCGAGCTCGTAAACACGGAACCGTTTCCAGCGTTTTTATACTAGATCACGCTGATTTATAAGTTCTTTAATTCTACTAGTAAACCATTGTTTATTTTCGCGGATTCTAGTTTGTGCTTTCAATGGAACGTGTCGATCAAATAAAATATTAATATGTGTGTTTAGAAACTCGAGTTGGTCATTTGGTGAAGGCATTAGGAAGATGTCATTCTATGCTATCATATTTATATCATTTTCAAGATGTATTTTATTGATATTCTTAAAATCTCTAAACTGAATTCTAGAAATCACTTGGTTTACACTTGAATTAAAATCATAGGTCAAAAAAATAAGATCATGTCTAGAAAAAACTGGTGTTTCAAACTGATCATATAACAGTACTCTATCTTTTTCACTTACATATTAGTGGTCTAGTAGTGTACAGAAAGACTGGGAAAAGTGGGTGGGTTGAGTATTGTTCACTGAGTGCAAGTCAAGGGATCTCATGTTTTCAATTAACCTTTTGTCAGTTAAATGGTCACAGTTAAAGTCACCGCATAACGTTTGAAGAGATAACAGTAATTTCTTCAATAACTCCATAGATTTGTTCCAAATCGATATACCTATTAGGTCTATAGATAGTTCCCAAGAGAAGATTACCTTCACTGCCTTTAACCTCGAAAAACAAATACTCACAAGAAGAGCTGGGTGTATAGTATAACTTCTAACAGATAAGGTTTTCCTAAACATAGATAGCAACACTTCCTCCTACACGGATGGCGTCGATATATGTTTCAGAAACGTGGTTCTCTGCACATGTGAAAGATGCAACATACTCTCTTAGTGGATATAGGATCTTCCGTTCTGATACGTGCAACCGCGGAGGTTTATTGTTGAAAAGTCCTCAATCCTGAACGTTTCACTGTTTAGCGAGGTTATTGGGCTGTGTAACTGGATCTTTCTTATTAAAAAATGAGGCTGGTGCAACTGTATTCTATTCCATTACAGGCAGCCACTTTAACCTAACCTAACTGTTACTGTGAATGGTTTGCGCTAACAAGCTATGAATTATGGTGTAAGGAATCGGAAGATATAACAATATGGTGCTTCGTGTCATACAGGCAAAATTTCGTCGCAATTTAGCTAGAACTGTTCTGCTTAATATTCAACGATATCTTTTTTAACACCTTAAGGCTTTTTCCTTAGGGTAACATGAAACATAAAGTCTATTCCAATGCTCAACAATCGATTCAAATCCTTAAAAATGGAATTCGTGAATTTGTCGAGAATACACGGTCACAAATGTAAGAATTTGTCGTATGGAAAATGAAACCATCTGGCTGATATCTTTTTTCATTGTTAATGACATACTTTTCTTCTTTCAATTAAATAAACACCAACTTATTTCTTGTACACCAAAATGAAACCTCTTATTGGAGAAAATCCTATTAACATGAATACTAATTTGTTTTTAACAATTTATCTTCGTCTTCTATTATTATTTCGATTTGATATTTATATGTAAGTGTTTTGAACTTGGTCAAAATTTAAGTGATTACTACCACCTCACTTCAATACTTCAAGTTCCGCTTATAAGATTTATTGATTTGACAACATAATATAAGTTACAATACAAAAAAAAACTTTTAAACAATTAAATTATCCTCTGCCTTTCTTTATTGTCGTCCTATTTACATGTTTAAGGACATTAGGGAGTTCCTAAATTTTAAAAATATTTGAATTATTTTTATAGTATTCGTGTTTAAAATTCTACTTACAATTTTTGTAATTTTGTAAGCCTTGGTAAATTTCTTGAAAAGTATGTTGTTCACCTTAAGGTTTTTGATGATATCTGGGAGACTCGTTCTGACATCCTACAAAACGTCAATTCACCTATTCCAATTGCTAGGCGACGATGTCATCCATATGTTACGAACCTGAAGCTGTAAGCGGTTAGCGTTGTGATCTACCTTTAAATGTGATACAAAGAACACGGTACCGTGAACTAAAGCCAGGTGAAGGAAGTCCAAATTCAAAGAATTCACTTTTGAATAGTGTAATAAAGCCAATTTTTAATGGGGAAACTTATTACACTTAAACAAAGTGAATTAAAGCCAAATTGGTTTTATTTCACTTTATATAATTAGTTTGTAATAAATGCAAAGAAACTACATTGTACCCAAGCTTGGGGTTGCAAGTGGGCGCATGACCCTCCCCACACTTTTATAAAGTGCAAAAAGACCAATATTTGAAAGGTGGATATATTTAACTTGGTCTTATTTCACAGAAAGAACAAAGAACACACCAAAGAACACTCCGAACTTCGTTTGAACTAAGTCTACGGGAGTCTTGAAACTATGATTTGTTTCCACATTATGTGCTTTTAGCTTAAAGTTGATTGCGTATCATAGCTTTTGGAAATTACACCATAAGCAATTACTCCAAAATGTTATTTTGTAAAAAAGCCAGAAAGTTCTTTATATACTTTTTTACGGAAAAAGGCTCAAACTTCTGTAAACAAATCCATATGAAATTTCAGAAAAAAAAAAACAGAAACTAAATTTATGACGTTCTTCGTTTTCATTTACTTTTTGTCTATGGTACTTCCAATCAGATCAGACATAATGTTGAGTATACAGTTCATGAGTGCAACGTTTTGGATCTGCCCTTCTTTACAAAAAAGGCCAAACATTCTTTTAACCACTTTTTTGTACAGCTTAGGATTTAAATTTCGATCATTAATAAAGAATCTATGTCTTGAATTGATAACAAAACCACAAAGCAACATGGTCCTGCTGGTAGTACCCGTGTAATGATGGTTAGTGTGTTGGACTGTCATGCAAGGAGTCTTGGGTTCAATCCCTGCCTGTGCCACCTTTATTTTAAAAAAATAATAATTTTCGCGGGTACTGCCTCTTGCGAGGAATTGACAAGTCCTTCAAAAGTAATTCTTGTCATGAAAAAAGTGCTTTCTTAAACTAGCCGTTCGGATTTGGCCTAAAAATTGTAGGTCCCTTCCATTCCTGACAACAGTACTCGAACACATGAATGGTTGAGAGTTGTAAGTCACTAGGCCCTGGTTCACAACGGACTGTTGCGCCACCCAATTTATTTATTTAAC
Source organism: Eupeodes corollae (assembly GCF_945859685.1). NCBI lineage: Eukaryota > Metazoa > Arthropoda > Insecta > Diptera > Syrphidae > Eupeodes > Eupeodes corollae. The sequence continues at coordinate 41,924,903 of NC_079148.1, forward strand.
ATGGTCCTTAAAAAGGACCATTCCCTTGTCGGATTCCATTTAAAATGTTGATTGATCTGGATAACAATTCGGTTATTTTGACTTCTTATATTGATCATGAATATAGCCTACTCAATTTAGTCAATTTATTTATGGCGTCCAAAAACATATAGAATTTAGTAAGTTGATAGACTGATATTGACATGACAAAAACCTACAACCCGTATGTAAAAATAAATTTAAACCTTCTCGAAATAAGGGACACCCTAACAAACCTACATACATATTTTGTATCTGCAGTTATTGTGGTCATTAATATTTCCTTCTTGTTCAAAACTAATAGGTATATATACATTTATCATCTTAAGAAGGGATAACATTCCAAAAAATAACCTCCCTTCTTCTGTATAATGTATCTACAACAAAAGAAAGTTATTTTTATATACATACATATATATAAACACATTGTATAACATAATTTATGAAGTATTTACGCAAATTTGTGTTTTTCTCAAAGTTTTTCTTTTATTCATTCTTTCTCAACATCTACGAGTACCAACAACTTTAATATTAACGATTTAATGAAAAGTTTTCATCACAAAAGTTTAGATAGAAAATATTGGATAAAAGTATACCTACTTTGAAAAAGTTTTACTATCTCTAAATTTCTAAAATAAAAAAAGATGTTTGAAGAAATACAAAAATACTTTCCATTAACAAGAATTCAATCTCTTTATTGACAAACATTTTCAGGATTTTTATAATTTTTCTTTAAAATAAATTGGTATTAGTTAGAGACTCGTGTAACAGATATCTACAAATTAAATGATTATCATCATTGTCAGGAACTGTTTTAAAAAATTTCGTTAACAAAAAGTTTAACAAAGTTTCGAAAGTGAAGCATGAAGAGCTTTACGAAAATTCTATTTAAACAAAATGAGGCCACTTAAACTAACAACTCTTTTCTACTTGTCAAATATTAAAGAAACCGATAAGGTACACATGAGTTTTTATTGCAAACATTACTTACTTACTTACTTAAAGTGGCGCTACAGTCCGGGGCGGACCTGGGCCTCAACCAACATGCGTCTCCAGCCAGCTCGGTCCCTACCTAGCTGTCTCCAGTTTCGCACGCCTAGTTGGTTGAGGTCCTTTCCCACCTGGGTGCGCCACCTGAGTCGCGGTCTTCCTCTACTGCGCCGTCCCTCGTGCGCTCTACATGACTTAGCCATCTAAGCCGTTGGACTTTAATTCTGCTAACTAGGTCAGTGTCGCTGTACAGCCCGTACAGTTCGTCGTTATATCTTCTCGTCCATTCTCCATCTATACGTTCGGGACCAAAAATCACCCGAAGAATTTTTCTCTTGAAGCATCCTAAGACGCTCTCATCTTCCTTTTACGGGGTCCAGCCCTCAGCGTCATAAATGAGAACCGGGATGATGAGTGACTTATAGATGGTGATTTTAGATGCAATGACTAGACATTGCTTGGAAGAGCTCTTCCCTATAGATGCTGTCATACGCGGATTTAAAATCGATAAAGAGATAATATCTATCGATTTGAATTTCCTGGGTTTTTCCAAGATCTGCCGTAGTGTGAATATTTGGTCAAAAGTGGACTTTCCTGGTCTGAAGCCACACTGACAAGGACCAATCAGGTTGTTGACGAATGGCCTCAGAAGTTCACATAATACGGAAGAGAAGATTTCATAGGGGATGTTAAGTAGACTGATTCCTCTATAGTTGGTGCAGTTTAGAGGGTCTCCTTTTTTCAGGATCGGGCAAAGAATACTGAGGTTCCATTCATCGGGCATGCCTTCTTTCAACCATATCGTACAGATGAGTTGGTGCATGCTCCCTACCAAGTCATCGCCTGCTGCTTTGAATAATTCGGCAGCGATGCCGTCAGCTCCAGCAGCTTTGTTTGACTTAAGTTTAGATATAGCTATCTTCATTTCGTCAAGGTCGGGTAGGCGGAATTGTTGATCTGCGTCGCCGAGGTTGAGTGGTTCTATCTCCCTTACAGCGGAATTCGGTTCGTCATCGCCGTTATATAATTTGGAGAAGTGATCTTTCCATATTCTCAGCATCGACTGCGGTTCTACTACGATGTTCCCCTGATCGTCTTTACAGTCTTTGGTTCGTGGATGGTATTCTTGGGAGGTTTTTTTTACCTTTTGGTAAAATTTACGAACCTCATTGCTGTTGTGACATCCTTCTATCTCCTCGATCGCGAGCTTCTCATGCTCTCTTTTTTTCCATCTAAGAAGCCGGTGTTCCTCTCTCCGCTTCTGCTCTAGTCGTTTTGTCCAGCGCCGTTTTGTATGCCTCTTGTTTTGCAGTGTGCGCTTACCGGCATTCGTCGTCAAACCAGGGGTTTCGCTGTGGTGGCCGTGTGAAACCTAGCACTTCAGAGGCGGCATCTCTGATGGCTGCAAGGCAATGTTGCCACTGGTTTTCAATGCCCAATGCAGGCAGCATAGGACTCCTTAAGAGGTTATTAGAGACTCGATCGGAAAAGGACATGGCAGTCTCTTGCGATTGTAGCCATCTAACGTCGAATCTTCTCACAGTACTTCCTTGTTTTGGCTTGGATCGGGATATCCGTAGACGTACCTTGGCTACAACGCGGTAGTGGTCCGAGTCAATGTTGGCCCCTCGGAATGTTCGCATATCCTGTATACTGGAGAAGTGTCGTGCGTCGATCGCAATGTGATCAATCGGGTTGACGGTTGATTGATCAGGAGATTTCCATGTCCCCTTGTGGATATTGCGTATGTGAACCACGTACTAGCTACCAGAACGTCTCGCCCCGCAGCGAAATGCACAAGCCTGAATCCGTTGTTGGAGGTGGTGTCGTGCAGGCTGTATCTCCCGATTATGCAACCAAAGATATCTTCTCTTCCTTGACATTAAAATCTCCTAAGACAATTTTAATGTCATAGCCAGGGCACTGCTCATATGTCTTGTCCAAGAGCTCGAAGAATATGTCTTTGCTGTCTCCTTCTTTCTCCTCTGTTGGGGCATGCTCGCATATTAGGCTTATGTTGGCAAATTTAGCCTTGATGCTGATTGTCGTGATGCGCTCGCTGCCTGAGTCTAGTTCCAACAACAAATCCACACCCAAATAGACGCTGTCTTTGTTCTTGGTAGCAGTCGCCGTAGTATATATCACAGTCTTTTAGTTTGCGTTTACCCGGTCCATCCCATCCCATTTTTTACGTGGCCAGGAAGTCACCCCGACGGCACAACCCTCAACCTGGAGAGCCAGATCCTTAGTATAACTCCAAGGAAGGGGAGCCGGATAAACCGCTCTTTACAGGCCTTGGCTCCGAATATGTCGAAGAAGCCCTATAAAATGTTCACTAAGTAGTTCAACCTTACTGGAACCGTAGACGCCACCGTCGATTCCATCTCGAGAATTCGCCCGTTGCCGCCTGGATAAGGAGAGGTGCCTTAGTGGAAACACCTCTCCCCCCCTCTCTCGTTTGCTGTCCCCAGCAACTTTCAACTGGGGTTGGAATCCAATCTCCAGTTGAGGTACTAGGCACCCGATGTTCACCGCGGGATGTGGGTTTTGAGAAAAACCTGTGGACGCTTGTGACCTCTTGAATGCACATGTCTACCATTTGAACATCAACTCTTAAAATAGGTTGTTTAAAATTCTACGCTTTTTACCCATATATTTTTCTGATGGATATCATAAATGATTCATACTTTTATTGAAATATTTTTCTTACTTTCAATATACATTTTTTCGACATAGTTGCAATTACTAACCACTTATAAATAAAAAAAAAGGCTGGGATGCGAACCACACTAATAACTTCCCATCCCTGCTGTCGATTTGTTTCGCTTAAAAAGTTTGTAGGTTTTTGTATTTTGTTTAAAATTGAATTATTCTAAATTTTTTTAAATGTTTGCATATGACGAAATAATTTAATTTAAGCTATATTTTTGTTAACGAGATTTTTACCAATTTTAGTAGCATTTCTTACAAGTTTCTATTTCTTATATATATATATACAAAAATGAACTGCTGTTCGTTAGTCTCACTAAAACTCGAGAACGACTGAACGGATTTATTTTATCATAGTCTTGAAATGTTCTTGGAGGTCTAGGGAAAGTTTAAAAGGCGAGAAAAAATTGAATAATTCCCGGGATAACCCTAAAAGAGCACTTTTCTATTTCCCGTACAAACGTTTTCTCGAGTCAATTTGAACTTTATTGCTATTTAATAAAGTTCATATTAAACTGTAATCACTCATGTTGTCTTTACAATTAAGGTGTGTTAATAACGTCAAAGAGTCAATTTGCAATTTATTACCGTTGCATAAAGTTCAAATTCAATCATATCAATGAAAATAGTCTTCGCTTGCGCTTTGGAGGTTTGGAGGATCTAATGTCGCGTTCCGAAAATTAACAAAAGTGAATCGCGAACGCGATTTAAAATTTGATAAATCTTAAGTTTTTTCCCAAATTAAGTTTCTGAATACAACCATTATATTTGACATTAGATTTGACAACCAACTAATATGTCAATCAATCTGTCGCACCGCACAGAGGAACCGGAAAAACATTAAAATGAAGTTTCTCTAGCGTTGGCTTCATCTGGAATAGCTGCGACTCTGCTAAAGGGTGATTTTTTTGAGGCTAGGATTTTCATGCATTAGTATTTGACAGATCACGCGGGATTTTAGACATGGTGTCAAAGAGAAAGATGCTCAGTATGCTTTGACATTTCATCATGAATAGATGAGCTAACGAGCAACGCTTGCAAATCATTGAATATTATTACCAAAATCAGTGTTCGGTTCGAAATGTGTTTCGCGCTTTACGTCCGATTTATGGTCTACATAATCGACCAAGTGAGCAAACAATTAATGCGATTGTGACCAAGTTTCGCACTCAGTTTACTTTATTGGACATTAAACCAACCACACGAATGCGTACAGTGCGTACAGAAGAGAATATTGCGTCTGTTTCTGAGAGCGTTGTTGAAGACCGTGAAATGTCGATTCGTCGCCGTTCGCAGCAATTGGGTTTGTGTTATTCGACCACATGGAAGATTTTACTCAAAGATCTTGGTGTAAAACCGTATAAAATACAGCGCGTGCAAGAACTGAAGCCGAACGATCTGCCACAACGTCTTTCAGTGAATGGGCCCTAGAAAAGTTGGAAGAAAATCCGCTTTTTTATCGACAAATTTTGTTCAGCGATGAGGCTCATTTCTGGTTGAATGGCTACATAAATAAGCAAAATTGCCGCATTTGGAGTGAAGAGCAACCAGAAGCCGTTCAAGAACTGCCCATGCATCCCGAAAAATGCACTGTTTGGTGTGGTTTGTACGGTGGGATCATTGGACCGTATTTTTTCAAAGATGCTGTTGGATGCAACGTTACGGTGAATGGCGATCGCTATCGTTCAATGCTAACAAACTTTTTGTTGCCAAAAATGGAAGAACTGAACTTGGTTGACATGTGGTTTCAACAAGATGGCGCTACATGCCACACAGCTCGCGATTCTATGGCCATTTTGAGGGATAACTTCGGAGAACAATTTATCTCAAGGAATGGACCGGTAAATTAGCCACCAAGATCATGCGATTTGACGCCTTTAGACTATTTTTTGTGGGGCAAGTCTAAAGTCTACGCAAATAAGCCAGCAACTATTCCAGCTTTGGAAGAGAACATTTCCGAAGAAATTCGGGCTATTCCGGCCGAAATGCTCGAAAAAGTTACCCAAAATTGGACTTTCCGAATGGACCACCTAAGACGCAGCCGCGGTCAACATTTAAATGAAATTATCTTCAAAAAGTAAATGTCATGGACCAATCTAACGTTTCAAATAAAGAATCGATGGGATTTTTCAAATTTTATGCGTTTTTTTTTAAAGTTCTCAAGCTCTTAAAAAATCACCGTTTAGAAGGCTGACGAACTGCGCATTCTGCCTTAAAAATAATCATTAAACATGCAATCACCGAAACACCAATTTGCAACATAGCCAAAAATAGCGCAATGGCCGAAAATGCTACAGGTATGCAAATTAATTAATTGGGATGAATGCACAATGGCCAATAAGAGGTCTCTGGAGACGCTGGACAGAACATTGAAAGATCTTCGTGACAACCAAAATATTTTTGGTGGGTCCATGATTCTGTTGTCAGGTGATTTTTGTCAGAATCTTCCAATTATTCCCTGATCAAGTGTTGTTGTTGATCTAAATGCATGCCTTAAATCATCGAATGTGTGGCAGTACGTAAAGACACTTCAATTAACAACTAACATGCGAGTATTTTTGCAACGAGATGAAACTGCAAATGTGTTTGCAAAGCAGTTGTTAGATATTGGAAATAATAAAGTTGCAATGGACACCTCGACCGGATTCATCACATTACCCACAGATTTCTGTAACATCACAGATTCAAAAGAGGAGCTTATTCAGCGTGTTTTTCCAGATATAGCGAAAAAGTTCAATAACCATATTTGGCTGGGTGAACAGAGCAATATTGGCAGCGAAAAATAAAGATGTCGAGGATCTCAATGCGACCATTCAGAATTTTCTTCCATGACAGTTGGTTTCCTTCAAACTAGTCGACAGCTTCTGCAAAAGTCATTTGAGAATACGCATAGTCGCGTGGCGTGCTTTCCTATTAGACAGTGTCCGGTTATGACACCTATTATCGAGCTTATATGCGATCTACTTAGAGATAGCAAGAACCTTGAACGTTTTAAATCCAGGGTTGGCCAGATTTTTTTTGTGGTTTGACACGTGTTGATGTTGTTTCACCTGGTGCCTGCCCTCCTCACAGCGTCTTGCATTAGCAGCAGTTTAATAGTAACGATTGGTATGCCAGTACTTGCTAAACGTGGTAGCATGGGCTGTACTGTACCGTTCCTGACGTTCGTCTGCCTTACAGTTACCTGGAAAGTTTTTGGCCCGGCACCCAGCAAAGGTGAATATTAAACACGACAGTTATGGACTATTATAGAGTTTGTAGAGACAGAGTCCAGAGATTTGATAGCGGCCTGGCTATCAGAGAAAATATGGATATCAGATGTTGATATCACGTTTTCTTTGAGCCAAGACAAGACTTCTTTTATCACCAAACGTTCCGCCTGGAACACGCTACAATGATTAGGTATGCGGAATGAGAGAATTATTTTCGGTCGTTTAGAGTACACGCGTCCACCAACCCCTTCTTTTGTTTTTGAACCATCTGTATAAAAATGGATTGACTCATCTTCCAGAAATGTCTATCATTCCTGAAAGATCTGCGAGGTATAGAAATCTAGAAATTTCTGTCGAATTGCAGTTGGGGGATGGTGTAGTCTGTGTGCTTTGGAATTAATTCTAAATACCTAAGAATTACGGACCGGCCAATGTTGTTGTTAGTCTACTGCTACGAAGCTAAACGAATAGCAGAGTTTGCAGCTATTTTTTTGCTTAATATGTCAATTTAGTTTTTTGTCTAAGACAAGACCCAGGTATTTAGCCTCGTCTGAGAATTTTAATTGGATTCCTTTAATATAGGGAGGGTTGACAAATGGAATTTTGTATCTCCTCGAAAATAAGACCAGATCGGTTTTGTGTGGGTTAACACCCAGTCCACACCGATCAGCCCAAAGTATTAGTCTGTCCAAGGCATTTTGTAAAAGTTCTTTTAGGATATTAGGATTCCTGAAACTGCTATAGCAACGTCGTCCGCATAGGCTATCACTCTAAAACCCTCCGCATCCAGACTAGTTAGGATTTCATTCACCACTAGGTTCCAGAGGAGAGGGGATAGAACACCACCTTGCGGTGTCCCTCTACTAACGAATCGTCTACTAGAAGAGTTGCTTAATTTGAGTCAATTATTCTGCTAGTCAGCTTTAAATGAATTACTTCCCGAAGCGAACTCTCTACATTTAGAGATGTTAGTGCAGATGTGATTGCAGATGTGTCCACGTTGTTAAAGGCACCTTTGATGTCAAGGAAAGCAACCATAGTGAACTCCTTATGATGGAGGGAATATTCGATGGTGCGTACTAAAGTGTGTAACGCTGTTTCCACCGATTTACCTTTACAGTAGGCATGTTGAGACGAAGACAGAAGTCTTGTATCGATACGTGCCCTTAAATGGATATCAATCAATCTTTCCAAGGTCTTAAGAAGGAATGATGATAGACTTATAGGTCGTAGACCTTCAGGATTGACTTGGGAGCATTTACCTGCTTTGGGTATAAAAACAACTTTAACTTCTCTCCATGCCGAGGGAACATGGACCAGGTAAAGACAGCTGGTAAAAATTGCCTCAAGGATTGGTGCAATTATATCAGAAGTCTTTTGTAATTCGACTAGTATTATTCCATCTGGTCCTGCAGATTTAAATGGTTTGAAGCTGTTGAGAGCCCATTGTAGCTTATCCCTTGTGACAGACCTTGTGGATATGTTGTATTTAAACTTGAACGTATATTACTGTTGCAAGTTTCGGTAAGAGAACTACCAGGAAAGTGAGTGTCCAATAGCAAGTTTAGCGATTCATTAATTGAATTTGTCCAGGAGCCGTCTGCATTTTTCAAGCAGCTTGGCATAGCTGGACTAGTTGAAAGAATTTTCCGTAACCTAGAGGCTTCAGAAGTTTCTTCTATCGTGTCACAGAAGGATCGCCAAGAAGATAGCTTGGATTTCCTTAGTGCCTTCTTGTAGATTCTTAGGGATTCTTTGAAGGAGTCCCAATGAGAGGCTAGTCTTGCGGCTTTGGCCCGGTTGAAAAGTTTCCTGCATTCTTTCCTGAGCGAGTCAAGCTCTGAGGCCCACCATTGTGGTTTCCTCTTATGTGTATAAGTGGACAAACGATATGGACGACGTAAAGTCATTTCTCTAAAAACCTTTAATTTAGACTGCAGAGACCTTTAAACCTTGAGAAATGTCAACATTTTCAAATTCAATAAATCGCACCGATTACAATAACTTCCTATGGGAAGTAAAACAAAATTCTATCAATATTTTTTGTCGGTATTTTTCCAATAACTCTTAAATTTACTAACATATTTACAAACATAGTTTGTAGGTAGACATGTATCTATTAAATTTTAAATTGTTTAATTCCCATTTGCACTTATTCCATCCGTTTGTATGTAAGGAGGATAGATAGGCTTTAAGGTCTTAGACTTAGCCTACCTTACCTATTAATATTAAAAAACATTGACATCCGTTGAACGAAGTTCATTCATTTAAGTAATCAATTTAAAAAAAACTATTTCTCATCCTCTGCGTCTGCACTTCTATAGTTTCAACGCTCTGGCCTGTGTTGAGCTTACCTAATTGATAGGAAACCACAATATTTACTTTTGATTTCTATTTCTAGCAGAATATTTATTGCAGAAATAATTTGCGCGGCTAACTTTACTTCCTATATATTTTGTCAACATATAGGTATATAACTATACATGCAGGTACGTTTATTCAATTTCTAATAAACGCAACACACTGTCTAAAAGCCTACATCTAAACACCCACCAACACAATAAATTGATATAAAAATGAAAAGTAAGAAATTCCCACCCAACACACCTCGTCGTTGGCGTTGGTGGTGGTGTAGGTGAGGCACCTGGTGATCAGGCTTGCCAGATTTTCTTGAGGACTCTTTAAATCTTACCTAGAAATAAACAAGTACTTTGCTAGGCATAAGTACTTTCCTACTAGGGTAGGTATATAGGTACCACTAGGTAAGATTCAATTTCACTCCATTCATCTCTGTAAACTAACTCTTAACGCCTTTCAGACTTGATTTAATATACGTGCTAAGTTATCTACCTACCTACCTAACAACTTTTATGACTCGGAGCATAATATAAGATCACCTTTACTAAATTCCAATAAAATTCAACAATAAACCACAACTCATAAAAATTACAGAAACAAAATGTTCCAAAACCTGGCAAGCCTGTTTGTTTTAGGATTTTCTTTCTAATATGTAACATATCGCTGATGACACGTGTTAGGCATTTATAAACTTAGGATTTTTACACACATGCACCTACATCTACACCATCATCATGTGTATAATTTGTATAAAACTTTTGCAAAAATATTTAAATGTATTTTACTTTCCTACTAATACTACCATTCATACCTACGCAATGTATTGCGACTTTTGAGTGTGCTCATTTTTTTAACGAATCGACTCCGACTGCGAGAAATTCCATCGCTCGCATCCAACAACCCACACACACCCCTTTTAGTTAGTCTTTCTTTTGAAAATTTCGCATTTTGCAAGAATAAAACACAAACAACAATTATACAAAAGAACTATAAAAACGGGGAATAAAAAAGAAGAAGAGAGCCATACCATAAAGCAAGAGCAAAAGAGGAGAAAAAAAGAAAAGCTAGGTAAAAGTGTCTGCTACTTCTGCTTCTGCTCTGGGATGGGAAGTCTCAAATCATAAATACAATGCAAACATAGACAACATTTGAGTTTTGAGTGGCATTATGTGCGTTTTGTTTACCTTCATAAGAACAGTAATAGAGTACTTTTTTAAATTATGTCTAGAAAAATCCCTTGAGTAATAAAAAAAATCCCTTCGGAATTTGAAACTAGAAATTAAAGCAAAAAAGTAAGGATGACGAAAATATTAACATTCTTTAATAAAACATCAACATTTTTTCAATTCCTCATTCAGTTTTTAAGTCCAATGTACCATTGAAAAATGGAAAATTCATAAAATGTCCCAATAGTATTGAAACATTTCTATTCTAATTTGCTCAAACTTTTATAAATAAAGAACTGCTACACTATTTTAATGGTTTTTGTGTGTATTAACAAAATAATTGGAAAATTGACAAGAAAACACTTTCCTCTTCAAAACTTTTGAATCAAAATTTATTTTGTGAAAACCAAAGGAAAATATACCAAATCATCAAATCTGAGGGAGTTGCTAGGTTGTTATACGATACGCATTAAATATTTGTTTGGCTTTGCTTTAAAATTAGAATACAAAAACATAACAATAATAATCTAATTCAAATGAAACAGAATATTAAATATTTAGTTACAAAATACATTAAAAACTCGCTCCATATATGGAATAAAGCAGGTCAGAAACGTTTCTGAGTTGTCGATTGAATGTGTTATGGGAGTTCGAATATAGCCATTCTGGTATTTTATATATCACAACATGTGAATGTTTACAGAAATCAACTCGTGTATTCAAGAACTACACTGAAATTTTCTAACCTACAGCTTTGAGTTTCGTTCAGATGAAGAAAGGTGTGGAAGCTTGCGTGCATTTGAACCTTACGATTCCAAAGCATTCTACTCAAACAATAATACTGCCTTTTGTCACATTAATAGCTTTACACAACTTTCGTTTCACTTAGCTCAATTCACACAGGAATTCTGGTCGGAAATATCAAAGATGCTTTATATTTCAAAATTAAATCGTTGCATTCAGTACTCTGCATTCATTCAAATATATTGAATGTAAAAGCAACTAACCATTAATATTCAAATGAAATTTTAAACTATCACTGTACATTTTAAAACTGATGGTGGACTCAGTAGTCATTATGCTTCGAAATCTAAATCAACCAAATCAATATATTGGAAAGCGTTTGGTGATAAGAAAACTAATGAGTTATGTTAGTCACTCGACGATACTGAAAGAAAATTTTAAAAATGAGTTAGATCATCGTCATGACGATTAACTAATCGAAAGGCAAATCCTTGACCCATATTTTTCTCATCGTCAGTTATGCAAGGCATGGAATGCTGACATATAGACAAACCTTCATCTTTATTTGTTCTTTCACACAAGGTGCTTCAATAAACCCCGCCAACGGTGACCTCAATTTGAATAACATCCTGACGCTGTCGACGCTGGTCGCATAGACCCTTTTTTTAACGAAAGATTTTTCTTATTATTTAATTAAGAGTCAATTTTTCATTTTCAATAAATGTTATTTTTTGGATAGTTGCAGATATTTTATCAACCTTAGTCCGTTTATTTCACTCTTAATATTGTAAAGGAAGACAAATTTAATTATAAATTAAAAACAATACAAACTACAAACAGTCATAGAATAAAATAATTGCTGCTAGCCTTCTGAGATTCAAAAAGTTCGAAAAATTAAAAAAAAAAATATTGCAAAATAGTTGAATTAAGTCATGTCCTGCTGAAACTCGATTTATTTTCTTATTTGTTGCATTTTATTGTTTATTTTTGAGTTTTTTATCTAAAAAAATGGTGAACTCAAAGAAAATTTAGTTTAGTCTTACTAAAATATTGCCCCCTTGTAATCACTTCAGATTTTCAGAACATCTTCGAGGCATGGAGCCAATTAAATTGATCAAACATGTCGTTTTTATTTTTGCAATTGGTCCTTACAATTCGTCGATATAAAATTTACTATAGATTCTCTTTGGGGTTAAAATCTGGTTACTGTTTCCTTGAAACCGTACTTTAAATGGTTTTGACGTGTGATTTGGGTCGTTGTCCTGCTGAAATAACTATTTCAGAAGCAACTGATCCTCAGCGTATCGCAGAATTATATTTTTCAAAAAATCACGGTACATAAAACGATCCATTATACCATCTTTTTGGTGAATCGGACCAAGTCCCTGCCTTACAAACATCCCCAAACCATTAAGTTACCTTCTCCGTGTTTCGCAGTAGCTTTGGTGTAACGTGGATTTAGTTCATCTTTGTCTGGTCTGTGAACATGACGGATACAATCGAAACTCTTGAAATTGAATTTGACTTGGCCAAAAACTCCTCCATTTTCAGTATGTCCAGTTAATGTGGTCATGAGCAAATTTTAATCTCGCTGTCGCAAGCTTGTTTTTATTAGAAATAAAAAGCTTTTGTATAGCTATGAACGATCTTAATCCACTATCAACAGCTCGTCTCCGAATTGTTCTCGCGCTGGGTCTTTTTTTAATATTTAAGGTGTACTACAAACTATTTCATTCTTCGTGGGACATTAACATTGCAAATTTTTTATTAAAGATATGCTTATTTTAATAAAAAGTTTATTATATCTACCTCGAAAAGTGTCGATTACATTTTGCACAAAAAGACTTTTAGTCAAATACTAGAAACATACCAGAAAAATAACAATTTTGTGGTTCCACAGCGAAATTACTTGGAAACGAAGAATTTTTGATCATATATATTCCATTCAAATATAAAAATCTTTAAAAAAGCGCGAAACTTATTAGTCTATGAACACTGTCACCATCATAATTAAATGCTCGTCCAGAGAATAATACAACAGAAAAAAACTTCCACTCAATCTCTCAAACTCTTCTTAACAGTGCTAAAGCTCAACAAAAAAAAGAGAGATAATAATAGCAATGTGTAGAAAGTAGTACCTAAATATTGCAAATCCTCAATGATCGATTTAATTGAAATTGATTAAAAAACAATCCGAATTGATGTAATTATCATTTCCTTTCATCAAATAGCGGTTTCACATCTTTTAACTTTAGTTTTATGGTATATTTTACAAAAAGCCAGTTACGCCTTGTTTGAGACATGAGAGGATGAGCAAGTGAGAGAGAGAGAAATGCCAAACACTACCATGTTGAGTGTTTTTTTTTTTTTTTGTTTTGCTATATAGGTAGAAAAAGTTGTGTTTGGCAACAATACTGTGAATGTGGTTTGTATTGTTTTGTTATCTTCTTTTACTTGTTTTCATACTGTTCCTTATTGGGTTTGGTTTGGTTTTTATTATGTTTTGTTGTTGGGAGACACAATTGGGGCGGAAAGGAAGGAAATGTCGCCAGCTCAGCATCAGCTTCTTCTTCAGTACAGCACAATATTTTAATAGTGCAGCGCCACATCAATTTATTATAAAAGAATGGAAATGGATGCAAAACAAAATTGATGACGAATGATGAGACGGTAACTCTACTGATACATTAGTTCTCAGCTCTCCTCCAACTCCGCACCGGTTCAAAGAAAAATTCAAATTTGAATTATCTTTATTTAATATATAGATGAGTTACATACAAAGATGTGTTTGGATTATGGATGTTTGGGAGTGTTGTAATAGAGTGCAAGCAATGTTTAATGTTTTGCCGGGTTTTCTTGAGTGAAATAATTTTCGGTGTCAATGTTGCCATTGTAGCCAATGCAGTTTATGTTTTAGGATTAAGAGTATCATTATTGAAAAATAGAAAATGATCAGTCTATCAGACCAAAAAGTATTTCGCTTAAAGGTGAGCTACCAATAAATGTATGTAGGTTAGGTACCTATTTTTCAATGAAAAAATGCTTGGTTCCACGGTTGGCCAATTTGTGTCCACTTTTATTATTTCACTATCAGATAGTTAGCTGATTCGATTTTGCGTGAATAGCTCTCATTTGGGCAGATGTCACTGTAGAAGATGTCATCTTTTGACATTTGATAAGTAAAAAATTCCATTACTAAAAGTGCAACGGTACATATTATGATTGATATTGTATGATTTGTATGAGAAGGAAACTATTTATTCGAAAACCATGTATGATAATGTTGAAATTTTAACGAAATGTCAGATTTCAAAGAATGACATTTGACAACCGCTGACCATGATGTTTCTAAATTTCTTTGTGTCACATAGAATCCTTACTTCACAATACGTTTAAAATATTTTTTACTTACAAAACTGACATAATGAAGGGATCTGACAATCATTTGTACTTAGCTTAGGTATATTTCTTCATATTTTCAACCAATGGTATTACAGTTTTATATCAAATCATTCCATCAACAAAAGACTCAAAGTTCGATGCTTCCGTTGAACTTTATACATACATTTGTGAAACTACTTTAGTTATTTGGTAACACATTTTGAATTGAACTCGTAATTTCATTCAAAATTGTATGTGGGTGTTGTTTCTGTTATGTTCTACGCACAATAATAATTAAATTATGTAGGTACCTTACCTATTTTGGTTTGGCGCCAATCTTAAAATGTCCCGCACATATGATGTAAAATCAACAGTTTGTTAGGTAAATTGTAAATAGGTCTAAAAAAAGAAGTTTGAATTTGAACTTACAGAAACCGATCAACACCACCTTTGCAGAAATAGACAAAACAAATGTTAAGTTGGATAGAATTTTAGGTACTTGTGTGCGAGTATACTGTATTTTTTATAGATACGGATAAAATATTTTCTAAGTACCTTGCCATATAAAGCACGCAATTGTAACGCAGATAGAAATGTAGGTGGGCTCATATCTAAGTTTACTTAAGTTTTATTTTGGCATTAGCCATACCCGAAATGTCAAATTACTTAAATCTTTAAAACTGTTGAGATTTTATTTCAAGCAGTGTAATGAAAAGAGCATCTCAACTAAGATTGTCTGTTTGATATATTAAGGTTTCTAAAATTGGATAATGCGTCTCCAATTAATTTCTTGTCACAAAGCTTAAATCTACTTAGAGCGTAATTTAAGGTGCACATAAGAATGAAAATTCTCAATTGAATGTTAAAAAGGAAAAAGGGATTTTTCATTATAAACAAATAAATCCGCATTTTTTAATATAGGATTACAAAAAATATTTAAACGTAACTTAATTCACTGTGATAAAAGGAGACTCTTTAAACTGCACCAACTATAGAGGAATCAGTCTACTTAACATAGCTTATAAAATCTTCTCTGCCGTAATATGTGAACGTGTAAGCCTATCGTCAACAACGTGATAGGTCTTTATCAGTTTGGTTTTAGACCAGGAAAGTCCACAGTCGATCAAATATTCACATTACGACAGATCCTGGAAAAAAACCCAAGACCACCAAATCGACACCCATCATCTTTTCATCGATTTCAAGGCCGCATATGACAGCACCTAAGTACCCGTGGCATGATGGTTAGTGTGATGGACTGTCATGCAAGGGGTCTTGGGTTCAATCCCTGCCTGTGCCACCTTAATTTAAAAAAGTTAATTTTCGCGGGTACTGCCTCTTGCGAGGAATTGACAAATCCTTCAAGAGTAATTCTTGTCATGAAAAAGTGCTTTCTCAAAACTAGCCGTTCGGATTCGGCCTTAAATTGTAGGTCCCTTCCATTCCTGACAACAGTACTCGCACACAGGAATGGTTGAGAGTTGTAAGTCACTAAGCCCTGGTTCACAACGGACTGTTGCGCCACCCCATTTGATTTTTTTGATTTTGATATGACAGCACCTACAGCGACGAGCTGTATAGAGCCAAGAACACCAAATCGACACCCACCATCTTTTCATCGATTTCAAGGCCGCATATGACAGCATCTACAGGGACGGGCTGTATAGAGCCATGTCTAGTTTTGGCATCCCTGCCAAACTCGTCCGTTTGTGCAGGATGACCATGGAAAATTCAACAACAACTTAACAGAACCTTTTGATGTCAAAAAAGGTTTTAGACAAGGTGATGCGCTGTCATGCGATTTTTTGAACATCGTTCTTGAAAGAATAATGCAGAGCTCACACGTCAACACTAGAGGCACTATCTTTCAAAAGTCTGTCCAATTACTGGCATATGCTGATGACATTGACATAATCGGAAGAACTCAGCGTGATGTCAATGGGGCTTTTGTGAGTATTGAGGCAGAGGCGGCAAAAATGGGTTTAACGGTTAATGAGGGCAAAACAAAGTACATGTTGTCGTCAAGAAAGGATCTACAACACCGACGTCTTGGTCAAAACGTCACCATCGACAGACGTTACTTTGAGGTAGTCAAGGACTTCGTCTACCTAGGCTCCGCTGTAAACGCAGAAAAGAACACCAGAGCTGAGATCAAACTAAAAATAACTCTTGCTAACTTCTGTTTCTTTGGGCTAAGAAAGCAGTTGAGTGGTCCTCTCTAGAGGGACCAAAGTGTGGCTATATAAGACCCTTATCATCCCCGTCCTGCTATATGGTGCAGAAGCATAGACTATGACAAAAGCGGATGAAAGCACCTTTAGTCGGTTCGAGAGAAAAGTTCTTTGTTTGATCTACGGTCCCGTATGCATCGAAGGGGAGTGGAGGGGAAGATGGAACGAAGAGCTGTACGGGTTGTACAGCGACATAGACTTAGCCAGAAGGGTAAAAGTCCAACGACTAAGATGGCTGTGTCACGTAGAGCGCATGGAAACCAATGCGCCAACTTACAGCGCAAAACCGGAGATATCTAGCTAGTGACCGAGCTAGATGGAGAAGTTTGTTGGGTGAGGCCCTAGTTCACACAGGACTGTAGCGCCACCTTAAGTAAGTAAGTAAACTCACTATGAGATACAGAATTCCGTTCAAACGCAATAAAATATAAGAAATTGATATTTTTAAAGCATAATTTGTGCACGCTTAGCCGTAGAGTCACTTTATTTTACAGAAATACATATATGTGCCCGATTTCCGAAGACTTCATTGAATATGATTAAAAGTATTTATTGCTCGAATTGTATTAGTCTAAAACCGCATATTTTTAGGAATAAGCTATTCCTTATTTGTTAATAATAATGCACCTGTGGCATTAGTTAGTGCGTTGACTGTCATGCAAGGGGTCTTGCGTTCAATCCCTGCCCGTGCCACCTTAATTTAAAAAAAAAAAAATCGCGGGTACTGCCTCTTGCGAGGAATTAACAAATCCTTCAAGAGTAATTCTTGTCATGAAAAAGTGCTTTCTCAAATTAGCCGTTCGGATTCGGCGTAAAATTGTAGGTCCCTTCTATTCCTGACAACAGCACTCGCACACAGGAATGGTTGAGAGTTGTAAGCCATTAGGCCCTGGTTCACAACGGACCAAAAAAACGCCTATTTTTACTGCATTCGATTGTTGTGAAAGTTAAATTTGATTTTGCCCAATTAACTTCAAAGCTGTAAAAAAAAGGCAATGAAACTGCACTTTATTCTAAATTAAGATGTCAAGAAAAATTAGCAAATTCGTTTGTAAAAGAACAAAGCCTATCTATTTGAAGAACATTTTTCAAAGGCACCAAACAAAATGTTATTTTTTTTGGCAAAAAAAAAACATTGTATTAGAAATCCAGTAGGGGCAAAAGACACCATTTATCAAACTCCCTTCCCACCTCTGGGTGCTTCAGAGCCAAAACTATTCCGTCGTGTTTAACTATTTTCTCTGTGTCCTTGTCGGTTAAATTCCAAAACAATCTACAACTTCAGAAAACGTGAACCGGCTAAATGAATATAATAACTGAAAATTATTATAAAGAAAAAAACAAGTGTTTTGTTGGGCGCCATTTGAATAGGTGCAACAATGCTTTAAGATTCCAAGCAATAAACTTCGATTCTAATTACAGTAATTACCTACTTATCGCAGCTAATAACTTAACTCTACTTCTACGTCTCAATAGTCTTATAATATTCAGATACAGCCTAGGTTGATCAATAAGTCTTACTAGATATACGTGAATCGATAAGCAACCTTATCTTACCTACCAATTTTATAGTAAGTTGTAACTTTTCAAGATCTTTAGGAAGCATTTTAGTCAGGTTCCTATCTATCGACGAAAAGGTACCCAGTTTGAACTTAAATATTTACAAATAGCAGCAGAAATACTAACCTACATTGTTCTACCTTCAGAACTCAATTTTGTCTCAACAAAAACTTAAAATTTAATTTCATAACAACCGGCAACAGATAGGAACCCCCTTTCCACTTAGTTTAAGCTTTATTTCATAATAACCGGCAATATATACATTAACATTTTAAGGTACTTACTACCAATACAAGAATACCTACCGGCCAAACAAATTGCATACAACTTTGCAATTAATTCCAAGGATTGCATTAAATTGCATTAACGGTCATTAACTGCTGCGCATAGATTTGACAGGTAGTAGGTACCTACCATTGCTATCTGTCATTCTTTCATATCTACACACCTTGTGTAGGTAATCAAATAATACCTAATTGCGCTTTACCCAACATTAAACAAAATCTTCTTCAATTTTTTGAAATTCAATAAAATATAAAAAAAAAAGATACAAAAATTATCATCCTCATGACATGTGTGCACTGTCGACGTCGTCGTCGGTCGTTAGTCGCCGTCGCTGGTTTTTCATCATCGTCGGTCTTACCGTACCTATCTTCTAGTAGTACACAACAAGCAAGACAACGCGAAAAATAAAAAAAAAATATCTAAATATTATTATTTTTGTTTTTTATTTTTACTATGATTTTTTTTTATAACTTTGTAAAAAGCAAAAGTAAATAAAAAACTATTCAATGAAAACACGGTATTCGCCTGCTCCTCTTCCCCCTCCTTCTTCTTCTTGACGTATCTCGTGTGTACGGTATATTTGTTTTTGCATTTGTAGGTATGCGTCGCGCGTTTACTGCTTCTATACAGAGACACAACACCGGGCCATGCCATGTCATACTCATAGCTCATAGAGCCATAGCCCAATGGGCTCACTCATCAGAACAGAATTGAATCAGTTGAGTTGAGTGCTTGAATTGAGGGATGAAAAGGGAATTACAAAGATAGAAAAAAAACTCACTCAAAGTCAAAAGGAGCCAGAATCAAAATGAAATGAGTGTATATATCTATGGTTATGTGTATGTGTGCATGTGTTTAGGAATTTAATTTTCCATCCATGGTTTATTTAGCAGGCTTGCCATATTAGCCTATTTACCGGAAACTGGGCTATTTTCTTTCAAAATTTCCAACAACCATTTCAGTATGACAGTCTAATCATAATTGTGCTTAAAATAGCCCAAAACTTATTTTACTTCAAAGTTTTCTCCGAATAAATACATGATACATGTAAGAAAAACATTTATTTGTTTGTATTTTTTATTCCCAATTGTTTTGTTTTTAAGAAAAATAAGTCATTATTGAATCTACCAGATTTGTCTGTATTGAAATTGGGCTTTTATTTAGGCCACTTTTTTGGCGGCTTCCAAACTTTGGAAAACAAATATATGTATACGCTAGTTCCTTAAAATATGGTAACCCTGGTTTTTATTTTATTATATTACACGCTAACTGTGTGTGAGTGTGTGTGTTTGTTTGATTAAAAAGCATAGAAACAAGTGTGTGGCTGTGTGTGTGTAAATCTGAGTGATAGGCAATATTGCCATGCCGGCCGCCAGTTACCGCACTAAATTCACAACCGAACGGTCGGGTAGAAACAAAACCTGCGAATAGTTCGTCTTAAGCGCGCTGGTTGTAAAGGCGTCTTTTTCTTAAAGCGCTGACTTTCTTCCTCCATTCAAATCCGTTGAATGTGTAATATTCTCCTCCACTACTAATTGTGTGAGAGATAAATTTATTTTGTGGGAAATATATATATTCTAAAAAATTCTGTTATACTCTAAACAAAATAATATTATCCAAATGTAAAATCAAAGAAATAACAAAAATAAAAACCGAGAAGTTAAATATCCCGCTATAATATATAAAAATACAGTTCGCTAAAATAATCATCAGTTTAATTTTTGTTTCTTCCTGAATGAGAGACACGGTGTGAAAAACTAAAGCATATTTTTGTTTTTCTCAAATTTGCAAGGCAATTTCAAGAAAATTAAAAGAAAATAACGATTAACAAAGTTTCAACAAAAAAAAAAAAGCCGCAAATTTTTATAACAGTAAAACTTGAAAAGAAAAGTACTCAAAAAAAAAAACTACCGCAATTATTTTGAAAAAAAAAAATTATCTATATTTCTCCATTTAAATAAAAGAGAAGAAAGTGTTGTCCTCCCGTGGTGTCATGCATGCACCAGCAACAACTATCTGTAAACAGAAACACCACCTTTGTCAGCCTCAGCCTGAGTCTCAACATCCTTTTAACTACTCTACCAGCAGCTTCAACCAGTTCCAGCAAAATCAAAATAAAAAAACAACGACGAGCGCTAAAAAACAAAGTCCAAAAAATTTTGCCGCTAGTCAAAGATTAATCGAATTAAAAAACATCATTGTTCCCTTGAAGAGAATATTTTTAAGTTCGCGAATTTTATTGCAAGTGTCAAAAAAACTGTGTTGGTGAAAAAGAATTTGCAAAATAAAAAATTGATTTTATGTTTTCTTTTTTTTTTTTTGGGAAAAAATAAATAAAAATATTATTTTCCTGACATTTTTATAACAAAAAGAGAAAAAAAAATCAAGTGTGATAAATTTTTGTGGATTAAATCAATTACCGTTAGGTGAGTACTTTACCTAGGCTACCCTACCTAATTAAAAACAAAAAATTTACCCATCTATCGATTTGTTTTATTATTATTATTATTTTGTTGTCTTTTTCTTCGACCGGCTTTTCTCACATTCAATTTTGCTATTTTATTTTTATCTTATTTTCTACAAATTAATCTTTTTGTAGTTTTTATTTTTTATTTTTGTTCGTCGTCGTCGGTTTAAGTGAACTGGCTCTGTGTGAATCATCACTATCGGCTAGGCGGCTCGGACTCGGGCTCTCATGATGCAAAAAATGCAAAAGAAAAGACTGTTCACGTTCAGTTTATTCGAGAGAATATCGAGTGGGAATAGGAATGCAACTTTTCCACTAGACTTTGTTTTCTCTATGTAGTCATAAGTTAAGAGTGCACCAGTGTCAGTGACTTAGCGCTTTAGTTGTTAGTATTCAATATGCAGAGGAACGCGAGCTAGAATTGCGGTATTTTACTATGCCCGTTTTGTAAGCATGTAGGCGTGTAAAATATACCGGCTAGTTCCCCCGATCTCTTACATTTCTACGTCGACAACTACGACGACGACGACGACGACGGCATTGCAGAATTTTGTGAAATAATACAACTTTATTCTAAAACAAAAATAATATGTATTGCACAAAATTGGGTGAGGCACTAGCTAGACAGACAGACAGACGGACAGACGCAGCAAATATTATGTGCAATGTAGGTACATGACAGACGATTTTTGGTTGCGTGTTGCCATATGGCTTTTATTTCAAAGTTCTTATAATGTCTTTTATTTTTTATTTTTTGAAATTTGTGGGTGTTTGTGAATACCTATTTGTTGTGCCAAAATTGGAAGCAGTAATTTTTGAATAATACTGGAATTGCTTTACATTCGATTTTTATTAGAAGACTAGCAGACCCGTCAATGCGTTGCTTGGTCGAAATTGTATTTTTACTGCTTGCAAAAAAAGAATAAACATTTTACCCACCACCACCATTCATTAATCTTCATCGATGTCAATAAAATTTATGATTTGAATAACCTACCTTATTTTATTATTAGTTTCAGCGGAAATTTGAGCATTGCTTTTTTTTCTTATAAATTTGAGAATTGGGATATTTCCAAGAAACAAAAAACATACAATTAAAATCTTAACTTTAACTCTTGGTAGAATTTTATCATCCGCGGCATCTGAGTTTCATTCGTGCCTTTGCAATTCCTCACACAATAATTTTAGGGGTCCTATAACTCCTGTCGGGAATTTGCAAATCCTCCTTCAGTACTTCTTTTTAGGTATGAAAAGGTGCTTCTCAATTTAGCCAATTGATTTCGACAAACAAAATTGTAGGTCCCCTGCATTTCTTAAATTTGCAGCTAACATTTTTGGAAAAATATTTTATCTTTCGTGTCAAAAAAAACTCCAATTCTGCAGATTTATTTCTGAAAATCTTAAATTCGATAAATCAAACTTGTTAATTGAAATTTTCTCACATCCACATTTTTGTGTTTGATTATTTTAAAATCAAAACAAATTTCATAATTAAATCAAAAAAGAAGGTACAGTGCATCAAAAAATTGCGCGTAAAGTAACTGAACTAAAAGTTTTCGACAAAGTGTGTGATAAAAAAATGTCCTGCCTTTCTAGAGGATACACAAAATAATAAAAATATAACTAATTACCTTCCTCTCAACCTTTTAAAAAAAATTAAATATGAATTTAATCCTCCTAGATCCTAGTTAAGTTCCTCATTTATGGATACCTTTCAACCTATGTCATAGATCCCATGGGTTAGGTGGTCCTAACTTATAATTAAAATTTTGCTCAGATTTTTGTGTTTTCTGATTCGTGGCGGAATTCTATAATTTTGATAAATTCTATGATAAGCTCAAAAAGCTTTTTTCTATTTAATGAAAAGATCGACATACAAAATATAGAAGAGTCCTACGCCTTTACTTCCTTTCATTTCCTATCTTAAAAATGTTGTTTTGTTATAATTAGCAAGCACTTGACAATCAAATTATTATTATACAAATTAAAGCATGACAAAGTTGGTACGTAGGTATACATATGTATGTACCTAAGTAGTAAGTACCTTTGGCTGTTCAAGACTGTATCATGTTATACAATTTCTCGAACTCGTATCAAGTCGCGCTACACCCATTTCTGAGAGGATACCTATACAACTAAGTTGATAACAAATACCTATACTAACTTATCTGTGTAGGTATCTACACTACATATATCTACCTTAAACCATTCTACTATTTCACGATTCAATGAAAGAAAATTTCACAACTTTCACGATACAAACGACCGACAACGCAAGGAGGTTTATGCGCAGAACCACTGCAGCTGCATTGACGCTAACATTTACGTAGTAGTTTATTTTGCCGGTTAAAATAAAAAAAAATATACAAAAAGAGCTAAAAACCTCGACGACCTCACCCTATCTATACCAATCTACCTACATAAAACATTTTTTATATTTTTTGCTCTCTGTTTTTGAACTTTTCCAGTTCTCCACCCGTCGTCGTCGTCGTCGTAGTTGTGAGTGGGATGAGAAGAAAGTATAAGAAGTATGTAGGATTGTAGGTACCTACCTAACCTACCTACCTAACTATCTAAAGCTTAAGTAAGGCCCAAAAAGTTTAAAGAAGAGTATTGTTTTGTTGCATTTTATTGTGTTAGGCTCTAGATGTACATATCTATTAATTCTGTTTTTAGATATTTTTTTTGATAGATAGATAGGTATGTATCTATAGGTAGGTATATTAAAAAAAAAATATTCAGTTACTCAGCACAATTTTCTATGAATCCAAATCGATATAAAGTGGGCGTATAGTAATAAAACAATGATAGCTCAGGCGTCGTCGTCGGCCGTTGTCGGCTCGGTTGAGGGGGTGAAATTTGAAAATGAAAAAAAAAAGAAATAATAATAATACTACTAATGGGATGTTTTTCCTCTTACGCCATCTCTACTCTTGCTTGTGTCATGGCTCATGGGCGCCACTAGTATAATTGTGGGCCTTTTTACTCTTTAGGGTGTATTTTGTCGTATCGTAGGTATAATAGGGTAGGCATATAAGTGTGCTGATAATAATTTTAATGCAGTAAAATTTAACCTAAGAGGTTTTAATAGATATTTTTTTTTATAATGGAAGGTGGTAGGTAGATAGTACATTGGAACCCCCCCTCCCCTCACCTTTAAGGTGAATATTATCAATGTTTCTTTTTTTTAATGGAATGTACTTTCAATGTAGGTACCTTCTTTTACTTAACTGTGTCTACGTGAGTATAGTTATTAGAAAGACTGCAAAATTATTTGCATACAAAAGTGTAGATACCTATCGAGAAATTGAAAAACATATCGATTTGAATTTAAATCGGATTCTTAAATGAACCCGTTTATATTTCTGTAGAATTAAGAAAAATTACTAATATGTGTCTAAATATTAATGAGAATTGAAAAGTTTCAAAATTCTAAGAAACTAATAGGTGACATTTTTGATGACTCTATCAAGAAATTTGTATTCATATTATCAGGACCTGTTTTGCCGGATGACTTGGCGATTTTTAACAGGAAATATGTTAATAACAGATTAATTTTGTTTATTTGAAACCAGGGGTGTATTTTCTTATCGATTACCCTTTAATGTTTTGATTCTTAAAAATGCGTGTGAATGGTGTTTGACTCCTTTAAATTTAAATTAGATTAGACCTTGTAATATGCCCGTCGGAAAAAATGTATAGGTACTATAAACAATAAAATTCGCCTCGAAATTTAGAGTTCGCGAAAATTGACATTTCTAGTCTCAAATTCTGTGACAATATTTTAGATTTGGATAAAATTATGATTTTTTTTAATATTGCCATTCGTAGTACCCGTGGCATGATGGTTAGTGCGTTGGACTGTCATGCAAGGAGTCTTGGGTTCAATCCCTGCCTGTGTCACCTTAATTTAAAAAAAAATAATTTTCGCGGGTACTGCCTCTTGCGAGGAATGGACAAATCCTTCAAAAGTAATTCTTGTTCGGATTCGGCCTAAAATTGTAGGTCCCTTCTATTCCTGACAACAGTACTCGCACACAGGAGTGGTTAAAAGTTGTAAGTCACTAGGCCCTGGTTCAGAACGGACTGTTGCGCCACCCAATTTAATTCGTAGTACATATATTTCCTGAAACAGATATTGTGACAAGTCCAATTTTAAAATTGTCACATTCCTACGACTTAGGACTTGTTCTGTTAAAGAACCTTACCCTACCCACTGAGAATAAACCAGCCCTTAAACGGATAGATCAAACTTTTATCCACTGTCTATTTTAAAGTATCGAAATAAAATATCGATAAAATTTAAAATTATTCATAATTAAACCATGCATACATTCCATTACTAGTCAACATGAATTAGGAATGCTTAGTTACTAAGGCATAATTTATATCTACAAACTTTTTGTTGTATTCAAAAATCTTATGAATGTTGAAAAAATTAAAACATGAATGTATAAACGGTGCGTATGGCTGCGGTGCGGCGTACCTATCTAATGGTAGCGCTTTTAAATAGATATACGACGTTACGCACTTGCGTCATACATAAGCTGCTGAATTATAATGAGATTGAGAAAATATCTATATGTAGATAGATAGGTAGGTAGGTAAGTAGGTATGTAGCTAAATAAATACCAACCTATGTATGTTGGTATGTATCTACATACTTAAAACAACAAACAAACGCACATTCAATGGGCCGATAAAATTTGAACGTGTCTGAACATGTTCCAAATAAAATATTCCAATGTGAAATGACAGGTTTTAAGAATACTTTATTTTAAAAATATATATCTAAGTATGTAAGGCTTCGTTTTCGGTGATTCTTCTAAAGAATAAAGACCAAAGATCAGTGAAGAAAAAGAAGAGTGAGATATAGATGAGCAATAATAGGGTAAAGTGGTTGCGAATTGTGATCCCTTAGGATGTTCATTCAGATTTATTAAATCGTTTTCGTTGCCGTTGTTTAGAAAATGAAGTAGGGCAAATAAAATTTGTTTTGGTTTCTTTTTACTTACATATTTGTTTGAAGGGTTCTTTTAAAATTTTGGTGCTTGATGTTGATAGGACTATTTTTGTAGTTGTGGTTATAGTTCTGCTTGTTCTCTCGGATCAGTTTGGATAAATTGAATAATTGAATACCTAATTTAGAAAGTTCTTATCAAACATTGTAGAATTTTTTCGGTCAACATTCAGCTCTTTCGTCGTAATTTGAAACAACTTACCTACTAATTCAGCTTTTAGTGGAAAAATCTTCAATGAATTGATGATCTTCGTTATTTTAAATTCAAATTAACAGAAATTTGAAACAATTAAAATTCAGTTAGGTACTGACGTTTTTTGTTTGTTTGTTTGTTTTTTTTTTTTGAATTTTCAGATTTAAATGAAATGGGTGGTAGTAGGTGAAAAGTCGATTTGAATTTGAATAATTGGAGCAAGTCCTATTTTTTTTTAAATTTCAGTACAAAGTGGATTTTGTACCCGATACAAAAAATGTCTGGAGAGGTTCTAAGTCGATAATAGGTCAAAAGTTTCAGCTGTGAATCGACGTTTTTGTTGTTCTATTCTCGAATGAAAGTATAATCACTTATAAATTACATCACTACTTATTTCGACCAAATTTTATAAGACTTACAGCTGGGTTCGAAAAATCGAATTAAAAAAAGAAGTGTTTTGAAATTTCGAATAAATTTCTCCAAACCAATCAGTCAATTTTTGCCCATTATTTTCGATTATTTTTCGAGATCTTTTGATCCTCAAATGTGACAATCTGCCTCCGTAGTCGAAATGGTTTTCATCAATTAAGATGATTCGATGAAAATCCAAATCAATTTGATGCATTTCAAGTGCACAATTGCTACTGATGGACCGACGTGAGTTTTTGTATTAATCGAACTTTAAAACATTGTAATACAGCTGTGTTCAAAATAATAGGAGTGCTTTTCAAGTGTCTTTTTTTACCATGGATATACTGGTAAGCAGCCCATTTCTCTACCGGTAAGTATAACGGGACTTTAAAGATGATAAAACAATGAACTGGTTTGCAATTCATAACCGTTTACATTTGTAACCAGAGATCAAATGATCTTTACTCTCAATCAGGCTATTCAAAATAATAGGAGTGTGTGTACGTAAAAAAAAAAATCAAAAACTTAAAAAAAATAAACAGTAAGTTACTAAATTAAAATAGGAATATTAAATAGTTGGAATATCTAAACAAGTTTGGTTATTTAGTGGGCCGAGGAAAGCACTGCACCGACGGAAAACGGGAAATCATAAAAAAGTTGCGAAATGAAGGAAAAACGTATAAGGATATAAAGTTGATGTTAGGGTGCTCTGACCAAATGATCACCAATGCTGTAAAATATGAAAAAAAAGTCGAAACCCGGGGACGGAAACGAGAAACGAGTGAAAATGACGATCGTCATCCTTTTGCGTCCTCTAAGATGATCCAGGAAGATCTAGGACTGGCAGTAAGTAGCGTAACAATAAGAACTCGATAATTTGGAACACAATCTTTGCGCTCGCAGTCCACGTAAAGTGCCGATGCTTACAAAAAAACATGTAGCCGCTCGTTTGAAATTTGCAAGAAGCCATTCTAATTGGCCTGCAGAGAAATGGCGAAACATTTTGTGGACTGACGAGACCAAAATTGTTTTATTCGGTGGAACTGGCTCTAGGCAATACGTCCGACGGCCAGAAAATTCCGAGTTTAAGCCTAAAGTGATGGCATGGGGCAGTTTCTCATATGCTGGTGTTGGCCCCATACATCAAATCATTAGCACGATGGACCAGCGCGTTTATGTGAACATAATGTCCAGTGTGATGCTGCCTTATGCGAGTTGGAATATGCCGGTTAAATGGGTATTTCAACAAGACAACGACCCGAAACACACCAGTAAGTCTGCCAAGGAATGGTTTCGGGTCAATATGGTTGAGGTCATGGACTGGTCGCCTGACCTCAATCCCATAAAAAATGTATGGGCAGATGTGAAACAGGGTGTTTCTCGACGACGATCCTTGAATTCGTGGCAGTTGTGGGACGCAGTCGAGGAAACATGGAACCAAATTCCAGTTGAGCGTTGTCAGGACCTTGTGAACTCTATGCCACGCAGATGTGCAGCAATTATAAAAAGCAAAGGATTTTCCACAAAATACTGACAAAAATCTTAATATTGAATATTCTTTTAGTTTTTTATACTTTATTTTGCTTACTCCTATTATTTTGAACAATTCTTTTTGACTTTATTTTGATAAAATTCATGTTTTTACTACCTTATTTGTTTTAAACAAAGTAGTCTTTAAGCATAATAATAAAAGACTGGATTACCTATTTTGTACAAAAGAAAAAATAAATTTAAAAAATTATACAACTTTTG
This sequence comes from Eupeodes corollae, assembly GCF_945859685.1. NCBI lineage: Eukaryota > Metazoa > Arthropoda > Insecta > Diptera > Syrphidae > Eupeodes > Eupeodes corollae. The sequence goes on from NC_079148.1 coordinate 41,953,400, forward strand.
AGTCACGGTTTAATCTAAAAAGAACCGGCACTCCTATTTTTTTGAACACAACTGTACATCCAAATTTGATGTGGTTTGTAGAATGCCTAGTTCCAAAGATCGACAAATTTGTACTTTTGTTTCAACACTACGGACTTGTTGTTGAGCGACTTTCATTCTTCACATAACTAACTTTTCCTAAAAGGTCAAATGCTTCCAAATAATTTTGTATAATTATTTTGACATGTTGTGTTCAAAGTATTGTTAAAGCTTATGGTTTACTTGTCAAAAGTTGACAGCTTCAAATGTGACAGTTGCTTACACATCCAAAATGAAGTCTTTTATAAGAAATACCTAATTGAAAATGAAGATTTCAAAACTATCCGTCTAATTCTTATCAATTCTTACCTCGAAACATGATTTATTTCATTCAATTTTCGAAGTTATGCTTTCATATTGATTAACATTTATCAACATCAATATCACACATCATCATTCATCTCATCCTACACCAATAACAGTCACATAAACATCAACGTCATCATCTATAGGCACTCTACTAAGTCTATCAGCCTTCACACGTTGCACATTGAATTCTGTTCCGCCTTCCAATAAAACTAAACATACCATACACATGTCTGTTCTGTTGGGTATTTTTTTTTTTTTGAAAAACAAAACACTCATAATAGATTTGCAATATTGATTTTTGTTATTGTTTTTGTTAAAGCTGTCGTCCGATCTAGTCTACGCTACTCTATAGTCACCCATTTCATTATAGAACGTTTATATTAATTTTAAAATTTCACACGAACTTAATATCGCAAAGTTCTATTTTTAAAATAAACAATCATTAAAGCGCCACGTTTAACAAATAATATTTATTATGAATAGGAATGAAGAAACGTAGATAGGTAGTATCTACATGTGTGTAGTTACGTACTATTAACTCAACAATTCTCACCCCAACTATGCACATGAAAAATGCATTCCAATTTATAGTCCAGGATGTGCGGTTGGAATTTTTTAATAAGATTATTTTATTGTTTTTGAAAACAGAAGAATTTTCAATTAAGAGTCTATGACATTGTGAATACTAAAATTTCACTAGGTTTTAAGTTGTCATTGGCGCCTCAATCAACCGACAATTGTTATGACAGGTGTAAAAATTGCATCAACTGTCATTTTTTTAAAAATGAATCACGATGACAGATTTGTCATATTTTTGCAACATTCATGGTAAAACTATAGTATTAAAAGCAACAACGTTTACAGTTTTGTATTCTCTATAGATACTTTCGTGTTCGATGCACTCTAGAACTAGGTTATCTGACTATATGTGTCTAATAATTATTATTATCAGACTTTAGCTATGACATGTGCTGCTGCGCCATGATTGCTGCCAACCGCTAACCGGTGAATTACCCTACCCCACACACATCGGATATACAAACGACACGACGACAAAACAAAATTAAAAAACAACAACAAAAACTAAGTGAATGCAAGCAAAATAAAAATTTAAAATAACAAAACGAAGGAAATACAAATAATAATTTAATTACTCTAAGTGTTTAGATAGAGATACAAACTTAAAGATTTTTACTACTTTGTTGTACAAAAGATAGGTGTAGAGAGTGGAAGAGTAGAAAAACAAAAGCTAAAAAATAATAAATAAAAAAATAAAAATAATAACAAGTTGACGTATTCAATTTATACGAGTATAGTAAAGTATACTGCATAGTAGAAAATTACTATTAGAAAAAGTGTATATGAGAAATTATATTATATGGCAGTTGATGGCGCCTTTTTGACGCTGTCGTGCACATTTTAGTGTGTTGCTTAATCGTTACGCTGAGCTAGCAACTTTTGCGACCAATAGACCTAGACCAAGCAAAAACAAAATAAGCACTAAGAAAAACAAAACAATAATAAACAAAATAGAAGAAGAAAGAAAAAAAAATAACAACATTTTGTTGCCGTATTTGGATGTTTGTAAATTAGTAATCCACGACTAAGATTTTATTCCAAGAATTGAGTTGTTTTTGTAGCACATTAGTCATATTAGGATGTAATTTATAGTTTTGTTTAAAAGAGAATGACATTTTCTCTGTTCCTATAAAACATATGTATATGGTTTGTAGACTTTAAGAAGGCTTTTTAGAATGTCACTCAACTCAGATTTACTTTCGTTTGAGATTTGTGTTTAGCATACAATAAGAAAAGATTAGTTAAACATTTATTACATTCGTGATCAGTTTTTAACGGTGTTTTGTGTGTCTTTTGACAGCTGTCCGGTACCAACCAGTGTCAAAATTCAATAGCTAAAGGAAAATCTATTGATGTATCTTTCCATTTTTAGTAATGGCGTAATTTTTGCTTGTCAAATGTCAAGAATGACAGTTGGTCAAATTTCTGAATATTCATAATAAAACCAATTAATTCATATTTTTCTGGAATTTTTAAGTTGTTAACCTCTAACAAAAACATCCTTTAAAATTATATAAACAAAATCACATTACACACTTAACTAAAGTGATTTTTGTTTATAAATTTTGTATTAACAAAAAAGTACACAACCATGCTCGACTTGAATATACATATTTTAATGACTTATGCCTTCACGATGTAAAACTAATTTACATATTTATCATGTATGTATGCTCATAAAAGACAATAATGTTTATTATAAAAAAGGAAAAATAAATATATTCAAACATAAAATACATTCCCACATAAATGTACTTCTTCATATGCCTAGGTAATAAAAGAAGTAATAAATGCCCAAAAATAAAAAGACTCGGTTATCAATATAAACAGTTTATTACGCGGTTTATTTGGCATGATTTGATGACGTCGACAGAATTTACTTGTGTATGTCGCCAGATGGCATAGTAAAATAAACAAATAATTTTATTTGGTTTGAGTTGTTTTTTTTTTTTTTGTATAAAAATACAATAGAACCCTTTCAACGACGCTGATACACTTCCGGAATTTGAATAATTTATCATTCAAAACGGACAAATTCAAATCGATTGATATGACATTAGAATTGTATAATGCACAACACCCTTATGAAAAATTATAAGCTTTGCGTGTGATAGGTGACTAATGACTTTTTCGTTTGGTTTACAAAGGTAATTCGGGTAGCCCGGAAGACCTACACATTCTATTCACATATAAAATCCTTTAATACTTTCTCTTCTTTTCATACAGGAAGAGAAATATTTCTTGTGAAACCTTTTTCAATTGAGCTTTTATTTAAAAATGTATTCTTATTTATAGCAAATCATCCACAAAATATTAACTATAAAAATTTGTATTTGTTTAATTTCAGACGTTAATTTGATTTCCTGAAAAAGAGCCTCTAGTGCTAAGAGAAAAACAAAATCGTATTATTGTTACGATCATAATATCTTTTGATAGCAATTCAAGAAGAGAAGAATAAATATTAAACAAAATGACGCAGTTTTATCCAAGCGCATTTAGTTCGTCAAGTTCGCTACTCGATCCGGACTGGAATGATAGCGATACATTTGGCCAAAATTATGGTATCATAAGTGCCGATCCTGAAGAACTCTTTGAGGGTCTATGTTCGATACCGCGCAGCATATGCGACGATATAAGACTCCTCGAGTCGGCAGGTCCCGAATTTCCAGGAAGTGAACATTCTGATGATCTTGATGATACAGCATTGCCAGAGATTCGAAATTACAATTGTATGTGGTCGGGCAAATGTTCGCCGGAAAATAGATCAAGCACATCGTCATCAAGTGATAATGTATCAGATTCAGTACCAATGGCAGCGATAATTGGTAACAGTCACAAAATGATTGCAACAGTCATTAAAACAGAACCCATTGACGAAACAGACAACGAATTGCAATCATTTTCGTCACAGTCACGTCAAAGTCAAATACAACAACAAACGACGACACAGCAACAACAACAGCAGCAACAACAATATACAAATCAACAGAGCATGCAAAAGATACCGCCAGGCACGTCATTGCTTTTAAATTCAAGAAAAACGACAAACCAACAACAACAACAACAACAGCAGACGACACAGCAACAAATTCATAATAAAAAATTTAAAAACAGCAACAGTATACAAAATCCAGTGATACCGACAACAGAATTCATACGTGATCGCGATTTAATATCTTCATATGGATCGCCCACATTCGGCCGGCCCGATACACCGCATAGTTTGGAAGAGGACGACGACGATGCAACAGAATTCAAACATTCATATGATTTGACAGCGTGTGTGATGGGATCGAATAATATATCTTTGTTGGAGGCAAATGATCCTGACAAAATGATGGCCATCAATAGATTGCGCGAACAGCTAGAAGATACTAACAAGAAGATTGAACCAAGTCATGATGGCTCATTGGCGGATGTTATAAGTGTCATTGGTAAAGATACAATATTCGACAAGAGTTGTCGTAGCAAAGATGACGATGAGGGTTTCTTCGATCGGCAATATTCTTCGTCGTCACAACAAAATAATAGCTCAGCCGGTTGGGATTCCTCGGATGATGCATCATCATTTGATGGCGATGCAACTTCAATGCTGTCTAAAAGAAGTGGTTGCTCTTCATCTATGTCGTTTTCATCATCGAATCCAATTGGAGGCAATACTGCCTATCCAATCAAGCACAGTGATCACAGCTATACAAGAAGTAAAGACGGAATCGAAGACATAAGTCCAAATCTGGAAACTCCATCTGATTCGGGTGAGTTATTTTAATACTTTTAATAAGGCTTAGTGTGTGTTTATCCAATTAGAAAAAATGTCAATGTCCTCTATCATATACATACCTTCATACCACCACTTTCCAACAAAAATTCATAAAAGTGCAAAGTAGTGTACCTAAATATATATTTATATGTATCTACTACTATTCCCGCCTAAATAAGAATATACAAGTGGGCCTTGAACCTATCCCATTTGTGCGCATATTGTGTAGTACAACCAGACTACTCCATCTACAACTTCTTTGCTACAACAAGGAACAAAAAAATCAATAGTAACACGTGTGTTCAACACGACAAGTGTAGAAAATTCTTACGCTTGCGAAGACAAAACTGATTCTCCCCCAAAAGAATTAACACCTTTTTTTGTTCTTCCTTGGATTGTGGTATTAGTAGGCTCTCTGTATGTACGTTGAAGACAGCTTCAAAATGATTCTGTCGCCAGGATTGGTCTTGCGCAAAGCTATTTTCTCACTGTAGATACATAACATAACCTAGCATGAGTAGTATCGCGCCCAAGAAAAATCTAGATGCAAGGATGTCTGGAAAAAATATAAAACCAATTTCTCTCTCTTGCGGTTTTTTTCAAAAAAACCTACATACAATATACATACATACATAGGTATGTAGTAAAGTTAGGTAAGGTAGGTAGATAACTACTTTAGTGTTTTGCTTACCGCAAAAAGGTAATTTTTATGATTCCCTTTGCTCTAGGTTCAAGGTACCAACAGTTGTCATCAACGTTATACGTACGTTTTCGTCTTCTTGGTCTTCGTCGTAGTTAAATACAACTTAGCGTAAAGGTATTTTCCTGCTTATATGGCTTCTTCATCTTCATTTTTATCCATTCCATTTCTCTCTCTCTCTCTCTCTCTGTGCAGAAACAATAAGCCTAGAATTGGTGGTCAACCAAACTAGCTTTGGACTAGGGCCTCGTTATAATCATATATATGTATTTGTATATATATTTTTGTAATAGTTTTTGTTGCTAGGGCTTGAACTACCCCTAGAGGATACGCCACAACACGCAAAGTGAAATGTGATAGCTACAAATTCAAGTTTTTGTTAAGTTTTCCTTCCATTTTATTTCCAACCATTGAGGCGGTTTTTTTTTCTTGAATTTTTATTTTTACTACGACAAAACCTACCCAAGTCGTAAAGAAATACGAATATAGAAATAGAAGGAAATAGACTGAAATTTATTGTCTGATGTCACGTCTCGATGTCTGATGTCACACACAGTCTTGTGTAAAAAAGTAGGAAATATAATTTTTCCTTCAACCTACCTAATATCTTTGCTGCTGTTGCCAAGTCGATTCAGGCGAAATGTTTTTATTGGCGCCAAAAAAAAGCTCTTCCTTGTAGTTTGTTGTACATAGGTGGATCCTTTTTCGGAGTTCCCAATTTAAGGAAATAGTACACAGATAGATACTGGAGTGAATGTTGATAATGATGATGATATAACATGGGAGTTGTGATATATTTTGGAAGACATAAAAAGTAACCGAAGATTTCTCTAGAAACAAAATGAAAATGTGTCGGTTTCTTGTCAAAGCTTCCAAAACAGGTATATTACCCATCCATTAGAATGTGGTACCTGTCGAGACATTCCTTTCAATTCAGAACTAGTTTTCCATGGATTGAATTGATACCGAAGATGATTTGACGTTAAGGCGTCAGGCAAAGCTCACTTTGCTAAAAATGTTCGACCATCGTACTCGTACCTAATGGAAATCAGTATTTGAAAGGTTTTAAAAAAATTATCAACAACTTCGTTTGATGGGTTATCGAATACAGTTTCTTGTTATAATTGTTTTTTGTTGGTCTTTTTAATGGGAAAGATTTTAATTTTGGAATTTGTTCTTGTGGTTGTCTTTCAATCAATTCAATCTATTTAATAGGAAATAATTAAGCATTCTTTTGAAATATGGATGGAAAATAAGTTTGTTGCTTAATTAACCGCAAAATGTGTATCTTTGTGTATACAACTTTTTTTTTCATCATTGTCGTCGTCGTTGGTGAATTTTTTCTTAAGCTTTTCTCCTAAGAGGATTCCAATGGCAATGAACTGTTTGAAGGCCACATATGTACATTGAAGGCATTTTTACCCACGTGGTGTTGTCAAAAGTAAATAATATATCTGGGTAGTATCTAGAAGGAAAAAGTATATAGTATACTTACTTAGCTTTCATCCCCAATATTTAAGCTTTTCCCATTCCACGACTCAATCGTCTTTTTTACGACACAACGAAACGGAATCACGAAAAGGCTTCTGTTTTAAGAAACATTATTGTTTTTTTTTTTCTTTAATGAAGAATCCTTATGCCATTTGAGGAGTTTGTTACTTTCGCAGGCTCTCAATAAAAAGGTACTCATAAAAATATAATTCTACCGAACAACAATCTGATGATGATGACGACGCCGACGCCTGTTTCAATGAATTTTTATTAGCACACGTGTAGCAATCATGTTTACTCTCAAGGTCGCCACGATGCCGATGGTAGTTGTAGTCGTTGTAGTCGTCAACGACAACGACGACGACGACGAGTCGTTCTCGTTGTTGTCATTTGGATTCAAAATCGCAATTTTATGTACATATTCGTAACGTAGATATGTACAGAGAACTTTATATTGTGGGAGAGCAAAGCTTTTTACGCTGATTTTTGTTTGTTTTTATTCCCCTTCATTTCGTTGTTGATTTTTGGTTTTTTTTTGTCGGTATTATTTTTTGTAAACACGCAAAAAATGGCCCACCATCCACACCACGCCCAAGGTTCTAGAGAATCTGGATACACAGGATGATGATGATGATGCAGAGCAGTGTCTCGCACTGGAATTCTGTACCTACTACAAGATGTGAGATACATTTATCTAACTTAATTTGTTTTTTTTCTTTTCTGTATGAAGCTCTTTAATGAGATTCGTTAGAAGATGATGGGAAAGGAGGGTTAGGGAAATACTTTAACGTTAGAGTAAGAGTATGACTAATATTACTGTCTGAGTACTTAGAAATCTTGTTTGAAGATTGTCAAGAAGATAGTTTTTTTTTGTGTCTGTTTCGGTTTCTTCGGCACATCAAATTTGTAAGATAAATATATTAATATGTTCATATATGGTATGTACATACATACATACATACGTAAATACCTACCACCAGCTGAAAGTTGAATTTCAAGCTGATTACTATCAATTAAGGTGAAATTATTTAAATGAGAGAACTTTATGAGTATAGGCCTTTTTTTAAGAATGAATGGCTTAAAGCTTCCTGTTTACATAGACAGTCTTGTGTTGAAAGTTTAAAAAAAAAAACGACAAACAACAACAACAAAAACGACGAAAAATGGCAATGACAACGCCTTTTTGTATACTTCAGCCATAACAAAAATTTTAAGTTGGAAAGAGAAGAAGCAAATGAGACGATATCTTTTGAGAAAAGACACAGAGAAAAGCATATTTTTAAAGGGTGATTAGGGATGTTTTACAGAGCGAAGCACGTCATAGCACATCACATAACACAGGACTCTTAGGAGTTGGCATTTAGCCAAAATACTGTGTGTTAGCAGAATTGACGGTTAGGGGAAATGGAAAAAAGGACCGCTGCTGTTGTCTGACGTAAAAAAAGGAGTTTTTGATTACAAGTTGTCATTATTGCATACTTAGATATAATGTTTTCGACAGTCTTGTATGTTAAACATGGGTCAAAGGACTTCTATCGTATTTTTTTTTCTTGTTTTTTAAGACATACTTTTTATTTTACTCCTTCAATGTCAAAGCAAAGCATCTTAAGGGATTTTCACATTAAAAACCGCTACACCTACATATATGTTTGTATACACGAGTAAAGAAATTGGTATGACAGAAAGAAAGTTGTCCCTTCAAATGTAATACTTCTCAAACCACACAGACTTTCTTTTTTTTTCCGGATTAATTTACATATTTGCACTCTAAAAGCACTGATGTCAGTTGTTCTGACTGTACTTTCACACAACTGTCATTTTAAATTACAAGCGTTCGCAAATAAATTTTAAGACCTCCAGTTCTCAGGCAATGGCAAAGGCACAGGCAAAGGCACAGGCACGTCCGACACCAACAACATGTTCAATAATAATTATCTATACCATACCTACATATATGCACCACAAACATCTGCATATACAGATAATTCCTTTTTTTAAGCCCAAATGTCCACGATTTATAAACTTTTTTGGTTCAATTGGTTTGCAGCTCTTTGGAGTGTATACGCAAAAGAAGAGACAATTCAAACCGTCAAGTAATTAATGCAATTAAAACCCAAAAAATGAGTAATGAAATATTTTTGTTATTTTATTTTCAATGCGGTTCTTCTTCGTCATCCTCCTCTTGTTGAACTGCTGAACGCTTCTTGATGGTGATAGGGATGACGATGATGATGGTGATGGCGGGCCAGGCCAGGCCAGGCGGGGCGTATGTGGATTGTGGATATGCACAGCACATGTAGGTATACCTACACATTATTTGATGCGACCGGTTTCCTTCTTGGCCTTTTGTGGCCCGCTCATTTATATTCCATCATGCGATTTCCGTCGGATGAGGCAATGTCTGTCTGTCTGGTTTTCTGCTGGTGCTACATGCATGTGCTGTGCAGGCACATGGTTGAGTGCAATTCCTTTACGCGGCTATCTTCCTTGGGTTTAAAGTGTCTTCATCGTATCGTATTCTTTGCTTTTGCTGTTGTCGTTGTCGTCAGCGTCATCGTTGTGAAGATCTTTTCGAGGCGTCCAACTTCTTCGTGGTTGTCTGTGCAAAAATGAAAAAAAATTACAAAAAAAAGCGCAGCGACCTATCAACTGAATCGTGTGAAAAAATTCATACAGAACCGAAAAATTCACTATAAATTGAGAGAAAATCAAACAGAAAAACAAAACCAAAACCAGAGAGAACCTACATCAGAGAATAACATGATTAACAACAACAACGTCGTAAAATCAAGAGACGTAGATACTTTTTCTTTTATTTTGTATTTATAACTTTTCGCCGGGTAAACATTCACTGTGGTGTTTTTGTTTTTGTTTTTGTTTTTTATTTATAATTTATTTATTTTTCTGTACTATTGACAATTGTTGCATTTGCGCGCGAGGAGTTGCATGCACATCGTCAATTTTCATGCCGCACCACACTACCGACCGGCCGGCCGGCACCTCATTAAGTATGTTTATGTTTTTCTTTTCTTGTTCTGTACTTCTCGTTTTCATGGCTGGTTTGTTTGTTGGCGAGTACACATTTATGATCTATACTACTCTTAATCTTTTATACAACAACAAATTAAATGAAAGACGAGCTCGTTTAAAACATTTTTTTAAAAAAGCAACACATGCGATCGCGCTATTCCGTGACCCCAAACCCAGCCAGATATTTTTTTTTTGCTGAGACTTCAGAGAGAGAGAACGAGGAGAAGAATAAAGCTGGAAGATGGTTCTGGCGAAGCAACCGACATAGTGCAGTGCAGTGGAGGAAATACATTTGCGCGCTCGTTAACCCTTCTATAAGCCTTCGTCAGCTAATATCTCAAGCAATACGCGAAATATGCCAAGCATTTCCAAGTCATGTCCACATGATATATACTTTTATGTAGCTATATCCGACAACGTATGTATCTTCTATGGAAGTGCATATGAATCTTTTATTTTTTTTTTTTTTGTTTCACCACAAAGCTTCGTTCTACCGTGACACCGCATCAGCTTCAGCAGCCGCAAAGAGTATCGTGTGAAAAATGCATTTTGCTGATTGAGCATGAGTTCTTCCTTGAGCAGTGGCGTTGCCAATTAAACACGAGCAGAAAAAAAACGGACTCAAATCTCAAAAAAAAAGAAAACATATTTTTAAGTGCTAAGCCATTTTTGTATTCAAAATTAACGGATTCTTACTGTTTTTAGTTTACAGAAGTTCCGGTAGAGGTGCTGCTGTCAAATTAGTTTGAAAATTTAAACAAAATTTAACGGTTTTTTAAGGAAAGATATAAAAGTTTCAAGCTAAGACTTTTTTTAATTCTATCCTTTAACTAGGATGTGAAGAATCCTGTTAAAGTCTCAAAGGTAGAGTGCTGAGAATTTATAGTTGAAATTTCTTCAACTTGAAGTACATGGTCATTTATTTTTCAGTTTTTAAAAAAGTCTAACAAAATACAGCGATGCAGTTGTTAAGACTTCGTCATTAAGTTTGCAAAACAAAACAATGTCCTTCAAACGGTAGCCTCGGGAAGATTTGAAGTAAATTTTAACCACATAACTTGAGTAATGTTGGTTTTTAATGCATCATGACATTTTGAATGACAGCTGAGTTTGAAAAGTGGAAGATGCTAGCGCCACCAACTTGACACCACTGACATTTTTCGTAATTTAAATATGGGTGTTTTTTTTTAAGTCAAAACTTCTTTTCTTATTTAAGCATTTTTGAAATCTAGGTTTTAAGCTTTTCTAAAGCAATTTTGTAAGATCAAGCATTTTTTCTGAGTTGTATGTATTTTTCTGTCATACAAAGCATAAATGGTGGGCAACGCCAATAACTATTAACAACTTTATGCATTTGGTGCCTATAATATCACTAAGCTTGTTTATTAACTTAAGATATTTTTTGCACCTTTTCTCCCCTTTTTTTTTTGAAGTTATAATCTTGTTTCATATTTTCTTCCTCTTGCCGCCACGCAATATTGTTCTCGATTGAGTGGCTCTTAGTTAACCGGTTAAGGATTTCCATCAAGTTGTCCATACAAATGATGCCGCTCGGCAACAACGTTTCGATCGCGTTTTTACATTTAAAGATTCCACTATACAATCTATATCTAGGTATACCGAATTATAATATCATCGTCGTAGTCGTCTTGTAGTCTCTCTTTCTTTTGAAGAACGTAGCTTAACTGGTTTTAACACTTCTATGAATTGAAGATCAAGACTATACTAGGTATATAATATAGCAACAATATAATAACACAACACAAAACAACATTAAAAATATCCCCCTGAAGTGTAGACAACTTTTATAATAAAGGGCCATAAATAATTCTGATCACGAATATTGTAGACACTCAATGAATAATCATATTACGTCATTTAATAACAACAAAATCTAGAATCGCACCGCGACTTTACATTTTTATATTAAAGTACCTGGTTTAAAAAAAAAAAAAAAACGAATATACGTACATACCAAACGATCTTTTAATTTAAAATACACGTTGGGACTGTTGCATTCCTTTTCAACTTTAGGAGAGCCTAAGCCAGCATCGCTTCGCAACCGGTCAAAAGAAGCCCATTCCGTGTGTGGCTTTGGCTGTGGCTGGTTTGAAAGAGTTACGAAAAGAAAAGAAAAAAAAAATACCTATAATCAGGTTTGCAGAAATAACTTTATCTGAGCCAGAGCGCATACCTCTATAGACAAGTTTTGTAGGCATACAGAAAAAAGATACAAAAAAATATATAAAAGTCTGTGGTTTGGTCTTTTGGGCGTGGGTATAGCTTCATACTCTGACTCTGAGTCGGATCATTGTGCCACGAAGTGGTGTTTTATGAATGAACTGAGTTAGTTACCGTGGGTTGTATACAAACCAAGGACAATACTCTAGTTTGACACACTATTTGTACATGTGGCCTGCCCAGCCTGCTTCTGGCAAGCGGGAGACTACACGACAGACGGTGTAGCTCTATGGAGATAGATAATCACATTTAGCCGCCAATAGTAACGTTAACGCCATGCTGATGCTGACTCTGATTCTGAAGCTGAATTGCTGCATTGCTGATGATGATTGTTCGAATTGCAATTCAAATTTCCATTAGCTCTACCGTAGCTGCCAACAGCAGCGGTAGTAGCAGGAGCAGCGGTGATTGTGGTAACTACTGCGACGCAGATGTTTTCTTTGTCGTTTTTTGTGTGTTGTTTTTGTACTTATTGTTGCCTTTTCTTCTTTTGAATTCCCGTCAGACTTGTTTAGTGATATATAATTATTTTTAAGCTCTCCTTTTCGTTGTTAGATACGAAGTAGGTTTTTATTGCTACAATCTTCGGTAAAGCTTTAAATCTTACAATCTTTTCCTGATTGTAAAAAAAAATGCCATTTATTTTATTAGGAAATTGGTACTTTGGTTTGTTTCTCACACGCAAACCTATTTATCAACGAGTAGATACATACATATATACGTAGCAACTTTCTTATCAGTCTTTTATTATCTATCACTACCAACTATTATGGTACTTACTGCCTTTAAGGGGTTTTTATAGAGAGGTAGTTAGTAGGAAGGTAATTGAGAAATGAGTCAAAGCTTAATGTTGATTGTGTATACCAACCTAGTTGGCGAAAAATCATATGTCATAGGTGGCAATATATTCGTATATATAAAAGACAATAGGATTTGAAATCTGTACATCTATAGGTTCACAGCGGGCAGTTTCAAATTTCAAACCATTATCTAGAACTAAATCATTTGATCGAGGATAAAGTATCTTGAGAAATAAGGTGCAGAACATAGATAGCTTTAGTAAGAGCAATTTGAAATTATTTTCAGCATAACTCTTAGCCTTTGATTATTAGGTTATCTCTTTGAAACCGTAAACATTGATTTACACTTAGTGTCAAAAGTAAATAGACAGAATTTTTAGGTTTAAAATGATTTGACTTTCCTAAAGCCTATAAGTCATTGATTTAGCAGAATATTGCCTAAAGAACATAATGATAATACATTCTGCTGCTATAGACTGTAGACTGTGACTTTTAATGAATTTAAGTCGTCAATTATGTAAGAAAGCTTATAATTTGTATTATTTTGTAATAGTTTTTTGTGATAACGCGATGATAGAGCGCAAAATGTTACTTCATTCAGAAATAATCATCTAATTTTTTGTTGCTTGTGGTAGGATTAATATTTTTGTTTGACAACAACATAATTAATAATTGTATTTGTTGTATTTCACATTTGAAAAATGTATAAATACAATCCAAGCAATGCAAAAAAAGAGAAAGATATATCACTAACTGTCAATTTGATAAGGTATGTTTGTTTTGTTATAAAGATTTATATACTGTCAAACTAATTTATTGCTTTCATGTTGTTCAATTGTTACAAATCTAACTTAATTTTACCAACTGCTAAAACAATGTAAGCAAAATATTACCATGCCAAAATTAACAAGTATGTTTTTCTGTCACTTCTTGCAATTGTTTGTACGTAGTAGTTGTAGTTAAATGTCAAATAACGACAATTCTGTTGATTCATAAACAGATCTAAGTATATTTTTTTGTTACTACAATTTCATACCTCTGTTTTGATCTTCAAAACTAAAATGTAAATGTCAACTTAACGGTTTTGCCACTTTGACTTTTTTGTCTAATGCGTAAAATATAAAGTACTAAATAATCTATCTTAACTATACCTCTAGTCAATTATTATCAATTAGATACTATGTATCTACCTTTCATTATCAAATGTCTCCATATACAATTTATACATTCCTTTCTAACACATATTCACATTCTATTTCTGATTTGTTCCTCAAGAATCTTATCTATCTGTCAATAGAATAACCCATATACATAGGCAGGTTCATATAAAATAAAGCAACATTTTGAACGTAGCGTCGCGACGACGTTTATTAGTTAGTAGATAGATAACTATCTCGGAACATATAATTCAGACACAACAAATGTATAAGGTCATCAACTTTTTAAAGCACAACTTTCGCTTTTCCCCCTTCTTTTTCCTTTTTTTTTTTAAATATTTTCTTCTTTCTCACTCAATACTCAGTGGTTGTTGTGTTATTCTTATTAAAATTATTAATTTTTTGCAATTTTATATCAACACCAATTTCACGTTTCACACAGCAAAACAATAAGGTTTGTTGTCCTGTGTCATACAAGTTTAACCAAACACTATATAAAACGACCCATGTTGATATATCCAACGTGCTTCATTAGACCATGAAACGATGTCGTTCCATTCAACAACAACTACTTACTATAAAATAGAAACAACTTAGCAAAAAAAAATATTTATTCAAATATCAATTAAACCCTACTATACGATGATCATGATGACGATGATGATGATCTTCAGTATAGATTGCGAATATTTGTGTCGTATAGGTTGGTATAATCTTGTTCATGCAACACGATCAATAATCGAGTTTTTTTTTCTTCTTTGACAAAGAAAAAAAATAATAATAATAAAATTGGTCTATAAAAAAAAAAGTATACCAATAGCTCCACTAATTATTGTCATTCACGCTCTGAATTTTTTGACAGGTATTTTTTTAATGATCTAAAAAACTGGTATATTTGGTTAATTATGAAAATTTAACATGCTATTTAAGTCAGTTCAAGTTTTTGAAATCCCATAACGAAGAAAAAAAATGTCCGCCATTTAAAATTGTTGAGCGAGGTAATAGAGCTATTTAATCAATAATAATAAAACTTAACTTCAAAGTCATCAATTTGTGGATACTCTTATGGCATTTGTCTACGATTGATTTCTTTTCACATAAGAAATTACATTTTGTTTGTATCTTGTCAGTTTCCACAAAATTAAAGTCTATAACTTTTGATTATGACGAATTCGTTAGTTTTCCCTTCCATTTTAAATTGTTTTTCCACCGGGCATTGACATTTGACAATTGAATTTTTAAATCCGGTTTATATTCAAATATGTGAAACAAACACACCTTTTTTTCTATTTTACATTCCAATTGTCACTCGATACATGAGATGGAAATGATAGATTGAGAATGATTCACAATAGACATATCTGTTTGTTTCATGCATTTCTTGGATTTTTCAGAATATGTAAAATTGTTAAATCACAACTTTTTAAAACGTGACAATTTCAAACGGAATTAAACGGTGAAGACAACTTTAATGTGGGAAAGTACATTTAGTCACTTGTCAACTTAGAAATCACCTATGTGTATGTAAAATTTTCTGATGAGAGGTTTTTTTTAAATAGCCTGCTATTCAGTCAAGCTGTCACTTTTAAATTCTATCATCTTTTGACAAGTAAAATAACTCCATTACTAAACATGGCCAATTACAAGATTTAAAATTCCGTTTAC
Source organism: Eupeodes corollae (assembly GCF_945859685.1). Taxonomy (NCBI): domain Eukaryota; kingdom Metazoa; phylum Arthropoda; class Insecta; order Diptera; family Syrphidae; genus Eupeodes; species Eupeodes corollae. The sequence continues at coordinate 41,969,210 of NC_079148.1, forward strand.
AATCCTTGATGATCGATTTATCCATCAAACCACTCTTAACCGAAAATAACTTGTTTTTTTTTTTCTTAGATTTCCATAATTATTTCATTATGTTATTCGTAACCAACCTTCATTTACAATTAATTCTTAAATAGGCGCAATTAAATGAGCTTCTTAAGAGTCATAAAAAAAGTATTAATAAAATCCCCTTAAAGATTCTAATGGTTAAGTTCTGTTTGTTTTTTTTTTTTGTATATTAATCAACATACTTATACATAACAGTATCATATGAAAAAGAAAGCTTATTCAAAATATTGTACATACTTAACGTATCTTTTGCTGTCATAGCTTATTAATTCGCTGCTAGGCAATATTTGTCATTTGAACACAAAAACTTGATGACAAAAAATAAACTTTTTTTTTGACGGAATGCCAGATAGCAACATCACACACAAAACTGGGTTAATTTTTATTGGTTGGCAACAGATCGAAACAAAAAAATAATAAATAAATTGTTTATAACAAAAAAAACAACAACAATAACAAAATAAAATACCATGTTCCTACTATCACTTGAGAATTGATAAGCGCGAACAGATCAGCAGCGTTGACGTTTTGTATTTTGAATTGGTTTTTTCTTTTTTTTTTATTACTAAAGATACTGTCAGATTCACACAACCTCTTAAAATTCGTCACCAGGAGATACACTTTCTTTACGCAGCTTCTCCTTCAAGATCTATACTAAGGAACTTATGTATACCTAACCTATAGCTAGCTCTAAAAATTGTTTAATGTTTTTTTTTTTCTGTTTAGTTTCTTCGTCACACAACTTGTGTAGTTCTATTTATAAGCTTCCTTGTTTAAACTTATTTTGTAGCAACTCTACCCTACCTCTACCTCCTACCCACAACCGGGTGGCAGTTTATATTCTAAGAAAATGTAAATTTACTAAATTTAGGGGAAATCAAAATCAAAAATGCGCTCAATTTTTTCTTTTATTTCTAGAACTTTTTTCTTGTATCTTTCGTATTTCGAGATTTCGACAACGAAAATTTCCGTTCGCCCAATTCTACTAATTCTTCTTCATGTTTTTCGGGCCTCGAATCGAATCGAAAGTAGTACGTGCGTGAATACGATATCAACTTTGATTAAAATTAGATTTTGGGAGGGGTAGATAGGTTATAATATCATAGCAAGCCAAGCCAGTTGGGGTTGGGTTGGATTTGGATTTGGATTTGAGTTGGATTGGATTGTTATACCTAGTATCCGAATGAATTGGCGCTTTTTCGGCATTGCGACTTTTGCGCACCACATGGCTGTTGTTGTTTCTTGTTCTTGTTCTTGTTCTTCTTCGTTTTGTGGGCTGACTGGGGCTATAATGTAGTATAATATGTCGTGCGTCTTTTGCAGCTCTTAGCGCTTCTGGCTGCCATAATGTCGGCGGCGGCATGAAATATATTTCTGGTCATACCTACATGTTCCTGTTGTATTAAGACTCTCAAAATGGTGTGTATATTGCTCGAGTTCTCATTATAGGCTCAGAAGTAGCACCAGCAGCTATAGTGGCGGCAAACGCCGCGGCGACTGGCGGGTTTGCTTATGGTTTCTTCGATGAGATTTCTTTTCTGTTTCGTTTGTGCTGTTTCTATGCGGAAATCGATTTAAGAAATCGTTGTCGCCGTCAACAGACAGTATAGGCCTATAAGCTGTGTGCTGTGGCTTGGAAGAGGCAGAGCGGCCGGCGCTGTGAAGCGGCAGCAGTAAGTTGTGTATAGTTAGTTGTATGCCGCCCTGTAATGATTTTTACGTAACTAGTAAATATTTTGTCGTCGACGACATCGTCGTTTTGGTTGTCGTCGATGTCGAAGTCGAAGACGGAGTAAAAGTCGTCGTCATTTGTGTAGTAGGTTTATTATTATTGTTATATTTGTTGTTGTTGTTGTTGTATTCTTCTTCTTCTTCCAAGTTTGTTATATTTATTGGCAATGGCATGATGGCGCGGTATACTATACAACATACAGCAAGTCATAAACCTATATGAATATATATGTGTAGTATTTAAGTCGTTTTGAGAGTTGAGTTTATGGGGTTTTGTATTTTATTTTTGCATGGAATACGAGAAACTTCCGTCTTTCGTTTCGTTAGCATATAGTTAGTAGGTAGGTAGGTAGGTATGTTTCTTCTATATGATAAACAGGCTTGGCATCTCGAAAAAAGCTTCTTTTATATGTGCACTTATTAGGTAAACCTATATCATCAGCCATTTCTATATCTCGTACATTCTTAATATCTATCCAAAAAGACAAAATTGGATGGAGTGAGATGATATGGTATTGTGGGCTGCTGTGTAGTGTGGCTGTTTGGCCAAATTCATGATTCATTTGAGAAGTTTTAGTGGGTGGTGGCTACGTTGTCGCTCGTCGTTGTTGTCGTTGGTTTTGGTTTGGTATTGGACCGACCACAAAAATAGCAATAATAGCCGGCATCATTTGAGCTGAGGCGACAATGGTCTGAGTCAGTAAATTCTTCTTCTTATATTTTCTTGATGATATATATTTTTGTATTTAATAGAAATTCCAGCCATAACTGGCGCCGCCGAAAAAACTGTTTTAGTTCAAAGTTGAAAATATTTGTATTTTTTATAATACAATATTACTGTCATTAAATATTGTCGTTCTTCGTAAATCGTTCTTTTCTCTTCTTGATAAACTGATATTTTTATATCTGCAGATGAGCTGCAGTAAAAATAAAAAAAAAAAAAAACTTGAAACATAATATCATGAGAGATAAAGAATAAAAAGGGCAAATTCATTTTACTTTTTCAAGTTTCTTTCAAGGGTTTTGAATTGGGATAGTACGAAGATGAGTATAAGATGCTGATGATGAGGGTTTATGATGATGTACAATTTTGTACATACTTACAATAAGGAGATTTATTATCTGCAATGCAGAAAGTAATTATTTTAGAAATAAAAAAATATATATCAGCAAAATTACAATATCTGCAACGTTATTGTGATTCTGAGTTGGGAAAATGATGTAATAGAAAAATGGAACCTACAATTGGCTTTTCTCCCCCTTTTGCTAATGAAAATGTCGAATTTTAATATTGTTAAAACTGACATAAGTTTTCTTGTATTGATGCCAATTTCACTTTAATCTTTAAAATCAATTATTTTTAATACCAGTCTCACATCTGACGATTTGGAACAATTTTTAACCTAGAAAATGTTTAAAAATCGAGATATCTGCCTTAGGAAGTAAAAAAGTACGGCTCAAACTCATATTCCAAAAAAAGTAGCTCAAAATCGATTCCTTATCCAACACGATCTTTCCATTTTCTTCCTATAAAAAGATATAAAAGTTTTCTTAGATGTTGAAATAAATATTTAAAATATTAATCAATTTTTGTTTCTATTTTTCATTTCAGATGAAGAAATCGATGTTGTATCAATTGGTGATAAAAAACTCCCAACAAATCCATCAGACAAAGATCGTAGAGCCCTTCAAACAAAAGTCGCTCATAAATTTTCAGCTGCTCGTATTGTTAAAACACCCGGTGGCATAAGAACAATACCACCACGAAGACGGGTCTCATATGACTTACCCTATACACCAAACAGCACTGTAAGTCCAATCAAATCAGGTTCATCTTTAGCTGCATCTCGTTATCCATCGCCAACAAGTACACCCTACAGCAGCAGTAGTCTTTATTCTTCTTCCTCATCTTCGTCATCGTCATCAACAAAATACCATCATCATCATCATCACCATCATAGCAGTACATCGTCATCGTCAAGAAAACGTATTGCAGCAGCTAACTGCAGTATACGAACAGGTGGTGGAAGTGGTAGCAGCAATAGTGTCATCATAAATGGTTCGAATTCCGATGAGTTTATGCCACCGAGCAAGCGTCATCGTGGTAAAAAACAAAAGACAACACCCTCGAGTGTTTCGATTAAACGACATTATAGCTTAGATGAGGTTGATACCATCGAGAAGCGTAATTTACACAATGACATGGAACGTCAACGTCGAATTGGTCTTAAGAACTTATTTGAAGCTTTGAAAAAACAAATACCCAGCATAAAGGATAAGGAACGCGCACCAAAGGTAAATATCCTAAGAGAAGCAGCTAAATTATGCGAGAATCTTACGCGTGAGGAACAACATTTAAGCGATCATAAAGAAATGCTCAAAGAACAATTGAGAAAACGTCAGGAAATTTTAAATCAACTTCGATCCAAACAACATAAATCCACCAGAGGGTGTTGATGATTAAACAAAAACAAAAAAAAAAAACAAGTAACTAAAAGTTATTTTTAAAAAACAAACAAAAAATGCTGTAAATATATATTAAATTTTTCTTTTCTATATCAAAAGAAAAAGAAAAAAAAGGGTAAATAATCTGTGACCAAAGGGTAAGAATAGGAAAGAATTGAAAAAAAAAACAAAACAAAATAAAACAAAAAATTAACAATTGAAATATGATATTTAGGGATACAACAAATGTTTTCATCAAAAAATTGCTTCTTATTATTATTATTATATATTCTATATGAATAAACTATATATTATACATATAAATGAATAAAATCTGTACATATGTGAATATGTATAAATTAGAATATTTAAACAAAACAAAAAAAAACACTATGGTCAGGTGATAATCTCCTTTAGGCCGATAACTGTCGATTTTCATTAAGGATTTTAAATATATATAAATACTTTTTTTTTAATTTTTATTTTTATCTTATCTTAACACATTATATTTAATTATATATATACTTATATACATACAAATTGATAAATCTTAGAGTAGACAAACAAAATATAATTTTTTAATGATATTATATTTTGTGTTTTTTTTTTCTTAAAAAATTTCATTATAAATATTCGCTCTAGAATAGGTTTCAAACGATTGTATTCTTATCTTCAATATATATGAATATATATAAATATACATCCACTTATATATGACATTTATATATGTATGTATATACAAAATTATTTAAATGAATTGCTAAAGAGCTTAACTACTATATATATACTTTACTATACTGTCAATGCATTTCAATATATACCTATATATATATATATACCAACAACAATAATAAATTGTGTCAAGCGATTGATTTAACCTTTGACACACCTACAAAAACAAAACAAAATATTTAATATTAGATAAAGAAACTGAATTTTTTTTCTTTTTTGGACAATAATTGTTAAAAACATTTTTAAACAAAAATTACGAATATCTACTTAATTGGATTAAAATAATATTTCATTAAAAAAAAAAGAAATAACGAACCATTTTCTTTTCTATATACCTATTTAATATATAAATTTAAGTCCTATATCTCGTTTGAAGCAAAAATCATTCGTGTCGCTTAATTGCTTTATTCGATTTGATTTAAACGTGTTTTGCCATTTTAACATACTCTGAAATTCTATGCTGGAAGCCCAGTTCTCTGACATTCTATTTTGACCGATTTTCAATCTTTCTATGCTATTCGTCTGGTGCGTTGCGCTTCAAATCTATCTAAGTAGGTACCTACTTTGTGTACATTCTTTAAACAGAAAAGATAAATTGAATGAATTTGATTTGTATAATGGATAGCAAAACAAACAAACAAACAATATAAATGGCAACGTGTAGCTATTTGCAATTCCAAGCGATACCACTGCCGGCAAAGAGAAAGGTCAATGATTCATTTCCAATCTTCAACCATACCTTTTTCTCCTTTAATTCTCCTTTTTTATATTTTTGTTTTCTTCTTATACTACTAATATTGTATTACTTACTATGCCTCGCGTGCAACACTATACATATTTAAATAAATGAAAAATAAAACAAAAAATAATAACTTATTTCTTTTTTCAACATGAATTCGCCGGCCGGCAAAATTGAAGAATAAAAAAAAAACAACATTGAAAACAAACACCGAATAAAAAAAATAAAACATAATAAAAAAATTAAACACAAACTGGGAATATCAAGTATGCTTGCTGTGCTTGCTGCCCGCCCGAAGTGCATGCTTTTCTCCCTCTCGATTTTTATTTTTCTAAATAATTTGTATCTTATTCGGTTTTGTTTTGCATGCTACACGTGTATCTCACAATCGAGAAATACGGATACAATATCTTTTATTTTTTTTTCCAATCTTGAATTTTTATTTTTAATATGTAAATATTACTTGTTTTATTAAATCAATCAATCCTTTGACACCCTTTATGAATGATAATAAAATAAAAAAAATAAAAAAAAGAAAAGTAAATAAACAAGGCTAACCATAATCATGGAATATTTAAACAAAAATAGTACAAATAGAATTAACGAATATACAATTTGATTACAATGCAAATCTTTTGAACACCTTTTTTTATCTAACAAAAATTACAAACAAGAAAAAAATAAATATTAAAATTAAACTTAGAAGAAACAAAATTTAAAAAAAAAAAAACTAAAAACTAATAAAATATGTAAAATAAAACTAACAAAATAGAAATCCACATTTGTTTTATGATTATATTATGCATACCTACCTTACTATATAAGACACCTTTCACCTTTTTCTTCGTAAATACATATATATACGTATATATACATAATTTCTATGAATTTAATAATGAATTGAATAAATAAAAATGAAAAGAATATAAACACCCTTTAACTGACTTAAAACTAAACTTCTGTGCTTTTTTTTTTCTTTGTTAATTTGTAAAGATTTTTATAATATTTTTTTTTTGTGTAGAAGTGTTTATTATTATATAAAAATAAAATAATGAAAAAAAGCAAATAAAAAATAAAAACAAGAAATCTAGCGACACACATTAATTTGTGTATAATTCTTTTTTTTTTTATTTGTTGCTTTCTCTATAATATTATGTAAAACAAAAACCAAAATAATGAAATTCATAATAATTGATAAACTTTAAATAACATCGATAAAAAAAAATAGTTAAGCAAAAATATAAATATATAAAAAAATATATATTATTATAAAAAATGTGTATAAATGAAAAAATTACAGTTCCTTTTATAAATATTATTATTAACAAAATAAAAAATAAATAAAATCTACGCCATCTAGTGTAGAAATATGATGATGAGCATGAAATAAGTTTTTCTTTTCGCAAAATGAAGTTTTGAATAATGAAAATATCTTCTTTTATTTTTTAGTTTTACAATTTTTTTATTTTTTTTTTGTATAAAATAAAATAAGTGTATTTTTGATTAATACCTAATATTATTCTTGATGAAAACGAATTATAGATATAGTTGATAAGGGAAGACGGCGAAGGTTCAAAACCATAATTGTTCAACAAAAAGTTCGTAAAGCCCTCTTAGAGTTGTTGTTAGAAGGATTATTCAAGCTAGTTAGGGTGTTTTTGAATATAGGTACCTTTTACTAAATTGGTTACAAATTAGAACACTACTTTTAAGTGTAGAAATGATTATAATACGGCAATAAACTGGATTTGTTTTTTTTTTTTTTTCATTTTGCCGTGTGATTAGTGTTGTTATTTATACACGAAAAATTTATAAACAAATTAATTCAAAATATGAAATTAAAAAAATATGTATAATAAATTTAATAAACTTTTTAAAAATAAAAAAAAAACACACAAAACAAAATCAGGGGTAATAATTGTTCTTATGCAGTCGTTTTATTTTTCGTTAAACTAATTAAAAGTTGAGAATTAAAATAAATGCTTTGAAATATAAAAAAATAAGAAAAAAAAAACAATATTTAACCAAATATTTACTAAACAAAACAGAATATTATATATTGTATACAAATTATTAACAAAATAAAAAAAAATAATAGGATTTTTTGATGAAAACAAACAAAAAGAAGAAAAGAAAATAATAAAATTGGTTAAATAAGAACATACGAGTATATAATATTATATTATGAGTAAATATACAACAAAAATGTTATATTTACAAATAAAACAAACAAATTCTTTTATTCGTTCTTCCCTTTTTTTATTTTTCTATAAATATAAGTATTTTTTTTTTTTAATATAAGTTATTTTCAATAGTTTTTAAACATTTTTTCGATATATTTACTTAAAGTTTATTAAATACGTTGTTAAGTAATTATATGTAAAACAAATTAATAAAAACAACTGTTGATAGTAAATTTTAAGTTTATTTTTTTTTTCGTTTATTCAGTGTAATTAGAAAGCTTCATACATAAATAGATATATGTAACCTAAAACAGTAACAACATTTATGAAAAAAAAAAAATAATAACTAATACAGCATAACATGGTAATATACGTTTACTCTTTTTTTTTAAACAAAATATTTTTTCCTTTTTTTTTAAATATATGTAAACATTTGCCCAAATATCCTGAAGACACATTTATTCACAATTTCAGTGAGTTTGGCAATTTAATGAGGATACATCTTTAGACGAAAGAGAAAAAATAAAAGATATTGTAAAAAGCTATTTAATGATTTTTCAAGAGCACACAACACACATGGAATATTGTTTAATGTAATTCTTAAATTAAAACAAAAATAAATAAATCAAACTGAATAATTAATCAATGCAAATCTAAAGACTTCAATCGAGTTTGTGTTTTTTTTTATTTTTTTTTATATACAAAAATTTACAAACAAATATTTTGATTTAAAATAGAAAAATATTTTTAATTAAAAATTAAAAAAAATAGAATCCATTTGAATTGTTAAAATAGAAATGTACAAAGTTATACAAGAGAAAACTTAGTTAAAAAAAAATTGAAATAGAAAATGTTCTTCCAACTAAATCATACAAAAATAATAGAGAGCAAACAAAATAAAATAACAAATTTAAACAAAAATCATACAGAATTGTGCCTTTTGAAAAAACGCGTTTATAACTTTTTTTTTAATCAAATCATAACACAGAAATAAATGTTTGTTTTGTGACAATAAAAAAAAATAAATACATGTAATATCTGTGTACATTGCTCTTCATAGATATTTTTAGTTCTTCTTTTTGTTAAATGTTAAATTTATAGATACACATAAGCAATCAAATTGTGCTGTTTCTTGATTATCATTTTTCTTAAGTTACATACATTTTGTTTATACCTCGCAGGTGATGATAATATTAATGAATATACATACAAAATAAAACAAAAAACAAAAAGAAAAATAAATAAAAAAGGGCTGCAAATCCGCAACAAAATTAATTTTATTTGTCGTTAACTAAAATTACATTTTTTTATTATTATAAACACATTTGTTATTACTGAGATGTTTTTTTTTATAAACTTTATATACATTATAAATATATATTATTATTATTTTTTTGGTTTTATATTATTGAATTCCTAAGTGATGATGAGAAAAGTTAAAATAAAATGGAAAATTTTAGAAACCGAATAATTTGTTTTTTATTTTGTATATACATTTTAAGAAGATTTTTAGGTGTGGAGTCTTTTTGGGTCTATTATAGAGGCATAGACAAACTCGAGGAACTAACGGTGAATTTATGCAAAATATGTTGCATTATGATAATATGAGAATTAAATTTAAGCAGATTGATTTTTTTCTAATTTATGTTAAATGTCATAAATATACACAAAGGTAGGTATAGCAGAAATGGAGTTATAGGTGACTTGAGAAATTGGGCGCGTCCAATTTTGCATTCAATCAAGTATTCATTATTCAAGCGAATTTTAAACAGTTTTGTTTTCTATAATTAAATTTTGTATTTTATCGCTTATCAAACTTCGTTCAAATCTTTGAAATGGAGGCGAGAATTATATTTCTGGTTCGAGTTTTTTTTAAGTAACGTTGTGTAGTATCCTGCTGTTTTTAGAGTAGTCTTAGCTTCCTTCAGCATTACGAATCATACAAGATATTTCAGTTGCGAAGGTTCCGGAAATATTAAGATCTATCAATGAAGTTGGCGAATTTGATGTTAAGATCATCAAAAATAATTTATGTTTATTTATTTGCACAAAATAAACCGCAACAAAATTGACTGGGTCGAATTGCGATAAGCTCAACACCATCGCCTTTAGGCGACTGATAAAAAAGACCAACAACGAACACTTTATCTACAAGTTTTACAAGAGGTTATCATGAATACATTTTTTTCCTGTGAATGTTTTCGAGATATTGATTTAATAAGGACGCGTAGGCCTGTTTTCGAAGGTTGATTTACATATGTATATGTTTTGGTATTGCTTCTTGTTGCAGATCGTTAAAATTCATCCTTTCATCATCCTTAATATTTTAAAATAAAATTACCTAGACAAATACATATTTGGCTTAAACAAATGAATACAAAAATGTAGAAACATTTTTAAGCTTCAAATCTTAATGTTTCGAAACTAAAATCAAAATTGTATATACCTCTGCCTACTTAATATACCTAGATAGGTAAGTTGTAGGAATACCTACCCACATAATTTTAGCTCATTTGTTCCAGTCGAAAATGAATATGTTGCATTAATTTAATTTAATGTTTATGATCTTCATGACCACCTGCTCTTTTTCTTATTTTACAAACAAAACAATTCAAGGCATCAATGAGTGAATTTATAACCTTTTTTGACAAAATTTGCACCCGAAAATGAAGTACATATAGAATTCATGTATTGTAGGTTTAGGTAGTTTATCCTTTTTCTCAAGAGCATCGCATCACCTGTCCTTACCCAGATACATCTGTAGCTACCTTTATTCATTAAGTATTTTCTATCTTCTTAGAATTTAAATCCATATTTGAATGCAATAAAAGTTTACCTACCTGGCATCCAAAACCCAAAGTTAAATAAAACAACATCATGGCCCATACCATATTTGGTGTAAGTGCTATATTTTTATTTCCAGATCTACTCTGTCACAAAAATGTCTCATCATTCGGATCATCATCAAAAGATTTTATCATCTGACAAAATGAGACTGCCTGGGCCTAGCTAAGCTATGTTTGTTTTTTTTTTTGTTAAGTACAAGATAAAGCGGAAGGTTGTTGAAAAACGACAAAAAGATGCAATGATTAAAAAATGTCTTTAAGTAAAATGTCATTTACACAATATAATAAATTAAATAAGAAGGAAGTGGTTAAATTATAGGCCAACAGACAAACAAATACGGATGTTGGTTGGACCATAATCAAGATTATTAACTCATTTCGTTAATTAATTTATGAAAATTTAAGAACTAAACTGTTAGGCACAAAGCTAGACACAACTTAAGTAGGTACTCGTAAGTGGTTTACATAAGTTGAACTTTAACTTGTGACACATTTAAAGTGTATTTCTTAATGGGATGGATGGTAATTGTGCGTGGAATTAAAAATACGTAAAATTAAATGGAGATGACTTCTTGGCAATTCTTTATTAAAATAGAAAGAGTACATCTCCATAACCGTTCGTGGTCGCAGTGCCGTATTTAGGCAGCTGAACATTTTAAATGTTTTTATTTTATTAGAATTTCTATTTGATTTTTTAAGTACATACAAAATAGACTAAGAAGGTTATATATAGTATTTTCAGGATCATGTATAATAACTCTGGAATCTTCAGTTGATTGCAAAAATACTAACAGCAAAAACAGATTTGATGGACAGAAAGGATCCCAATTGAGGAATAATGCATAATTTCTTAATTGGGGATTTTTGTACCTCAAGTATGGAATGGACATAATTTCTTAAAGGGCTGAACTCTTGTGATTTTTTTAGTTTTAGTCTGTCTATCAGTCTTGTATAATTGCAAGTAATGGAGCTTTAGTAGTTTAATCACTTTAAAGAAGGGAGCCCTTCGGGCAGGTAACCGCAGTAGCTGTTAAGTTTTATAGTTGCTGAATCCAGCATTGAAATATAAAGAGAAAAGTGCTGCCTAGACTTACACAAAGCAGACATGGAGAAAGTTAATTATGTTTATTTATTTTATTAACACTTTTGAAAGTAGATAATTATACACACATATGTATATATATTTTTTAAAAGGTTTATCAGTCAAAGTTGATGAACTTCGAAACTCACCGAACTCATTTAGAGAGATGATAATAGAATAATCATGAATATTTTATTATTTTTTTCTTGTGAAGGTTACATTAATTTATTTTATAGACCCAAAAAATAACAAAAAAAAATACTTTAAAAGATTGTGTTAGGTCTTCTCATTTCCACATAAATTATATTACAAAAAAGCGGTAGTTTTGAAGTTTGAAATAATATGTTTTGGTAATCAGGTGCATGTAAGATGACCACAATGATAATTAGGTGAACCTAACTTCCTAACGAGCTACAAAAGTTGGTATTTTAATAGGGAGGGTTTCTATTAAATGTGTATTTAATTTATCAAAACTTAAGGATATAACTTAATCAATCCGTTAATCATGATTCAGTAGTGGGAAGAAATAATATTTACAAGAATTCAATTAAAGTTGTTTTAATTTTTAATCGTTACTAAGTTAAGAATTATTTTTTTAAGTGCATTTTTAATATGATAAAGGGTGTGTTTTTATATAAGGAGATCTTTAGATTGAAATTTAGACAAATGTTTTAAACATACGTTTTTTGTTTAAACTATGGGTTTTGATTTCCATCATTTTTGAAGACTACTATGGTTATTTCAAATGTTGATAAGATGTTTCGTATGCAATGTAGCCCATCTATTAAAGTTATGTTAAAAATGTCATACCACCTTAGAATAAAATGAGTCAGTTCTACTTGGACAACGTTGACAAGTATTGAAAGCTTATTTCCAAAGTGAGTTTTGTGTAATTGCGTTTTTGGAAAAGTTGTTTTGGCCGTACTTCGAGCCTTATGTACGCAGAAAATGCAAAAAGTTAGTGAGGCTCGTATAGGCACCTTGTCGCCGTACGGTGCGTATAGACGATATTTCGTGACTCAATTTAAGAATATCCACTATCCATATATCTCAACATTTCACGGACTAGCCTTAGAAAAATTTTGCACACAAATCAAGGATTATTCGCCTACAATGTCAAATTGACTCAGCGATTGAAAGTACACTACCATTAGCTTTCTTATTGGTTTCAGTGTTTGAATGGCTTGAATTTGATTATGATTTCGTGCGAATTAATCATTTTGGTGGCTACTTTAAAAAACAAAATTGCCGCAACTGGGTCTCGAAAAACCCTTACGTGCATGTACATATGTATGTACACTTAACAGAGACGGGAGCTGAGTGGTGAGATCATTGGACCAATTTTCTTGGAAAAAAAGGCTGGGAACAACGTTTAAGTCGACAGTGGCCCTTACTCACTTTTTTTGAACTTAAATTGTAGAACTAGATCTGGAATCTCTGGGCTGTGATTTTAAGCGCTTTGGAATTTCGTTGGGAACCACGAAGGAGCAATGTTATGACAACAATCCGGAAACGTTTCAAGCAATCAGTAACCTATAGCCAAACATACATATTAACGAGTTGTTTCGTAAAATTGGAGGGACTGGAACGTCTTTCTATTCCATCGTCAAAGGGAGTGTTTCAAAAAAATTAATTTCACACAAAACAAATTTAATGTTGTTTATTTGATTGCATTTAAAACTGACTTGTATTTCACCTGTTCGGATTTGGCATAAAAACCGTAGGTCCGCTCCATCCCTGACATAACTCGCACTCAAGAATAGTTGAGAGTTGTAACTCAATAGGTCCGGGTTCTCTGAAGAATGTTGCACAACTTACTTTATTTTCGCCAAACCTTTATTACATATTAAAAAAGAATATACATAGGTACTAAGTTTTCAGCTGTGTTCTTCACGCATTTTGAAAAATCGACAACAATTGGGTTCAAGGGATAAAGTCCGCATTTACGAAATCAATACCTGATTGTTGTCGCCATATCTTTATTTTTCATAATATACTCATTGGAAAGAGGGCAGACATTTTTTTTCGTTAGTGATTGTGCAAGATTTGTAGTTTGCCATTCGCGAACAGTCTTTTTCGAGAATTCGAGTCAGATTGCGAAGGCTTAAACACACTCACGTCAATTGGTTGCATAATATAAGTTGTATTAGGTGCAAAATTTACCTAACTCCAACGTCTAATGAGATTTATGACAATTAAGAAATAATATCACTGGGCGTTAATGTTTCTTTTTCATTACCAGAACATGTCTGGTAGGTAAATGTTCTTGTAACCTTTTGGTGCAATAACTTTGCCAGTTTTTGGACAAAGGTAAAAACTACTTTCATCGCCGTTGAGAATACTTGATGGGTCTTGCATGATGTCCTCTTGGTTTATCTTTTTCAAGTAATCTTGCAGCTCCTTAAACCATTTCAAAATGTTTTCCTTTGTTACGACGGCTCTGCCTTTGCTTATGCTCTCAGCTTTCCTCATAGCCAAAGAAGAATTCCTTTTTACAAAAGATTTTAGCCATGTTTTTCCTGGTCTATCATTTTTAAAAGGGGTTTCCCCTTTCCCGTCCTTAATTATTTTTGCACTGAAGATGATCATCTTTTTTTTAAGGGAAACCCACATTTACACTTCAGCACACCACACACCAATTCACCCCCCCCCCTCGAATTTTAAATAAGGATCTGGTCCCTTTTTTGTGGCTTTCTTACCAATTAAAGTTTTACCTTTTACACAGTCATGAAGGGAAGATCTGCACAAACCATATTTGACAGCTGCTTTTCTAAAGCTTAGCTTATTTTTCCTTATGTCTTCTAAGGCAAGTGTTAAATTATTTTCTTCCATATTGAGTTAGATCTACAAAATATTAAAAGTAATGTTTAAAATTCCTACCAAAAAGTAAAAATAAAATACTGTCAGTACCCGGACAGCCAGTTTCTTAATTAAAAAAACACTGTCCGCGTACCTATTGAAATTATGAGAAAAAGATGCAATACTCTTAATTTAAATTAAGCAAAATACTTATTTTTTTATTTATTTATCTTCAATCTACGATCGTACATCCACAGATTTCGCTTTATAGCTTAATATAATATATACAATATTTTAATATAATATAATGTAATATAACATAATATGAATAGAATAATATAATAATTAAAAACAATTTAACGGTATAGATACATATATAACTTTTGAAAGTGAATTATTCAAAATAAATTACAAGTAAACAACATAAAGTTAAGAAGAATTTTGAAGTAAATTTAAAACAAGTGACTTGAACTGATATCTAGTTAAGAACAAATCCAAATTTTCATAAAAATAATTAAATATTTTACAACAGTGGGATATTGGCTCTCGCTGCCCATAATTTGTAGAATGGGGTATTTAAAAAATAAGCTGCCCCATTCTCAAAGTTCTACTTGGTGCATAGATATTAATTAGAGAAATTAAATCTGTAGAAACAATATCATTACAGAGAATGTCACGAATAAATAAAACACTGAACATTCTACGCCTCGACTCAAGAGTTTGCATTCCCAACATTAAACATCTTCTCCTATAATTCATGTTACTATTACCGGTCATTGGAAATGCCTTCAATGCGTACCTTAAAAAGTTTTTCTGAAGTTCCTCAATCCTATCTATCAATTTTTTTGAGTCTGGATTCCAAATAATGCAATTATATTCCAGCAATGTACGAACAATTGAGCAGTATAACGTTTTCAATGTATACGGATCCTTAAATTTGGAAGAATTTCGTTTAAGAAAACCAAGCATAGAGTTTGATTTGGAAGCAATATAGTTGACATGGTATTCAAAAGATAGTTTTTCATCAAATATTACACCTAGATCTTTAGATTCACTAACCCTGCGTAACTTTATCCCATCAATGATATAATCGAATATTATTGGATTCAATTTGCGACAGAAAGTTAAAACAAAACACTTCGATATGTTTAAAAGCAAATCATTATGCTTACACCAATTTTCGAAGTTATATAAGTCTTGTTGGAATGTAAGACAATCACTTATTTTGTTAATCACCTTGAATATTTTGATATATCGTCTGCGAATATAAGACCTTCAGATATAGATAAAATTGATGGGAAGTCGTTTATAAAAAGATCAAACAAAGGTGGACCTAAATGACTTCCTTCAGGTACACCTTATACTGTTATCGGATAAGACTCTAAGTCACCTATTTTCACTATCTGCCTCCTAC
The DNA here is from genome assembly GCF_945859685.1 of Eupeodes corollae. Lineage (NCBI taxonomy): Eukaryota > Metazoa > Arthropoda > Insecta > Diptera > Syrphidae > Eupeodes > Eupeodes corollae. The sequence goes on from NC_079148.1 coordinate 41,985,246, forward strand.
CAATAAGATAAGAACAAAACCATTTTAGTAAAGTTCCATCAAAACCATATGCTTTTAATTTTGTAATTAAAATAAGGTGATCTACTGAAAGCTTTGACAAAGTCCGTATACACCACATTCATTTGGCATCGCTTTTCTAGTGCATTAAAACATTTGTTAGAAAAGCAAGCCAAATTCGTGGAGGTTGATCGGCCACTGAAGAATCCATGTTGGGAATTAGAAATATGATTTTTAATACTGCAATATAATTTTACTTTAACGAGTTTATCTAAAATTTTTGGAATAATAGCCAGTTTGCTTATTGCACGATAGTTTATTATATTCCTTTTATCACCAGACTTAAAAATAGATATCGTTTAAGAATATTAAAATGTGGATTTAAAATTTTCATACAAATTTTAGTACCCTGTCTGGAAACTAAACTCAGCTAAAAATTTGGTATTCAGTACCCGGACACCAAATAGTTTTCATAAAATTCAACATTTTTTTCTTTTTTTTTAATTGAACAAAGAAGTTAATTATATTTTACTTAAATAAAACGTAATGTTATGCGTAAATGACTTAAATTATGTCTTAAATACTTACATTTGGAAAATTGCGTCACTATTTTTTCACAGAAAAGACACACTATTATTTATTTATTTATTTATTCACATCAATTAGAGATCTTAACATCTACAATTAGATTACAAAAGGTCAAGAAATAAATAATCGTTTATAACAAAAAAATAGGAATAATAATATATAACATTAAGTGCTTAAAATAACAATTTTATAAACATGGTTTGATTAATTAATTCGATAAAAACAAAAGTATTATATTCTTCAAAGTGTATCTGTTTATATGAAAATTAAAATCAATATGATTTAAAATTTGAAAAATTTCTATTTTCAAGTGACTGAGTTCCAAGAAGTTTACATCTAGTCGAGTACGATGGGATTTCGATGTTCCAACCTAATTTCTGAATTATGAACCTTGTTAATTTTGTTTGGATCATTTCAATTCTAATCGAATAAATATTGTAGTAAGGATTCCAAATCACACAACAGTATTCTAAGTTTGATCTAACATAGGAGTTAAATAGAGATTTAAGAACAAAAAGATCCTTGAAGTCTTTTGAATTACGTTTAATAAAACCTAGCATTGAATTGGATTTTGCTACAATATATTCTATATGCTTGCTAAAGTTTAGTTTTGAATCAAACACTACACCAAGGTCCTTTTTCTCCAAAACTCTTTCAAGAACAAAGTTATTTACTTTGTAATCAAAAGAAATTTTCGAAAATTTGCGTCAAAAGGAAAAAATTTGACATTTATTAACGTTCAAGAATAATTGGTTAGTTGTACACCATTCTGTTAACTTTTGGAGATCATTTTGCAAAAGAATACAATCATTTAAAGAATGTACGCATCTAAAAAACTTTATAAACATCTGCAAATAAAAGTGTACTAGAATTTAAGAAGATATCAGCCAGGTCGTTGATGAAAATTAAAAACAGAAGGGGACCAATATGACTTCCTTGCGGGACACCCGAGGTAACAATAATTGGACTAGAGAGCATTTGATCAATACAAACGAATTGTACACGACCCCTTAGATATGACTCCAACCATTTCAACATATTTGAGTGGAAAACAAATTGTTTCAGTTTTTCAATCAAAATAGTATGACTAACTCTATCAAAAGCCTTCGCAAAATCAGTATAGATAATATCAATTTGGTAGCCTTCTTCGAGTTTATTTATCTTCCTGCAATAAAGCCATGTTGATAAGGTGAAATATGCTCCTTAAGGAGAAATGTCAACTTTTCACATATAATTTTCTCCAAGAGTTTCGGTATACTTGATAACTGCTTAGGACCATTTTTATCAATTGGAGAAAGAAATGATTTTTTCCACACTAAAAGAAATTCACCTTCTTCGATTTCCGAAGTATTATTTTCTAATTGTCCTATGTCAACCTTATAACTATGATTAGATAATTCGGCTATTCTTAATGGATCTAAACTAGATTTCGAATAATTTGATTCGAAGTAATGGGCTCCGTTCGCAGTCCACGACGCACGCACGTGCACTAACTGACTCATATTTCGCAAACCGGTGAAAAGTGACATCTCTAGTTTAAACATTTAAGTAACGACACCAGTTTTGTTAGTCATTCGTAGTATGAATCTTCTCTAACAAGTGGACTGTGATAAGGCCAATTGACTTTCACGGAAAAATAGTTTTATCGATGCAAAGTTGTTCATCTAGGAAAAAAAACCCTTTCATCTTAAACTATTGCTTTTCTATAACTACTCAACAAGTTACAAATAAATAGAGTCATTATTTACATTAACAGTGTGCCACATGTAGCTTATCTTTGAATCATGCCTTTCTTGTTATAACACGGGTAGGTTAGGTAAGTACTTTTACGCTCGTGCTTATAATTTTCAATATTGTAAGAATAATTTACTTACTGAATTATCTGCGCACGTAATTTGAATTATCTACATACTGTATACAGGTAGCTGTTTTAAGTTGTAAATGTTTTAATCTATATCATGAGTTAATACTAAAGCTATGCAACCCATATTTTCCTCCATCCATTAAGATATCAACCTATGTTTTTACATCTAGTTTTTCGTTTGAAAGTATTTTTCACAATTGAAATATTTTAACACATTTATCGACAGTAACTATTTTCTTTATCGATATTGAAACAACCAACGAACATAGTTTCAATGAATCATTAAAAAAACTAATTCTTAGATTTTTGTAGGATATGAAAAGAGGTGCAGTTGCAATAAATAGATATTGGCTTTGAATGTAAGAAAACAACAAACTTACACAAATGTTTCCAAGAATTTTACGATTTAGCAAAATTCCCCTTAAAATTTCAATTAACGTAGATAGATGCCATGTGTACATTGGGAATTCCAAACAATCATTAATTTGTGTGTGTTTTTATTTTTTTGAGATATTTTATTTAACAGCAACTGCACTTTATGCAAATATACACGCTTCAGCTCAGATATCTTCCCTTTAAGCTATGGCTTGCTATGTAGATAATGTACCTATAGCATTTATTTGTAATTTATCAATGAATTTGTATGCAAGGCGGGTTGAGTTTATTTGTTGTTTAACAATAATATTTATTATTTCTACGCGAGAAAAATTGTTACGAAAATAAATCATATAGTCGTTGATTAATGGGAAAGTCTTTATTAAGAAGAAATACACTCAGATAAAAAGGCCTTCTAAGTGGCAAAGTCATTTAAGAAGGTTCTAAGGTGGTGGGTAATGATTGCTTTTATGGTGGACTTTTATATAGGTATTGACTATAAATATGATTCATATAAACCTACAAGAATTAGGTACTTAAGTTTCTAATATGCAATCCGGGTATTTAAATAAATAATTAGAAGTGAGAAAGTTTACATAATGAATGGTAACGGAAATATTTTAAATATTTTGATAGTGAATTGGTTTTTGTTTTTCGTTTGAGTTTTTGAACCTAGGATAAATAAAAGAATAAGAAAAAAAAGGTTATTACTCCGTTTCGTAATTCTGTTTATAAATTAAATTCAACTGTTAATTTATATAATTTTAAAAGTTTGTTCTACTATTAGTTTACTTTTTGTAAACAAAAAAGAATTTTCAAGCTAATTTTTGACTAGTTGTCACTTGGAAACGCTAAGATATACAGCTGATACCTATATTTAACTAAAACTTTAAAACTGGTCAAAGAAAAAATAGCAGTATTTTAAAGGCTTTGACAAAAATCATCTAAGAATTCGCAAAAATAAATGAAAGAAAGAAAAACTTTACTAAAATAAAGTTCAGTTCAATATTTTGAAGTGTAATCTTTATTGTCAATAATAGATTTACACCGACTCACGCTGTGTTGAATCCACCAAAGACTCACAACGCTCAATTGGTATTTATTCCCAAGATTAACTCACCAAGTTCCACAGTTCCTGATTATTCGTAGGTTTGGCTTTCCATACCTCTATCTTGACATCTCCCCATGTTTTCTATTGGATTGAGATCTGGTGATCAGCCCCGTCAAGAGGGAGGGGGAAAGGGGGAAATTTACAGGGCCCTCGATTTTCTAGGGGCCCGTAAAATTGAAAGCAATGAGGAGATTGTTTTTTTTTAATATACTCTATATTCATCATCAACACATGTACCTATTCCCACTTATTTTTAGGGGCCCGAAAATTTAAAATCATTCATGCTTTCACAATTGGGCCCCTGTTTGCATGTTATCTACCTATTTATCAGTCACAAGCTTGCCGATCTGGGCTCTTGATTATTATTGGCTTACATTTTTGGGAATATAAATTGGGCAACTCTGAATTGAAAGAAAGTTGTAATAAATTGTTTCGCTTTTATTATTTAATTTAACGTACATTTTAAATTTATTTTATTTTGAAAATTTGTAAAGTCAAAATAAGGGATCGGAAACTTAAAACAAAACACAAATATTTATTTGAGTTTCTATTTTTATGGAGTTTCTTTTCTTCTATTTTTGTTTCTGCTGGCAACTAAATTTTTGATTCGGTTTAATTGTGGTTTCCGTTATATTAATATTTTGAATTAGTTGTTAATTGGAGATTTAAAGGATATCAAATCCCTTCAAAGTGTGTACATTAAACCTGCCGTAATCACATTTGTTGGTGTTGTTCAAAATTGAAATATTATAATTTTTCAAAATTGTTTCAACTTGTTTAGCAGCAGTGCCCAACGTTGGGAAATTCTTAAGAAAAATGTGCCCGGATCCCTTCACAAATTTCCCGATAGAAGATGGGCAACTACAATTGGGGCAGTTAAAACAATTTGCAAATCATCTGAAAAACCTTAGGACATCATTAGAAACCTTAAGTGACATGGACATCTGGCGTATTGTCAACACCCAGAACCACCAAAGAGGAATATGCGGCTTTTAGCAAAGTGGATAAGCATTTTTAACATGTTTCCTTGTGAACTTTTCGTGGACTTCGAGCGTCCAACAGTATTGTCAAGGCCCAGAACCAGCAAAGAGGAATATGTGGCTTTTAGCAAATTGGGTAAGCATTTTAACATCTTTCCTTGCGAACTTTTGACTTCGAGCGTTCAACAGTCGTTCCCGAATGGTCACTGCACTGCAATCGAAGCTTAAACCCTTCTTGATTTCAAACGAATACGCAGAAGGTTCAACTTTGCTCATCTGGAGATTACGAATCCTATTAAATCTTAAATTTGCAAGTAAGTTTTTCTTTCTTTTCGCAGCTTTCGTATGAGTTCCGTATTTCCGTACTGCACAATAATTAACCCAGAACTTAATTTTTAATTTCTCAATGATATAATCGTCTCCAATGAACAGCTGATTGTTGATTTCACATTAAGGGACACAATCGTTCCACTGAAAGCGTTTGTATTTTCTCACATATCAGTTTTCCTTTCAATGATTAACTCTGCTTGATTTCAATCAGGAAATTTAGTTTCAATGATAGCTGTCCAAAAAATTCCAATGATTTGTTTCAATGATGAGAATTAATTAAGGACAAATTTATGTCAATGCTTTGCATTCCACAAAATCAGCTAAAAAGTCCGACTTCTGATAATGACATTGGTATATTTCGAACTGGGATATCATGAAGGTCTTGTCAAACAATAGTACCGATGGATTTCAATACTTAAAGTGTCTGATAGTTTCTATGAATTTTTATGAATTTTGGTTTAAAGTATGGTCTTTACTTGCTCAGGAATTTTAAAGTTTTTTATAAAACTCTATGTTCATGACAAAAATGTCCCCAATTTTTTGTAAAGATACCCATTTCATTAAAAAATAAATACGATGGTAAAAGTTTGAAGGACAATCAAATCGTGCTTCGTGCTATATTCCAATCTCTTATATATTTAATACCTATAAGAAATCCTGTAATTTTTAGTGGAAAAGGTACTTTGTGCATTTGTGGGTTTCTGTGTAAAAATTAATGGATCAGACCTGTCACATGTTTATAATAGTTCAAAGCAATGGTACACTTGGTCGTATACTTGCTATATTGTATAAAGCGTTTTCAATAAGAGGTTTCATTTTGAAAAGTACGCTGTTTGCTACTTTTGAAACTGTCTTCTTCTCATATTTCACAATTTAAAAACAAGCCCATTACTTAAAGGGGTATAAAAATGGTATGTGCCTCATAATCAAAGGAACAATCGCAATTTTCCTACAAAAGTATCCTGATATAGTTATTTTCCAAGATCTTTCAGCAACTTAAGAAATAAGGTCGATGGCAATCCTTGAAAATGAAATTCGTGAAGTTGTCCAGGATATTCAGCCCCAAAGGTGCTAATTGGTCATTGTAAATATCATGAAAAAGGTATATGGTGTTTCAACAGTAGCCTTTGAAGCTGATATTATTTTTCATTGTTACTGCAATTGACATTTCTTTAAAAACGTAATCGTTTTTTATTGTTGAAATAATTCCTCCTATTGGAAATCCCTACATAAAAAAACATAGGTACAATTTTGTCATTACCAATTTGTTAATTTTTTAAAAACTGATTTGTCGTTTTATTCATTTTCTTACTATTTCCAGGTTCCCTTTTTTTTGACAGCTAATTGAATTATGTTTATAGATTAAAAACCATAAATTTGACCATGAACATTCTTTATAGTATACTCAAAATTTCCAAATCCATGGTCACGATACACAATGGTGCAAATTAAAATCCATAGGCCTTTTCAATAACTTTCGCTAATCGATACATTTATTATTTACTAATTATAAGTTCATATCATTTAGTACTGTTTTGCTAAATAAAATTAATTCAAATATCTTGCATATTTTATGTAAGAAAATTATGATAAAAAAAAATCAAAATTCAATCAATAAAATATGACCATCGTTTAACCAGTCTTTAATATTTCTTCGGTAGGTTTATCGATTCGCGCAAAAGTGATTCAAGTTGATTTTATTAAAAAAAAAAGATATAAGAATCTGCAAGACGGAAATTGTGCGGTCGCGTATTTAGATTTAATTTTTGTTTTTGTTGCTAGGCATTAAGCCATGCCAATTAGCATCGATAACATTCATATACTATATACAATATACATAGCTTTTTGATTTGAGCTGTTGATTTGAGGCGTAGCCAGCATCAATATCATAAGATATTATATTGCGACTTGTTATATTTACCCTCTTGAACATATTATAAATATTGAAATACCAGATTGTAGACAAAAGATTGCTATATTATAATATTGTTAAGATTGTGTGTTTTAAATTAAATTTTATTGATTTTCGAGTTTAGTTTTAGTTCTTTTTTTCTTCTTTTTTTCTCTCTTAAATACTTTGTGTGTTTAATGATTTTAAACTCAATTAAATAAGATATATATAATATATACTATTTCTTTAGAATGTGTTTTTAGTATATAGGTTTTACATTATAAGGTAGTTAAATTTAAAATATGTAAGTTAATGGCCTTAAGCAACTCTGACTTTTTTTAATAGTTTTCGTGTAGTTTTTTAATTTAATGAAAAAGCTTTCTATATTTGTCTTGTGTGTTAAAATTGGAATGTCACCTCATAAACCTAAGTAGAAATGGAACTGAATGTAAAAGGTGGTTACATTTTAAGTGCCAATGTTGGTTTTCAATAAAATAATTTTTTTTGGGAAATTAATGTAATTTCTTTTGATTGTGATAATATTTGTATAGCTGAAGTATGTAGGGGACAAAATATCGGCCGACCTCGGCGGCACACCTTTATCCAATGGAACAATTTTTCGGTGACGAAGGAGCATAATTAAGGTTCTTTACAATTAATTTGCCGAATTATCGCATCCTTTTTTAGCTCTTGAATTGTTGCGCGCTTATCAACGTAAACCTTTTCTTTTAAATAACCCAAGAAGAAGTCCAACGGTGTCAAATCATGACCTTGGCACTCAATTAAATTTGTCGTGCAAAAGAGCCATTGTTTCGTTAGATGTGTGAAGAGTAGCAAACCGTGCTTTTAAAACTACATAATAGTCCACATCCATATTTTCTAATTCGGGTCAAAAAGAGTTTTTTATCATCTCACATTAGCGAACACCACTGACAGTAACTCTATCTGACCAGTCTTATTTTGGAAAAAATACGGTTCAATGATGCCCCAAACCAATAAACTCCACCTAAAAGTCACTCTTTGTGGGTGCATCGGTTCTTCGATAGTCAATCTTGGATTATCATTCGCCTAAATGCAATTATGCTTATTGACGAACGAAAATTATCATACACTGTTCCATTTTCATTTCTTGACTCCATTCTGACCATTGACAACGCTTGAAGTGGTCCAGAGGCTTTAGCTCAAGTCTTTATGCATAATGTTCATCAACGACGCACGTGAGATGTGTAACTTTTGGGCACGATGATGAGTTGGACGGCTTCAGCCACACTATCGAAAACAAAAGCAATATTTTCTGCTTCTTCAGATCCAATTGCTCGAATTTTTGGCACGATTTTACCGATTGTACACACAGCACATGGACGAAGTGCACGAACGCCCATTTTCATAATAAGCCTGAATAATTTTAACGCATTGCTGGATTGTGTATTTTTCCATGGTTCAAATTAAATTAGGCTGAAATTGAGAAATGTCAAATAAAATGAATGAAAAAACTCAACGTATATATGTGGTTCACATTCAGCATCGGCCCTTAAAATTTAACCACCCTTTATGTGTTTTAGCTCAAAAATTAAAAAAAAAAATCAATAGTTATGTAAATATGACTCAGAAACTTTGTATTACATACATACGTAATTTATCATACATATTTGTATCAACGAATAAAGTGCATCAAAATAATGAAGGCTCCATTATTACAAAAAAGGATCATAATAAAAAACATACGAAAAAATGGAAAATGTTACACACCAAAGTTGATTCAAAATACGTTTTTTGGACTTATGTACGTGTTATTGTTGAGAAATTAAGGCCACCGACTAACTGCCACGGCTATCGTTATAGGACCATATCCTTTTCATAACATAGCGTGTAATCAGAAGATATCGATGGACGATTGGATTAACTTTTCCAAAAATATTATGGGTAGAAAATTGGTCTTGAAAAATTGCAATTGCTTTCTTTATTTTTAAAGAACAATGGGCAGGTTCAGGCGACATAAGGGACTTAAAAGTAAGGCAAGTTTTTAGTATCTGATTGGCCAGCCAACAATTTTCCTTCCAATTAAGGCAACTTTATTGGAAAATTGAATGGAAAGTTAGTCAAGAAAAATCTCACTAACTATCAAGTCAAGTCTACTTCTGTCAAAATGACAGTTGATCATGTCCTTTCATTTAAATGAATACCAAACTTTATTATACTCTTTGATTTATTTATTTTCTGTACCACTTAATTTAATGTTTTGTGTAAAAGGGTTCCTTGTCAATTTGGAAAAGAAATAAGTAATATTTATTTACTGTAGAAAATACAAATCGTGATGGACTTGTAGCTTGCCTGATGAGTGTTTTGTAGATAATAATATTTTTGTTAGTTTTTTTTACTCTAAACTTACATTTTTTTATTTTAATTTATTTAATCCGTTAATTATCTAACGTTAATATGAACTTATAGCTATTTACATAATTTTTCATTTTTAATTTTAATTAACATAGAAATAAATAGATACTATAACATATTAAAAAAGCTTTCTTTAAATTGTTTACTTTTAACATTGTCATTAACAGATAAAATTAAATTATAAAATTTATTGAAGACTAAAATCTATTGATTTAAAGGGCTATTCCTACCATAGTTTGTTCTAAAGGTATCTGTCTTCTTATGCTAGTTTGACTATAGCTAAAATTTAGACGATTCAGAGCTGTTGCGGATATAATAGAACCATTACTTAATTTTAAAATAAAACAAAATTGGAGATATTGTCTATGTTGTGAAAGTGTAGGGAGGTTTATTAGCAAAAGTCTCTGAGAATAAGGAGGTGATGTGAATATTTTTGAAAACGGAAGAAAACGAAGACAAAAACGCATAAATCTTTTTTGGATATTTTCAAGTCTGTCAATATGAACTGAATAATATTGTGCCCATATAACACAGCCGTATTCAAGTATTGGCCTCACAAATGATACATAAAGAAGTTTTAAGACGTAGGGGTCACGAAAGTCACGGGAAAAACGTTTAATAAAACCTAGAATTTTGTTAGCTTTTTTAACTATAAAGTTATAATGGTCACAGAACGTTAATTTACTGTCAAGGAGAACACCTAAATCAGAGAAAACGGAAAGCTTTCAAAGGGAGGAAGAATCTAATAAATAGTTATAATCTATAATTGTTTTTTTGCGTGTAAAACACATAGTTTTACATTTGTCAATATTCAATAAAAGTCGGTTTGTATTGCACCATTCCCTAAAACTATGAAGATCTTCTTGAAGCTGTAAGCAGTCATTAATTGAACTAATAGATTTGAAAATTTTAATGTCATCAGCGTATATTAAAACGGAGGAGTTTTTTATAACGGATGTTATGTCATTTATATATAAGATAAATAATAAAGGACCTAAATGCTACCCTGTGGAACACCAGAGTTGACGTTAAATTGGTCGGAGAATTCATTTCTGAATATAACGCTATAACTTCTGTTCTTGAGATAAGACGAGATCCACGTCAAGAATTTGTCGTTAAACCCTAAGGCCTTAAGTTTATGGACTAAAGTCTTGTGACACAATTTGTCAAAGGCTTTGCTGAAATCTGTGAATACGCAATCTACTTGCTTATGATCTTCGAAGGAGTCAAGGCGGAAAGAAGTGAAGTAGGTTTGTAATTGTTGATTTATTCTGGACGAAACCATGTTGATTTTCACATACAATTGAATTATAACTTTTACATAACAGTGGGAAAACTGAGCTTCTAAGAGATTCATTGAACAAAACAAACAGAGGGTACGATAAATGAGACACACATTTTTTTAAAACACACGATGGTACTAAATCAGGGCCAGGGTGAAAACAATCATCAAGTTCTGAGACACAACGAACAATTGAATCCTCATATATTGTCAAGTCAAGTGAGTTAAGGTGAGGATAATTTTGGGCTGGAAAGAACGAATCGGGAATTTGAAAAGAAGGAGGCACGTCGAAAACATCTTTGAAGAAATTAGCAAACATATTTGAAATTATTTGGGAGTCATGACTTGTTGTGTTATTAAAAGACATAGAGTTTGGGTAACCGTCAGTTTTTCTTTTACTTTTCACAAAATCCCAGAAGTTTTTTGGGGTCTGTTTCAATTCATTTTCAATTTTTATAATATAGTCAGAGTATAGAATATTGGAGTAGTCAATGAAAATATTATTAAGTTCGGAGTAAATCCTGAAGTCTTCTTCTGCTCTAGTTTTACTAAATTTTAGCCATGCCTTATTTCTTTTATTTTTTAAGTTTTTTAATTGAGTGTCAAACCATGGTGGAGTTTTAGATTTATAGCGAGATTTCCGTAATGGCGTAGTTTCATAAAAACAGTTAAACATAATACTATAAAAATTTAGACACATGTCATCAATATTACGATTTAGGAGCAGTTGATTCCAGTCAACATTACACAATAAGTTAGTTAGTTCATTAAAGTTACATTTTTTAAAATTGAATTCAAGTTTTTCATTTGATGTATTAGGGATATTGCACACATTTATATTCAGTGATATATTTAAAGCTGGGTGGTGACGGTCTTCTTCTACTAGTTTAACATCGGCTGGAGATACAGCTACGTCAGTATTTATCGTGTCGGAGAAAAATATTAGGTCCAAATATTTGTTGTATTTATTGGCAACTCCATTAAATTGAACAAGTCCACAAGAAGCTAAACCATCAATAATTGTGAATTCATTGGTGCTCGTTGGACTGATAGGTGTAAAATAGTTGAAATCTGATGATTTTGTCCAGTTGAGGTTCGGAAAATTGAAATCACCTACGATCAGCAGTTCATCATTAGGTTGAGTTTAGAAGGTGGAATATTAAGTCTGGAACTCTTATCTTAAAAGATGCATATTTCGAGTGGTTTCGATTATTCATTTTCTCAACTTTTAATAGCGACGTATCAGTCTTGTTCCAAATAAAGTTTTTAATATCGAGGGCGTTTATTGAAGGGGCAAGTTTAGATAAAAATAAAGTTCGATGGCCTTCTACTACTTTCAATCCACATGAGATAGGTGAGTTTAGATGAGTTTTGTTTGGAAGGGATGAAAATAACAATGAGTTTGCTAACGTTGATGACGATGGGTTTGCATTTGCGAGTAATGGCTCTATTGATGATATTGAAGTTGCTTTTGCTTTGATCGGGACAGAAGATGTTGATATGGTTAGAGTTGATTGAAGATGTTGAGAAGGGAGTTCAGATGCAGAGAAGAAGCGGCCCTGGCAGGCTTCTTCGTTGAGGGATTAGCTTCACTATATTCGCTTTCACTTTCGTCAATTTTCCGCTTTAATGATGCTGCATCGTTTAGCGATCGGCTATGAGTCATTTCATTTTCGACACTATGAGAATCCATGTTGTGAATTGTATCAGTTTCGTCAGTTATTTGGTTTAAAGATGAGGTTTCATATAGCGATCCACTATTAGTCATTTCGCTTCGTTATTATGAGACTCAATATTTTGTACTGGTGACAAAGTGGTTATTTTGTCAACTTTTTCGGTAAGACGAAGTAATTGGTTGTGCAGCTTTTCTAGATTATATTTCTTTTGTATTATATCACGAGTAATGTTAATCTGTGCAAACGGTCACACTCGTCACAGAAATAGTAAAATGTAGAAAAGATAAAGAAGAGGTTTGTGAAGTAAAGTTTTGAATTTGAAACTCATGACACTTGAAAAACTAACTAGTTGCCTTGGTTAAAATTGACGTTCAAAGAATGAAGTTGACTGCAAATGAAGTCCCTTATGTTATTTGAACACGCCCAATTTCAATGCGTTATAACTTGACAATTATTCAAAGATGTCAGTTTTAACAATGACGGCTGTCAAATAGAGGCCTGTTTAAAATTAACCTTCTTATTGGAAAGGAAAGGAAAGGAAAGGAAAGGAAAGGAAAGGAGAGGAAAGCAAAAGAAGTAAAAGGAAAGGAAAGACTTCACTTCTTTCGAGGAACTTTTTAAATTTCTCAATTATAATATTTAATAAACTGATTTAAAATACTTCCAAGCAAAGTAACCAAGTACACGCTGTAGATAAGTAATAATTAGTTAAAAATTCTTAATTGTTAGGCCTTCCCCAAAGTTTGATGCAATGTAAAATCCTTACAAATAATATAAGATTTCATTAAATGGGATCTATTTCTGAGAATCAAAAGACTATTTTTTTAAATAAAAAAATAAACAAGAATAATTAAAAAGATCTCCATCATAACGACGATGACGACGACCACAACAGGGCATAAAAATAAAAATAAAATCCTCCTCAAAGGGAGTCTTGTTTACAATTATTATTGCTCATACCTACTCGTATTCGATTCTTCAAATTACCTGCTAAAGAGAATACCTTATGACGAAGGACAAATTTATATTCGTCTTAAAAATACGCAGAATTAATATTCTGAAGTAGCTTAAACATGGGTAGAGGTAAGAGAGGTTAAAGGTACATTGGTTAGGTAAGGCATACAAAGCACAAAATTACTTCATACTATATATGCTTAAGAAATAAGCGATAGCGTCTCTTTTTCTCTAAACAAAAGCAGAAAATATAAAATCCTTTTTTTAAACAATTTTTTTTGTTTGTTAATAGGTAAAAGGTAAAGATATCTAAAAGGTATGTATTTATGGAGTTGAATGGGATTGTTTGTATGTAGAAATGTATGTATATAAAATCTTAGTCTTATTTTCTGTGAATAAGAAATAAATTTGTCCGTGACCCCGTAAAGTGAATAACAATAAAGCAGGAAAAAAGGATCAAATATCGCGAATCTTTTTCACCATTTTTTTTGTTGTGTGTGTGTGAGTTTTTTTTTTAATGCGACATACGAAGTCCTTGAAACTCGCTTGTTTACCATTTTAGTATGTGGTTCGTCTGCAGAAAATTACAAAACTGTACCTAACCAAAATTCAAAAAACAGAGATGGGTTCAACTACCTAGTCCTTGTGTATCCATAAGCTACCTTACCCATGTTTGTAGCTACCTCTACCAAATGTTGTTTTCCTGTTTTCAAATTATTTGCACTTGAAAAGGATTTGAGCGTCATGTACCTATCTTTTGATTTTTTTTTTGCAACCTAAACACAGCAACAACAACTACACATTCATTCATTCCGCGAAGGAGATAAATGATGCACTGCAAAACGAGGCTTTATAGAATGCGTAGAAATTGCATATGAGGATCTTTTGATTCAATGACGCAGAACGCAGTGCAGTCAACGACGCGACACGTTTACACATCAAGCATCAAGTAGTATTACATTCAAATGCGGAAGGGGGATGATTCCAATTGTCAACAACTCATCAATGGCAAAAGACTGGTGTCTGCAGAGGAAGATTGAGACTTAAATGCATTGCTAAAAATAAACAGGTTTTGAGGTAACCAAACATTTAACATTGTTTACGCAAAAGTTAGACGGAAGCGTTCTACTGACGAAATGTTACGTTGATAACAAAAATTTACAATAAACTTTTTTTTTTTTTAAATAACTACGCATGATTTGTTTTTTAACGATTTGTATTCTTTTGTTCAAAACTTGTTTAACCTGAAAATTAACATATTTTCAACTTTGAAAAAAGCTCACTTTTTACACCCTAAATACATTCCGCGTCTTAAATTGACTTAAAAATTGTTTAATTGATAAATGCAACAAAAATACAGAATGCAGTAAATTCATTTGGCTGAAGTATTTCAATTGATTAAACTAGACTCTTTGAATTTATTGTGACATTATTAAAAATATAGGGATTTCCAATAAGTGGTTTGTTTTGATACTTAAAAAAAATTAACCGTGCTTTGTTGGATTTTACACAAATAACAAAAACAATATCCGAAGTATGAATACTACCGATAAAAGTTAAAGTAGAATCTTACTACGGATGGGTTTTTGAAATTTATACGAGTCTCGAATTGATATTATGTGCTTTCGTTTTCAAATGTTGGTACGATTGATAATGCATTCGTATCTCGATGGCAGTGTTCGTTGCGTAGTTGTGCATTTGGAATCATGTGTTTTCCATTGGCAAAAAAAATCAATCTGTTACTGTTGATATTATTCAGTTTTGTTAATGAAAATGGACTAATTGGACTTATTTTGCGAGAATAGAAAAGATAATTAAGTTTTCAATGTTTCCACTAAAAATTATCAAGTTTGACAGCACTTTCTAAAATGCAAATGGTGTTTCGATGTTTCTTATGAAGAGCAAGTGAGATAGTTTGATTCGTGTTAAACAATGAAGAATTGAATAGTTCAGCAACATATAAGAATACACTACCTACTGCAAGTGCAATTTTTTTTAATTTGATTACAACAAAACTATAGTTTTTGTACCCAAACAAGCAAATAAACAGACCATAATGCATTATCTGTAAAACCCACTCCTCCACACAGGTTTTCCTTCACAAATTTTGACTCGATTCCGGTCGGGGAATCAAGCTCATTTCAACTCGATTCAGGTATATAAAGAATTAAGGCGATCTACAAACTTGCTTTAACACCATATGTTAATGTAGTAATCTACGAACAAACCCCCTTCCTGAAGTTTATATTTTATGTCAAAGCTGCAATTGTTAAATCAACTTTTTTATAGAATCTTAATTTTCAGTTGTTTTCTTACCATTTCTTCTTGAAAATTGTCCATTTTATTACTTTTACTTAGTTTTTTTTTTCCTGAAGTTAATTTTGATTTTCACAAAACTTCCTTCTATTAGTGTGTTTTTTTTTATTATTATTCAGACAGATCTTCTTTCAGTTGTACCAATTTTTAAACACAAACATCTGGCTACTGCCTATGCGTTTTCTTGGGAATTTTCTACTATACTATTTATAGAACGTCAAAAAACATGGATATTATCTTTCAAGTCTAAAGATGTTATACCACAAGATCCTAACATTTTCGTAGTCAACTTTTAAAATTGGAATGTGTTGTTGAAGCTTGTTCCGTTCCATTTATTTTCTTCTCATAGGACCTCGACTTCAAATAAATTTTGTTACCTAAACAGATAATAATACAGAAAGATGCAGGAAGTACTCTCCAAACAATTTACAGGACGGTTTTTTTTACTACAGCAATTTAAAAAATGTGAACATTTTGGTTAATCCAAAATATTTCAGGAACTGACGACTTGAATAAAATTTCTTATATTTTATAATGTGACATTATACCAAACTGGTTTATAAATCAAAAAAACTGAAAAAAATTCTTTGTCATCTCAAGTATTTTACGAACAAAAAATGATTGTTTCTTTAAAATACTTGAATGCAACTAAGAAAAACGTTTTCGACATCTGGTAAAATTTTGAGAAAAATCGACATTACTAAAAGTTGGTACCAATTGATTTTTGACTCAAATATCTTTTTAAAATTAAACAAATTGGCTTCAAACTAATTTCATCTTATAGAAAAAATGTATTGTTTTTGACATTCAGTAAAACTTGTATAAAAATCCAACACAAAATTGGTAAAATTTGATGTTCGATTATCGATATTTCGTGAATAGCTGAAGATATCGAAGTCAAAATGATTTTTGTATGTCATATTTTTTTTTTGAAAAATTTAATCTGTACTTTTGTTTAAATGGAAATAAAATAAGTTGTGTGTGAGGTATTAACAAAATTATTATTTTTTTAAGGCTCATGTATGCCATTAAGTGTGGAATATGACATTAAACAAATTTACGGTGGCACGGATCCGAGTGGTCAAATTTTCAATGACTCTTCCGCATATCCACGTACCACGTATCGCCCGCCGTTGTGCTGGAACCACATGTCGTCTAGGTCCATATGTTTCAATTTAGGCCATACAAAATTAGTTATCATCGTTATGTAACACTCGCTGTTGACGGTGACGCTATATTAACGACGTTTTCAAAAAAATTCTGAAAAATTACGCTGCCCGGCTCAAAATCCACACCAAACGTTAATTTTTTGGGGATGCGTTATCACACGGTGAACCTCGCTTAAGTTGGTGTCTTCCCATATACGGCAATTTTGCTTTGTTAACAGAGCCATGCATCCCAAAATGCGCCTCGTCACTAAAGACGAAATTGGGTTGGGGTCCTCTTCCAAAACGATTCGAAGCCCAGTCAGCGAACAAACGGCGCGAGCGGCGTTGTCTATGGTCCTGAACTTTGAGCTCCTGGGTCAGTTGGATCTTGTACGGGTATGCCCAATTCCCGACGCAAAATTCGCCAAGTTGAAGTCTGCGAAAGGCTGAATTCTTATACACGGCGAGGAATAGGCTCCCTTGGGTTCTCCTACACACTTTCACGGACCGAGGCGATATTCTCGCTCAATCTTGTGTTCCTGGAACGTACGGGTTTTGGCTGATAGTTTACTGAACCGATCATCTTAAATTTGGCCACAAAACGTTGAATAGTAGACTATGAAGGGGGCCACCATGTCTTCCGTGAAATGAGCGCAACACTCATTTTGATAATAAAGTTTTATCATGTAACTTGCCATGATTATTTGGCATACAAAACTAAATAATAAACAAAAGATTTGACAGATGTCAAAAAAATGGCCGCCACAGAGCGCTAAAAATCTACCCGCTTCATTTGAAAAACCCTCTATTAGGAGAATGGACGGGATGAAAAGTTATCAGTGTGTTTCGGAACCTAATCTCTTTTTAGTAATGACTACCGATCAAACGTGAAATTATGACAACTTCAAAAGTGACAGCTGCCCAAACTGCTGAAAAAAATTAAATGGAAGGCCCTTTTCATTTTTTGAGCAATTTAGGTACAAACATTTTCGGGGTTTCAATCAAGCTGATTGAGATTCTTAGAAAAAAGCCATGAACCTGATAAACCATAATCCCAACAGAAATTAATCCAAACAAAATTCAAATTGCCATTTATTACCATAAAAAATAGGATAGATACTCCTACTTTGTTTATGTTTTTTGTCTCACCTGAACATTACTCAAAATCAAATTAATTTATTTCGGTTTTCCTTAATCAATCCAATCTTTTCAAAATAAATAGACATGTACTCTATTACTGGCTGACAAACAAAAGTCTGATATTGAGTCAGTTTGGCACATGAATTAATACTCTTTTTGTTAGTTCTTCTCTTTGATGGTAGATTTTAAATTATTACGAATCTTACATAATTTTCAAGTCAAAAATAAAATATGTGTTACTATTACATATCCAAACCATATTTACACTAAAAACTTTATTGGAATAATTTATATTACAATAAATGCCAAGTTAACTACATTCTCAAGATACATATGTATATAAGACATATTCTAAAACATTTCAGGCCATTAAGCTTTGAATTCAGCAATATGAAAGGATAGGTACATATTATAACAAATGGATTTTTCATTTTGTTATGATCTAAGTGTTAAAATATTTTTTTTGTCTATTCATTTTTAATCAAAAATGGTTTACCATCATCAATAAACTCGTCAAAAAAGCTTGAATTCTTTTTACAAAAAACCATATGTATGTAAATAATGAATATGAATAGACAATCTAAGGAATACTAACAATAACAATAACAAAAACAACAACAATAACAACAACAAAAAAGCGTGGAAAGCAAAAGTCGTAGACGTATTGTTTTGGCCTTCACAATTTTTTGGCGAGCGTTGAACCAAGCCAACAAAACAAACACACGCACGCACAATCCCAATCACCTGTCTTTGCTTACAGGTTTCAGTCTTAAGCCCAAAATATCTACATATATGAAAAAATAGGTATAGAGACACTTAGAATAACCAATTAACTAAGCCTTCTTGGACTTTGGCTAGAACGTATGTTCAAACCCGTAGTCGCAGGGTAATGCTAGATAGGGAGGGGAATTTTACATCACCAAGCTTAAATGACTTTGACCCATTTAGCGCTAGAGTGTGCGGCCGTTTTGACTCCATAAATTGTTGGTTCGTAGAAAGACTTCTAAAAGAGTAATCGTTATAGCCATGCTTTCTTGTTTGGAAAAGAAATCAGGTCTTTGATTAAGATGGGACTTTTTGAGGAATGGACATAAGCATAGGAAGCGAATCACCGCCTCAGTTTCCTGTTGGTCCCACAACTGCGCCTGTGGCTATTTTGAGAAATGGCTAACTTTGCTGCAGGTTTCCTTGCGAGCAAGCTTCCGGTAGCATATCAGTGATCCTCTCTGTAAGAAGGGCATATCATTTTAGGTAAAAGGTTTTCCAATAGGAAGTTCCATTCTGAATAGCCTGCCATTTGGGATGGAAAATACCGTCTTTTATTAATTGACAAGTTAAAACTACACAATAACTTAAAAAAAAAGAGTACACTTATCAAAAATGGATTGAAATTCATTACAAAAATGGTAAATATTTTGCAATAAATGTATTATTTTTCGAGGAGGTCAGCACAATTGGCCACCGAGATATTAGAACTTAAAACCCTAAGATGCTTTTAATGGAGTAAATTCATCTTTACAATGAAATAAACATTTATTGGCTTATCTTTAAAAATATTTTCAATATCGACATGAAATCTCATATTGGAGAACTCAATATACATAATTGAGTCTGGCTTCAGCTGACAGTGGATTCTGCAAGAAATATTGAAAAGATTTTGGCCTTCATAGCACACCAATAGAAATGTCAAGCCAATCCTTTCCCACTCAGTTCTTTCAATGCTTATATGACTCGATAGTTTTTGTCTGGACGTTTTTGGATAAATACGGAGGATGTTACGGCCGAACGCATAGCCTGAAATTACTCGGACAAAACTTCGGAACAAATTATGTACCCTGTATTTCTACCATATAAGAAAAGATAGTTGTATCGATGTCTTGCGTAACTTGCATGGTTGGAAAAACTACCTTAAAATCCTTATTGAAGATCACGGAGATCCGTTGGTAGAAATTGTAGAATAATCTGTTGGGCAATGCGGAATAGGCCCTGTAGTAATGACACCAGCTGGTTTTTAAAACCTTCTTAAATTTTTAAGCCTAGACCACAATTGATGCATATGTAAACAATGGTCTTAACGCTGTTTTGTTTTTTCTTTATAGCGAATACAAAAAATTTGATTTAGACTGAGTGATAACAATGTTTAAAATATAGTTTTATTTTTGTTTCTTTCTTAAGAACCATTATAAACCTTACATTTTAAAGAGTGTTCCGATCCCCCTTTCTCACGATCTTCCCAAGCTCCGGCTATGCTTATCCAAGACAGATTCCCCTTCTATATCTTTGTTTCATTCCAAACTTAAACAAATTTTGTATAGCTTTTCGCGTATTTGAATTCTTCCATAAAGTAATAATACTCGTATTGTAAATGTATACCCGGCTTACCTGATGTAGCTTTGGTAAAAATAATGCTGAGGTTTTGAATTATGGATTCCTATAAACGCAAACGGATATACAAAACATAACCAATTATACATATAAATGAATATATGCTAAGCCAAAACATTTAAGAATGTAAAAATGAATAAAATACAAAAATAAACAAAAAATGAAAACATCGTAAAAAGACCTGAATGAAGAAGCTGATGAGTAAGCATTTGTCCATTACAGGGCATATACTATACATTATAGCCAAGAGTTGGTTTTATGAAAATGGAAAGTATGCCTTTAGCGAACCCGATCGCGCATTTACATATACTATACGAGCATGCCTAAAGTTCGTTCCTTAAAACCAATTAGATATACAATATGATCATATAGGTATCTAGGTACGAGTAAACCTAAACTGGGGGAAGCAATAGAACCTACATTTTCACACCGACATTATCAAAAAGCTCGGTTCATGGTCACGTTCAAGACCCCACTGTTCTAGTGTGCTAAAACTTGAACTTGAACTTCAAAATAAACACACAAAAAAAACGCCTTTCTTGTTTAAAAAAGGCATGTGGAACTTTTCGGAAACTTTTTTTTCTAGCTTTATTTTTGTTTTATGTTGGTAAATAACGAATAAGTTGATAAACAAATAAAACTCATTTTTTGTTATTTTCTTGATATTTACGTGCTTGGCTTTTGCGATCGTTGCGTCGCGTCGTTGTTTCGTCGTCGCATACGATCGTTGGTCGTCGTCCATTGGCACGATGGTATATGATGATGTTGGCTTTTGTTAAACTTACAGGTAGGTAAGGTACTTAAATTTCTGTGTGTGAAATATATTTCTTTGGGTTTTTGATTAAGCAACTTTACTAGCTATCATGTCGCAATATTGAGGTATCAACAAAAAAAAAAACTTAACTTTGCACCGGCTGGGCCGGCCGGCCGGTAGCATGAAGGTTTTTCAATAGCACAATAAAAAAAAACTTAAACACAAATTTCCTGGTGAAGGTTAAGGCGGTGTATAATGAGGCACTTAATATTGGTGGATTTGACGGTTGAAAAAGGTTGGCAAATGTGTTATCAGATATTGAACTCAGAGCCGTAGTTATCGAATTCGGTGCCCAGGATGGAGGCTTGAATTGACGCACATAAATTCGTCCTTAATTATTGTTTATGATTTGCCCTGAAGACTTTTAAAGACTTTTATACTTCTATATGTAGTACCCGTGTTATGAGGGTAAGTGCGTTGTGTGTCATGCCAGAAGCCTTGGGTTCAATCCTTGCCTGTGCCATCTAGTGTTTTCACTGGTACTGCCGCTTGTAAGGAATTGACAAGTCCTCCAAAAGTAGTTCTAGTCATGAAAAGTGCTTTCTCAAATTAGTCGTTTGGATTCGGTTTTAAATTGAAGGTCCCTTCCATCCCTGACAACAGTACTCGCACACATGAAAGGTTGAGAGTTGGAAGATACTGGACCTAGTTCTCAACAGACTGTTGCGCCACCTAATTTATTTATACTATATTCTGATTTTTTGTTGTTGAAATTTGAGGTAATTTGCTCATAGAAATTTTGCTAATAGTGGCAACTCTTTATTTCTAACAGAACATTTTTTTCATTAAAAGACGATTTAATATCGGTTTAGTTTGAGATAAGACCGCTGTTTGTGGAGGTAGTCTGCAGTGTTAACGAAAACACGGGTATGTCAATTTCTCTTCGATTGTTGGAATAAGGTATTAAAAAAATGCAAACGCTGGTGTAACGTTGGTCATATCTTCGTTGATTGTTTCGTTAAAATGGCTCAGAATTATACGGACTTTCATCAATAAACCATTTTCAGTTTGCACCTCGAAGGCTATGTTAATACATTGTAGCATTCGGTTTAAAAAAATCCAAGATTATTTTTTGGAAACCTTTTTTTTTGAACATTTCAGTGTTTGTGATTGGACCTTGACTTTTCGAAAATGAAACTGAAGCAACTGTTACGAATAATGGATTGAGCTCCCTAGATATAATTAATATTACATTTGTTCAGTTTTTAAATTCCACAACCAGCCATCGAGATCTGGGTCCTTAGGCTTCAATCTGTGTCCACAAACCTTCAAAATCAATTCAAGACCTCAAAGATAAACTTCTTTGAATTATCGAAGACATGCAGCCCAAAATTTGGGAATTTGCCATGAAATTTGCATGGAAAAAAATGTTGCTACAGCTTTAGGCTAAGCGGTATTTGGCTGATATGTTTCTACTTTATAATTATAATTGTTTTTAGAATAATATAACCATCCAGTTAAATAGTTTAGATAAATAAATTACGTGGAGCAGAGCTGGGCCCTAGTGACTTACAACTCTCAACCATTCCTGTGTGCCAATAATGTTATCACGGATTGGAGGGACTTAAAGCTTTAGCTGAAAGGCTAATTTGAGTAAAGTACTCTCATTGACAAGAATTACTTTTGAAGTATTTGTCAATTCCTCGCATGAGGCAGTGACTATAAAAAAACTTTTAGACACAGACAGGGATTTTACCCAAGGCCTCTGGCATGACAGTCCTAAGCATAATAGGGGCCTATTTCTCAGGCTAGGTGCCTATTTCTAGGGTATAAATCTGTTTCCAAGAATTTTTTTATGTTTAAACTAATTTTTGTGTATTAATTTAAAAATGATATAATAATGATAATTTAAAATCCCAATCATCACACAAAAAAGAAACACATTTCCAACGCGTTATATGAAACTATAAATTGTATGACTTGTATGTTGAATAAAATGTACATATGTAATGTATAATCTGAGAAATAGGGCCCAGTTTGCAATGTTTTTAAAGAAGTAGCATTTCCTATTAGTTACAAAAAAATTCCTACGAAATTTAAAAATGTTATTCATGAGGGACTATTCATTCGAAAAGTTAAATATTTAGAAATTTTGTAACTGTTCCAAAATGTTTACCTTCTCCTTACAAGTAAAATGCTAATTTCTTTTGTGTGGGCTCATATGGAAAAAAAAAATTGAGAGAAAGGACGGTTAAAAACAAGACTGAACTAAAAATCGCATTACAAAATATCTGGGATGAAATAAGTCCAAATGTTACCAAAAGTTTGGTTTTATCAATGCCCAGAAGGTTACAGGCTGTTATAGATGCTAAGGGACACCATAGAAGATACTAAATTTTGAAATCTTTTCACAAGAGTGTGTTTTTTTTATTTAAAAATAATGAAGTGTACAAGTTTTTTTTTTTGTTAAAATGGACCATTTTCAGTTTTCTGTATTTTTTTCGTCAAAAATTGTTTCATTAAATAAATAAATGTTATGTGTTTGAAATTTGATAAAATACCTTTTTATTTGGAATAAATTTCTTTTCCCTGTTGCATATAGTTTTCGACATTTCAGACTTTAAAACTAGGAGAACAACTGTACAACTTTTTTTTTGGTTCACTGTATATAAAATGGTTCGTTTAAAAAAATTTAAACAGTGACAGTTACAAATTGTGAATTTGATTTTGAAATGTCAAAAAATCAGAAATTATATTGATCTACAAATAAAACTTAAATTTTAAGTAGTCATTTTATGATTTTACAGCAGTAAAATGTTAAAAGAAAATTACGAAAATTGGTTAAAATTATCAGAATCATATTTCTACTAACTTCAATAACCTTAAAATTTTAATTTATTTTTTTAGGACAAATATATATCTTCTCTTAATTCATATAATAATCTTCAACAAATATTTATTAACCTCACATTCACTCATGGACGATTGCTCACAAAACGGCCCTTTTTTATTTTCGCCCCCAGATCCCTTATTGTTTCCGCACACCAACCCAGTAACCTTTTTTTATAATTATTTCTTTTTTATTTGGTTTGTTAAAATTAAAATGAAAGATAAGTACCTTCGCATCAAAAACTTTTAGTTTAGGTTATATATGGCATAAAGCGAGTATAGTATAGATATTGTTTAAATTGTTGTGGCGACACGTTTTGCATTGGAAGTCTGCCTAAAATTATTTTCGGTTTAGACATTTAATTGACAGCTTCCGGTTCTTATAAATTGGTAGTCTGATGGTGATGATGGTGTGGTGACTTAATAATGATCATGTGAAGGGTTTCTCATGAAATAAAAAAATCATTGAACCCCATCAACAGGGATTTTTGATTAACCTGTTACTGTTTTTTTTTTTTATTTTTTTTTCAATCATCAAATAATTATGATAGGATAGAAGTTTTTTTTATTATTATTTGAAAACACAATGCTTAATGAACTTATTATAAAGATCTGCTAATTTATCTTAAGTTAATAGTTTTTTTTATTTTTATTATCATTATTGCCACAAAAGTTAAGTTAATCCGTTTTATGTGAACATTGACAGCGGACTTTCGTATTGTTGGTATGAGAATAGAATTAAAAGACACAGAATGAGATTGGATATAGAAAATTAAATACCATAAAATCCCACCAAACCGAGATAGACAAATGTTGGAGAGCTCACGATTTGTTTATATTTCCATTTGACTTGATTTCAAAAACTAGTTTAACGGCGTAGTCATTCTTTTCGCTTCGTAAACAAACTTTTTTAGTCTTATTTTCAAGATTTTTTAAAGTCCTATGCGTTCATAAACATTCTAACATTTGTACATAATGTAGCTATATATGTATGTATGGTAATTTGTATTATTCTCATTTTCCATTTCAGGAGCAATAGATCAAAGGAACCAAAAATCTTTTTTTTTCGTTAATTTGAAATTTATTTAAGCCTCTATCTTTATTTAAAAGCTTTTATAAACACATTTTTCGACACTGGTATCGGTCTTTGTAGCTGTGTTTTAAATGAATTGATAAAATAAGGTTTTCACTTTCGACATATAGGAACTATGTATATATCAAGTATTACCTTCGACAAAAATTTAGAACTCAAGATTTTAATCAAACATAAAGACCCACGACCCTTGTATTTGTATAGCTCTAGAAAGAAGAACCATTAAAAAAGGTGAATCCTCCTCCCCCTCTAATTATCGACCGATTACAATTACGTTCCTTTTTTCTTAGTCCATAGAAACGCTGATTTAATATCAGCTCTAGAAATATCTCCAAGATCGAGAGCTTTTTAATGACTGACAGTACGGCTTTCGCAGCAATAAGTCCACTTGTGATCTAATGATTCATCTTACCGAACAGTAGAGCAAAAATGTACATCTTTTATCAAGAAAGTAAGATTATTGCACTTGCTATTTCAAAAGCACTTGATAGGGTTTGACATCAGGCTCTTTTATAGAAAATGCGTGCTTTCGGTTTTTATAAATCCCTCCTTCATTAGATTAGTAATCACCTTTAGGATCATTAAATACAAGTAGTTTTAGATGGGTTTGACTTATAGATGTCCAAGGCTTGACTACAACTCCCATCTCTGGGCTTGTGCTCCTGCAACTTACTTAAGCTTTTACGGCCCTTTACGGCCGATGATCGTTTATGGTTGTCCTGTGTGGTTCAACGTTGCCCCTTTCCAGATGGAGAAGTTTCGGGTGTTTGAGCGGCAGTGTTTACGACGTTGTACCGGCTTGTATCGAACAGCCGAATCTTCTTATGTGCATTACTATTCCAACGAGGTCCTATACAACGGGGCTCGAATCAACAGAATGGACAATTTCGTGATAAAACTCGTTAGAGGTCACATTGCAAGAGCTATGTCTTCGACCAACAATTTAATTTTCGGGGCGTTCTATCCGAACGACTAGTATTTTGAAAGTGCACGCTTGATCATTCCACCAGAGGCATTCCTCTTTTTAGACAGATGTGGTCTAATACAGGATAGATAGGCAGTTCCGCTAATATACAACGTCAGACGACGAACCGTGGATAGACGACTCTTGTACAATCGGGACTTCATGGCACAAGGCGGAGCACAGCTCCTTCGGTTCAGTAGGGCTGTGTCCGAACGGGACCGAACTGATAGGGTGAAGCAGGAGAACCAGTTATGTGCCTTCAATTGGCACTTGATAGTGGGTAGTCGGGATGGGGTTTTAAGCCTTGGCCGGCTTACATACTTGTTTTATAGTTTTAAGGTTTAGTTTTAAGAAGAATAGGCATGGTGGCACAAAAAGAAATAGAAAAAAAAACAACAAAATATGAAAAACAAACTACAAAAACTAGTTTTAAGTAGTTTATAGGTAGAATAGGTAGTTTAAGTTAGCTTTAAGTTTTATTTAAGTATTTAAGTTATTTAAGTAAAAATAAAAAAGGATATTGATATTAGTTTTTTAGGTATTATTGTTTAACTTAGAGTGTCCGTATGGGACCATTAAATTAGTTGTAAGTTATGGATAATTAGGCTAGTTTTATGAATTTTTGTCTAGCTTTAAGATAGGTTTAAGAATAAATTAATAAAAATTTACTTAAAAAAAAGACAGTTGCATTTCTTTCCTTAAAGAGTTCAGCCGTAATACTAGCGCTTCTAGGAATGCTCATCATTATAGCCTCAAACCCAATTTCGGTCGTATTGTCAAGTACATAGATTTATTCTACTCGAATGTAAAAGGGTTCTAAAAGTAATTGTTTGCTAGTTTCGAATGCTACATGTAGTTAAGACCATTCCATCAAGTTTAAAAACAAAAAGTTAAACACATTAATTTTAGCTGAAATCAATTAAAATAAAAATTCTGAGGATCACACACACGTACAAAAATACAACTCTTACCCTCATAAAACCTCGTGAAAATGTTACATTTACCACAAGAGTCTACGAAAAAAAAATCAATGACAAAAGGGTGTTTCATTTTTGCTAAATTGAAATCAATGTCAAAAATACTAATCAAACATCATCACTAACCACAATTTTCTTAATTCGTCTCATAACTGAAATACTCAAAATTAAAAGAAAGCAGAAAAGTGTTTGATCTGTTTTATTATTCTATATTTGTCAACAAGAACAAAACAATTAAGACAAAAAAAAACTTGAGTTTTATATTCGAATTTGTGTCAACAAAAACAAAACTCAAACAAAAAATATATAAAATTTAAGTTTTATAGTTAACATTATCAATAAATAAAACTTTTTCCAAGGTATTTTTGTCCTTGTTCAAATATAAATAAATATTATCGAAAATGCTATCATCCACCAAAAAATAAAAAAAAAAACCAAAACATGCAGTCTCCCAGATTGATAGATATAAGATAGACGAAAATGCTTCCTCATTTATGTAGCTCAACAATCATAAATTCTTTGTTTTTATTACCTATTAGTGTTAAATTGGTTTTCACTTTTCCTTGAAACAAGAAAAAATACGCTTTATCATCATATGATGATGCGTAGCAGCAAGCAGGCGTAGGACAGCAAAAGAAACTAAATGTATATATTGTCCACTCGAATTATGAATCTATTTTTAAAGATATTTTTGAATAGATTTTATTTTCATTTCATTTGTTTGAACTTTGAAGGTATACTTAAATATATATTTTATGCCAATATCGAAGCAATTAAAAAGCAGACGCATAAAAGAATTTACAAAATCCCTCAATGTAATATCCATGGAAGCCAATTTACTTAAGATTCGAAACGAAATTGAATTGTTTTAAATTCTTAGATGGATGATAAACGCTTGTCCATCTACTATTGAAATATTGCTTATTTTTATAGATATACTAAATGACTGTTGCAATTTTGATATCCAGTCTATTATATACAAAGATTATGCATTAGTTCATTAGAATTTAAATTGTCGATAACTGATAAAAACGATAGAAGCGGATTTCATCGATTTTCGACCGTTATTGTTCTTTCACTGATCCAGGTTGAAAAATTGAATTATTTATAAAATCAATGTCATAAGCTCTTGGAAAAAAGTATTAACTGTTTCCCTATCTGTTCTTTTTACATTTTTTTGTTTTCAATTTTCTTAATACCAGAACACTTTAAAAATGTCTCCAATATTTTCAAAACTAGAAAATGTTTTATTTTAAAATTTGCTTCTGGAATTTGACCAATAATAATTGATTAGATCATTCGTTACTGAAAACAAAAATACTAACTAAAAAAACTTCGAAAAATTTGAACAAAGAAGTATTTTTTCTTAAATTTACGAGATTCAGCAATCAAACAATTTAAAAGAAATCATATAAAAAAGGTTTTGAAACTTTAAAGAAAAGTTTTATTAGCTTCTTGTTACGACTTACACCTTATGACAATATGTATGACTTTGGTTGATTTTTGAAAAACTATTTTTTTGAAACTAAATAATAAATACGATTGTAGTCTCAAGCTGTTCGTTTTTCAATTGCTTTAAGGTCATAGAATATACAGAATTGTATTAAAACAATTACCAGTAACGTAGGCCACAATCATAAAGAACCTACGAATAGTGTAGAACTACCTGGGGTTTATTTCATAGGCGTTAAAAAATGCGAGAAGTATTGGTATAAGACTTCTGTCTTCGTCTCAACATGCCTACTGAAAAGGAAAATCGGTGAAAATGGCGTTACACACCACGAATATCCCCTCCATCATACAGAGTTCACTATGGTTGCTTTCCTTAACATCGAAGGTGCTTTTAAAAACGTGGACAAATCTGCAATCACATCTGAGTTTATGTAAATTGGACATCTCTAAACGTAGAGATTTCGCTTGGGATTAAATTCATTTAATGCTGACTAGCAGAATAATTAACTCAAAACCGGGCCAACTCTTTTGTAGCTGTAGCTCCCTTTTCTTACAGAAAAGCTATAATGGTAATAAATTGGGCTTACACATCGGTGATCAGACCGATTTTTATGTACAGTGTGGCAGTATGGTGGACTGCTTTAGAGAAAGCCATAAACCGACACAAATAAAATAAAGTCCAACGTTTAGCTTGCCTATGTAAAAGCGTATGGCTTCGCACGACAATAATACGTGTTATAACCGGGCACTGTTTAATAGAACAGCCAAGCGGTTAGAAGTATTCTCAAATGACTTTTGCAGAAGCTGTATGGACGAGGAAGAGGAGGAAACAGTTCTTCAACTCAAAAACACAAGAACTGCCTAGGAGAACGATCTAAACGATTTCAATTATATTAACATAATCAGTTTTTCACGATTCGTAAGGGACTGAAACTGGTTTTATTGAGCTAAAGAGAAAGCCTCAAGATTCATGTGGTATCACAAACTGGCCTAAGTAAGTTTCTGATATTTCATCACGGACAGCCACTTTAACCTAACTTTACAATTGTGACAGGTGACAATTTTCTTATTTGTAACTTTACAACTGTCAAAATCTGTTCCATAAATAATTTGACAACTTTTTCGCTTCATAAAGAAATTGTCAAATATGTTCCACAACTGTAAGGAATTTTAAGACAAATTTGTACAGATTCATTTATGAAATGAAAAAAATAATTTACATATACATATGTCAGTTTTAATCGACAGGAATCTCAGTGTTGACAGTAATTTTGTGAATAAAATATTTGTATTACCTAAAAGCAACTTATGGCTGAAACACAAACACAAACAGTTTCGGCTTCAACTGCGTTAAGTTGGGTCTGCTTGGAGGTTGCTTTGAATGACACTTCCAATATGACATTTCTAAAATGGCACTTCTATCATTAGCAGCTGTTCTTTTTCCTCAAAATAAAAAAATAATAATAATTTGAAATCGAAAAAATTAAATTTATCGCGGAAGTAGCTTACACACATATAATAACCAACAAAGCAAATGTATTTTGTTTGTTGACTTTTTTCCAGCTGTTGAGCTGTCAGGCAAAGCAAATGTTCAGCAAATTTGAGCTAGAGCTTCCATTTGGAGTCACATCCTTACGATTGTCAAATGTAACCTGAGGTCGAATCTTCATTGTGATATCATGCACTGAATTCCTATGGCTGAACTCGTAAAAGTTAGGCGAAGCCGAAGCTGAAGCGTGTTTGTGTTTCAGCCATTAAGTACACTTATATTAATAATGTTATTAATTTTAAGACTCCAATTTTTAAAATTTTTACTTATTAAACACGATTTCGTAAACTGTGAATTTTTAAATTTAAAAGAGTGCCTTCGTTCTGTTGGTAATAACATCGGACAAATTGGTAGAGAAACGATGAAAATTGAAGCAAAATGCAAAGGTTTTATTCCATGTTTCATCATTTTTCGATTATACTCGTAACATATTTTAAGATTTTAAGGGGTTATCTATTTTGGGGTTTAAAAAGTAAACGCAAATAAGACACATATGACATATTTTTCATTCATGATATTTCTCTTTGATTATAAAGTTTTAGTGTTGAATTATGTTTAAAATACTAAATCATTTAAATGAAAACCATGCGAATCGTTGCAAGCATCTATTCTTTTGAGGTAATTTTCCACCACTTTTTGACACATATTGGGTGGTATTTCAGCCATAGCTTGACGTTTGTTGGTTCTTAAGTGCTCAAGAGTTAAAGGTTTACCTGCATAAGTACGGACTTCTGCTAGCCCTACACAAAAAATAATTCCAGCGATGTCAAATCGCATGACCTTGATGGCCAGTTAATATCACCACGACGAGAAATTAGGCGATCAGGAAATGTCTCTTGCACAAAAGCTATATTCACTTGCGTTGTTTGGTTGTTTGGTATGGTGGCACCGTCTTGTTGAAACCACATACTCTTCAAGTCATATACAGCAAGCAAGCAAAAAAAGTCCGTTATCATATAACCATAACGCCCCGAATTGACTGTGACAGTCGTTTACGAATGAGTAAGGTCCATTCACACTTCTGGACCTAAGAGCGCACCAAACAGTGACTTCAATTACTTGAGGATTCTCAGAACACCAAATACTTATATACTCGAATTCCAGCCCTATACTTTTACAACCGCAAAGTGGATAACCCGTTACAATGAAATTGTCAAGATGAATTTGTCAGTAAGTACAGGTAAGAGGTCAATTATAACTATCAGTAAAATCAGAATGAGCGTTTATAACAATTAATAAATGTACGCCTTTAAATTAGATGTATTAAATAAGAGGCCAGTTATAAATATCAATCCAAAACATTTTCCAAATGAATATTTGGCTATTTCGTTGGCATTTTTAAGTCAGCTGTTCAGTAAAATTTCATCTTCGAAATTTTTTAAACTTATTTACGAAGTTGATTTACTTTTAAATGGCTTGTTTCTATTTGAAAAATATACTTGACATTAGAATTCATCTCTTTGCATTTATATTTTTCTAAAAATAAGACTCTAACGTGTTAAAAAATGTAAAACAAAAATGTTAGTGACAGTTATAAACGTTATAAAAATATTTTGGAGGTTTTAAACTTTTTTTTAATACTTTTTGGTCAAGTATTTTCTCATGAGAACCTATTCATGCAGTCAGTTCTCGATTTTAATTTTGATATTTTTGAAATGAACCTGAAGATCATTGTAACCGACTGTTAGGTCTTTTTTTTCTTTCTAAGTTGCAGGTCTCGAAAATGTATCAATGATGTTAGGTTAGGTTAGGTTATAGTGGCTGTCCAAGATGAAAACAGACATACTTAGGCCAGTTTAATGGGCCAGATCATGTTAGAAAGATACAAAATTATTTAAGTTTGGAACATTTTTGTTCAACATCGGTGTTTAAAACTTTTCAGTATAATTGAAATTTTTTAATATTTTCGCTTATATTATTGAACTTGAAAAACAAAAACGTTCGTATTTCTAAAGTCTTTTTCTGTCTTAATTTTAAAGAACAATATCTTGATTTGCAACTTAACAATTTCCATTATCGAAATTGTATTACCTTAAATTAAAATTCTATACCTGCATCTCTTGTTATCTAAAAATATATACCCGGAAAGTATTGCCCTAACAATTTCTCGGTCTGACAGTTTTATACAGTATTTCAAACGATCTTCATTCTTAACCGCCTGTAACAAATGGATGAGTTGAATTGAGTTAGAGTTGACTTTAGAGGCTAAATTGTCTCATTTGTAAGCTATATAAGTTATAATGTATTCACATTAACGAATACCTTTGGTAATGATATCCGTTTAAAAGGGTGTGCTTATAGGCAGGCACACACGCACTCTAATTGATTATACAAAAAAAAGAAGATATTTTACCAACCTATTTTAACTTTTGCGGTAGCTCATCATAAATGCATTAATTTTATATTCGTTAAGATACCTACTCGTATAATATTATTTTATTTCCGGTATGAAAATTAGATTCTCTGGAAGTTGGTATAATATTCGTTATGTTGGTATCAAAAGCAATTATATAGAAATTTTAATTTACCCGATATAATTTTTGTAGTTGAACATAAATTAAACAAAGCAACAAGCAA
Source organism: Eupeodes corollae (assembly GCF_945859685.1). Taxonomy (NCBI): domain Eukaryota; kingdom Metazoa; phylum Arthropoda; class Insecta; order Diptera; family Syrphidae; genus Eupeodes; species Eupeodes corollae. Next base: position 42,017,932 of record NC_079148.1, read on the forward strand.
GACGAAAATGCATAACTTTTACGAATTCATACGGAAGCAGAGGGTTTTCTTTGTGATTGTTATATATGAGTTATGAGTTGTGACTTGTGAGTCTTTCTGAGAGCTCTTTTTATGCTAAGCCTAGTTGCTACTTAGAAGACTTTTAATGGGGTGGTCGATTTGTAAATTTGTGCTTGAATACAAAATCAATTTATTTGGAATCGAATAGAACACTTTTCCTTAGAAGAAATTTCACTTCAAATATCAATTTGTTTTGTCCAACAGGGTTAAGTAATAAAAAGGTTTAAAAAATTAACAACTTTGTTCAAAGAGACTCACGCTCATTTCATTGGCAGGGATGATACTGAGGGATATTGTCGATTCAAAATGTCAAAACAATCAATGATTTAAAAAGAAATCACTAGATGGGCAACACCTAAATACATTTATAATCCATTAAATATCAATGTGTTATTGATTCGTAAAAACTATACTTTTGCATTTTGCTTCTTTAATGAAAAATATGAGATATGACTATTATGTTCAAAACTAAGCCTACATTTCAAAAAATTGTAAACGGCAAAAAGTATATAAAGGTGACGCTATAATACTGTGTGAACTAGGGCCTAACTCAACAAACTTCTTCATCTAAATCGGTCCTTATAGCTAGATGTCGGTAAGGTCACTTTCCACTTGTGTGCAACACTTTATCCTGGGTCTTCCTTCACAGCGCTGTCTTTTGGGTGTGGATTCGAAGGCTTTCTGGGCCGGAGCATTGGATTCCATGCGCTCGACTTGACCCAGCCATCTTTGTCGTTGGACTTTTACCCTTCTCGGTAAGTTTATGTCGCGTACAGTCCGTACAGCTCATCGTTCCATCTTTACCTCCACTTCCCTTCTATACATCAGGACCGTAGATCACACGAAAAACTTTTCTCTCGAAATGACCCAAGGTGCTTTCACCGGCTTTTGTCAAAGCATATGCTTCTGCACTGAATGGCAGGACGGGGATGATGATGGTCTTATATAGCGACACATTCGTCGCTTCTTAGCCCCAAAAAAAACAGCGGTTAGCAAGAGTTATTCTTCGTTTGATCTCAGCACTGATGTTGTTTTCTGCATTTATAGCAGAACTAGGTAGACAAAGTCCTTGACTGCCTCATAGTTAAGTCAGTCTATGGTGACGTTTTGACCGAGACGTCGATGTTGTAGATCCTTTCTTGACGACAGCATTTACTTTGTTTCAGTACTCAAAAAAGTCAATATCATAAGCATATGCAATATTTGGACAGACTTTTGAAAGATAGTGCCTCTAGTATTGACGTGTGAGCTCTAAACCTTTTTTCAAGTTAAAAAAATCGCATGACAGCGCATCACCTTGTCTACAGCCTTTTTTGACATCGAAAAGTTCTGTTAAGTTGCTTCCAAGCTTTATGGCAGCATGAATTCTCCATGGTCATGCTGCACAAACGGACGAGTTTGGCAGGGATGCCAAAACAAGACATGGCTCTATACAGCTCGTCCCTGTAGATGCTGTCATATGCGGCCTTGAAATAGATGAAAAGCTGGTGGCCCTCGATTTCGATTTAATGTTCTTAGGTTATTTGGGGATCTGCCGAATGTGAATATTTAATCGACTGTGAACTTACCTGGTCTAAAACCACCCTGATAAGAATTTATCAGGTTATTGATGATGGGCTTTAGACGTTCACATATTACGGCAGAGAAGATTTTGTAGGCAATATTAAGAAGACTGATTCCTCTGAAGATGGTGTAGTTTACAGGGTCTCCTTTTTTCAGTATCTGCAAACAATACTGAGGTTCCATTCACCGGGCATGCTCCTGACCAAATTATCTCCAGTTGTTTTGAAGAGATTGGCATTCAAGCCATCTAGTTCAGCGACTTTGTTAATCTTCAGCTTCGTCTTAGCCGGGAAGATGGGATTGTTGACTTTTGTCGTTCATCATCCTGCCTGACAGCGGAATTCGATTCGTCGTTTTCGTTATACAGTCTGCAGAAGTGGTCATCCAATATCCTCAGCATTGACTACAGTTCCACTATGATGTTTTCACTTTCGTCATTTCTGAATTTCTTTTCACCTGCTAATAAAACTTTCGAACTTCATTTCTGCTTTTGAACCTCTCAACATTTTCGAACGCACGCTTTTTATGCTCTCTCTTTTTCCTTCTGAGAAGTCAGTGTTCCTCACTGTTCTTCTACTCATAGAGCTTGTTAGCAGCTCTAGTCTTTCTTTGCAGTGCCTTAACGCTTAAGCCTGTTTTTGGCTTGTAGGTGTCAAAAATCAATGACGCAAATTTTTAAACATTTAAAAACTACTCTTAATGATTTTAAAATTCTAAGTCGAATCTAAAAATGAGTTTTATAATAAGGGCTGACACTTTTTGATAATTTCAAACGATGCAAGGTATACCTTGACACTTAAGCACTCTTCTTAACTTAAAAGCAGCAAAATGCTTTTTTATCTTTTTTTAATGTATACTTCATCTATGTATTTGACGTTTGTCATTTCATAACACAAGTTTGAAGATGAGAAGATGATTTTAAGCTTGTATATCAACAATCACGAAAGCTGTCTTGGATTGATTTTGTGGATCAATTATGATCTGTATTGGAACGCCCTACCACAATGGTAACAAAAAACCATACAAAATGCGCTACGCCACGTTAAAAACCTTCAATAGCTATTTAAAACTAAGAGAAATTTAAAGAAGACTTTTTAAGTAAAGAGTCGGCTTTATTGCTTAAACGAAATTTTGCGTCAATAAATTTATGGATTTCATTATATTATTTTTGAATTACAACGAGAGTGAGGTTTAAAAAGTCGTCCTCTGTTATGTATTACACAAAGATTCTTAGAATAAAATAATATTTACAGTCCAGTCCTACACCAGTAATTTCCTTCCAATTTGACAGTTTCTTTAAGTCTAGCAATCTGATTCACTACGAGTTTCAAGTTGATTGAAGTTATTCGAAATAAAAGCTAAATAAATTAAAATATATTAATTTATGAAACAATAAGTATAAATCTTAATTTGTCAATTGATGGATCATATTTCAAAAATGAACAAAAACAAATAAAAATGTCTAAATCTTTAACGTATGATCCGATCTGATCTTCCTAAATTACAGTTTTACCCAAAAAACAACCTTTTAGAATTATGTGGGTTGCGTACTGCGCAGGTTGAGTTTATCCGAATCTAATTTATGCATAATTGTGCATTCAAGGCCACCCTAGCATATGCACATAACGACACCATTAGTTTCGTTTTTTTTCTCAGAATCTCAATTTTATTTTAAATTAAACATTTATATACAAAAACTTAAATAAATATTTATGTAGTTTAATAAAATTAAAAAAAACACACGTTTAATTGTTTGAAACCAGTTTAAAATAGGGCTTACTTGTTCAACTTGTGCATAGACTAGACAAGCCAACTAACTATGGTTCAATAAAGATGCGCTAAAAAATGATTGTTTTAAATAAAAAATTCAAATACGACATCATTTTAAACTTAATATTCATATTCAACCCCAATCATCCGCCCACTCTGCTCGGCTGCGAATTAATCTGATTATTTCAAAACAAAAATAAAAACTTTTTTCTTATGAAAAACTACTTTTTGATTCAAATGCCACTGAGGCGATAAAACTGTTTCTTATTTTGTCGGTTTTTTTGCGTTTCAATTTGAATTTTTTGTACGTTTCATAAAAAAGGTGATGTAGACTTTTTATTTATGAAATCTTAAAAAATAAAACTAAATTAAATGCGTAATTTACCACACTGCAAATAAATTATAACACTTTTTTTCTTTTATTTTTTTTTTTGCGCATGAACTTTCAAAATATCTTGGTTTTTTTGTGTGGTAGATATTTAAAAAATTCTTTTTATCAAAGAAATATATTTTGTTATCAAATATTATTAGAAGGTACATATTGCCTATATTCCTAACCTATCCTACATGTAGTATAGGTATTTGAAAAATTATAAACAATAAAAATATATTTGTATTTGTAAATATTTACCTATTTTAACTTGGGGCGTAGTTTAATATTTATTATCATTTATTATTATTTTAGAAATTTATTGAAAGAACCGGTCAGCTTTAGACTAGAATTTATTTAATACTAGAACTAATTTTTTGTTTATTTATTTATTATTATTTTTTTGTTGATGTGTTATCTGTATTTTTGCGATGAATAATAATTTCTTAAAATAACTTGTCTTGATGTTTTGGTATTTTTTTTACGACGCTATTTAGTTATCGAATTTGGAGGTTTCTGGTTTGTTTCTTAATATATAGGAAGTCATAAAAAACGTCTATACCATACATATTTCGAATGTTGTACGAAAATTAAAACTATTGACATATTTCACAGATACACCCTTAGGGAATGTATAACTAATTAATTCACTTTTTTGTGATATAGACAAGACTGGATTATGAGAAAAGGAAAGAAGAATTTAAAAAATGGACTTAATGAACATTTCTAAGGCGAAATTATAGTTTCTAGTTTTGTAGAACATAGGAGTGGGTGTAAGGAAAAGTAAAAGTGACTATTCATATAAAGAGGAACTCACTTTTCCTGAAATGAAATTAATTCAATACGTTATTTTTGAAAAAAAAAACCGATAGTTAGTGTCAACATTCACCAATGCCCTTAACTGTCAAAATCCATGAAATATAGTTGGAGGATTCAAATTTGTCGTATTTTCTATGTGTTTTTAGTCTTGTTACTACATTGATGTCAATTAAATTAACTTTTAATTAGTTGTGAAAATCTAAATTTTATCGTTCCAACAAATTCACTCCTATCTAACCGAATTATACATCTATTTATTTTTCGAATGTAATTTTGTTAAGTTGACACTTATTCCCTGAAATTTAACGCGTCTTATAAAGAAACACCATTTCATTAATGCCAACAAACAAAGTAAACATCATTACAAGCAACCATGGTTTGATTATGAATGTGAAAAACAGAGAACTCTACCGTAAGTACGATGAACTCAACTACAAGCTTATGTATTTAAATGCAAAAAAAAAATTTTAAAAACTCCTGTCAAATCAAGAAAACAGAGTTTCAAAGAATCATAGCAACCGAAATTTCGCAATATAAATAATCGGCAACTCTGTGGAAAATGCTCAATAAAATAAATGAAAGAAAATTCAAAATTGGACTTAATGTCAATGCAGCACAGCTAAAAACATATTTCATTTTCAGTAATATGCTGAATCCTCTCGATTCCTTACTCTAGCCTCGTTTTCAGTATGTAAGACCAGATGTACTAATTTAGATTTTGGACCCATCACTCAAGCAGAAGTAAGATGATGGTAAGTAAAAAGTAAAGATCGCAAAGCACCAGGAACTGACGACATTCCTATTGAATTTTTCAAACATGCCAATGATGATTTATTAGAAATTCTTACCAAAGAACTTAATCGACTATTTGAAACTGGAGACGTCCCTATGAGCTTTCAGCAGAGAGTAATCTTTCCAATCCTTAAAAAAGGAGACCCTAATCAGGCTGATAATTATATAGGCATTTCATTTTTAAACTCAGCGCTAAAAATATTAATGGGGGTTATGGCAAACCGTTTTAAAAGTTGGACTTCAAAAAACAGATGCTTATGCGAATTTCAGGCAGGATTCCGTGAGAACTACTCGACCATAGATCAAATCTTCATTCAGAATACGACAGCGCAGAAATTTATTAGAGAAAAGAGAAAGCTCTATGCGTTTTTTGTTGACCTTAAAGCTGCATTTTATACGGTGGACAGAAGCGCAGACAGATAGGTCTATCAAGAAAATTTGGCAACTTGATTGAAAAATTGTATGAACAAACGACTGCTGTTTGGGATGGTAGCCGACTGTCAATTTATTTTTTGAAACGGTTACAGGTGTGAAACAAGCAATTCAAGTCCGCAAGCATTCATAATTTTTATAGACGAAATTTCCGATTATTTATGTGGCGGTATAAGAATTGGGGGAATCCTTATTGACCAAACGAATAGTAACTTACGTGATAGAGAAGAGAATTTTGTTTTATGAACATTGGAAAGCTCTCGCAGAGTTCGCTGGTCAGACTTTAAGGATTACTATGGATAATATCCATCAATGGAAGAAGGAGTTTGATAATTTAATTAAAGCGGTGGATGAAAAATGCGAGTGGAAAGCATTGAACAAGCACTAACTTCAAACCATCGCGAAATATATGCCAGCTTAAACCATAATAATGAAAAATACTCAACTGACACAATATCTACAGTTTTTAAGGCCAGAGGAGAAATTATGGACCTCAACTTAATACCCCACAGAGAAAATTTACAAATTTTCTGACTATTTGTAATATGCGTGAAAGGGAAAACATTAATCACTTTCTAGGAAGGTGTCCTGTCTTAAAGAAGTTCATGAGTCATTTTTTAGGGAAACTAGAATTGGAGGAACCAGAAATGAAAATGATTTTAAATGGCGCTGACTGGAAAAAGTTGCACACAATTGTCAACAAACATCGAAATATAGAAGAGCTTTAATTGAAGAAAATTTTTAACATCCCTTTTACAATACTTTATTATGTACATTTTGTTGAACTCGGGCAGAGGGCTTTTATATAGTCATGTCTTAAAATTAAAGAATAATACCTTTTTGTAAACTTAAATTTGGAAAATAAACAATAAATCTATCTATCTAAATAGTAACTTTTGAGGGTGTTCTTTTTAAAATTTTAATTTTACTTCATACTATGAAGAATATTATATAGCCAAAATTATAGTTTTTTGAAGCCCTTTAATGTCGAAAAACCTATGAGGTTATTTTCTAGTAATCGCTACCTGAGAAATCAGAGTCAACTGAGTTAAGTACTAATATATTTTGTAGCTTTATTAGCAACATCAAACATTACCATTGAACGCCTTTGAAATGGCTGATTAATTTTGTCACACCAATTTTTGTAGCCTTTCTGATGGTTTTGGGCTATAACTCAAGAATCGCTTGAAAGATAGTGGCCATAAGTGCCTGAGTCGTTTCCGGATTGTTGGCATTTGTCCCAAATCACAGCTTCGAAGTGGACAATTGAAAACACCATGAAGCAGAGGTTGTCCAAATCCATTTGTCTTCAATTTCAGTAAACAAAAAGTCGGTAAACATGGCTCTGTAACGCCCAATGTTTGTCGATAAAAGAAGTCTTGTCCTAGCTTAAAGAAAACGTGATATCAACATCTGATATCCGTATTGTTAAGATATCAACATCTGATATCCGTATTTTCTCAGATAGTCAGGCTGCTATCAAATCTCTGGACTCATGTCTCTACAAACTCTATAATAGTCCATAAGTGTCGATCATCTCTATTCGAGATAGCACAACAGTTTAATATTCACCTTTGCTGGGTGCCGGGCCATAGAGACATTCCAGGTAACTGTAAGGCAGATGAACTCGCCATGAACGGTACAGTACAGCCCATCCTACCACGTTTGGCACATGCTGGCATACCAATCGCTACTTGTAAACTGTTGCTAATGCAAGACGCTGTGAGGAGGGCAGGCACCAGGTGGAACACTTCACCACGTGTCAGGTCACCAAAAACATCTGGCTACACTAGATTTAAAACGTTCAAGGTGTTTGCTATCTCAAAGCAGATCGCATATAAGCTCGATAATAAAATCCGGGTTTTCCGGACATGTTGTTGAGATAAAAATATAGCTCATCAAAAAAGACGATTTTTTGTCAAATTCAAGCTCATCTAAGGCTTACACTAAAAAGCGATAGCAAAACAGATCCTTCCTGACTCAATTGGGCCTTGTAGCTGAGTGAATAAACTGAGATGTTTGTAAGGAATTCTGGTGAAGCTAGTGCGGTTGCAACTGCCACATTCTCGCCTAGCTTATAGCCTGTGTTGAAGAAAACAACAATTTGGCTATACTTGGTATCTTTGCAAAAATAATAAACATTCTAAGGTTGATTTATAAAGACACTACAGCCATGTATGTACTTTGAGTGCACTCCTTTTAATCATATTTTTGAACGACTTACAAACCAAGTCCCAAACAGGTTTGAATGCGAAAGATCTAAGAATTAACGTTTTATTGTATACTGATAACGTTGTAATACTAAACTGCAAGTTTTTATTAACAACTGCGTAAAATGGAGTAAACAGGTCAATCTTGAAAAATCAAAAAAAGTGATTTTTTGAATTTGGGAGCAATTCAAGAAAAATGGTTTTCAGTGGTGTGTAGATAGCTGTTTAAAACCGGAACACGTAAATAATAGATAAAGTGTTTTTAAAAAAATGCTATAAATTCTACATTATCTTAGTTCCTAAGAAATAAAAATATCTGACACTCAGCTCAATTTAAAATCTGTGATGTGGCTTCAAGACCAATTATGCTTTACTGTGCACAAGTATGGGGCTACAATTAATATGGCTAATTAGAAAAGCTGCATCGTTTTTTCTGAAAAGATCTTTCTTCTTCTGAATAACACACCAAATTATGTATTACACTTAAAAACGGAACTTCCAAAATCGTTCCTGACAACCATTTTTCATTTAGATCCATAGTCTACCGAATAATAAACTTCCCAAAATCATTTCGGAAATTATTATTCGTAAGATCATCTACGAATCCAGGGTGCTTTCTTCAGAAGCTTAAATTAAACACCCTTTCACATTTAATATATTGCAGATAAGTAACTCAAAAAAGATCCTGCTAAGAATGCTTGGGGAAAAACATTGGAGTTTGTTCAATTTGAATACAAGAGCCTTACAAAAAAAACTCCATCCATCCACCACTAGATGGCCTACTCTGTATTATCCCAGTCTTCAGTAGGTACATTTTGGTTAAAACAAAGAAGTTTGAGTCACCCAAATGTTTCAATTTAGATAACGTAGCTTTGATTTTTCCAACCGTACAATTGTTCTCTTGGTAGTTATCGAGTCTTAAGTGCCACAAAAAAAATTCAAAAATTAACTTAGTTAAAAAACTTCAAAAATCTACTAAAATTTGAAATTCCAAAAATTTCCAAAAGAGCATTTTTTTCTAGATAGGTTTTTCCTGCCTACAAACATATTCATAAACATTTACATATAATAATCAGTTTATTTACTTGCTTAGTCTTCATTCTTGAACACTAAAAATGGCACTGAATTTAATTAATTTAACAACTTGAATACTTAAACTCATGGTAAAAATTACATTTGAAGAAAAAATTAGATTTCAAAAGTGTTATATCTGCCTATAAAACGAATTTGAAATCATTTTTTTGCAGTAATTTATTTTATGACTTTTTTTTAGCAGGTTTGCGAAAATAAGTGCTCAACATTCAAAGACTTGAACATTTTTATTTCTTTACGCATTTATTAAGAAAATTACCAAATAAACTGTTTTCCTATGCTGAAATTTTTACATTTACAGTCCTACTCGATGGATTGATCTTAAGCACTTATTTCAAGCACTTTACAAAAATATATTATTTTTGAAAAAGAAAGCACGAAGAAAATACCCGTGTTTTGTTGGAAAATCTATCAATAGTATAGTAGGATATTACACGAAAAACACAACCAATATCCATACTATGAATACTACCGATAAAAGTTAAAGTAGAATCTTACTACGGATGGGTTTTTGACATTTATACGAGTCTCGAATGGATCTTATGTGATTTCGTTCTCAAATGTTGGTACGATTGATATTACATTCGTATCTCGATGGTAGTGTTCGTTGAATAGTTGTGCATTTGGAATCATGTATATTCCATTGGCGAAAAAAATCAACCTGTTACTGTTGATATTATTTGGTTTTGTGAATGAAAATGGACTAGCTGGGTTTTTTTTCAAAAATAGAAAAGATAATTTTGCTATGTTTCCACCAAAGGTTTATCTTAGTTTAGATTAAATAAATGTTTTTGGTGTTTCCACCACACAAGAAGATTTAAAAATGATTAAGTTTGACAGCGCTTTCTAAAATGCATTTGGTGCTTCGATGATTCTTGTGAAGTGTAAGTGAGATAGTTTGATTCGTGTTGAACAATGAAGCACTGAATAGTTGAGCAACATATAAGAATACACTATCTACTCCATGTGTGGTACCCGTGGCATGATGGTTAGTGCGTTGGACTGTTGTTAGTGACGAAGGTTGAGCTTCAGCTCATCTTCAATTCAATAAAAAACAAAAAGTCAGCAGGTGTCGATGGTATATCCAACGTTGTACTAAGACATTTACCGATGGAAGCAATTGACATATACACCACGCTCTTTAATAATGCACTGAATAATGCATATTATCCAGCGCATTGGAAGACCGCTGTGGTTCATCCTCTCCCGAAAAAGGGAAAGGACAACTCCAACCCGTCAAATCTTCGGTCGATAAGTCTTCTTCCGAGCATCAGCAAAGTTTTCGAAAAGATCATTAATAGGGCTCTGACTAAGTGGGCTGCGGACAACAAAATAATTCCGGATAAACAGTTCGGGTTCAAGGCGGGTCATGACACAATTCATGCTGCGTCTAAACTCGTTTCTGATATCCAATGGAATAAATCAAAACAACAATGCACAGGTGCTGTTCTGGTTGATTTGGAAAAGGCCTTTGACACCGTATGGTTAGAGGGTCTTTACCTAAAACTGAGCAGGCTTGGCATAAGCAAGCCATTATTGTATATACTTTATGATATGCTTAACGGTAGAAAGTTTGTTGTCAAAAGTGGCAATGTAACTTCTACCACAACATTCTCAATTAAAAATGGTCTTCAACAGGGAGCGGTGAATTCGCCGATTCTCTTCAGCATTTACACCAGCGATCTGATAGGTAGTCTTACAAAGGCAATTGCGTACGCCGACGATCTAATTGCGTACAGAACGGCCCGAAAGGTTGAGGTTATTAGAATTCTCTTGCAGCGTGATTTCGACAAGATTCAGCGATATTGCGACGACTGGAAACTGAAAATAAATGTCCAGAAGTCGGAGACAATTCTGTTCCGGACTCCGTTGGCTGGGGCCACGAGGGATACGTGCAAGAATTGGCGCAAGATGGTCATCGTTGATCTTCATGGGCAACCATTAGCGAACAAAAGTGTAGTGAAGTACCTCGGTATCTGGTTAGATCAGTATTTATATTTCGACAGACATATAAATGCTGCTCTGAACAGGGCCAGAGGAGCCTTTGCTCTGACGAAACGGCTGTTTTTTAGCAGTCGGCTTGACCCCAGAGTGAAGGTAATTTGCTACATGGCCCTCATACGGCCAATGATCGTTTATGGTTGTCCTGTGTGGTTCAGCGTTGCCCCTTCCCAGATGGAGAAGTTTCGAGTGTTCGAGCGGCAGTGTTTACGACGCTGTACCGGCTTATATCGAACAGCCGAGTCTTCTTATGTGCATTACCATTCCAACGAGGTCCTATACAACGGGGCTCGAATCAACAGAATTGACAATTTCGTGATAAAACTCGTTCGAGGTCACATTGCAAGAGCTATGTCTTCGACCAACAATTTAATTTTCGGGGCGTTCTATCCGAACGACGAGTATTTTGAAAGTGCACGCTTGAGCGGGTTCATTCCACCAGAGGCATTCCTCTTTTTAGACAAATGCGGTCTGATACAGGATAGATTGGCAGTTCCGTTAATCTACCACGTCAGACGAAGAACCGTGGATAGGCGACTCCTGTACAATCGGGACGTCATGGCACAAGGTGGAGCAGAGCTCCTTCGGTTCAGTAGGGCTGTGTCCGAACGGGACCGAACTGATAGGGTGAAGCAGGAGAACCAGTTTTGGTGGCTTCAATCGGCACTTGATAGTGGGTAGTCGGGATGGGGTTTTAAGCCTTGGCCGGCTTACATACTTGTTTAATAGTAGTAGGGTTTAGTTTTAAGTAGAATAGGCATGGTGGCACGAAAAGAAATAGAAAAAAAATACAAAAAATACAAAAAAAAAAAAAAAAAAATTAAAAAAAGAACATTAAAAAAAAAAAACATGGATTAAAAAAAAAAAAAAATAAAAAAAATAGACAACAAAATATGAAAAACAAAAATGTTAGATAGTTAGATTTGCTGCTGTGGTTGTTCTAGTTTTAAGTAGTTTATAGGTAGAATAGGTAGTTTAAGTTAGTTTTTAAGTTTTATTTAAGGACCTTATTTTAAGTAGTTTGTAAGTAAAAATAAATAAAAAAAAGTTATTGATATTAGTTTTTTCAAAATTTTCTAATAAAAACAAAACAAATAAAATTTAAATTGAAGTAAAATAGATCTTAAGGCCGAAAGGCATTAGTCATTAGTGTTATAGTTTAGCTTAGAGTGTCCGTATGGGACCATTAAGTTAAGTTATGGATAATTAGGCTAGTTTTATGAATTTTTGTCTAGCTTTAAGATAGGTTTAAGATGGAATAAATAAAAATGAATTTAAAAAAAAAAAAAAGTGCGTTGGACTGTCATGCAAGGGGTCTAGGGTTCAATCCCTGCCTGTGCCAGCTTAATTAAAAAAAAAAAAAAAAAATTAATTTCGCGGGTAGGTACTGCCTCTTGCGAGGAATTGACAAATCCTTCAAGAGTAATTCTTGTCATGAAAAAGTGCTTTCTCAAACTAGCCGTTCGGATTCGGCCTTAAATTGTAGGTCCCTTCCATTCCTGATAACAGTACTCGCACACAGGAATGGTTGAGAGTTGTAAGTCACTAGGCCCTGGTTCACAACGGACTGTTGCGCCACCCCATTTGATTTTGATCTACTCCATGTGCAATTTTTTTTAATTTGATTAAAACAAAACTTTATTTTTTGTACACAAACATGCAAATAAACAGACCATAATGCATTGTCTGTGAAACCAACTCCTCCACACAGGTTTTTCTTCACTAATTTTGAATCGACTCCGATCGCCGACCATAATCGAGTCAAATCAAGCTCATTGCAACTCCATTCAGTAATATAAAGAATTGAGACGAGCTTCAAGCTCGCTTCAATACCACATGTTAATGTAGTAGCCTGCGAACAAAAACACTTCTGCAATAGTTAAATGAACTATTTTTATAAAATCTCAATTTCCAGATGTTTTCTTACCATTTCTTCTGGAAAATTGTTAGTTTTAGTTATTTTTTTTGCTGAAGTTAATCTTAACTTTTGAACTTTCTTCTATTTGTGTGTTTTTTTTATTATTATTCTGACAGATCTTCTTTCAGTTTTACCAATTTTTAAATAAAAAAATCTGGCTACTGCCGATGGGTTTTCTTGGGAATTTTCTACTACCTATACTATTTATACCAAAAAACCACAGATTTGGATGGTGAATATTAGATATTAAAAACATAAAACTCTGGTTCTAGCTGAAACTTCCCAGCTGCGTTGAGTGATACAAATTTGAGAAATTCTCTTGATTAGCTTTATTATATTTCATAAAACATAAATTCAATTAAATGATTCGGAGTGTACAAAAAGTGCCAACAAATTGCGTACAAATTATATCTATTTTTTATTTCGGTTGAATTACTAAAACATTGTTTGAATTTAGAAAGCACAACATATTGTGCGTTAGCCGATCAAGCGAGTGTCAGACTGGAAGAGAACAGCTTAGGCTAGGCATAAGTAAAGGCATAGGAATAGGCATATCACATTCAACCTTTAAAAAAAAAAAAATGGTTTGAATTTAAATTTTAATCGCATACCTGTTGGATCATAAAACCGAAATGAGTTTTGAACGAAGAGTTAAAAAAAAAATTAAAATAAAAAAGAAACCCTTATGGTTGGTACGCACTGTAGGTACATATGGCTCTGAATTAACTAAGATTTCTTGTGGTGTGGCATAAAAAACGCCAAGCACTTGATCCGTCATTGACGAGTTTTTTTTTCTTTTTAATACTTTCAGTTAATTTATTCTGGATTGTATCAATGCCACTTTGTTACGAGGTAGATGGCCTTTTCTGACGATGACAGGTTCGGTTCTAACCAGAACAATACTTTTTCTTCCGGCATTGCCTAATGGGTACAATTTCACACTGCCTGGGGTAGGTATTGTATATTGGTTTAGGTATAGGTATACCTAGTTTTTAAAGGAGTTAATTTAGAAGCACTCTCAGATTTAACGCCAATTAGCTACACCTTCACGTATCATAGTGCGTCGCTCTTCGTCGAAGTCGGCAATCGTTTTTTATCCATCGCCATCATATCAAATCAAATACTCCTCACATATTAATAGACGTAGACTGGGACATTAGAGAAATTATTGGCCTATCGCATTCCATGGTGGCATTTCTAGGAATTATAAAAGACGTAATTTAAACCAGAAGCTATCAACTCGTATATCGATTCAATTTGAAAATGGTGCAAGGAAATGGAATAATTTAATAAATTGCCGATCCTGATTAGTGATTATAGAATATCTATTAGGTACATCCTGTCTTTATAGTCTAGGCATTTTTTGTAAATTAAATAAATGATCAGAACAGACGACGACATATGCAATTTAAAACTTAAGACAACAAATATGTATTTATATTGATTTTTCTGTGAGTCTTCTTAAAGAGATTCTGAAACTTTGTTAACAATAAAGTATAATAATTGCTTTTGGTGTCTTTTTATAAAAAAAAATAAAAGCAAAGGATGATAGAAGTGTCTCTCTGAGGCCAACATTCCTTGACATCAATCTCCGACCTCATTTCTATTAAAAAAAAAATACTGTCCCATAAATATTTGTTGTTTTTAAGTAAGGATAACTAGTTTTATTTACTAATGAAATGTGTTTGACTTTTTCTTTAAATGCAAAGATTTACACTATTATAAATTTTTCGAATCTTAGTAATTTATTTTCAAATCCGCATTGTGTAAGCTAAACTTAAAGAAGCTCATTTCCTTGGAAAGATCCATTCCTCTTGAGATTATTGACATCATTTTTTGATTGTGTTTACTTGCCCTTGGAGCATTTTTTGTTGGGAAACATCAAATCTCAAATTTTTCATTCAAAAATAAACCCGAGTAAGTTGGGAAAAGTGTCAAGAATTTGGATCAAAAGGATTTCGTATATTTAATATATATATATATATATTCCAGAAACTATTGGGCAATTTTAGACAACATAAGACATTTGAAGGCGAATCAAGTTCCTCGTATCTAATTGACCAGTTGCCAAAAAAATGCTTTCCAATTAAGGCAACTTTAGCATGGAAAGTTTTTTTTTTTTTGACAGGAGGAAATCTTCAAAAGACACTTGGCAGTAGTCGACACCAAGTAGTGTGGGACTCTTAACCACTAAAACCACCTCTTCATCAGGACCAATCTTGAAGGATCGACTATCGATTTTTCTTTCTTAACTTAATTTGTACAATCACTTTGGGGGAAGTTTAAACTTTTAATACTTTCCCGTGTTTTTTTTTTTAGACCAAAAGCTCACGAGGCTTGGTTCTTATTAATCTCCGAACATGGTTTCTTATATTCAAGACGGACTCCATTTCAGAATTAGTATGACTTTGCAGTCTCTGGTTGTGCGATACAGCGTATTTTTTAACAACTTCTGTAACCATTTCTATTTGTAAATCACGATGTAGATCGGTATTTCTTCAAGGTGCATTATTCCACGAAGGACTTTGTTTTGGAATTTTTGGATGATTTCGGTATTTGTTTTTTTGTAAAGCCCCATGATTCGATTCCATAGGTCCAAACAGGATTAAGTACTTGATTATACAGCATTATTTTGTTTTGGATTGATAAATCAGAGTTGTTACCAAGCAACCAATACATTTGTCTATATTTCAATATTGGCTTAAGGTAAAGCTTGATTATGATTGGAATATTGTTTATTTTTTTATTTGTAAAGTTTATATGTGAAGATTTTGTTTCACTGATTTCGATACGCCATTTTGTAGTTTTACTGCTGCCTTAGAGACACATTTGTCGGGTACCAAAATTGCGGTATCATCTGCAAAAGTAGCCATTATGGTGTGATTATCAACTGGAATATCCCTTGTGTATAGTAAATACAGGGTAGGACCTAGGACACTTCCTTGTGGTACACCGGCTTCTATTTTCTTTATTTCCGAGTATTCTTGATCGTACCTTACTCTAAGCAATCGGTCTGAGATGTACGATTTTAATATTTTAAAGTACTGCCTGGGAAGATCCCTTTGCAGTTTGTACTCAAGTCAGTCATGCCAAACCTTGTCAAAAGCTTGAGCAACATCTAAGAAAATAGGTGAACATACTTGTTTTTCTTCTAATGCTTTTTCTATTACATCCGATATTCTATGAACTTGGTCTATCCTGGAATGTTTATTTCTAAAGCCAAACTGATGGTTTGGGATTAACCTTCTTTCTTCTATGATTTTGTTATCTCTCATCAGAAGCAGTTTTTCAAAAACTTTTGCCATAAATGGTATAAGCGATATTGGTCTGTAAGCCGTCACTTCTGTAGGTGGTCTACCTTGCTTTGGTATGACAATTACTTCAGCAATTCCAATGGTGCGGGACATACCGGTGCTTAAGGCATGCATTTATTATATATTGGAGTTTTATGGAAGCTTTCAATGGCATTTATTTCATAACCTGAGCAGTAATTAGATCGTAACCTGGTGATTTTTTATTTGGTAGTTGATGTAAACACATACTTTTTATTTCTTTAAGTCTTACAATTGGTATTTCACTTTCATCTATCTTATCAACAAACTGTAAGTTATTTTCAGCCGCTTTTGATGAGTATGGCTTAAAAACATTCGCAAGATGTTCAGCGAAAAGGTTAGCTTTTTCTTTCGGGTTACCAATCCATTTCCCATCTTCAGATTTCAAGGGCGAGTTTTGTAACTGCGGTCTTTTCAGACGCTTGGCTGCTTTTCATAGCGAAAAATCGGTTGAAGCATCGGTCGTTAAATTCCTAAGGAATGTACTGAGTGAATCATTTTTGAATTTGTAAAATTATTTTTTAAGATTGTTGCTTATACAGTTAAACGTTGTTTTATCATCTGGAAGTCTAGTATTTTACCATTTTCTTCGAGCTCTTCTTTTCTCTATTATCAACTCTGTTATCTCTAAAGGATATTTTATTTAATTTTGTCTTCTATTAGAAAATGTTGGAGTACTTTCTTCAGCGGCCTGTTGCACATCAGCAATAAATTGTTCCACTTCATGGTCAATTTGCTCGATTGTATCCATGGGAGATCTTAAATTTATAAAACATAGAAGCCTTTCTCTAAAATCATTCCAGTTTGTTTTCTCATTTACAAGCTTTGGATTGTTTTTTTCTAGTACTTCCGATTCACTTAGTGATAGAATCACTGGAGTATGATCTGATGACAGGTCATAGTTACCTTCGACACTAATGTCATTTCGTTTGATTCCTACGAAAACGTCAATAACTTCTGGTATTTTGTTAGTATCGGAAGGCCAGTAAGTTGGCGACCTGGAGGAATAGAATTCGCAATTGTATTTACGGCGTGCTTGGAAAAGTCTTTTGCCTTTTGTTGATATAAGTCTTGAACCCCAATGGCTGTGTTTCGCATTGGAAAGTACAATAAAGTCAAATCTAATTACATATGTACGTCAAAATGAAAGCTAATCATAATTATTCATTCAAATGAAAGCTGAACTTTATAACTATGTGATTTATTTATTTTTTATACAATTCCATTTAATATTTTATGTAAAATGGTTCCTTGTCAAATTAGAATGAGAAAAGTAATATTTCTAGCTAAAGAAGTGTTTTGTAGACAACTATGGTTTTTGGCACGATAAAATGGCGGTAAAAGTTATTGAATTAAATTTCCGAGTTTGAAGTTTATTAAACTTGAGAAACTTCAAAGAACGCAGTTGACTACAAATGAGTTCCATTGGCTGTGTTCAATCTCGTGTTGGATAGGGTATCTGGGATAGGATGATTTTTAGATAGCTTGTTGAACGAGTTGGATAGCTGTCAAAAAATAAAAGCAATTTCAGTGTTCACAAAAACCAGAGAAACATTTAAGCTTCGAACTCAAAATTGTTGTAAAATAAAACATTTAATGGATAATTAAACTGATTCATCGGACAATGATGAATTGATAGGTGCGTAACAATTTAAGAAATAAGAGATAGCCTTAATCTATGTTAAATTTCCTCGGAGGAAAATACATAGCTTCTTCATCGTCTATTATGTACAGAACATCCTCAAATACAACTTCAACTAACATTTTGTATCTTTTCGTTTACTGAAATCAATTTTCACATTTCTTGAAATTCAACCATTTGCTGAATCAGCTGTTCTGTCAGATACCTACATACCCCAGAAATTCTTGGATACCTTAGGATTTCCTTTTTTGACATCTCAGCTGTTAGCTGTTATTTTACACTTAAAACACTAACAAAAAGGTATCCGGATACCCTATCTGTCTGAGATTGAACGCAACCATTATGTTGTCTCAACCTGCCCAATAAAGGCGATCCATTTATGTCAAAATGTCAGCTGATTATGTTCTTTATTCAAATGAAAGTGAACTTTAAAATTCTTTGATTTAGTTATTTACTGCATAATTTAACCTAAAAGTGTGTGTAAAAAGTGCGTTTTAAGTTTGAAACTAATGACACCTGAAAAATTTACTAGCCACCTTGGGCTAATTTTGCAAATCCCTTATACTCTCTGAACTTGACCACTTGTAACATTTAATACCATATAACGGGCTAAATAATATAAAATGTTGGTAATTGCATTGATTTTGCTTGGTAAAGTTGAAAAAAACTCTTAGCTTATTCAAAAAAAGTTATTGTGTGCTGTACATGGCTTCACATGGCGTACACAATTTTCGGTACGCATTATCTGGAAAAAAAGAAACAATCTTTCACATAAGATATTTTTCGCTTATGGCGAAATAAAGCAAATTTATCATCACTCTGGGGACTTTGCATAAGACTTAAGAATTACTTAAAGTATTTTAGTGAAATGGTGAAGTTTTTTAGCAAAAGTAGTTTTGAGATTTTTTAACATCCCATAGGAAGTTATTGTAATGGGTCCGATTTGTCAAATTGAAAATGATGACATTTCTTCACGTTTCAAGGTCCCTAGAGTCGAAATAAAAGATTTTTAGAAATATGTCTGTGCGTGCGTGTTAACGTACGTTCGTACGTCCGTAAGTTCGCGACGTTTTCTTGGTTGTCCATAGCTCAAGAACCAGTAGGTATATCGACTTCAAATAAATTTTGTTATACAGATAAAAAGGCAGAAAGATGCAGAAAGGGCTCTCAAGAAAATTGAGTGGTCGTTTTTTTTATCATAGCAGTTTAAAAAAAGGTGGACATTTTGGTTAACCCTTAATATCTTACGAACCAAAAACTCTTAAGACTTGAATTGAATTTTAGTTAATCTATTGCAACGTTATACAAAACCAGTTTCTTTTTGGCAAAAAATCATATTAACGGTTTTATTTATAAATGAAAAAAAAAAATTAAAAAAAAATTTTTCACCTCGAATATTTTTCAAATACAAAATTATCTTATCTCCAAACCCATCTGGTAAAATTTTGAGAAAAATCGAATTAACAGATTTTTTTATAAAAAATAAAAACATAAAAAAACATTAATCAAAGTTTGTAAAATTTGATTTTCGACTAAAATATCATTTTAAATATTTGAGATTATGGCTTCCAACTAATTTTAACTTTTAAGAAATATTGTTTTCAACGTTCTGAAAAACTTTGAGAAAAATCGAATTGACAGTTTTTTACAAAAAATAAAATCCTAAACAAGAAAATTAATAAAAGTTGGTAAAAATTGATTTTCGGCTCAAATATCTTTTCAAAACTTTGAGATATTGGCTTTAAATTACTTTTATCTTTTAAAAAATATTGTTATAACATTCAGTGAAATTTTGAGAAAAATCTAATTCCCAGTTTTTTACAAAAAAAAAAACCTGATACTAAAACTTGGTTAAAATTTACTTTCGACCCAAATAGTTTTTCAAAAATTAAAAATACTGTCTTTAAACTTTTTTTATTTCACAAAAAATATTGTTTTCGAAATTCAGTAGTTTTTTTTATAAAAATCCAGTTGGTTTTTTCATAAAAAAAATAATATCTACAAGAAATAGTACGCAACTTTGGTAAAAATTGATATTCGGTTCTTGATATCTCTCAAATTAATTTTATTCATCCAATTTGTAAAAATTTAAGAAATGCTAATAAAGTTGGTAAAAATTTTGTTTCGACTAAAGATCTATTTAACAAAACTAGATTTTCAAAAAAAATATTTCTTTATATGAAAAATGTTGTTGGTAATTTTAAAATGTTTAAGAATAATTCAACTAACAACTTTTTTAACCCAACAAGAAAACCTACAAACTTTTAAGCAAGACGAATCGACGGACGGGATGGGAAGTTATCAGTGTGTGTCGCATACCAGCCTCTTTTTTCATTCAAATTCTAAATCTTGCCCTTAAACTTTAAAAAGCTATTTGTCAACTTAGACTATTTTGTTAAATTAAACTATCAAAAATTATGCACATACAAATAAAATTATTTTCTTCGAAGCACACATTTTTAAAACATTTCAAACATTCAACCCACTTTTAGCTCTAAGAATGTTAATCAGTTTTCTTTAAAATTTACCCTAAATGTCCAATTTCGAAAATAATCTTAAAATACAAAGATTCTCACTTTAGCTTATTTCAAATCCTATCTAACGGTCCTAAATGCTTGCATTTTGTTTAATTATTCTTAAGGTCAGGTATAACTCATTGAGTTCAAAAAGGAAACAAAATATTGCTCTATTTTCATAATAAACTCATTAAAAATTTATAATTTAATACAAAAATAATTATTAAGTTTTTAAATTTAACAAAGTTTATCCATTCTTTCATTCCAAAATTATCTCGAGTACCACAATCAGAAAAACACAATCCACAAAGCATACCCCAGCCAATGAACTCCACACACACAGTGCACAATACTATCCACATTTGTTGCTCTTTTGTAGTTTGACAGTTCAATCAGATGTTTTGGTTCATTAAACGAATAGTGAACTGGAATCAAGAACGTGGTGTTTGCTTTCGGTTCGTTTTGTAGTGATTTTATTTAGTTTTTAATTAAAAACTGGGATTATTAAACAAGTTAAAAGTGTTTAAACAATTTAAAATGATACGTAAAGTCCCTTTGGTTGTTATTTTGGGCTCTACGGGCACAGGAAAGACGAAATTATCACTTGAATTGGCTGAGCGATTTGGTGGCGAGATTATAAGTGCCGACTCTATGCAGGTTTGCCATAAATATGTGTTCATTTAAAATTAATAAACTAGAAAATAATGTAAAGAATCAATTGCATTAATAATTGTTGAATTATATTTGTTTAAAATACCTAAATAATTACAAAGAAAAACTATTGTTTATGTGCAGTGTAAATTTATCAAAAAAAACAACCACTCAACGTGTATCTCCCTCTCTTTACTTGGTGTTCATTCATGAATTCACGATTCATCCACCCATATGAGAAATGAGAGAGAGCGGTTAGGATTTGTTTTTGTTTACAATTATCATTTCTCAAGTACAGTGAGACTTGAGTTATTTTGAGACTGAATATTGCGTAAAATAAATAATAATAAAGAAAGTTGTATACCGAAACCAAACGTCTGATTTTAAAAGCACTTTTCATGATTCTAGTTAAAGGCGGACCTAGTGAAGTTTGTATTATTTTTATAATGATTAAAATATAGTAGATTTTGTTTTCGGTATGTCCCATGTATGTGCCTTTATATATAAAGAAAACATAGTTAAAATTATAAAATATGTTTTCTTTATAAATACGTCTAAATGTTTAAAATTGAAGATTTTGAGGTTACGAAGAGTAAATATAGATTTAAAGTTATTGCACTTGTTTTTTGCAATTTTTTTAAAATTTATTTTAATATTTTATAAACTTTGTATAGGTGTATTCTAAATTAGATATTGTAACGGCTAAAGCAACCAAAGCCGAACAAGCAAGAGCAAAACATCATTTGCTGGATGTAGCAAAACCAGGAGAAGCCTTTACAGTCGTCAACTTCAGAGATGCTGCGTTGTCAATAGAATCCTTTTTAAAATTATTTATTATCAAAGTTTATTAAATTTTAGGAAATATTAAATAATATTATTAAATTATAAATTAAGTACTAAAATTGATTCTGACTAACATTGTCATTTTTCCATAGTAATCAAATCATTTATTAACTTGAAGGTTGTTGTAATTGAAAAATTGCGATTTTGCACAAAGTTGTTAATTGAATATTACTCAAAGTAATTTTTTTGTAAAATCATAATTTTTAGCAGTAAAAACAAAGTGATATAATATGTTACCAATTATTATTTAGTCTTTTTCTTGAAATCCTAATTTTTTTTTTTAAATGTATGCAAAATTAAAATTATTATTTTCCTTACATCGAAATTATACACTTAAAGACCGAAGACTTGATGTCAAAATCTAAAATTCCAATCGTTGTTGGTGGCACTAATTATTATATTGAAAGTCTTTTATGGAACATGTTGGTTGTAAATGACTCCCATAAAGCTAATGAAGCTGATTTGAAGCCTACTATTAAAATAACTGAAAATGTAAGTACCTACAGTATATATCACTTTTTTCAAGTTTTATAAACAAGTTATCTAGTTTAAAGTTAAATTTAAATATCTAAAGAAATAATTTTAAAATTGCTTTAAAAAGGAGCAAGGATGTTGAAAATATCTAAGAATTGTTTAATGGGAGTAAGGATAACAAAATAAATGATTGTTCCAAATAAAACAATTTTTAGCTATACACAAAATAAATGTATTCACTTTTCAGTGAATTTTATATTTAAAAGTTCTATTATTGCAATAAAAGTAAAATCGTATGTAACCCAACAAATACGTTTTTGAGATACAAAGATTTTTCACTTTAGACTCATATACGTATTCAGACCCATGTGGCTCAAAATCACCAAGGTACAGAATTGGCTTTGCTAAAAATTTGATGCCTTAAATCTAGATTTAATTTAAAAAAAAGTGAATAAAATACTAAAACTCACCTGTTTTGTGTGTCCCTCAAACAGTATAATTTATTAATAAGGTGAATTTTAAATGAAATCAATATACACGCATAGAAAAACATTTCGGGAACGCGTCCTAATTTAAAATTTTCAAAAACAAAACCAACATATAATTGAAAAATTTAAGAAATTTAACCCCGGTCATGACTCAATACACCGTATTTTGTATACAAAATGTAGCTTTAGAGAGTTTACTAAAAGATTATTTTTTTGTAGCTATAAAAATGCAAAAATAGTTTGTCCAATACAGCAGATGTCATTTCGATGAACATATCGATAATCGATGAAAAATAATTGTAAGTAAATCCAGGCACTCGGTGTCAAACGTCAGTCAAGGAAGAGAACAATAACAAAGCCGACTGTCAGAGTATTTTTCGTCAAATAAATTATTATCTAAATGTTAAGTACCTTTATATTCGTTATTCGTAGAGCGTACATCTATAGTAAGTCATTTAGTGAACGTATTTATTACTTTTAATTATTGATGATCATGCGATCGACGCACGACACTTGTCCAGTATACAGGATATCCGAACATTCCGAGAGGCCAACATTGACTCGGACCACTACCTCGTTGCCAAGCCAAAACAAGGAAGTACTTTTAGAAGATTCGACGTTAGACGGCTACAATCGCAAGAGACTGCCATATCCTTTTCCGATCGAGTCTCTAATAACTTCTTAAGGAGTCCTATGCTGCCTGCATTAAGCATTGAAAACCAGTGGCAACATTGCCTTGCAGCCATCAGAGATGCCGCCTCTGAAGTGCTAGGTTTTACACGGCCACCACAGCGAAACCCCTGGTTTGACAACGAAAACAAGAGGCATACAAAACGGCGCTGCACAAAAGGACTAGAGCTGCTCGGGAGTTTTACGAGCAGAAGAGGAGAGAGGAACACCGGCTTCTTAGATGGAAAAATCGATCGAGGAGATAGAGGAATGTCACAACAGGAATGAGGTTCGTAAATTTTACCAAAAGGTAAAAAAAACCTCCCAAGGGTACCAGCCATGAACCGAAGCCTGTAAAGACGATCAGCGGAACATCGTAGTGGAACCTCAGTCGATGTTGAGAATATGGAAAGACCACTTCTCTAAATTATATAACCGCGATGACGAACCGAATTTGGCCGTGAGAGAGATAGAACCACTCAATCTAGGCGACGCAAATCAACAATTTAGCCTACCCGACCTTGACGAAGTGAAGATAGCTATACCTAAACTTAGTCAAACAAAGCAGCTGGAGCTGACGGCATCGCTGCCGAACTATTCAAAGCAGCAGGCGATGACTTGGTAGGGAGCATGCACCAACTCATCTGCAAAATATGGTCGGAAGAAAGCATGCCCGATAAGTGGAATCTCAGCATAGTATGCCCGGTACATAAGAAAGGATATTTTCTAAATTGCGCCACCTACAGAGGCATCAGTCTCCACAACATTGCGTATAAGATCCTCTCTGCCGTATTATGTGAACGTCTGAAACCGTTCGTCAACAACTTGATTGGTCCTTATCTGTGTGGCTTCAGACCAGGAAAGTCCACTATCGACCAAATATTCACACTACGGCAGATCTTGGAAAAAACCCAAATCGATACCCACCATTTCTTTATCGATTTTAAAGCCGCTGTGACAGGATTTATAGGAAAGAGCTCTACCGATGTCAAAAAAGGTTTTAGACAAGGCGACTTCTTCAACATCGTTCTGGAAAGAATTGTGCAAAACTCAACCGTCAACACTAAAGGCACAATCTTCCAAAGGTCCATCCAATTACTCGGATACACAGATGATATTGACATAATTGGAAGATCAAAGCTTGATGTCAGTGGAGCGTTTTTGAGCATTGCGACGGAAGCGAAGAAGATGGGTTTAGTGGTCAATGAGGGCAAGACCAAGTATGTGTTGTCATGAAAAAAGGACACTAAACAACGACGTCTTGGACAAAACGTAATCATGGACAGCTATAACTTTGAGGTAGTTAAGGACTTTGTCTACCTAGGCACCGTTATTAACACAGACAACGACACCAGCGCTGAAATCAAACAAAGAATAACTCCTGCAAAATGCTGCTTCTTTGGACTTAGAAGGCAATTGAGAAGTAAAATCGAGCATCTAAAATAACCATCTATAGTAAAATCGAGAGTAAAATTCTTCGGGTGATTTTTGGTCCCGTATGCATAGATGGAGAATGGAGGAAAAGATATAACGACGAACTGTACAGCGACACTGACCTAGTTAGCAGAATTAAAGTCCAACGGCTTAGATGGCTAGGTCATGCAGAGCCAATGGACATCAACGCTCAGAAGGTCTTCGAATCCAATCCTGAGGGACGGCGGCGCAGTAGAGGAAGACCGCGATTTAGGTGGCGCACCCAGATGGGAGAGGACCTCAACCAACTTGGCGTGCGAAACTGGAGACAGCTAGCTAGGGACCGAGCTGGCTGGAGACGCATGTTAGTTGAGGCCCAGGTCCGCCCAGACTGTAGCGCCACTTTAAGTAAGTAAGTAATTATTGATGAAATTCTTTTTTACGACTCGAAATAACAAAGATACCTTAAATATGTTCCTATTGACAAAGTCAGATCGCATTTAAGATAGCCGCCGTATCATTTCGTGAACGGTTATTTCGGGAACGTTCCCTGACCTGATTTGACGTAGTTTCCTTGTAGAAGATTTTGTATGTATTATTTTCATTATTGCTTATTTAATACAGATACATAATACAACCATGATATAAATCAAAGCTTGAATTATGTGCTTTGTTTTGTTTTTGCTGATTTTTTCAAACTTAGAAAAACGTTCCCGAATTAATGGTTTCTATAAGACATTTAATGCTAAAAAATATTTCTAATAAAGTATAGAAATCGGTGCAATGCCCTGTCAAAGTTTATTAATATTTTAAAACAGTATAAGCTAAAAGTCATCATTTTACCCTGCAATTTTTTTTGTCATAAAAACGATTTTGAATATGAAACCTTGGTGATTTTGAACCATGTACATAAATATATTTTATATATAATATTGAACTAAACATTATATTTGTTTTTATTTATAACATTTAACAATAACAAAATAAGCTGCTGGAAACAAAAATGACATCTGAAGATCTACATGTTCTACTTAAAAAAGTTGATCCAACTTCAGCAAATCGTATACATCCAAACAATAGAAGAAAAATTATCAGGTAAGTTTAAAAACGAAATATCGAAACTAAAGCTTTAAGAATAACGAAATTCTAAATGCTTCATTTTACCAACTCATTAACTATTTGAAAAAAATGATTAATTCAATCAAACATAATATTATTTTCCGTTTAGCAATGCTTGAACAAAACATATTGACTTTTAAACTTTTAGATTTAGTTAAAATGTCTCAAGTCTTAAACTGAAAAATAAGAGAAGTGCGAAGAAGTGTTGCAAGTCACAACCTAGTTTGTTAGTAAATACACTTTGCGATTTTATTAACACTTCAAGTGCTAAATTATAATCTATTTACTCAAACTATAAGTTTCTTTTAGTCATGAGGTTACACCCACAACTCCTGCAACATAATCATTAATCAAATTATATAAATAGATTGTATTGTTAGTTTTTCTATTTAATTTTAAATGGACCTAGCATTAGGTACACAAACATATTTAGGTGTTAACTACTATTTTTTTATAATAAACACAAACTCAAGAGGTATTACTACCCTTATTATGCAGAGGCACAGTGTGAGCTCTAGGAAGAGGAGAGAGGGTTTATAAACTACTATTTTATTAAAATTCTGTTTTTATGTTCAAAAAGCTGATTTTATCAATTTAACAAATCCGTTGGATATAATTTGCTTCATTTCATTAGTTATTAGTTATTATGCTTCCTTAAATTAGCAAATTCGTGAAATTAGAAATTTTCAAAATTATTATTTAAATTAAAGTCTTCTATAAAATAAGCGACATAATTGGTCAAATTGAATTTCTAATGGTAATGTCTAATTAATTATTAGACATTACAAATTATTAGCAAATAGATACTATCTGCTGACCCTATATATTTTTTAAAAATTTAATGAACAAGAACGATATAGCTCCAAGCTTAAAATAACTCATTGATTTTTTTTTTCTTATTAAATGTTTAATCAATAAAAGAAAAAAATAAATATTTTCAAGTCATCGACTTCAAATTAATCACATAGTCAATTTTGTTTGTTTTGTTGTATGTTTTTTTACATTTTTTTTTCATTTAAGTAATTATTCATTTCGTGGAAAATATGTTAGGTTGTGTATTTTTTAATGATTCTAAAAGAACTAAACAATTGGTTTTTACTATCTGATGTTTAATTTGAGATAAGAGAGGTATACATTATGTTTCAAAGTTATAAATGCCATTGGAGCAACATTACACATCATTCAAGTTTATAGATATTATGTACCTAACCTAGGTTGTATTTTTGTTTTGTGTAAAGTAAATAAAAGTTGTGTTTTGGAAAAAGTTCTTATAGCTTTTAGTAACTAAGTTGGTATTAGTTTCAAGTGAAAATATCACATGAATTTGAAATATTGATACAAAATACAAAACCTGAGTAATTTGTAATTGTTTCCTTTTGTTCAGTAATATTTGTTTTATTGAAAAGTCCAAAACTGTTTCAAATTTAATTTAATTTAAGCTGCCATTTAGTATAGTATCTTACTCACATAAAATGTTGCTTCAAACAAAAAAAAAGGCTTTTATTTCCTAACATTAAGAAGACGATTTTAAAAACGAAGGCTCCACTTTTGAAATCCTCAGTATCGTAAGATAGATATGATTTTTTTATCTTTCATTTTAAAACAAAGGTAATAACTTAATGACTTTAAAATTGTCATGTTTATATATTTGACAAGAAATTTTTTAAGAGCTTGAGAACTTTTTTAAAAAAAAAAACGCATAAAATTTGCAAAATCTCATCGATTCTTTATTTGAAACGTTAGATTGGTCCATGACATTTACTTTTTGAAGATAATTTCATTTAAATGTTGACCGCGGCTGCGTCTTAGGTGGTCCATTCGGAAAGTCCAATTTTGGGTAACTTTTTCGAGCATTTCGGCCGGAATAGCCCGAAATTCTTCGGAAATGCTGTCTTCCAAAGCTGGAATAGTTGCTGGCTTATTTGTGTAGACTTTAGGCTTGACGTAGCCCCACAAAAAATAGTCTAAAGGCGTCAAATCGCATGATCTTGGTGGCCAACTTACCGGTCCATTCCTTGAGATGAATTGTTCTCCGAAGTTTTCCCTCAAAATGGCCATAGAATCGCGAGTTGTGTGGCATGTAGCGCCATCTTGTTGAAACCACATGTCAACCAAGTTCAGTTCTTCCATTTTTGGCAACAAAAAGTTTGTTAGCATTGAACGATAGCGATCGCCATTCACCGTAACGTTGCGTCCAACAGCATCTTTGAAAAAATACGGTCCAATGATTCCACCAGCGTACAAATCACACCAAACAGTGCATTTTTCGGGATGCATGGGCAGTTCTAGAACGGCTTCTGGTTGCTCTTCACTCCAAATGCGGCAATTTTGCTTATTTACGTAGCCATTCAACCAGAAATGAGCCTCATCGCTGAACAAAATTTGTCGATAAAAAAGCGAATTTTCTGCCAACTTTTCTAGGGCCCATTCACTGAAAATTCGACGTTGTGGCAGATCGTTCGGCTTCAGTTCTTGCACGAGCTGTATTTTATACGGTTTTACACCAAGATCTTTGCGTAAAATCTTCCATGTGGTCGAATAACACAAACCCAATTGCTGCGAACGGCGACGAATCGACATTTCACGGTCTTCAGCAACACTCTCAGAAACAGACGCAATATTCTCTTCTGTACGCACTGTACGCATTCGAGTGGTTGGTTTAATGTCCAATAAAGTAAACTGAGTGCGAAACTTGGTCACAATCGCAATAATTGTTTGCTCACTTGGTCGATTATGTAGACCATAAATCGGACGTAAAGCGCGAAACACATTTCGAACCGAACACTGATTTTGGTAATAAAATTCAATGATTTGCAAGCGTTGCTCGTTAGTAAGTCTATTCATGATGAAATGTCAAAACATACTGAGCATCTTTCTCTTTGACACCATGTCTGAAATCCCGCGTGATCTGTCAAATACTAATGCATGAAAATCCTAACCTCAAAAAAATCACCCTTTATTAGCCTCTAGCCCAGCTTCGGTCGCGTACTATCAAGTACAACGATTCGTTCTTCAGCCGTACTACGCGAATGTGAAATACCACACTCTGTTTTTCAGGAATTCAAAAGCAATGTGCACGACACCTCCTTTGATACATTCACACTGTGTCTCTGCGTAATAACGGTTGAAATATCCCCTTAAGTGTGCTCTTATTATAAAGAAGGACTTCACTATCATTTCTTTGACTCTTACAAAAAAGAGAAACTCATCCTTTAATCAAATGCAACATCCGTAAATTATTAATTAAACAAAATCTAAAGCATATTTTTCTCGTCCATCTCCTTAAAACTACTTGAAATTTTTCCTCAATTACTAATTTCTTAAAAGAAATAATTAACTTGTAGAATTTTAAATGATGGTGGAATCTCAAAGACGAAGCCTATAATCTATATTATTCCAAATTCTGTTCCCAACATTTCCTTTTATATACATATCACCGGTATCTCATTGATTTGTGCCATATCCAAATCTAACTTAAAAAATACATTTTTAAACTTTTGAATTGAATGACAAGAAACGAAAAAAGGAGAACTGTTAACATTTTAACAAATGAGTTGAGTATGTTAATTCCTTTTTCTATATAAACTTATATTAGCTTGTCTACGCTTTCATCATGATTTTATAAACTTATATTAGAATGCATCAATGATGTTTCTTTGATATCTGAATGTCATATTATGAATACGAATTCAATCGAAACTAGTTTTTTTTCAGTACATTGAACCACACAATGTATAGTTAAGTTTTTATGTCTCAAGACAGTGATGTTAAAAACATGTTTCATGATCAAGAGAGGTCAATATAAACGACAACGACGACAAACGTTAACGTTGACGTTGTCGTCGAAGAGACACCGCTTAGCTTCAACATCATCACATCAGTATCAGTATCAAATTGAGTGAAAGGCGTTCAGACGTCAAGTGATAATATCTATCAAAAGACTCTCCCATATCCAACAATTTAAGAAAACCAACAGTCAACGTCAACCTGTTCCTAGTTTTTTTTTTTTAAGTTTTGTTTTTGTTTTCCTCACGATGGTATGCGCATGTAAATCAGTTCAACATAAAACTAATCAAGCAATTTATGTATATTTATTCTAAAACGTCGATTCTTTGAAGAAACAAAATTTGGAAATATATTCATACTTACATATTGTGGTTTTTGAAGATAAGCCACTTGGATCAGATTCTTTTGGAACAAATTTTTTTAATCGGAAATTAATAACCAAATTAAATATTGACGTTTTAAATAAATAAAATAGTACATTTTTAACAAAAATATTTGTTTGTAAATATAAAGCTTTTTAATGGTGGACGAAATAAAACACCATTTTGAGACTTCAATCTTGGAAGCAATTTAATTATACGGGGTTTTCCAATAAGAAGTTACATTTTCATAATAAAAAAAATATTACGAGTTTTTTTAAAGAGAAATCAATGAAACTTCATTGCGAAGACGAAGATATATTGTTAACAATAAAAAACGATACTAGCCAAATGATCCACGGCTTCGATTGCAGAACTATATTATTCTCATAATATTTTCTATGATCAATTCAAACATTTAAAGCTGTGTCCTCTATATTTTCACGAATTCTAACTTTAATATATTAAGTAAAAGATCCAAACTGCCATTCAGTCCAAAAACCGCATCAATAGTGACACGTTGAGAATGCAGAAATGTAAATTTGGCTTATTACATAGGCTTCAATGTGAAAATAGGCTGAAGATTATTTGTCTATGGTAATTCTGAACATTTTGATGTATTACAAGGATCCAACTAACGATAATATGACTTGGATTAAGTTCTTAACTACACTTTAATAAAAGCCTTAAGGCCTACATCTATACAAAATACGCTATTTGTGAAAAATTTTATTCTTAAGATTTACTAGGAATCTACAAACCTGTATATAATAAACCAATAAACAAGGTGCCGTAGAGATCAGGTTGTTGGCCGCGAAGTTGTTTGATGACGACTCAAAAGTTCTTCAGTTTTGCGAATTATGACTGTACAATTTGCACCATGTTTGAAGAGATGTTTAACAATTTTCAAGGGATTGTTGAAGAGCGTATCGCTCTATTTTTCGTAATTTATTAGTTTTTGCTTGTCAAGTATCAAAAAATGACAGTACCCAAAATGACAACTGGCCAAGTAGCGGGCTATTCAAAATGAAATCTCTAAATGGAAAACCACTTATAATAAAATCAGCTTATAAAGTTATAAATCCGACCTTGACGAAGTAAAGATAGCCATATCTAAACTTAAGTCAATCAAAGCTGCTGGAGCTGACAGCATCGCTGCCGAACTATTCAAAGCAGCAGGCGATGACTTGGTAGGGAGCATGCACCAACTCATCTGCAAAATATGGTCGGAATCTCAGCATAGTGTGCCCGATACATAAGAAAGGAGACCCTCTAAACTGTGCCAACTACAGAGGCATCAGTCTTCTGATTGGTCGTTATCAGTGTGGCTTCAGACCAGGAAAGCCCACTATCGACCAAATATTCACACTACGGCAGATCTTGGAAGAAACCCAGGAACATCAAATCGATAGCCACCATCTATTTATCGATTTTAAAGCCGCGTATGACAGCATCTACTGGGAAGAGTTCTACCGAGCAATGACTAGTTTTGGCATTCCTGTCAAACTTATCCGTTTGTGCAGAATGACGATGGAAAATGCACGCTGCTCTATCAAGGTCGGAAAAGATCTTACCGATGCATTTGATGTCAAAAAAGGTTTTAGACAAGGCGACGCACTGGCATGCGATTTCTTCAACATCGTTCTGGAAAGAATTGTGCAAAATTCAACCGTCAACACTAGAGGCACAATCTTCCAAAGGTCCATCCAATTACTCGGATACGCAGATGATATTGACATAATTGGAAGATCAAAGCGTGATGTCAGTGGAGCGGTTTTGAGCATTGCGACGGAAGCGAAGAAGATGGGTTTAGTGGTCAATGAGGGCAAGATCAAGTATTTGCTGTCATCAAAAAAGCACACTGAACAACGACGTCTTGGACAAAACGTCACCATGGACAGCTATAACTTTGAGGTAGTTAAGGACTTTGTCTACCTAGGCACCGCATTTAATACAGGCAACTACACCAGCGTTGTAATCAAACGAAGAATAACTCTTGCAAATCGCTTCTTCTTTGGACTTAAAAGGCAATTGAGAAGTAAAGTCCTCTCTCTCTCAATCGCCATCTATAAGACACACATCATCCCGGTTCTAATTTATGGCGCTGAGGCCTGGACCCTGTCAAAGAAAGATGAGAGCGTCTTAGGATGCTTCGAGAGAAAAATTCTTCGGGTGATTTTTGGTCCCGTACGCATAGATGGAAAATTAAGGAGAAGATATAACGACGAACTGTACGGGTTGTACAGCGACACTGACCTAGTTAGCAGAATTAAAGTCCAACGGCTAAGATGGCTAGGTCATGTAGAGCGGATGGACATCAACGCTCCAGCCCGGAAGGTCTTTGAATATAATCCCGAGAGACGGTGCAGTAGAGGAAGACCGTGACTCAGGTGGCGCACCCAGGTGGGAGAGGACCTCAACCAAATTGGCGTGCGAAACTGGAGACAGCTAGCTAGCGACCGAGCTGGCTGGAGACGCATGTTGGTTGAGGCCCAGGTCCGCCTGGACTGTATCGCCACCTTAAGTTAGTAAGTAAAGTTATAAATAATTGTAAGCCTTTAAAACGACCTCTGAAAAGAAACGTGAGCAAACCATATTTTTGATGATAAGTTCGGTAAGATCAATGAGAGATATTAGCAGTCATATGTAATTTCTGACATAAAAAACCTCTCACAACTTGTCAGTCGCTGTGTTCAGCTGTTTCCTCAGAACAATAGATCTTATTTTTCGAGAAACACAATTTTAAGCTTGAAAGTTTAAACTCTGTTTAGAATTAAAAAAGAAAACATGTGTTTAATCTGACACTTTGACAGATTGTGAGATCTGACAATTAGCTAAAAATCAAGCTTGTAAAAAATGCAATCTTTAAAATTCTTCTAAAGAATGGGACTTAAAGTTTTGCACTCTCCAATCTCATTTAATCTTAAAAATATTGAAATCATTTTTTCTTCAAATACTTGACTAGAATAAATCGATTGCAATCATTTGAGCCTTCATGCATTCTTTGAATTCATATTCATATTTTGAAGTCTTTGCATTCATAAATGAAATTTCACTACACAAAGTGAATAAGCAGCATCAGAATATTTTGTCTAGTGAATTTCTAACTTAAAGCGAATGCAATGAATCCTAGAAGTCTGAAAGAATTGCAATCAAATGATCGGAAAAAATGATTGCGGTCTTTTTAAGGCCAAATTATTTAAATAAATAAATCAGGTGGAGCAGCGGTCCGTTGAAAGCTAGGGAATAATGATTTACAACTCTCAACTATTCCTGTTGTCAGCGATGGAGGAGACCTGCAGTTTTAAGCCTATTCTGAACATCTTATTTAAGAAAGCACTTTTCATGATAAGAATAACTTTGGGGAAGTTGTCAATCCCTCGCAAGATGCAGAACTCGTAAAAGAAACTTTAAATGGCACGGGCAGGGATTGATCCCAAGAACTCTAGAATGACAGTCTGTCATACTAACCATCATGCCACGAGTATTACCAAATTATATTGGTGATAGCAATACTTGCAGTCCCAATCTTTAATTGAAATCAATGAATGCAATCTTTAAATTGAATTCAATACATTATATCTAAGGATTGCATTCCCAAAAGATTGCATTCTTGTACAAGCCTGCTATAAATGTGACTATAAAGTTCGTAAGAAAAGGAAATAGTACAACATTTTGAACATCAACTGAGCGCCTAAAACTAAAACTTACAAAAAACATGTTCTTCTTTTTATTAATGGACAAAGTGTCATACGGTGCTAGTATGAAATAAGAATTAAGGAAGCCATTTTGTGATTCTAGCTTTAATTTCCAGTTTCCAATTCCTTACCCGTAAAATGATTCATTAATAAAAAAATCCTAACAAGATTTATTAAATTTATAAAAAACATTTTTTTTCATTTAGCTTTTGTATTAAAATCGCTTTTGGTTTATTGACCAGGTTCTGTGTAAAAGTTCCTTTTTTTAAATTAATTTATATATTTTATATGGTTTGGAATAAGCCCTTAGATTTATTATGATAATAGATCTTATTAGGAAATGTGATTAAGGGGTATAGTTAATAAGAGCCGAATAATGTAGAACTTCGTTCAAAAATAAAACATTGAATTTATGTTTTTAATTAACAAAGCATTCCGATGTTAAGCAACAAAGTGATTTCCATTTCTATTTTTTTTTTCTTATGTTAAGCTTTTCGATTATATATTTTAAAAATTTCCCTTTCGTTTAAGATTTTACTTAAAATTCAAAAAATGTCCGTTTAAATTTCAAACACACGCACCGCTTCTATTCTCGCTGCTTTTTCTATGAAATATTTACAAAATGTAATTTTGTATTCACAGCTTTACAAATTATCGAATTTAAATAGCCCTTTATCTTCGAATTATTTTTGTCACACAAATAAACAAAAAGTCAAATTTTTATAAACTTCTATACTGCATTCACTAAGCTACAATATATTTAAACCTATCTAAAAATAGTTAATTAAAGTGTCACCAAAAACTATTCAAAAATAAAGAAAGCCTATACCTATCTACCTATGCAATGAAAAAATAGGTCTCGTTCAAAGATTATTTTATTTTATTTTAACATCTAAATTTAGTTGCGTCCCTAGATAAATGAACCCCATGAAGAGAAAAAGTGTTTTTGTAGGTGCGATCTGAAAAACCAACAACAACAAAAAACATAAACAACGACAACGACAAATTTTCAATATAATACGATATACAATATACATACCTTG
Organism: Eupeodes corollae; assembly: GCF_945859685.1. NCBI lineage: Eukaryota > Metazoa > Arthropoda > Insecta > Diptera > Syrphidae > Eupeodes > Eupeodes corollae. The sequence continues at coordinate 42,052,992 of NC_079148.1, forward strand.
CTTTAGGACAATGAACTTCGTTAAAATACAAATTTTCAAATCTTAGATGTGTTTTAAAAACATCATCAACCAACCGACAATCGAGTCGAAAATAGATAACTTGTCGCCCATCTACGAGTATATATGAATTTTTCTTTAAGTAAAGTAAAAGGAAAAAAGAAAAAATTTTAGAGAAGTTTTTAATTTAAACTTTTAGGAAATTCTTTTTTAAGTGAAAAGTTCACGCAAGTTGTTTATTTTACACAGAATGTACATATGTAAGTCATTTGTCTATTTTTTTTTGCGTCTGGTTTTTGTTAATTATTTAAAACAATAATATTTATTTTGTGATTTGAGTGACATTTAAAAAAGTGTAAGAGCAAATTGTATTGTCAATTTACAACATTTGACCAATCAATTTATTATTTTTAGATACAAAAATATCTATGGTTAAAACATTGATGGGCGGGAAATCAGTGGTCGACCCTTCGTAAGGTCAAAAATAAAAAAGTGACCCTGTAAAATGAAAAATCGTATATTAATTTTTTTTAATGACGGATTAAAATACGCTTTTGTAGACCAAGAACACACAAAATAAATAAGAATCATAGTTTTTTTTTTTTAAATGATGTTTGATGTGATTTATTAAATAAATTAGTCACACGTCATTACAAAGGTAAATGCTCTCAGTATTTTTCTCATTCAATTTAAATACTGTCACTTTTTAATTTACAAATTTGAACTTCCGTTTTATCAAACAATTCACTTTCAGTAAGTCTACAGTAAGTCGTATATTACTAACGTACAATGTAAGTACACAATGTACAGTGGGATAATATAGTGTATTTATTAACTCCCAAGCTGTCTTATCGGATATTACTGCGGTTTTAATTCCTTTTTGTTTTTGGGTTTTACAATTTGACCTTGCTCAGGGCTAAAATAACTCTGCCGTTCTGTCAAAGGCGCAGTAGTCGAAAAACCGCTGTTACGTAATTGCCATTCAAAAAAAAAGAATGTTTCAAAGATTATTCAATACTAACGATTTTTTTTAATTGACATAAAACAATGATAAATAAATTAGGAATGAAAGCTAGATGGCTCGGCTGGATTAAATAAAAACAGTAGAAAAAATAATGTTTATGAAACTTTTTGAAGCTAAAATAAAAATTATCTATAAATCTATACAAATTTTTGAGAATAAGAATTCTAAGATCATTTTTATATTTGAGCTCGATTCATTTTACCAAGTTATTTTTTTTTCTTAAAAAATAGAAATAAGGAATGTCAATTTTCGTATAGCATTTTTGGAAGTTGATTATTATGGCATGAATGCATTGATCATCTTAAATGTCCATTTTATTTTAAAACTCCATTCTATTGCACTTTTAAATCATGGCATAACTTATTCAATGGTAGACGGACTTCATTCACGTGCGTAAAAGTCGACCAACATCAGTTTTCGGGACAAAAAAAACGTATGCTTATGCACTTTAAATTTTAAAAATAAATAAAAGACCATAAAAACGCAGACCGGTTGAAACTCCAGAAATTTTGAAGATTTAGGTCACGCTCCGTACAGCCTACAATTTCGAAAAACTTTTTCTCGATCCCAAAAACCAAAATTTGATTTCGTAGACAGTGATTTTTACTCCAAAAGAAAATCCAAGTTATAATTGTTTCTAAAAACTCTAGTTAAAATTTAACCCCGCAAAAATGCTGAAAACCTTATAAAATGCAATAAATATTTGTGTGTTGTTATTGTAAGAATGAACCTCATAGCAAAGTCTAAGACGTAATATAGTTCCTGTTAAAAATTGCATCTTGGAATTAAGGCTATTTTAAGTCTTGTCATGTAAAGGTTTTATAATAAGAAAGAAAATAATTCTAATAAATAGTAGTATCGTAAGCTAAGTAAAAAAAGATCCTACAATTGATATAAATGAGCTTCTAAAAGTACTAACCTTTTAATGAATAGTTGTCTGTTCACACAATTGACTTGACAGCCCAAAAAGGCTTAAAATATGATTTCAAAATAGTTAGCTGATTTGAAGTTGATAGAAATTGTGAACATTTGAGACAGATATTTGACCTGTAGCATGAGGATTAGTGCGTTAGACTGTCATGCCCGGGGCCTTGGGTTTAATCCTACTTCAAATCTTCCAAAAGTAATTCTTGTCATGAAAAGCGCTGTTTCAAACTAGCTGTTCGGATTCGGCTTAAAAAACTATAGGTTTATTCCATCCCTGACAATATTATTCGCATACAGGAATTGTTGAGAGTTGTAAGTGATTAGGCCCTAGTCCTCAACGGACTGTATCGCTACCTTGTTTTAAATCTTTACCTCACAAGAAATTTGACTGTAGGAATCTCGAAAAGCTTTGATTAAAATGTCCTTGTCTTCAAGTTGCATGTCTCATTCATAAACGTTACGAGAAAGCCATGGCCAAATTTTTTCAATTATGTCAAAGTGTGGTGAATATGGGGATCATTGCAAAAGTTCCATGGCTTCTGATTGAATTTAACTTCTAACCTTGCCTTGTCTTATAGGAAAATATAAGGCAGAGGTTTAAAAATGTTTTTCATTATAAATGACCGTTCCAGCAAACATTTATAGTCATTCCCGTACTTTATTGTAGACAAAAACTAAAAGTGGATAGTATCATTTTTTTGTTTTATTCTTTAAACCGTTGTTTTTCTGGCTGATACTCAGCTTTGGCCCTTATTTTAGTCGCTTTCAGAATATAATTTGAAACGAGCTGTAGAATTAACCGCTTTTCCCAAGATGTTGTTTTTTCTGCTTATCGCCTTTTTTGATTTTTCCCATACTGTTGTAAATGAGCAATATTATTGCTTTCAACTTTCTTGCTTTTGTTAAGTCTCTTAGGCTACGTTCAGACGGCGAATATTCGATTCGATTTTTTCACGTATGCGGTTTAATTGAATACGAGACGGCGTTTCACACGAGAAATATTCGATTCGATTTTTTCACGTACGGGTTTTGACGCGTGGCAGGGGACACAGCACTGCCGGGATCATCTTTCAGAGAATGGGCCACAGCGTGAAAAACGTTTTGAAAAATTTTACCTAAGCCTGAGAAATGACGAACAGAAATTTAATAATTATTTTCGTGTGTCGATGGCTAGTTTTGACAATCTATTATTAAGACTAGAAAAGGATTCTGTTCTTCCACGTAATGAACGAATTCTATGAAATTTTGTTCGTGTGAACGACTAAATATAAAGATTAGCGCTACTAATCATGTATACGATAAAAATACATTCGAGATTTATCGAATCGTAGTGAAAAGTTCGTAAGGTATACCGAAATAATTATTTCACGAATACAGGATTTTCCCGCATGGGCTTCGTGTGAACGTACAAATATGACACTCGGTGCCACTACTGTATTCCATAAAATCCCGTATACGGTATAAGAGAAAAATATGATCGTCTGAACGTAGCCTTACTATTTCATGTCCTGATAGTCCTAAATCCTTGAAAGCATCTACTTCAGCTCTTTCTATAGCTGTTAAATCTTTTCCGTGTCAATGTTTCTTTCAAATAAATTAAAACAGATGTTTTCAACACTCTTTTGGATATTCTCTAGAAAAGTTTTTTAAATTATTACATTATGGATTACACTTGTATAAATCCTGCACGGAAATATTCTCAATGCTCTTTAAGTAATCCATTACTTGACATTTAGAAATTCCAACGCTTGTTTCTAATTTTCCCCATAATTTAAGAATTTGTAATGGTGAAATACGTACCTAGGTAGCAAATGTTTCCGGGAACACACCTACACCAGGTCCGCAAACTTAGGGCTATTTTGTTTCAGAAATTCTGGTTGAGCGCTCTCTATATAAAAGCTGTAACTATTTTGAAAATCAATTTTGGTCATATCACTTAAGATTGTCAGTTTTTTTGGCGCCTACAGATCTTAGCCACGATCTTAGAGCTCGCAGTAGCTGTTAACTGAAAGATACTGATTTGTATCTAGCCTTTTCACACCAAACCCAAAACCGGGTTTTTGGCAAAAAGTTTTCGAAACTCCAAAAATCGTTCACGCCAAACATTTACACGTTTTTATTTGACATTTAAATTTGTTTAACACCGGCTGTCAAATTTTATATTGATGAACAAATTTGTGAGTAAAAAGTTTTGTTCTTCTCAAATTATTTGTGAACATAAAATGAATTCTAACCAATTCAAATTGATGTTAATACATATGTACAAAGAAAGTTGAACAAAATATGAAGATTAAAAAAAAAACGTCGTTTTCTTTGCAAATCCTGAAACTGCGAAAGAAAAGAAAAGCTTTAATTGATGCAATTGAAAATCGTAATCGACAAAGAAACATGTGGACAAAGGTTAGTTTGTTATAACAATTCAATTAATAGGAAGCTATGTATATATCTAAATATTTTATGCAGCACTTTTTGGGAACGTCAAATGTTAGTAAACGATTATAAGTATTTCAAACAACATTTCAGAATGAGCTGCAGAACTTTCGATATACCTACTGTGCAATGAACTAAAAGATCTGGAAATTCAAGATACAAACTTTAGCCTTATGTAGGTACTTATCAAGTTGATTTTCAGGAAGACAAAGATCTATACGAGCTCCAAAAGAACGAATGAGATCCCATCATTGAGTGGTTTAACAAACTTTTAGATCCGAACATACAAAAAACTCCCAGTATATCAACACCCACGGTCTCGGATGCGGATAAAATGAAAATATTCAAGTACTTCCTTTCACACAGTGAAGATATTCTATATACTATGTATTCTATCAAGATTCAATTTTTCGAAAATTCTTGAAGTGAAAAACATTCTCCTAAAGATTTGTCTTTGCCGTCGACACCTTAAGTCGAAACCCCTTTCCTGTGCTGTGATAGAGCAGCATATCAGCGCAGACAAGGCCGTAACACTAGTTCGTCTCGAAAAAGAGTTTCAACTGAAATTCTGGGGACGGGTGGAATGGGCTAACGACATGAACCAACAAGAACTGCCAGCTCGCTTGGCTGCAGCTATCCTCTTTGTTTATTTCAACCGGTCCGAACAATTAATTAAGGAGAAGTAAATTGTGTAGAAAATATATCAACAAACAAAATTTTTGCAATAAAATTCAGTTTATTTAAAACATGTTCTTCTTTCAAAACAAATTAAATCCAAAATACTGAGCTTATGACTATTGCTTCTGTTGGCCAAATGTGCCTTCAGAATCGTCCGGGGAACTAAAAGGCAGGGTTGAGAAGATTCTGAATGATTTCGTGTAGGTGCTTATGGCGGATGGGCCGGTGGAACAACGATTTCCACATGTTGGAATGCCTTGGCGCAAATGTTCCTAGCCCGCTGCGACTTCCAGAGATTTTCTTTCATACTTATTATTCTCCACAAATGAAGTTAGCGCCTTTCTCATATCTCCCAAACACTTGTGATTGAACCGAGTTACCGGAAAGTCTTTCTCCAGGTTGTAAGCGAAAGCGTAAAACATATTTGTGGCGACGAGTTCGAAGACGCATCCCTTGAAAGTCTTCCTCGTCCTTGGGGTCGTCACGACAGTACCCATAGTAAATTCCGGTTTCTCGCTTAACAAAGAGCGTTTGAAACTCTGGAGGATCATAAAAGTGCCGCAAATAGTCACCGGGGCTTTTATTCTCGACGTTGGCAAATTTTCTCTCAATTTTTTCTGTTGAGACGCAGCTTCGCCAAGGTTTCCTTGTTTTTTTTTTTTTTTGTCTTCCATATTCTGGAAATAAAAAACAAAAACTAATAATACTTATTTTGTAAGGAAAGTGTATAAATAATATTACTTACCATGACCAAATTTATTTCTAAATGAAATATTTGTTGTGACAGCAGACATCAGCTGTTTTGTTTACATTAAATTAAGCGCTTAATGTCTCAAAAGGTTTGTTTGTTTAGTTCATCTTTGAATTTCTACTAGTTTTCGAGAGGTTTTATATAAAACTTGTGGTTATGGGAAAACTTGAGTTTTCGATGTAGGTTTTCGGCCAAAACCGATAATTTCGCGAAAACGGGGTTTTGGGCTTGGTGTGAAAAGCCTATAGCTAAAATTTAACAAAACTTTTAGATTCGCGATGACTTTTTACAAACGTTCACTATAATAGCTCCCAAATACAACTTCAAAATTGATGCTTCTATTTCAACAACCCTCCATGCGGCCAGGGTCATTGATTCTCCTCTTAAGTACACCTACTTTTGCAGGTATAGAGTAGGTAAATAGAGGTACCCAAGACAAGAAGTTAGACAAACTATTAGTTTGGAATTTAATCGCCTAATGCGATTCCTAACAAAATGCAGACCTGTAATCAACAAATAGACTTTTAACTTCCCACCCGGCAACAATATTCAAGGAAAATTGTGGCGTATAATCGTCTTCGTGCGTCTCTTGTCCGTCGTCGTCCTCGTCTTCGTCGTCGCCGTACCGTGCCGCATGTATAGTTCTTATCATATGCTTGTGCAGCAAGTTCTCACGATTATCAACTACACATGGCAAATGGAATTTTTTCTTCAATGCAAAAAAAGGCGCGATAATATTAATTTCTTGTCAAATGTTCATAACACTCGTACATCAACTTATTTTTTCAATAAGTGAAATTCAAAACTTGACAAGTGAAGTTAAAAATAAAACAAAAAGTAAAACACAAAACAAAACAAAAATTGTGCACATGTGCTTTTTAAAGAAAAATTATAAACACAGAGAACGTTATCATGAAAAATAGGTCAAATTATTGTGAATCGTAATTATAAGATAGGTGCGTCGACGTCGACGTCGTTTTTCGTTGTTGGGCGCCTCGTCAGTCGGCCTGACGGACGGATGGTTGGTAATTTTGCACGAGGGGATTTTATTTATTGACTGGGGCTCGAGCTCGAGTATGCCTATGCAAGTTTGAAATTGATATAAAATAGCAATCACAGATAATGAAATTAACTACATTATTATACCTAGCTAATTATAAATTACTCACTTTCTATGACTTATCAATTATTGCTGTTGTACCTATTAATTATTATTATTATTATTTGTTACTAATAAAAGCGTTAAACAAGAGGCCTCGAGATTCATGATTAGGCACAGAAGCGTTGGAGTTTTATTTTATGTTGTATAATATAAAGGGTGTTTATTATTTTTACAGCGAATTGAATAATATACAGAAGTTATAAAATAGGTATTAAAGTTTTAATAATTTAACTAAGGTGTCAAGTTGTAAAAGTCCTAAACAACTATTATCCTTTTGGGATTTTATATCTACAAAAACATGGAATTATATCTCTTTTCTCACGAAAGCTTTCAAATTGTAGTATTTGCTGTATACTGTAATTTTTTATGAAAAGTTGTAAAATTATTTCACTTTAAAGAATAAACACCCTTTCACTAATATTGTGTAATAACATGATAGTAGAATAGACGATCAAAAGCAGCGCGGGGCGTGTGGCGCCATTACTTATACTGAAACGATAGAAAATATTTGGATTCAATTTGTACTCATGACATAAAAGTTTGAATGAAATATCACAACCACAAAAAAGGGCGAAAGTTCGCACGGGTAAAATTTTTAATTTCTTCCACATTGTAAACGAATACCTTACAAAGGAAATAACATTTTACACAATCCATATAAATTGCGATTTTGATTTGAAATATTATGACTGATAATCAGAGGGTATTAGATAATTGAGTGTTAGAAATCAGGAAGCAAAGTCGATTAATAAAAATGGTGATTTGAAATAAAGCAAAAGTGAGTTTACACAAAAAAAAAAGAAATTCTAAATGTTAGCAAATTAAATTAAATATTGAGATTTCAAATAGACTAAAACTGTTGTTGTGCTGAAATATATGATCATGTGTAGAGATGCGAATTTTATTTTTGGAAATATAAATTCTGCATACACTGGATCGAATACCAAAGATCGAATATTGTGTCAAAATAATAAAACAATAGATTTGCAAAAGGTTATCAATTTAAATTTGAACTAATAATTTATTTATTTGCACACGGTTCTCAATAACAATTATATGCAATTTGAAGCACATAATTTTTGACTATTTTTTTAAACCAAAAGATAGACAATCTATAAGAAAATAGAACTATACACATTTTTTAATGTGAAGACATTAAAATATGTTGATTTAATGTTTTTTGTTGTATACAGTGACGGGCAAAATAATAAGACGAACAACTTTTTATGTGTTGAGATTTAATAAGAAAGCGTTGGGTACAAAAGTAAAATGCTGGACATTCGTAGAAGCACGAGTTTCAGATACGGTTGAACTCTTTAAAGGGATGAATGCAACAAGCTATTTCACTATAAAGTAGTCTGTTGAAATAACGGTCAAAAAAGGTGAAGCAAGAAACATTAAATGAATAGATGACTTAAGTGTACTGCATACAAACATTTTAAAAATTTTGAGTTCAATAGGGTCCAAGAAGCTGAAGTCAATGAGAACAAATAATTCAAATATATTGTGTTTTTTTTTTTGATGAATTGCGTCCTGGTTGAGTTTTTCTTTGAGAAAAAAATTATTTAAATGCGTTTTTGATAAACAGCTATTTTACTATTAAAATACAAAATAAATAAATTAGGCGGCGCAACAATCCGTTGAGAACTAGGGCCTAGTGACTTTCAACTCTCAACCATTCATGTGTGCGGATAATGTTGTCAGGTATAGAATGGACCTACAGGTTTTTAAGCCGAAATTGAACGGCAAATTTGAAAAAGAACTTTTCATGACCAGAATTACTCTTGGAGGATTTATCAATTCCTTTGCAAGAGGCAATACCCGTGAAAAAAATTTAGATGGCATAGTCAGGGATCAAGCTCAAGACGTCTGGCATGACAGTCCAACGCAGTCTTACATTTTTGTAAAGTCTCGACCCATTCTGGGGAATATTTCACGAAACACTTTTCCTTTGCAACTTTGAAAAAAATTAGTTTCATAATATTTGCAAAGTTAAACGTTTTTTTTTCAGATTTTTGAAAAGTTAAAAGGAGAAATTTGCAATCAATTCGTATTTCAAAAAGTTGGAAAGTTAGTTTATATGCATTAAAAAAAAGCTGACAGTTGTATCTAATTACCTAACTTCTTTGGATATAAAATATTCTTCAAACGATTATTAACTTCCCATAGGAAGTTATTGTAACGGGTCTGATTTGACAAATTGAAAATGTTGACATTTATCGACGTTTCAAAGTCCCTAGAGTCGAAATAAAAGATTTTTAGAAAGATGTCTGTGCTTTCGTGTATACGTACGTTCGTACGTTCGTGACATTTTTTTCGTTGTCCATAGCTCAAGAACCAAAACAGATATCGAATTCAAATAAATTTTGCTATGCAGATAAAAAAGCAGAAAGATGCAGAAAGGCCTCTCAAAAAAAATTGTGCGGGTGGTTTTTTTACCATAACAGTAAAAAGTGAGAATTTTAGTTTACACTTAATATCTTACGAACCCAAAACGCAAGGGACTTGAATTAAATGTTACATAATATATTTTAACGTAATACCAAACAAGTATATTTTTTGACTTGTTTTTTTATAAATCAAAAAAACTGAAAAAAATTGTCACCACGAAATTTTACGAATACAAAATGATTTATCTCCAAAACAATTTTTTTGCAACGAAAAATGAAGTGTTTAACATCTGGTAAAATTTAAAGAAAAATCGAATTGACAGTTTTTTTTATAAAAAATAAAAATTATTACTCAAAGTTGATAAAAATTTATTTGCGACTCAAATATCTTTTCAAAAATTTGAGATTATGGCTTTCAACTAATTTTATCTTATAAGAAATATTGTTTTCAACATTCGTAAAAATTTTGAGAAAAATCAAATTGACAGTTTTTTGTCAAAAAATAAAAACCTAAACAAAAAAAATAATAACAGCTGTAAAAATTGACTTTCGAATCAAATATCTTTTTAAAACTTTGAGATATTGGCTTTAAACTACTTTTATCTTTTAAAAAATATTGTTTTCAACACTGAGGAAAATCTAATTGATTTTTTTACAAAAAATAAAATTCTAGCAAAATAAAAACAACACTAAAAAAATAGCTTTTCAAAAGTTAAAAATATTGTCTTAAACCTTTTTTAATTCACAGAAAATTTTGTTTTCGATATTCAGTAGTTTATTTTTTATAAAAAAAAAACAGCAATCCGTTTTTTCATAAACAAATAAAATCTTTAAAAAATAGAACTCAAATTTGGTAAAAATGAATGTTCGGTTCTTAAATTAATTTCGTTCATCCAATTTGTAAAAATTTAAGAAATGCTACTAAAATTTTTGAAAATTTGTTTTCGACTAAAAATCTATTTAACAAAACTAGATTTGCACACTAAACTATTTCTTACTCTTCTTGAAAAATATTGTTGGTAATTTAAAAAATTTATAAGAATAATTCAACTGACAAGTTTTTTAACCCAACGCGAAAACCTACAAACTTTTAATCAAGACAAATCGATAGACAGGATGGGAGGTTATCAGTGTGGGTCGGATCCCAGCGTCCTTTTTTTATAAATTATAAAAATTTTGTTTGCTATAAAATGTCAAATTCCATTGAAGAATAGCTACAATGTTGATGGGTAAAAAAATCCCTACAAAGTCAGACATTTTTGAAATTGAGAAAAATCGATAAATCAACCCTAAAATTAAAAATTCATGTTTTTGGGTCAATTCGTCAAAATTAAGAAAGAAATGTCTTGTTAATTACTATTTACTTCCTTGTTTTCAAAGAAATTTATATATTGTTTTTATTAGTTTTCGACAAATTTGTCAAAAAAAAACTTTTACTTGCAAATGAAAACTTCCTTAGCATATTACTAAAGAGCTTTTCAAAATTCTAAAAATTTAATTTTCAAAGTTTATTTATTTGAAAGAAAAAAAAACAAATACTTTGCAAAATAACAAAACTTTTTAGTTTTCAGAAACGACTTTGCAATTTTGAATTTGTTGAACCATAATTTGCAAAGAAGAAAATGTTCAATTCAATAATTTCTTCTTTGCAAATTTGCGTTTGATGGAACGTATTTTGCAAAGTAAAACTCCAAAATTGTAAAGTTGTAAAGTGAAAAGATGAAACCTGGTCCAAAATCGAGTTGGATCTGGAGAGGTTCTCATTAAAAAAATAAATCCCAAACCTGAACACTTTGTCTTCTATTTAATATTTTTGTCTGATTTGTGTTTTGATTTAAAAGTGCTTACGATTAATTATTTAAATAAAAACGTTTAAAACAAAATTTAAAATACAAACTTTTGAATCGAAATTCAGTTTTCCAAATGAATCCAATCATTTATGCAAACTTTTACGTTAAGTCAAACTGAACTTTTTACACAATTGGTAAATTTAAAACGCACGTTGCCTGAATTGGATACCCTTAATTTGTTTGTTTTGATAAAATGTGTATATTTTTTTTAATCTTAATTCCAGCCAATTTTATTTGAACAAAAAAATAACTTATATCAGTAAAATAGACAATTCTTTAAATTTTGTTTACAACAATAAATTTTTTGTTATATTAAAAGAAGAAGTTGTCTTTTTCTTACTTGAAATTAAGTATAGGATCTCATATTATAGAGTCTTATTTGATTAGCAAAACCGAACCCTTATCATATTTTTATTTTTATGATTTATAAACCTTCCTGGATCAATAGTGCAATAATTCTAAGAAATATTTTATAACATTAAAAAAAAAAGTATTTATTTGCAATTTTTATAAAACTTGTCTGAATTTTCCCAATTTAAACGGAAGACTACGAAACGATTTTATCTTGGTAAATACCCAATCATTCCTTAAACTACAGAACTTTCGTTGTGTGTCTAACTTGATAAGAATGCAGGCGCCTCGTAAGTTAAAGATATAAAACTAATTCATAGATTTCATAGAATTTTGTATATCATAAGTTGTCGTCGTCGAGAGATAAAGAACCCCTTTTTAAGTTTCTTCCCTTTAAATAGATTATCAACTTGTTTTGATTAATAATTGATTTTATCATACTTCAATAAATATACCGCCAATTTTTGAATATATATGAAACAGTCTATGAAATTGTTCTCAATGTCAAACACGTTACTTTATTCAAAAACATAAAATGCCTTGTTTTAAAAATTAAACTACCATTTAAATTAGATTAAAGGCTCTTAAGGTACAAATATAATTTGAAAATTCTTCAATCACTTGTTAGATCTTTAAAATATGGCAAAACTCTTAAATTCGTTTGTTTCCTCCTTGATCATGAATTCGTCTGAATTGTACCATTTAATTGAAAAGGGGTTTTTGTTTATAATAATATTTAAATTGTATGGTATATTTTATTAAAGTGAGCTTATTTTAGTTTTATTCGTGTATACAATTACCATATAACTTAAATTGATTTAATTTAATCAATAAATTGTTATTTCTTTCAATTTCACTCATGAATAAAAATTTCAAATAAAATCTAGGATACACCTTAAACATACTCGTATAAAACATAAACTTGCAATAGCATCTTTTTTATCCTCGAAAATAGTGAAATTTTTTTCTATATCTTGTCAAAAAATAAATTATCATGCAAATATACAAAAATATTTCGCTTGTCTCTATATTTGCATTATAAAATGTTATAACTTTTCATAGCGCATCATAATATTGAATTAGTAAGAATATAAATTACCTTTAAAGCTTTATAACTTATAGCAGGTATATATAACTATTTATGTGTTTCTTTAAAAAAATGTTCAATATCTTAGTGAAAGATGGAATTTTAAAGTATTCACATTTGAAGATATCATTTATAGCCAGGTAGGTATGATTTTTGAATAGAACCGTTAATTTATAATCAGTGTTTTATGAATATAAGTTCGTATAAAATGATCATTAAAAAACTATAAAAATAACCATGTTATATACAAATTTATGCTTGAAAGAACTATCATTTTGAATTGGTACATTAAGTGCAAAGTGTTTGAGGTATTAAGGTGCTGGTGGCATTTTAAGCTTATGATATTTGGCAACTATGAATGAATGTAGAGAAATAAAAAACATCCAAGGCAGAAGAAATGATTTTATACCTTATGTAGTTTTTTTTTAAAGTTTCAATAGTTTCATATCGTTTTAACAAAATTTTCCATGGCCCTATCGTTTCCATTTTAAGACTCTAAATAGATTGCATTGACATATTGCCACACTTGTTCCAAAGAAAAGAGTATAAAGAATTTAAATCATAAAATCTCGTTGCCAACTCTTAATTAGAAAAACTTACTCCTGTATGCAAAGAGTCTGTTTAAAAAAGTACCTGTAAGATTTAAAAATATAATTGTAAAATAAGTTTGTCTTCTAAGATATACAGTTGTGTTCATAAAAATAGCAGTGCTCTCCAAATAAAACACAAAAGGCCTTCAATATCAACTTTATAAAATATTTCTTCAAACTTCTAATAACAAATTAAAATATTTTATTCATAATAACAGAAAATAAATATTATCTACTTTTACCATTGGTTTCGTCACAGTGAAAACCGTTTTTTAAAATATATGGCTGTTCATAAAATAGCAGTGCATGACAAAGTACTGGATTAATTACTAAAGAAGTCAGAAAAACTGTAATAAGTTATATAAAAGTATACAAATAATATTAGCTACCAATTAGTACTTTGTTGCATAACCATGGTTTTTTATGACTTCTTTGCATCTACGTGGCATCGAGCCCACTAAAACCTGACACATATCGATTGGTATTGCGTTCCACGAATCACGCACTGCTTCTCACAATTCTTTCGAATTATTGGGTTTTAATTTATGAACTGCGTTCATAAACAAATTTTCGAAGGGGTTAAGGTCGGGGGATTGAGCGGGCCACTCCATAACGAATAACTTCTTCTGCGCAAACCATGATTTTTCATTTTTTGACGTATGCTTTGAGTCATAGTCTTGTTGGTATACCCAAACCAACGGCATTTTCTCTTCAGCATAATTTTCACATACTCGGTTGCAAACTTTTGCAAAATCCATTGTCTTTGCCACATACCTTTTCGTCAAGAATGGTTCCTTGCGTGGACTTCGGGCTGGTAACTTCTTTTCAAAAGACGTCTTCGTATTGTGACAGCCCTAACAGAAAGTTGAAGTCCATTTCTAATTTTCCAAGAGCCTATGGTAGGGATCTGTTTTGCTAGCTGAACAATTTTTCTGTCAGTTCTTTCAGTAGTCATCCTTTTTGGGCCTCGCGTTTTCGGTTTACTTTGCCATTTTAAGGCATTACTGACCATTTTTGCTGAGCATCCTAGGATGTCTTGAATATTTTGGTAGGTTTTTCCCTCGAAACGCAGTTTTCGAATTTCTTCGGTGCAGTGTCTTGACCGTCCCATTGTTCATTTTTGAGCTAATAGTTATTATTTTTGTATATGCTAGTATGTTACAAATACTTAAAACTTTAAATAGTGAAATATTTACTTATTGAAAAATAAAAAAAAATTTAATTTATAACACTTTTTACTTATAAAATCAAGAGCAGTGCTATTTTTATGAACACTCTATATCCAGAGAGTTTGAAATAATGTGTGTTCACCAGGAGAAGTAGAGTATAACTTCAAGCTAAAAGTCTCTAATATGAAAACGAAAGACCGTTAGATGCAAGTAACATGTTAATTTTTTTTGTAAGAATTTCCGTCATTTAAATAATTGACAATCTAATAAAATGTGACCAGCACTGCTATTTTTATGAACACCACTGTAAATGCCATTTGATTAGTAAAAAAAAGCGCGATTCATCAAAAGACACAACTTATCCTAGGACATTTCATCCGGGAAATGAAAAACACTTGTAAGAATACTTAACGAAAACAATTGTTTGTGTATTCAACTTGTTCGTTCAACGCTTTTTCCTTTGGATAGCTTTATTTTAATTTCATATTAGAAGAACCAGGATGGAAAGTAAATTATCTGAAGATAAGAAAGAGAAAGAATATGAATGTTTGAATTGTAAAGCGATCGCCTATTGGTTGTGTACGTAGTTAGGTAGGTGTCTTAAACGAATGAAGAATAATTAATTGGAGTGCTCAGCTTTAACAAGCATATTGCTTTTCATGTGTTGTTTACAGTCAGGATCTTATGCGTTTTGGATTTTAGTTATTTTATAAATTAAAAACCCTTGATTTTACATTTTTTTTTTGAAAATCGTTAGAGCAGTTTTTTTAAACTAATTTTTTCTATATAATTTTTTATTTTTAATTTTTCTTTCGACTTCTCTACCATCGTAATATCATGTTTGATTAAAATCTCGAGTTCGAAATTCAGGACGAATGCAAAACTTGCCATACATGTATGTAGTTCCTATATTTCGCAAGTAAAAACACTGCTAAGATCTTCGGGGACAAAAAAAAATCAATAACCATAACAGAACAACAATTCTGCATATTGGATTTAAAAAGGGGCTTAACGATTCGAACGTTAAGGACCCAATGCACACACGCATTGTACTACAATAAGATACGTCTTCGACTCAGTTTTGAGTTTAAAAAAACCTTTCAACAATTAAATAAAACGGTTCCCATTGACAGTTACTGTTACACCGTATTCTTCAAAGAATGTTTGAACCGACAGTACACCGTGAATAGTTACTGCTTCTGGGTGCAGTCCCGTCTCATGGAGCAATTTGGCAATTTAAGCTTGTTTAGATTGCCGTTTATGTGAAAATGGGCCTCATCAGACATGAACAAATATAATTCACCCCTATGTTGTCTTCTTCGGTCATTGCAATCATTTATTGGCAAAATTCCTAGCCAAAAGGAAAAACCGGAGAGTTTAACTTGCTTGTAATTTGATATTTGAGCAAACAAGTTTAAGTCATCTGGAAGTGTCCGCTTTAATGACCGTTTGCTAACTCCAATTTCTTGGATTTACCTGTATTGCCGATGCTACGAACATTGAGATCTCGGATTGTTCCATATTCGGCAACATATTCACCAGCCTCATAATTGTTCATTTATTTGGGGGAGTACCGCCAAACTCCCGCCCAAATTTCCTTAAGATGAAAATGATAGAGTCCAAAGCTTGGTAATGTTGCACTATCCAAATTCTTTTTTCAGTGTTAAAAGCATTCGTTTTGATAAATCTTAACAGTAACCTGTAAATGCTTACACAAAAAA
This sequence comes from Eupeodes corollae, assembly GCF_945859685.1. NCBI lineage: Eukaryota > Metazoa > Arthropoda > Insecta > Diptera > Syrphidae > Eupeodes > Eupeodes corollae. The sequence continues at coordinate 42,069,119 of NC_079148.1, forward strand.
TAGTTATTACGTTTTATTTTTGTTGCACATTTCGTGCGCCACTCTGTAAATAGTTATTTAAAATTAAATCTGTACTTGGAGAACCCTTTAATTTATTAGTGGAATAATTATTGCAATATTTTAAACAAAAACTGATTTGGAATCGTATAATTTAATGTTCCTTAAGCCTAGTACATACTTGTGAACCATCTCGTGAACCCATACAAATTTCAGTTTTTGGTTCACCCGTGAACTTGCTCGTGAAGTTGAGTTTAGAACAAAGTGGAGAGTTTTCGTTCACGGGCAATTCACGTGCAAAATGTACGGGAACTGTTGGTGAAGCTTTGACATTTGGTTTCAAATGTTCACAACGTGTACTCACAAGTGTGTACCAGTGAGCAATGTCAAAAGTTCATTTTCTCCACTGGCGAACGTTCACTTCACGAGGAAGTATGTACTAGGCTTTATGATCAAATTAAAGTGACTGAATGCTTTCATTCTTTCATTATAAGTCATTAAATATTGCATTCAAAAAAGATTATATTCACAAAAGACTACATTCATAAAAGATTCCATTCTTCTATACTATTGCATTAAATTAAGCTGGTTTGAAATTTCATCTACGATAACTGTCCATTAAACCAGAAACTTTTGTCATGTTAATTCAAATGTTTAGATTTGTTTTAAGAAAAATTTTATGTTGTATTTATTTGTTTTATAACTTTTTTATTTTTAAGAATTATGTAGCCGCGAGCTCCCTAAACTTTCATTTCTCAAACATCAAAAGTTGCACAATCTGCAGTGTCAGTTGAGGTACATATGCATATTATGAACTAGTTATAGTATATTTTATTTTCCTTGAAATTCAAAAAAATTGACATAATATATTAGTTAAGGTTATGCAAGGAAGTTAAAAGACATCTTTCCGCGTGAAGGTGGACAATAAAATGCCAAAAAATAGCCATTAAAAATCACCAGAAAAGTAGAATAAAAACTTAGCTCGTTTTATGAACGACTCTCATAAACATTGAAAGTCTCACACTTTGTATTTACTATTCAGGCATTTTCAAATAAATTTCAATAAAACAAAAAACACTCAGATTGAATTGCTATTAATTAAATAATCTGAATGAATTTCACATTCATTTTACGAAATGATTTTAATTTCGAGAACAAATTTAATTTTCTGTGTGATTTATAAATTGTTCAAAGATGTTTTTAGAATAAGCGGGATTTTTTGGTGGAAGCAATAATTATTGTGGAAAATCTTGTTTTCTAAATATAAAACAAATTTGTTTTTAATATCGAGTCGCATTATTAGCAAGTTGATAACAAAAATCCCCTCATAGAACTACTGCACCTATTTTTCAATTTATAATCCTATATTGATATTTGAACAACCCATTCTCCCTTTATTACACACGAACAAGCTTAAATCAATTAATTCTATTAAGTCAAAGTTTAAATTAAAAATGGAAAAAAAAAACTAATCTTTGGATATGATGATGATTTTTCTGTGTCTTCAATAAAATAAATAAAAGATAATGTATTCAATATTTCATTCATTATTTTTAAATTTAAAAGAAAAAAAAAACGAATGTTTGCCAAAAGATTTAGTATAAATAATTGCAAATTTTAGTTTATACTTTAAATTAAGCTTTTTGATTATGCATAGAAAACAGCAATAAAATAGAACATAAAATAAGCGTATAAAATGATAAACAAGCCGGTTTTTTTCCAAATTAACAGCACTAGAAAAAAAAGTTATGTTCACTTAAAAAATCATGACTATGCTCAACTATCTATAATAAATTTTGCAAAGTTTATAGAGACCAATTTACATGTCTTTGACATCTTTGAAAATAAAAACAAAACTTGTGGTTTTATGTGCTTGAGAACTCCATTAGCAATAAGAGCTAACAACTATAAAATCGGTCCTTAATTAGTTTTATAATTTAAAAAAATCATTATAAAAGCTTCTATTCTTAATGAGCCAAATTTTAATTTTCGTCTGCTATAAAAGTCTGATAATGATTTTCTGTGAGAAGAAAAGCTTGTCTTCAATTTCACTTAAAATCAAGCTAAGGTCGCAAACTATGGACTCATGATTGTTTCGAACGCTATGTTGCATTATTTTATTAGTCGCATACAGGAAACATACGAAATATTTTTTGCTGTTATCTCCCATTTAAAACCCGGATCTAAGAAGCTCATTATAATTTCTGGACTTTTTCCTAGAATTCTTTTTTTATTTTTAGGTCTGAAAACAGACCTTTTTATATCGCAATTTTTGTCAACTGGACTTCCGTTTGCAAACTTTTATGATAAAAGAAATAATTTATTTCAATCATTTTTAAATCCATAAAGAACTTCCCATAGGAAGTTATTGTAATCGCTCTGATTTGTCGAATTGAAAATTTTGAAATTTTTTGACGTTTCAAGGTCCTTAAAATGTAAATAAAAGATTTTAAGGGAGATGTCTGAGCGTGTGGGCAGACATCTCTTGTGTACATCAATAACCAGTAAAGATATCGACTCCAAATAAATTTAGTTATACAGACAATCAAACAGAAAAGACTTATAAAACTATTGAGTGGTTGTTTTTTTACTAAGGAATTTAACAAAAGAGTCAAAATGTGGGTTGACCCTAAATATCTCACGAACCAATATCGCTAGCGACTTCAATCAAATTTTGTACCATATAATGCCACTTGATACAGAACTTATATAATTTTGAAAAAAAAATTCAACTTACGATTTTGTTCATAATTCAGAAAAATTAAAACAAAAAAGTTTTACCTCGAATAATGATTTTTTACGAACAAAAATTGATTTTGACACCAAAATAATTTTTGAGAAATAAAGATATTAAAAAATACAATTATCAAAATTTAATAAAATTTTGGAAAAGATAGAAAAATAAAAACATTACTTAAACTTAGTAAATACTATTTTTCGATTCAATATCTTTTCAAAAATGTAAGATATTGGCTTCAAACTAATTTCATCTTATAGAAAATATTGTTTTCGACATACAGTCAAATTTATTTCAGAATCAAAAACTTATTTTTTTCATAAAAATTTAAATTATAAATGGTAGGCAAAATTGGTAAAAATTAATGATCGATTCCTGATATCTCGTGAATAAATGAAGGTATTCACTTTAAAATGATTTTATTCTATGCTAAATTTTCTTAGAAAAATCAAAACTGTATTTGTTTACATAAGAAATATTGATAAAACTGATAAGGATGATTTCGATTCAAGTATTTGGAGAACAAAGAAAGATATTAATGTCAAATTATTTATCTCATACAAAATGTTTTTATGAATATTTTTAACTCCCCATAGGAAGTTATTGTAATGGGTCCGATTTGTCAAATTGAAAATTTTGACATTTCTCGACGTTTCAAGGTGCCTAGAGTCGAAATAAAAGATTTTTAGACAGATGTCTGTGAGTGCGTTGCGTGTGTACGTACGTTCGTACGTCCGTGCTTTCGCGACGTTTTTTTCGTCGTCCATAGCTCAAGAACCAAAAGAGATATCGATTTCAAATAAATTTTGTTATACAGATAATAAGACAGAAAGATGCAGAAAGATCTCTCAAGAAAATTGCTAGAGACTTGAATTAAATTTTATGTAATATATTGTAACAGGATATCAAAAAAGTATATTTTTGAAAAAAATCAATTGAACGGTTTTTTTATAAATCAAAAAAAATGAAAAAAAAAAAATTGTCACCTCCAAAATTTTACGACTAAAATATAATTTCATCTCCAAAACAATTTTGTGCAACGAAGAATAATGTTGACAGTTTTTTTTATAAAAAATAAAAATCTAAGAAAAACATTACTCAAAGTTCGTAAAAATTGAATATTCATTCAAATATCTTTTCAAAAACTTGAAATTTAAACTTCAAACTTATTTTATTTTATAAGAAATATTGTTTCACCATTCGGAAAAATGTTGAGAAAAATCGAATTGACAGTTTTTTACAAATAATAAAAACATACAAAAAAAATGAATAAAAGTTGGTAAAAATTGATTTTCGACTTAAATATCTCTTCAAAAATTAAAAATATTGGCTTCAAACTTATTTTATTTCACAGAAAATATTGTTTTCGATATTCAGTAATTTTATAAAAATCCAACAGTCCGTTTTTTCATAAAAAATAAAATCTACAAAAAATAGTACGCAAATTTGGTAAAAATTGATAAGAGTACATATAGACAAACTTTTATGCAAGACAAATCAACAGACGGGATGGGAAGTTATCAGTGTGGGTCATATCACAGCCTCTTTTTTTTATGTATGTTTTAAGCAAGACTATTCGACAGACAGGATGGGACGTTATCAGTGTAGTTCGTATCCCCAGGCTCTCACCAAACTTTATTGTTGCGAAAGTAAAGAATGTTATTAATTAATTATTATATTAGAAAAAGTTCTTTTTGCATATTTGTTTTTATTTGATAAACTCAATATATGGCGTTAAATAATAACATAGCTGAGACCTATTTTCCAATTAGAGGTTTCATATTGAATAGCTCTTTTTACATATGAAAAGTAAAAGCTACAAAACTCACTGCAAAAATAGTAAAAATTCGCAAAAATAAAGTACTTTTATTTTTTAACTTCCTCTCAGTTCCGAATAGTGAAACTGTTAAAAAATTTGAGCTATTGGGACATGTTAAATAATAAAACAAAAAAGGGGCTGAGATGCGACCCACACTGATAACTTCCCATCCCGTCTGTATATTTATCTTGCTTAAAAGTTTGTAGGTTTTGTTTGTTGAATTATTTTTAAAAATTTTAAAATTTCCAACAAAATTTTTCATATAAAGAAATAGTTTAGTTTGAAAATCTAGTTTTGTTATATAGATTTTTAGTCGAAAACAAATTTTTACCAACTTTATTAGCATTTCTTAAATTTTTACAAATTGGATGAATGAAATTTATTTGAGAGAGATATCAAGAACCGAACATCAATTTTTACCAAATTTGCGTACTATTTTTTGTAGAGTTTATTTTTTTATGAAAAAACGGACTGTTGGATTTTTATTAAAAAAACTACTGAATATCGAAAACAATATTTTCTGTGAAATAAAAAGAGTTTGAAGACAATATTTTTAATTTTTAAAAGCTTTTTGAGTCGTTAATAAATTTTTACCAACTTTTATTAATTTTTTTGTTTAGGTTTTTATTTCTTGTACAAAAAAACATTCAATTCGATTTTTCTCAACATTTTTCCGAATGTTGAAAACAATATTTCTTTTAAGATAAAATTAGCTGGAAGCCATAATCTTAAAGTTTTGAAAAGATATTTGAGTCGAAAATCAATTTTTACCACCTTTTTTTATATTTTCTTTTAAGTTTTTATTTTTTGTAAAAAAAAACTGCCATTCGATTTTTCTCAAAATTTTACTTAATGTTCAAAACAATATTTTTTTAAATAAAAAAGTTTTTTAAAGCTACAGATATATTTATTAAAGTTTTGAAAAAATATTTGAGTCGAAATCCAATTTTTCCAACTTTAGGCAATGTTTATTATAGGTTTTAAATAAAAAAAAACTATCAATTCGATTTTTCTCAAAATTTTACCAGATGTTAAAAACTTTATTTTTCGTAGCACAAAATTGTTTTGGAGTTAAAATCATTTTGTATTCCTAAAATTTTCGAGGTGACAAATTTTTTTTTTCATTTATAAAAAACCGTTAATTGGATATTTTTCACAATAATTAGGTATCACGTTACAATATATTATATAAAATTTAATTCAAATTTCTAGTGTTTTTGGTTCGTAAGATATTTAGGGCTAACCAAAATGTTCACCTTTTTTTAAACAGCTATGGTAACAAAACCACCCACGCAATTTTCTTAAGAGACCTTTCTGCATCTTTCTGCCTTTTTATCTGTATAATAAAATATATTTGAAGTCGATATCTCTTTTGGTTCTTGGACAACGAAAAAACGTACGTACCCACGCATGCACAGACATCTTTCGAAAAATCTTCATTTCGACTCAATTTGACCCATTACAATAACTTCATATGGGAAGTTAAAAATATATGATGTAACAGTCCGTATGTATCTTCCCTGATAGGTTCCTTAAAATGCCTACAAATGATCCGCATTCAAATCATCTTGAGTCCCAGTATTAGAACATTAAAAAGTACAAGAAGGCCCAAAACTATACTCGTACTTTTACTTCAAATTGGATAGCTTTGAATTGAATCCATAGTACTTGTTTTTATTTTTAATTTGTTTTGTTTGTTTTTCAAAGCTGTTAAGAATTTCCTTCAATCCAAGGATATTATCAAGCTTAAGTTAAGAATTCGTATAATCAACTAAATCTTTTACGATAGAACTAAGGGACCAACTTGACGTTACATTCCAATATACATTTTATTTAACAGAGTAGTGAATGGAATGTTGTCAAATTACAATCGTCTATAGTCAACTTGAAATTTGGCCAAAATCATCGTATTGACTGCTTAAATAGTCAATACGACAATTTTAAAAAACTTACCACTGGATAGTCAATAGATTAATTTTTCGAGTTTGACTATCACATTAGTCAAAACGACAACCGTAGTTTCATTTTCTTTTAAACAAAACTGTCATACTGATTTTCATATTGACTACCTCAATTAAATTGACAATCAAAAATTGTTTTTTTTGGATTCGGGGTTATCGGCAGAAAATTGACCGCCAAATAGTCAATTTGACTACCAAAATAGTCAATAGGATGACGTTTCTCGTTCTGTTTAGAAATTTAAATTATATATTAAATAAACATCCTTAACGATTTTCAGTAGTAGTTGCCATCGTTAAAGACCAACAATTAACACTAATGATTTCTTCAAAATGACAGTTTTTAAAAATATAAACTGTTATGTACCTTTGTAAAATTTGTTATTACAACACAAATAAAAATACCTGATTGCAAAGCCAAGGACATTATTTTTGTGTTTGTTATATTCAAGATGAACTGAAATGTATATTTTAAAGTTGCGTTGATGGTTTTAGTTAAGTTTGATTAGAAACAATTATTTGGAATAGGTTTCTAGTTTCCTCAAATGATAAGCACATACATACATGTGCACATACCTATATGTATATAAACATATATTCATTTAACAACTTTTGGTTTTGAAAAATTTTGATAAGCAAATGTTTTGTGAACTACGCCATAATAGTAAAGCCGAAGGTTAACTTAACTTTATTCTTATGCTTTTCGTTGTTTTTGTTTTAATATTAAATACCAAAAAATTAAAAATTATCTGCAAGGCCATTATACTCGTACATACATAAGAATAATTATATTTTGATGTACGTTATAATTTTTTTTTGTATTTGATATGCTCTATAAAGAATTTTGGAATGTTGACTTACTAAAGTTGCATCTGTACTTTATCAACCTTTATCAAAATGATTTATGTTAAGAGCACGAATAAAAAAGCTAAATAAATGACGTCAAAAAACAAACTGATGTTATACAAGTTAAAAAAAATCGGTTGCCTCTAAAGTGTCTTTCTATTTTAAACACATAAGACATTAGTGCTTTTTGGACTTGGGGTTTTGCAATAAGAGGTTTTATTTTGAATTGTTCCCCATGCGATGCTATTTTTCTACAGTTAGGAAAAATAGATGCTTCAACTCTTAAAAATGGTGAACAGTTTTAAGGTACAGTCCGAATTCTTTCAAAAAACAGTTATGACCGTGACATTTTTCTAAACAATGATAACAATTAGCCACTTAGACCTTGTGATTCTATTCTTTAAAAATGTTTTCTTTGGAGTCACATGAAAAATAAAGTTAAATGCATTAAAGATTCAATTAGTGTAGCAATTGATCTTGAGAAATTTTATGGCGGTTGTGGCCATTTAGCGAATACTTTTTTTCATTGTTAATGGCTTAACTTTCTCATAGCAAATCCAATATATGCCGATGTAAAAATACCTACGGTTTTAATACGAAGAGGAAACAACTTTTTGGAAAACCGGTCATTGCATTTAAGATTGACTAAACAAAATTGGTAGTTAGAACTCTTCCCTGTATAAGCACCGAGTTTCATTGTACGATTTATATATTTATTAGGAAATCTTCAAGATTTAATGTTTCCTAATATGTACATTCAAGCATTTAATATAGCCGAAGACAAAACTACTATCAATCTATTATTACCTTTGATTTGAATTCAAAAAAGAGGGTCTCGAATACTTCGTGACGATTATTTAATTGAATTACATAATAAACAAAATACGTACATATGTATTAACTTCTAATTAACATATTTTACACGGATATTTTGATAAAATTGTCTAAACATGTACAATACAATACACAAGACATAACATTATAAGTTACTGGTGGCGCTTTCTTATCAAAAATAAAGATTTTATTAGCCGCGCCATACTTCCCGGTTTGATACCTCTATATATCAGATAAGATTAATGATGTCACGTTCTTAAATCGTAGAGTAGATTTATTTTTTTAAAAGATAGCTCTGTATACAAGTACATAGCTATATAATAAATTATTTGTTTTTTATGTCTTAACTGAAATAAAATTGAAAGTTGTTTATTTTTTAGAGTTTGCAAATTTGTAAGTACTTGGTCTTTTTTATTTATTTATTGGGATAGCAGTGAAAAATGTATTAACAAAAAATAACATAAGTTAATGTTTAAGTAGCGCGACAGCACCTTCGACTTGGACCAGCTTAACCTTAACCTCGTTAGATCGATTCCATCAGGGAAGGTGTTTTTCTTTGTAATTTTCATATGCAAATTGGTTAAAGTTTTTCGATTCCAGGTGAGCTGCGATTTGTAAGTTCTTACTTATCTTTTCTTTAAAAATGAAATAAACTATTTTTAAGATTTTAGTAATTTATGTGATTTATCCGCATTTGAATCTAAAAACTTCTTAGCTCTTAACTGATGGAAAATTATCCTCGATCGGTGGATGTTTCAGTATCTTTAGTTGAAACTCAATTTCTAGCTCTCCTTGTCAAGGGCGGATCCAGATTTTTAATCAGGGGGGGGGGGGGGGATCACGCACTTAACATATAGACGAGTTTTACTTACCACTTAAAAATGTTCTTTAAAGAAGGCTAACAAAATTTTAATAACAAAATGTGCATCTTAACCCTAAATGTACACATTTGAACGGCTAAAGTGACAACTTTAGTTATTAAATTATTTTTGACGCTATTGGCCAGTCTATAGTCTAACTATTGAATTTAGTAGACTTTCTTTATGTGAAAGCATGCCAAGATTCTAACAGTTTTCAAAATATACCATATTTAAGAGGAAAACACAATAGTTTCTGATTTCTTCCAAAAAAATATATATTCTTTTTTGTTGTCATTTAAATTGATGGAAAAAACGCTACAAAAATTCAAAAGCCCAGAAAATGAGAAAGAATTTTGATATCAAGAATTTTCTGTTTTTTTACGTAATTTTTTTTCGGACTCAAATTTCGGGAGTCTATTATTACTATCGCTATTGGATTAGAGCTGATGCTTCATCTTAAATGAGTCAACAAAACTTTAAAATTGTTGAGAGAAAAATGTTTGGTTCTTGAATTTAAGGAAATAAGTGAATTTCTCTGAATATAAACTAAAAACAAACTAAGGTACAAAATAAGCTGGGGAGAAACTTTTGTTTGGCTGTCACAAATTACACGTTTTAGAATCACTTTTCACTTCAGTTCTCAAGAGATTCAAAGCTTTTATATTAAGTGTAACTTTTGCTGTTTTTGGGACATTTATATTCTTGAAATTCGTGTTTAAATTCCAGTTGTAAAGGGTGATTTTTTTGAGGTTAGGATTTTCATGCATTAGTATTTGACAGATCACGAGGGATTTCAGACATGGTGTCAAAGAGAAAGATGCTCAGTATGCTTTGACATTTCATCATGAATAGACTTACTAACGAGCAAAGCTTGCAAATCATTGAATTTTATTACCAAAATCAGTGTTCGGTTCGAAATGTGTTTCGCGCTTTACGTCCGATTTATGGTCTACATAATCGACCAAGTGAGCAAACAATTAATGCGATTGTGACCAAGTTTCGCACTCAGTTTACTTTATTGGACATTAAACCAACCACACGAATGCGTACAGTTCGTACAGAATAGAATATTGCGTCTGTTTCTGAGAGTGTTGCTGAAGACCGTGAAATGTCGATTCGTTGCCGTTCGCAGCAATTGGGTTTTTGTTATTCGACCACATGGAAGATTTTACGCAAAGATCTTGGTGTAAAACCGTATAAAATACAGCTCGTGCAAGAACTGAAGCCGAACGATCTGCCACAACGTCGAATTTTCAGTGAATGGGCCCTAGAAATTTTTGCAGAAAATCCGCTTTTTTATCGACAAATTTTGTTCAGCGATGAGGCTCATTTCTGGTTGAATGGCTACGTAAATAAGCAAAATTGCCGCATTTGGAGTGAAGAGCAACCAGAAGCCGTTCAAGAACTGCCCATGCATCCCGAAAAATGCACTGTTTGGTGTGGTTTGTACGCTGGTGGAATCATTGGACCGTATTTTTTCAAAGATGCTGTTGGACGCAACGTTACGGTGAATGGCGATCGCTATCGTTCAATGCTAACAAACTTTTTGTTGCCAAAAATTGAAGAACTGAACTTGGTTGACATGTGGTTTCAACAAGATGGCGCTACATGCCACACAGCTCGCGATTCTATGGCCATTTTGAGGGAAAACTTCGGAGAACAATTCATCTCAAGGAATGGACCGGTAAGTTGGCCACCAAGATCATGCGATTTGACGCCTTTAGACTATTTTTTGTGGGGCTACGTCAAGTCTAAAGTCAACACAAATAAGCCAGCAATTATTCCAGCTTTGGAAGACAACATTTCCGAAGAAATTCGGGCTATTCCGGCCGAAATGCTCGAAAAAGTTACCCAAAATTGGACTTTCTGAATGGACCACCTAAGACGCAGCCGCGGTCAACATTTAAATGAAATTATCTTCAAAAAGTAAATGTCATGGACCAATCTAACGTTTCAAATAAAGAATCGATGAGATTTTGCAAATTTTATGCGTTTTTTTTTTAAAAAGTTCTCAAGCTCTTAAAAAATCACCGTTTAGAACATCTACAGCAAATTCCATTCAAAATGTAAATTTCTTTAATTTGTAAGGACCTCACAAACTTTATTCAACAGAAAGTTAATTTTGAAAGAAATATATTGCCTAGCTGTAATACCTGCAAAAAAATGCTTTCAAAAATTTAAATGCCATTAAAAAAAATAATGACAATTTCGATCATCGAAAATCATCATCAATTTGAAAATTTGAACATCGACAAGAGCTTGCATTGAAAGACAAAATTATTGAAATCGAATTAAGCTCTTGAGAAAATTTGAAAACAAAAAAATAAAAAGAGACTGGGATGACTGACCACACTGACAACTTCCCATCCCGTTCTAAAAAAATCTATCGGTTCATTTCTGAAAAAACTCGAATTTTTGTATTTATACAAAAAATTGTATGGGGACTGATGTTATTTTTAGTATTAAAACATTAAAAAAAAACGCCTTAAGCACAGTGGCTTATACTTTAGGTGTCAGGACAGACAAACAGACGGATGGAATGGGGAACTCACTTTTTTTTACTTTTTTAAAATCGTAATGTCATGCTTGATTCGAAATTTTTTACAAATGCAATACTTGCCATATAAAGGGTGTCCCAAAATTAACGAAAGTTTTGAATTAAATAGAAAGCGCCGTTTTTAGTCTTTTGATAGTTATATTCTTATTGACTCGTAAAGTACAGGGTTATGCATGGAATAACACATCGGACAAATGGCCTCCACGGCTTTGCATGCACATGCGCACTCTTTTGTTGACTCTCTTTTTTTCCATTACCATTCTGCATAAATGTGGCTGAACTTCGTTGATGCAGCTTTGAATCTCTTCTCTGTCCATGGTCATTAGGCTTCAATTGTTGTGTTAATTGAATTTTGTAAGCATGAAGACACAGATCTTTGGTGAGCTGTAGAGAGGTTCTTGAAATTTGCAATTCTTGTCCACGACGTCGAGTTGAGGTTCCTGGATTGTCAGCAACACTCTCGCGCACTGCTTCGACATTCACATTTGAACGGCTTGTTTTTGGACGACCAGTGTGTTTGGCGTCTCCAACGGATCCAGTCTCCATGAATTTTTCAATTAATCTCTTCACAGTTAACGAAGTTAAAACACTATTCCGACCATATTTTGTATGAAATTTTCGAACTGCAGCCGCCAAGCTTTCACTATTTTTGAAATATTCTTTAATAATGAAGACATGTTGTTCTATCGTGTAACGCTAAATTTTTAATAAAACTATACTGTTAGCTGTCAAATTGCTTTTTTTCAGGGTTGCCAACACTTCACTGCACAAATGGCGGCAAATTCAAATCTTGCGTTAATTTTGGGACACCCTTTACATTGTTCCTACGTGTCACAAATAAAAATCACTTCAATGTTCACTGTTTTGGAGAATTTCATTAAATTACTAACAAATCTTTACTTACACAACTTAACTGCATACGCTTTATGGCTCATATGACCCCCCCTGGATCGTCCATTGGTCAAAATTTGATGAATTTGAACTAAGTTTTTGGAATAGAGCTGAATGTCAGATTCGTATTATGTTCTTAGTCTAGCCCTCAGTTAAAAGTGGTACTTTGCACCAAAGTTTAGAAAGTAAAATACAAATTTTGTTTTTATATACAAAAAATAAATAATTCAAAATATAATAGGGGTCATATCCATTGACTCATTACGATTAGTTTTGAATTTAAGGGAATTCCTATAAAAATACAAACAATTTATCTCCCAGGGGGGGTCGTGACCTTAACGTCTCCCCCCCCTGGATCCGCCATTGCTGCTTGTAATGCACCAGTGATAAAGTTCTCCTAATCTAAGACGAATATGAGTGACTTATTTAAGCTACGATATATCTCGTAGCTCGTATATATCTAACATAAAAATGACTATTTCGAAAATATAATTGCAGGTAATAGTGTTCTTAAATTATTTCTTAACTGTACTTGGAAAGTTATAGTATTAAAAATACAGATAATAATTTGTATCGTGTTCGGTGGCGTATGTGGAACATTTATTTCTAACAAAGTTAGGCATGATATTATTTTCGTTTGAAAAGAATTGACGTGATGATGAAATCCGTGAAACTGAATTTCGTCATACTTTTCATCGAAATTTGTGTTTTTGCGCTCGTTCTTCCGTATGTCCACTGTAAATAGGTGAACAACTTTCAAAAGTCTCTAAACTAAATATTTTATGCCTATAGGTCTCCCAAATCTATTTTTGCACAGGTACTTACCACATAATACCTGTTAAACTTCATCAAATTGAAGCTACTCTTTTTTTTAAAAAAAAAAAAAGCTATGTCACAATACAAGTCATATGACTCACCTCTTTTAAATAAGGTATGCATTTCAAAATCTATTTATCTTCATGTCTTTTAGTAGAAATAAAAGCTCTTCAATCTTTGGCATAGGTAATGAACACATTGATAGATATGCACATTAGACTTAGAATGTCTTCCACTCTTTTTTTCTGAGCGATCTTTCTAACCTACAAAATGCTAAAAATTTGTCTAGACTTCTTTTCATTTTTTTTTCTTTTTGCTTATTTCGACTGCTGCGCTTCAAATTACCATTAAACTCAAGCCTCATGGAGTTAATTTTCTCATAGCAATCGAATTTGAATTTTGTATTCAACTTCGACTTCGACTGGAAAAAAAAACCGTTAAACATTTTTTGAAATTCATGTCCGTTTCTTAATTCTACAAAGGACTGCAAATTCCAAGAATACATCAGTGAGTATAAGAAACTGATGAGAATTGAAAGCGCTGCCGGAAATTCTATAATGAAAAAAAAAATATAAAAATAAAAATAAAAACACACCAAAACAGTTTTGCGTTGCTCTTCCACAGAACCATAATCACCGTGAATGCATGCCGGTTGCCACCGCTACCGCCACCGCCACCATCATCAGCGGCAGGGCCAAGCGGAGCCGGCCGGTCAGCCGCATGCCAAGCCAACCTATTCAGTCGCTTGCGCTTCACTTTTCTCTTCTTCTTCTTATTTTTTTTTTGACTTTGCAGCTTGTATTTCTTAAATACTATCTTCGGGTTTTTCGCACGCTTCATTTAGCTGAACCGTCTTCGTACTCTATACCGCGCTCCACCGCGCCGTCCTCGTCGCATCTTCCTCCTCGTTCGTACCATTCACATTCTTATGCTCTCTGTTGATGTTTCGTGTGGTTCGTAGTTCGTACAGTTGAGCATTTTTAATACCTGCTACGAGTATGGTTGTGTAATCTTTGGCATTGGCCTATCGAGAGCGGTATATCGGGCCGCGATCAGGCCACCAAATACTAACTCAACACAACACAACACCGCCCTCCGCACTGTCGTCGTTCACGTTGTCGTTTTACGTATTATTGATGTCGAATACGACGACGATGCGGACGACGCGACGCGGACGAAGCTCACATGACCAAATACACTTTAAACTTTTGTCTTTGTCACGCGGACGGGCTTGAAGCAGGGGGGCCTGTCCGTGGCACCGCCATGTGCACGTAACCGGCTTGCGAAGCAATGATTAATACATGTTGAGAAACACTCAACTTAGACTCACCATATTAAGATACTATCATTGGTGAGGAGAGACGAAATTATACCCAGAAGATCGGAGAGTCGAGTGGAGCGCGTATATTTTTGGGGCAATTTTGGCGCCAAAACCATGCGCGTAGGAATACATTATACATTTTGTATTTATGCTTTTGGTTTCTCATTATCAATTCTCTCAGCTCAGACTTGTCGATCGTTTGTACCGCACACTTCAGCGCCCCCTATCGACAAACGGCGGCACAGCGAAGGAAAACACAAACATTACATTTGAGTTTGTTTATTTATGTATTGGCGACTCGAATCGGCGCGGTATTGGCGACCGGCAGCGGCGGCGCTGATGTATGTCGCCTGAGCTGGAATTGCTGTTTCTTATGAGGCGATGGTGAGACGGTGAGACGATGAGACGGTAAGAGTTTATTTTCTTGAGGAAATGCTATCAACATGTGTCAATGTCTAGATTGGGATTTGGGAGGTGGATAAATGGAGATCATTGCGTGAAGAATGAAAAATTAAATACAAATATACTTAACTTATGTATGTAAAACGTACGTACAGTACCTACATATACCTATACATATATATGCAAATTGAGTGTGATTCAAATTTGAGCCGACCGTTGAGTATTAAATTAACTTAGCTTATGTTAGTTGGGTTATTAATTTTTTTTTTTTTTTTTGGCAAACCATTTAATTTGGCAAGTGTTGCCAATACTTGCGACTTTCTACACGCATGACTTGATATGTAGGTAGGATGATTTAGTGGAATTGCACAAGTTTATATTCTTGTAACTTTTAAGGAAATCGGAAATAGGTAATAATACTTTTTTCTATTTGCTTGTGGGCAGGTAAACTTACAAAATTGAATCTTTTATATAGTTTGATGTCTAACCTATTAATCTCGTGCCTACGTTACGTAGATATATGTAGAAATGATCAAATGGTTGATGCCTATAACGTACAGAGGCTTCCAACATAGTGAAGCTTTATAATACTTACATATGTACATACCTTCGTAAAACTATGACCAAAACAATCAAAACACTGTTGAATGTTTGGGTTTTCAAAAAAAGATTTCAGTTTGACAATCCCGCTATTTAGGGGACATTCACTTAGGAAGCTGGAATTTTTTGAGAACTGTTTATCTTCGCACTGAAATTGTCAATATTCTCTACAAAATAGAAAAAAAATCGAAGTCACAGTTCGAAGTTTTGCAAGAAATGTTACAGGGCCGTATTATTTCTTCAAGGACTATCACAATTCGCCACCAAGGTCTTGTAATTTAACACCTTTTGTCTTTGGAGCCACGTGAAGACCTTTAAGTTGGCATTCGTGTACATGCAGACAAAAATGCGCTAATTGATCATTCAAATTTTGTTAAAGGGATATGGTGCCGCAAAAGCAACTGTGGCTGCTATTTTTCCATTTTTTTTGTTTGCAAAGAAATGTTCAGATTTTTTTAAAAGTAATTTACTTTAGGGGTTATCATTACTCTTTATATGTGTGTTAGAAAAATAAGGATGGATTTAAGAGGATATACCGCTGCACATTGGTTTTAAAGCTCTGATCATCAAAATAGGAGGGAAAACAGATTTGACCAAAACATTCCACATTTTCGATGTGAGGTTTAAAAAATAATTTCTGTTCTTGACAATACACCCAAAATTGAACTTAAAAGTAAACTGATGTCTATTCCTGAAAGTGCTAGTATTACGGCTGAATTGTTAAAAGGGTGAAATGCAACTGGCTAATGTAACAGAACATTGTTTGTAGAAAAATCGATAAAACAGAGGAAGAAAATGTTTCGGTTATACGAGTAGTTCTTTCGCTTATCATTTTCACATACCTTTTTTTTAAATTTTGTCCAAGAGTTTTAAACTTGATATGCGGGTTATATTCAAGCTTTGAATGAATGAAAGCTTTGTAAATTATAGCCCGATCAGAAGTGCTGACAAAATATGTTGCACTGTCGGAGAAATCCCAGGCAGCTAGCAGCATTTATGGCAATTTTGAATATGGGATTTCTCCAAAAGAGGTGATCTGTGATCCACTTACGGAGCACCGAAACTTAATTAGTTTCCTGGATTCAAGTGCCACTCATGGGTAGTGACACATGGAATCAGTTACGCTTTAACGACAGGAGACAGCGTTGAATATTTTTTCGGCAACGGCCTAGTCACTGATAATGCTTTGATTCCCATCGATCACCGAAACCAAGCATCAGTAAGCGTGGTTTTTTTTTATAATAAACACACACTCAAGGGGATATTACTACCCTTATTATGCAGAGGCACAGTGTGAGCACTAGGACGAGGAGAGAGGGTTTAAAAGGAGATGTCGGTGCACATTGGTTTTGAATTCCTGAATATTGCAATGACTAGGAAAGACAGAGTGTGGTAAGGCATTCCACTTTCGCGTAGTACGGCTAAAGAACGAATCTCTGTATTTGACATTACGACCGAAGTTGGGCTCGAGGGTATACTGATGAGCATTCCTAGAAGCGCAAATATTATGATTGAACGGTTTAAGGGGAGGAATGCAATTGGATATTTCACTAGAGCATGAGCCGTTAAAATAACGGTAAAAAAGGGTCAGACAAGAGACCTTACGACGATGTTCAAGCGAAGTAAATGAACTTATGATGATATTATCATCTATCAATTTAAATGCTCTACGTTCAATACTATCCAAGAGGCTTAAGTAAGTTGCAGGAGCACCAGCCCAGAGATCGGAGTTATACTCAAGCTTTGGTCGTATGTAAGTCTTGTAGATAACAGCCAGATCAGAAGGGGTGAAATATTTCTTGCATCGCCTAAGGAAACCCAAACACCTTGCGGCATTTTTGGCGACATCGCGTATGTGATCATTCCACAAGAGGTGGTTGGTGACACACATACCGAGAATATCGAGGTGTTCAGTCTCATTGATGCAAGTGCCATCCATGGATAATGGCAATAGGGGTATATCTCGATAGACAGCATTGGGTTTTCGAAGCATTAAATTCCACGCGGTTTTTTAATCCCCATTGAACAATGCTGTTTAGATCGGAATTTAATGAGCTTATCATATTTTGTCGTTGCATTTGAAAGAGTGTTGGAGATAAAACAGAGCCCTTGGGCACACCAGCATTTATTTTATGGTTTTCAGACTTGAATCCATCCAATACTACTTGTATTGAACGATCCGAAAGGTAATTACTAATCCAATGAAGCAGGGATTCATGAAAACCGAAAGCACGCATTTTCGATAAGAGAGCCTGATGCCAAACCCTACCAAATGCTTTTGAAATATGAAGTGCAATAATCTTACTTTCTCCAAAACGATGTAAAGATTTGCTCCACTGTTCGGTGAGATGAACCATGAGATCACCAGTGGACCTGTTGCTACGAAAGCCGTATTGGCGTGGTTAGTAGCGAGATGGGGGAAGTCATAAAACCTTCCGCATGCTGTTGCCATGTGTTCTTTCTATCTGTTGTTCTTTCTCTTCTGTCCTTCCGTATTGCATTAATGTCTTGTGTTGTTATCACCTTACATAGTCTAGTCGCTCAAGGTGCTGTGTTCTCTACTCTGTACATTTATGTGCTGAGTAGTGTGAAATGTTATGTTATGAATTGTCGAAGCATTGCATTTTATACGGTTAATAGTTCCAACAAGGACAATGTTGTCGAGATCGCAATAATCTTACTTTCTCCAAAACAATGTATAGCTTTGTTCAACTGTTCGGGGAGATAAACCATTAGATTACCAATCTACCAATTGCTACAAAAGCCATACTGCCCCTCATTGAAAAGCTTCCGTTCTTCGAGATATTTCTTAAGCTGACAATAATCAGCGTTTCCATGAAAGAAGGGACGTGAGTCGTTTACTCTTTCAAGAACACGAGTAAAGCAAACTGTGCTGCAATCAAATTGGGTTTATCAATCGAGCTTACATAGGGAGTGTGTTTGTGGACGAGCTTTGGAACCGAGGATAACGTGGTGTTTACAAATAAGCAGAAATGTTTGCTAACTCTAGGACATTGTAATATTTTTTACCCTGTTATTTTTGGTAAAGCAAAAATTTAGTTCATCGAATATGACCGTTGCGGGTCTTTCTAGCTTGTTTGAATTTATTCCGATTTTCCTTAGTATATTTCGGTTCATAACAACAGAAACTCACATCTCTGAACTTAAAAACGTTTTTACAGCTCGAATCAAACCATGAGTTCTCTTTGGGTTTAATAAATTTTTTACCTATTAGATATAAAATTTCTCACTCCATAAAGAATTAAATTTCTTACCGTATCTCCACTGAAATAATACTACCCGTGGCATGATGGTTAGTGCGTTGGACTGTCATGCAAGGGGTCTTGGGTTCAATCCCTGCCTGTGCCACCTTAATTTAAAAAAATAATTTTCGCGGGTACTGCCTCTTGCGAGGAATTGACAAATCCTTCAAGAGTAATTCTTGTCATGAAAAAGTGCTTTCTCAAACTAGCCGTTCGGATTCGGCCTTAAATTGTAGGTCCCTTCCATTCCTGACAACAGTACTCGCACACACTATTTTCCTCTCTTATGTTTTTTGCATTCCAGGGCATTGGAGGTATATCAAAAGTCCGGTGAAACATTAACTTCAATTTTTGAAAATCAAAGAAGTGAGGCCGGTGGAAATCGACTAGGAGGTCCTCTTCGTTATCCCAATACTATTCTCTTTTGGCTCAGATGCAATCAGGTAATAAAAGATACATTATGATAAGTACCAGATAGTTTAAATTTAAAAATGAGTGGTTCGTTTTTACAAAATAAATACCTTATTTCTGTTCTCCCGGAAAAAAAAACAATGTAGGTAAAATAGTTCACTTTGGCGTATACACATTTATTTATTTTGTATTTCATTGAATATTTAAAGTTTATGAAATGTGACATCATTTTTCAATGTTGATTAAAACATTTAAAGCGGCATTTTGTCGGGCCGACAACGACGGTACTAATAATCAATATAAAGGAAATAAAGCTAAATCAATATTTGATTAAAATTCCAATATTAATTTTATTTTTATACGAATGCAAAACACTTGCCCTAATTATGTGTACGTACATATCCATATGTATGTATGTATACATGTCTCCTTGAATTTACTATACATATGTATGGTATTTGTACATAATATCATTAGATTAGATATAAAATAGATTTCTTTGAGCTACCAAAAACCGCTGTCGAATTTATAACCTATGTTATCAAAAAAATTAAGTGTGGGAAACATCAAATCTATAACTATATCTTGTGATGTCATATATTCCACCTCAGACCTTGAATGTTTTAAATTTTTAATCGCATCAGTGCATGGTTGAATTATTTTGTATTTATTGATTGTAGCTACATACCAATTTTTGGTTCATATACAGATATTAACTAGTACCTTGAAATAAAAATGGGGTCTTAAAACAAGATAAAAAAGCAAACTTCTTGAGAATAGTTTCTTTCATAATAATCTATAAATACATATCAACAGAAACTTCAAAGTTGTCTTAAATCGAAAGAATCAATTTGCCCAACATATGTCAAGGCAAATTTATATCAACTAATTAACGACAAATTAATAAGTGGTTACTTTTTTATGATAAAGGTTTTGAACCCTTTGGTGGAAAAAGCTAAGTAAAGCTAAAATAATCAAAATTTTCTCATTTAATAAACGACTAATAAATAAACTTAAACTTCTCCACATATTAATTTAATAACGCGACACTAATCAATTT
Organism: Eupeodes corollae; assembly: GCF_945859685.1. NCBI lineage: Eukaryota > Metazoa > Arthropoda > Insecta > Diptera > Syrphidae > Eupeodes > Eupeodes corollae. The sequence goes on from NC_079148.1 coordinate 42,089,491, forward strand.
ACAGTATAGACAAAAACTGACAGGTATTATGTCAAACACACATTTTTTAAGCTCTTTTTTCTAATGCATTATGGAAATGTCCATACTCTGACGTAAAGCTGGATTTCTAAGAAGGGACCTTATTCTATTTAAATATACATAAATGGAGGATTTTCCAGCAGTGTCTTTTGAAGCTTTTGACATTTGACAGTAAAAACCGATCCCATTACTAAAAATGAAACGATACACAAGTGAACAACACATTAAAATTTTTAAAATTCACTTAAAGCTGTTCAAAATTTTGGAAGAAAAACTTCCTGGCCGTGTTATTTCTCAAAGAGGTGATTACTGTTGGCCACCCTGAGATTTTGTGATTTAATAAAAAAAAATTAAACAAAAATTGGGTGGTGCAACAGTCCGTTAAAAACTAGGGTCTAGTGACTAACAACTCTCAACCATTCCTGTGTGAAAGTACTGTTGTCAGGTATAAAAGGGACCTACAGTTTTAAGCCCAATCCGAGCGGCATTACTTCGCAATATGCAGTACTCGTGAAAAAAAAAATTTAGATAGCATAGGCAGGGATCGAACCCAAGACTTTTGGTATGACAGTCTAACGCACTTGTTTTCTTTTTTAATCATTTTTATTAATTTATTCCTAAAACTATCTTAAAGCTAGACAAAAATTCATAAAACTAGCCTAATTTACCATAACTTACAACTTACAGACACTCTAAGTTAAACAATAATGCTATATTCTAATGCCTTCGGCCCTAAAATCTATTTTACTGTAATTAATTTTATTTATCTTTTGTTTATTAGAAAATAAAATAAAACTAATTTCACTAACTGAACCTTAGAACTATAAAATAAGTATGTAAGCCGGCCAAGGCTTAAAACCCCATCCCGACTACCCACTATCAAGTATCGATTGAAGCCACTAAATCTAGTTCTCCTGCTTCACTGTATCAGTTCGGGCACAGCCCTACTGAACCGAAGGAGCTCTGCTCCGCCTGGTGCCATGACGTCCCGATTGTATAGTAGTCGCCTATCCACGGTTCGTCGGCGGACGTGGTAGATTAGCGGAACTGCCAATCTATCCTGTACCAGACCGCATCTGTCTAAAAAGAGAAATGCCTCTGGTGAATTGAAGCCGTTCAAGCGTGCACTTTCAAAATACTCGTCGTTCGGATAGAACGCCCCGAAAATTAAATTGTTGGTCAAACACATAGCTCTTGCAATGTGACCTGAAACGAGTTTTATCACGAAATTGTCAATTCTGTTGATTCCAGCCCCGTTGTATAGGACCTCGTTGAAATAATAATGCACATAAGAAGATTCGGTTGTTCGATATAAGCTGGCACAGCGTCGTAAACACTGCCGCTCGAACACCCGAAACTTCTCCATCTGGGAAGGGGCAACGTCCAACCACACAGGGCAACCATAAACGATCATCGGCCATATGAGGGCCATGTAGGAAATTACCTTCACTCTGGAATCAAGTTGACTGCTGTAAAACAGCTTTTTCGTCAGAGCGTAGGATCCTCTGGCCCTAGTCAGAGCAGCATTTATATGTCCGCGAAATATAAATATTGATCTAACCAGATACCGAGGTACTTCACTACACTTTTGCTCGCTAATAGCTGCCCGTGAAGATCAACGATGACCGTCTTTCTCCAATTCTTGCAAGTATCCCTCGTGGCCCTAGCCAACAGAGTCCGAAACAGAATTGTCTCCGACTTCTGGACATTTATTTACAGTTTCCAATCGTCGCAATATCGCTGAATCACGAAATCACGCTACAAGAGAATTCTAATAACCTCACCCTTTCGGGCCGTTCTGTACGCAATTAGATCGTCGGCGTACGCAATTGCCTTTGAAAGACTACCTAAAAAAACTTTGCCGATGCTCGGAAGAAGACTTATCGACCGAAGATTTGACGGGTTGGTATTGTCCTTTCCCTTTTTCGGGAACCACAGCTGTCTTCCAATGCACTGGATAATATGAATTATTCAGTGCATTAATGAAGAGTGTGGTGTAAATGTCAATTTCCTCCATCAGTAAATGCCTTAGTACAACGTTGGACATAGACACCTGCTGAATTTTTGTGTTTTATTGAGTTGAAGATGAGCTGAAGCTCAACCTTCGTCATTAATAAAGGACTTGGTCCCGTTTCCTCGGCGATTACAGCATGAAACCATTGTGTCATATCATTTCGAAAGTAAAAGTGATTAAGTAGGGCTCTGTTCACCTTGTACACTTGCTGGAAAGCAGCTCTCACCGCCTCCACTTCTTCCTTTGAATCTTCAATTATAAAAAAGTCATCGTCAAAGATGGCTTCTTCTGTCCAACGCACTTACCATCATGCCACGGATACTACAGTGATTTAATACCTTTAGATTTATGTCTTTGAGGCCATGTGAAAGACAGAATTCCTGATGTTATCTAAGCCGAATTCTTCATGGAAAATTTCAGGAAAAGGATATAATGCTCCAGCCATATCGTTTTCCATTGTTAATAACATAAAAATATCCATGTTTTCTATGAAACAAATACTCATTTCTTTTTTGTTTAATATCAAAATGAAACATCTCGCATTGAAAAACCCTACACATAAAAAGGTACTCTTAACTAAAGTGTTCCATTAAGTATAGTTTACTGTATCTATTAATAAAATTACTGCGTAAATTATGGTATGGCGTTTGATTCAAAAGTTCGTAAATTCAGGTTTAACGCACCTTTTTTTTTGTATACTTCTTGTTTGTAGGTACCTACTTATTATTGCGTAAATGTATTCTTATACTATATTCATATTAATTGGACACGTACTCTAGTTTTAAATTGAAGTGATTTATAAACAATATAAACTTCAAATCATGCGTACATCATACGTACATATGTTATGTACCTCTACCTACTTAAAGTGAACTTTAAGTAGAGTACTTAAAATTCCATTGACAGAATTTCACGCTTTGGGTGACAAATGAGTTTACATATATACATGTGTACTTGTGGTTGTTTTTTTTTTGTTATGTCGATTTAGACAATTGCTCGAACATTGTTTGACAGCCTTGGCCTTTGATTAGAATTAAATTTTTATTATTATCCGGCTTCGGGCAAAAGTCTTATTTGCATTTTGATTATTTGAAATTATAATGTGGGTGTGGGAAGAATGCGTATTGCGTATGGTATATGATTAGATAGATTATTCAATTACTTAATAAAATAAATTGTATCTACTATATTAAGATTGTAAGTTTTAACATTTTCTTAGAATTATTTGTAATAGGCAAATCAACTCAGTTTGAGAGTGTAATTTTTTGTTTGCAGTTCTTAGTGTAGCTTGTTCAATCATATAGGCTCGTTGGGCGCAGTCCAAGAAATCATAAAAGTTCCCTTCTTGCATTCAACATTAAAACCACTAAGAAAAGTCAGTGAGTGTTTATTTTATTGTTGAAAACATAACACTTGGATATCTTTGGATCCATTGTGCTCCCCAGGAAAGGGAAATGATTGGGTGGGGTATTTGAAGGTTGATGAGGATTTAAGTTGAGGGTGCCTCCCTAAACATTCCTGATTTCTGGGAAAATTAAAGAATGTTTCTAGACAGTCTGGAACAAACGTCGCATAACCCGTCAAAAAAAGTGATTTTCTAATATTGTCATTCTTCTTTTGGTTAGGCTAGGGCGTTCGCATAGGAAGGTGGAAGGTATCATTCTTCCGTCTCCTCGCTCTTACATCTTCTACAAAAATCAGCCGATAACCATTCTGTTCATGTGGATACCCAATGTATTTAGCAAGGTCATCTAAGGCCTACCTAGTTGCAAAAAGAATTGTATTCTACCTTTAAAAATCTTTGGCCCCAGCTTCATAGAAAATGCAAGTTTCAAGAGCTGCTGTGATTTCAGTAAGTCTTTAGTAGATTTGTTCCTTTCCCCCTTCTATTGGACTGTATATCATTGATACCATATGACTTGGATTAAGCATTGATCCGTTTTTTGCCAATTTGTCTGCCTTTTCACTACTGTCAATGTCACAGTGTCCCGGGACCCCACGGAGGATAACCGTATTGGTTTTCCTACGACGTACATTGCTGTGCCAGTCTTGACTTTGTGATATAGTGACAGATATGGTCTTAATTGCTGCTTAGCTGTCCATAAATGTGTCTATGCATTTGTATTCCAAATTGTAGGACGAAAGATCTTTGCGGCTCATGACAAATCTTATAACTTTACGAAATCCATCTTTAAAGTCTTGAATTAACTGTGGCAAAAATCGCTCAAGTAAAATGTTTTGAAGATGTTAAATCACAATACTCCGTTGAGTTCTTCGCTGTTGTGTTTTTGCTTGTGTGGCACCTTAAGACTCCGAAAGAGTTGCACAAGCCTCAATTTCGAATAAGTAAGGTCCAATCACTCTTCATCACATCATCTACTTTAAAACCGGATCTATACCGTGACACATCAAAAAAAAAACAGAGTTTTTGACAGTTGTTTTTTGATTGTTTGAGCCCTAAATGCAGCCATTCTGTTATTCTTGAGCTGCGCCTAAGCTTTCGATTCTTCAGCTTAAATTTGTATTACTATTATATTTTGAAAGTATGCATAACGACAACTTAAAAGTGCCATGGATTTTGTAATACAATTTAACAATTGTAAATTGTCAACTCTCAGAATATGACAGCTTTAAAAGTGACATTTGCCTACCTATCGTAACATTTAAAATAAAACCTGTAGTTGAAATACCCTTTAAACTTGTAAAATATGTAGAGAAGTCAAACAAAGTGGGTCTCGCGATTCCGTCCGTCTGTCTGTCGTCGCCTCTTCACCTTAGGAGGTCGACTTCGAGTTCAAACTTTTAAATTAAAGTTTTAAGCAGATGAACGTTAGGCGTTGTTTAAGATCAAAAAATACAGTAGGAATCATACAAATTTTTTAGTCAAAAACTGAAAAACGATCCAATAGATTTGTATAAAACTTTCTCAAAATTTATTTTTTCTTAACTTGGCTTCTTTCAATAAAAAAAATATATTTTTGTATTGCTCTAAAAGCGTAAAGTGTTGAGCCGTTATTTTGTTTTTATAAATTTTCTTACTAACTTATGAACCAATTGCAACAAAAAAAAAAGAGGCTGGGATGCGACCTACACTGATCCCATCCCGTCTGTCGATTTGTCGTGCTTAAAAGTTTGTTGGTTTTTGTGTTGGGTTAAACAAGTTGAAGTTGAATTATTCTTCAAAAAATTTAAATTATCAACAATATTTTTCATATAAAGAAATAGTTTGGTTTAAAAATTTAGTTTTGTTAAATAGATTTTTAGTCGAAAACAAATGTTTACCAATTTTAGTAGCATTTCTTAAATTTTTACAAATTGGATAAATGAAATTAATTTGAGAGATATCAATAACCGAACATCAATTTTTACCAAATTTGCGTACTATTTTTTGTAAATTTTACTTTTTTATGAAAAAAACGGACTGTTGGATTAAAAAAAAAAACGATTAAATATGGAAAAAAATTCTCTGTGATATAAAAAAGTTTGAAGGCAATATTTTTAATTTTTGAAAAGCTATTTGAGTCGAAAGTAAATATTTACCAAGTTTTAGTATTGTTTTTTTTTAGGATTTTATTTTTTGTAAAAAAAAATGTTTCTGAATGTTGAAAACAATATTTCTTATAAGATATAATAAGTTGAAGCCGTGATTTCAAGTTTTTGAGTCGAAATTCAATTTTTACAAACTTTGAGTAATGTTTTTTTTTAGGTTATTTAATTTTTTCAAAATTTTAACAGATGTTAAAAACGTTTTTTTTTCGTTGCACAAAATTGTTTTGGAGATGAAATCATTTTTATTCGGAAAATTTTCGAGGTGACACATCTTTTTTCAGTGTTTTCGATATAAAAAAAAATTGTTGATTGGATTTTTTCTAAAAATATACTTATTTGCTACCACGTTACATATGTATAATACAAATTTAATTGAGATATTTAGGGTTAACCAAAATTTTGATTTGTTTTAAACTGCTATGGTAAAAACAACCACCACAAGCCCTTTCTGCATCTTTCTTATCTTCGATCTTAGCATCTTCGATATCTCGAGAACGAGTTAATATTTGTTTACGAGAATCTATTATAAAATGTGTATTTATATGTTTAAAATAACTGCATGGTAAACATATTTTTTAAACAAAAATTGATAAAATGTAATTTAAAATCAAACATGTAAAAATTAAGTTTTTTTTGTTGATAAATCAAATGGCATTTAATTTTTTAAGTTTATCCTGTAGTTTGCAGGTATATTTTTAAACCTTGCCCTATTTTTAAATAGCCTATTTGGATACAGGTGCAAGTTCGTACTACCTTCAGTAATTTAGTCATCAGACTATAGTCAATTGATTGCTATTTTTTGAAACTTCATTCATTTCAAGTTTCAGTTGATTTAAAGTCCTTGCAGTTTTTTCATCTAAATAAAATTTTTTGTATGTCAAGTGGTAATTCATTGTCACAATTACAAACTGAAATCCTTGAAAGAAGTCTTAAAATTAAAATCAAAAGTTTTGTGTATTTTTATTTAAACACAATTCATCTGTTTACACTGTTTTTTCTTGTACATTTACTTCTTTATAACTTTAACCCATTAAAGGTAAACTTTTGACGAAAATGTTTAAATTTTAATATTAATTATTTTCCTTATTTTTAATCAAGTTGTGATAGCTGACATCAAAGCAGTTAAAATAAAAGTTTTATGATCTATTTTTGCCTACCCAAAAATTCCTTAACAACTAATCATTTTAAAATGTCAATATATTTTCGGTAATACGACATGAACTGCATACAGATTAGAAAAGGCGCTGTGCGGTGTTTCATAAGCTCGGAATAGCTTTAACTTTAATTTCATTCAGAACTGTGTAAAGTTGACCATTTTAGGATTTGTCAGCGGACTGTTATCACATTATATACACCACGCGTAGGAAAGATCCACCACCATCAAAAACAAGAACAATCAACTTGTTGTTGATAAAAAAGGAACCCCAAATTTATTGAGTCCTTTTACTACCTATTTCATTTTTATAGATATGTACATAGCTACATATTTTTATTTTTGGTTGGTTCATCCCACATACCGAAACGAGTTCATTTTGAGTTCAATAATTCGTGAGAAAATTAATTCATGTCAAGCATGTTTTTTTCACAAGAAATTTTAAGAAATGCCAAATCTTAATGTTATCGACTGGGTTGAGTATTCTTGCTTTTTAAATTACATTGTTCGAAGAAACATTAAAATAAAAACTTTATGATTTCAAAACATGTACGAGTATGCGTCGGATTTAGAAAACCCAAACCCAAACATTTAAAAATGCAGTCAAATGGATAATATTTGATGAAAAAGTGTCATGAAATAAATCCAGCTTTAGAAAATTGGCCTTATTGCACCTTACAAAAGTGATGAGGCAAAATTTTCAGAATTTAGTCGTTAGTTATTGCACTTTGACGAAGTGATATAAGGCCAAATTATTTTGATAAAGAAGACTAACTTTTTTTTTCCCTGCCCTGTTTGGGCCCACTATGAAATTTGGGGTAAATGCAAAGTTGATTCTATCCAAACCATATAGTCGAGATTGAAATAAAACGAATTTGGCTTTATTTCACATTGTTTATAAGTGCAATAAGACCAAGTGCTGAAAATTGCGCTTGTTATACTTTACAAAAGTGAAAAAAGCCAATTCTAGAAAGTTGGCCTAATTTCATTTGGCTATATTTTACTGCGCCAACAAAAGGGTCTCTGCCTTTGAATTAGTTGAGGAGTATTTTATAAAATAAGAACAAAGCGATAAATCGAACTATGAAATTTTGCGTTCGGAATGTACAAATTTGTTCTAAAACGAGTTAAGATAACGAATTAAAACTAAAACTTTTGACGCCCTAAAAAATTCACAATTCAAAACATAAGTTAAATCAATATATTATTATTGTTGATATTACTAAAGTTTATTTAAAAACACTGCCAATTGGATTTAAAGCCATTTTAACAAATATCAAAAATCATTGTTCTAAGAATAACGTTATTCTGAAGTCCATATCTTTTTTTGTACGATTTGACACATAGTTGTAAAAAACATGGATTTGGATCCTATAGTAGCCTTAAAACGTCGAAAAATGTTTTTTTTTTAACGAACCATTTTAATAACTTCCAATGAAACTTAAGCACATTATAGCGGTATACACAATCTATATGAATAAACAAATCGGCGTTAGATCTTTTTGCCTAAAACCATGTATCCAAAATTAAAAAGGCCATAGCACTGAAAATAATTTCATAACATTTTGTTTTTGTCGGATTTTGGCAAAATTAACGAAACTAAGGAATTAAGAATTTGTTTTAGTTATATGAAGCGTTGGGTCTTACATTGTCCAATAAAATAACACCAAGATATTAAAAACGTCATATCGCCCAAAAAAAAGCAAAAAAGGCCTATCAATTTTAAAATGTTTTAACACTCAACTTACTAATTGACATATCGTCTAAAAGATATCATGTGCTTCAACATTTGAGCATGCTGACAAAGTGTTTTTTTATTTTGGGTACTACGATATTTTGAGTTTAAAATTGTATCACCCAAAAACTCGGAACCTCAGGAGAGCGTGACAAATATGTTTGGATTTATTTCACTTTCAAAAAGGGAAATAAGCAGCTTACATACCTCACTGTTTATACGCGTCTCAAAGCCCAACCACCCAAAATATCTTGGGCGTTATAAAGTTTCAAAGTTTGGGCGTTAAGACATTGATGGCTGAAACACAAACACACTTCATCTTCGGCTTCAACTGCGTTACGTTGAGCCTGCTTCCTAATGTATTTTGTTTGTTGACTTTTTTACAGCTGTTGGGCTGTCAGACAAAGAAAATGTTCAGCTAATTTGAACTAGAGCTTTCCTTACGATTGTCAAATGAAACGTGAGGTCGAAGCTTCATTGTGTTAGCATGCATTGGATTCCTTTGGCTGAACTCGTAAACGTCAGGCGAAGCCGAAGCTGAAGCGTGTTTGTGTTTCAGCCATGAAAGTTGGTTAGGGTGATATGACATTTTATTTAATCTTTTTGACGTGTTCTTAATGATATTTTATGATTTGGACAAAAGAAACGATAGAAATCATAGGCGTCGTAATGCCCAAAATAAATGTCACAAAGCCTAACCTCTATGCCATAAAACCCAAATTCATAATGACAAATCTTATTGGTCAAAATGTCAAATAACAATTTAGGCGTTCTTTTATTTAAAGTTTATTTGGGCATTACTATATTCCCTTTGGGTTATTTGACGCTTTGTAAGATTTCAGGATGTGGGCGTTATGGTTTTTGGGTGCAGATACCAACTTAAATGATAATACTATTTTTCTTTGCCTGGTAAAAGTTGTAACAAATTAATTTAAAAAAAGTCAAATTAAATTGACAATTTAAAAAAAAAAAACTTTTTCGGCTAAAATATCTTGAAAATAAACAAAGATATTGATTTTAAACTTATTTTATTGTGTAGTTTAAAGAAAATTAATAGTTTTTCAAAAAATGTAAGTGATAATTTCCCAAAAATTGGTAAATGTATAATATAGAAATAGTATTACCGTAACAAGAATTGTATTTTATAAACAAAAGCATGATAGCTAAATTGACAGATTTTCTCCCAAAAAATAAAAAATATCAGTTAAAAAATTGGTTCAACCAACCAACACATTTTCCAAATATTTCGACAAAACTCAATACCAATGTAAGATTTTCAGCCTGGCCTGACCATCCAACCATAATTTTTTTTCTCTGTAAAATTTGACTTCACCACGGACGTTAGGTACCTATTTTTAAAGAATGTTTAAAAATTTCAAACTTCAAAATAAATTGTTAAATAATAGTTTCTAAGTAATTTGATCTACAAAATCAGATAATTGAATGTGATTTTAATTTTTTGCGTTTCCATGACTTGTCTTTTCATTGTAAAGCAACAAAAAAAATACAAATCGAAAAGGAAAATATTTTTTTCTTAATTTGTTGTATCCTCCTCTCACTTAAATAGTTAGGTATACAGCTTTGTTGTTGTTATTATTTGAAGACAGCAATTCCGCAAAGTGTGTCGTTATGTTCACAAAAACACATTATAAATGATATGGTATATCTTTATAATCCTTTTTTTTCGCAGCACAGAAAAAAGTAAGGCGCTGCTCGTAAATTTCCAGTTTTTATTCTCAGATTGTTGAACGACTCCTTTCACTTCGCATACCAAAAACCTCTTGGACTGCATTGAACCTGAACTCGCCTGGAATGCTAATTCTTTTCTTCGTTTGATGTAATCTTTCTTTTCGTCGTCGTCGTAGTCGTCGTCGTGTGTGCTTTTTTATATGGATATAGCGTTCCAGCTTCAGCTTTAGCTTCGAATTCGACTTCAGCTCCATTCACTTCGCATCTAACTCAATGCTTTTGGTCTGGTGGTGGAATTGTCTTTAAAACAAAATCTACCGCCATTAGTAGGAGAGACTGGGCAAACTCCAGATCAAATGATTCTTTGATAAATTGAAGACAAATAAAAACCTGGCTCTTATATTAACTGAAAGTAGAAATTCAAAAAAGGAGATTATAATTATGTGTTAGGAAAACTTTGTATATAAATCGGTGATGGTTTGTGATGATGCTTAGTTCGATAATTGTCAGCTCTTTTTAAGAAACTAATTAAGGTATTTGCGGGTTTTTCCTGGGTGGGTTTTTAAAACAAAACTATAAAACATAAATCGAAGATTTTTATTTTCCAAAATGATGACAAGCGAGTTCACTTGCCTCATTATACACTTTATCCCGAAACCCCTTTGGCTTTGGTATGTGCCGGTTTGGACTACATTCTCTTTCAGAGCTTACTTGGTTATCACAAAATGAGGAATTGTGTGCCTCGTAATACTTCTTAAAAGGAAACATAAACGATCTCGCGAATAAAAAAAAAAACATCCACTAAAAAAATGTATAATTCTCCGAAATTTTGATGATGCTTTTCTTCCTCCTTCTGATCGTCTCGTCGCGTCGTCGTCGTCGCGGTCGTCACGCGTTAGTTCAAGTGCTAACCTAGCCATAGCCAAATATCATAAAACAACAACTCATACATAGATTGGCGGGCGGATGGTGGCGGCGCGGCGATGGTGGTTTATAAATCTTTCAAATTGAAATAAAACTCGTTTGCTGATCACGCCTGGATTTTTAAGTGTAAGAAGAAGCCAGAATGGAATCGGGATTCTTTAAGAATTTAATCGTGCTGCTGGTGCTAGCACGTCTCTAGATCTCCATGAATGTACATATTGATAAAGGTTTCAAATACAAAAAAAAAAAATTGGCAATTAGACAACTTCTACCTGATTGGGTTTTGAGTTGCGTTTCGATATTTATGATATTTTCTAGCGTCATAAATTTAGCATAATCGAAGCAATGAACTCTGAAATTATTTGAAGCGCAAAAATTATTGTTTTTTTTTGGCATTTGTTTATTGTTTATATTTTTTTAGTTTGTTTGTGGTTATTTTCTTTGCGAATTTGTTGTTTTGCTTTTTTGCTGATTAACTTTTATCATTTCAATCAGGGTTTGGGTTACGATAAAATGAATCCAGTTTTAATAGTTAACTATCAAAAACATAATAGGTTGTTTAAGTTTGAAAATTTGAATTAAAATAATTGATTTCTCACAGGTATGAAAACACGACGACGTAGTAAAACGCCTTTAAAAGTCACTGCATATATTAAATTTGATTGTTTTCAATTCCACTTTGTTTTCAATTCCACATGCCAGAGAAGCTTAAACGCAGATTTTTAAAACTATTCTTGGGTAATTTTAATCTCTTATCGTTCTTCACGGCAGAATTTGAAATAATTAATCAATTTCTTTTAAAATTTTACATATTTCTAAAATTGAATTTGTTTGTTTTTTTTTCGAAAAGGGCATGGCGCAGCACAAATTTTCTTCAAAAGATAAAAGAAGAACATTTTTATCAAAAGTAGTTTTTTAAATTTAAGATAGACACAAAAAGTATCGACGTTATCTAAAAACGTCCTACAGTCCGAGTTACGGTACTCTAGTATCAGGACGTAAAGCACATGTTGTTATTATCACTGCAATTGATAGATGAAAACAATGTGTATAAGTTTAGGATCTTGAAAAATTATTGTTTCAAAAAAATTAGATTTCAGGATTTATATTTTATTGTTGAAAAGACTAAATTAACCTATTCGACATAAAAACACGAGCCGGAGGCAAAACTGTCGTATTTCGAAACAAACTTAAATTGTTTCATGGATATTAATACTTACTTTTCACATCTTTTGAAAAGAATTAAAACACTTTTATAAATAAATTACCAAAACTGCAAAATCGCAAAACTGTTTTGCGAGCGCTCGTTTCGGAAACATTCGTCAAAAAGTAAAATTAAAGAATTTCATTACTTCCCATCACAAGTTATCTTTCGATTGGCTTATTTCCTCAAACGAGCCTCCAAAAAAATACGGTTTTCACCATAATACAGAGCATGGACCCGCCTATCAATTGATGCATAAATCTCAAAAACACTTTTTCGAAAAAATCGTGGGCTAACCCCTAATTTTAAAAACTATTTCCCACCCAATCGAGATACAGATCAAAAGAAAGGTATTTTAATGCTCGCTCCTGTATTAAAAGAGTGTACCTATAATTTAAGAAATAAAAATATACCTGCAAAACAAGTTTGTCTTAAAAAATTGCAATGACATTTTTTTTGAAAAGCGTTAAAGAGTCCTTTTAAAATCATGTTTTTATATATACTAAAATCTTAACCCATTTTCGGGACATACAATTTTAAAAAATATAATATTTTTTGAAAAATCCAAAACAAAAGTGTTTAAATTTTGTATTATCAAATATTATTTAGACAGTATGAGAAAACATTAGGTAGCGCAACAGGATGTTGAGAACTAGGCCCTAGTGACTTACAACAAACTTCCTGTTTGCGAGTAATGTTGTTAGGGATAGAGTCGATCTACAGCTTTTAAGATAAATCCAAAAGGCTAATTTGCGAAAGAACTTTTCATTACAAAAAATACTCTTAGAGAATTTGTCAATTCCTCGCGAGAGGCAGTATAAGTAACAAAAATTTTAGATCCCACAGACAGGTTTTGAACCCAAAACCTCTTACAATATGAGAGCTTGTGCTACAAAAATTTATTGAAAACGGTTGTATGGAGTAATACAAACATATGTTTTGTTTATTAAAAGAATCTAAGTTAAGAAAAACTTAAAACAATGTATTAAAAATCCATCGGTTCGCTTTTGAGAAAGTTCGAATTCGATTTTTGACAAACAAATTGTATGATGTCTACTGTTTTTTATGATTTAAAAAAAATGCTTAACGCATATCCGCTTAGAACCTTGTTTTTTAAAATTGAACTCAATGGCTATGGACCCACTTTTTTGTACTCCCCACCATTGTAAAGTCATGTTTGATGTTTCACTAAAATCTCGAACTAGATATTTTTTCCGATAAAGTTCCTATATGTTGCAGGTAAAAAATTGTCTTGAATTTCTTAAACTATTTTAAGTGTTTCAAATATTGTTGTAGGGTTGTAATTTAATTTAGCTTTAATTTGTACTTTTGTTTTACTACGTATGAAGTATGTTAGGTGCTTTTTAGCATTGACACTTAAAAGTTTGTCATTTTTTAGATTTGTTTGGTATTTGAGCGCAACTTATTTTGCTTAAGGAAACTTGACACTTTTGCCTTTATAAAAATAAAGGAAGCAAGCATTTTTTACTGAAAATTATACTTTGCGTTGAACCTTCATCCTCCAGCACTTTTAAATCATGATATAAAGTATTTAATCCTGGAAGCCCTATGGCTAATGAATGGTAATGTTAATAAAGAGTAATGATTAAAAACATAGGTTGTTTCTAAAATATAATTTTAAGAAATCTAAGAATTCCCTCAATTTTTTAGCTAGGACGTGTTTCGTTCATAAAAAGATAAAGCAGAGGGCTTCCCGTGCAACTAGTTACCTGGAACATAATTGGTAAATCTTCTTTGTATATTACATTATGTTAGTAAACATTTAAATATATATATATTGTTTTCAATTAATGTCAATTGACATTAAAATTAATGCAATAGAATGTAGAGGTCATCAACATTTCATATTGATTGATTACCATTAAGAAAAATATCAATTTTTAGGCACCCGAGCGATAAGATTAAATCATTAGAAAATGTTCTTGTTTAAAAACCTTTTAAAATCCGCCATGGTTGTATTGTCTCTTAAACTAATGATAAAGCTTCAGGGGTACACTTGGGCGTAAACGTACTTTTTAATTGAACTAAATTTATTTCGTCAGTATTACCAAACAAAAATCTATTTTCATATTTTACTACTTCATGTATTTTTTTTAAAACAAAAGTTTTATATATAAAATAAATTTGAAGATGCCTCATTGAAAAGTATTTCTTCTTCATAGTATTTTATAATTTTTTATTTTTAGGATGTACTTAATGAACGTCTTGAGAAACGAGTTGATTCGATGTTAGAACTTGGATTGCTACCAGAAATAAGAAATTTCTACAAAGAAAACTTGATTGATTCTTGGTAATATTTTAAACATAACTTGTTAACATTTATGATTACATACAAATTTACATGTGTAGCTATTTTAAAGAAAAAATAAAAACAAATTTTGTTCTTAAAGCGAAAACAAATATACCAAAGGTATACTTCAAACTATCGGATTGAAAGAGTTTATTCCATATTTAGAACAATTCAATGAAGAGGATGATCAGAAAAATGAAGCTTATTTAAAATCGAATAATTATAAAATTTCAGGTAAACGAATTCTTAATAATGTCTTAAAGAATTCTTTTTTTTTCTTTTTTTATATTTTTATTAATTTGTTCTCACAAACAGAGCCTAATGGTGTAAAAGTGGATGGTGTTAATGATCGCCCGAAGGGATATGATGTTTTAATAAGCTGCCTTGATAGACTTAAACTTGTCACAAACAGGTATTCAAAGAAACAGATAAAGTGGATAAAAAATCGATTTCTATCGTACATTGATCGACAAGTACCAGATCTTTATAAGCTCGATACTTCAGATGTGAGTCAATGGAATTCAGAAGTATATTTACCGGCAGTTGATGTCATCGAATCAATCATAAATGGTGTAAAACCTAAGCTTGAGCCACTCGAGAAACTAGACCATCCAGGAAAGGGATTGAATGAGGAGGTAGAATTGAATTTATTTTTTTTACATTTTTCTTTTTTCAATTGAAAATAATTATAATTATTTTATTTTTTAAGACGACAAATTATTGTCCCACATGTGAGAGAGTCTTCATTGGTGAATTTCAATGGAATCTTCATTTAACATCAAACAAACATAAAAAAAGAAAGGAAAGTCAAAGAAAAAAAGAAAAAGCTGCCTCATCCATTCCTCTTCCTGAAACCACAAAAGCCGAAGGCACAGAAGAAAACACATTAAAATACGTATAAGATTTTTTTGTTGTATTTTATATCCGTACTTTTTTTTATTACATTAAGATACTTTATACAATTTTAATTCAATAAACTTAATAAAACAAATTTAAATATATGTATATTTATATTCATTTAAAATTTAACACATTTAGAACATGGTTAATGGTTAAGGATTATCTATCATTTCTTAATAAATGATTTATATACAATAACACATATAATTATATGTTTTAATTTTTTTTGTCAACAATAAGTTTAGTAGATATGTTTATTAAAATTTTAATTAAAAACTATACACATCTTCTCCAACATACACACATACATCATTTAGGTTTGTTATATAAGAAAAAAACAAATAAAAATCAATTAATTAAACTACTATATATATTAACAAATGTTAATATAGTGGATATGGCGTTAGTTTTAGTGTGGAAGAGAATTTCTTGCAATTTATTCTGAACTTATTAGTCTTAAAAGTCTTGTTTTATTTGAGCGGCTAATTAATAAACAAAAACAAATTTTACAGGACGCAATCACGAAAATTTGATTCAGAAATTGCTAAATGTAAAGTAATTTGTTTCGTGATTTTACGTTGGCAACTATGTTATTTGATACCTTTGGGGATTACACCGACAGATTTTTTTTTGTGGGGCTACGCAAAAGATTATGATCACGCGAATAATTCCTTAGTCCTAGACGCATTAAAAGTTCACATTTTACTAAAAATATGGCAGATATACCGCCCGAAATTTTGAAAGTGGGGTTCAAAAATTGTTTCAAAAAAATCAATTTCGATGATATTGTTTGCCACACCTTATAGCAAAGTACAAACCTTGTTATGAAACAAAATTTGAATACAAAATGTATCTTTATGTTAAATTTTCTTTAAATTAGTAGCCCAAAAATTAACTACCCTATACAACAGTAAATGTACATATTCCGTCACTAACAAAACACCGCAATTGAAAAAGAATAAGAAATCAAATATTTTAATATCTTTCAAACAAAATATTGTCTGAAGTTTAAAGTATGGCTTTAAGTTACATTAAGTTTGAATTTCCGTTCCAAAATTTGTAAAAAATTGAATACTATGACATCAAGAAGCCTATGTATAGTTAAATTATTCGTTTCATTAAAATAACTCAACTTTAGTTTTGGTGGGTTTTATGTACGTAACTTTTTTAACATCATTTCCTAAATGTAAATTTTAATTTATTAAATTAATTTAAACATTTTTGCAGAGCTTTGGGGCATTCTTAAAAACATATTTCTTGTAAACGATATGGTTGGTATCTGATAAATCATTGCAATTCAAAAAGTGAATAGGTAAAATTTAATTCAGAATAAAAGGATTCTAAACAATCTTAACCAATAACATATGTAGGTATTATTTTTAACTTATTTAAAATTGATGTTTACATTTATTTTTGTTTTTGGTAAATAGTAAAATCGTTTAATGTATATATATAATTTTAAAACCTTTCTATCCGAATACATTTACAGTACATTTAACACTTATTCAAAAAATTTAAATTTATTGTTGGTATTATTTGGACGTTAATATGGTTGCACATTATTATGAATGTGTCTTTTTTTAGGTTATAACACACACAGTCTACAAAATTAACAGAAACCATCTTCCGAAAGGTTTTCAGATTGCTTTAATCTAATAGTACAAAAATACCATTTTTTAGGAATAAATGTAACTATTAGAATCGAAATCAAAACATTTAGAAAACTGAGGTTTCTGTTACAAAAATTGCTATGACCAGTGATGATTTAGTTTAAACTATCTGTTTATCAGACATTATGATTACAAAGATATGTTTCTTTTATTTTTTTAATTTACTTGTATTAGGTACTTACAAACAGAACAAATATTTTTAAAAGATTTCTTTATTTTTTAATATAACTTTTGCCTTTAAGAAGTAACTATTTATGTGTTTAACTTTTGATTCCTAGTTTTTTTTTTTTAAATCAAACAAATATCAACATTTTACTTTACAAAAGGTACATTTGTGAATCCATTAGTCATCGTTTAATAAGGCTGGATTAATTAATACGACTAATTAAATATCATAAATTACTTTAGTTTTTTAAACATTTTCATCATTTATATAAATTGACAAAAATGTTTAAATAATTAAGGAATTCTTTTAAGACAATTATTGTTGTTTTATGGAAATATTTTATGTTTTGGTTTTTGTTTATTTAACTTATTGTAAAATTATCTAATTTATTTATTTCAATTGAAAAGTTTTAAATCTGTTAAATAAATTTAAACACAACCATGACACGGAGTATTAATGTAAAAGTATGTAGGTATATTTTTTAAGACATTATACAGTTTTGTATCGATTGAAAAAGACATTTTTTATCGATTTGAAGCGACAAGTGTTACATAAGAAGGTATTATGAAGATAAAACTTTGTTTAAGTTTGTTAAGGTAGGTACTTCAACATTATATTTAAATAGTTCTAACTTAAACAAAATAAAACGGGTGTTCCTTTCTCGTTGCCCAGTATTTTCTCATTTATATAAAATTATACCAAAGTAACGTTTTATTCAGTTTCGAAAAATAGGCTATTTAAGTTACTCATGTAAATAAAACTAAGTGAAAATTGCGTAAAATAATAACCTTGTTTGAAAAAAGTCCCTAAAAGGCTGTACAAACTTTTTTTTGAGTTGATGTAATATTTTAAATCAAATATAAAAAAATTAAATTTAAACTTTGAAAGCTTGTTTTAGGGTAAATTGAACCTAAATCCGTCCATTTAATGTTTTATGAAATCTAAAATTCCTAACGAAATACATTAATATTTTAAAATCGTTCTTAAATTAAATTATATCTGAAATATGTTTGTTTTCTAAATTATTGTGCTATGTTCTCTTTTTGGTATTATTGTCATTTTTGAGTACGAATGTAATTATTGTCTTTTGACCACTTTTTCGGTGGTATTTATGTTACATTGTTGTTTTTTTTGTTTATTAATTATTATATTTAAATTATTATTCTTCTTCTTCGAGTGCCTTCTCAGGAAGACCATATTTAGGACAACACATTCCTTCCGTTCCATCCATATTAAAACAAAATATACTTCTTTCTATATCTGTAGGTTCATGAGGGACAATTCCATGGACTTCTCTTAGTTCTTCACTTGGGAACCAAGATGGATCGGTGTCTTCGACTATTTTAACACCACACAATCTTAAATATAAATTTTAAATATGAGTAGTTATCACAAGTTGTAATTTCTGACTAACTTACCGACATATTGCAACTAAGGGAATCCATAAGATTGACGACATTATGAGACACAGTGCTACTACAATACACCAATGAGGCCATTCCATTTGTTCAGTGGCACCCAAAGCTCCTATCCATGCTGGATAACTGCTGCCGTTTGTGATAAGCTGGAAAAATGAAGCTGCCAAAATTGAAATCATAGCAATAGGTGATATATATTTCCAGCATAACATCCAATACAATGAGGGTCTTGATCCGGTCATCATTTCAATGTCATCAGAAAATCTAAAAATGAATTATTTTGTGTTCAAGTTAACTTTTCCTTAAAAGCTCATAGGCAATAAAACCTTCGCACTCCATAAATGTAACTTATAGAAAGACACTCTGACAGTGCAATGATGAGAAGTGGAAAGTTGCCAGCAAAACTATCCATCAGTTGAAATATATAACTCCCCGCTCCGTTTGCAAAGCACATGGAAATCATACAACACGAGGTGCAAAGAACCTTAATTGTTAAAAGTATGAATCTTTTAAAAAATGAATCGATATAAAATTGATTAAATACCATACCCCGATTATGTACTCCTTAGAGAGATTTGGAAATAGTTTCATGTCAACTAGCGACGTAACAACGCCCTCTAGGGTTCCAAATTGTGAATCAATTCCTAGCGTAAATAACATAAGGAAAAATAATACGGCCCAAATTTGTGCTCCAGGAAATTGATTTATAGCTTCGGTGAAGATGATAAATGCTAAACCTGTACCGGAAGCACTCTATCAAGAAAATACAATTATTTAGTACCTTTAATTTGAATTCGGCTATCAAAAAACTTACATTGGCAAGTTCCTTTTGCAAATCACATTCTGGTAATTCGACATTTGTTTTATTATTGGAAAGGATATGAAGTCTTTCTTCTGTACAACGATCAAAAGTTGCATGCGCCTTGAAACCAATAATCGAAAATACAACAACGCCGGCAAACATGGAAGTACCACAATTGGTAAGTGACACAAGTATAGCATCTCGATAGCAATTATTATTTGCTGGATTATAGGAACTGAATGCAATTAAGCCGCCAAATGCTAGACCAAGGGAGAAGAATATTTGTGTGCCAGCTTCTAGCCAAACAACTGGATCTAAAAGCGTCTCCCAGCGTGGTGTGAAAAGATGTTTAACACCGTCTGATGCACCTATTCAATAAATTAAACTACTATAAAGTTTTCCAATAAAAAGTTTCATTGTGAACTTTAACATTTGTAGCTGTCATATTTTGACATTTGACAATTAAAAACTCAATTACTACTAAAAATAGTAACTGTTACAATTTACTACAAGAAGGTACTTTAAGGTCTATTGATTCAGGACCTAAAAGATGATATTCTTGAAGCTTCCGAGGACATAAACTTATTGGTCATGGAAAGTTTTATGAAAAGAATACTTTGATGCAACCTAAGCCTTGAGGGAGAGTTTACAAATTAAGTTTTCAATTTTAAATTGCATAACTTTTTATTTTCTATATAATGTAAGCAATGAAAAAATACAAGCTTATTTTGAGAAACCCTATATTTTATTTATTAAAAAAAATAATATTTGATAAAGTAATAGGAAATAGGTGTAAAAAACCAGAAGCCTAAAGGAATTATTTAAATGACTCATAGCCGCCAGAAACCACATTTAAACTAAGTCAGACTGTTTGACAATATTGGGTCAATATAGCATTCACGCAACTTTTATAATGACAGTGATTTGTTTAACAATTTTTTTTTTGCAAGAACATATGGACTTTAAAAGGTAATGTTGTTTAGTTAATGACTGAAGTTCAATTGCTTGCTTTTTATTCTTCAAAATAGTAATAAAAACATTTCATTTCGAATTATCATATAAAAACTTTAAATTTCAAGTAACACTATGCCAATCTCCAATCCAACTTTTATTTTAGTGGGGGAAGTTAAGTTTTTAGTCATTCCATATATTTAATTTAGTTTATAGTTTTTAAAACATTACTTACCTTTTAGAGTAATTCCACGGAAGAAGAAAATAATCAACACTACATAGGGAAAAATTGCAGTCATGTAGACGATTTTTCCAGAAGATGTTATACCCTGCACCATACAAATATACACCAAGAACCACGAGACCAATAATGCTATAGCCATAGCATAGTTAAAACTTTCAGGCTCATTGACACTCTCCGAACATTGTAAAGTTGAACGATACCAATAGTACTGCGTAGGTGATGACGCCTTTTTAAAAACAATTAAAATAAAGTATACAATTGAAATTTTAAAATATTTATAACTTAAGTCAGTTAACATGTATTTAAAATATACAGACCACACATTCCGGCTCATGATCATAAGTATAATTGCTATACAGTCGAGTTGGACATTCAGCCCAAGGTAAAGGCGATTCGAAGCTATGTAAAAGGTAAATTAAACACCACGCTATAATCGTGTTGTAATACAATGCTACAATGTAGCTTACAACAGCCGATGAGATACCAATTCCAGCCAAATATGGAGATACCTAGAAGAAGCGATGAAGAATCGCAAAAAAAAAAACAAAAATTCTTGTAACAATCATCGACAAATTTTGCTACCAACAAGAGTGTTTTATGTTTTTTAAGACTCACTTGACTCCAGACACCGATAGCACCTTTACGCAGTCTTTGTCCAATGGCAAGTTCCAGGTAAAACATAGGTATTCCTTGAATACACAACATGATAAAATATGGTACCAGAAATGCTCCACCGCCGTTCTTTTGTGCCAGATATGGGAATCTCCATACATTGCCTAGACCAACCGCATAGCTTGAAAAAGAAGAAACAAAACACAGCACCATGAGTCATATCCAATCCATTGCTCTATGATAGTACATATATAAATTATTTAAGATACATACCCTATAGTAGCTAGGAGGAACATTACTTTATTGTCCCAACTTTCTCTTTCATCCTCGCCTTTTTCTTGAACGATATCATCGACGACGACAGCTGCAGGAGGCTTTGCTGCATAATTATCCGTCTCATCAGGTTCTGGTTCATCCAGAATAATATCTGATATGAATGCTTGATTCGTTGCACCATATAGTGGTGGATGGCTAGAATGACCATGGCCGTGTTCATTTTTTACTAAACGTCCTCGAAGTTCCTATAATAGGACAAAAGTTTTTGTTTTTTTTTTTTATTGTAAACACGTATTTTATATTGCTTGATATGTGACGTATCAATACGCAGAATTGATGTAACCGACTACGATGTTGGTCATAAAATACTAGAAAATGTTGTTTTAATATAAACAAGAATGGATTTTTGAGAACATGAGCGGAAATCTGACTCAAAAAATTTTTATAGCCACAAATAAATTCAAGAACTCACTTAAAATAATTTTTTGTCAAAATTATTTTTTCTTTCAAATTGAAATCAATGTTTTGGATCTAAACCACGTTTTCCTATACTAACTTTATACCTCCCTAAAAATGAAAAATGCCTACGAATAAGAATTTTTAACAAAATTTCAATGTCTTAATCTTCTCGAAATGTTTAGAAATAGAGGAATAAAAATAGGCTAGAAAAAATCTGCTTGAAAAAGTCTAAACAATTTTAAATCCTTTCTTTCACTACCAAACTTAACCTACCTACCATACTCACATTGCTTTATTTAATACAGGGTGGGTCATCATGTGGTTTCTTTTAAAACCAAATGTTATTTTGACACTGAATACTAAAAATCCATATATTTAGAATAGGCAGATTCAGACAACATAAGGGACTTTATTTGCAGTGAACTTCATTCTTTGAACGTAAATTTTGACCAAGGCAACTAAACTTAGTTTTTTAAGTGTGATGAATTTCAAATTCGGATTCAGAACTTTACTTCGCAAACCGTTACTGCAGAAAATAAACAAATCAAAGAGTAATAAAGATTAGCTTTCAGTTGAATGTCATTTTGATAGAAGTAGACTTAACTTGATAGTAAGGGATAATTTTTTTGACTAACTTTTCAGTCAACTTTCCATTAAAGTTGCCTTAATTAGAAGGTAATTTTTGGGCAGCTGGCCAATCGGAGCCTAGAAACTTGCCTTACTTTCAAATCCCTTGCGGTGTCTGAACCTGCCAAATGTCAGCAGTGAGTAGTTTTACGTTGGCAAATATTGAAGCATTATTTTGAAAGTGAATGCTTTGCATGTTTTTAAGCACCCAAGGTTCTTTCAAACAAACTAAGAGTGTAAGACTTAATTCACGAATAAAGATTTTGGATTTTTTTTAATTTAAAGGTCCTATTGACTCCAGTAATGAAAGGTACGCTACTATCGAGCTGTTAGATTAGAAAATAATAATTTTGAGAAAAAATGTCTTTTTTGAATAGGCGAATTTTCAATTCAGCGGTTACGACAAAATTTCCAAAATCATATTATGACCCGTCTTGACTATGTCATATGACCATTTTGGAGCTACCATTTAATACCTTTGGACTTTTTTGTGTGGTAGCCGTAAAGGGCTAATGTTATGCAAACAATCCGGAAACGAGTCAAACACTTAAGGCCAATATTAAGGCCACAGCGAAATCAGGTGAGGCAAACATCACTGTACTCTATAATATTTATTGAGAATATTTTCTTTAACTAGATTAGCTATAAAACATTGACAAAATTAAGTTTTCTTAATTTGCGTTACCTTTTTTTATAATTAAACAAAATAAAATAAGGAACAGCAAACAAGAGTGCAAAGGTTTATAACTATTTTTGGAAAAGAGGCTACCACCTGACAAATGCCTTAGTCCTTTATTAAGCTAGGGTCCTTTACCTTTATTATTTTATAAGTGGTTTTTATGCAAAGTATACCATACAAGAGTTACAACTACCTACTTTAAAAATCCTTACCTCAAGGCCCGAATGCAAATCTTAAAGACTACATTAAAACTTAATTTAAACATTTCAGAAAATTCTTAGTCTCAGCCTAGTATTAGCCCAAAATTAAAATTTGGCTGACTACTCTACTACTTCCTTTTCTCGTAGGAAGTTCCTGAGACTAATTTTTTCATTAACAAACTCATATAGTTTTAATATGGTCTTAAAAACCAGACACACAATTTTGTTTATTTTTATATCGTTTTCATTGTGCTTTTTCTATCAAAAATAAAAAATTGGTAAACTATAATTGTGCATCAAATATTTTGAAAATAAGATTAAAATAATATACTATAAGTAAATATATATTCATCTATTATTTTGGTACTTACCCTTAACTCAAGATTATCAATACTCTTTTGCGTTTTAAGCGGAATGTCCCTTGAGCTTTGGCGACGCAAAAGCTGTGCTGTATTAGCCATACCTTAATATAATTGATTCTTAATTGACCAACAAGTGATATTTTTGTTCGATTTGTTTCCTGAATTTTTGCAAGTACAATATTTAAATCATACGAAAAAATAAGTGTGTGCAGATACAACGACAGTGGCAGTGCGAGCGAATACCAATTAAACGTACATATATATTTATTTATAATTATTTGTGCTGCAGAGCTGCTTCGCTATGTGATATTAAAAAAATTGTATCAAATAAAATTAATTTCAAGTGAAAAGTAGAAAAAATATTTTATAAACATGCATTTTATTGCTTTAATAAATTACTTACCTATGTTTTTTTAAATAAAAAATAAAAAATAAAAAAAAGTACAAAATTGAAATGTGAAAATTCGTAAGTGCAAATTAAAACATATATTCTATCAATTTTCTGTCTTAATCTTAATTTATCAGTGGGTCTTTTCTTGAAAAATAGGTAAGTTCCTTCCGGAGGAGAAGTACTATGAATTAAAGAGATTGCTATTTTAGCCACACATCAAGAATCTAGAATATTTAAAAAAAAAAACGTTTTCTATTTCAATATTCAAACTTAAAAATAATGAGCAAGGGTTTCAACAACGTTTTTTTGAAATTGTTAAAATTCACTTAAAATCTGTGTGATCACAGTTTACAAAACTTAATCACTTTCGGGTAATCGGAAAGGACTTTATTCTTTTCGGCCTCCTAATTTTCGTAAACAAATTTAAGCCATGCGTTAAAGTTACCGATGTGAAGAATCGAAACCGCATGTGCAGAGCCTAGGGAAAACTGAGAATATTTTTGCAAAAGCCCGTACAGTGTCTACGAAAACCCACGTTTGTCGATTTAACTTTACTTATTCGAAAATGAGGCTAGTACAACCATAATTTATATAAGGCAGGTTCAGACGACATAAGGGACTTGAAAGTAAGGCAAGTTTCTAGCATCTGATTGACCAGCTGCCAAAAATATTTCCCTCCAATAAAGACAACTTTATTGGAAAGTTGACTGGAAAGTTAGTCAAGAAAAATCTAACTAATTATCAAATCAAATAAACTCATGTCAAAATGAATGAACTAATGAAAATTTATCATATATGTATGTACATATTTTATTCGACTGAAAGCTGGACTCTATAATTTATTTATTTATTTTCGGCACAATTCCATTTAATAATTTTTGTTCCTTGTGAAATTAAAAAAGAAACAGCCAATATTTCTTCACAATGCAAAATCCCAATCGTGATGGACTGTAGCTTGCCTGATGAGTGATTTGAAGACAAAAATGTTTCGTATAGTTTTTGTCCTATAAACTGAGAGTAGAAATTAGTGAAGTACAGTTCCAAGTTTCAAATTTATGACACTTAAAAAACTAATTAGCTGCCTTAGTCAAATTGTACGTTTAAAAAATGCAGTTGATTGCAAATGAAGTGCCAGAATATCCAGAACTGGAAGATGTTGATTTTCAACAAGACAGTAACATATGTACACACAATCAACAAAACATTCCCAATTTTACAAGATACGTTTTCTGATCGTGTTATTTCTCGAAGAGTTGATGATACAATTTTCCATCTAGATCTTGTCATTTAAGGTCCTCAAAGTTTTCTTTCTTCTAAGAACTTTGATATGAAATTATAGCAAAGTACGTTGATGATATTTTCACGATTGTTAAAAGAGAAGAAATTGATAATGTGCTACGATGCCTCAACCAATTCAACGAAAAGATCCAGTTTACCGTAGAGAAGGAAGAAAGTGAGTCAATAACATTCTTAGACGTTAAAATCTATCGGGAAAACGACCGTCTATCTTTCGACTGGTATCAGAAGGCATCTGGAAGACTTGTCAATTTCCGATCTAATCAAGCCAAACACATACGTATGAACACAGCTTCCAATCTCATAAATAAAGTCTTTGCATTGAGTGACTCAAAATACCACTCCGACAATGAGAAAAAAGTAACACAAATCCTCATTGAAAATAGCTTTCCGATAAAAATCATAAGAAACTTGATACTGCGTCAAAAACATAAAGTTTCTTCCGGAACTAAGTTGGAAGAGAAGAATGGTGTTTATAAAAGTGTTGTGTATGTTTCCAAACTCTCGGAAAATTTCAAAGAAGTTGTCGCCAAAAAAAAAACGCAAAGGAAAACTGGACGAACCATGCGATCTCTGTTACATTGGCACAACTAAACAACTCCTTCGACAAAGAATGGCTAACCATAAATCAGACATTCGCCAAAAAAAACGGAAAAGACAGCACTAGCATGCCACACCATCGAAACAGGACACCAACCAGATTTTGAAGGAGTCCAAATTCTTGCAACGGAGAAACATACATTCAATCGCTAAACATTAGGAACACTTCCCATAATAAACAACACAAATAATATGAACCGCAAACAAGACACTCAAAACATATCCGCCGTTTACTATTTCTTAGTTTCAGACACAAACAATTCAACAGTTTACATTTAACAGTGACAAGTCTTTAAAGTCGGAAGCGCTTTAAATTTTATTTGTTTTAATTGTTTAAATTGTTTTTTTAATGTTTTTGTAATATTTAAATAAATGTAAGTCATACTTATACGCTTTACATAATATTTGTATGTATTAAATAAACACTTTTATCATTTTTGTGAATAAAGACATCCCCTGAAGAAGATGGCAATCACCGTCGAAACATTGGGAAAAATCAGATGAAAACTGTTTTCATTTAATCATCAAAAAGATCAACAAAGCCGATGGAATCACCACTTTAATTGTTCTCAAATCAAACATAAACATCAACTTGGTCAAAATTATAAATCATTGAAATTCGGGAAGCTATATACCTCATTTGTTATGTAAAATGTCATGTAAAGGATATGGTGCTGCAATGGTAGTATTGGTATGCAATTAATATCCGATTTATTTCTCTTAAAAAATACTAATTTCTTTCAAAATAGAAATAAAACCATAAAACATTGAAATACCCTATTTTGGTTTAATTAGACTAAATAATAAAAAATATGCCAGAACAATATGTCATATTCTTAAATTGGACTAAAGTAAATAATTTAAACTTGAACCATCTTCCTCTTTGAATCCTATTGTTTTCCGGGTGCACTATTCACGGTTTCAAGAATCCTAATTTGCGCCATCCCTCCTAGGTCTATCACATTGTGTCGTCTACCACAAATAAACTACAAAATGAATTTGTTCTTTTATGTCATCGAGGTGACCTACTTACCTACCTTTCTACAATTCAGTTTTGGGATAATACAAAAACAAAAGATTCAGATTATCAAAAATGTGACACAACGTGCCCCAGTATCCCCTAAGATTTCTGTTCGTTTCTGACAATCAAGTTGAAGGATGAAGGATAACACTCGTTCTCTACAAACAAGTTCACTGCGTTTCATTTAAAAAGCACAAGTTTTCATGGTGGAATCTTAAATTTGTTTAGTTTTCAATTAGAAAAATTACAAAAGTTTAACGGCTTCTAACTTTTCTATAAATTAATGGACATAAAATCAATTTCAATTAAATATACATAAATATTCAAATGAGTCAAACTTTTACAAATATCAATAGGTACATTATATCTATGTACATAATTTTAGTTTTCTACGAACAAGGATAGCTTTAAAAGCAAATACCTCTTTAATGTCACTTGTTGACCTCTACGTACATACGTAGAATAGAACTAATCTCAAAAATCCTCCTCCATGCATGTATACAGAAGACAGAAAATAGTATTCATTATCCTTCCTATCTGAATATTATAAGAAAAAAAAAATAAAACTATAAAAAAATTAAGTGCAAATAATTTTATTTCAATAAAATAAACTAACATAGAAAAGTGTTTTATTTAAAGAAAAATAAAGGAATCATATTATGCTATAGTTATGTAGATATATTTTTAAAATAATCACCCAAAATGTATTATCGCCGCGAAGAGTGTTATGCAACCAACTAATTGTAGTTGAAAAATTTGAAGTAACATAAACTTATGAGAGTTAAACTTGATTAAATATATGACAAACACAATATTCAATAATTGATAAAACTAATAATAATAAGCTGCTTTTGATTCAGGTTGCCTTTTGGTCATTTTCAGTGAATACATTTTTTTTAAGATGGGAAAAAAACATTTATCGTTGAATTAAAAAACACGAACACAATATAAAATTACACTCAACAAATATAAATAAAACACGGACTTTTAAAGGGATATAAATTAGGCTCGACACAAAAAACAGCACTTTAAAATTAATTGAAGTTTGATAAATAATATTTATATCGAGTTTAAATGGATTTTTTGTGTTGGTTTCTTTAAGGAGTAAGCATTTTTAATTAAATTGCAAAACACTCGGTGGGAAAACTAATGAATGAACTCTGACGTTTGCTGAATCTGAAAGGCAATAGCATGCAACATGGATATTTTTTTTCGTCCTTACTAAGGAAGAAATCGATAAAGCTTTGGTAAGCTCTTTATACCAATCATCCGGTTTGAATCCTTGGAAACGATGATATATTTCATAATTTTGTCGATTATATCTTTGTATAAAAAACCACATACAAAGATTATATTGATAACAAAAGTCAAGTTTCAAAAAATATTGTAAAATTATTAGGAAGGACAGTGTTAAATTTGAAATTTAACAGAACTATAGAGGGTACTTTTTAAAAAATTTCGGGCTTTTTGTAAAATGGTGTGTTTTAGTTATTTTTGACATTGATGCTGAAAAGTTTGTCATTTTTCAGATTGCTTTGGTATTTTTATAACTTACAGGAAGTCGATTTTCTTGGAACTCCGTTTTATTCCACTAATTATTTACAAAACAAAAACTCTTTATAAAGGTTTACAAGAACATCATAAGTTGTGCTTTGTATACTAAAGCAAATATCCTTATTCCTTTTCCAATATAATAAGGATCCCATTAAAATAAAACTTTGAATACAATTCTGTACTAAATAAATAATTAATTCTAGAGCTATGAAGGTCTACTTTCAGATGAATATACAAACATAATCAGAAGCCATTTTGACGGAAAGTAGGCTTCCCAATAAGTTTGCCTTAATTGGAAGGACATTGGGCAGGTTCAAAAAACATAAGAGACTTCAGTCAACTTCATTCTTTAAATGGGCAGGTTCAGACAACATAAGGGATTTCATTTGCAGTCTACTGAGTTCTTTAAACGTACATTTAGACCAAGGCAACTAGTTTGTTGTCCAAATGTCATAAACTTTAAACTCGGAACTTTACTTCACTAACCTCTACCTTCAGCTGATTGTTCAAAAATTAGTAATAAAATTGTACACAAAACATTCCTCAGGCAAGCTACAAGTCCGTCACGATTTGTATTTTGCATTGTAAAGAAATAAAAGTTATTTATGTTCCAAATTAACAGAAAACACTAAATAAGTTGTGCAGAAAATAAATAAATCATAGATTAATAAAGTTCAACTTTAGGTTAAATAAAAAACCATGATCAACTGTCATTTTGATACAAGTAGACTTGAGTTAATAGTTATGAAGATTTTTCTTGACTAACTTTCCAGTCAATTTTCCGATAAAGTTGCCTTAATTGGAAGGCAATTTTTTGGAAGCTTGCCAATGGAATATTAGAAACTTGCCTTACTTTCAAGTCCCTTATGTCGCCTGAACCTGCCCAATGTAAATTTTGACCAAGGCAGCTAGTTAGTTTTCCCATGTCATGAATTTCAAATTCAGAACCTTACTGCACAAACCTCTATCTTAAGTTTATCGTGTCAAAAACCATTGTTATCTACAAAACACTTCTACACAAGTCCATTGCGTATTTAAAAAAATATTGCTTATTCCTTTTCAATTTAACAAGAACCCTTTTACACAAAACATTGAATAGAATTGTGCAGAAACTAAATAAATTACACAGTAATAAAGTTCAACTTTTCAGTTGAATGAAAAAAACTTTTTTAAGCTGTCATTTTGACATGTGTAAGTGGACTTGAATTGATAGTTAGGGGGATTTTTCTTGACTTACTTTTCAGTTAACTTTAGAATAAAGTTGCCTTAATAATTGAAAGGCAATTTTTTGGCAATCAGATGCTAGAAACTTGCCTTACTGTCAAGTTACTTTTATGGCCTGAACCTGTCCATTTGCTGGACGAAGTTGGCCTGGCCTAGTCTGGTCAAAGAGATACTAGAAACTTGCAAACACTCAAAATTTGCCTTACCTTCATGTCCCTTAAGTTGTCTGAACCTGCCCATTGAATTGATAGGCTATTCACTGTCCAGTCTTGATTTAATATTTAACTACATTCCCAAATATCAAAAATATGTTTTGTATTTCAAAAGCTAAAGAAAGACCTTCTCTCTCTTGGAGTAGTTAATTTTTGTTGTGAAAACGCGTGGAAAATGTATTGAAAGTCTTAGATAATTATATTCAAAAACAATTTAAAAGGAAACATTGCTGTGTTATTATTTCAAGGCAAACAATGTAAAGAGCAACCTTCGCAGGATGAAGTTCCACGTAAATATCCAAAGCATCATCAAAGCATCCATATAAACTCGTAAGATATTATTCTAGAGAAATCTCATGCAAGTTGATCATAAATATGATCTTGCGGAACGATCATATATGCGGTGACGTCAAAAATGCTACAAGATGTTTAGCTTTCTTAAGGCCGTTCAAGACATTTTGTTTAACCTTCTATCTGGCTAATAAGTATGTATACGGCTTATACATATATCTCTAAAGGTAGAGCATTACTCCCTCCCTTTGCTGAAGTAATCTAATTTTTTCAATACTAGAAAAAGTGCGCTCAAAATCCATTGTGCCATAAACGTCGTTGATTAATTAACGTAGCTTTTTGAACACCGTCATAATGTCTTTCATCTTTTGTACCCTTATGCTAAAGTATTTTACTTTAGTAAAATAACCTAGTACGTCCCTCACCTATTCGTAACCGCAATACTCACTACTCCAGGAATTCTTATCTATATAATCTTAAACCCAACTTCAATTATGGTTTCAAGTAAAGAGATTTGTACTTTAGCCGTACTATGCGAATGTAGAAGCTTTTACCACATTTCGCTGTCATTTCAATATTTAGAAATTTTAAACCAATGTGCATTGACACAAACCCTATTGGCTTTATTAAGGCTCACAGTGAGCCTTTAGGTTAAAAAGGTATCAGAAACCTCCTTAGTGTGTATAACTAATGGCCCAATTAGAATATTAACAAACAAATGCCTAGTTGATTTGGTAGAGAGATATAAATTTAGATTAGCCAACAAAAGCCGAGAAGGTGAGGGCAAATTTTTAAGTGAGACAAAATGTCAATAGGTATTAAATTAAATACAACAAAATCCAAAAAAAGGAAGGTCTTTGGAATGTTTTGTTTTGATTTGCAGTTCTCGATGTTCCAAGGTTTTGTTCACTGCTGAGAGCAAATTTAAATTGAATGGTTCGAACGGCAAATGTACGTGTGGCGTACCTAAGTCAAATGCTGAGTTCCAGCAAGAAAATATCAAAGCCACAAAAAAACATGGAGGGGACTCTGTCATGGTTTGGAGCTGCATGTCAAGTGATGGGGTAAGCAATTTGCATTTTATAGGTGGCAAAATGGACAAATTTGCCTACCTCAACATGTGAAGCAGAGTGTGGAAAAACTGGGAATAAATTTTCATTCTATCATGACAATAATGCCAAGCTCACATAAGGCGTTGCAAAGCTGTGGTTGATCCATAATTGCTCCAAACTCGTTGATACAGCAGCACAGAGCCCAGATCTTGATGTGATTGAATAACTGTGGGAGGAATTGGCCAAAAGAGTGTACATACACAAATTTACCTCCCTAAATCAGCTTAAGGAGGCTTTAATTGAAGCTTGGAACTCTATTGAGCCTGAGAAATGCCAAAATTTGGTTAATTCCATCCCAAATCGCCTTCAAGCCGTTCTGTATAAAAAAGGCGTTGCAACAAAATACTAGCTGATGGATTTTGGCTGTTTGAAGACGATATTTTACTTTGTCCGAATATTCGTTGAACTTTAAAAACCGGTTTTATTTATAATTTCTCTTTGAATTAACCGTTAAAATTTGAAAATGTTATTTTTTTAAGAAATCTCAAAATGTCTGCTGTACTGGAAATATTAAACGACACTGTTCAAATTATTTAAAGTTTAACATATTTCCGCATGATACGTCTTTTGTTTCTGTCAAATACACTCACCTGTTAAAATGTCTTTCGAATTTCCAATCACAAGTCACAACTTTTTCCTGGGGCCTGATGATGAGGTTCGCGCCGAATCGTTTTGCTAGCGAGTTTCCCATTTTTCAATTATTGCTTTCGCTTTCGCCTTCTTCGTTTTGAATTCGACCAATTAACGAATTCGAAGGCGAGTTTGAAATGTCATAATGTTTGTTGGCGAGTTGAATTCGATAGCTTTTTTTTGGCGGATTCACAGGCGAAAGAGTGTTTATTATTATTCAGTGTTCGATTTCGTGGATTATTTCTTTATTTTAATTTAAAATGTGAGCTAGCTTTGTTTTAATTTTCTTATAATTTATCCACAATAAAATATAAAATTTTAAAATTCATTCAAGGAACGATAAAAACAAGCAAACAAATCGACATCAATTTTTGGCTCTCGTCGAGTTTATGAAAAAAAATAGGGGCATTGGACACTTGGAGTGAACTGTGTTGAAATTCGCTTCACGACTTCCACTTGCAGCTGCCCTGTACGGTGTCATCATCCATGGCTCTAAGGCATAACCAGGCATAACAAAAATTTTACGTTTGACAATATTGAGTTTCAGTTCATTTGTTACCGAAAATCTTGCTGCTATCCCCATGTCTAAATTGTTCTTCCATAAAAGCTCTCTCTTTACTCATTGACCACCCAACAGAGTCATGAGAACTTCCCCCGTAACTGGGATTAACGTAAGTTATCCTCATTTTGTGGTCACAGGCCTGTAAAATAATTTAAAAATGACCTTATTTTATACGAATATACTCACCACCATTACATTTAAGCTATGATATCCTTTTCTGTTGTAAAAATGGTGTTCATTTGTTGTAGGACGTAAAATGCTTACATGCGTTCCATCAACGCACATTATAACCCCAGGAAAACCACTATTTTCATAGAATGCTGTTTTTGCTTCTAGCTTTTCCTGTTCATTCATTTTAAAATTTATCATTTTTGGGCACAACTTTCTCTCAAGAATTTTAAGAGTTTCAGACAAAACGTTTGAGACTGTTGGTTGTGCCATTCCAAGCAGTACGTCTTGTCCAACTCCTTTTTGGTACGATCAATCAGCAAGAAATCTCATGAGAAGATTTGCTCCTTAGTAGTCTCCTGGACACCCGTAATCTTGAGGATTCCTGGAATTCCTCAAATTCCTCACTTTCAGAATAAATATACACCATATAATTGATTCCATTTTTTAATTTTAATATTGTTTATTAAATAAATCACCGCAAATTTCACAAATTCAATCAAAACAAAACAAAATTTGTGGAAAGCTGTCAAACCAAAAGTGTCAAACCACTGGAATATAGAGAGAAAAAGTCAAACCAAATAGGAAGAACTACTTTCGCTTCGCCGCGAGTTCGTTAATAAGGAAATACGAAGCGAGTCGTATTTGAAAGGTCGAATTGAAAACGATCCGCCGCGAACTTCATAATCAGGCCCCTGTTCTGGATTTAACGCAAAGAATATCTGATAGTATACTATTGATTGGTTTTCTGTGTTTAATTTTTGGACAATAAATGAGTTAAATACATTCACATTACACATATTAAAAACTGTTTTATTTTTTTGTAAACTCTTCGTGTATTTTGAATTAAAATAACTTAAAAGTGATAACATATTTTTTAATTCTTGTGTTTCAAATCAATCAAATCACCACAAACCTTTTTTTTTTCGTTCAGTACTTTTTTATTTCAAAAACTAAATTGATATCGTTAAAGTACATGCTTATTTATAGTTTGTAAAATAATACAAAACATTTGAACATTCGTTTTTATGATGTTGAAAAACACTTTCGAACCTTGGTCTTTAAAAACTCAATACAAAATTGAAGAATCTATCTTTCCTATATAGCTAATCTAATCACTAAAACGTTTAACAACAATAAATTACATTCTTTATTAAATGATGACAAAATAAAATTCGATTCCATTCTAAAATCCTTTTATGTATCGAGATTTCTTTTTTGCAGTCTTAGGTTTAGCAGGGACAGTTTGACTCAATTCAACTTTTATTGTACTCTCCGTCGTTCGGTCATGGTCATTGAAAGAAATATCACCCAGAGTGGAATTTATTTTTGTAGAATTGAGTACATCCATGGGGATGGATGTCATATTGAGCATCGTGCTATGTGCCGGAATGTCTGGTGTATTTTCTAACCAACCACTCACTTTGAATGCGTCCGTTTCAGTATTATTTAGAGCGATTATATTCACATCTTTGTCATCCTCAAAATCTTCGAAGTCCCAGATCGAAAATAAGTCATAGGCCAGAGCATCTTTGTACTTTGAGAGGGATTGTATGGATTTCTGCCATCGTCCCATATATTTGCGTTTGGTTGCATACAGGTCTTTTTCTTCTTGATTATCTCCGCTACTCAACACTGCACATCTGAATACTTTGGAAATACCCGAAAAATCGAAGACATCTGTTACTGAGATCGGAGTCTTACGAACTGACCTGAAGATATTCTCTTCGAACTTGCTTATTACATCACTGGCGGTGGCTGTATCAGGCTTTATATCATCGTTGGGATTGCAGACTTGTCGTGCAAAAACATCCCCATTGCTAGTGGCTGTAATCAAGTATGGACATTCGATATCGTCAGTAAAGTAAAGGCCAGTGATACAGGCCTTAACTCGGTCACACATTCCAGTGCCTTGCTTTATGGCTTTGCCATTCAAACGGGCTTCCCGGAAAACACTTTCTAGGCTCGGCGGCATATATGGCAAACATGGAGAGTTATACGAGTACTCTGGTGGGAGGTCCATTCGTGCTCTCTTAGTTTTATTCGTGTCTGGTTCGCGTTCTTTCAAAAATTGCATATTTTCCAATATTCTCAAGTCCGAGTTCAGAGGACTCTGCAGAGCGATGTATTCTGTGTTGTTGAAACAACACGTAGACATCATCAGTGGAAAAGAACTCATTTGATGTGTCCAGGTCGCCACAGTTGCATTTTTACTCTCAACATCTTTTCCCATATAACGCTTATCGATACAATAGGCTTTGTGATTTGCTCCCACGTAGAAGAGGTTTTCGAATTTGCTGCGAGCAAGACTGCAAAAACTAAAACACGAGTGTTCCTGATTGGTTCCGCAATAATTGCTTTGCCATTCGCTTTCCGACAATCGTGTATCAATTATGCTCACTTTTTTACTCGTCGAATATATATAAACATGACTGTCAAGCGATTTGATGGCGTTCCAATTGTTCCATATGGTCACTTCCTCTCTTGGCATCATTCGCAGGGTGAGAATTGGAACACCTTTCTCAATATCACACAGCCGAACTTTGTGAATCAGGTCGGTTATGGTTAGGTGATGTGTATTGACAACGTCTTGGGTGAAACTTATAAATGGAACGTCTTTGGTTCTAAAGTTTTGCAAACAATTTATCTTGCCATTACTGAATTCGTGAACAGATACACAATGTTTTTGTCGCAAGAACCATAATTCATCGCTGCACAGTGAAGATTGTACGTCAAATATTTCACAATCATCTTTCTTGTTATTACTTAATTCAATGCTGGTTAGTTTGTGCAATTTTGGAATGTTATTTTGAACATTCAAAACTGAGAGAACTGAAAAAATATTACATTTTATTTAAGTAGAATTCCAATTAACTTATTTGCTTAAAAGTTGTAAGCTTAGTTAATGACTGTTAAAAACCTACCTAGGGTGTTCATATTCATTCCATCCACATGGGCGATTTGATTTGTTCTCTTATTATGGCATAAGTTACCACCGGTATAGTAGAAGTCATAATCGTGACAGAAGTACTTGTCTGGGTGCATTTCTCGCCGTTCTGCGAATTCCAACATCGCCTTATAATATATCCCCTTTTTTTCGTCCTTCCGAATGTTTTTATGTCCTTTAATTGAAACGAACAAAATTGCAACAAGTTTTTTTTAAATGCTTTATAAAACACTTTACTTTTTTTCGCGGTTAAATAAGCTGTCTTCATATTTTTGACACGAGTCATATAAGAATTTATGGCAAGTGTCCTTCGATGGCAAATGTCTATGGTTTCTGAGAATCTGGAGCTAACATACAAGGAGTGAGGCACGGATATTTGGACAAGGGGCATACTTCGGACACTTTTTATGTCAAAGGTTTTCGTCATATTGAAGGCTGGGATAAGGTGATGGGGGATTTTTTTAAGTTTCCAAGCTTTTTCTCGGTTGTATGACTCAAATTTTCCATACTCGCTTTCCTTGGAGGTGAACTTATCATCTGATTGTTCATCGTCTGGTAGTGGTTCTTCGAAGTCCTTAAAATTGTTAATACGAACTATGTATATAAATACAAACGATTTTTAAAGCATAGTTTTACAAACCTCATCTTCACTTAGTTTCCTTTTTAGTTTTGGT
The DNA here is from genome assembly GCF_945859685.1 of Eupeodes corollae. Taxonomy (NCBI): domain Eukaryota; kingdom Metazoa; phylum Arthropoda; class Insecta; order Diptera; family Syrphidae; genus Eupeodes; species Eupeodes corollae. The sequence goes on from NC_079148.1 coordinate 42,126,136, forward strand.
TCTCTTTTGGGCTTTGGCTCCTTTTTGGGTTTCGGTTCTTTTTTGAGCGTTGGTTCTTTTTTGGGTTTACTTTTTGGTTCTTTTTTGACTTTTGTTTTTGGAGGCGCGAGAGTTCTGGCCATAATTATAACATAAAATAGGATTGGAGGACTTGGCTGTGTCGATTTTGAGTACTTTTAAGCCAGATACATTTGTGATTCAGGTACTTCGCTTCTTTAAAGTCGTACAGAATGTGAAAACATTGAAAATTTAACAACAATTTGAAATACACCTTGCTTGGCCTGAACCGCTTAAAATTCTCACATACTGTCAAATTTGAGCCAGTCCACGTTTTTGAAGATAAACTTGTTTTCCCCACTCTACCTCAAACAAACAAAAATTGTTCTCTGTAGGTCTGTTCAGATTGATGAGATGTGATAAAATTCAAAAGAATTTTATAAATTGTAAGGAAATTGGACTAAATGCGAAGTAAAAGCTTTTTCCACCTTCAAATTGTGTCTTAAATTTGATAAAAGGTTTCTTGTAAAAAATATTAAAGGTTCATCAACTAATCTTGATTCCTTATTAACAAAGAAATTCTTTAATTTTATTCACTACGCCATTTGTATAGGTTAATCTGGCCATACATGACCGAGCCAATTGACTTTGAACCATTTGGACCACGTTAAATTGCACTTGTTCCCGGCTACGCAAAATGATTACATACTGATCAACATAACAAAAGTATTTTATAAATAAATTAAAAATTGTCGACTATTTGTCTAAAAAATTTAAAAAATGACAACTGACATTGATAGGAAAATAAACATTATTGAATTGTTTCCTTCAATTATTGTATGAGATAAATGTTAGACCTCTATTTCTGACAACATTACACGCACACAGGAATGATTGAGAGTTGTAAGTCACTAGGCCCTAGTTCTCAACGGACTGTTGCGCCACCCAATTTATTTATTTTATAAATGTTAGACGACAAAAAATTGTGTAATCAGGCAGAACTACTTGTTCTTTAATTTTGCTCGTTGGCTTGGTCTCATTTATTTATCTATCTAGTATGTCAATGAATTAAACAATACATTCAAAAAGAAGTTTCATTTTCATATTTTAAAGGGTTTTCAATCGGAGCCAGGAAGATTTTGGCGCCCCGTGGAGGGGTTATTTTTTTTTTGTGACATCTGTCAAATTATTTGTTAATTAATCGATTGAACAGCCCAAATGATAAACTTTTATTATCAAAATAAATGTTTGCTAACGCAAACGTTGCGCGCATTTTGTCCATTTTAAGGTCGACATGGTGGGCCTTCACAGTCGACTCTTCAACGTTGGGGGTCAAATTTGAGACGAACTGTTCAACCGAAAAATCATCTTTGATGACGAGGGGCATTTTTGTATGAATAGCTGTGTTAAGATGCAAAATTGTCGTATATGGGACGACACCAATAGACGCGAGTTTCACCCGGTGATAATGCGTCCTCAAAAAGTTACAGTTTGGTGTGAATTTTAGGCCGGCGGCGGAGTAATTGCTCACTGTCAACAGCGAGCGCTACATAACAATCATAACTTATTTCTTATGGCCCAAGTTTAACCATATGGACCTACACGACATGTGATTCCAGCAGGACTGCGCTAAGTGCCACACAGCAAACGTCATTTCATTCCATAACAACATTTACCCTCAGTTATTGAAAAAAAAAACTTTACAAAAACAGTTATTTGTTGCGATAAATCAATGGATGCTTATTTTATTTTAAAGAAAGCGTATGCCAATAAATATAATGTTAGTCAAATGACAGCTTCGATTATTTGCGGCTGTATGTCCTCAATGATATCAGATTTCCAGGTTTTGAACCAATTGTGAAGCATTGGCATAAAATCATTTAGATTAATAAGGGTCCGACCATAGCAGCACAAAAGCAACTCCATCAGTGACTCTAGAAGAGCAGAGGCTTTTTAATCATTCTTGGCCCCAAATTCTGCTTTTTAACATATCCGAGGTGCAAATCACTAAAGATTCAATATCGTTTGGGAAATGCCTAATTTCGAAGAGGGACGAGGAATAGCCAAACTTATGTGGTTTTCCATTGAACCAAAATATTGATGTGCCGTCGACGGGCCGGCAATATTTTTTTCTTAAACGTTTTTCAATGGGACTCATTTTAACACATACTAAAAACTTGACAGTTTTGCAAACGTCAAATGAAATTATTGTTTGTGGAAAAAATAATTGAAGAGAATTCAGCTTCGTTGTGTTGTAATTATAAATAATTAATTTTCTGTGAAAACAATACAAAATTTGATTCATTACTTGGTAATATTATTGTTGTGCTTTCAGGATCAGGTAATTATAAATGTATATTGAATACTTGAGATGGTTGAAGCATAATTATTTCATAGACTACAGAATGCTGGATTTCCTCCTAGATTCGTCTTCGTCTTCAGGCTCAGCCGTAAGACAGCTGCTCTGCTAACAGCAAAGTATGCCACTTCAAGGTTTTTCAAAAAAGGACGCATTTGGTCAGGACGGAAGTGCGTAAGTGCTGAGGTTTAATGCTTATCGTTTTTATGGTATGTTAAAAAGACTGCGAAAATTTTTAGCGATTTAGTAAAATGTTAAAGCCATAACAAGTAATTACGTTAAAAAGATGACTTTTGCTAATTTAAACGATTTTAACAACATAGGTACTTTTTCTTAACAATTTGCTAAAGTTAAAATCACAAAATCCCTCCTTAATGGTGAAAGAAAAAGAAATGCTATCGCCGCTGCTATACGCTGAAATCAACACGAAATTCGACGAAAACAACTTACTTTTAACTTGTTTATATTATTAATTATTATTATATATTATATATTGTACTTATAAATGTAATAATAAACAAAAATAATTTTCATTAAAAACAAAAAACACAAATAAACATAAATTCATTTAATAAAAACAAAATAAAATAAAATAATTCAGTCTTTTTTAAGGCATTATTGTTTTGAATATTACTTTTTTTCAACTCTTCAGGGATACTTCTCAGTATTTTTAATTTTTCCGACCGGACAGACCGGTAGCAGCTAATGAAATTGAATTCAAAACAATAGACGAGACGCGGGATTATTACTGTAAATATTTTAGTATGCTTCTGACAGCTGCTACACTAATACACTTACAAAAAGATATTGCTACGTTTTTTCTTTCCATTGGAAACAAAAAATATTGTTTTTTAGTAGCGACGGGCCGTCTATTTCATGTGGTTCAATGGAAATCGACATTAGATTTTTATTTTCGTTAACAATTTGTGCTAAAGCAGTGTTCCATCACCAAAAACATTTAACTTGTAAAAACAACAATATGTCAGGTTACCAAACAAAACTTCCACCATCAGCTGTTCGCATAATTTGACACTTAACCTAAAGTTTTTTTTTCAATCGTCAAGTACAAATTAATCCAAAAATGTTGCGAACTAAATTTCCTATTAAAAGATTAACAAAATTCTATTCTTCAACGTCAACCACAGTGGCTGAAACCCCTAAAGTACCAGAAGAAGTTAAGACAACAATTCTTCAACGATGGAAAATCTACTGGAAGTCCCTTGTCAATGATTACTACGAGGCTGGCAAAGGTGCCCTGCAAACTGCCAAGGAAAAACCTTTGCGGACATCGATTCTATCTACGATAGGGGTGGCAGCCTATCTCTCAGCCAAAAACAATCCAGATGAAGTGGCATTGCTAACTGAAATCAGAAACAAAAACGGAGAATTACTCATGGTTCACGAGTCCTGTCAGCGTTCCTCCTCAACTGAGCATTTGAAGCTTTTGGAGCGTTCCATAAATCAAAAAACTCTTCGGGTAACGAACCTAGGTGTTATGACCATAGTGTGGCTACATGATTTCAGCAGTGACTTGTGCACGTACAAGGCTATTTGCAAATGGCTTCAACCACAGTACAGTACGTTCCACGAGCGAATTATTGATGTGGGTTTCTGGAATCGATGGTGGAATCTGGAGAAAAAGATGACTGATTACGACATTGTGGAGGCCTAATTGTAGGAATATCTCATATGTAAAAAATACAAAAAATTCGTTCGTTATGACTTGGTTTTCTTTAAAATGTGTAACATTGCTAAGGATTTACTTAAATGTTCACTAAAATCTTGATTTGGCTTTAAAAACTTTTTGTAAAGCTCCACAGACGACACACTATCTGGGCGTAGTAAAAGTGCAAAGCAGTTCATTTGACTCTGTAGCTTTGTGAAATATTTTATGAGGTCTGCGAGCATCTCAAGGCAGGAACTAAAGGGAAGTTGCAGACTAGTTGCTTGGTCCAGCACTGATAGATGCTCCACTTCCATTTGATCTAAAAACTTTTCTAAAGCGCTGAAGGTATTCTTAACGTTTGAAAGGGACGTTGTGAGTTTTAAGCTTGCATAAAGGAAGAATTAAATTATTATTAAAACTTAAATTGTTTGGTAAATTTAAAATTCTTACTTTGAACTTTCGAGTGAGCAGAATTTGGCAAGGAATTCAGCTTTGATTTCCCCTTCTGGAGGATGCACTGCTGGAAAATTGAGCTTTGTAGGTGCTCCCCTGAATTGGTGTTAGACTTGATAGTGTAACTAAATCAAAAACTTACTTGCTTATGATCGAGTAACGCTGAGATAGCACCCAAAGTCTATCGAGTACTCCACGCTGTATTTCCTTTTCTGACTCCACCAGTTGGTCGTGTACTTTAATAGAATCTCTTATGGTTATGAGGTTCTTAACCAGACATTCGCGATAGTCCTCGGAAGAAAGCATTATTTTTTTTAATTCGAATATTGTTTTATTAAAATTGTGAACAGAATTAACGGCAAGTATTCTACCAAAACATTCTAACCCAAATTCCACAACTATTAACAGCTGTTCATATTTTTGGACTGTTCATGTTCCTGGGTTCGTAGTTTCTTGATTTGAGCTGGAGAGCTCCGTTTAGTTTTAACTAAGAGCGTTTGATAACCTGGAATGTACACTGCAAACCCCATTTTATCATAGACTTTCGCAATAAATCCATACAATACATTTTTAAGAAATTAACCAGTAAGATTTGAAAAAAGAGACTCACTAATTTTTCGGTTTTGAAAGTAAGGCTAAATAAAACTTAATTAAATAAAATTATGGAAATAATTGGTTGCTGTGTGTGGGTTGTTGGCCTCTCTGTGTTTCACCCACATATCATCCAAGACGCTGAAAAGAAGGTGTACAATATGTCAAATTTATTCATGACTGTGGGTAATGCGTGAAAAGTGATTAACTTTGATCTACCATTTACCATAATAAATAGAAAACAGTCAATTAATGTTTTGACATTAAAGATGAGAGCTGAATTTGTCAGATGTTTAATTCAGCAATGACATTTTGCAATAATGAAATGAATAACCTTATATGAGATAAGATGATACTTGTTTTTGTTGACTATCAAAAATACATTTTGATGTCATTAAAACAACAGACTCTCTTTCGCTTTCTTTTTAACCCAAAAGTGTCAAATTCATGTATTTAAGATTTAAATTTCAAATACGTATAAGGAGCTTAACAACTTTTTACAAAAATAAGCTCGTTTTACAAAAAGGAAAATTTCAAAATTCTTTAAAGATTATCTTGTTTTTTCTCGATCTTTTTCTTAGATATACGGACATTGGGTTCCAACCCCAGTGGAAAGTTGTTGGGGCAGCAAACGAGAGAGGGGGAGAGGCACCTCTCCTTATCCAGATGACAGCGGAGGAATTCCCGAGATGGAATCAACGGTGACATCTACAGTTCCAGTAAGGTTGAACTACTTAGTGAACACCTTATAGGGCTTCTTCGACTTATTCGGAGGCAAGGCCTATAAGGAGCGGTTTTATCCGGCTCCTCATCCTTAGAGTTATACTTAGCATCTGGTCCTCCAGGTTGATAGTTGTGCCGTTGGGGTGACTTCCTGGCCACGTAAAAAGCTTTTATAGTTGCGAAGCACCGACAAGCCTCGGATACGGACGGACTTAGTGTTGACAAGCAACGCAAACGAATTAAGGACAACGAACTTCGGATATGCACGTGGAATGTTAGGTCCCTTAACAGACCACGTGCAACCGCTGAATTAGCGGAGGCCCTAGACCGCTATAAAGCAGACATTACCGCCATCCAGGAAATACGATGGGATGGGCCAGGCAAAAAGAGGATGAAAAACTGCTATATTTACTTTGGTGACTGCTACCGAGAAAACCAACAGCGCTTATTTGGATGCAGCTTCGTCATTTTAGCCAGACTTAGGCAAGAAGTCTTGAGATATAGGTGTATCAATGAGCGCCTCATGACTATCTGCATCAAGGCTAAATTCGGCAACATTAGCCTGATATGCGCGCACGCCCTCAGAGAAGAGAAAGACGACAACACCAAGGTATGTTCTTCGAGCTATTAGACTAAACATATGAACAGTGTCCTAGCCACGATATTAAAATAGTTCTGTACGATTTTAATGCCAAGCTAGGTAGGGAAGACATCTTTGGTGGAATGGTCGGGTAGAGCAGCCTGCACGACAACACTTCCGACAACGGATTCAGACTCATAGATTTTGCTGCGGGGTGAGACGTCATGGTAGCCACTCCGCGTTTCCACACCTCAACATCTACAAAGGAACTTGAACTTCTCCAGATCAATCTATCATCAACCATGGCTGGGTCACGTAGAGCGCATGGAAACCAATGCTCCGGACCGGAAAGTCTTCGAATGCACACCCACAGGACAGCGCAGTAGAGAAAGACCGCAGATCAGGTAGCGCGCACAAGTGGAAGGTGACCTCACCCAACTTGGGACGCGAAACTGGAGACATCTAGCTAGGGACCGAGCTAGGTGGAGAAGTTTGTTGGGTAAAGCCCTAGCTCACACAGGACTGTAGCGCCACCTTAAGTAAGTAAGTAAGTATACGGGGAAAAGAAATATAATAAAATAATTCAGGAGAGAACGGCAGTATGAATTCACTGGAAACTAACTTCAAATTAAAAGTAGGATAGGAGGTAGGAAGGAAAGTTAAATAGGAAAAGGAAGAAATGTCCCGTGATTGTGAGCAGTGGCATGCTGGCGTAGCGCTGCTAAGCTCGCTGGAATAGGGGGAGTAATTATCGTTTGCATGGTCCTAAAGAAAAAAGTCATAAGAGCAATCATAGAGGAAATATATTATCTAGAGTCCCGACTTAATGGGTTTGCTCTCTTTCGGCCTACAAGCTAAATTGGGAGGATTTTGTCCATAAGGATAAGCATGTGTTAGTGGTCCCGTGCATTTCTTATGGGACCAAGCCATTATGAATGTAGTTGTTATGGAATTTGTGCCCACATTGCTCGACCGCGGGGGAAAAAACTTTGAGGTGAACTTAGCCGTTCAAAAAAGAGATCCGTTGAATTCAAAAATTGAAAAATAAATGCAATATTTTAAGAAAAATTAATTTTGCAACTCCTTTTTAGTGAAAACAGTGCTAAAAATAATATTTAACTGCTTTTGGCAAACAAATTCTATCATTTTTGTGAAAAGTTTAGCTAAAAACAGAATAAATCATGCTGAAAGTATAGGCGCACCCTAGAACTGCAATGCGAACGTGGCGCAATTTGAGTTGTACCCAGTTTTGACAGATCAAAAGCGAGGTAAGTATTTTGACAGCGAAAATTAAATTAAATAAATCAAAACAAATAAATCAAAACAAAAGTGAAAATTAATAAAACAAAGTTGTTAATAGTACTGCTGATTAAATGTTTTATCTATATTATATAAATAATTTTATACAAAATGATCCAGAGTCAACTAATTCATCGATCTAAAAAGTGACTTCATCATATCCGAAGAAGTATTTCCCTACGTAACTTGGCTCTAGCTGATAGAGGATTCTTTCAGGATCTCTTTCCAGACACCGCTGGATAAGTTGTATATTGTAATGAATTATATTCTGTTCTTCTTAAAACGGTAGTCCGGAAATGGCAAAACTTTTCACAGGTAAACAACAATCAATCTACGCCGGCTTTGATCAAGCTGCCGATAGTCTAACGTTGGCAATCTCCTGGTAATAATTGGACTTCTGCATGGCATCGAGAAAGACACAATCCAATTGCGTCTTTCTTTTATCCTAGTGGCAAAACAAAACAAAATAAACTAGGGTTGTCGGTCATTGAGACAAATTAGGTAACTATAATAGAAACCTAATGCGCTTTAAAAACTCAATCGTTTTGATAATCTTTTTTCAGAGTCGTCAACAATGCATCATGGTAAGAAAATCTGAATGTAGAGGATTTTGTTGCCAATATGGGAAGACACTTTCGAATGGGATTACTGCTCTCAATATCGTCAGTTCAGTCGCGACTTAATAGTGCAGCTAGAATGAGCTTTACCGAATTCACATAACAAATTTTCCAGGGTTATGACTTGTTGCATTTGCTTCAGAAATACAATTGTCGCTTTCAAATGGGAGGCAGTGAACAAATGGGTAACTTAATGACTGGCCACGAACTATCAGCAGAGTAGAAAAAAAGAAATCAGTATTTGGATTGGCACTTTCAATAGTGATCAACGAAGGAGAAGACAAGTTCGGAAAATCTGCTGGCAATGGTATTTGGCTGGACGAAGAAAAAAGTCGCCATTTGTTCTTTATCAGTTCTGTTTGAAAATGCCAGATTCTGAAGTCGAGAAGCTTCTCAAGTTGTTCACTTTTATCCCACAAAGAAGAAATTGCATTTCTCATTGAAGAACACAAAAAATTACCAGAGAAGAGAAAAGCACAAAGAAGATGTGACGCTTCAAGTCTATGGAGGTGATTTTAAATAAACAAATAAATCACTTCTTTTAGCTATTTAAGTTTTTCTCATTCCAGAGGTATGTCTAAAACAAGACGAAAAAGTCACAGCGGCGCTCTATAAGGGAAATGTTGAAGGACTAGGTGAACTGAATTACAACGAAATCCGATCGTTGAGATTTTTTCAGAGCCTGGACTATCCATTCTTGATCTGGCACTAAAAGCTAAATGTTTTACAACTGAGAGTAAGTGAAAAGTGTTAAGTTTTTGCTTCAGGTAATTTATTTTAAAATTAAAATTCTTCTTTCAGCTGATGCGATCAGAATCATCACAACTGGAGGGTTCTATATCAATCAAAAGTAAATGTAGTTTATGTGTTCCGTTCCCATTTTCATATGTTTTGTATTTTATTTATTTATTACATCAATTAGAGTTAAGAGTATACTCAAATAGACTAATGAATATGACAAGTTTTATTTAAAATATTATATTATATACTAAGAATGTAAAGTTAAAAAAAATAAACTAAGCATACATATATTTGAAGGTATTTCTATTAATATGAAAATTAAAGTCAATATTATTTGATAAGTTATTAATTTCTCTAACACTTCGAGTTAATGGTTCGTTGAAGGCATAGTTCATTCTATGAGCGTTCATTTATTTACTCTTGGTGCTGTTAATGCTTTGTTGCAGCTTAACTTCTGGCTTTTTGGATTTTCAAGTTGTTAATTTCTTATGTTTTCTTTTGTTCATAGTTTTCGATTTTGAATCGATCCGTTCAAAATGGTTATTGTTCCATTTTTGTTGGCAAGGAAGAGTATATGAATAAAAACAATTTGTTTAGATTATACAAATAAAATTCACATTAATTAAAAGTCCTTAACAATAATATTGTATTCTTTTCTGTGATAAGGAATTATTTAAATCATGTAGACTTTTTAATCTTAATTCATGAAATAGCTTTTTTCAAAACAAAAAAATTAGTTATGTATGTTTTTTCAAACCTACAAAATTTTTCCTCAGTATTTCGTTCAAATTTGTTTCGTACTTTTTATTACGAATTTGTAGTCTTAGGATAAAACATCAAGTTCCTGTAGTAAATTGAAAAATGACAAAAATAATGTTGAAAAATAGTTTTTTTAGCTAAAATCGAAGTTCGGCTTTTGTGAGTATTGAGGCAGAGGCGGCAAAAATGGGTTTAACGGTTAATGAGGGCAAAACAAAGTACATGCTGTCGTCAAGAAAGGACATACAACACCAACGTCTTGGTCAAAACGTCACCATCGACAGACGTAACTTTGAGGTAGTCAAGGACTTCGTCTACCTAGGCTCCGCTGTAAACGCAGAAAACAACACCAGCGCTGAGATCAAACGCAGTATAACTCTTTCTAACCGCTGTTTCTTTGGACTAAGAATTGCTTTCTTGAGTGGTAAAGTCCTCTCTAGAGAGACCAAAGTGTTGCTATATAAGACCCTTATCATTCCCGTACTACTATACGGTGCAGAAGCATGGACTATGACAAAAGCGGATGAAAGCACCTTGGGTCGCTTCGAGAGAAAAGTTTTTCGTTTGATCTACGGTACCGTCTGCATCGAAGGGGAGTGGAGAAGAAGATGGAACGACCAGCTGTACGGGCTGTACAGCGACTTAGACTTAGCCAGAAGGGTAAAAGTCCAACGGGCTGGGTCACGTAGAGCGCATGGAAACCAATGCTCCGGACCGGAAAGTCTTCGAATACACACCCACAGGACAGCGCAGTAGAGGAAGACCGTGGATCAGGTAGCGTGCAAAAGTGGAAGGTGATCTCACCCAACTTGGAGAGCAAAACTGGAGACATCTAGCTAGGGACCGAGCTAGATGGAGAAGTTTGTTGGGTGAGACCCTAGCTCACACAGGACTGTAGCACCCCCTTAAGTAAGTAAGTAAGTATACGGGGAAAAGAAATATGATAAAAGAATTCAGGAGAGAACGGCAGTATGAATTCATTTTTCCAACTTCAAACTAGAAGTAGGAATGGAGGTAGGAAGGAAAAGCATCGGCAAAGGAAATAGAAAAAGGAAGAAATGTCCCGTGATAGTGAGCAGTGGCATGCTGGCGTAGCACTGCTAAGCTCACTGGAAAAGGGGGGAGTAATTATCGTTTGCATGGTTCTAAAGAAAAAAGTCATAAGAGCAATTGTGATCACCTGTTCATCGGGAAATTTTACTTACCATTTTGTAGTGAATTTTAAAGATTACAATGCGTTGTTGTGTATTTCGTTCCATTTTTAGAATCGGTGGATTTGTCCAATGTCAAGATGCAAATAAATAAATTGGGTGGCGCAACAGTCCGTTTGAGAACTAAGGCCTAGTGACTGACAACTACTCTCAACCATTCCTGTTCGAGTACTGTTGGCAGAGATGGAAGGGACCTACAGTTTTAAGCCGAATCCAAACGGCAAATTTGAGAATGCACTTTTTATGACAAGAATTACATTTGGAGAATTTGTCAATTCCTCGCAAGAAGCAGTACCCGTGAAAAAAACTTTAGGTGGCATAGGCAGGGATCGAACCCAAGACCTCTCGTATGACAGTCTACTAACTGTTAAAATAAAGATCTATTCAAAAACAAAATCCTTTTAAACTCAGAGTAGCCTAAGCTCGTCGTACCCTCTGACCAGAGTTTGATCCCGATTTATAAATGAAAAACTCTGGATAGCGAACTAATAAGCTTTAGAGATTGCCATTTCACTCTGTCATAAAACAGGAAACAAACGTAAAATTAGCAGCACACAACTTTTCACTCAATTAGCTTATTTTATTAGGAGCTCATAGATAGCACTCCGGGCTAGCTCTGATTTAAAATGGAAAAACAGTCCTAGGGGTACTGGCCCGTGTCTGAGAAAGGCAGATTGTATTTTGGCAGCTCAGTTTTCTGATGTTCTTAACTTAAAATAACCTCCGCCGGACCTATTGAAACAAGAAATCGAACATACCATCAAATGTCAGGTGGAAAACAGCGGTTTCGAGACCTACTTCAAGGATTTCATAATTTTTGTATTTATTTCCCTTTTCCGACAAGAGTGCATTACATTTTCTTCTAACTGGTGAGTTAATTTAATTATTATCCTTAAATACATCAAAAGTCTTAATGTTAAATGAATATTTTTGTACAAAAGACAATCAAGCCATTGTCATTCTTGTTGGAAAATTCAATACGTCCAATGAAAAATAAGATTTCTGTAATCAAACCTTCGAAATTAGTTACTCCCAATTCAAAGTATCAATTCTAATTACAGAGGAGTTTCATTTTAGGAAACACTTATTTAAAATCTACCTAAAGATGGTTTTTAAATGCCAAGAAGATAGCTTTTTGAAAGAAGTAAGTTTGATAAGTTTAATGTACTATTTGCATTTATCAATCTTAACATAATTTCAGTTTACAGGAACGATTGTGTCTTGTGAACCGGCTAATATCAAACTCGCCGACAAAGAACTCCAAGGTTTCAATGTTGTCCTAGATAATACCATTCTCTTCCCAGAAGGTGGTGGCCAGGTAAATGAATCGTCACTTCCGAAGAAATCAGGAAAAAAAACATCAAATGTATCTTTTTAAGCCCTGTGACTATGGAACTTTAAATGAAAAGCCCGTCCGAAGTGTAATTCGCAAAGGCTCCGAAGCAATTCACTTTGTTGAACATACCGAGCCATTTGTTGCTGGAGAAAATGTTAAACAAAAAATTGATTGGAACCGTCGATTGGATCATATGCAACAGCATTCTGGACAACATTTGATAACAGCTCTTTTTTCTCGCGATTACAACTTTGATACGACGTCATGGTGGCTGGGGGCAGATTCCTCATACATCGAATTAGCCACCAAAGATGTTACTAAAGAGCAATTAAATGCAATTGAGGAGACAGCTAATGCATTGATTGTCGAAGGTAGAGAAGTCAGCATTGTTGTCACTTCACCAGAAGATGGTATAAAGGTAGGCAGTAGGCATTTTCAGAGTGATACAACAAATTCACTCTTCAAATGTTTCTTCTAGTTCCAAGATGCTCGTGCACCTAGAGGCTTGCCCGCCGACCATGTAGGCCCTGTTCGGGTTATCCGAATCGAAGGCATCGAGAGTAATATGTGCTGCGGCACACATGTCACTAACCTTTCTCAATTGCAAGCCATAAAGTTGCTTCATGCGGAGAAGTCTAAAGGAAAAGTGTACGTTCATTTCCTTGCGGGCAATCGAGTTGTAAAAAAGTTGTCCGAATGTTACGAACGGGAACTTGCCATGAACAATGTTTTAAAGTAAGTATTAGCTGTCTATGAAAATGTAATCTATTCTTTTTGTCTAGAGGAGGACCTTCAATGCATTTGGAGTTGATTCAAAAAGTTCAGGCCAACCTCAAGACACTCAACAAGAGTTTCCAGAAATTGCTCAAGGACAACGCAACAATGGAAGCAGAGAAACTGAATGGGTTATCCGAAAAGCCCAAATACTTCTCGATGCATCGAAAGGATGGAATCGAACCAGACTTCATAAACACCTTCCTCAGAACTGCTCCAACCGACATATTTTATTTCCTTTCCGTGGCTGACAACACCGGCAAAGGGCATGTTGTCTTAAGAGGTGATCCCGAAGTGATTGCTAAACTCGGGCCGTCTTTCATGGAACTGCTCGACGGCAAAGGCTCCAACAGCAAAGGGAACAACCTACAGGCCAAGGTCAACAATGTAAACAAAATAAAAGATTGTGAAGCCAAGCTTAAACAATACTTTTCCTAGAAATAAAGACCTCGACTAAAAATATGCAAATTTAGTTTGTTTTTAATTAAACTAACAAACGAAGCGGGGTTTTTCGAGCTTCAAAACCACACAAATAACCGTTATAACTTGACATCTCTTGAGACACTTTCAATAATAAAATGCAGACACATAATTAGTGGAAATAAGATATTATTTTATTTCCTTTTATCATTTTTTTGTATAGAAAAAGAGCTCGCTGCACCGCAACCACACTGACGGATGTTAAATTGTCACAGATCTAAAAGAAACAAAAAGCACTTGATTTAGATTCGATTTTGTAAGAAGTTTTAAAAGTGTTCGTGTTTTTTACCTCCTTGGAACAACAGATTTAAGTTGTTGTTCCTTATCGAAGTCTTCTGGCTTCCCTTTCAGATTCGAGGAGGGTTAGAATATCACCTTCACGAACGGGTCCCTTGACGTTGCGGATGATTTGACGGTTTTGTTCGCCAAGGAATTCAACCTTAACTTGGGTACATTGTCCCTGGGAACCGGTACGACCAAGAACTTTAATAACACGAGCCCAAACAACTGGTTTATCCATATTTATTTAATAAATTAGGTGATTTTCTACAGCGAAATTCACGTGTGCCAAACACTCAAAGTGACAGCCGGAAGAAGAAAGAGCGAGATGTTTGAAGAAAAAATGGCTACTAATGTGCACTTAACGAAAAGTGAAGCTTGTTGCGGTTTGGTTGATTATTAAACTTTTAGATGGGCAGGAATTTGTTTTGCCTCAAAAATAGATTGTAGCATTCCAATAATAATTCAAAATCTTACAACAAACAGGGTTAAAGAAGGAATGTTCAATTTGTATCTTATTTTTATTGCATATTATTACTTCAAAGAGGATAAATGTAGCTAATTTCTGTGAACTTCGTTGCAAATATTAATTTTATATTTGAATTAAAACATGGATCAAGTTTTGAATCACGATTGTGTAAAAAAGTACGAAGTGGTCGTTCTATCAAACACAAAACAAACATTAAAAAATCTTTTCACTTGAGTTAAATACACATCAAAATTAACTAATTTTCATTTGGTTATGTGAATTGTTTTTGACAGTTTCCTATAGAACTCTCCAATAAGGTTATTTTGATGAAAAAAAAACAGTATTTCTAAATATAAACCAATGGTTGCTTATTTTATTGTAAAAACGTATCTGAAAAAAGAAATTTTACATGACTAATGTGCACATTTGCTGATGTATGTCCTTCATAACTTCGTGAATTCCACCTTCAAGTTTTTGAATCGATTGTAGAGCATTATTTGACAAAGCCCCTTACATGCAAGTGAACTCGAAATCCATAACGTAGCAAGATCTGCTTTGATCTCTTCTTTGAGAAATAATTATTATTTTTGTATTTTCGAGCCCCAGTTCTCTACGGATTGTTGTGTGATATGAATAATTTTGATCCATTTCAAGGACATAATCGACGAAGATAATTACTATTCGGAACGTGACTGTTTACCTCTTCCGGTTTATCTCTGCCAGTTTACCACCGCCGGTTTACCTCTGGACGGTTTACCTCCAGAGCAAGTAAGGTAGTTTAAAATGTGGCTTATTTTGCTTATAGGGTGCTTGTTAGTAATGCAAAGGCCGATCTCTCTGTTTTTGGCATTTTATATTAAAGTGCCACTCGGCCATGATATTTTCTATTAACATTTTTGTCCTTAAAACGATTGTATTCTATTACCGAGGTAAACTGGCGGAGATGAACTGTCCCGCTTCGTTACTAAAATCGTATGTCTTTAAGCAAAATACGTGTAGTGTCGTTTTTCAAATAATTATTTCTAAAGCAGTTCATAGATCCTTGTAAACCATTCAATACTACCAACCTTAAGAACTATATAAACCAACTGCTGTATGTAAATTCTCTTTCATCTCTCTATCATTCTATTCATTATTTCATTACAAGCTGTAACATTCTCGATCTCTCTCAATAAATATCTTTTTATAACTTATCGCTTTTCATTACTGGCATCCCAACAAGTTTCGTCAAATGAATGTGTATTATTTTCATTTGCTTTTGAGAAACGTTCTTTTTTTTGATTGATTACATCTTCAACTTATTGTAACATCTTAAACTAAAATGTTTCGTCCAGTTTTTCTATATCCAGCCAAAAAGTGGTGCTTCATGGTGAACTAGAATGCTTTAATTTTAAAAACTGTGATTTTTTAATGTGACCAATTATTATATATTTCTCTTAATAAAATAAACAACTTCCATGAGACTAATTCTTAAATTTTTTATCTTTATCATTTTCGTCATTCTTTAATTTTTAAAAAATCTATTCTTCTTTAAATTCTTATCGCTTTTTGGTCATAAGTGAACTTTTTTTATTGGTAAAGCCTAGTACATACTTGTGAACCATCTCATGAACCCATACAAATTTCAGTTTTTGGTTCACCCGTGAACTTGATCGTGAAGCTGAGTGGAGAACAAAATGGAGAGTTTTCGTTCACGGGCCATTCACGTGCAAAATGTACGGGAACTGTTGGTGAAGCTTTGACATTTGGTTTGTTCATGTTCACAACGTGTACTCACAAGTGTGTACCAGTGAGCAATGTCAAAAGTTCACTTTCTCCACTGGCGAACGTTCACTTCACGAGGAAGTATGTACTAGGCTTAATATGGTCTTAAATAATTTTAAACCCTTATAACACACAAATATATAACATACAAATTTATCCAACAAGCATGTTTAATTCCAAAAAGTTTTCACAATTAAAGAAACTGAACACAAAAGTGAACGAACATTATAATTTAAACTCCACGGACACATCCCATTAAGCTGTCATCGCGTGGAGATTTTCGGCAAAACGCGGCTCCACGTAATAACAAATTGTGTAGAGTTCTAATGACAGTGCCGAGTGAAAGTATCGTCGTTGTCTTACACCACCGCATTCATTGGACACATCGACATCGCGTTTCCAACTATTTTCGGTGCTTTTCTGTCATTCCTTCGTCTACCGCAGTAGTCTCTTGAAAGAGATTTTAATTTATTAAACAAATTCGATTTTATCAATAAAAATAAAATGAAGAACTATCTCCTTCTGCTGCTGCTAGTCAGCCCTCTAATCATTTGCACCTTCAACAGCCGTAAGTAGCTCTTTTATATTTAAAAATACCCGAAAATCTCTAAGACTCGCTTCCCAATACGTGGCACGAGTTGTATGTGGGGGTACCCTTGGAATGGGTGCAACCGCCCTTTCTCCTTTCACACTGAAATTCATCTTGAACGTTGTGTCTCGATTTTAGCTAAGACCTTTTCCGCCTTCGCTGAAGACGACATCGAAGATGACCTCGTCGATGTGGAGGGTGATGATGGAGCAGTGACTGGCGAGGACGTCGAGGTAGATGACGAAGGCGAGACGACGAAGTCTCCAAATGCAGACACCTACTTGCTCTTCACGAAACCTCTGTACACTCCTGGAGTTCAGCTCGATCTGCCCGGTGGCAAACCCGTTGAGTTCCTAATCGGCTTCTCCAACCAAGGCCAAGACGACTTCGTCATTGAGACCGTTGAGGCTTCTTTCCGCTACCCCATGGACTTCAACTACTACATCCAGAACTTCTCTGCCGTCGCCTACAACCGTGAGGTCAAAGCTGGCTACGAAGGAACCGTCTCCTACTCGTTCTTACCCTCAGACACCTTCGCTGGACGTCCTTTCGGACTCAACATTGGCCTTAACTACCGCGACTCGAACGGTGCCCACTTCACTGAGACTGTCTTCAACGAAACTGTCCTCATTTCCGAAGTAGATGAGGGTTTGGACGGAGAGACCTTCTTCTTGTACGTTCTCCTCGGAGGAATCGTCATCCTTCTCTTGGTTCTCGGTCAGCAGATGCTCCTCGGTTCCTCTGGCAAGAGGAAGCGTTTCACCACCACAAAGAAGACCATCGAAACTGGAACCACCAGCGACGGCAACATCGATTACGACTGGGTTCCAGAAGAAACTCTTCGTGCTCTCCGTAAGTTTACTCATTTACATATTCGATATAAAACAGAAACCTAATTAGATTATTCCCTTGTAGAAAAATCACCACCCAAGTCACCGAAATCCAAGACATCTCCCAAGCCAAAGGCTAGCCAGAGCCCAAAGCAAAGCCAGAGCCCCAAACAAAGGAAGGCGAAACGCTCAGCTGGCTCTGATGATTAGAGTATAAGACTGTATGGTAGTGTTCTGTAATTTTATGAGAATTATGAGTTTTGTAGAGCTTGAGATGTTTTTTGTCTTCGTTACTTGAAGACCTTGAAGTTTTTCTTTATTTTTTTGATACTCTTTTTGTTTACGATACCATAATACTTTTTTTTTTAAACAAATAATTTCATTCATAAGTTATCCGTAAATAAACTTACAAAAGCTAAAAACACAAAAGTTGAGTTTCCAAGACTGTGCTGCAATAAAAGGCCGACGTACGTGGTTTTGTCGGTTATTTTCTTTTTTTTTAATAAAACTTAATTTTGTAGCACAATGAAAATTTGATAGAAAGAAAAGAATAAAGAAATTCAAAAAGAAAAACAAAGCTGTTTTTTTTATTTACAAGTATTCTTTAATCGATTGTTATCTGTTACGTGGCATGAGATTCAAGTTGGCTGATTTTGGAGGCTTACAAAAATATTAAAATGAAAAAAAAATGGGTTTCAGTTCGCTAAAATGTTCTGATATTTTTTTGAGATTGAACAAAACCAAAATACGATATACAACGTTAACAATCTTCTGCTAATGAAAGTTGGTGCAAAAGTTGCAAATTGCAAAGTAATGAAAATATGTATTATTACATTCCACTTGGTGTAGGTGTAGATGCACTCACCCACGTGTGAATTGTTTTGGGTGTGAATTTAGTTTACCTGCGGCCAAAATATCTTGACATAGTTTTATTTTCTTTTAAGGTTGTTATTTTTATCTTTAAAGGGATACCGTAACATGGGGTTACTTTGCTCCGTTTTTTGCACTATTTTTAGAAAACCTCTTAAAAATGGAAGAGAAATTTTTTTATCTGTTTGGTTTTTTTTTTTTTATTCATTGATAAGACATGAAATAATGCATTTATTCAAAAAAAACCATTCAAATAACAATATAAATATATTTTTTTTTAAGTTGAAAAGTGGGGCAAAGTTGTCCAAGGGACGGGGTTACTTTGCTCCACCTGAAATTTTTAACTATACTGCCTGTATTAAAAGAGCTGGAGCAAAGTTAGTGTTGTATTTTAATAGCCCTGGATCAATGCTTCACACAAAACTTTTTTTTTTTTTACAAAAAACAAAACAGCTTCTTTATTTCATTTATTAATTATAAATAAATACGAATTTAAAAAAAAAAACAAAACAGAAAACTTCATTAATAAACATAAATAACAATTTTTAACAAACGAAAAAACAATAAAAACATACATAAAAAACACATTTAATTATAAAAATAAAAATAATTTGAGGAACAGTAATTATAATGTTTTTTTTGTCAATTAAAAATGGAACTAAGTTCCTTGACATAAAAAGTTCCTCTTTTAGATATTTGCTTCGGTGGTTCAATGGAGCCTAAAACATCGCTCCAAGGGTATGTTAGTTCATCTTTTTGATTTGGCCATTTCCATAGCTTAAGCGATTTTCGCATAGAGTTGATCATTACCTTTTTATTATCAAATGCGACAATTTGTCCGGGGTATATTTGTCCCTCATATATAAAGGCAACAAACTTGCCTTCCTCTCGGACTATTTTCCCAAAGGTTACTTTATTCCGATCGCCTGTAGTTCTTCCTTCTATAAAATCGATGAATCGGTTTTCGTCTTCGTCCTCCTTAGCAAGATCCTCGTAGTTTACGTCATCACAAGAGTCATCGTCGAAAACCATGGCTTCTTCCATCATAAATTGAGATGTAGAGGGCTGGTTGTCATCATTCTCATGCCTGTGGTGAGAAGTGCTGGGAATATCGTCGTCATTCTCAATTGTAGCTGGAACTTCTCCAGAGGCTGGGGCGTCTTCGGTGGTGCAAACGCTTCTTCCAGCTGGAACGTTCATTTTTTGTCTTCTTTTTTTGACAACTGCAAGAGATTCAAGAAATGCTGACTGCACTGCACTTTCATTGCAAGTACTTCTTGGCATGCGGCTTAAAACTTCTTCCACATTCAGAGGAAATATTCCGCATTTCTTAAAACCAGATTTCAAATTAGCTTCAGCGTTTTCCTCAATTATTTTCATCATTTTAGCCAATAATGGTGGAAAGTTTTCCTTTTGAATGTTTGTATAACGCATACCGTCGAGAGTGCCCTTCCATTCTGCCAACACTTTTCGCCAAGCTATTTTTAATGGCCGGAAAAATGCCACATCAAGCGGCTGCGTCAAGTGGGTACTGTTGGGAAGACAAATTAAGTGTACATGGTTTTCTCGACACATTTTGCGATGACAGGTTATCACAGATTAGCACAATTTTTCCTTCAAGTTTTTTTAGTCTTGGTATCATCTGAAACTGAAGCCAATCTGTGAAAATATTGGCATCGAACCATCCAGATGAGCTAACATTATAGCGGCAGCCTTTTGGACCACATTCTGTCCATGTTGTCCACATTTTAGAAGCCCTATAAACTACATATGGTGGCAGTAGTTCTCCAGCGGCATTTCCACAGAACATGACGGACACAGACGTTTTTGAAGCGTTTCTTATAACCTCTGGATATTTGCATCCTTTTTTAACAATCACCTTTTTCTTTCCAGGGTCATCTGTAAGATTAGTCTCGTCGAAATTCCAGATGTTTGTGGGAGGCACATTCCTTGTTTCACTTGCCAAGTTCTCAAAAAAGCTTCGTAGCATTGGTTCATCGACTGCAGCTCGAGTGCGTTTTATATTTTCTGCAAAACGCACAGAAATTTCCGAGTGTCTAGCAATAAAAGCTTTTGCCCAGTCTAAGCCAGGGAAATTATTTTCAAATATTTGTACTGTACGTCCACAGCGGTTAAGGTAATTTTTAATTATGTGGCGCAATTCACTAATATTTATAGGAAATCCATACTCTCCCAAAGAGAGCAAGCAATCAATGAATTTGGCCTCTTCTTCTCTAGTGAAAATAGGTTGTTTTCCAGGCTTCATTATGTGTTTACCCTTTAGTTTGTTAAATATCGTTCTCCTAGGAATTTTATATTTTTCCTCTGCCTTCCTGTGAGAAATTTCACCTCTTCTAATTTCTTCCAGACATTCTCGTAGGGAATCTTCAGTGTAATCGGCGTATTTTCTTGTTCCCAAAATCCTTTTATATTTCCTTGGCATATCTACATAAAACAAATGTAAGTTCCTAACGTTAGCTGCATGTTTCAATTAATATAAACATAAACATAACAGTATAACCATACCTTTTTTTTATGTTTGGGGGTTACTTTGCTCCAGGGGCAAAGTAACCCCAAAACAAAAAAAAAACTGCTAAGTCACATAAAAAAAATGCAGTAAATATTATTTATCAAATAAACAAACAAATGCCATGCGCAAAGTAATAACAAAATAATATCATCACTAGAATATTTGTACTTACTTTGTTAATTATTACACAACTGGTTTTACAGACCAAATTTTTCAGCTAAAAAAAAACACGAATTTTTTTTAACCTCAACTTCACAGGTCAACTGCTTCTTACAAACTGCCGGCAGGTGGTCCGTTGCAACACGTGGCAGATGTATATATGTGTGTGTGTATATTACAGTAGCTTCGATATAGAGAATCTAACATGTCTGAGCGTGAATCAAGAAACTAACTCTTTTCGTCAGTGGCGCAAAGTTACCCCCGCTGGGGCAAAGTAACCCCATGTTACGGTATTTTTAATATACCCTAATTCAATTTTTAGGGAAGAGTTAAGTCAATTATTATTGAGGAGCTAAAAACATTTTCCAACGAGAATTTTTAAAACCACTACCCATTAAATATTGTAAGGTTGATCAACCAACAGGTTTGCATTTTTCTAAGTAGATTTATTTTACACTAAATTTGAAGACAAGTTAGAGTCATTTCAGATGAACTATAAGCCGCACAAGCAAATAGAAATAATCGAATACCTAATTGTACGTTGAAAACAGTGTGAGCAACAACAACACACACATTTTGAAGGCCAGGGGCCCTATTATGTAACTCGATTCTACTTTTGATTCTATTCGAAACCCATTTCCGATTCTACTTTCGAATCGTACTACGTATGAAAGTAGAATCGGATGCCGATTATGCCAACTTTTTTTCAAAAAGTTATGTACTTTCGAACGAGTATCGAGTTGTTTGACAGTTAAAAAAACAACAATACAAAAATAAAACATCAAATTTTTGAGCAAGAATAATTATTACAAAAATGGACACCGTTGGAATTTGGTTTAATATGCTGGGAAATGAAAAACGTGCAAATTGAATGCAGAAAAATAAGAGGTAATTCCAAAATAATGGAGCTGAACGGAACGCATTGTTAATGAAAAATATATACTTTTGTTTTAGTTTTGTTAAGACCCTTCGTCTTTTTAAAGACGGATTTAGGTTATTACTTAACACCAAATCATCTAACATCAATGGCGGATCCACGGGGGTTGGGGGTCATAGGGGTCATGACCCCCCCAGTTTACTTCCTTAAACTTTGTTGCTAAAAGTAGTACTTTTGACTGAAGATTGGACCATGATCATAATATAAATCGGATATTCAGATCCATTCCAAAAACACAGCACAAAGTTTTCAACTTTTGACCAATGGACGATCCAGGGAGGGGGGGTCATATGAGCCATAATTTAATATAGCTTATACAGTTAAGTTGTATAAGTAAAGATTTCATCTAAAGATTTGTTAGTAATTTAAAGATATTCGCCATAAAGTGGTTTGCTGTCAAAAACAACTTAAACGTTTGTTTTTACTCAATTTAGAATTTGAAAAAACTTTAGTCATACTTTAAATTATTTTCATAAACATTGTTTTAAAAAAGAGTAAATATTCAAGTTCTTAAAAAGAAACCTTGAATAAGAGATCATCAATGATCAAAAATGTATTTTTTTTTATTTAAAAAAAAAATACTAATTTTGTTTACGAAACTCGATATCTCAGAAAGGGGACATCATTTTTTGACGAAATTTAAATGTAAAATGTACATATGTATATTTATAAGCTCTTTATTAAGTGCTTACCAAAAATATTTTTAAAACAAAATTTGAAATGATTTTCGAAAAAAATATCTCAGAAAGGGGACAACATTTTTTTCATATCTATTGACATAAAAGCATTAAAACGTGTAATTTGTGTGGGCTAAAAAATCTTTTCTTCCCAAATTATTTGTTTACCTACCTTACTTTGTTTTAATTTAATTTTTTTGCGAAATTGTGTACTTAAATGCAACTATTTCCTTAAATTCAGGAACAAAACCTTTGTATCTCTACAATTTGTAAGTTTTGTTGACGCCTTTAAGATCAAAATACGAATAAGCAGATTGATAACGATAGTAATAAGAGACTCCCGGAAATTGAGTTAAACAAAAAAAAAACCGACATACATATCAGATCCTCGATAATTTTCTTAACTTTTGAATTTTTGCATTAATAGAAATGAAAACAAGAAAAGTGTTTTGATTTTTTGGGAAAAAGCAACGTTTCAAAACAATTTCCTACATTTCTGCGCGAAATGCACCAAACACCCTCTGAACTATTGTGTTTTAGCTCTTAAATATGGCATATTTAGAAAACTGTTATGACCTTGAAATGCTTTCTATACAGAGAGTCATCCAAATTAAATAGTTAGACCATACCTTGCTGGACAACAGTGTTCTTAAATATATTGATAACTAAAGTTGTCATTTTAGTAATTATTAAATTTTGTTAGCCTCCTTTACAAAGCATTAAAGAACATTTTTAAGCGGTGAGTAAAAACTCATCTAAGAGTGTGACCCCCCCTGATGAAAAGTCTGGATCCGACCTTATCTAACATGACTACTCGCAGAAGACAAAATGCTGTTTTGGTTATCATTAAGTTATCAGCACCATAAAAGTTTTTGGAAACAGGAAGTTACCAAAACCAAACAGCAAACCATGTCAAAAATACTTGTGAAGTTTTGACTTCAATCTAAAGAGTCATGTTGAATTTTGAAATGAATGAGGAAGAGAAACGAAAGTAAAAGACACTATTTTTGGCAAAAATCACAAATTCCCGATGTAATTCAGGTGGTATATGGAACTTATATTCAACATTTTACCTACACTTTGACAAAAGAAACTTTGGTCGCAAACACATTTGATGTAGAGTGATAATTTTCGATTTTGCCTTGTTTTTGAATTCTACTTTCGGGTTACGTAGTTCCTCGTTTGTTCGAAAGAATATAGTTGGCACTACTAGAACTATTCGATTCTCGTTAGTTCGAAAGTAGTCAAATGGGTACATAGTACCAATTTTTCGAATCCGAGCAATTTCATTGTAGAATAGAGTAATAAAAGCTAAAAGTGCTATATCTGTTACCTGGAAGAGGTGTCTTTCAAATAATTTAGTTGACCATAATGTCGAATATAAAGTTTTTCAATCTGTATCTGAGTCGGTGATGTTGTATGCAGCACAATCTTGGGGATACTGCCAGTATGAAACAGTGGAGAAACTGCTGCGGTACTACATCAAAAGATGTTTCAATCTGTCAAGCACAACGCCCAACTATATGATAAACATTGAAACAGGATTTTCACCACTTTTTATTAAAACTTTAAAGCTACACGCAGAATATGTAATTAAAGTCCTGCAATTACCGGAGGAGAGGCTTCCAAAAATTATTGCAAGAAAGGTAATAGAGAGAAGAACACTATGGTACAAAAAGTTAGAAGAGCTTGCAACCTACAGCGGAATGGAGTTCAACCCAAGCGCGGATCCAGACTTTTCATCAGGGGGGCGGGGGGTGGTCAAACTCTTAGATGAGTTTTTACTCACCACTTAAAAATGTTCTTTAATGCTTTGTAAAGGAGGCTAACAAAATTTAATAATTGCTAAAATGACAACTTTAGTTATCAAATTATTTAAGAACACTGTTGTCCAGCAAGGTATGGTCTAACTATTTAATTTGGATGACTCTCTGTATAGAAAGCATTTCAAGGTCATAACAGTTTTCTAAATATGCCATATTTAAGAGCTAAAACACAATAGTTTAGAGAGTTTTTGGTGCATTTCTCGCAGAAATGTAGGAAATTGTTTTGAAACGTTGCTTTTTTCCAAAAATACAATACACTTTTCTTGTTTTCGTTTCTATTAATGCAAAAATTCAAAAGTTAAGAAAATTATCGAGGATCTGATATGTAGGTCGGGTATTTTTTAACAAAGTTTTTTTGAACTCAATTTCCGGGAGTTTCTTATTACTATCGTTATCAATCTGCTTATTCGTATTTTGATCTTAAAGGCGTCAACAAAACTTACAAATTGTAGAGATACAATGGTTTTGTTCTTGAATTTAAGGAAATAGTTGCATTTAAGTACACAATTTCGCAAAAAAATTAAATTAAAACAAAGTAAGGTAGGTACACAAATAAGTTGGGAAGAAAAGTTTTTGTAGCCCTCACAAACTACACGTTTTAATGCTTTTGTCAATATATATGAAAAAAATGTTTTTCCCTTTCTGAGATATTTTTTTCGAAAATCATTTTAAATTTTGTTTTAAAAATATTTTTGATAAGCACTAAATAAAGAACTTATAAATATACATATGTACATTTTACATTTAAATTTAGTCAACAAATGATGTAACCTTTCTGAGATATCGAGTTTCGTAAACAAAATTAGTATTTTTTAAAATAAAAAAAAATTACATTTTTGATCATTGATGATCTCTTATTTAAGGTTTCTTCTTAAGAACTTGAATATTTACTCTTTTTCAAAACAATGTTTATGAAAATAAAATTAAAGTATAACTTAAGTTTTTTTCAAATTCTAAATTGAGTAAAAACAAAAGTTTTAGTTGTTTTTGACAGAAAACCACTTTATGTCGAATATCTTTAAATAATTAACAAATCTTTAGATGAAATCTTTACTTATACAACTTAACTGTATAAGCTATATTATATTATGGCTCATATGACCCCCCTGGATCATCCATTGGTCAAAAGTTGAAAAATGTGTGCTGTGTTTTTGGAATAGGGCTAAAAATCCGATTTATATTATGATCATGGTCCAATCTTAGCAACAAAGTTTAAGGAAGTAAACTACAAAATTTTGTTTTCATATATAAGAAATAAATAATTTAAAATATAATGCGGGTCATGTCCATTAACGCAACACGATTAGTTTTGAATTAAAGGGAATTCCTTCGAAAAAACAAAAAAATTATCTCCCCCCGTGGATCCGCCATTGCCTGTGGGTGTGCATTCGAAGACTTTCCAAGCCGGAGCGCTCTACGTGACCCAGCCATCTTAGTCGTTGGACTTTTACCCTTATGTCTAAGTCTACGTCGATGAGAGAGCCCCTACAGCTATTCGTTCCATCTTCTCCTCGCTCCCTTTCTTTGCATACGGGATCGTAGATCGCACGAAGAACTTTTCTCTCGAACTTTTCTCTCTCATTTTTGCCGCTCCGCCGCAATATTCACAAAAGCCCCATTGACATCACGCTGAGTTCTTCAGATTATGTCAATATCATCAGAATATTATGCTAGTTATTGAACAAACTTTTGTAAGACAGTGCCTCTAGTGTTGACGTGGAAGCTCTGCGCTATTCTTTTAAGTACGATTTTAAAAAAATCGCATGACAGCGCATCTTTTAACATCGAAAGGTTCTGTTAAGCTGTTTCCAACCTTTAGGATCAGCTTGAATTCTCCATGGTCATCCTGCACAAACGGACGAGTTTGGCAGTGATGCCAAAACTAGTCATGGCTTTATATAGCGCGTCCCTGTATATACTGTCATATGCGACCATGAAATCGATGAAAAGCTGGTTAGCCTCGATTTGATGTTCTTGGGTTTTTTCCACGATCTGCTATAATGTGAATATTTGATCGACTCTGCAATTTTTTGGTCTAAAACCACACTGATAAGGTCCTATTACGGCAGAGAAGATTTTGTACGCAATGTTGAGAAGACTGATTCCTCTATAGTTGGTGCAGTTTGCAGGGTCTCCTTTTTTCAGAATCGGCCAAACAATACTGAGGTTCCATTCATCGGGCCTGCTTTCTTCCGATCATATCTTAATCTTACAGATAAGTAGGTGCATGCTCCTAAGCAAATTATCTCCAGCTGCTTTTAGGAGCATTTAAACTTTTTTTCAAGTGTCCTTCGCCCGAGATTTAAAAAGCTAAAAGCTAAAAAACTTTTTTCAAAATGGTTACAATCAAGAAACAAAAAAAGGCATTGGATTCCACCACCACTCGTTTGGCATCAGTTATGAAAGCAGGCAAATACTGTTTGGGTTATAAACATACTTTGAAGACATTTCGTCAAGGCAAAGCTAAATTGGTCCTTATTGCCAGTAACACCACTGTTCTGATGAAATCCGAGATTGAATACTACGCCATGTTGCCAAAGACTGAAGTCCAGCACTACAGCGGAACCAACATTGAATTGGGTACAGCTTGCGGTAAATACTTCCGCGGGTGCACACTCTTTATCACAGATCCTGGTGATTCCGATATTATCCGCTCAGACAACAACTAAATTTTGAGTTGATTGGTGGCGCGTGCCTCTCAATTGTGGCGCGTGCTGTTTAGCATGTCGTACCGTCTTGTTGAAACCACATGTCATGCAAGTCAAGCTCTTGCATTTTCATCAAAAAAAGTTGTATACCATTTCACGGCAACACTCACCATTCACAGTTACGTTACGATTCACATTATCTTTGAAAAAGTACGGTCCAATCACGCCTCCAGCCCATATACCGCACCAATCTGTGGATTTTTCTGGATGCATTGGTAGCTCTTGCAATGCTTCTGGCTGATATTCACTCCAAAATCGACAATTCTGCTTATTTACGAACCTATTGAGCCAACAATGAGCTTAGTCGATGAACACAACTTTCTAACATAACAGAGCACGCATTTTGAAAATAAAATTCAATAATTTGCAAGCGTTTTTCGTTTGTAAGACGAGATTTATGGTTAAATTATAGACCAAACTGAAGATGTTTGACAGTAAAATAGGGAACGAAACGTGGGTCAGATGTTTAAACCTAGTATTGCCAAAAAGATAACAGCTAAATGAAATAGTTTGATTTCAAAACCTATTTTTGCTCACGAGATTTTTAGTCGAAAACCGATTTTTACCAATTTTAGTAGCATTTGTTAAATGTTTTCATTTCTTGTATAAACAAGTATAAATTGAATAAATGAGACACAGAGAACCGAACATCAGTTTTTATCAAATTTTCGTACTATTTTTTGTAAATATTATTTTTTTTTATGAAAAAAAACGGGCTGATAGATTGAAGCCGTAATCTCAAATTTTTGAAAAGATATTTGAGTAGAAAATCAGTTTTTGACAACTTTTAGTAATGTTTTTTTTTTGTAGGTCTTTATTTTTTTTAAAAATGTCGTTGCATACAGTTGTTTTGGAGATAAAATCATTTTTTTCTTAAAATATTCGAGGGACAAATATTTTTTTCAGTTATTTTGATCTATAAAAAAAAGTTAATTGGATTTTTTTTTCGAAAAATATATTAGTTTCGTATCACGTCACAATATGTAATTTAAAATTGAATTCAAGCCTTAACCGTTATTGATTCGTGAGATATTTTGGGTTAACCAAAATTCAATTTATTTCAATTTAATCTGATTTTGTTTTCTGAGGGATCAATTTTTCCGATGACAATTAAAACATTTTTCACGTTTTGGTAAATCGTTTTCAGTGCTCAGAAAATTAAATCATGTCATATGGCTTCCTACTGATTTCGATTCTATTCAAATGAATCATATTTAAATTTGAACTACAAATCTGTTTTTATTATCACTTTCGATTTTTTTGATTTTAACTTGAAAGAAAGTTATGTTGAAAGATTTAAAAAACGTACGACAATGACGTAAAGAGTCGTCTGTCGGGTAAGTGAAAAGATACAAATAATTTTAAATTTAAGTACATTTATAAAAAAGATACAATTTTTGATTTTAGATAAATTTAAAGAGAAATTCTAAATTTTAAAGTTTTAAAGTGATGTGTACACGTTCATAATATGTAGTTCACACTATTTTCAAATCCAATAAACTGTGCTAAGAATTGTTTTCTATAGCTTATAGCCACGTAAATATAACTCGAGATTAGCCTTGCACTTTCCGTTAAGGACAGCAATAATGTCAGCTTCATTTAGAGTTGCCTTTTCAAAATGTCTTACCCTAAATTCTCTTAGTACGGGACACCTGCCTAGGAAGTGTTATAAATCTTCTTCTTCTCTCATGTTGCACAGGCTACATAATTTTGATGCGTTGTTGCCTCCACGCTTATTTCCATTGAGTGGAAATTCCAAAAATGTTGTTTTGCTAAGAGGATTTTGGTAAGTTGCTTAGGTAGTCTCGTGTCACTGTATTCAAATATAGTCTTTTGTACATATCTAATGGTAACTTTAAAACTCTTTTCAGAAAGTATCGTTGTAGCTTATCCACTTCATCAAAAGTTCCAAAACCCAAGACTTGTGCACTATAAGTTTGAATAGCTCTCCATACTGCCAAAAAGAGTTTCCATTTTGAACTGAGGTTTATATTCTGCTTACTTAAAAAACAATGCCATGTCGCGTTAATACTGTTCTTTGCTGCTGCATTTCTTTTTTCTACATGCTTAAAAAAGTCCATCTTTGGAGTGAGCAGAACACCAAGATATGTGTACTGGGGTACTATCTGAATTTCTTCTCAGTTGAAGATCCACTTTTCCCTATTTGATAGCCTGCCACCATTTCTGAAGACCATAATTTCCGATTTTGAGAGATTCACTTCGAGATTCCAATTGGAGCAGTACTCTTCAAAACGTTCTATCATGCGTTAAAAAACCTCCACATCCTCTGCTAAGATCACCATGTCGTCAGCATACAGCAACAATCTTATATTTAAACTGTCGTTATTAAGACCTCCTTCAATAATCGCATGTAGATCATTTATATATAAAGCGAAAAGTAAAGGTGATAAAAGGCATCCTTTTTTCAACCCATATACTATTTCGAAGTACTCCGATAACTCCCTTTCTGTCCACACTGCTGATTGAGTATCAGAATATATGCACTCTAGCAAGTTTACAAATTAAGTTGAGACTCCCATTTAACGTAACTTGAGCATTAATAGTTGTCTGGAGATTTTATCAAAAGTCGCCTTTAAGTCCACGAAAAAAGCAAAGACTTTTTTTTTCATCCAGCTTAATATGTACAACAAGCGCCAAGTTATAGATATTATCAAGCCAGCATGATATTATGTTAATATATTATTTTGTTCCACCCAATTATACAACCTTTCATTAAGGACTCCCATCATGATTTTTGCTATACAATTCATGAACGAAAATTCCCTGTAATTGCTTGGATCATATGTGTCACCCTTTTTGAAAATTTGAAAAATCACAGATTTAGTGAAAGTTTCTTCTACCCTGCATTCTTCTAATATTTTGCTGTATGTCGTTGCGAGTTGTTCCAAAAAAGGGTCTGTAGCATTTATTATGAACTCAACCTCTCTTGGCATCTTATTGAGCTTAACGTTTCCCAGCATATTCCTTAATTCAACATCACAAAATGGCATATCTAATGTTGAGTCCTCGACGTAGTTCGCTACATAAAGTGTGCTGCTCATGTCTTGCCTTGGATTTAGAAGTAGAAGGTCTCTGAAATATGCTTGAAATTCCAAAGCGGTTATGTCATTAAAATCATTAAAAAAGTTTAACAACATAATTTGTTTTAATAAAAAAGAATAATAGGCCACCCTATATGTTTTGTTCGAATGTATATTTTTTTAATAGAACTTTTATTTTTGATAACTTAGTAAATAAAATGCTGAAGACATTTTTTTTTGTAAAAATTAGATTATATATCCATTGCTCAGACTAAGCTTTTTCAACGGAAATATCTCAAGAATCAAGAGAGATATCGACTTCAAACACATTTTGTTTTACAGATCCATGTAAATGATCAAAATGTTAAGAGAGGGTTGTCTTAGAAATCCGTTGAGAACTTTTTTTTTAATACTATTAAGCTTAAAAAATGAAAAATTTGGTTGACCCCCAATATCTCACAAACCAATAATACTAATTTCTTTAATTAATTTTACTTTACATATTACATACAAAAAATAATCTACACATTTTTTCCACCGTGTTATAGTACCCGATGAATAAAGTTTAAACGTTTTATTATTTGATCAAATTTAAGACAAAAAGAATTGACAGTATAAAAAATATCACAAAATTGATTAGATTTCTGATTAAAGATAATATCGTGTTATAACTTAGCCTCAAAAAGGTTGTTTAAGCCACAAACCAAACTCTTGTGCTTTTTTAAATTAACTTCAACTTAATTGCATGACATACTAAATAAACCATCAAAAAAGAGTATAATATCTCAAAACCCTACTGTTTTCTAAGCCAAACCTTCTTCTAAATGCTACTTATTCATTATAAACTCACTTCATAAGAAAACTCAACAGCTTTTTCCTTTTTCATATAGTAGGTATTAGTCTATACATTACACAGACTATACCTTCTATGGAATTATATCACTAATACGAAGTCATCATAAGTTCCCTTCCATGACGAAAGAAATATTATTCTCTATATCTGATTTGACTGAAATTAATTAGACGTAAATTAATTCAAAGCTTAAGTAGGTATTATATGTGTGTCAATATGTACGTACTTTACACGAATCTTATCTGACACACCTTAACAAGAAAAGGAAAGCTTCGTTCATTTGTTTTTTTCTTCACACATTTCTAAATTTTATACTCTGTTGCATTCATTCTCCTAAAGAATCCAGTCTAAGTACCTGCGAGGACGAGCCCTATAGAATGTTCAAAAGTTTGCCCTTGAACGTGATTGTAGACGAACTCTGTTAAGTACTAGAGATTCTCTTTTTAGTCGTCACTACCAACATTCGTTGAAAAAAAAAGATGACAAAATTTATTGTACATAAAACTTTTGACACAAGTGAAGAATCCTAAGGTTTTTTTTTCTACGCAAGGCCAAAGGCCACTAAAATATTTACTCCATGGATACCTGCTCCCCAGTCAGCGAGGCTTACATTAACCTTACATACAAAATAAACAGAAAATATATTGCCATACAACTACATACCTACATAAGTGTGTTAAGCTCGAGCAAACCTTTAGACCAAAGAGCGATTCAGTCTTTTGAAAACAACAAACATTTTTTACAATTAAAAACCTTGTCATATATACAAATAATTAAGACAAAAAGTCATAAAGGTAGGACAACGTTTTATGTAAAATGTAGGTAAATATCTCTCTGCCAACTCATTATTGTCAGTGTGAAAATATCACCTCACAAAAATAAGCATTGTTTTAAACCTGCCAAGTACCCATAAATATCAAAAGCCTTTTTACATACAAATAAGTTCGTAAAATTTGATATATCGTTCAAGTTCATGGTGTTTTTTTTTTTTTTTTTTTTTGAAAAATTGCATTTTAATATCAAGCCATTTCCATTAAAAACCTCACATGAAATATCATCTTTATCATCACAGGTCTCGCACATATGAAAACTTGTAGGTTGGTAGGGCAGGTAGAGATAGAGAGGTATCCCTACAACAACTTGTAGATATACGAATTCAAATACCTAAGGTAAATGATAGAAATTCAAAAAATTTTGATATCCAATTGGTATAAAAAAGAAGAGACAGAGGCGGGAGTAAATATGAGAGTAAAATTTCAAGTATAAACAATAAAGAAGGGGTAAAATCTCGTTGTCTGTTTTGCTTTGCAGATTTTTCACTTTACGAAGGTAAATATACACATTCATTTTTATATACTTATGTATATAGTAACGTCTGTCACCAGGTACATCCTTACAAACATCATACATTTTGCCAAGTTTCTTTTAAATTGTGTTACTTAATAAGTTTTTGTGTTTTAAAACATTCGAGCTTTTTTGTCTATACTCGACTCGTACCTTCCTTTCCTTGGAGTTGTTGAAAACATGTGTGTCCTGAACAAAGTGTGGCATGCGTAGTAAAATTCCTAAAATAGCAACAGATTTTTTTCTCTCATCTTCGAACAAAGCTTTTTTATATCAATGTCACCGAGGTTATCATAAATGACGTCAGAAGGATACCAAATTCAAGAATAGGGAAGCTTTAAAAAACACAACAAAAAATTACCCGAAAGACCTGAAATATTTTGAAACAATGATAGTGTGTCCTTTGTAAATGAAATTTTGGTACTATATTAGCTCAAAGAGTCTCTAGGCTAGGTTATACCATCATTGAAAAGGAAAGATGCGCAACAGCGAAAAGCATCATTAACCGTGTCAACAGACGTTCAAGAGCACAAACCTAAAAGCACAATGAAAAAATAACTCAAAACAAGGAAAAATAACACCAAAAAGTTTATATATTATATTTTATACCAAATCATCATGTTTATATATGTATGTATATGTCTGTAGATATATACTTTATATTTATATATAAGAAAATTTATCCAAGGCTTATGTTTTACAAACAAAAAATAAATGAGAGTAAAACTTAAAAGGACGAAAAGGAGAGCAAATACCGAGCACCGACTACGAATACGACTACGACTACGTCGACGACATCGGCCAGGAAAGACACACATTTCTCGCCGCGTAGATACATACGAGTATAATACTATATCCAGAGAAATCTCTGCTTAAAACCATCAACAGCAGAAGCAGCAGGAGCAGCAGCAACAGCAACAGCAGCAGCATAGTCCCCAAACGTGGGACGGTGGTATCTTCTGCTGTGTAATAATATGGCATTCCAGAACATCCTTGTTAACTTAACTAGAGAGTGGTTTAACTAAAATGAGGAGCGGGTACAAAATATAGCTTAGCTGCTTTTAAAGGAAATAAGTTTATATATTTTTCAATTTGTTAATTTGTGAAATAAACCTCATTTGTGGCTGATGACAAAACAAAAACAACAAAAATTAATTTAAAACAAAAAAGTTAAGAGAATCCAAGAACTATACCTACAATTAATTTTAAAAATAGTGAGAGTGAGTGTAAACTAAATTAAAAGTGTAACCACCGATTAAGTACCCACAACCAACAACAAATCAATTTTCTCGCAATTTAACTTTTATCACCATCACTGTAATTGAATTTCGCGCTTACCTGCTTTACGGCTGCTTTAATGGTTAACACGCTCCTCCTCTGTCGACTAGGATGAGTATGTGGAATAAGTCAGAACGTGTGTTATTGTTTTTCGCGGGGTAAAATATCTATTTTTGGGACATTTATAATTTCAAAATAAATATTAAATATTAAAAAGAAAATCTAACAAAAACAGGAATTAGGATACAAACGAGCAAAGTACAATCATAAGGTAAGCTTATATCTATACAAATTTTTAAAGTGTTTTCTTAAAAAAAAAGTATCTATCACTCTTATCATCAATATTATGTTAATTTATTTTTGAATTAACGATAAATTTATTTGGAAAGGTAGGTAGGTACGTATTTAGATGTAGATACGAATGTTAAATCATATTTTTTCATTTTCAATTTTCAATTGAGCTGAGCTGAACTGAACTGAGCTAAGGACTCTTGAGAGTTTTAAAGGACCTCTGCTAACCCAGGGACTTTATTTTTGTTTAGGTTGCTTGGAATGGTGTTATTTTTGTATATATATGTACATTTATATATATATTTTGACATTCCTTTGACTGGGAAGTGACTTTGTAGAGTATTTTATCATTTTGTGAGATGATTTTATGCGCATAATATCAGGTTTCTTTTTAATATTCGCTTAACCCGGAGTTTTTCTTTTTGTCATACTTAAAAGAATTCCCCGATGTAGAATCCTGAATTTTTTCTTGATTTTTAAACAGAAATTGGGTTACAAAAATATTGTCGAAGGTATTCCATTTCAAGAAGAAGGATATATGGGGTGACGACGCGAGGGAAGTGGGGTTCAATTGATTGTGAAAAAAAATTCAAAAATATTTTTAAAGCGTAGACAAATTTATTTTTGAATTGGAATTTTCTGTATTTTCGACGTTAGTACAATTCACTACAGACTTTCTAGATATGGTCTTTTTTTGTACAATAGGTACTCGTACTCGTATGTTGGCAGATAGGTAGTTAGTACATATATAAATCTATAATTATCTCCTCTTCATACCTACTCGTATATGTACCAATCTATCGATTATAAATGAAAATTCAAAAATAGCTTTTATAGCAGCCACCTCTTGCTCATAACATATTTTACCTACATACATACTTATATGTTATATACGGGAAGATAGAGATGTTGTGGAATGAAAACCATATTAAAGGATTTAACAAAGCAGTTTAAATTGTTCGTGTGTTTCGAGATAGAATTTCGAAATGAAAATTAAAATGGAGCAACAGTTTGTACATAGATATGTATGTTATGTACTTATACATCCACTAAAGTATAGACGATGATATAGAAGATTGGATACGAGGACGAAAGTGTTGATTTTTTGGGGACAAAATATTCATTAACTATAATTTACATATACATATGTACCTTATATATTAATTTAATGTTATTAGAGTTTTTTTCTTTTAATTGATTTTTAAGTTTAAATTCGTTCATTCTTTATTAAATTTTATGCCACCATTGAAAAATGTGAAAATCAAATTATTTTTGAGTGTTTTTTAATTTTGAATTTTCAATTCAAATTGAAGATGAATGGAGAAGTGCGTAATATGAATATAAATTAGGGCTAAGAGTCAGGAAGTGTCTTCTCAATATTGTTAAAGAAATATAATACGAGTACATAAGAGATTTTTATACGTACATAAAATGCGTTCTATTGAAACGAAAATCAATGTTTATTTAAATCAAATTACCCAGAAATAAGAGCAAACAAAAATCTGATGTGAATTTCCCTAAATCGTCCAACTGTGCGTCCAGCTGCGCTTGATTAAAATATTAATAAAAAGCAACAACATTTTTCTTAAAAAAAAATAAATCTGTTCCGAATGTTGATTTTGAAAATAAAAAAAAGTGTAGGTTAAAGGTACCACTTAAAAAAAAGAGGAAATTGAACATCCTTCCTCATATGTTCTTACTCCTGCTCAACAACTCACAATCAATGCACAGCTTTCCTCTTTATATGAGCAGGCAGAGCTCGCTGTATTTTCTTATTTAAATGGATTTTAAATTCTAGTTTGAATTTTTTGTCTGAATGTTTATTTTATAACAAGTGTCGCAGGATATAAAGTGTGTCTTTTAAATCTTTTTTAGAAACTTTAAACAAAAAATACAAAAATTCATTTCACCGTAGAAATACAAAGAAAAACAAAATTGAAAATCCACTTCGAAACGTGTAGTCACTTGAATTTTGTCAAGGGTTTTAGTTAATTAATTTATAAATTAAGGTGTGCATTCATTTTACGCTTTAGAAGTATACGAAGGTACCTATGTACGTACATACATAAGTGCTGAAATACAAAATTAAATTAAAGACTTTAACTTGTATCAACTTAAGGTGAAGTGATTTAGAGTGATTTAAGGAGTGTAATAGTTTTTTTTTTGCGAAGACTGTAAAAGGTAGTCCTTCTATTTATTAAATAAGAAAAAGCTGACAATATATACAAGAAAAAACATTCCTTGAAACATGTTGTTTTAAGTCTTCTTTGCATGTTATTTTTACAATTATATAGCTGCATGATAAGGGCTATTTTTTCAATACACAGTTAAAACGAAATCTTCAACTGAAGGCTAACATTTATTCTGGTAGTTTACTGATTTATTATTTGAGAATTTTTTCTTAATATTTACACTTCGTGTCAAATGAATAGGGACAAGTTTTTTTTGTTTTTATTTAACTATATTTCTCAAGCGTTGAAGTTTTTTTTAAACCCAAAAATGTGATTAGGTATGCATTAAGTTTATATTGCAAAAACTCTTTTAAATTAAGTTGATAAATACAAGTTTTATAACGGTTTTTCAAAAGAAGGTCTTAAATTTAACTGTTTTTTTTGTGTCACATGAATAGGGACAAGATCTAAATTTACCTAAGACCCTTTCATGTAAAGAAAATAACAAAAAAACTTAGGTAAATACTGGTTTAATTGAATGGATTAAAATAATTTTTACTAATGTGTGCTGCCTCCTGATTTCTGAATTACTTGAAGTAACCTGTGGTGCATGGATTCATAGAGTGCTGTCCGATGATCGGGTGGGATAATTGAATCCTGGACTATTACGTTATTCTTTGTAGACTTTTCTTGAAAGCCTTCATCACACGTTTTCCATGATGTTGAGGCCAGGAGAATATTGGGCCATGGTAACAGGTTCATATTAAATCCAGGGTTTGTTGTCAGTGTGGTATGTGTATTATATTTTTGAAAAGTCCATCGTTGTCCATCAAATAATTCAGAAAACTGCGGAAAAGCTCGCCCCTTCTGTATCACTCGAGAAACAGTCAATTTAATAGCATTTACTCCAACGTATACCTTGATTTTATTGATGAAAGCCAATTAAATGATGTAGCTTTTTTAATTCTTCCTTTGTTGTTTTTTTTCCATACCTCTCTGCGTTCTTAAGGTAGTTGTATACAACATTTAAACTGCTTCTAATTTTGCTGGCTATAAAACGGGTGGTTTTGCCGATATCCCGGTTAGCTCGAATTTGGCCTATTTCCACCTTGGTTTGACCCTTACCCATACTTCTTGATCCTGTGAAATTAATACTAATACTAATGTCGCAAACAATCAATTTTATCTGATTTAAAACACGCTAATAGGCAATGTAGATATTGTCTATATTCAAGAGACACAAAAAACAGACACTTTTTATGACCTTCTTACGAAAAACTGCCATAGGACTTGTATTTATCAAGTTAATCCAAACAATATTTTTAAAATATTAACTTAAACGTACCTCATTCATTCATTTTTCTAAAATACTTAAGGGTTTAAAAAATAATCTCAAGTTAAAAAAAGAACAAATTTGTCCCTATTTATGTGACCCGAAGTGTATGTTTTTTTAAAATATGTACAAAACTAATAAAAACATATTAATCTATCTAAAAAAGGTATAGTAAAAAAGTTTAGTTAAAATGTTTTGTTGTTTTTTTTTGTGGAATTGGAAAAATATCTTTCTAAAGAAAATCTCCATCAAATAAATCTTAAAGGAATGAATTTCTATTGTCAAATGTCAAAATCCCCAATTTACAGTTTGTCCATTACAACCATTTTTCTTATGGCATGTGCTTACGATGGCCAACAAAGGTCTTGTAACTATCAATAAAATTCTACTTTTTTAAAGGTTTATTAATGAAATAAGTTCAAATTTGACATCAAGATTCCTCCATCCCAAAGTCATCAGGTAACTTGAACTTTTAAAATTATATAAGGCTTTTTGATGCTACGAAAGTTCATGAAATTTAGATTCTTATTTTTATTATTCAGTTCAAATATCGGGTATTTTTTGACGTGTGGTTTTCTGGAAATACTTTAATCAGAGGTTGTCTTTTTGACAGCTATCACTTGATTTATGCTCAGTTTCGTTTGTTATTTCATACGGAATAGACTTATTTTTGAACAACGTTTACATAGAGTGCGAGTTTTTTTACTTTTAAATAATGGTTTAGTTCGGGCTACGCATGCCCTCCGTTCAATAATAATAGACCAGCAGAGTCGTTAATTCCAGCAGCCATAGTTTCCCACCACGTTTTTGCTAATGGATAATGGGCATTCTCAAAAACAGTACAGAGCTATTGCTGTGGAGTAGAGTATCGAAGAAGACTCAAATGAGTCCACCATTCATCTTATAGGAAGGACCTTGGTTAGCGTTCTTAAAAAATTGTGCAAAAATTGAAGCCGAACTACCATCAGCACATCGAATGTTCGATGAATAAGCCCAAAACGGATCAAATTCTGTTCAGCGATCATTTTTGGTTAAATGGGTACGTTAATATGCAAAATTGCAATATTTGGAGTAATCATAATCCACAAAAAATGTATGAGACACTCACCGTTATATCATCAACAATTCACTGTTTGGTGTGCTCTATGACCAAAAGGAATCAGTTGCCCACATTTCTTTAAAAACCGAAGCCGACTATAATGTAACAGTCAATCGAAAACGCTATCGAACCACGATCAATGAATTTTTCGTTCCTTAATTGGAGGATGTTATGTGATGATGCTTTATGCAATACGGCCAACAAAACAATCAATTTATTGAAGAAAACTTTTGGTAAGCACCTCCAAGATCATGCAATTTAACACCGCTGGACTAATTTTTGTGGGATAATGTGAATTCGCTTGTCTATACGCAGATAATCAAGAGACAATTAAGGCCTTAGAAGTAAAGAATTGGCGCGTTATTGTTTTGGCCTCTCGGTTGGTTCTTTATAATAACATTAAATTATATGCGTTATATTTCTTGTTGAAAACCACATGTCTAAAAATCGCAACCTTTATTTCGGATTTTCATTTTCTTTTTAAATAATTTTATGTTAAACCGTTTATTTTTCAACTGCATATTATCTTTGTCAAAAAAATTGTTTTGGAGATTTTCTTAGAGGAGATATTATTGAGCAAGATTTTGGATTTATGTATCTTAGCTTTGGGAAAAACGAAACGAAATCATCAGTTCTTCAAAACGTTTTAAGGTTTTTAGATACAAAATTCAAAAATATTTTCATGAAAGTATAATTTTTGTAATTGCAATATTTCAAAAACAAACTTTTGATAAAAATTCTGACGTAAAATTGTCAGCTAAAAAAATCGAGATTTTTGTTTATCGGAAAAAAATTAGTTCTTGAAACACATTGTTGATTTTAAATGTTTTAAGATAATTTTATTAAAGGACGTTGTTTCTGATAGCTCCTTGCGTACCACAGGA
Source organism: Eupeodes corollae (assembly GCF_945859685.1). Taxonomy (NCBI): domain Eukaryota; kingdom Metazoa; phylum Arthropoda; class Insecta; order Diptera; family Syrphidae; genus Eupeodes; species Eupeodes corollae. The sequence continues at coordinate 42,165,654 of NC_079148.1, forward strand.
AGAGTAATTCTTTTTTTTTAAACGGATCGAAGGAAAATAAAATGATAAAACGTTAAAATGGTCACTTCGAAGTAGTCGAGTTTCTACTTTTCAAAATGTTGCATGCAAAAAAATTTTATTTTATAATTATTTATTATTAACTGAATTCGTAAAATGTTTTGATAAAAAAAACACACTCCATATTGCAATCCGTTTGCTTATTCATATTAAATAGTACAAATTAAACAGGTACCTAACCTTACACAATAAATTTTGATTAAAACAAAATTACTAGAATTTTTATTTTGGGCAAATTAATTTTTAAGTTTTTTAAAAGCAGAAATTTGCCAAAATGAAAAATTCTCAATTTTTAAAAGATGATTTTTTTAACATTATAAGATGCTGAAGTTTGTTTTTTTCTTTCACATTTCTCTTGTTTTTAAATTTGTTTTATTTTATCATGAAAACCTTTCAAATTCTTTCTTTAGTGGTACACATTATAACTTTATAAAAAATTAATCAAGCATTGCTTCTGTTCAATATATTAGTTCATATGTGAATATGTATATAATATAGACGTATAATATCCTATTCTTCTAAAGGTATACAAATATCTACCAACTCCAAACTTATTGTCATCAAACCTATGACTGACTTCTTCTGCTTCCAACAATATATATGTATGTATAAAATGGTTATCTTCTTTGTCCATTTGCTTTTCATGCCATTCATTTTCTATACCTACACTTCATATACCTACCTAACTTCTACCTATCTTTATATACACATAGGATTTAACTTTTCCATTCAAGTGAACAATTTAATTAAAGTTATAAAAGCTTTAAATTAATTTAATTGCGTTCTTCTACTATAAGGGGGTTAGCAATAACAAACAGAAAAAAATATAGAAATACTTTATAAAGGTACCTATACTTTTTTCTATACTAAAAATCGCCAGTGTCAGCGGAAGGATTATTAAATTTCGCCTTGTTTGTTGATGATGAAGCTGATGATGACGACTTACGTCGACGACGACGATGAGTAATTGAGTATGGTTTTAATTTTAAGGAGAATTGCAAAGTCGATTAAGAACTTTATACCGATATGGAGCTACTTGACGAGATTATTTAGTTCATTGAAAGCTGTATTAATATTATATAGGAGGACTATTGTAGTAACCTACAACAATTTAGAGAACATTGAGACTAAAATACCTACGAGACAGATCCTTTGTACATATATATAATTAAAATAAATTATACGTCAACACCATGTGGATTCGTATTTTAGCTTTTGGTAAGCATTTTAAGCTTCGGAGCATACGGAAGTGCTTGGTAAAATTCGTAACAAACTCCGATGATTTTCAAACTCTATTTGGTTATCTAAAAGCACAAGTGATTCTTGAGTTAAAACACTTCAAAACCTCGTAACATTAACAGACTTTAAGAATTAGAATCATATTATTAATTGCGCACAAAGGAATATTCTGGCTTTATAAACAATGAACAAAAGTAGAATATTAGCAGTTTTTGCTTTAAAGGCGTGGCATATGCCCACTTTCTTATAACTGGTATCACCTGAAAGAAGCACTACCTGTTTTTGTAGAATAAAGACATTTTGTAGAAAGGTATATGCAAAAAAAAAATTGAAAATTATAATTTTCAAGCCAAAAAGGCGTGGTTTCCACCCATTTTTTAGAAATATGAATTTGGATAGATTGTTAGAAGTTAGTGTGTATTAACACTACGTTCAAGGGAATCATTGAAAAATCAATATCTTTCTGAGGCGGATTATTTTAGTACGATTTCGGTTAATTTTTAAGCAATCGGTTTTCTTAAATTTTTTAAAAGTAAGATAATCCTTAAAAAAAAACATAATCTTTCAAAAACTGACCATTTTCTAGAAAACAAAAATGTTGAAATGTTTTGATTGTCAAACATTATTTAAACTGTATGAGAGCTTGTTAATAAATAAAATTATGGAAATCGGGTTATGAGTTCCTGAGAAGATTTAAAAACAAAATAAAAGGCTGGGATGCGACCGACACTGATAACTTCCCATCCCCTCTATAGATTTTTCTTGCTTAAAAGTTTGAACTTTTTCGTGTTGGGTTAAAAAAGTTGTAAGTGGAATTATTCTTAAAAAAATTTAAATTACTTTGAAATTTAGTTTTGTTAAATAGATTTTTAGTAGAAAACAAATTTTACTAGTTTAAGCAGCATTTCCTAAATTTTTACAAGTTGGATGAATGAAATTAATTTGACAGATATCAAGAACCGAACATTAGTTTTAACAAAATTTGGGTACTATTTTTTCTAGATTTTATTTTGTTTATGAAAAAGGGACTGTTGGATTTTTATAAAAAAAGTACTAAATATCGAAAACAATATTCTTAATATCTATGATATAAAAAAAGTTTAAAGACAATATTTTTAATTTTTAAAAAAGCTATTTGTGCCGAAGGTAAATTTTTACCAAGTTTTAGTATTGTCTTTTTTTAGGTTTTTATTTTTTGTAAAAAAAGCTGTCAACTCGATTTTTCTCAAAATTTGTCGGAATGTTGAAAACATTATTTCTTATAAGATAAAATTTGTGTGAAGCCATAATCTCAAGTTTTTGAAAAAATATTTGAGTCGAAATTCAATTTTTACCTACTCGAGGTAATATCAATTTGATTGTCCCAAAATTTAACCAGATGTTAAAAACGTTATTTTTTGTTTGCAAAAAATTGAATTGGTATCACGTTGCAGTTTATAATATAAAATTTAATTCAAGTCTCTAGCGTCATTGGTTCGTGGGATATTTAGGGTTAACCAAAATGTTCAACTTTTTTTTAAACTGCTGTGGTAAAAAAACCATACACGCAATTTCTTTGAGAGCCCTTTCGGCATCTTTCTGCAATATTATTTGCATAACAAAATTTATTTGGAGTCGATGTCTTTTCTGGTTCTAGACCTATGGACGACGAAAAATCGTCGCGAACGTACGGACGTAGTACGAACACACGCACGCACAGAAGTAGTGTAAATTCATTTAATTGTTTAATTTGCTCATTTATTGTCAACAAATGATCTGTTTCTCTAAATCCAGTTTGTTCTGTTGGTTAATTGTCATTTAAGTCTTCTTTGATGTCCCTGTAAAGAGTTTTGAAGATTTGTAAATTGTCGAAATGTTACTTATGGGTCTTTACTTATTGATATCATCTTTCATTTGTTGTGTATTATGGTCGCGTCCGAAGTAACAAGTTTTAATGAAATGAAATGAAATGGTAACCAATTGCAAATCAACTCGGTCAGAAAAATGCTTGAAGCTTATTATCGTAGTAAATTTTAAAGACTTCATAAATTGCTGAAATTACTCCATACGTAATTGCCAAAAATGGATCGATGTGAGTTTAAATTTGTAAAACATCAAAAGCTGACAATTGAAGAAATCAATCAATTTTTAGAATTGATTTTATGACATACGTTCTTCTACATTCAAAATGCAATGTTATAATTTCTGCAAACAAAATGACCATCAGTAGCACCTTAAAAAAGGATAATAAAAGGGTTTTGATGATAACATAACTTCCTATATCTGTTAACATCACCTCACCAAACAATGTATACAACTCTATTCATGTAGTATCTACACTATGTGCACTCATTGTATCTCAGATACCGATATGTGTAATAAAAAAAATATCTACGCTGACGGAAGTCGATACACGTGACTTGCAACAAGTAGTTATATGGCATTGGATGAGTCAGGAGAAAAAAAAAATACATATAACCATGATGAAGAGCCTTAAACATCGATAACGTCACGTTTATCAAAAGACAGTGTCTGAATGTGAAGACATTTATAACATTCGTAAATACAAGACATTTGTATTAAACATGTGAGCGGATGATATTTGAGAATTGTCATACACCTCAACGATTAATCTCACTTTTTAAACAAGGTCGAATGTTTCATACGTATAGTTTCCTCCATAGGTATATAAAATTTGAATTGAAAGGTAACACTTTCAAAAAATATACAAAGAAGAAAAGAATAAATAAATACAAATGTTCACGAGTAAGGTATTCATTTTCAAAATTGGCAGGGATACTGTAAATGGTTTATCCCATTCAAGTGCTTTTTATCTGAAACCTAAAATTGAGAAAAAAAGGCAAAAGGGACGATTAACTTTAAATTGGACTAAAAACACAAAGGACAAAAACAGTCCTTTCCCTTTTTCTATTCTTTTTCACTTCGAATAATTAACAAAGCGTAACTTCTTCTTTAACCCTTTCAATTAAAGAGCTTGAGTATAAAAACTTTTTAACATTAACAAAATACAACAAAAATAAAAAAGATTTAGAATGATTTCAGGAAAGTTAAAGTGAAAAAAAAATTAAATTGATAAAATGTAAATAACTTGAGGAAAATAATGCAGACAAGTGTGTTGCATAAACTTACTTAGATTGTACCTATTATGCTTTAAAAAAAAGATAAATGTTGGAAGATGGGTCTATTGTTTGAGAACGAAAAGGTTTGGTCTCATATTCAAACCTCGCCGGCCATCCCCGGCGGCGAAATTTTGCAGCTGCAGTAAAAAATAATGAGTCAATATCTAAAAACAAACAACAAGGATTTTAGAAGGAAATTTAAGGATCTGAAAAAGTTTCATAACCTTTTCTTTAATCCTTCAAACGTTGTTCAAGTTAAAAAAATAAATATCAGTTTTTTACAATCATGTCAGTTTTTTGAACCACATGTATAATCTGTTGCAACGGGTCATCCTTTTTGCGGTTTCAAAAATATATTGCTGTAATTTGACATCTTGCGAACTTACCAATTTTTTATTAGCTTAAAGTCTGACACTTACGAAAATGGATCGCTTCTATTGCACTACGCATAAAATTTGTTAAATTCTACTACAAAGTTGGTGATTCTGCCACTTCCACATTTCGTGCTTTAAGAGAAGATTATATGGTTTACATAATCTTTCATCTACGCAAGCAATTGGCGAGATTGTGAAGAAAGTTGGCAAGACTGGATTATTTACAGATATTGCAAGGCCTGTTTTTCATCGTTTCGCTCATACCATTGAAAATATCGCTGCTGAAAGTGGAAGTGTTGCCAAAGACCCGAATGTGTCGATTCCTTGTATTTCTCAGGAATTAGGAGCTACACCTACATAAAGTCCAGCTCACACAACAACTGAAGCCAGCTGACAATTCGCAACGTAGTCGTAGACACGTCGAATGGGTGCATGAACAACATTCGATGGATAGCGATTTTTTAAATAAAATATTATTGAGAAATCCAATGATTTGGGGTTCTGAGGATCAAAAATTGAAGAGAGGCCATTACATCCACAAAAGTCACCGTTGGTGCGTTCTTTGGTCCGGAGGTGTGATTGGATCTTAACTCTTTGAAAACGACGATAGAACGACTGCCACTGTCAATTCGGAGCGTTTTGGTCATATGATAACCGGATTTTTTTGGGTGCTATTGAAGAATACGACTTGCAGAATATGTGGATTTAACAAGACGGTGCCACGTGCCACACAACTCGAATGTTGTGGCAACGTAAGTTCTCTCTGTGCTGATATCAACTGGCCACCAAGATAATTCGATCTGACACCGCTGGACTTGTTTTGTGGGGCTACACGAAAGACCGTTTTATGCAGATAAACCTTTAACTCTTGAGAACTGAAAATCCAACATTCGTCAATTCGACTAATACGTGTCAAAAAGTGGAAACATATTAAAACAAAAATATTTAATGTGTGTTTTATTTACATTTTCTTCTGAAACCACATAATGTATGGGACATCAAAACAACAACAAGTGAAGACGAAGCCAAGAAATATTGTATAGACGAAACACAAGTTTCAACTCAATTTCAAAAAGAAAAACTTTTATAGTAACTAGCAAATAAAAAACTCCCGCATGGTAAACTACTTAATGAACATTTTTTTTTAATTCTGAAACTAGCCCAATATCCTAATAAAAACTTTTCACCATTAGCTTTATTCACACATTCCTTGATTTTGCCCTCCAAATATGATCAATTCAATTTCTCTGAATAAATTAGGAACATTAAATCATTTCTTCCCTTACATGATGTACCAACAATCAACATGTTATTGTGCATTTAATTGATTGGAAAATCAGTATTTGTTAAATTTTTCAAATTAATTAAACTTGAATGCGATTAAAAAGACCGACTGGACAGGTCAAAAGAAAAGCCAAAAGAACGTTTTCAAAATGTATACACAATATGTGTATATATTCTTGTAGCAAAACAAATAAAATCTTCTGATGGGTGATTCTATTTCAGATTTATATTTATAGATTTAAAAGTTTTTTTTTTAAACAAAAGTTAAAAGAAAACTTTTGCGTGCCAGCATTTAAGCAACAAAACTTTTTTCATTAGTTTCAAAAAACTTTTTTATAAATGGAAAGGGTAAAAGCAATAATTTGCTGTGTTGCAAAATTAAAACTACAAAATACATTGAATAAATTTTGTCTTGTATATAGAACATAACATAGGTATATTTATGTTTGTAATTAAATAACAAATCTTCTTATATTTTGGACAGATATGTACTACATTCATTTATAGTTATGAATGTAAAAGTTACATTAACACTTTTTGTATGATAAGATAAGGCATAAATAATCAGCAGTTTAAAATGGAATCAATGTTGAGTCACAATTTATTTATTCAAATATGTAAATTTGTTTAAATTAAAAGAGATATTTACATATACATATATATATATATAAGGTTGATATCATCATCAAAAATCCTTTATTTTTGCATATCCAAAAAAAACTTTCCGAGCATAGGTCAATAATAATATAGAGACTTGGTTCTTTGAGATTTTGTTTCATTTATTTCAAAACCAAATGGGTCTCTGAGAGTGTCTAAAAGTTATTTACTTATTTTTTTTTGTTCAAAAGAAAGACCATTAAAGTAAATTTGTGTGTCGTAGATAGTACATATAATTCAATTCAATTCAATTCAATTCAATTTATTTATTTAATAACTTACACAGTAAGATACAATATCTCATTTATATAGTGCAAGCTTCAAAGAAAATTCTATGATATGTATATTATTTAATGTAAGTGTTACATACAGAGTTTTACAAGTTCAAAAGAAAATAAACTTAATTATGTACTCACAATTTAATTTATAATTACTCCAAAATTAGAATTATATAATGTATGATAAATGTTAAATTGAAGAATAATGGGTACACATAATACTAATACAAATAAAATTAATAATCATCATCATCGTCGAGACTCTCCCAGGAATTGCTTCAGTTTAACTCTGAACAGTGTTCTGCAACTTATGAATTTTAAGGGTTGTGGTAGGGAATTCCAAAGCCGAATAGCAAAGATAAAGAATTGTCGTTCAGAAACCAAAAACGTATGGCGAATAGGCACGAGATCCGGAGTTCTAGATGAACGCGTAAAACAGACCCTGCTATAAAGGTTGGTAGGTTGACGCATTTGAAGAATATTATGAAGTAGGGTCAGCGTTTTCAACTTAAAAAGATCTTCAAGACGGATACCATAAATAGATTTGGCAAAAGAGGACACGTGTTCATATTTTTTGAGTCCAAAAATATACCGCGCGATACTGTTGTATGCCACGTTGAGTTTTCGCTTGTGCTCATAGTCACAGTTGCTAAAAATTTCACACCCAAACAGCAAAATTGGAATAAGTAGCGTTTTTGCTAGGATTATTCTGGTTTTTAACGGAGTGATTTTTTGTGTTGTCCAAAGCATGCGAAGGCCTCCATATACCCTACCCAGTGTCAATCTGATATGGTTATTCCAGTTAAGGGTTTTGTTAAATGTTATACCAAGATTTTTTGCGGAGTCAACGAATTCGATACTACTATTATTAAGATACACTTTTGGAAAACATGAAGTGTCAACCGCTTTTCTGGAAATAACCAAACATTTTGACTTGGATGGATTTAAGCTGAGACCATTCGCTTGGGACCAGCATGAAATCCTGAACAGATCTTCATTGACTTCGTGTGCCGCATTTTCCACAAGGCCCAAAGGAAAGCTCTTCCGAAGCTGAACGTCGTCGGCGTACATATCAACTGAGGAACTTAATAAAGATTTGGGTAGGTCATTTATGTACATCGAGAAGAATAGCGGACCAAGTATTGAGCCCTGTGGAACACCTAAACTCAGTGGAAGGAAGTCTGATACGGAGTTATCAATAGCAACTGCCTGACATCTTCCCTCTAAATACGAGGCTACAAGCTTTGTAGATGACAAGGAAAAATTAAATTGATTTCGAAGCTTACTACACAGAACATTGTGGTTTACCTTATCAAACGCTTTAGAGAAATCAAGCAAGATAAGGAAAGCTATTTTGTCATTGTCTACCGCTTGCCTAATGTCTTCTGTTACATTTATTAAAGCTGTGGTACAACTATGTTTCGGACGAAAACCTGACTGATTATCACAGAGTAATTTATTATCTTGAAGAAATCTACGTATTTGGAAACTCATCACTTTTTCAAGAACTTTGGAGAGAAACGATAAGATGGCAATGGGTCTGAAATCGGTTTGATTTTTGGGAACTGGTATTATTTTTGCCCGCTTCCAAGCAGAAGGAAAAACACCTGTCATAAAAATTGTATTAAATAAGTGTGTTATGTACTTTAAGATATGAGGTAAAATTATTTTAACAAAAATTGGGCTTATCTCATCAAAACTAGTGGAGTTAGATTTTATTGACAAAACGCTTTCTAAAACATCTGTATCATCAACAGCTGTGAAGCTAAAGTAGGGCATGGAGAAAGAGTTACCAGAAAGATACTCGGCTAATTGATCTCGAAGAATGGTGGAAGAATTACCACTGTTAGAGTGGTCACAGTTGTATGGTGCTTCACCAGCGCTTGAGGAAGAAGCAGAAACAAACATTTTATTTAACTCATTACAATCAACATTGATGTTTTGTCGGTTTACTTGTTTGCCCACTCCAATATCTTTTAGATTTTTCCATAATTTATGTTTAGCCTGCGAAGGATCCAGTCTTGGGGCATAATAACGTCTTTTTGCCTCGTTTATTTTGCAGGTTACTCTATTTCTCAGTACACGGTAATTGTTGTAAAGTACATCTAACCTAAATCTTTTCCACCGCTTATAGGATTGATCTCGTTGGTGCAATAAATTTTTAATTTCATTAGTAAACCATGGACATGAGTTAACCGACCTAAGAGATTTTGTTATGAGCGGAACATGAGTATCGAAAAGTTTTTTAATGTTATTTTGCATGAAACCTACTTGATCATCAACGTGGTGCATAAAATAAATCCTGAACCAGTCTACTGCAAGGAGATCGTTTCGTAAATGTTCTAGATTGATATTTTTAAAATCACGGAAAATAAACAAATTCTCAGTTCTAATAGGTTCACATTGGTATGTTAATTGAATCATATCATGACGGGAAAAGCAAGGCACAGAGAGTTGATTGAAGTGAAGGACTTTGTATGGGTGGCTAACAAAAAATACATCCAGGAGTGTACTGCTATCCTTGGTAAAATGAGTTGGAACTGAAGTGTTTACTGGTGTTAAATTAAGTGCACTCATACTATTAATTAAAGAAAAATCTTTAAGAATATTTGAGTTAAAGTCTCCACATACAATTAAAAAAGGTGATACATATGATAACTCGTCTAAAATCGTTATAAGAGGTGAAGTGTCAATGTTTGAATTTGGTCGATAAACAGATCCCAACAATATCTTATTTAATTTACAAATTATTCTTACAAACACATATTGCATTTCACTACCAGGTAAAGATTTACGAACAAGTTTGCAATCTAAACTTTCTCGAACAAAAATAGCCACACCTCCACCAACACGGTCAACTCTATCAGATCTAAATAGGGTATAGCCTTTAACATTATATAGTGCATCCATATTATCACTAACGAACCAAGACTCAGAAACGCAAATGACATCAACTTTAGAACCTTCAAACAGGTATCTGAATTCATCTAATTTTGCCCCAGATCTCAAACTTTGCGCATTAAGGTGACAAACTTGTAACCCAGCATGTTGGCTACATATTACATCTATCATTATCCGCGTGTTATCTCTACTATAAGCGACTAAAGATTCCCTTAAAAACTCACTAAGACCATCCATTGTAATTAATCAACAATAGAAGGTGCCCAATAAGTCACACCCATCATTGCACAAACTGCCAAAGAAAAACAACAAACCAAAAAACCAAGAAGATGATGATGATGATGATGATGATGATGATTAAAAAATGTGTGACTAAATTTAAAAAGATAACAATTGAAAATATGATAAATAATAAGGAAGACTTTCAACTGAAAGTATCTACCTACATTCAAATGTAATTCGAAATTTGTAGCAATTAAAAAAACATAATTTAAAAAAGAATAAGTAAATACATATATATAAGAAAAATAAGAAAAAGAAAATGTAAAAGACTTGCAAGTTAGAATAACTACAATAATTACTTTATCAGAAACAATGATAACAAGAAGTAAACTAGTCATCCTCTGTTGCAGTGTTTGTTGTTGTTTGCGTCATCGTGGCAGAATCAGGTAAGTCATCAGTGGACTGAAATAATTTTGCATCCTCATCTTTACTCTTCTTTATGTACACAAGTCCACGAATAGTAAATACAGAAAACAGCTTCTTATCTCTCTTAGCTTTGAGTGCTTGCTGCAGTAGTGAGCGATTTTTTATTGTTAAGCTCTCGTGGAGGTAAACATTAGATTTTAACGTTGCTTTCACATTGCCTAAGCCAAGATCATCGAGATGAAGCTGTTTGTTTGTTATTTTTCGGTGGTTTGCAATGGATCGTAAAACAAGTAGCTTGTCGTGTTGCGAGAAAAATTTGATTACAATCGGTGGTGCTGCAGTTTCGTGTTTCGATTTTAAACGAAAAATACTTTTAATTGTTGGTGGTGTACATTTCAATTTATTACAAAGTTGAGTAAATATCAAAAGTAGATTTTCCGTTGGCAGAAATGGAACTCCGTGTAAAAGTGCATCACAAATCGTCTCTTTTTGTTTTTGTTCCTCTTTGTATGCATCCATGTGTATAGAGACAGTTTTAATTTCTTCGCCAAGCTTTTGTATTTGTTGTTTTAGTTTTCGGTTTTCTTCCTTTAGTGGTTCAATCTCTGTTTGTTTTGATTCCAACATTGACATTCGCGCGTTGAGACCTTCAATAGAAGATTTTAGTTCAGCTACATCAGTGTCCATTTTTACAGTGATTCTTTTTTCAAAGTCTGCAATCTGTGACGTAATCAATTCAGTTTGTACGTGAATAGCTTTTTCGAATTTCAAAAACATTTCCATAGTGTCAGTGGAAGTATTGTCTTCTGGAGACTTTTTTTTTTGTTTTTTTGACAGTGGGGATTTCGATGATAGTTGTGACTGTGTTTTTTGGATTGCAGGAGGAGAAACTGTGGATCGTAGTTTATCGCGCTGTGAAGCCATGTAAATCTTTTATGTAGATGGTGTTAAGGAGAAACTGATAGTTAACTATGTGTGGTAAGTTTTGATGAGCGGGAAAAAATGTGGGTGCTAATGCAATTTTATTTTATTTTAACTTTTAAACAAATGATTTAATTAAAGAAGACAAAGTCCCCTTTCTTTTGTGAACTCAAGGCAAGCAGTTTTGTTATTTAGTTGTTTAAGATTAAAAAAAAAAACTTGGAATAATAAAAGACACCACTTAGAACTTATCTTAAACTGCCACTCTTTTTACGCACGTCTGTCTAGTAACACATCACAATCTTATTGGAAGACATTGGGTGGGTTTATGAGCCAACGTAGTGTTTACAAACAAAAAGGGACGAATATTCTAGAATTTTCTTCTTTTAAAAAATACAATAAATTAAAATAATAGGTATACGCCCGAGTGTAGCATTACATCGAATTTAAGGATGGACATTGAACATGTTTTGAATTTGTGAAAATCTTGATTACAATATTAAGTTGATAAAGACATTTTTGTGATTTTCTTGAAATATAATTTTGAACATCAACTTACAATCGTACAAAACAGCTCAATATTTCACGGTCTAGTCTGAGTGGAATAACTCTGGACAGGGATCTCCGATTTTTCGCGTAAAGAGTCCATTTGACTTAACAGTTGAAGGCATGCAACCATTCATAAGTGACGGAATTCGATCCACTTGAACGACGTTGTGTTCCAATGTTAACGTGAATGTTTGTTTATAATTTTAAGAATTATAAAAATCTGATGTAAGTTCTAGCGGCAGTTAAGAAAAACATGGAGCTTGTTTTAGTTTTTTACGTTTATCTCGAAGACTATTTGTCGTATCAAAAACTGTTGTTCCACAAAATTAAAGCTCATTACATTTTATAACTAACAGTTTTGGTGAATTTTTTCCTATCTCCTATAGTTTATAAATTAATCCTAGCGGAAGTAAAGAGAAACAGAAACATACGGTTTTTTCGGTTTTTCGGGTTTATCCTGAAAACTATTTTTCATATCAAAACAGAATCTTCTACATAATAAAAGCTTATTAAATTTCCGAAAGAAATGTTATATTAATTTGTTTGTACTTGTTTTAGTTTGTAAAATAACTCTATCGGCATTAAAGAAAAACATGTTTTGAAAAGATGATGCAAAGAAAAACTTTCGCTAGAGTAGTTTGTGCTTTAATACTAATACAGACATCTTTAGCTAATATAACAAGTCGACATAAGCATGAATTAAAGGAAATCCAAAATCTCACGAAAAATTTTCTTTATTAGTCTCCTTCTTTATGTGCACATAAACAAAACCCTCATTTAATCCATCAAAGTGAGAAACTACAAACAAATCTTAACAAACTAAAATCGAATGGACCAACAGCAGCCCTATGGATTCAGTTGTTTAATATGAGTACATTGATTAAAGATTTTATTCACGCTGAGCGGTCTGGCGATTGGAATACCCATATTAACCGCCGGACACTTTTTGTACGCTAAATCATGTCACCTGTATTTGCAGGACATGATAAAACTGCATTCTGTGATGACCCTAGATGAATTAAAAAACTGTGCAAAAGGGTTACTTTACTACGAGAAGAGCTGACCGATTTTGGACAGAAGTGTGGTCAGATGAAACCACTGATACCGTACTTAGCAAATGGGTTCTAGGGCTGACTGCTACTCATGAAATTTGCTCATCACTTCTAGAATTCACTGGCGTTCTTTTTTATACTAGTGAGCAACATGAATATTTTCGGGAGGCACGTAAAATTAGAGATTATACAGACATTGCAAAGCTGTCAAATTGGTTCCAAAGTCATCCTCGATTTTCAGTTACAAATGGAATCATGTCAATAGCGAGTGGCATCGTTGGTGAAGATAAAGTAACTTGCTACAATTCAATGAGCCATAAAGTGGGCCAACGAGTTTCAGAAGTAAAACTGTCGCAAAAAAAACAAGCACTCCCTTTGTCTTTTATGTCAAATTCTGTAAACATTCGAGGTGTGGTAATAGATACTTTGATGATATTCCAAAGAATAATTATAAGTAAGCAGTCCGAGAAAGACTTAAAGACTTACATGGAGTATGATTTGGCTCCCTTTCTATTATGACTTTTTGATAAAAATGGGATGCGAAAACGACAAAAAGCATCCACAACAAATAACAATTTCCTTGAATTTGACATTGTTGTAGATGATGGCTTCTCGCTACACAAAGTATTGTGGCCCAAAGATTCCGATATTTCAACAATTTGCCATTCCTACAGTAAGGACCTACAAAAATTTATTATTCAAACTTCAATAGAAAAATCTATGGAGGCTGCAAACGTTGCAGTGATAGGTGAAGATTATAATGTTGTGGTCACCAAAAAAGGAAATAATTTTCATCAAGGAGTTTTTTATACTCTTATACTATTTTTTCTATCGATAATTTAATTTTGTAGGAACCGAAAAACCGAAAAAACCGTATGTTTCTCTTCACTGTCGCTAGAGTTATTTTATAAACTATAGGAGATCGGAAAAAATTCATCAAAGCTTTTTGTTATAAAATTTAGTGAGCTTTAATTTTGTGGAACAACAGTTTTTGATACGACAAATAGTTTTCGAGATAAACGTAGAAAACTGAAACAAATTACATGCTTCTTTTAACTGCCACTAGAGCTCACATCGAATTCCTGGGGACTTTTTTGGGTCATCACCATACATCCCTTAGTAAGTGCGCCAAGTTTCAAAACTGTTGGATTTTTTTGAGGTAAAGGCAATTTTTTTCGTCCATTGACTGGACTACTATAATCTTGTGTGAGCCAGAGCCTAACCCAACAAACTTATCCATCTAGGTCGGTCCCTAGCTAGATGTCTCCAGTTGCGCACTCCAAGCCGGGTGAGGTCACTTTAAACATTTGCGCGTCACTTGATATGCGGTCTTCCTCTACTGCGCTGTACTGAGAGCCTCGATTTGTTTTGTATATCAGCGCTGGTGTTGTTTTCTGTGTCCATATCGGAGCCTAAGTAGACAAAGTCCTTAACTGTCTCAAAGTTACGTCTGCCAATGGTGTTGTTTTGACCGAGACGTCCGTGTTGTAGGTCCTATCTTGATAATACCATTTACTTTGTCCCATTGACTTCACGCTGAATTCTATCAATTATGTCAATGTCATCAGAATATGCCAGTATAAGCTTTTTAAAGATAAAGCCTCTAGTGCCGACATGGGAGTTTTACATTACTTGGTCTAAAGCCTTTTTTGACATCAAAAGGTTCGGTTAAGTTGCTTCTAATCTTTATGGAGCAGAGGGAATTATAATTGGTCATGGGATGCCAAAACTAGACACTGCTTTATAAAGTTCATCCGTGTAGATGCTGTATAAGTCGGGCTTTAAATCGATGAAGAGAAAGTGGGTATCAATTTCATGTTCTTGAAAAAATATTGAAGATATATTAAATCGCATTATCTTGGGGGCCTTTTCACGGAACCTTAATGTGACACTATGAGGTTACCAATACAATAAATGAATTGACCATGATTTTTCAAACAAATTTGAAAATTTTGATAACGTAGCTTAGGCGTCAGTCTATTTATTTTGAAAAGCCAAACCAAACTTAAAATAGTTCACTATTGACAGCTGAAAAAATGGCCCCAGTTCAAATAGGATTGCCAACTTAAACTCCTAAAAAACACTCTTCACTTTCGTTTTTACATTAAAAATTAACTTTTATAAATATATATTTCAAAACTTTAAGAAAAACGTATTTATTTTATCTTTGTAAAATTATTCCTTTTTTAAAAATTGCAAATTTGCTGCAATTTTAGTTTATTGTGTGAATTGCTTAATTTTATAAATTTAGCTTATTTGACTTACTTTAATGTTATGTTTTTAAAGAGACTGAAACAATCAAAAATTCACAAACTTTTTTTTAAACCATAACATAAAAAAATGTATTTCAATATTATATTTAATTTTGATAGTAAATTTCTTTGTATTATTTTTCATTTATCTCGCTTCAACAACAATTCGGAACATTTAAATAAATTATAATAAAGAAACCATTACAAATATGTACTGAAGTTTTTAGGAATTTTATTAAGTGACCTGGAAAAATATATATTATAATTTTCTAGTTATTTTTACATAACATTGTGACAAGTATAAACTCCTTAGATTTCAACTACTCCTTATAGTCCTTATGTCATGTTTCACAATTTATCAGATCCTTGCAACAAACTGTTCTTAAAAAAAAGGAAAGGTACTCATGTAGATACGTTTGACCCAATTATGTATTCTGGGTTCTTCCTTTAAATGACATAACATGTCTTCCATTACATCACAATCAACATATATAGTAACAATGTTTGTATGAATGTGTATTGAGTATCGAACTATAACAAATTTAGAAAAAAAACAGAAGAAAACATTCCAACGTGGATATATTTTAACGTATACAACCTACTTCTAGTTACCTAAACACTACGTGACACCTAAATAGAAACAAGTAAATAATTAAAATAAATACAAATAAACTGGGTGAGCAACAGTCCGTTTGAGAGCTAGTGACTGACAACTCTCAACTTGATAGGGATGGAAAGGACCTACAGTCTTACGCCGAATCCGATCGACAAATTTGAGCAGTCACTTTTCATGACAAGAATTACTCTTGAGGAATTTGTCAATTCCTCGCAAGAGGCAGTACCCGTGAAAAAAACTTTAGGTGGCATAGGCAAGGATCGAACCCAAGACCATCGCACTAACTATCATGCCACAGGTACTACCAAGTAAATAATTACGTGACGAATTATTACGTTGAGGAATTGAAATATGGCCAACAGTGAAACTTTCTTTTGAATAAATAATAAAGGTTGAATAAAGGGATAAATAATAATCGTGAGTTTATTTCATTGCAAAAAATGTTATTAAATGAAAAGCGATAGACACACAATTGTCTTGTTATGAAGTTTGCAACGACCTATTCGCACACTTTTGGCTGTATGTCATCGAAAAATTCACTAATTTTATCTTTAAAGTGGAGCATTGGTATAGACATTATCATTCGTATAGCTTCGCAGGACAAAATTGTCCTGAAACTACGGGTCTAACTTATTTGTTTAAAGGATCCAAACCGGGAAGAAGAAATGTTGCTGGTAGTAAACTGGTTTGAGTTCATGTGTTAACTTACTTTAATAATAAAATAACTAATTTGTTCTTCAAAATAAAGTGTAATATCTTTTGTAGACTACCTAATTTCAAAGATCGAAGAGAAGTCGACTAACTTGAGTTATGGATTAGGGTAGAAATATTCTAAGTTATTCTTGAGCGGTGATTAAGGTTTCCATTCCGCACCGGCTAACTTTTCCCAACAGCTCAAATTCCTCCATAATTCTCATTATTTTTCGACCTAGAAAGTGCTTAACGACGACCCGAACATTTCTTTGAATTCGCGAACTGAGCTGAAAACTTTGGTTTTTATTTTTGATCATATAGTAAATTTTAAGAAATGGTGTAGTTTGTATTCATCAAATGCCAAATAATGATAGCTTCAATAGTGACAGCTGCCCTAATAGCACAATATTCAAAACGAAACATCTTAATCACAGAATTGAAAAAATGAAATTAATATTTTTGAAGCCATTTACAAACATTAAATCATCTTTCGATAAGTTAATTAATTAAACTTTTTCCAATGTCTCTATTCAATTGACTCGCAGTGTACAATTGTAAATCGTATACAAAACCTTTCGTACTGTAAATGTGTATCATATGTGAATGTAAGTATTTTTGGTCCTTTATTACAACCAGTGTTTTTTTTTGTTAACATTAAGAACTTCGTTATGTTTGTTTTAATATGCAACAGATGGAAGGTGTAGCAGTTAAACAAAGGATAATGTTATTAAGGACATGCGAGCAAATGTTCGTTTTAGTTTTGCCTTCTATGTTTTTTGAGCTTTCACACATCTGAATAAATTGAAAACATTTCCTTAGAATCACAAGAATAATAAGTTTGGGTTGTAGAAGCAAAAGTGTACTTACAAAATCTATAAGAGACCATCAAGAGTGTGATACGTCAATATATACGAGTATAGTGTAAGCTCTTTCACTGTTTCTGTAAAATCTGTGTATAGTCCTGAATTGAGCTTGAGAATGGCATTGAACAATACTTGATGAATAAATTGTTATATGCGATCAAGCATATTCCTTCCAAGATTTGTATAGACTCAAAACACTTAAAGATTACAAACAAAATATAAATATTTATATACTTATACAAACTCGGTACTTTTATTTAGGTGCGTATATCTCTTTCAAAAATGATGTTTTCTTTAGTAACTGAGTCCACTCTGTGTGATGATTTTGCACTTTACTCAACTTGTCAAGGGAATTCTAAGAATCATAACAGTTTACCTACAAAACAAAACTTTTTTTTTTTTCCTTTTGTTACTGAGTGGTTGAGGGTCGAATAATACTTACCATAATCTGAAAGAAAATTTCATTCTATTTATTTTTCTTGTCATAAAGTAGAACTTTTGTAAATAATTTACAAACCATTACTAAAGCACTTAAGGCTTCAACACTTTTGTTTTTTTTTTTTTTTCTGGAATTTATTGTTATTTTGCACACTCGAACAATGTTTTTGTTTTTAAATAAGAAACTTTTCAACTATAGTTTAGGTTGAGATTCAAAGGCGTTGCCATTGGTCTGGTCGTTGAAAGGAGGAGGGGCGGTTTTGAGAACACTGACCTAAGAGTCGGAAACCATCATCAAAAAGACATGTTTTTTTTTGTGATATCCGTTTTGACCTTTGATAGAAAGTTTTAAACCTTTATTCTACGTATTTCCAAGTTCTGCTTCACAAAGCAAAGAGAACTTACAATCATATCGTTATGAAAGCGATTCAAAGGGTTTATTTTGAAATGTAAATTTATCATTCAAAAATCATATTTTCGTATAGTTTTTACTCATTTTAAAATAAGTACATATTTTATTTATTTTATCTCTTTTTATTTTCTACTTTAAGGACAATCGATTTGATCATTACAAAAAAGAAGGAAGACAAAAATAAACACAACAAAATGCGACGAGCTTCATTTACTCCAGTTTTTAACATAAGCGCACAAGAGCCACTTATTGTGGTGGAAGAGACAAATGTGGCTGACGATGATGAGGCCGATTCAGCAGAACAAAGAAAAAAATCGACCAGCGATGATAATAATTCAGATTCTGATTCACCGGTCAATCCGTTCCTTTTGTGTCCATTTCCGGACATGCAACAAAGGCGAAAACACTCGTTGCCGTCCTTACAAATAACAGAAGGTATAACGGCTAGTCAGGTGCGTCGTTTATCTGAAGCTGGGGGCGAATGCAATACTCTAAGTTGCAAGGATGTCGAATTTTTAGCAACATTGTCACAAAAACAGAATCCGGCTGCTGGCGGTCGTAGACATTCGGTTGTGACAATTTCAGCTTGTGCCCCCTTATTTGGAAGAAACAGAAGGGAATCTATATCTGGTGTACCGATCTCATTAAGGTAAGGGGATAAATCTCCCAAAATTACCACCTATTGTCATTTCTTTAAAAAAATTAATTTTACAGTCGACGTGGAAGTGGATTCCAGGGCCCTCCTTTGACAGACCATCGTGGTAGTATACATAATCTACAGCTGGATATAATGGATGGCATTGTACAGGCCCGTAAGACTCGCTCTGGTAGCGGAGTATGGGCAGCAGTGCCTGAGGCCGAAAGCAATGTTCCGGTCGAGACGACATAAGAATTAACCTGAGTCGAATAAAACCACCAAAAACTGAAACTAAATTAACACAAAATAAAAATATTTGCATCAAACAATCGTTCGGAATTTAGCGGATAAGTACTGAAAGGATTTAAAAACGGATTAAAAATTGTGACGGAAAATTTTTGAACATTATACATTTTTATATATAAACAAAAATATATATATTTAAGTGTTTAAGGTAAGTTAACCTCTGTATTATTATTAATAATATTATTACCTTCTTTATAATTAATTTTTAATAGTGATTGACTCGTAATTAAGCTGTATCTTAAAATACTTTATGAATGGAAGTTGTTTGTTTATTGGAATTAAAATATATGGCTTTCCAATTTAAGGTGTAATTTTTATAAGCCGAATGTTTAGGCAGCTGTCAATTTTATAGGTGTGATATTTTATTCTATGGCAAGTTAAACCAACAAAAACGCTTCATTCATTGGAATTACAAAATGTTTTTTTTTGTAAGAAAGGTTTTCATAAAAACCGAAATATTTTCAATATTACTTGATTACTACTTGAAAAATGTTCGTAATCTTTTGGAGCGATTGATTTCCACTTCTCACCATTTTATCTCGTATCTCACTTTATGTCTTATTTTCCTTTATAGTTTTGATAATCGAATGGATGCATTAAAAAAGGAGATATCAAAATGTGTCAAAAGATTTAAAAAAAGAATATCGTATTTAAGTAAGGAATTTCTTGTCATTTCGTTTTATTTTTTGTCAGGAACAAAATACGGCCAAATGGCCACTGCGATCCGGGCAGCACAATGCATACGATGGTCCAAATTTTCGATGAGACGCTGAGGCATGAATTAGGTTATATATCATGTATGTATGTATGTGCCAAATTATGTTTTCCTTTAGGTCTTCAATTAATTCTGGCTTATCGACGTACACCTTTTCTTTCAAATAGCCAAAAAAAAAAAAGAAGTTCAACGGTATCAAATCAAATAATATTGGCAACCAATTGACATCTCTGCCACGTGAGATTACTGTTGATTATTATTGAGCCATTGTTTCGTTAGCGGCAAGTGGTACCGTCCTGTTGGAAGTAATTATTATACATATCTTCCAATTTGGGCTATAGGTACAAAGTTCGTTATCATCTCACGATATTGCACACCATATTCAAAGCAAATCCCCGACCAGCCTCATTTCGAAAAAAATACGGCCTGCTGATAAACTTCACCAAGCAATCACTCTTTCAAGTTTTTCGACAATCACTCTTGGATGATTAATTTTAACTCGTTACTCGATTTCGTATCTTTCCATAATTTAAATTTAATTAGTCTGAAATTGAGAAATCTATGGTGAAATGAAAAAAAAAACTTGACATTAAGGTGAAGTCCACAATCAACAACGGGTTTTAAAATAGAACCACTAATTTAAAGTTCGACAGTCGTCAGGTTGAGCAATTATTTTATATTTGTTATCTGGTACAAAATAATTTCCTTTTATTGATAATGGTGAAAAGTGACAGCTCTTGAAAAAATTACAAATGAAAACCCAGCTAAATCTGACGGAAATCAATTTGAAATTAAAAAAATCAAGAACTTACATACATAGGTGGATTTAGTAAATTTTCTTTAGATTTTTCAAAAAATTCTATAAAGTTTTTCATTAGATGGAATCAGCTTTTATTCAATATCTTTATTTGTACGTATAATATTCGAGTTCAAAATCACTCTTTGCAAATACACTTAGTATCACAGGGATAGGGACAAGTTTTGTTCGTTTTTTATTTGACGTTATTTTTTAAACCCTTATGGTTTTTAGAAAAAGCCCAACTGTGGAATGAACGATTGAATTTGTATTGCAAAAATTATGTTGGATTAAGTTGATAAATACAAGATTTATGGCGTTTTTTCGAAGTAGGTCATAAAAAGTACCTTTTTTTTGTGTCACCGGAATAGGGACGAGATATAAATTAACCTATTAACGTGTTTTAAATCAGATAAAATAATACTCTGATTGTTTTGGAGCTTAGTACGAATATAAATTTGACAGAATCAAAAGTATGGGTAGAGGTAAGGGTCAAACCAAGGAGGAAATAGGCCAAATTCAAGGTTACCAGAATATTGGCAAAACCATCCATTTTATACCCAGCAAAATTAGAAGCAGTTCCAATGTTATGTACAACTACCTTAAAGACCCAGAAAGGTATGGAAAAAAAAACAACAACGGAAGAGTCAAGAAAGCTACATAATTTCATTGCTTTTCATACGTAACATCAAGGCATAAGTTGGGGTAAATCGACACCACGCAAGCCAACGCCTTAATTTCGCAAATAATCCCATAAGGTGGAATCGAGTTTGGGCTGCCGTAGTCTTTTCAGATGAAAACAATTTAATTTGAACGGACCTGATTTAATTAGCTGCTATATCCATGATTTAAGAAAGGAAGAAATATATCTTTAAAAATAACACAGCAAAAGAGGTCATGTAATGGGCCGTGGAACTGGATTTTCAAAGCTCTAAAATGACGGCAATCACTTAAAAATCGATTCTGGAACGATCTTTTCCGCAGCTTTCTGAATTATTTACGTATACATACCGCAATGACAATAAAAGCCTGGATTCAATGTTAACCTATTACCATGGCTCCCATATTTTCGTGACCAAAACATCATTTAAAATGTCTCGGGGATGGCTTTCAAGAAAGGTCTATGAAGAAGGACGACAATAGTTAAGAAATCAGGAGGCAGCACACATTACTAAAAATCATTTCAATCCATTCAATTAAACCAGTTTGCTTTAAACGGTCTTACAGGTAAATTAATATCTTGTCCCTATTTATGTGACACAAAAAAAAAACAGTTACATTTTAAGACCTTCTTCGGAAACCTCGTCATAAAACTTGTATTTCATACCACATTTGGGTTTATCCAAAAAAAACTGAAGGTTTAAAAAATATAGTAAAAAAAAAACTATTTATTACTTAAAATTGTTTGTGTGTCAAAAGCTTTATCATTTATTGTATGGAATTATTTTGCAAGTAAGAACATTTTTTGTTCCTAAAATAAACAATGTGTGTTTTTTTATTTATAAAAACTTAAAAGAATCTGATAGCGTTATTGGTTCTTGAAGTATTTAGGACCAACCAAATTAAAAAAATAATTGTTTTAGTAAAAAACGATTCAAAGAATTATTTAATGCAAATTTTTATTTAACATAAAGTCAATATCACTGCTTGTTTAATTTTCGATTATAATGAAGTACATCAAATTAATATTAAATGTTATCTTTTACTTATTTCTCCTTATTGTATTGTTTTATTTTAAAAATATTTCAATTATTTTAGTAAATTTAATTTAAAATCAAATGTTTTCACAACAATTTTCTATTTTCAGGTTAACAGAATATAATTACTTAAATCAGGAATTGATAAATCATTTAAATAACATTATATTAATAATTTAAAATAATAATAAAATATTGACGTCATTTTTTTATTGATAATAAAAATATTACTCAAAACATTGTAACTACATTGACTTGATATAAAACAATAATATAATATAAAACAAAAAAAAATACTATTTTGATCAACTGAATCTGAGCAATAATAAATGTTTTCAACAATGTATTGAAATCCTTCAAAAAAAAAAATAAAAACAAACATTCATAAAAAGATATTATACATACATAAATAGTTCAAAAATGAAATAAATCATATACCAACAATAGATAAAAGTTCCTTCTGCCGGAATAGGTATATCATTAACATCATGCTATGTAATAATGGAATTTTACTCATTAAATTTGTCAAATAAAGTAAAATTAATTTGTGTATGCATTTAAAAAATAAAAACATAGTTTTGTGTATAGTTTTAAACTATTCCGAATGAAAATTTTCTTCAATTTCAACAGAAACAAAAACAGTATACAAACAAAAAAAAATTTAAATAAATAAACTATAAATGTTGTTATCAAAAATATAATTGTCCGAACTATACATGGAACTCAATATATTGTTGTTTAGTTTTGTTTTTTCTTCTCAATTTTAAATATTTAAATATATTTTTATCATTTTCATTCGCCTTTTTATAATTAGAATCTTTTTTAAAAAAAATACCTGCATAAACCTACCTTTGTACAACCTTAATAAATTGTTCAAATATTAAAAAAACAATATTTTTGTTATTTATTATACATACATAATATTATATCTACATACATTAAATTTAATTAAATTAAATACACCAATGGATTTTGAATAAAAGCAATTAATGATTATATTGAAAAATATATGATGAATGTTTAACAAAAAAACATAAAAATAAGAATAATAATTGTATGTGTTTCTTTTATTCATAAGTAGATTATATTTAGATCAAAAATTGTCATACAAATAATAATAATAACAAATAAAGGATTTAACATTGCATTCTAGTTGAAAGATAATACATTTTTTGTAGTTCTTAACGTGTTATACATTTAAAACAAAAATAGAATCATTATAAAGAAACAGAAAGGAAACGATTTATTAAATGTCATTCAAGGAAAAGAAAAACAAAATATAAAGAAAAATAAAAATAAAAATAAAAATTTCAACGGGATATTACACCCGATTAGAAAAACAAGTGTTTTGTTTTTAAATTTATTCATATTTTTAGATATCAGTAACATAACTAGTATTGTATTCGGATCAATACAACTACAACAATATAGTGTTTCTAGAGGTTTTCTAGGGAAGAACAATTAATATTGGTATCAAGTTCAAATGTTGAACTAAGGTAAGTTTTAAACGTTACAGAATCTGCCTGAAGTCATTTTTCCGGTTAAAGACTTAAATTTATTTCAAAGACAACAACTCACTTGAACTTTTAAACCGAGTTAACAGTTCGAAGTGAGCTTACATCAAACACATCCGATACCACATTTAAAGGGCATACATTCACGGAAAATAAAGTTAGAGCCTTGTAAAAACTGAGACAAATAATCTTTTTAAATTAAAGAGATAAAAGTTGATGAATCTGATAACTTTCTCATTTCCGAAAAGGTATCAAAATATTAAAAAAATGGGACGCTAAACGCTCCAAGATCTCATTGATATTGTTACAATTGATTACATGGTGACAATTATATAGTGATAGTACGCAAGACTAGAGCAGTTTTGAGTCA
The DNA here is from genome assembly GCF_945859685.1 of Eupeodes corollae. Taxonomy (NCBI): domain Eukaryota; kingdom Metazoa; phylum Arthropoda; class Insecta; order Diptera; family Syrphidae; genus Eupeodes; species Eupeodes corollae. Next base: position 42,190,042 of record NC_079148.1, read on the forward strand.
TCTTGAAGTAGCATCTTGGCTGACAATACTGACAAATTTTAGCTGTTGAAACAAGTAAGTGAAATAAGAAGAATGGAAAACATGTGCGACGTGAATTAATATCGAGATTCATCAAGACGGTGTGAATCTATGTACGTGCCATATAAGTAAGGAAAAAATCACAATTTTTCAAGAAAAGTTTCGTGACCGTGTTACATATTTCTCGAAAAAGTGATCACAATCGACTTACGAGATTTTGTGATTGAATACCATTAGACTTTTTTAATTAGGTTCACGTGAAAGACAATGTCCATGTCAATACTACAAAATCTTTACAACAGAATTCCTGAAGTTGTGATTAGTTCACACTTGAAAATTATGATTTTAAGCAGTTTCTCGACAGTCATTTTTTTCACTTCCATTTGAAGTTTCTAAAAAAATAGGCCACCTTTGCTCTAACTTTTCTCTTAATTTGACTTATTAAGTTTAAAAAATGCATTTTTCTGAATTTGTAATTTATAAATAATGCCTACTGATCAAAAATGTATAATTCTTTTTTATTTTTTAACCAGGTCAATTGTTTTCAACAAATTTTTGATGTAAAACGCATATTTTTAGGAATTAAATAAGTGAATACCAAAAAATTTCTAAACAATGTTTATATGTAAAACAATTAATTAAAGAAAAAAAAACTTTTTTAACGATTTTCGAAAAAAAAAAATAACAAAAACGAGGCTGCAACCCAACCTACACTGATAACTTCCTACCCTAGAAAATCGTCATCCTTGCTTAAAACTTTTACACAATATTCCAAACAATATTTTGTGTGAGATAAATAATTTGAAGTCAATACTTTTCTTTGTTCTATTAATACATGAGTCAAAAACCATTTCTTAATTTTTTTTGTTGTTTTTGTAGGTTCTCGTGTTTTTTTTTAATTAAAATTGTCAGTTGTATTTTTTAAAAGATTGACTAAAAATTACCAACAATATTTTGCTTATGATAAAACAGTTTGATTTATAAAACTTTTTTTGTTAGTCTTTAGACAAAAAGAAATTTTTAAAAATTTAAGGTCATTACAGAATTTCTTTAAAATTTCTTATATATACAAATACAGATGGGATTTTTGTAAGAACAATATCATACGTTAGCAATATAATTTAATACATAATCAAATCATTTTGATAAGAATACCTTTAATTATTCATGAGATATCGAGAATCGAATATCAATTTTACCAATTGTCCGTACTATTTTTTGTACATTTCAATTTGTATGAAAAAATTGACTGTTGTATTTTTATGAAACATTTTTTGAGTGTCGAATACTATATTTTATATAGGGTGACATACAGTGCAGATTATTTCATGCAAATATTGACCTTGACTGTGCCTCAAATGGTCAATCCGCTTAATCCAATTTTGGCATACTATTTCCAACATTTCAGCCAGTATCTCACAAATAAATGCTACAATATTGTCTTCTAATGCGTCAATTGAAGCGGGCTTGTCTGTATAGCCATGAGCTTTAACGTAGCCCCACAAAAAATAGTCTAAAGGGGTTAAATCGCACGTGAAATAAAATATTCACCGAACAATGCAAGTCAAGCTCTTGCATTTTGGGCAAACAAAAGTTGGATATTAACTGACGGTAGCGCTCACCATTTACAGTTTCGTTACGATTCGCATCCCCTTTGAAGAAGCACTTTCCAATGATGCCAACAGCCCATAAACCGCACCAAACTGTGACTTTTTCTGGCAGCATTGGTAGCTCTTGCAATGCTTTTGGCTGATATTCACTCCAAATCCACAATTCTACTTATTTACATACCCATTGAGCCAAAAATGAGCTTCGTCGCTGAACACAGTGGAAATAGAAGAAGCGCGCGATGAACTTTCTTAACTGAGTACGCATTTTGATAATAAAATTCAATAAATTACCAGCGTTGTTCGTTTGTAAGACGATTCATGGTTATATTATATACCAAATTGAAGATGTTTGACAGTGAAACAAAACACGAAACGTGCGTCAGCTGTTTAAATTAGTGTTGCCAAAAAGACAATAGCTTAAAATAACCCAGTATTAAATGATATAAGTTCAAAGCCAATATCATACATTTAAAAAAAAAGTCCAAAATCAATTTTTGCCAAGTTTTGGTGTTTATATGTTTTTATTTTTTGTGAAAACTGTCAATTCGAACTTTCCCAAAATTTTACTGGATATTGAAAACAATGTTTTTATCAGACGAAATTAGTTTGAAGCCAATATCTTTAATTTTTTTTATCTTTAAAGATATTTATTCCGAAAATCAAATTAAACGAACTTTTTGTAATGTTTTTGTTTAAGTTTTATTTTTTGTAAATAAACTGTTGATTTGATTTTTCTCAAAATTTTACCTAATCTCAAAAACGTTATTTTTAAGATATTGGAGGTGAGAATTTTGTTTTCATTTTTTGTATAACCTATAGTTGAACTTATTTTAAAACTATTAGTTATATTATATAAATATAATATAAATTCTAAAAGTCGTCACAATATAAATATAATATAAAATTTTATTAAAGTCGCTAGCTTTATTGAATAGTGAGATATTTTGTGTTAAAAAATACCCGCTAAATTTTTTTTAAGAATCCTTTATGCATCCGTGGCATGATGGTTGGTGCGTTGGGCTGTCATGCAAGGGTCTTGGCTTAAGTCCCTGCCTGTGCCACCTTAATTTAAAAAAAAAAATAATTTCGCGGGTAGGTACTGCCTCTGCGAAGAATTGACAAATCCTTCAAGAGTAATTCTTGTCATGAAAAAGTGCTTTCTCAAATAAACCGTTCGAATTTGGCCTAAAATTGTAGATCCCTTCCATTCCTGACAACAGTACTCGCACACAGGTATGGTAGAGAGTTCTAAGTCACTAGGCCCTGGTTCCCAACGGACTGTTGCGCCACCCAATTTATTTATTTATTTATGCATCTTTCTGCATTATTATCTACATATATATCAAAATGTATTTGAAGTCGACATCTCCACTGGTTTCTGAGATATGGACAACAAAAAATCTTCTTGAATGTACGGCTGTAAGAACGTACGTATACACACGCACGCACAGACATCTCTCTAAAAATCTCTTATTAAGACTTTTAGGGACCTTCAAACGTGGAGATATAGTAAAATGTTTAATTCAGCAAATTGGACCGATTGCAATACTTCTCATGGGAAGTTAATACATTTTTGTGTGAGAAATTATGGCTATTAAATTTTCTAAAACTATTTTTCGTTATGTTATTAATTTTTAAAAATAGTTATAAATTTTAAATAAAACCACGCATTGAAAAACCCATTACAATACGCCGTAAATGATACCGTTATTATTTTTACAATGGTTTCTACTTTAAGTCTTTGCATCAATTTTGTGTTTGAAATTTATTAAAATTGACCTCACATATGGAACTTTTATTTTATTGAATTTGCTTTTGAAATGTGGTTAATATTACTGTATATTAGAAAAATTTTACCGATTTTTTGACATATCGTAAGAATTAAAAAGGAATTATTTATTTAAATTAAAATTCGTTTGAAAGAGTTTTACGTGCTGTGTTTTTGCAAGGGCATCAGTGGGTATTTTGGATGGATTGAATAAATAGTTTGTTTTCATTATCAAGACATTTGTTTAACTAATTTTAAGCTGGGGTATAGCAGACGAAAAATAAAATCTTACTTGTTCTTGGCCAATTCTTTAAAACTTTTGACATTTTTCCATTTATTCAATCAAAGTACTAAGTACAACAGTATGTATATTTCTGAAAGAAATGCCTAAAAATTTAGAGTAAAATACGTGGTTTTTAGGGTCAATAAAATTTCCTCGTTGTATATACATAACTATAAACTGGTAGATGTGCTCATATTTTCTCAATTCTTGAGCTGTAACGTGAAATTAGATCCAATTCTCGTCAATTAATTTGATCCAAATACCATAAAAAATAAGTATCTCATAGTTTAATAGTCAGGAAATCTGTTGGTCCTAACGACTAAGTCAAAAGGCATGTTGAGAAAATCATGAATACATATAATACAATATAAAAAAATCTGAGTAAGGACCTTGATATCTTTGTATAAGGATTTTGTTTGTGATTGGGTGATTGAAATGATCTAATCCAATTCAAAATATCACAAAAGAATCTCTGTCATCTGCTTATCTCAGATCAAAATTGAGCATCCACCCACTTCTTATATACTCGTCGTCCACTTTGGTATGTGCTTCATTAAAGTGAGTTGCTCGTAAATATTTTTGTTCGCAAAAATACAATAATTCCAAGTACGAATAAATATATCTTTGTATGTATGTATATCCATTCTTATACATTGTAGGAAGGCATCCATAAATTTGCACTGATATAATACCATAGTCCAATTCAATGTTCGTATGTATGTATAAGCAACAGGTCGATTAATAATAAAAACTATGATATATGCACATATATTTATCTATATGTAATATATAGTATATTGTACAGAATATATATTTATGAGCTTTAAGATAACAACTATGTCAACCTGACAATTCAATTTATTACCCATACCCAATCCATATTGTCGTCTATAAAGAGCATATGATGGTCATAAATTCCTTGGCAAGAATTTCATAAATGCCCCCTCCGCAACCCTACGACGCACCACGAGCGACAATGATGTGATGATAGCCCCGCAGAATGTAACATAAAACGCAACACAGTATTGCAATGGCATTGCCTCTGACCTTCCTTAATATATTTCGACTTATTAAATTCACATCATCATCAGTATCTGTATCTTACGTCAATGTCATCATCATCATCATTATCAACATCGCCATATCAATGTGCAAATTGAAAATTACGTCCCATACCTTAAATTATATAACACGCAGTACAGATCAAGGTTGCAGCCATAGCCACACTAAAACGAGTATATTCTCTCAAACGAATCTGAATGTTTTTTTTTTTTATTATATCCATCTGAGGACGTATACAATTGAACAGAACACTAAAGCGCCAGCTCCAGTCCAAGTTCCAGCTATAGCTCCAGCCTCATCAGCTGCACCTCTAGCTCCATCTGCAAACTAAAAGTTTTATACCTATTGTCTGGGTGATGCTTGGTGCTGATTTTGGTTGGGATTGCTTATTATCAAAGAGCCCATTTTTGGGGGGGAAAATTACGAATGATAAGTGAATAATCAGCGATAAATAGAAGACCATCGAGTCGAGAATCCTGCTGAATCATGCGCAATATAGCCCTGGGGAAATATTTTCAAAGAGCTTAAAATAACGAATAAATGCAAAATACGACTATGACCGAAATTCAGCAAAAACAGTGCCATCTCTTGGGAGCTTTTTGTATTGTATAATCAGTGTGCTATTGTCCTTGCTGTTTTTGCAACAGTTAACGGTCTATATACATATGTATGTGATTAGATGAAGAGGGAATATTTCGGGATAGCATCCTGAAGTTCTAGGCAACATGATGGCAAGGCGATGATGGGTTTTGTATGTTTCTCTTTATTCACAGGATAATAATCCGGAATATAACTTCAGTTCGCTGAGATACTCCGTGGATTGTACATCGTTTCAACGGAAAATAGTACGGTCTAACGGTTGTTATTCCAAGATTTAACACTTGCTATTGAAATTTAAAATAAAATTATTGTGCAAAAAATATTATTGTGTTTTATTTATGATTTAAGTTTAAGTTGAAAAAGAAGTGAAGTGTTGACTTAATCAAAAAATTTGAAAAAAGAAAAATATTTAAAACAAAAATTCTAAAAAAGAAAATATTTTGAAAGTGAACAAACAAAATTTGCAAAAAAAAAGTACTAAACAATAAAAAAAGGATTATTCAAAACTTAAACAATACAACTTTTGGAATTTCAACCTAATTCGGTGAGTCCTCCTTTAAGAATAAAACAAAACAACAAAATTTTTAGATTAAAATCTTTGAAAACTATGAAACCCACTTAGAAGGATTAGAAGAGGCTAAAGTTTCTTCTTTCACGAACTTCTTCTGTGACCTGAGTCATTTAAATTTTGTATAATATCATAAACAAATGAACACATTAAAGACCTTCCCTGCAAAGTCTATGAACAACGAACGACTCAAAATTAAAACAAAAAACTTTAACTTTTAGGTGATGAGAGACCCTAATAAAGAAGTCGTCTACCCAAGGCTTCCAACAACTTCTAACCCTTGGAAATAATGCTTAGCCATCATCATCACCATCATCACCTCTAAAAAAAAATCACACCCCAAAACTTAAGAAGCAAACAGTAGATATTTTGATTGCCTTGACATCAAAGTTTGAGAAGGATGCCTGTTGCGCGTTCGTGATGTTGTTGAATGTGACACCACCTAAGTCGCATATAAATGGATTTTCCTATATTTTTATTTGCTTTAGAAAGGTGAACACAAAAATATTGAAACAAATCTAATCAAATATAATGTACGTGATGGGGTTGGCTTTGGTCGATGATTAATTTTGCCATTAATCTAAGGAGCAATATGATTTAAAAAAATTGGTTTCTTGAGGGGGTGTTAAGATGTGAGGGTGATAGGATTTGAATTGAAAAAAGGACAATTTTTCCTGGATGCACTATTTCAAACGGCATTATTTTATTGATTGACGTCAATTTTATGTATATGCATATCGAATTGTATACATTCGTGCAATGCAATGGTAGAAAGTACATAAAAGTTCTTAAGCTATGTATCAGTAAACCCAAGGATGCTGATGCTTGAGGCCTTGGCTTCGTAAGTGCGTAGTTGTGCAGAAAGGCATTTAATGGTGTCGAATATTCTGTTTTTTTTTGTAATTACATTTTCCATAATCCCTTAAAAATTGCACGCAGATTCAAAATTAACCATTTTGACAAGGTTTTAAGTCACTCAGAAGCTATGTGTATAACTATGAAAAAGTCCAATGTAAAATTGAAATTGTCTTGTAGCTACGTTGTAAACCTTTTTACAGTGGAAAACTTTAAAATAGCGAATACCAAGTATATATGGTTCCTCCTGATTTATGTTCCATGGAAATTGGCCTGCCAGGAGCGACAAGAAGATCGAAACGCATATACTATACTCGAACAGGACGATTTTTCATTTTCCTTGGTGGGAGTAGTTTTTATTTTGCAACTTTTTTTTGTTAAAATGGGTGGTGAGAAGAGCATTTGTTTGATTAATTGCGGATTCTCTGTTTATTTTCGCATTCAAATTGAAATGGATTATGTGTCTATATGGTAGATTTATATAACGGAGGTATTTGCAGATTGGAAATTCAATTCGAATCAATTCTTAGGAAATACATCAATGGAAAGTTCAAAAAAATAAAATGTTGCAAATTGATTTTGTTGTTTTGGAATTATTAGGTTTTTTTTAGTTGTTTATACGAAAATTCATTTCTCTATTGGAAATGCATTCAAATCGAAAACAAAAACAAATACAAATTGGAATTGAGCTTAGACCATGTTCACTGTTATTTAAACTATGTTATCAAGAGAAATCAAGAACAGTGTAGCAAAATTTTGTTTATCAATTTCATCCAATGAAATGAAAATTTTGATCAATAGTTTATTTTTATATCTACGGAATTTTCTTATATTTAAATAGAAATTAAATCTCAAAAAGTTATGGTTACAAATTTTAACAACAATCGATATTTTTTATTTCTAATAAGTTGTATAGATATTTATTTATTAGGATATTAAAATTTTATTTTTAATCTTAAAAGTTTTAAATAAAAGACATTTTTTTATTGGTTTTGAAAATCATCATTTTTTGTTAAAATGGCGTTCTGAACTTGTGTCAAATATTTTATTTTTATGAATTTGACAATCTGAGGTATTGATCCACAACATTTTGTTATTTTACAAATTTTGGAACTAGTTAAATTTTAAAAATTATAAAGAAATGACCAAACAACGCTTTATCCGAAATTAAATTAAAGAAAGAAATTTTATATTGATTTGTTATCATTGATTGGAATAGATTTAAAATACTATAATTAACTTTTAGTTCAAAATATCGATACAATATTTAGGAAAATTGTAATTATTCAAAAAGGATAATTAAATTTGCGCTTTCGTTACAAGCTGCAATTTAATAAAAAAAAATTAGTTTATTTTATTTGTATTTGGTAAACTGTGCTGAATAGAATTATTTTGATTTTTATTATAAAAAAAAATTGATTTTGTGAAATAATTTGTGAATCATTTTGAAAATATTACTTTAAATAATTTTTTAACAATTATTTAACTATAAAAAGAGGCTGAGAAGTGACCCACATTTATAACATCCTATTAATGTCCTTTTAAATGATATTTTGTTTGTAAAAGCACGCAATCGAAGTTAAAGCTTTTTTTCTCGAATTTTTAAGACCTTTAAATTAGTGTGCTATTTTAAGTTTTTTTTTTTAATTTTTTTTTGTCTAAACAGTTAATTGGTATTTTTTTAAAAAGTTTTACCAAAAATTGACAAAAATATAGTTGTAAAAAAATAAGTTTTGAATAATCTTTATTTTGTCTCAAGATTTTGGAGTCAAAGTTAATTTTTTACAGATTTAAATTTTACAATTTTTTGTTGCTTTTTTTAAATAAAGAAATAACGTTCAATTCGTTTTTTTCTAAATATTTGACCAAATGACAAAAAAACTTATTTTTCGTGAATTATCTGTTAAACAAAATTTATTTCAAGTCGATATCTCTGCTGGTTCTTGAGAAAGTGTTTTAATCTTATTTTATTCCCATTTGTACCAGTTAAATATTTAAAAATATTTGTGAAGTCAAATTTATTATTAAGAGAAATCGGAATCAAACATTTGGATTTTAAATTGTTTTCTGTGGAAAATCATTTGAGGAATTAAATCAATATTATATTTGTGTAGAAAAACACTATCTTTAAATATAAAAAAATGTAACCACACTTTTTCTACGGCATGAAACAACTTTGAAGTCAGTATTTTTTTTTAATCTCAAGATATTTAATTAAAATTTTAGTTTTTAGTAATTCTTAATAATTTTTTTAGCAATTTTTTATTTTTCTCTTAATTGTAGATAGCTTTAAAAAATATTAATAGGAACATTTTGTATTAGATTCAGAAAGTAAATTATTTTCTTTTATTCTAAAGATACTTTAGTAAAAAATAATTTGTATGAGTTAGTTTTTGTAGGTTTTGGTTTTTTGTAAGAAATGTTGTCAATCTTATTTTTCCCAAAAAATATATAAATGTCAACAACTATATTTTGTGAAGAATCAAATAAGTTTAAAGTTAATACTTTAATTTTTTCTTTAGTCGAAATTAAATGTTTACCAATTTTTGGTATAGTAAATTTCTAGGTTTTTATTTAAAAAAAAAAACTGTTAATTGGATTTTTAAAAATTACCAGATGTTAAAAAAACATTATTCGTCGTTATATAGAAAAATTTAGGGAGTAATATTATTTCTTGTTCCAAATATATTCAAAGTGACAAATATTTTTTCAGTTATTTTTGAAACATTAATATATAATTTATATCTCTAATGGTTCTTGAGATGTCTCTAAAAATCTTTGCTTGGATTCCAGGGACGAAATTTTCAATTCTTGTAGAAAATGACAACGAAGGAGATTTATTAAAAAGAAAATAAAAATAAGGACCCTATTTTATTTCTTCATTTTTTTTTTAAATTTTGTTCGTAAATTACATGAACCAATTGTTATTGCATTGAAGATTTTACAAATGAACCAATAATTTTTAAAAATAAAAACAAACACATAAATTGACCGAATATCTTTATTTTCATATGATATGTTGTTGAAAATGGATATGGCGATTAATGAATTTCAATGAAAGCTATCAGAGGCGCTTTAAATAAAACAAAATTAAAGGTTTTTCCTTGAAAATCATAATTCCGACAGATTTTTTAATTTCTTAAGTGGATAATCTTACAAAAATGTGATTAAGGTATAAAATTTGCAGCAAGTAAGTTAACTACCTAGTAACCTACCCTACGAAAAATTAAATAAGTAGGTGTAATAACTTTAGAATAGACAAAAGAAAATTTAATAAATATATTTTTTTAATTTCCTTAAAATCGCTCTAAGGTACCTACACAAATCTCTAATTTCCGGGTATTTTATTAAAGTCTTGTGTTTTTCCTGTAGCTTATTTATTTTTCTACAGAAAACAAAATACTTTAATTTACAACTAACTGTTGAGTTAAGTTGTATTATTAGTATAAAATGACACGATATACATATATTTAACCTATCTACGTACATACCTTGGGTATGTGTTTTTAATTTGAAAAATCCTCCTCGTCCCAAAATAGATTAAAGCATTTTTTTCTTTGGAAAAATAAGCTAACGATGTCTCTTTTTTTATAACGTGTTAAGTGTAGGCAATGAAATGCTTACGCAGGTAAAAACAAAAATTAACGAAGAATAAACTCTCATTTACCAAATGTATACAAATAAAATAAAACAAAAATCATTCTAAAAATGAATGAAATTTAAATGTCATTTCCTCGCGCGCTTAATCGTTCGGGGAATTAATTCAAACAAATATGGTGAAAACTTTTACAGTTAATTTCTGTTGTAACTACATACGTCATCATCATCATTAAACTTGAATAGCCTACTTTTTGGGTAGCTGACACCTTTTAATGTGTCACCTTTTGACATTTGACAAGTGAAAATTACGCTATTACTAAAAATTTAGTACAAAAATGGAGAAAATTAACAGTTCTCAAAACTATACGACATACTCAAGTCTATTTCTGTGTTGATCTTTGAAATGCAATTATATTGACAAACATCTTCGGAGCTATAACTAATGATTATTAATCGCAGGAATTAGAAAATATTCATGTGGTCTACACACTTTAATACATAACAGGGCATGATCGTGTTTTTTTTCTCGAAGAGGTTGTCACCTAAGGCCATTGAGATCTTGTGGTTTAAAACCTTTAAATCCTTTTTATAAATAAATAAATTAGGTGGTACAAGAGTCCATTGTTAATTTGGTACTAGTATTTTACAAATCTCAACCATTTCCGTGTGTGAGTGATGTCAGGGAAGGGGACCTACAGTTGTATGCCTAATCCGGACTACTCCTTTATGACAGCAGCCACTTTTGGAAGGCTTGTCAATTCCTCGCAATAGGACCCGTTAAAAATCTTTAGGTGGCATAGGCAGGAATTGAACCCAAAACCTGTAGCATGACAGTATGACGCACTAACCATCACTTCACAGGTATTACTTTCTATTCTTGTAAGGGGAAAAAGATTAGGTATATGCCAGGGCTCCACATTCGCTTTCGACTTTAAAAATGGAACTAGAGTGATAGAGGACAAACATTCTTACCTTCCTCTTCACGATGAAACAAACATAGGTCCTAGTACAAAGCGACAAAATTTACTGAGTGTTACAAATACACAAAAAAACAAACTGCATTGCATTTCCTATAGTAAAAAAAAACTTTTATCTTCGTGACTTCTGCACAAAAAGTTTGATCATAATCATTTCTTTTCACTATTTTCGATGAATGCAACACAGAAAATGAACCTATTCTAAGGGAACTCAACAATAACAATTCTTTAGAAAAAATGCTATCTTTGAAATCAGTTTTGAGAAATAAAATGACAAGTTGAATACAAATTTTAAGATATCGGCAAAACTTCCATATGGAATTTTTCTTAACTTGACTGCAAATCGCATCAAAATGTTGACATTATAAAGGTATGCATGCTTTTAACATAAATCAAACCCAAATTCACAAGTGAAACCTTCAAGTGTATATACCATCGATAACCTCAATCATAAAATGTATAAACATCCTACAATCATTTCTTCGAATTGATCTACAATGGTACATTGTTCAAGCTACAATATGTAAAAACCCTCAAAAACTACGCTGCCTGTCAAATTTATGACGAAACATTCAACTTTGAACTAAAGGATGAATCTTTTCTACTAATTGGCGGTGACTTTTGTATGATTGTGATTGATTTTCGTGAAAATGAACTGGTATTTCTTTGTTCTTGGTCAACTATGCGGCAAAAGATACCTATTAGGGCTTATTCTTGAAAGCTCAAAGCATCACAATCTGCGGAGAAATGTGATATTAATAACGTTGACATATCACTTATGATGAGGTCCTTTCCGACTGCTCAATGCCGGAATATTGATGTTCATTCGCTCTTAATGGCCCAACAATCATCTCAGTCGTCATCTTTTTTGTTTGTCTTTGTACAATGAGAGTAGAAAGGAGTGGATAAAGTCCTTAACTAATATTCCAGGGATGGAATAATAAAAGGTTCTTTAAGTAAAAACACTAGAAATGAAACTAATTAAGTTCCCTGTGGGCTATATACTTATGTTATGTTTTTAAATAGGAATTTTAAAGTTCTTCAAGTTGGATCTCAATTTATAAAGTTTATTAAGACCTATAGCCCTAATGGACTAAATTCATAATACAAAAAATATTAAAACACAAGAATTATTATTTCAAAAGCAACTATTGTCCAGATACAGGGTGGGGTAGAGTTTCTCCATGGTCTTCTCCCTAGGTGTCTATATACGAAGCTTAAGTTATAGGTACTATAGACTTCATATCATTTACTTTTTAAAACAATTTTCAAGTCAGAATGGATTCTGTGGATAGAAAAAGTTTAATTAAGCTTCTTTTTGAAGACAAATTCAATTATTTGAAAATACTAATATTAAGTAATTAGGATTTCTGTCAGGATACTTTTGTATATCCATTTAAAAGATAAACGAAACATTTGTAACGAAGAACGATATCGAAAGCAAAAGTTTTGATGTCAACGTTTTTCTGCCTCAGCTTCACGCAACGTCAGAGTGGGTATTCTCATTTATCAGCATTTAAATTAAGTTTGATAGATGATAAAAGATTTTTCTTGTCGTTTTTAATGTTTTGCATTACGATTTGATGAGACATTTTTTTTTGAGTATTTAATTTAATTTTTATTTTATGCTTTTGTTAATGGTAGTTTTTGATTTTGAGTGTTTAAAAAAATCGATACAAAACAAAACTATTGAAGATCAAAATTCCAACTTCAGATTTTGATGGGGAACAAAGAAAGGTAAACAAAATCCAAGGAAGAAAAATAAAAAAATGGGATTTACTATACATACAAATAATTTCAATTTTAAATTGATATTTCCAAACGGACATTTGAGTTCAATTCCAAGTTTTATTTGAATTTTTTAATTGTCTGAGAAAATTTTGTTTCAATAATTAAAAAGCAACACAATTAAATCTGTGAAAATATTGAATTTCAACATCTTTTTTAAACATCATAAGAGTTAAAGTTAGCGAAGAAAAAAATTGTGTTCGAAAGAAAAATAGAATTTTGCAGACAAAAAAGAATTTAAGAAATTAAAATGTAATAACTTTCATGAAATTCAATGCAAATGTCGCGTAATTAAATGTTTACGCGACGTCAATTGGCTATCAAGATTATTATGTTTGACTCCGTTAGAATTGCTTCTGTGGAAAATAGGAAAAGAGTGTTTTAACGAAAAAAATACCTGAGTTCTAGACGCGTTAAAAACTAACCATAATCAAGTTATGACCAAGATACCAATTGAAGTGAGCAAAAAAGTGGTTAAATACAATTTTAAAAAGATCCTTGGATGTGACTTACACTGATCATTTTTACAAAGATATTGCGAAAGAATAGATATAAAGTTAAAAATGTATATTTAAGCTGTTTAAGCTGTTTTATATTATTATTATCTTATTATATTATTACTTTTTTTTTTGTCTTCTTATTGTGTCGTTACAAAACATTTTGGAGGCCTTGGCCCATTTCAAAATGTATAAGGTGGGTTTTTTGTTAATTAATGTCGATGATCACAGACTTCTGTATTGCATCTATGGTGGTTTGTCGCCATCCGAGCGTGTTGATATTTCCACTTATTATTCCATGTAGATTCCAATTCCTTTTCGTTTCTACTGCTAGTTCAGCATATCAACTGCATTTCTCAGCGTATGTGCGATTAGTGTTTATCGTTGCCGGGACTGCTATATCAATGAAGTACTCCCTGCGATATCTGGGCGGTTATGGAGTCTTGTGTGATCCGAGTATATTGTACGATCATAGTGAATTTTTACGTTTTCATTTTCCACTAGCGTTTGTCATTTGTGTGTCACACATTTGTCAACATTTTCAGCATTTATTGACCTGTAGTACCGCCCGTGGATAGGTTTTATCGCCCATTTTTGTTGCATAGCAGATCTGTCTTCCGATTGTTGTTCGAAGCTGCCATTCAGATTCAGAGGCGTTAAGTTTTTATACGTTTCAGTTATTGTTTTGAATAGTCTAGACGTTTGTGCTTTCATATAAAAGTAGTCCCGAAGGGATTGTATTAGGTTATCATGTAGGGTTTGAAGGCCAACGAGGCCTCTTACGCCTTCTCTTCTCGGTGTTATCATCCTTTCGTAACGTGATTCCGGGTGGTGAAATTTATAATCCGTGAGATTTGTCCTGATTGTTCGTTGAAGCGACTGAATCTCCGCAGTTGTCCATTTGATAATGCCAAAACTGTTGGTGAGTATCGGGACTACGTTTGTATTGATGGCTTTTATTAAGGTTTTACCATTAAGATTCGCCTTCGCAATTTTGTGGATACGTGCTTTGAACTCTATAGTTAAGTTGGTTTGTACGTTTTATTTTGGACCATTCCCAAATATTTATAGATGTCTTGTTCTTCCATTTGCTTGATTTCGTGGGTGTCTGAGTCTTGACCTTCGCATTTGTCGTTTTCCCTCTGTTGATATGTATTGTCCTGCATTTTTCCAAGCCAAACTTCATATTAATGTCTATACTTAACATTGCAACTATTTTTATAAACTGCTCTAAACTTTGTCGTGTTGATGCGTATGTTTTAAGGTCATCCATATATAGTAGGTGATTTAGTGTCTCTTGACTAGAATTTCGTTTTATCGTGCTACATGGCCCCACACTTGTTGTTCTTTAGCAGGGTGCTAAGAGAGATGAGCGCAATGCAGAACCAAAGGGCTGATAGACAGTCTCCTTGAAAGATTCTACATTTTATATTGATATATGTTGTTTTTACCGTACCTGTTTTTGTGGGTATTTGGATATTTGTTCGCAAGTGTCCCCTGTTATGCTGGAGGAAAACAATTATACTTGGGTGTATTTTGTATATCCTTAGGACCTCGATGAGCCAGTTATGTGGGACACTGTGGAATGCTTTTTGGTAGTCTATGAAACATGCATGTAGATGGTCTATGGTTAGTTGTTCCTTACAGTCTTTAGCGTATTTACTACACCCTTTTTGTTTTGTTCTTCATATTTAAGATTGTTTTAATGTTCAAGGAGGACCATATCATTTCGTGTTTAAAGGAGTCAAAAGATTTACTATAGTCAATAAAAAGAAAATAAACCAGTGGGAAAAATGTATTAGAGCAAGAGCCCGGGCCGGCCAGACATACCTTTTATCATAAAAGCTGTTTGCCTCTTATACTGGTAAGAACGATCACCACAAAAATATGATACCTGGGAAGTGGTTACTTTGGCAGGTAACAGGTAGCAAGGGTGCATACAATTCTATCTTACTTTCGTTATTCTATAAAACTCAATTTGTTTACATTTCATTCGTAACAACATCAAAATTCGCTTTACTCATTGCCACATACTTAGTATGGTTTCAACCCCCTGCAAAACACCCCTAAACTATAACATGTTGTAATTCAATTTACGTTATATTATAAAAGCTAAATTTAATATATGTTTTTTAGAGAGCTATTAAACGATGACATTTTCGAGGGTTCTATCATCCTGCCATCATCATTATTAATTCCCGAGATATTTGGGTCAAAATCTGTCCGTACCAATTTTCAGTAGTATTTAAATGAATTTTTATTTTTGTAAACTGTCAGTTGGATATTTTTTACGAATTTATGAACGGATATTCAAGTTGAAAATCAAATTTAACCAATTTTTGGGAGGAATTTTTTGAGTTTCTTTTTCCATTTTTTGAGAAAAAACAATCGATCTTTCTTCATACTTTACCAGATATTGATTATATAAAATTAATTTGAAAGTAAAATCATTTCTTGTTCGAAAAATATATCAGTTGATAACATTTCTTTTTCAGTTTTTTGATTTATAAAAAAAAAATGAATTGATTTTTTTTCTGAAATAAACTGCTCTATTATCACGTTACATTATATGATATACAATTTAATTCAAGTCACTAGCGTTATTGCTTCGCGAGGCATTTGGGGTCAACCAAAATTTACCCATTTATTTTAAATTTCAATTCCAATTCAACAAATCGGACCAATTACAAAAACTTTCCATGGGAACCTTAAAAAAATTAAAACATTAAAGTAAATTTGATTTTTAAGTCTTTACTTTTTTAAGTTCATGAACAATACCCTCAGAAGTAGCAATTTGCCGACTGAAATCAATTAAGAATATTGAATAAAAGAAACCACTAAAACTTCATATTAAAAACACTTTTAAATAAATTCCAGAAAGAAAGGAGACTCTTATAACAATACAAAAGAAAGAAAAAAAGCCTTTTAAGTTTGTCGGTTATTTCCATTTCATTTGAGCATTTTTCAGCCTCATTATGAAACTCTTGTGCAATTCATTCGAAATTTATTGACTCAAAACTTAAATTTTTTGTTCGCTTGGTAAAATACAGAAATATTGCAGCAGCTACAGGTTATACAATGTACAAATATAATAATATGTCGTACAGCTTATGTTTTTCTGTTTATCTCAATTTCATATTAAATTTCTGTGACACAGTGAATTTGACATGTTCAATTATAAAATATATCTGCGTATATGGAAAGTTTTAAAACTCTTATACATTTAGGTAGGTATACAAAAAATATCGATTATAGGGTCTTTGAAAAAGGATTCGAATGAATGAATGAAATTTAATTTACCTACCATCATCACGTAAAGAGTTATAAAAAAAAGGATGAGGTATTTACATTTTACGGTAGAAACAAAAAATAAAATTCGTTGACATCGTAATTAAAATTTAAGAAGTTTTTACTCACACACTCGTTGATGGAATTGATTGCGATGTTATCAACATTTTTAAAAAGTAAACAGCCTTTTCTTTGTAAATGAAGTAAGTCTATTTAAAACGAAAAATATTGTGTTCATGTAAGAAAATCGATATTTTAATCAAACTTCATAATAACACAGAGAGATTAAAGTATCAGATTAAAAAGTAGCCTTTGTAACATTTCAAGTAGATATATTTAGATCAAGGCTTTGGGGACAAAAGAGTGAGCCAAATACAAGTTTCTTTAAAAAAAAACTCAATAAAATGAATCAAATAGAGATTACCTTAGCTGGCTTTAAAATAAAGGTTTATTTGGTTCCGTTTTTTCAAGACCTTGTTAATGGATTCGGGTTGTAGTTTATGTAGTGAATTAGTCTTAAATTATCAAATAGATTTTGGATTGTTGGCATAGTATCGATTCCTTTCGAAAAAAGTGAAATTGTTGCACCGACATGACCAATTGACATCGCCAGTTCGACTTAATTTTTTTTAGAGAAACTCTGTTAATTGATTGTGTTTTCAATTTTGACCAAAAGTTAACAACATTTTTTTTATAGAATGAAATAAGTTTGGAACTTTATTTATTCTCAAGATGTTAGAGTCAAAAATAATTTTTTAAAAAGAGGCTGGGATGCGACCCACACTGATAACTACCCATCCCGAATGTTGATTTGTCTTGCTTGAAAGTATTGCAAGTTTTTGTGTTTTGTTTAAAAAGGTATTAGTTAAGTTATTTAAAAAAAATAATTACCAACAATATTTTGCATTTAACGAGTTTTTTAGTCGAAAACAATTTTTACCAATTTTAGTAGCATTTCTTAAAAGTTTTTATATTTTATATACATAAGTAAATACAAATTTGATGAGTAAAAATAATTTGAAGTCAATGTCTTCTATTATTCACGAGGTATCAATAACCAACCATCAAGTTTTACAAATTTTTATAATTTTTAATTTTAATTTTGTATGTATGACTGTCGGATTTTTATAAACAATTTACTGCATGTGTAAAACAATATTTTCTGAGAAATAAAAATAGTTTGAAACCAATAATTTTAAAAATTGAAAAGATATTTGAGTCGAAAGTATATTTTTACCAAGTTTAAGTATTTTTTTTTTTGTAAAAATACTGTCAATTCGATTTTTCTCAAAATTTTAATTTTTACTAACTTTTAATAATTTTTGTTTTGGTTTTTATTTTTTGTAAAAAAAATGTCAAAACGATTTTTCTTAAAATTTGACTGAATATTGAAAACAATATTTTTGTAAGAGATAAAATTAGTTTAAATCCAATATCTGAATGTTTTGAAAAGAAAATTTGAGTCGAAAATAAATTTTTATAAAATTTTATTAATTATTTTTTAAGGTTTTTGTTTTTTTATAAAAAAATGTCAATTCCATATTTTTTACCAGATGTTAAAAACATTTGTCTGCGTTGCACAAAATCATTTTGAAGCCATAATAATTTTTTGTTCGTAAAATTTGGGAGTTGACAAATATTTTTTTCTAGAATGTTGAAACACATGATATCTTTTGGGCGATATGTCAATTAGTAAGTTGCACGTTATGATATTTTTAAAAGGGTTATGAGCATTATGACATTGATTTTTCTTCAGAAAAATTTGGTGAGCAATAGAGCCATTTTTGTTCGGTAATGGCATAAGGACACATTTATAATATATCTTAATTTTGTTCAAGTGTATGTCATCTTATTTCGGCAAAATAGTTTATGATTAAAAAAAA
Organism: Eupeodes corollae; assembly: GCF_945859685.1. Taxonomy (NCBI): domain Eukaryota; kingdom Metazoa; phylum Arthropoda; class Insecta; order Diptera; family Syrphidae; genus Eupeodes; species Eupeodes corollae. Next base: position 42,208,839 of record NC_079148.1, read on the forward strand.
ACACTAGATTGCTAAATCTTCATATATTAAGTATGCATTGTGTTTAAGAAACCTATCTTACAGCTCATCAGATTTTCTGATTATTTCATGCCTACATTTTATATTAATTAATTCTAAGACAATTGATTTGTAGGTAAGACACACACATGTCAGAATATCTTTTCTAAATTTTAGTTAAAGAATTGATAGACTGACTTTTCTTTTTCTAAAACCGATTTGATGGGCTCAGCTGAAAAGTACAGACTTAGAATTCCTTTTTAAACATAAATTAAATTAAATTTTATTTTGAAATTTTATTTGACTAAAAAAAAGCAATTCGATGACATCTCCTCGTCATTTTATTTACCTTTATCTATTTCGATGACAAGATTTTTCGATCTCGTTTCGTTCTTTTTATTATGCTAATAATTTAAACATTCGTTACCGTTTTACGTACATACGTATTTTATTTCAAGATCAAAGCACTTCCAAATACAAAAAAAAGGATGAACTAGTTTTATAAAGCTTAACTTTTAAATGAAATTTAACAGCCCGAAAAATAAATCAAGCTACATACTTCATGGAATTCAAAACATAGAATTACAATACGATTCAGTTAATTTAAATGACACGTATTTTATAAGATATATAGGTACATAATATGAATACACAAACATCACACGTGTTTCATTTTTTGAATGGTCTTTTTCATTTTTATAACACATACATATATCTTACCCCAACCCAATTCTTAAATTGACTGAAACGGTTAGCTAAAGATTTTGTAGGAAAATTAGGTAACCAACCCAACCTATTTCACATCCCAAAAATCTTTTCCATTTTTTTTTTGGAAAATACCAACCGAATGAAAAATTCCCTTTCAGCATTCCGTAAAAAGGGATGACATAGATTTCACTTTTTTTGGCAACTTTTTTCATGTGACTACAACAAACCCAAACCCTTATACAATAAAAACCCTTTTTAGTGTTGCTGATGCGAAACAAAAACTATGTTCATTGTTTTGATGATTTTATTGTTTGAGCCTAACGAAGTTATTTGCTATGGTTCCAAATGTCGCACGTAAAATAAATACTATGTCAACTGTTTTTCCTTTAAATGAATTCCTTTTCTGTGTACATAAATAGTTTGGCTATAACTATTTAAGTCAATGATTTTGCCCTTTAAAAAAGTATATTATATGTGTTTTTTTTTTCTGTTTGCTTAAAATTGGGTTTAAGTTGATAGATTTAAGTTTTTCACTCAGAATGGAAATATGTGTAGAAGGCTGCAGAAATTATAATCTTCTTTATTGATTACCAAGAAACAATTTCTTAACAATTTAAAGTAATTTAAATAAAAAAAAATCTTTTAGCAGGTGTAGCGTTGTTTTCAGAAGTACTTTTTGTGTAGCTTTTCCGTATTTGAAGTCTTATTCTGGTCAGAACGGATATCTTGAAAATTATGTTGATGTAAAGAGGTATGATTTTGATACGTAAAAAAGTACTTCTTAAGAGAAATCAATGCATGCAATTTCATTAAAAACATGTTCATAACATTAAAGTGTATAAATAATTTGAAGTTAATATTTTTAATTGTTTTCCTAAGACTTGAGTCAAAAACTATTTCTTATCAGTTTTTATAGGTTTTCGTATTTGGTTAAAAAAGTTGTCGGTTGAATTTTTATAAAAAACTAAATAAAAATTATCAACAATATTTTGCATATGATGTTTTTAGTATAAAAAAAATCGCTGAAAATATTTTTAGCATTTTTTGAAAATTTTTATTTCTTGTGTAAACAAACAATAGCACATGGATTGTAGATTACTGTTTTGATTGTTAGGGTCCGCACCAATTCAACGTCACGTTATATTGTAAAGGCCTTTAAATAATCTCATACACTAATATACTTAGAAGTTCATTTGTTTTGATTTTAAGATGTTTTTATATTACAATGACTGGTAAGTTTAGAGTAGATTATAGTAATGTTTGTGGGCTGAGATCGAATTTTCTATCTGTGTACATTCACACTAATTCTAACAGACCAGCTGTTTTGTCATTAAGTGAAACATCCTGCTGAATTTTTTATTCATGGGTATTGCTTGTTGCCATTTTTCTTCTCACACCATGGTCTCGCCATATTATTAGGAATGATGTTGCATATCAACTTTTACCACAATACGGTCACTGTACCAACTCCCTTTTTAATTTCATGTGGTTAAAACATCATTCAATATTGTTTTCTTTATCAGAGCCCAAACCTGGACAGAGTTTCAACTTCTCAGCAATTTGGTGCTCTATCTGACTCCATACAAAGAATTGTCTCCCTATATCCTCACAGGTACGGTCGATTTCAATGTTCACAATTCTTCGTGGCTTCGCCATTTGGGCCAGACAACGCCGAAAGGAATGTGTGCTGAGATTGTTGCTGAGTTTAACCATCTCACTCAGCTTGCCAATGAGCCTACTAGTATATATATATGTTTCTCACTTCTGATCCTGATAAGTACACAATCATTGTATTGACTCTCTATGTTCATCTTACTACAGTGTCATATCTGCTAATTTCTCGTGTCAAACAAATCCATTTATAGAAAGAGCTCCAAAAAGAACCGTTTGGCAGTACGAGAAATCCAAATGAAACGGTCTCAATAATTTCTTTAGGATCTTTAACTGGTCGCTATACTTCCTTGGTAGCGACGTAGACTCCAGTGCAGACATGATTTCTAGTATGATAAATCTAAGAATGGAAACCTTTATCCCGAATAGGGTTAAAAGTATTAAGCACAAGGTTAAATCATGTTTTGAAAAATACGGCAATGTCCCAAAGGCAGTAAGAATTTTAATTTAGCTCTATTGATAAAGCCAACTTATTTGCAATGCAGTTCGCCGAAAATTACACCTTACCAGATAGTGTCATGACTCCCCCAGTTCTTGACCACGTAATGGATTCTATGCTACCAATCTTTTTTCGTACTCAAACTGTGGCGAGAGTTCTTAAAGATTTCAACATTCATAAATCCACTGGCCCAGATGGTATCCCCATTATTATTCTGAAGAGGTGTTCTTCCACGCTAGCAAAACCACTGCGTAAGCTTTTCCATCTATCCTATTCTTCTGGGCTCGTTCCGAATAGTTGGAAAACTGCATTTATTCAGCCAATCCCAAAAAAAGGCGAATCTTCTTCTCCCACAAATTACCGACCGATAACACTAACGTCCCTTCTTTCTAAGGTCATGGATACGCTGATTAATTATCAGCTTAAGAAATAAAGAACGGAAGCTTTTTAACGACCGGCAATACGGCTTTCGTAGCAATAGGTCCACTGGCGATCTCATAGTGCATCTCACCGAACAGTGGAACAAATCCTTACATCGTTTTAATGAAAGTAAGATTATTGCACTTGATATTTCAAAGGCATTTGATAAGTCTGGCATCTTGCTCTCTTATCGAAAATGCGTTGTTTTAGTATGGACAAATCTCTTCTTCGTTGGATTAGAAATTTTCTTTCGAACCATTCAATACAAGTTGTTTTGGACGGATTCAAGTCTGAAACTCATAAAATAAATGCTGGTGTGCACCAGGGCTCCGTTTTGTCGTCTACCCTCTTCCTCATTTTTATAAAAGATCTCATGTCTGCAATGTCTGGTATCGTTAAAGCGAGATAAATCCTCTTTGCCATTATCTATGAGTGGGACTTGCGTCAACGCAACTGAAATTCTTGATATCCTCGGAATGCGCATCAGCAAACACCTTTTGTGGAGCGATAATCATAAGCGATGTTGCCAAAAATGCCGCAAGATTTCTAGGTTTTTTGAGACATTGCAAGAAATTTTTCCCTCCGTCTGATCTGGCTACAATCTACAAAACCTATATACGTCCAAAACTTGAAATCTCTAGGCTGGTGCTCCAGTAACTTATTTAAGCCTCTTGAACAGTATTCAAAAAAGATCTTTTAAAATGATTGGTGACATTAGCATTATCAACTAGTTTACGTCACTCGACAATCGACGCAAGGTTTCTTGCCTCACCCTTTTTGGGCCGTTATTTTAACGGACTATGCTCTAGTTTAATATCCAGTTGCTTTCCTCCCCTTAAACAATTTAACCGTAATACCTTCGATTCTAGGAATGCTCATCCGTTTACCGCTGAGCCCAACTTCGGCCGTACTATGAAGTACAGAGATTATTTTTGTAACCGTACTACGAGAATGTGGAACGCCTTTCCACGCTCTACTTTTCCCTGTCATTGCAATGTTGTTCCTATGGGAATTTAAAAAGTAAATTTGCCGTTTTGTTGAAAATTAACGTCAATGAAAATCCTTCTATTCCGTTCATAAGGAGTCACGACAAAGCGGAAACTTATTTTCAACAATCATTCTTCAATTTTTTGAGGCTCAAAAACTATAATTCTGGATATTGTCGTAGCCTCCTAGGTAAAAATATGCCTTATTACCGAAAATGATGTTACAATCAAAAAGCGAATTACGACGTTGCATGTGGTCGACCGACATACATAAGTTCTTATGTTAAAAATAACTTGAGACTTAATTTGTTTTCATGCTTTAGGAATGCTTGGTTCTACATAATTTTAAACCAGTAATTGTCAAACCCTTTATAAAGTATAAATACTAATAAAATAACATAATAAATCTTTTCAATTTGTTGTATTGGCATAAACTTTTAAGATATTTTATTTTCGTCATTCTAAATTATAACCCTACGAGTATCATTCAAAAATCTGTGTTTATTTTTGGATGATTTCCTGAAATTGAAAAAATTTACTTTTAAATTTGGAACAAAGTTTTCACAACTATTTAACGCTAAATTATCTAGCAACAGACAATTTAATTTGAGAAAATTTTACTCATGTTTTTTAGAATTTTGTTAAGCTTTCTTGATATTGTTGTTTCCAATTTATAAAGTTTTTGTAAAATTCACTCAGTCTATTTTTTATTTTAACAAATTTCCAAGAATAAAACTGAAGTTTACATCTTACATTAAAAATATGTTTGCAATATTAATTTCCTGAAATTAAAAACAAAAGATGTACAAAAAAGCTAAAACGGTATATTCAATTGAAAACATAGGAATGAGTAGATGTATTGATAATGTATTTATTTGTATTGCTTCAAAACAAACCAAAAAAAGATTTTTTAAAGCAAAGTTATTAAAACAGGAAACCTTCCTACATGACGTTGCTTATATTTTATTTTCCTTCCCTTATATCAAGTAACATATACATACCTGTGTTCCTACTTTGTTTATTTTTGAAACAAAAGCAACAATACCAAAAGGCATAAGTTATGTTTAAAATAAGCCAATTTACCTTCAAAAAGTTTATTTTAAATAATTCAGTCATAAAAAGAAGAGACATCGAAAAGAACCTTAAGTTCATAGTTAAAGTACACCTATCCCATACTTTACATCTCTTTTTTATAAAAATAAACTTAAGGATGAGTAAAAGAATGACTTTTTGCCATAAATTTTAAAACACGATTTTTTGTTTTTCTGAGAAAATTTCGCTATACTTAATTTTATGTATGTATACATATCTACATAGAAATGTAACTTTACACTTTACACCACAAAGAAAAAACTGTCAGCTTTTACTGTTACTAGGTACAAGCGTTTTGTAGATACTTGTATAGGGATTACGTGCCATAGTGTATTGTGAAGAAATCGAGCTCCAGATTTTACATTATCATTATTTCGTAAGTCTGACTGCGAGCTATGTACGCTGTAATAAAATGTGGGTAGTAAATCTATTTTTTTAAATCGTACGATGTTACCGAGAATTAACCGTGAATAAACAAAATTTCACGCCTCTGATTGTGTGTTGGAGGAAAAACCAATAGCTTGGCATATTTAGTCCGAATTCTTGGTATTTACCCGAATTGCTTAAGTGATTTTTGAACAAAAATAATAAAAAAGGAAGAAAAAGAACCAATTTTATAAAAGGATAATGTGGTAATACTTTAAGTGGGAATTTGACAATTTTACGAACATTTCTCGGAAATTATTGACATTCCTCCTTTACATTAATTTTTCATCATCAGAATACAAAATGTTACTTTTTTCAAAAGTTCACACGAGTATTCTTTGCAGAAATACCACAAAAGCACTCCAAGATTTTCCTTACATGCAAGCTTTTAAGAACTTTCAACAATAAGTAGTTCTCTATCAGTTGAATTTCACTCCTAAAAAAATTCTGCCAATTCGTTGGAAAATACATTAGTTTGCCATTAAGTTCAATTTTTGACTTACTGTCAACTTACTCATTTTTTTAAGAAAACTCAAAAAATATTAATTACGTTAGAAAAATCGATATTTGTCAAAACACTCCTGCAGACGCTTGATAGTCCTCTGAAGCATATGTCGTGGAACTTCTAGAATGTCTTGGTTTATTGTCTCAATTAGGGCTTCGAGTGTTCGCGGCTTGATAATGTATACTCTTGCTTCGTGATAGGCTAATCAAAAATGATCCCATGGTGATTAATCAGGTGATTGACGGGCCATTAAACATCTCCTCCTTGCAATGAAATCAGGCGTCCAGGAAATGTGTCTCTTAAAAAAACAATAGTTGCTTTTGATGCATGGCAAGTGGCCCATTCTTCTTGCACCCATATAGCGTTCAATTTGATACATAGTCTTTTCAGTTCCAACAAAAAAAATCATGTAGCGTCTGTAAGTAACGATCGGTGTTAACAGTGACAGTAAATAAAGAACTTTCAACTTATCATCAAACTGGGATTGTGAAGACGTCGTTTAGAGCTTTTGTAGGTTTTTAGACTACCAATGACGGAAGTTTTTAACAATCCTAATAAATGAAAGGGCTTCGTCGCTCGTTATAAAAACAGCGTCATCCGTTAAGATTTCCAACATTGCTTTTGCAAGCCCCATATATATGCCGTATTCATTTTGCTACAATTCTTGTACAACCAAAATCTTGTATAAATGAAAATGCAGTAAAAAAATGCAAAATTCGCTGAACTAGACGGTCTGACATCCTTTAAACCCGATCTACAAGGGCTGGATTCAACCATGAATCTCGCAATGAGACTAAACTACCCATACTCATAACAATATGGTTTCCCCAATCCCGCTTGACGCCCTGTTCAAATCTTCGACGCTTCGTTTATAAAAGGGTAATACGAAAAAATATTGGAATAGTCGGGCACTTACATTTTAGAAAAGTGCTATGGGGATTATATTTTATATAATAAGCCTAAAAATAACGCTTCATACGTATAGACTATTGAACAAGGACTATACTAAGGGAAAGCTAAAAAATGTTTTTCTTTTCCTTATTCTGATTTAGCAATTTTGCTATTTTATTTGATTATTTTTTCAATTCAATTCAATTTCTTGGACGACAAATTCTCTATTTTCAGAATTTGTTTTTCATTTTTTTGAGATGATAAATATTTTTCCAAGTAACTTGACAGCTTTTGTCTTGATAGTTGTACAACAAACATTATGTATTGACACCAACATTTTTTTTATAACAACATGTTGCGCAAATTTAAACAATTAAAGAATTAAATTTCACATTTCATTTAAGCTGAAATCGAACGGCTGTTTCGAGAAAGCACTGTTCATAATTACTCACAGTACCCTTGAAAAAACTTTATTAAAACTTGGTCAAAATTGATTTTCGACTCAAATATCTTTTCAAAAAATTATCTTATAGAAAATATTGTTCCCGACTTTGCGAACAAAAATTACAAATAAACACCTTATTGTTTCACACAAACGATTTAGTCAAATTAACGAAAAAAACAAATTAAACATTAATTATAAATGACTTACACGTGAATGCATTTCGGACGCTTCAGTGGCGCTCATCATCAGCACTAACTCAATTGACCCAAACAATTATTAGTTTTGGTAAATCCAGAGCGAAGAAGAAACAGTTACATTTTTTGTAAGTAAAAACTATACAAGAGAGAACAAAGGTGATTGAATGTCTCCTCCATCCACATTCAAATTGTTGTTTTCTTTTTCAATAAAATAGCTTTCATAAGCATCAAGTCTATTAAAGTTGTTTACATTTTTTAGTAATGTTATGATGTGCTCTCTCTCATCAGAACCATGACCTTCCGCAATTACATGATCGGCAAAAGCCGATTGTTTTTGTTTTTTCTTTTTGATGCAATTGCAATGTTCTTTAAATCTTATATTCAAGCTTCTTTTTGTTTGTCCAATGTAACGTCGTTTGCAAACTCCACATTCAATAGCGTAAATTCCCGATTTTTGTTCTTGGTCAACTTTATCTTTTGTAGATGCAAAAATGTTTTTTAATTTTTGGCTATTAGAGAACACTGGTGAAATGTTATGTTTATTGAAACGGTTTTTAAATTTGTTCATTATTTCTGGGACATAATTAGAGACTTCTCTTTTCATTTCATTCCTGGAATCCAAACAATTTTTCTTAAACAAAGTTGATTTTTCATTTTGGTACACTTTCATTGAATGCTTTTTTATAATGGAATCCACAAGAGTCTTGGAATAACCATTTAAAATAGCTACATCAAGTATGTACTCATATTCTTTTTTAAAATTTACTATAGATAGTGGGAGATTGACAATACGATGTGCCATGGAATGAAACGACGCGTGTTTATGTTGAATAGGGCAATAAGAATCACTAGTTATTATTCTTTTTGTACTAGTTGGCTTATGGTATATTGCCATATCAATTTTGTAAAACTTTCTTGTCAGTTCCAAGTCTAAAAAGGCTAGTTTTTGATCCACTTCTTTTTCACTTGTGAATTTTATTGATTCGCATTGATTATTTAAAAGATTTAAAAAATTATCACTTTCTGACTCTTTTAAAATTGTAAAAATGTCATCCACATACCGATAAAAAACTTCTGGTAAACTACCTTCAGCTTTCAATTTCATTTCAAGCTTTGCCATATAAATTTCAGCAATGAAGGGGCTTAGTGGGTTACCAATACTTGTACCTTTTGTTGACTTAAAATATTCACTGCGAAACTGAAAAAAACTATGGTTCATACACATGTTGGCAGCTTTTGTATAAACAGATCTTTTTTCACTTGGCACATTATTTTCTATAAGATAATCATCTAATGCCTTAATAGCTTCATCAACAGGCACACTCGGAAAAAGAGACACAACATCATACGAAAACATCTTTTCACCCGGTCTTAAAACTAGGTTTTGTATATTTTTACAAAACTGTAGAGAATTTTTCACCGATGCACTTGTAATGGGATTTAAACAACTCATTTCCCGTACCAACCACTTAGCCACTTTGCTACACGCAGTATCTATGCTCGGAATTATGGGTCGTAAAGAATTTCCCGGCTTGTGAATTTGTCACCTTTGTTCTCTCTTGTATAGTTTTTACTTACAAAAAATGTAACTGTTTCTTCTTCGCTCTGGATTTACCAAAACTAATAATTGTTTGGGTCAATTGAGTTAGTGCTGATGATGAGCGCCACTGAAGCGTCCGAAATGCATTCACGTGTAAGTCATTTATAATTAATGTTTAATTTGTTTTTTTTCGTTAATTTGACTAAATCGTTTGTGTGAAACAATAAGGTGTTTATTTGTAATTTTTGTTCGCAAAGTTATATGTTTCCACGAAGTTCGGATATAATGTCGTTTTTGACAAAAATATTTGATTGTTCCCGACATTCATTAAAATTTTAATAAAAGTCCAACATTCCTTTTTTTTATAAAAAAAGTAAACAATAAAGAAACATCTAATCTGTATTTGTTTAAATGAGCAATGAAAACTTTTAAGAAATGAAAATAAAATTGATACAAATTGGTTTTCAACTAAGAATCTCGGTAACAGAAATAGAAAAAATATTGTTGTGAACATTTTTAAAAGTTATTTAGCAATACAAATCGACAGACGGGATGGAAAGTTTTCAGTGTGGGTGGCATCCCAGCCTCTTATTCTTAATTTCTTGGACGACAATTTTTTTATTTTCAGAAGATTTTTCAGTCATAAAGTGGTGCAAACATTTAAACGATCTGAAGATATTTTGGTTAAAAACTAAGCTAAAAAAATAAGTTTGCCTATTTTAAAGGACTTTAATATTAGACTGTTATTATTTTACTAAAATTGAATTAAAAAAATGGGTTCTTTAACGTTAAATAATTTGTTAATTTTTATTTTCTATAAGTCCAATGGAATTAACGAAAATTGTTAAACAGTAAATTTGGTAAAATGTTTGTCTCTATAAATTTTTCATCATCTCAAAAATTTCGGAAATTTTGAAATAAAATTAATAAAGTAAAAAACTACTTTTTCGTAAATGAATAAGCTTACATATAATCTTAACATTGTCTAATTGCTGGGTGCTTAAAAACGCCTTACTGGAGCAAATTACCTAAATGGTTCCACTTAATTCAAATGAAAATTAGATGCGGTCCACGATATGGTTGTAGAAAAAATGTGTTGTAATAGAATATTAGGAATTCATTTTTGGGCAACCCGCCCATTCCTGGGGGTTTGAATCATATCTTAACAATTTTTTTCTGAAGAAATGCTACAATTTCGTTGGAAGATTAGACAACTAAGTTAAAAGTCTTGACATTTCAAAGACAAAATGTTTTTTTTTTTAAACTTTTATTTATTCACCACTAATATAATTTTTAAAACAGCTGAAAGAATGAAAAAAGATTGCTACACTTTAGCAAATAGTATGCTCGACAATTATGGTAAAAGTGATAACAACATTATATCTTAGGAAACAGAGATAATCACCAACTACTTTCCAAAGCGAAATTATATAAGATTGTATACAATGTTTGAAGTACCAAAAGTGAGGTATAAGCAAATTTCCAGCACACTGTCTTTCATTCCGAAACCCTTATTTGACTGGAATATACATATGAAAAACCCTTGATTTATCCCAAACTTTTAAATGAAACTATAAAGAATGTTAATTGTGTTCATACATAAATACTAACGGAGAATTTGGCAATAATAGCGGATTGGTTTTGTCCCTCAAGCTATTAAACTCCACAGCTTGGTCCATATTACTTTCCGAAAACAGAAAGCTTAAATACACACAAACATAATTTTTAATAGTATTACCTTACGATGGCTTAGTAAAAAAAAAAAATAAATTTTATTACAATCATTTTTGCAAGAAATAAATCGTATCTTTCAACCAATGAAGTCTTGATGACAATCAGTAGACACTCAAAGTTGAAGAATAAAGCTATTCAATTTTTTACACTACGGGTACAATAATTGAGAAATAGTCACTCGTTCATTCCATCACTTATGAAACTCAATCACTCGAACACTGATGCGGTAATTCGGCCAGGATACAAAGCTCATGAAAATATGTTAAAACTTTTATGCCTTTGAATTTCTTATAAAATTATTTTTTAAATATTGTACGTGATAATTGACCAATTTAAAACAGTCTCTTGCCTTAAAATTTATAAGATGAAGAAATTAGTTCAGTAACTAACTACATTACACAAAGGTAGATACGTAGATATCGGTGAGTAATGAACCATTTATTGGAAAATATAGAGTTCAGTAATTAAAATTTTAATAAATAATGAATAAACAAAACTTGTTTGTATTTAATTTTTCCAATTAAATAATTTTATTCAATGAAAGTTTTGTACATGTTTAATTGAATCGAAAATTAATTCGTGATATTTTTTCTTCATAATAAATAAAACGTAAAGTTTAAATCAAAATCAACATTGCAACAACTATGATTGAGAAGTCCCTTATTTCGATAAACTACAGAATTCATCAACTGTCGTAATTTGAACTGATGCCTAAAAATGAGGAATAATTACTCCGAACTTGAAAATTGTTAAATTAATCCCGGTATTCTGAAAAAATACTAAGCCAAACATTCAATTAAATTATTTGGATCATTAGCTCACCATTGATTACTCTAATTTAAAATAGAGATAAATTTAATTTATTTAAATATTCAATAGATATACCATCTAATTAAACATAACAACAGATTAAATAAAAACTCCAACCCAATTGCTAAAATTTAAATAAAACAAATTATCCACTCTCCAAAAACACAATTTCTATTGATTTAAAAGTTTTTTTTTAAAGTGATTAAAAACCAAGAAAACATAAATAAAATTCACACACATTTCCTTGTGACTTTATGGACAGAAAAAAAAGTTCTTAAATTCTAAATGGTCCATAGCAAGGGATTTAATAAAAATTTACCTAAACCTTAAATTTACGCCTCAAACGTGCTTCGCATATAAATTTTATTATTATTTTTTTTCTTTTTTGTTTATATATTTTCAATTTTATTTTATATCTGCGTTGCTTTTGTTTTAGTGCGTTAAATTTCCTCCTTGAATTGATTTTTCACTCACTGAAAAAACATGAAAATTGAAAATGATGGGCTATTCAAAGAATTATTGTTATTTATTCAAAAGATATTCCTTGTTCAAAATATTTTATATACATAGATTTTTATTATATATGTACATTGAACATACCATAAATATTTGTATGTAGATAAATATACATAAGTATATTGAAAAAGAATGGTAAATATAAAAATGTTGGATTTTATTGGTGGATAAAATTATTTGATGAAAATAACACAGATTGTTTTCAATAAAGCGAAGGCGTTGAAGCAAATAAAAAACAAAAAAGAAAAATTAAAGAAAGATTATGGAAGTCATTGTAGCATTTTTGATATAGGGGTCTTATTAAATTTATAATAACTGGTTGTTGAGGGATCGTCATGATAATTTAACTGAAAGTGAAATAAAAATGAATCAAGTTTGTTAAAGATTTCTAAAAAACAGGTGCAGACACAATAGTTAGGTATATTTGAAATAAAATAAATATAATTTTATTCCAGACTAGATGGCCGGTGTTTTGATTTTTCTCTTCCAAGGCTCAGGCAAAAAAAGTTTATTAAGTATTTTTGGTTTTTTCACTTCTGAACTTTTGAATTGATAGCCTTTACCCTATATTGTCTTTTAAAACTATTTAAGGAACTCCAAAATGTTGCAATTAAAGTTTTAGTCGTTTTTTTGTAGGTTTTTATTTTTTATAACGTTAATTTTTAACGCAGTAGTACCCGAAGCGTGATGGTTAGTGCATTGGGCTGTCAGGCAAGTGGCTTGGGTTTGATCCCTACCTTAGCAATCTAAAGTTTTTTTTTTCACGGGTACTGCCTCTTTCGAGAAATCTACAAAAGTCTTGTAAGAGTATTTTTTGTCATGAAAAGTGCTTTCTCCAAATAGCCGTTCGGATTCGGCATATAAACTGTAGGTCCCTTCCATCTCAGACAATATTACTCGCACACAGGAATGGTTGAAAGTTGTTAGTCACTAGGCCCTGGTCCTCTACGGACTCTTGCGTCACCCATTTCATTTAAATTCACGTACAATTTGTTGCGGGAAAATACGTTTAATATTAAAAACATGCACAAAAATTAGGTTAGGTTGGCATTCAAATTTGTAAGTTTTGAAATGCTTTTAAGTTGCAAACATTTCGTTTGTGCAATTACAATTCTTTTAATAAAAATTACTCTTTGATGAAAATCTCTTGATGCCAAAAATTGTAGCTATTTAAATGTTAATTTGTTTCTCTATTTTTTATTTAAATTTTAAATCTGTGTAGTTTGATTTCGAAATCTATTTTTGTTAACCAAATTCTAATTCGAAACCAATTTTTACCAATTTAAGTAGCGCTTATTGAATGTTTTTATTCGTTATAAAAGGTGATTTGCTAGCTATTATCTTCTTGGCAACACTGGTTTAAACAGCTGACGCACGTTTCGTGTTTTGTTTTACTTTCAAAAATCTTCAGTTTTGTTAATAATTTAACCATGAATCGTCCTACAAACGAACAACGCTCGCTAATTATTGAATTTTACAATCAAAACGCGTGCTGTTAAAAAAGTTTATTGCGCGCTTCTTCCATTTTATGGTCAGTCAGCGACGAAGCTCATTTTGGCTCAATGGGAATGTAAATAATCAGAATTGTGTATATAAACAAATACGAATTGGATTTTGCTTAGAAAATTGAGCATAGAAAAAAATCATTTTTACGTCAATACCTTCATTTATTCACGAGTTATCAAGAATCAAACACCACATTTTACCAACTATTTTGTAGGTTTTAATTTTTATAAAAAAAAACTCTCTGTTACTTTTTGTTAAGAAAAATTCAATAAATGTCGAAAACACTGTTCTATATAAGGTGAAATAAGTTTGAACAAAATGTCTTTAATTTTTGAAAAGATATTTGAATCAAAAATCTATTTTTACCAAGTTTTGGTATTGGTTTTTTTTAGTTTTTTAGTTTTAGTAAAAATAACTGTCCATTCGATATTTCTTAAAATTTCATCACGTTATTCTCTATTGAATAAAATTATTTTGGAGGTAAAATAATTTTTTTTTCGTAAAATAAAAAGAACCGCTAATTAAATTAGTTTTAAAATTATATCAGTTTGGTATCACGTCACATTGTATAATATTAAACTTAATTCAAATCGCTGGTCTTATTGGTTCGTGAAATATTTTGGGTTAACCACACAACTCTGTTCTGCATTTTTCTGTGATATTATCCCTACTTGGTTCTTGAGATATGGACCACGAAAAAAGCTCTCCGAACGTACGGACGTACAAACCTACGTACGCATACAATCACACACATTTCTCTTAAAATCTTTTATTTAGATTCTAGGGACCTTAAAAGGCTACATTAAATAAAAATAGCTATTTGGTCAACCGTTATCTTTTGACACTTGATAGGGGAAAACTACGCACTAAAATTATTAAAATTCACTACAAAAATGACGAACATTTTGAAGTCCAATTTTAAAGAGATGATCATAAAAAGCCAAGGCATGTTGTGATTTAACATTTTTAAACTTTTTTCTTGAAGGCCACGTTACAGATAAAGTTTATGCAATGGTCAAAAAATCGATTCAAGGTCTTAAAGATGGATTTTCTAATTTAATCTAGAAGATAGGGTCGCAAATGTGTGAATTGGTCAAATCAAATTGCATGAATAGAATAAAACCGTGTTTGTTGCGGCCTATAGCTTATATTGTTTTCCATTGTTAATGGCATACCTACATCTTTACAACGAAATAAACATTCAATGACATAACTTGAAAATACTCTTTTTTTTAGTTATTAAAATGGGACTTCTCATTGTATTCACATATTTATACACAAATCTTAATGCGTATACGAGCTAAAATGCTCGTAAGCACTCAATAATATTGAAATGGAGGAAAATTCAATAACCAAGAAGATAATCTAAAAGACCACATTATTTTATATTTTTTTTTCCTCAGAAGACTCAAAACAGTCCCCTGTAGAGCCGTTAACTTTTGCGCTATTATAGAAATGAAAAAAGAAAAAATTAGCACCAACATGTGTCCCATAAAGCCTCAAAACAAGAAATAAAGGCATGTGCTTTTATTTTTATTCATATTTCAAAACTTTGAATGTCAAATATGATATTTTCAAAACTTTTATCAGTTTATGGAACTAAAAAAAAGAATGATGGACATATGTATACAAAATAAAAGTTGTGTTTCCTAGAAATAGGTATGGTCGTAATTAAAAGTATGTTTTTGCAATGGAGGTACATTTTAAATCCTCGGAAACTTTCTTTATCAGATAGTAGTGAAGGCGGGGGCTATACACTGCATTATTATTAAATACAAAAAATAAAGTGTTCCAAAAATAAATTATAATTAAAACTTGATGTCAGCTCAAATAAATTAAGAATGCATTTGTGTTTTTGTATTTTTTTTAATTAGGATACAAAATCTTAACAAAAAAAACAGAGTAATTAGAATTAGTTTGAAGGCAACAAACACATTTGATTTAAAAAAAAAACAAGGTTCTGTTTTAACTTGAACTGAACAATCTAGGATCATGACATTTAAAATTAATCTTAGGGAATATTTAATTTCTTGCTACACTTTATTTTCAACATTTACTGCTATTACACATTTAAAAAAATCATTTTTTAATTTATGAACATATGCATACCTATACACACATATATCTCGTATAATATTCAATATTTAAAAACCTGACATAATTTAGTAGGCCTACGGTTAACATAGCAGTTTTTAACTTCCCATAGGAAGTTATTGTAATGGGTCCGATTTGTCGATTGAAAATTTTGACATTTCTCGACGTTTCAAGGTCCCTAGAGTCGAAATACGTTCGTATGTCCGTACGTTTGTACGTCCGTACCTTCGCGATATTTTTTTTGGCGTCCATAGCTCAAGAACTTAGTAAAGATATCGACTTCAAATAAATTTTGTTATACAGGTAATAATAAAGAAAGATGCAGAAAGAGATCTCAAGAAAATTGAGTGGTTGTTTTTTTTTACCATAGCAGTTTAATAAAAAACTGAAAATTTTGGTTAACTCCAAATATCTCACGAACCAAAAACGCTAGAGACTGGAATTAAGTTTCATATCATATATTTTAACGAGATATCAAACAAATATATTTGTGGAATAAAAAAAAATTTACCGATAAAAAATTGTTTCATTTCCAAAAAAAAAATTGTGAAGCGAAAAATAACGTTTTGAACATCTGGTCAAATTTTGAGAAAAATAAAATTGACAGTTATTCTTATAAAAAATAAAAACCTAAAAAAACATTACTAAAACTTGGTAAAATTGAATTTCTTCTATCTTTACAAAAACTTAAGATTATGGCTTCAAACTTATTTAATCTTGTAAAAAATATTGTTTTCAACATTCTGTACACATTTTGAGAACAGACAAAAAAATTAATACAAATTCGTAACAATTGCTTAAACTATCTTTTTTTTAAATATTGTTGTCAACATTCAGTAAAATTTTAAGAAAAATCGAATCAACAGTTTTTTTTACAAAAAAACTAAAAACCTAAAAAAATTTAACAAAAGTTGGTAAAAATTAATTTTCGACTCAAATATCTTTCAAAATGTTGAGATATTGGCTGTAAACTATTTTTTATTTTAAGAAATATTGTTGTAAACATTTATTTTGAAAAAATAGAATCGACAGTTTTTTTACAAAAAATAAAACCTACAAAAATAAATAATACTAAAACTTGTTAAAAATTTACTTTCGACTCAAATAGCTTTTCAAAAATTAAAAATATTGCCTTCAAACTTTTTTATTTCACAGAAAATATTGTTTTGGATATTCAGTAGTTTTTTTTTAAATCCAACAGTCGTTTTTTTCTTAAAAAGATAAAATCTACAAAATATAGTAAGCAAATTTGGTAAAAATTGATGTTAGGTTCTTGATATCTCTCAAATTAATTTAATTCATCTAATTTGTTAAAATTTAAGAAATGCCACTTATATTGATACACATTTTTTTTCGAATTAAAATCTATTTAACAAAAGTAGATTTTCAAAACAAACTATTTCTTAATATGAAAACATTGTTGGTAATTTAAAATTTTTAAGAATAATTCAACTTAACCCAATTCAATTTAACCCAACACGAAAACCTACAAACGGGATGGGAAGTTATCAATGTAGGTCGCATCCCAGCCTCTTTTTTTTTTGTTTATTATTTACAAACAAACTATTGCGTTCAAAGGTTCATTGATTAACAAAATGTGTCTTTGCACACTTTTGAAGAAACCTGAATGCCCTACAAAAAAGATCCTATTTACATTTTTCGTCAAACTAACCGTTCTCATGAAATCAGTTCATAAAAATTAAATTTTTTTTTAATATTAAAATACAAGCTAGCCTAAGAAACGCTGTTCCCCCTTGGAGGCAGTAAATGAGCAGATTTTGGATTTTAGCTTTAAACTAATTTTATCTTAAACTATCAATGAATTTTGTATACAAATCTGACTGTTGTCAGATTTCATAAACTTTAAAAAATTGTTGTACTACTGTCGATATTTCGTGAATAAATGAAGATATTGGCTTCAAACTGAATTCAGTCTGTGCTAAATTTTCCTAGAAAACTCTATCAAAACAAAAATTACCACAATATTTTACACATGATTAAATAGTTTGATTTCAAATTCAATTTTTTAACGAAATTTTTAGTTGAGAACCAATTTTTACCAATTAAAGTAGCATTTATTGAAAGTTTGAATGCCCTAAATAAATACTTAAGAAGTTTTTTAAACTAAAAGGTATATTGGTTGAGTTCATCAGGATGCTTGAATGAAAACTTCCTTAATTTCAAATTTTCCTTTGAGTATCGCAGCGTATGTCTATCGACCCAATAAAAAACGCTAAGGTGCAAGAAGTTATAATTGATGGAATTGTTTCGAAAATCTGCTCTATTCAAAGCATCACTCTTTTTTTCCCTGTTGCCAGTTCGAAGTTTTTGCATTTCCAACCGAGTCGTTTCACGGGTTGTTTCACTTTGTTCTTGGGATTGAGAAACTTGAAGTCGAACCCTACCAAAGCAGCACTCTTCACGGGAAAATCCATGTTCTTCTTCTGCTATTATTACTGATTATTAATTTCTGACGAAATTTATGATTATACAATTTTCAATCATAGACATAATTATTACGTTTGGCTGTTTTGTTGCTTGTTGTTATTGCAAATCAGATGCTTTTTTTTTTTGTTATACCACGTTTTATAGTTTCTTGTATTCTCTTTGGCGGATTATGCCACGTCACATAGGAGCGCTGATTCTTTGTTATCTCTGAACTAGTTTTCATCAAAATCGGTGGAGACGTTTTTGAGTTAAATAGATTAATTTTGAAATCGAGACTATAGTTGCTGTTTTTAATGAACTCATTATTTTAAGAAAAATATTTTTGATAGGATGTGGTTATCGATACGTTCTAATTTATAAGCAATACCCAATGTTCACAAAATATAAAAAAAAACTTTTTCGATATAACTAATCTGGAAAAAAAAAACATTCGTTGAAAAATAATACTTTACGCCGATTTTTTTAAATTGCATATATTATACGATTTAATATATTATTAATATTTTTCTTTTTTTTATGTTTGTGTAATTATATAAAGGTACATATTTGACACCTGAACCAAAAGAGTTATCGAGAGTGAGTTGTGCATTTTATATGTGCAACCTTTTTATTTTTGCAAAGTTAAATTGTTTTATATCATTGATTTGGATTGTATTTATTTTTTGCATTTGCCAATACAAGTACATTTTCAAAACCTTCAGGTAATTAGAAATCATTGACTTATTTTATAAATATCAATTACCGGTGTTTTGTGGTTTGAACGATTTTAAACATTGATTACTATCAGCATTAATAGATTTAAATTAAAAGCAAATGAAATAAATAATTATTTACTTCACATTCATTTAATCTCAATGGATAGGATAAAAGCATCCTTTATATTAAATTCATTTTTATTTTCTCTCTATATACACTACAAGTACCTGAAAATACAACACTCAATTTATTTCTAACATTTTGTTTATTACAAAATATAACCCGCACTTTTATATTCAATTTTCCAACGTTCCATTCTTTCAAGGATTCTTTTCCGTTTAGCTTATAATGGCATTATCATCATCGTTAGGGTTCTTGAGTGCGTCCATAACTTATCGCGTTGAAAGAGAAGAAGACGAAGAGGTATATTGTGTACGCAACACACAGTAAAATAAATAATTTAATGTAATAATCACATAATTTTTATCACATAGAACGCCTTTTATTTATAAACAACTTAGTTTTTACCTGAGGGACCTGGGATGTTTCTCAAAGAATATTTTGCACAATGGCCATACTTAATTGAGTAATTAAAATAAAAAAGGTTTTTCCTTCGCACACTCTTTCAATGAAAATTATACATAAAATGAAGAAGAAAATTGCGAGACTATAGGATACGTTGAGTGAGAAAATATGATTCATAGAGCATCTGCCCTTACAGATCTTTTGATATAATGTAAAGGACTCGCAGGAGTATTCAAGTCATTTTTTCTTTCTCGTAAAGGCATCAATATTCGTGTTGTGGTAGTAAAAAATGTTCATGTTTAGTACAAGTTTTAGTTTATATGACTCGAGTATAAGAACAGGCTTATATTATATTTTACATTTAGTTTTTGTTGAAACTTTGAATATTTTATATATTATTTTTAGTTTAGTATTTCATAAGTACTTTTTGAGGAAATTTAAGTTAAAATGCACTTAAACTTAACCGAAACAAGGTGTATCTTGTCTAGAAATCGATAAAAAAATACTCATACGCCCGAGTATTGCAGTGGGGTTTACACAATTACTGGAGCACATAATATCATGGGTTTCTCATATGAACAAGATTTCATTCATCAGTTTGTGTGAGAAATTCTTTTTACAGAGGAAATAAGATAAGATTGTTTTTAATAAACTTTCGCAGACTTTAAATTGGTGACTTTTGCGTTGGGACATAGGCCTACACCCGTACAGGATCCAACTGACCGAGGAGCTTAAAGTTCATGACCAAAGATAACGCCGTTTGTTCGATGACTGGGCTTCGAATCATTTAGAAGAGGACCCTAATTTTGGTCGAAAAATCATCGTTAGTGAAAAGGCGCATTTTTGGATAAATGACTGTGTTAACAAGCAAGGATCACCAGGTGATAATGCATTTTTTAACGTTTGGTGTGGATTCTGGGACTGCGGCGTAATTGGTCCGTACTTTTTTGAAAACGAAGTTAGTGAGGCGGCCACAATTGAACCACATGCACCTATACTACATGTGGTTCCAGCACAATGGCGCTACGTGCTACACAGCAAACGATACGATTGACATTTTGCATAAACGATTTGAGGGCAAGGTTATCTCCCGCAGGGCTGATGTGAATTGGCCACCAAGTTCATACGCTAGACTTTTTCCTGTGGGGTTTCTTAAAGTCGCAGGTCTATAGAAATAAACCACAATCGACCGATGCCCTAAAGGTGAACATAAGACATCACTCAATATCTGCCGGATCTATGCGGAAGAGTCATTGAAAATTGGACCACTCGGATCCGTGCCATCGTAAGAAGCCGAGGTGGGCATATATGCGTCTTTGAAATACAAATTATTTTGTTAATACTTTACACACAGCTTAATTTATCCCATCCCTTTATATCAAGGGGTGTAAAGTAGAGTACGATATCCAATGCCGCAGATGGGGTCGTGCGAAGATCCGCTTCTAGCAATCTGAGGTATTCGAAAAATGTTATCGATTTAGAACTTTGGAATGTTTTTAAAGTTGTTTCCATGAAGAAATTAGTACATAAGTTAAGGTTATAAATACACGAATCCTCTGTTAAAGTATCAGTTCCAAATACGATTCGTCTTAACTTTCTTATGATTGGACAATAAAGAAAAGTTTTGACATTTTTTTTTTCTATTCGGTTGCAAAGATCACTCAAGACTTGCAGATCGCTTCTGTGTAGTACAAAATATGTAACCCAGCTACAATTATTTCCCTCTTAGACGACACATCAATGAGATTTTGCCTCTCTTATTCTGAATTTTGAAATAATTGTTTTGGAGATGGAATAATCAAGAACATTATAAACAATGTGTTGAAGGGAGCTTCAGATTTCTTTCTTGTATTTGGACGTATATTCAATGCCACCAGGTCAAAATTCAATTTAGTCGTTTATAAAAAACAGAAAATATATCTGAACTTCGGATTGACCTGCAAATTTCTCCGATTTATTGTTTCTATCGCATTCTGCTGATTTTGTTAATTTTTTGTAAATTTTGTTTTGAGGAGTTTTCCAAATGTATGCACCATTCGAAGTCAATATAGATTGTAAATAAGAGCATCGCATTTAACAGTATCAAAACACGCTTTGGAGGCTACGAAGAGAACATACACTTTTTAAATTATTGCTTAAAAGGATTAAGCAATATGTTTTACCACCAAAACATGTTCAATTTTACAATATTCGGATTTAAGACGAGCTTAGAACTCGGTAAAGAGATTTCTGAAAAGTATCTAAATTTTAGGACGATTCTAAGAAATTACAGTAAAAATTTTAGAAAAAACATAGATCTTCTCTGAACTAATCTGGAACTTATTCATCTTCAAGAATCAAGGTTATCAACATAGTCTTGTACTTATAAAATTCGACTGGTGTTCTGTCACCATCTACAGCTTTGTTATAATTTAGTCCAACTCTAGTACGTTAAATCTCTTCTTTCGAAAGCGGTGAGTTCAGAGTTGGATCGTAGAATCCATGTGGTTCACAGTAAAACTTCAAAAGAATGTTAGTAAAAATAGTTACGCAAAACTATAAGGCTTATACGCTGTACTATATTTTCTTCCGTTTAGTATGCAAACAAGGTTCTAAAACTCAGAGGAGTTTAACTTCTGAGTCTTAGATTCAAAACAAAATTTCTTATTTTCACAGTGTTACGAAGTTAGAATTTTCTATAAGGAATCGTATTTTGTTTGAAAAAGAGAGAAACAATTAAAAACTTAAAGACAAATTATGAAATTTGGTATGCAATATTTTTTTGAAGAGGTGAACATTTCATTAGCAAAAATCAAAAAAATGAAATTATATTCAGCTCAGTTCCTAATGCAAAGTTTGGAAAAAAATGTTTATGTTTACCAAAAAAAATGTGTAAGTTATTTATCAAGAACTAAATAAATCTTATGCAACCCTTAAAAATAAAGTCTTAAAACCCTTTGTCTGTTTGACCTTTTTTTTTTAAATATTCACGTAACTTTTTTCTATAAATAAAATACAAAATCTGAAAGGGTCAGTTACATAAGAAAGTGTAGCTTACACCTAAACAAAAAGTTCATAATAGATGTTTCCTCAAATGGAGCTTTTATTTTGTTTCGTTGAAATAATAAATTTATTAAATAAAGGCTAAGGAAAACTTAGTTTTGCTCTCATATACGTTATATATTTTCTCATTATTATTATGAGTTAAGGAATGGTTTGAAAAGTTCTATATAGTTATGTCTATAAATATATAAATTCTAGAGAAAATTATGTGAGTAAAATAATAAAGATAGTTAAAATGTATTTAAGCTGCAAAAACTTTTGTTGCAGATAGTCGAGAAGAGTGATCTTAATTTAATGAAAAAGTTTTTATTCCTCAATGTTTTTAGTATAGTTTATAGATTAAACTATATATGAAGGTATTATATTCTAGAAAATTGTGTTTTTTTTTCACAAATTTTATATTCTTTAAAGTGGTTTGGTGTAATTTTGTATCATTAATAGGTTTTCTAAAAACTAAGCGAAGCTATCTACTAAAACCAATTTAACATTTTTGTTGCATCCACAAATAAAATATGAGGATTAGGATGGTGTATTAAATAATCGAAACACTTCCAATTAAACAAACAGAAAATGTATGTAAAGTTTTTTTTTTTGAAGGAAGGGTATTCATTTTTAATTCAATCGCTCGTAGGGTAATTTTTTGTCGAGTTCAGTTTAAGGCTTTAATGTTACAATTTTTTTGATTGCTGGTTAGCGGGGGGTATATGCATACACTCAGGGCCGAATTGAGGGGAGGACAACCGGGCGGAAGTCCCGGAGAAAAATCAATTATCGGCATTCGTACCTTGTTGTCGTCATTTACTAAATTTAGTGAGAAAGGCTGCTGCTAATTCTTGTCCATCGCCTGTTCAGTTATTTGATTTCGTTTAGAATTTGTACTCGTTTTTCACAGAAATTATCGAAGAAGAAAAGTGGCTAGTTTTTAGTCTTGAAAAAGCTCAGCTACAATTGTTGATATTGTCGAGCGGAAGCTACAAAAGCCTTAGTCAACGGCTATTCGAAAATCGAAGAAGCCACAACCAGCATATTTTCCAATAAAGAGCATAAAGACATCGTGAGGATTGAAGCAACGCACCTTCTATAGAAGATGAGTGATCTCGAAACTGCTTTATTTACAACATTTTCGAACAATACCTTGGAGCGATTCAAAGCTACAAACAAGATGTTGCAAGACCCTGAAATGATTTTTGAATCCGCAAGGCGTGAACTAGAAGCAATGAAATCAATCGTGGAATCGAATGATTTTGATAAATACGAGAAAGCAGCCAAAACAATATCCCATACTGATGAATATGTACAATCACGTACCAGAACCAGAACAAGAAATGTGAGGTTGAATCCGCCCGATTACGTGAAAGCACAATACGCAAATCTGTCACCCAAGGAAAAATACAAAGTATCCGCCTTCATCCCAGTGATTGACCAGCTATGCGTTTCTTTTACTGAAAGATTGCATGCCTATGAAGCTGTACGTTCGAGATTTGAATTACTGAATCACATCGAGAAGATCGATGGAGATTGGTGAAAGTGTATTCTGATGATTTAGAGCCTAGTCTTTCTAATGAATTCGTTCAATTTGTGTCTTTGATTGACTCATACAAAAAGGAAAAGGACTATGGAACAGATCAATCGCCAGAACTATTTTACTACCAAATTCTCGAAAATCAAAATTTTAGAGCTAATTTCCCAAACCTAGAAATCACATTGAGAAGATAGTTGGTTTTGATGGTAAAAAAATTATTTATTGAAAAACTGAAGCGAAGAAAAATGGTTTGTTTTATTTTGAAAATAATTTGGGTCGAGGGGGCCTCCGCTCATTTATTGCCCGAGGCCGCTGGACCTCTAAACCCAGACTTGCATACATTGTAAAAGTGTACATTAAGTTGAGCTGGTTTAATAAGAGGCTTCTTCTAAAACAAGATAACTTCTGTTTAAAAAAACATTTTTTATATACTTCGTGACTTCGAGTTGTTAGTGCCGACATTTGGCACCTGTCAAACTCAGCTGTAAATTCAATATTGCCATTTACGACTCAGATTGTATTATCAAATCGAATCAAGCAATGCACTAACACTTTTTGGGATACTTGTGGTCCAACGAAATGTGCAAAAATTTACTGAAAAGAACGCATTCTGTAAATCTGCATAAAAAAAAATATTTTTAAATAAAAATTTTAAAATATTTTCAATATAAGATTTAATTAAAAAAGAGGCTGAGATGTGACCTAAACTGACAACTTTCCATCTCGTCTGAAGATTTGTCTTGCTTAAAGTTTTAAGAAAACATTCAAACCAATATTTTGTGTGATATAAATAATTTGAAGTCAATATCTTTCCTTGGTCTCCTAATACTTGAGTCGAAAACCATTTTTTATCAGATTTTAGTTTTTTTTTTTTTTTTTTGGCTTTCGTGTTTTCCTTAAAGAAATTGCAATTTCAATTTTTCTAAGAAATTAACTAAAAACTACAAGCAATGTTTGTGTTTTCCAAATCTATTTTTTTGTTTATAATATTTAGTAAAAAACCATTTCTTACCAATTTTATTAACATTTCTTGAAAGTTTTTATTTCTTATATAAACAAATACAGATTTGATTTTTCTAAGAAAATTTTTCACAGAATAAAAGCATTTTGAAGAATATTCCTTTATTTTTTCACGTGATATTGAGAACTGAACATCGATTTTTACCAATTTTACGTACCTACTATTTTTTGTAGGTTTTAATTTTTATGAAAAAACTGACTTTTGGATTTTTATAAAAATTTAAGATGAGATTAGGGTTTTATTTTTGGTACAAAAATTGTGTGTGAACTTTGAAAACAATATTTTTTTTGTAAGACGAAATTAGTTTGAAGATAATGTCTCACATTTAGGAATATTTAAGTCGAAAATAATTTTTTACAAATTTTTCGTAATGTTTTTTTTTCTGGTATGTAATTGATTTTTTTTTTCAAAATTATATTATGTTGGTGTCACGGCACTTTACATAATATGAAATTTAATTCAAGTCGATAAAGTTGTTGGTTCGCGAAATATTTTTTTTGTCTAAAAAAGGTTTCTCTGTACATTACTGTACGTCTGAAATTGGGCTTAAGGGTTAACTGATGTGCATTCCTAAAAGAACGGGTATTACGGTTAAATTGTTTGAGGGTAGGAATGCAATTGGCTATTTCACTAGAGCATTGTTTATGAAAATAGCGATAAAATAATTACAGATATGAAAACTAACGGCGGTGCTCAATAAATACAAAAGTTTCAGTTAAACAACGGTCACCTATCAATTACAAAGCTCTTTTTTTGTCCAAAAGACTCAAATGTGTTATTGGAGCACCTGCCCAGATATGAGAATTGTACTCGAGTTTCAAAATCTGAAGGGGTATAAGATTCCTTGCATCTCCGGAGAAAACCTAAACACTTAGCAGCAGTTTTGGTTTAACTAAAATTTAATTTTTTTTTAAGTTGCTATGGAAAATATCCTACTTACACAAAGACATCCCTCTAAAAATCTCTTATTCATTTTCTATAGTTCTTGAAACATCGAGAAATGTCAAAATTTTCAATTCGACAAATCGGATAGATAACTTCCTATGGGAAGTTAAAAATATACGTGTATAAATTCAAAAATCGTGAGTACTTGTAAAGAATTTGTCTCACGAAAATTTTGCCACTTTTATTTTAAGTATTGTTTTTTTATGAGATAAAACGATAATATCTTTAAATTTTATTTCTTTTATTCTTAGCCGGCTTTTAAATATCTATTTATTTTTATTATACGTCTGGATTATGTTAAATATTACGTAAATATCCTTTATATGGTAATCTCACTAAAACCAAATGCTAACCATTATCATTCCTTTTTCAGGGTGGGTGTGCCCAGACGAAGCAACTAAAATCTATAAAATAACCTTTTTAAGCCTTTTTACGATGCAATCACATGCATTAAATCTATACATAAAATCCATAAAATTTGATCAGGATAAAAATACACAATTAATTTTTCTTCACAGATACAATTTTTAAATAAATACATAGCAATGTTCTATTGAAAATGCTTCGTTTATTTTAATTCACCTCAGTATAAGCAAACTTTTGTGGATGAATAATGAAAAAATCTAAGTTTACCTAAAATAAAAACAATCAGCGAAAAAATGAATCCCCAACCAGAAATTCTGAAGCAATCACAACAAAAATACATCGTTTCTTTTTTCTTTAACATGCTATATACATTCCTGTTTTTCTGCTTTGTTCAATTTCAATATTATGCGATTCTACCCGAAAAACGTCAAAAATGTCAAATAAATTGGCAAAATGATATATTATTGACATTGGTCATATTGTATATACCAGAAATATTGTATTGATAGAGGGTATTTCTTTTTATAGATAAAGTCTATAAATGGCTTGGAGTGTGAACTATGCGTAGGGGTGGGCTTTGGGCCTTTAACAAAATTACTTTTTGGCTTTAAATAGCAGCTGAATATACATACACATAAATACAAAGCATAATAAATGATAAAAGTTTTTGATTTTAGTCGTAAATATTTAAGTTGTCTAAAATATTTTTTGTAAGCCCACAAATCTATGTGTATGTGTTTGGGTTTTCCGTGATATTTAAAAAAACTACAACAAATATTGTAAGTACACGTTTTTCCATTTTCGTTTGATAACAAAGTTTAAAGCAAGCTGCCAGAACTGCGGAAATAACGTCTATAAAGGGACTTTTGAAAACTTGATGTTATTATGATATAATGTCAAGCATAAGTAAAGTTTTTGTAATTTAATGTTTTTTTTTTGTGTAAGCCCTCGTAATACTTTTCTACAGAGTTTGACATTTTTTGTCGTTTTACATTATATATGGTACATGCTTTTTCTTTGGCAAAAAAAACTATACTTTATGATTTAAATAATATATTTGTTATGATTGGGATGTATAATATTTTAAATATGTTTAATGAAAAATCCGATATAAAATATATAAGTTACATTCATATGTATGCTTATAAGTACACTGAACCAAAAATATACAGGATTGTATAATAAGAGGTTTATTATTCATTTTTGACATTTCATAATTAAAAAATACTATGTAACTAGAAACAGACCGACGAGGGGCAGTCGTAGTTAAAAAAACGCTTCTATGGATTGCCGTGTAGCAACTTCTCAGGAAATAGTGAAATTTGTAAAGAAATTTGAACTGTTGGAAAATGTTAGTGTGAAGACTACCGAGCTATGATAACTAATTTTCGAGTAGACGTAAGCTATGTTCTTCCACTCTAGCAAAACCACTGCGTAAGCTTTTCCATCCGTCCTATTCGTCTGGCCTCGTTCCGAATAGTTGGAAGACTGAATTTCTTCAGCCAATCCAAAAAAAAGGTAAATTTTCTTCTCCCGCAAATTATCGACAGATAGCACTAACGTCCCTTTTCTCTAAGGTCATGGAAACGATGATTAATTTATCAGCTTGAGAAATATCTTGAGGATCGGAAGTTTCTTGATGACCGGCACTACCACATGGTTCATCTCACCGAACAGTGGAAAAAATCTTTACATCATCTTGGAGAAAGTAAAATTATTTCATTTGGTATTTTAAAAGCATTTGATAAAGTCTGGCGTCTTGCTCTCTTATCGAAAATGCGTGCTTTTGGTATTGAAGAATCTCTTCTTCATTTGAATAGAAATGTCTTTCGAACCGTTCAAAACAAGTTCTTTTAGACGGATTCAAATTATAATATATAATAATAAAGAAAATGCTGGTGTGCCCCAAGGCTTCTGATCTCCTGTCTGCTACTTCTAATCCAACATATTGTTTCGCTGACGATAACACTCTTAGCTTTTCATATTCGTTTCCAAACTCATAACCCTATTCTTCGTATGTAGAACTGCAACGTCAAAATACGATAAGCTCATTAAATTCCAACCCACAGTATTGTACAATGGAAATAAAATAACCGTGTGGAATTAAATGCTTCGAAAACCCAATGCCGTCTTGTATCTTTAAAACGAGATATACCCTCTTTGGCATTATCTATGAGTGAGACTTGCATCAACGAAACTGAAATTCTCGACATCCTCGGAATGTGCATCAGCAACTACTTTTTGTGGAATGATCACATATGTGATACCGCCAAAAATGACGCAAGACGTCTAGGTTGTTTGAGAAGATGCAAGAAATTTTTCTTTCCATCTGATCTGGCTACAATCTACAAAATCTATATACGTCCGAAACTTGAATATAACTCTCATCTCTGAGCTGGTGCTCCAATAACTTATTTAATCCTCTTGGACAGTATTCAAAGAAGAGCTTTTAAATTGATTTGTCACTTCACTCGAACATCGTCGTAAGGTTTCTTGTATTACTATTTTTTACCGTTATTTTAACGGACTATGAAGCAGCTGGTGAAGCAGCTCCTTTTAAACAATTTAACCGTAATACCTGCGCTTCTAGGAATGCCTATCAATTTATCCTTGAACCCAACTTCGGGCGTACTATGAAGTACAGAGATTCTATGGTTCCCTATCATTGCAATGTTCAGGAATTCAAAGTCATCCAACATTTCCCTTTTTTCCTAATACTCACGCTGTGTCTGTGGCATATCAAAGGTATACAAAATCTTTTTAGTATTCGATAATTTAAAAAAAATCCAGCCATACAATGAAACCATGACTATTCCTTGAAAGGGTTTTTTACAACATTATTTTCCGAATAATTGTTCACAATAAGAAACCGAGGTCTTTTAATTTAGAACCTTTATATTCTTTCCTTGAAGTCACGTTGAAGATAGTGTCTATAACTTTCGAATTCTTACATTAATGCCAAAAATGTTTTGAAATGTTTTTTAAAGTGCATTAAATTTATTCTTTAAATTTCTAATCTATTTTTTGAGATTCTCAATCATTATGAATAATATATCTATTTTCGAGGTATTCATATAAACAATTTGTCTTTGATCTGTGGTATAGCCTCTAAAATCATGCTATTTAACACCGCTGAACTAATTCGTGAAATAAATTAAATATTGTTGGTCGAAGATGGATATCGCAAAGTGAGATCGATCGAATTTTATCACAAAATTGTCAATTCTGTTGATTCGAGCCCCGTTGTACAGGGTAGGATTAATTGTGAACATAAGACTATTTGGTTCTTCGATGTAAGCCGGTATTGCAACTAGAACAACCGAAACTTTTCCATCTGTGAAGGTGTAATGTTGAACCATACAGAACAACCATTTTATATCTGTCGAAATATAAATACTGATGACTAAACTTTTGCTCGTTAATCGCTGTTCGTGAAGATAAACTATGACTTTCAGAAAAGAATAATAATTTTCCAGTCGCCGCAATTGTTGAAATCACGCAGCAAAAGAATTCCTCAATCTTCCGGGCCGTTTTATACGCAGTTGCCTTTGGTAGACTACCTATCAAATCGATCTCACTGCTCACCATTTTGAAGACCATTAATAATTTGGAATGTTGTATTAGAAGTTGCATTGCCACTTTTGACAGTAAACTTCTTGTCGCTAAGCACATTCTAGAGCATATTAGACAATGGTTTGCTTAAAACCTAGCCTGCTCAGTTTTAGATAAAGACTCTCTAACCACTCTGTGCCAAAAGCCTTTTCCAAATCAACCAGAACAACAGCACCTGTGCATTGTTTTATGGATTTATTCCATTGGATATCGGAAAAAAGTTTAGACGCTGTAGAAATTGTGTCATAACCCGTATTGACAGTCCGATGCACTAACCATCACACCACCGGTGCAACCTTTTCATATGATCCAAACATTTTTTTTCTCAGTGTATTATTTGAATATATTTATTATTGATCCATGTATCTTGTTTC
Organism: Eupeodes corollae; assembly: GCF_945859685.1. NCBI lineage: Eukaryota > Metazoa > Arthropoda > Insecta > Diptera > Syrphidae > Eupeodes > Eupeodes corollae. The sequence continues at coordinate 42,239,367 of NC_079148.1, forward strand.
GAATATAAATTATGCTTGTCGTCTTTTTTTATAATGAAAATTCCTTAAATCTAATTTGTCTGTTTTGACTCGTGCACACAAAATGCAGGATGGGTCATGGGATCCAAAGAGTGTTGATGGAAACAAAGTACAAAACGATTTGAATCTTAAGTAGGTTTAAAGTACACAAATGTTTTGCATAATGATTATATTGAAAAGCATGAAATGGGAAAAATTGAACCAATCCTAGTGTATCCTTTTTTTTTCTACATTTCATTGCAATTTGGTTTTGTTTTTGTTTTTCTTAATATCTTAACTTGCGACATACGATAAAAGATTTTGTCAATAAGTTTTAAGTTTTGTTTTTAGTGATTCTTTCATACTTTAATTCAACACATTTTTTTCTTTTGCTCAACACGAATTTTCTATTAACCAAAGTGGATCATTACCATTTTGGCTCTTATCCTAATACACTTTGCACTTAAAGCAATCATACCGTTATACTCGTCGTATGCATTTAAGTAAAAGTAAATAAAGTCATAAACTTAAAAGCTAATGTAGTTGTGAACATGATTTGAAGACATTTACTTTTGCCTTGACGCGGTGACGCTACGTGTTGATATGGAGGTGTAGTTGAATAAATTTACAAAGATGAGGGATCTCTGAATGTTTAATAAATTTTGAGGGTTGGTTTTTGGAGGGAATTGGATTGTGAACGTGAAGGTGAAGAAGTGGGGTATTATATTACTTACTTTAAAAGCGTTAGTAAACATTTTGTGGTAAGAAAATTTTAATGTTACTTAAGCCAATTGACAATGTCAAGATGAGACTTCACTTTTTAAAAAAGTTTGAATGAATAATTCAAAAAAAAGCAATTTTAAAACTTGAATATATTGTTACATTGTACCTTTATTTTCATCAGTAGCTTATCTAGGATTTCATTGGGAAGAAAAGGAACTATATTTTTTTTAAATTAAATCCCATGACATAATTTTCACATTATTTCATTAAAAGTTTTTCATAAAATTAACAGAACATTATTTAAATATTGAGTGAAAAATTAAAGAAGACTGAAAATTTCGTTAATAACGTACATGACTGGGTCGCACGATTTTGCCCATTTTGCAAATAGTCTGCTTCAAAACATTTCCTCATATAATAAAAAAAAACCTAAAAATTTTCAGACGACATTTTTAATTTTTTCATAGGAAGTTATTGTAATCGGTCCGCTTTATCGCATTATTTTTTTTACATTTTTCGACGTTTCAAAGTCCTCCTAAATAAAAGATTTTAAAGAGATGTCTGTGGTTGTGTACGTATGATCGTTCCTTAGTAATTACGTGAAGAAATACCGAATTGAAAAAAATCTTGTTATACAGATAATAATGCAGAAAGATGCAGAAAAGTATCTATACAAAATGAGAGGGTGTTTTTATAACCATAGAAATTTAATAAAGTGGACATTTTAGTTTACCCAAAATATCTAACGAACCAATAACACCAGCGACTTGAATCAATATATGTAGTATTTTTTTATAAATCAAAAAACTGAACATTAATAATTCTTTTTGGATTTGTTTTTTTTTTTAGAACCAAATGCGTCTCTTTAAGTAAGATATTAAGTTCGAACGTCCATATGCCCGTTTCCCTTCGGGATGCGTTTTCTATAGGCCTTTTCTCAAGAACAAGCAGAGACATAGATTTTAAATACATTGTAATCCACAGATAATAATGTCAAAAGATGGAGAAATTACTTAAAACAAAATTAAGTTTGTAGTTTAAAAAAATTGTTTTTTGAAACAATTACTTCAAGTAAATTTTATATTAAACATTGAAAAACAATTTAGAATAAAATTGAAAGAAAAAAATTAAATGTCATCGTAAATCGTATTCCAGCCACTTTTTATTTTTATATTCTTATTGAAAGTTATTTTTAACTTAAACCACAAATTTATGATGCTTAAAATAGTTAAAGTAATGTTAAAAATAGACTCTTGTTTGACATAGTACATATATTGCATCAAGGATTACATAAGATCAAAGTACAAAATAATTTATCACATACAACAGCCCCGGCAGGCAAATTCTGGTAGTATAAAAACATATAAGATTTATTTTTCATAATTTTTGCCTCTAACGCACATTCAGCTTATTTCTGCTTGGATGCATAATATAGCCTATTCAAATTTAGAGTCCTCTTTGAAAACTGCATAATTTACAAAATTCTACACACAAGTATAAAGTGTCCTTTTTTGAATTTACATAATAGAGCCATTCACAAGAATTCATGGCAATAAATCAAAATTTATGTCAAAAATTTTAGTCATGGAACTTTTATTCAAAATCCCAAAACAACTGTGTTTTAAAATTTAATCTTAAATATCCATTTCAGTCTGAGTGTGTGTGTGTTTTTTTCTACTTGGATCATCTAATAAATTATCCACTTAAGTGATTCACAAGAGTTAAAAGTTAATGTTTCCTTTTTCCCCAAGAAGCCATAATTTCACCTTTAAAACAAATATTCACACCTCATATTTGAAGTAGCACACATTTGGAAAACATCCGAAAGCCGTTTTTCTTTTTGAAAATAATAATATCCTGTTTAATTTTTGTGTGATTCCAAAGTTTACTTATTTTCATTTATTATTTTTGGTAAGAGGAAAAAGTTATCCAAATGAATAGCACATTACGAATACCACCTTCTTCTGTTTCCTTTACTTTTGAATTGAGAAGATCTGCCGTAATTTCTATAAAATCCTCAAACTTTTCACTTGGCATTACACATTCACGGTTTTTAAAAAATATAGCTACTTATTCATTTAAGTAGATAAAATATTCCGGTCCTGTATGCGAATGTGGTGGAGCCTTCAGATTTACAATAACGTCCTTCTATTTTACATAAATATTAAAAAAAAAACATTCAGTTTGAAGCACATGTGTATATGAATTTGAACCATATACAAAATATAAAGTTTTATGAAAAATTCTGAACAAAGTCCTAAAATCTGATTTCATTCTAGGCGAAATAAAATAACAAACACCCTTAATCCGCAATCTGAACCCAAATTGAAAATAATGGTTGGCTTATGTGCCGTAAATATTTGAATACACGCAAGAAAGGACTCTGTTTATTACCGACCCTTTTACAACACACTGAGTATTGGATGTTAAATATAAATATAGGAAACAATTTTGGGTGTTTGTTTCCGGCACCAGCACCAGCTCCGTCACCCCACACATTATTAAATAAACTTGAGTACCTTTATCAGAATCCAGAATCACAGTCTAGGGCATCCTAAACTCATTCCAAAAGAGATATATCCATGTCCGAATAGCTGTATCAACTTCATAGGTATGAAAACCGCTTTTATATATATGACTAAATAAAATAAGACGAAGGAGAAGATGTAGAAGAAGTTTTAAATTCTGTATTTTATAAATCTGACCAGACCATAACCCGGCTAACATTGTGCACCCAAGCTGAACATCATAAATTATTTTCATGAAATTCCAACAAGTTTTGTTTAAATAAATACCAACCAACCTACTTAGTGTCCTTTATCAGACATCCTATTACTGTCAGTGGAAGTTATATATATGTATAAGTAAGAATCGACCCGAAAATGAGAATATTGAAACTTTATAATTTAAGGCCATTCAAAAGGTATAGCTGATGATACATACTTTTGGCATGCTTTGTTGCTCGATTGTAGAATCGTAGGTATAGGGTATAGGGATTTATTGATTTCAAGATCCTAATCTAGTCAAATATTAATAAAGACATGCTATAGAGGGGTTAGAATCATTCAGAGAAAAGATAATTAAATTTGAAACCACAGTAACCTTTTCCTTGCTTACAAGGCCAGAACTATACCAACCGATGTATTTTTCGGGGAAAGTGACCAATATTAATAATGATGTAATTAATGTTTTAATACATCACGTGAATATTTTAGCAACAAGGCTCACAGAAGACCACTATACTGGCTAAGTCAAACGTTAAGTATTAAGGTTTATCTTTTACATTAATACTTTGAACTAAGCTGTTAAGGACCTAAACCTTTATTTTCTTGAAGAATTTGCAAGGAAAAAGTATTTAATTATTTAAAAGCAATGTCCGTGAAATAGTTTTATAGCAGTTAAAGCCATTTTAGATGAGATTCCTTCTTCCCCTCCGAAAAATGTACATAAGACTGTCATTACGGATTTTTGGAATAACAAATAAATCATAGATTTAATGTGGCCGATTGAGATTTCCAAGATGATAGCACGGTGGGTCCCTCATTGCGCCAAAAAAAATCACAATTTAATCTATACTTGTTTTTGGAAAAAAGCTTTTAATAATTTCCAGCGTTGTTTAAGCTGAAGCATCATTTGAAGTTTCCCGAAGGTAGCAACTGATTGTTTTTAAATAACCTATTATCTACATCAACCCTTGGATGCCCCATCCGTTAAATCTTTCTATACAGATGGTTTTTGCATTTTATCCCAAAGTTATAAGACCAAACCAATTCCTTGTTTTACCAAACACTTCTATTTTTGTAACTTTGCACTTTTACTTTGCAAATTGCCTTTCACCAAACTTAAATTTGCAAAGTCCAAAGTCTTTTTTGAAAAGTAAAAACTTTTGCAATTTTCCAAAATATGTGTTCTTTCTGTTTTACACAACAATAAAGTTTGCAAAAAACCATATTTAAAATTTTGAAAAGCTATTCAGTAACATACAAACAGTTTGTTTGGAAAACTGGTCGAAAACTTATATAAAAATGAAGAAGTAAATAACAGTTAATAGGACAATGGGCAATGACTATTTTTAACTTCCCATAGTAAGTAATTGTAATCGGTCCGAATTTAAAATTTTGACATTTCTCGACGTTTCAAGGTTCCTAGAAGGTTAGTACGTTCGCATTTTTTACAAACAAAATCTGGTAAAATTTTGATTAGAATCGAATTGACAGTCAGTTTTTTAACAAGAATTGAAATCTACAAAATTTAGTACGCAAAATTCTTAAAAAATTATTATAGATTTTAGATATCTCTTGAAAAAATGGTTACATTCTCCGCCAAATTTTTATTGTTAACGTAAGGTTGTTCTTAGAAAAATCTAATCTATATTTGTTTACACAAAAAATACACATTTTTAAGAAATGCTACTAAAATTGGTACACATTGGCTTTCGAATAAAAATCTCGTTCACAAAAATAGATTTTGAAATCAAACTGTTTCATCATATGCAAAATATTTGTTAGTTTTTAGTAATTTTTTTAGAGAAATTCAACGGACAAATAATTTGTAAGAAATGGTTTTGACTCAATTACTAGGAGAAAAACAAACTTCAAACTATTAACTTCACACAGGATGTTGTTAAGAACATTTTGTTAAAGTCTTAAGCAAGACAAATCAACAGACGGGATGGAATTTTTTTATCAGTGTGGGCCGCAATCAAGCCTCTTTTTTATGTCCGTTTCAAAAAGAGTCATTATTTAAATGACTCCCGATAAATATTTATTGTCTTTTTATTCCTAAGTAAGAAGATCGGCACCAAGTCGTTTAGCTATTAAGAACACTCTGCTTGTAATTTTAAGACTTGCATACTAAAATTAAAAATTAATGTTTGAAAACGTGAACAATCTGGCAGGACATGTGTAATCAAAACTTCTATATACACTTTGTGAGGTAAAGGATCTTCTAAGAACAACGTTTAGTAAGTAATACCTAGAACTGATATTTTAGTCACGTTTCTCCGTCTTCCTGATATTAGTTTTATGTCTAATTCAATAATTTCATCATCATAACATTATCTCCGTTTTTGGAATAAAGCTCTGCTCTCTGCTTTTAGTAATATTATCAATTCATGTTTATGACTTATAATAATTTAATATTAAGACCTTTTTTTTATAAGTTGTTACTAGAATTTCATATTCTTTTAATGAAAACATGTTTTTTTATTTATTCGATACAAAATAATAATCCCTTAATAGCTTCTGAAAAATCAAGTTCAATTAATTCTATGTAGTTCGTTGACTTAAGTCTCTCTTGTTGTTCTCAAAAGCCAACAATTCGGTTTTAAAACAATATCGGTAATTCATTTAATTGAATTGATTCACTAAAATGTGAACAGTGTTTCTAAAGAATGAAACTCATATATGTTTAAAATTATTTAGCTGGTTATTTCTAGCTGAAATAAATGTGCATACAAGAACATCTTATAGAGCTGCCAAATAATCTTCCTTTGGAAGAAAAAATTATAAGACATAAAATAAATAGCGAGAAATTTATGAAAAATGTTCGTGAATCAATATCATAATGCTCTTATATTTCTAAGAGTTTCCCTTTTAAATATTAATACCAAAATAAAAGCTTGTTAACTTTTCCCAATCCAAACGGTACCCTACAGAAATAACTTACATATATCTTTAATTCAGTTATATTTTTTATAGATATGTGCACAGAAAGAAATAAATTTCTTTGAAAACAAAAATTTATTGTATTTATTTGTAGTTCTTAAAAGGATACCTTACCAACTTATATTTCACATATATACATTCCTATGAGTAAAAATAAAAATGCATTGACAGATAAACCTTTATATGTATAGAATCTACAACTTGGTTGACTTAAGGTTGTTCTTTTGCCTTTCATATATTTATAGGTACGTATATAGAAGGAATGAAGGTAAAATATTTTTTTACTAAGGATAAAGATAAATTCAATTTTTTGTCTGCTTTTGTGTAAGGATAATATCATTTGGTGTTATAAAGTAAAAAACTACAAATGTGGTATTCCAAATTAAATATAAAGTCCATTATTACAAAGATATATGAAAATAATGCTTTGACTTCCTGAGAGAATTCTGAATATGGTTTTGAATAATTTAAACCATAGAAAATTCCCGGAACTGGTGTTTTTTGAAAGGTTTCATACATATAAGCTATATAGGTACTTGCAAATGTTTTTGTATTAGCGTTCTTTAAACTGCAGTAATTTTATAAAAATTCTTTAATTCAACCTTTAACATGTTATTATGATTGAAATTCTAAATGTAGTTGTTTGCTTTTATTCGGAACGGGGTAAGCAATTTTTCTAGAAATCATGCGATTCAAATTTAATTATTTAAGAATTTAGAAATTAAAAATGTAAAAGAAAAAAAAATATTTTAAAGAAAACAATTGAGAAATAAAGGTAGGAGAAAGATAAATTAAATTTAACAAGTATAACAGTATTTGAAAGAAAGAAACTTTCAAAGCAGGGAGTCATTTTTTTAAATGTTTTTTTTTAGTCTTGTAGGATAATTTATTTCTCTCAAGTGACGAGGTAAGGAGTTCCATAGACGTGTAGAATATACAAAGAACTGATGCTCGTATGCAAGAGATGCACATCATGGTTGTATCAAAATTCGAGTTTTAAGGGATGAGGCAGTATTTATTATATCTCTAAGGTATTGGGGTTGATTGCTCAATAGAATGTTTGTGAACATAGAAATGGTACGAAACTTAAAACAGTTTTCAAGACTCATATTAGGAACACACTTTGGGAAATTAAGAGGTTTTATCATATCTACGTAAACCAAAAATGTAAAGGACAAGATTATTGAATAGGACAATTAGTTTTTCTTTTGCTTATTAAATCATAGCGCGAAAATATTTCATAATCTTAAATAAGATTTGGTACGACTAGAACTTTTGCTGGAAGCATGTTCACTTTGAATGGAGTGAAGAACCGAGTCGGCTATAAGGTGCGTAGAATGCCATACGTTTTACCCACTACATAACTGATATGGTTATTCCAAGTTAAAAACCGTTAAAAACTACTCCAAGATGTGTAGCAGTTTTGAAATACGAGATAGTATATTACCTTGCAGGATCACAGGTAGAAGTATGATACATCTATAATTTTATTTTGTTATGACAATGGAAACTGATTTTTTGGGATTGATGACAAGGATATTATCTTGAGACCAACTTGAAATTCTGTCGATATCTTCGTTAATACAACATACAACATATTTTATAAGCCCAAGGGGATAACTAATGTATAACTGAACGTCGTCGGAATACATTTTTACAGAACAATAGTAAACAAAGTACGCAAATCATTAACATATAGACAGAATAAAAGCGGACCGAGTATTGAGGCCTGTGGTACACCAAATGCATTAGGAAGAAGATCAGATAGAACGTTGTTCAGTTGAACCGAATAAAATATGAATGAAAAAGTTTAGTTTTAGTGTTAGAAAAATTAAAGGCTTAAAAAAGTTTTTCACATAAGCATATATTTTCGTTATCCAAGACAAGACAGATGTTCTTCGTAACATTAAATGCCGTTATGCAGCTCTGACTTTTTTGAAAACCTGATTCTTGAGGTGTGAGTATAAGTTTAAAGAATCAAGGTTTTGTAAATTTCTTTCAAACACTTTGGATAGAAAAGCTAATACAGAAATGGGTCTATAATCAGTTTTTTTTTAAAGTTCTTGGGAGTAGGTATTATTTTAGGTAATTTCCATGCTAGTGGGTATTCACTTGTAGTAAATATGGTGTTGAAATCATGAGTACAGTAGGACAAAAGTTAATATGAGCTCAAGAAATCTAGGATTGATTTCATCTAGGCCGACAGCATTTGATTTGACAGATAATATGCTTTCCACTTCTACCGTACTATCCACTGATCTAAAACAGAAACCCTTGTTAGAGAAATCGTTATTTCTGGATATAAATATCCCTTTGGTTGAAGCTAAATGATTTTATAATACGGTTTTTAATAATATTGAAATAAATTTGTTGTTAACTTCATTTGCATCAGTTTCATTTACACAATTATTTTTACTTTCGGCGACTATTAAATGACGCAGATTGTTCCATAGACTTTTTCTCGTAAGTAATGGACTTAGCATACCCGTGGCATGATGGTTAGTGCGTTGGACTGTCATGCAAGGGGTCTAGGGTTCAATCCCTGCCTGTGTCACCTTAATTTAAAAAAAAAAATAATTTTCGAGGGTACTGCCTCTCGCGAGGAATTGACAAATCCTTTAAGAGTAATTCTTGTCATGAAAACGTCCTTTCTCAAAACTAGCCGTTCGGATTCGGCCTTTAATTGTAGGTCCCTTCCATTCCTGACAACAGTACTCGCACACAGGAATGGTTGAGAGTTGTAAGTCACTAGGCCCTGGTTCACAACGGGCTGTTGCGCCACCCCATTTGATTTTGCATGGACTTAGCCTGATGAAGTACATATCCCGCTTTTCGTAGTGAATTGCAGTTACAACTTGGTTACGGTCAAAAAGCATTTGCTTCGAATTTATCAGAAGTCAACTTAAAATAGCTTGGTTGCTAAAACATGAAAAACAGGTTTTCAATTTTTATTTTAAGAAATAATGTTTTTCCAGAGGTTTCATTTTGAATAATATGCTAACTGGGCAGTTGGGCCTTTTGAAGCTGTCATTTGAAAATTTCCATTTGAAAATAAAAACATAACTTATTATTATAAATGGAACGATGCATTTCTTATAGCCGGAATCGGAAGATATTGATGTGATAACTGTAGCTGGCTGACATTTGGAAGATATCGTTTATCATTGTTTAAACTTTTTTTTTAAACAATAAAATACACATCTATTGATTTTCCTTTTAACCTACTTTTTTTCAAAATAAAACTTCTAGTTTAATAACCCAAATTAGGAAAAATTTATTTTGAAATCAAAAATCTTGAGAAAAGAATAAAAATATTAACTCAATTTTTCAGTACATATTTTTTACGATATATTTTACGTATTTAAAATAATAAATTTATTGTTACCTAGCTATCTTTTCTATTTATGAATAAAACAAGACAGTTAAGAAAACAAACACTTAATGTATACTAAATAAAATGTAAGAATCGATTTAAGTTAATCAAAGCGTCAAAAGTCAAAAGATTTAGGGGCCTGTTTAACTGTATGCTTAAGTATGTCAAATGCTAACACAGCAATTCATAACTACATTTAAACATTTTGGAACAGTCCAATGAATTTGTTGAGCTTTGACATTTCTGATTCTCTTAATAACTGTCAAATGTTAGAAAGGAGATTTTTACAAAATAATTGTTGGCATAAAACTGTTCTTTGCGTTGAACTGGTCGTAAAATGAATATTAGAGACTTCAAAAAAGAGTCGCTAAAAAAATCCATAAATGCATTGTCAACTGTTAAAAATTTGCATGCTTTTTTTGAAGTCTTCAATATTCATTTAACGTTTTGCTATTTAATCTAACATTCTGCTCAAAAGCTCAAGAAATTTTAACAAAAAGCCTTTTTTCTGAAGTCTTTTTAAATATTGGCTTGGGACGCTGAGATTTTCATACCGCTTGGAAAACAAACAGTTCTTACTGCATCATAAAAATTTGAATTATTGTTAAAAGTAAATTACAAGTTCATCTACGATTTTTACTGTCCGTCAATTATTTGATAATCATGTAATTTTGGATTCTGTTCTTTTCTTATATAGAAACAATAGAATTATATTTTCTTTTGTTAAATGTCTCGAATTTGAGATGTTTTTATTTGCACTACTATATAGTGTGTTTTATAAGTAAATTGAATAAAATATGTGTATAATTAATAATTAACATTTATAAAAAACATTGTTCAAGAAAGACAAATAAAATAAAATAAAATAAAGGGCACCTCTAGGAAAAGTTATCAACGAGAGTTTGATTTCATTCTCTTTATAATTTTATTGAAATAAAATACGATTCAACTTACAATGTTTTTTTAAATTATTAAGGCTGCATGAAACTCCCTATTCAAATTTCTAACTGTATCTTAGCATTTTTATCGAAAGATGAATATAATTCCAAAAAAAGAGAGATACCAAGAACCGAACATCGATTTTTACCTAATTTGCGTACTATTTTTTTTTTATAAAAAAAAGGACTGTTGGATTTTTAGAAAAAAAAAACTACTGAATATCAAAACAAAATTTTCTGTGAAATAAAAAAAGATTGAAGACAATATTTTAAATTTTTGAAAAGCTATTTGAGTGGAAAGTAAATTTTTACCAAGTTTTATTCGATTTTTCTAAAAATTTTAATGAATGTTGATAACAATATTTTTTAAAAGATAAAAGTAGTTTCAAGCCAATATCTCAAATTTTGTAAAAGATATTTGAGTCGAGATTCAATTTTTACCATATTAAGTAATGTATTTCTTAGGTTTTTATTTTTTATAAAAAAAACTGTTAATTAGATTTTTCTCAAAATTTTACCAGATATTAAAAACTTTATTTTTCGTTGCAAGAAATTGTTTTGGACATAAAATCATTTTGCGTTCGTCGTAAAATTTTAGAGGTGACATATTTATTTTCTATTTTTTTTTTGGTTTATAAAAAAAGCCGTTGATTGGATTTTTTTTGTAAAAAAATATACTTGTTTGGTATCACGTTACAATATATTATATAAAATTTACTTCAAGTTTTTAGAATGTTCACCTTTTTTTTTTAACTGATATGGTAAAAAACCGCCCACGCAATTTTCTTGAGAACCCTTTCTACATTTTTCTGCCTTAATATCTGTATACCAAAATTTATTTGAAGTCGATATATCTTCTGATTCTTGAGATATGGACAACGAAAAAAACGTCGTTAACGTACGGAAGTCCGAACGTACGTTCACACTTACGCACAGACATCTTTCTAAAAATCTTTTATTTCGACTCTAGAGACCTTGAAACGTCTTGAAATGTCAATAATTTTAATTTGATAATTCGGACCCATTACAATAACTTCCTATGGGAAGGTAATAAGATTGATTCTTTACAAATTCCCAAGAAATATGTACACATAAAATATTGATTTTACAAACTATTGTGAATGAAAGGTGGTGCCAATTTTTCAATTAATTCCATGAGTCAGTTTTGCAACTTTCGTATCATAATTTTCATCACGGTTTTTAAAAACACTGAAATATTTTTTAAAATTCAAATTCTTACATCCCAAACAAAATATTTGCGCAAAAGCCCTTATAAGTTATCAAGTGTAAAAAAAATTAACGCATCCGCTTAGAAACACTGTAATGTAAACAGAGCCGCTAAATTAAATACATATTTTCAACCTGTCCTTTCACTAAAGGACTAACTTCATAGGATTCAGTGTATTTTGTTGTATTCTTGTTTTGATCTCCATAACCTTTAACATTCAAAAGTTAGTTAACAAAATAGGATTATCCTGATGTGAATGTAGTTTCAATGTGAATACCATCAACGCTTTTTTAAACATTCAAAAGTCACTCTTGCTTTGATGTAGGTACGCATGGTTTTCTATACACACCTTATTTTTCATAATGTTCCATAGACTTGATGTGTTACGTTTGGGTAAACATTTGAGAAAGTTTTTTTTTTTTAAACTATAATTGGACTGGAAAAAGAATACAAATTTAAAAAAAAAATAACTTTTTAATTACATAGTAAAATACAAAGTATGTATAGATGGATACATATACAATATTCTGCTAGAAAATCACTAATTATGTATGTTTTATAATTATAGGATGAAACAAAAACCATTCCGCCCCTATAAAGCGGGTAACACCTTAATTGACTTTCCACAAAACATGACATAAAATTCTATGTTATTAATTAACTAATTTAAATTTTACATAATAATTGAATGTAACAAGCTCTTCTACTAAATTAACAATCCCACGCTCTCTATAGGACCAAAAAATGCGGCAAATGGGAAGGGTAGGTGGTGAAAGTTAACTTTTGACATAAAAGTTTCTCAAGTACCTACCTACATATACCTTTATACATAAGTATAAGTAAGTAATATTTGGTGTGGTTTTCAAATAAATTCTTATTCTGAAATTTGATGTCAATCTGAAGACTTTTTCTTTTGCAAAAATCGTTCAATACATTCGTCAATTTATTGATCAAATCACTCACCCCCTTCCTTTGACGCTAAACTTGTAGGTACGTATGCATGTATATAAGTAATTCACGATTTGAATAGGCAAAGAAGGTTCTATATCAAATTACGCATATAAATTCTTTGAGCCAATATGAAAGAGGCCACAAAAGTAGAAAATGTCTGTGGGTAAGGGGTGATATATCCCTGAAAATAGAAATACATACAAAACAAATCCTCATCGAGAAACATAAACACAATATACATAATTCTGATGTGAGCATTGTTGGTTTGGTGCAACAGCAGCGGCAGCAGCAACATCAACATCATAGAAATTCTGAATAAAATTTTATTAGAGAATTCCACATTCGTATATCCTAGCTACAGACATCCATATCCACTCCAGATCCACATCCAACAATTGCTATAGCTGACTGACTGGGATCGTTTATTATATTATTATACGGCATGTGGATAGGCCTCCTGGCATCCATCTCTGTCGTGTCGTTGTGAATCAATGTTCTTTTACCGCACAGCATAGAGCAACCACATCCTCGCCCTTACTTACATCCTCAAAACCCAAACCCAATCCCAAGCCCCATGTACATCCACAGAAAGTTGGTTTTATTTGCCGTAAAATGAACTCGATTTTAGTGGTGAAGGCGTAGCGTAACGGAATACGGAACTGAAAAGGGTGATGGGACGGTGAGTTGGTTGGGAGGTTGAAAATATTGTTATCAGGACATTTTAGGAGGTGGAATGGAAGGCCCACTTTGTTGAACATGATTTACCGTCGTCCTTTATACAGACTTTTGTCGTTTCGCAATGCCAACATTCATTTATTCCGATGTTTGTGGCAGCAGCGTTGTAGCGCTTTACCTCGTGCTGCGCTGGCTTTGGTGTGGTGGGATGTGGACCAGAGGAATCTACTCTTCAAACGTTGGCTGACTGAAAAGCAACAAGTGTATCCATGTTCGTTTTCATTTTGTGGCAATATACCTTTCCACGTGACTCAACAAACTTTTACGTGCATTGTAGTTCGTGCGATTTGCCCACAATGTATGCACTGCATAGCCTTGAATATTGTTGAATGCAATGAAAGCCTCTCGCGTCCGCCTGCCTTCACTCCCTCCTCATAGGCATTACTTTTTAACGCCTTAGCAATGGCAATTGAGTTTCCATCTTCCTGCTTCTATTCTAACTTCATTTTCATTAAAACCTGTCATTTGTGTGTGCACATCAACTGACAGTCCTTGAGGCCTGGGACTTTTTTCCTGTCGTCTATCTTCTTTTATGCTTTCGTTGTTGTAATCTTCTCAGATGACAAGATTTGCATTCTTCTTTTACATAATGCTTATAGAAATGTTTATAGACAGAGGAAAATGCAGATGCAGAGGCTTGCAGCTTCAAACCAGGTAAAGTATAAAAAGGTTTTCTACCGGGTATGGGATTCCTGACGAACAATTCAGGATTAGGCAAACTATGGCAAGAAGCACTTAAAACACCTTAATAAATTAGGTAAATCGGATAAGTTGTTTGTTTCTGGTGAAGTGAATAAAAAAGAAGAAGATTATATTCAACGACAACGCAACATGGACTCTACCATCAGCCAGAAGCGTCACCATCGCCACCGCATTGATGATGGTCGTCGAAAATGAGGACGTTAACGATTACGATAACGATAACTATAACGACAACGACTATGACAACGATGATGGCCATGGACGACGGACGACAGGACGCCTGCCTTTTCTTGCTTTGCCTATAGTGCTTACCTACAGGGCATCCACAGAAAACCTGTTTAATTCGAAATTATGGTAATTTAACTTGCTGAAGAAGTAGATATCTTCCTCTACCATAAAAATATATTTTCAGAATCTTCTGTAAGACCTGATGGCTTGTAGCATTAAGCTAATAATGTAAGATAATTCAGTTTTGATTTATCGTATACAGAAACGTAAATAATTAAAATATGGTTGTCACCACATATTGGAGTTTTTAAATTATCACAGCGATATGAAATCAGACTTCAGTAGCTTGAGAACTTTACAATAATTTGATTTAGCGTATTGTAAATGTATTATAAATAGGGTGCCTCTTCTTTTTTGTAAAAATTTAAAAGAATTGGACATTTTTTTAATTCAGTGCCTTAAAACTCTCAACCATTCCTGTCTTCAAGCACTGCTGCCAGGAGAAGTCGAATCCGAGCCACTTAATTGAGAAAGCACTTTTCATAGCAAGAATTACTCTTGGAGGATTTGTCAATTCCTCGCAAGAAGCGAGTCTACACTTTTATTTTTCAATTTCTAAACTTAAACTTAAACTTAAACTTAAACTTAAACTTAAACTTAAACTTAAACTTAAACTTAAACTTAAACTTAAACTTAAACTTAAACTTAAACTTAAACTTAAACTTAAACTTAAACTTAAACTTAAACTTAAACTTAAACTTAAACTTAAACTTAAACTTAAACTTAAACTTAAACTTAAACTTAAACTTAAACTTAAACTTAAACTTAAACTTAAACTTAAACTTAAACTTAAACTTAAACTTAAACTTAAACTTAAACTTAAACTTAAACTTAAACTTAAACTTAAACTTAAACTTAAACTTAAACTTAAACTTAAACTTAAACTTAAACTTAAACTTAAACTTAAACTTAAACTTAAACTTAAACTTAAACTTAAACTTAAACTTAAACTTAAACTTAAACTTAAACTTAAACTTAAACTTAAACTTAAACTTAAACTTAAACTTAAACTTAAACTTAAACTTAAACTTAAACTTAAACTTAAACTTAAACTTAAACTTTAACTTAAACTTAACTTTGTACATAGCTTTGAAAACTCAATATTTTAAAAATCTCTTATTTAGTAAATTAAAGTTTCATCTCCAAGAAAATTTTTTTTATTTTATATGTTTGGTAGAAGAGGCCATAATGAAAAAACAAATAAAAAAACCTTAGCCTATTTTTTAGAGAAGACTTTTTCATTTACCATTTACTTTAAATTATTCGTACTTAAATTTGGAAATCCAAGTTTATTCAAATGAGGGATATCTGAAGCTCTAACAAAATGCTAATGAATATTTATGCATTTTTAAGTATGGCTATAATTTGTTAATCTCAACCAACATGTCCTAGGATTTTATATCATTCATTTAAATAGAGCATTAAAAAGTCAAAGATTAAATTAAATATTAAATTAAAGCTTTAAACATTACTCATACAAATACAAACAAATATTTCCTCCACATTTTGACTCAGACTTAGGCTCATCCAAGATTATCGCCTTTTTTAACGATCACCCTTACGTTCGTGCAAAAATAATGTTTAATGCATATGATGTGTTAACTCATATATATGTATTTACATATATTTTGATTAACATTTTGTGATGTGTGCCTTGTGCATTACCGATATCATTCCTCATTGGTTGTTAAAACGGGGAAGAGCGATGGGTTTACTCCTTAAAATCAATTAGTTAAGTGCGGAATACGTGTGTAATCTGATTTTGATGGGTCTCCAATATATTTACCCCAACTGTGTTATAAAAGGTCAAAGTAAACCCTGCATTTGGAAAGCTACTTACTTATATATATATACTTATATATTCAATAGATGTTTCTATATCAATGGAAGAAGATGTGAGTTGGATGAAGAAGATTGAATTATTGTGAATGGCCAAATAAAACAGAACAGACAAAACAATCAATACCTTTGTACAACTTGATAAAAATAAGAGATAAAACCTAATACCTCTCTAAGGATTTTTAAGGTCAAATGTGCACAGTTGCTCGTTGTCCTTATTAAGAAATATACAATTGTATATGAAGCATGAAATTGTTATTGAACTGTGTGTAGGACTTAAATTCTTCGAATCGATGGGTGTTGTTACTGGGTGTTGAAAAAAAAGAGTGAAAATGATGGTGGGTGTTATGAAGGTATGTTCGTCCTCTCTGAAACTGGTCTTAATTGATAACCAAGTTAAAGTGCAAAATGCGGAAGAAATGTTAAATTGAAATTTTTTGAAAAAGGTCTAAATTTGGTCAATTATCGAAAATAAATCTTACCCAACTTGAAGTTACAGTCGAATTGGTCCAGAAGCTTGGTTTGTTGTTTAAAAAAAAATAAACTAATTACTCAAGCTACTAAAATCCATTCGTTTGTTCTCTTCGATAGAATTTTAGCGATTCAAAACTCAATGGCAATCGAAAACGTTCATTTCTATCTATTTATACAAAGTTCATCAGAATAGAGAGTTCATCTTACTTTGTTTGCAAATACTCTCGATAGTAAATCTTCTGCCTACAGTAAAACAATTTTGAAAAATAAACTTCCATTGAAATTGCATTGGATATTACAAAGTAGAATGTTTCAAAAATGCAAAAATAATTTCTCAGAACTGAAATTGAAGGAAAGCCATAAATTATTTACCATACTTGTTCTCTTGTTATTTTTTCTTACTTCTCCATTGAATAACTTAAACTTTACGTGAAAAAGTGAAAAATAAGATTTTTAGATTTCCACCAAAATGTTTAGAGAGAAGAAAACAAAATATTATAAAATAATAATTTCTAAGAAATTTACTTTCAACTATTTTCGTTCAAAATTAGTTTCGAGTACCTTTGGTTTTGATATCTATCAGGTACATTTTTGAGCATTTTCGGAAACTTTAAATCGACACGAACACAAGGCCAAGAAGTTGTCTTTATAATCCAGTAAATACATCAATACATCTGATGTCCAAGCATTTATTCCAGTACCACTAATAATGCGGTTTTATTTATGATGCAGCTTTTTTCGTTTTTTTTTTTGTGATTTTAAACAAGAAGTCGTATTCACATTCATCTTAAAACTCCCTTCTTTGGCTATGAAGAAAAATTGAGGAAAACTATTACACTGCACTGAGAAGATGAATCAATTTTCCTGAAAATAAACTCTTTATCCATCAATATCTGTGTGACTTCCTTTGGTTCATGGTTTTCATGAATATTCAAATATTTTTACAAACTTTCAAATTCATATATTATTTCTGGGATCAGTTTCTGGTAGAAGTTTAACAGCTTTTTATCCCCTTAAAAAATCCTTCCACTGCAGATATTTTCATAGAGGATAAAAAGTCAATAAAAAGATTTTTGGGGACTTAAGACAAAATACTGCTTTGTAAATTACAGTTATAAAATTATAATTATGAATAATATTTTGACTGTAATGTCCCACAATCAGTACAAATTTGAGAAAGCTAACGTGTTAATTATTCTATGTGACCAATCTTCTCTCGTACTGTCGAAAGAGTTCTAAAAGATCTTAACATTCATAAATCCGCAGGTCCGGATGGCATCACCGCTATTATTTTGAAGAGGTGTACTTTCACGTTAGCAAAACTACTGCGTAAGCTTTTCCATCAATCCTATTTTTCTGGGCTCGTGAAGAGTATTCGGAAAACAGCTAATGTTTAGCCAATCCCGAAAAAGACGTGTCTTCTTTTCCCTTAATTTATCGACCGATAGCACTAACATCCCTTCTTTAAAGATCAGGAAAATAGTATTTAATTATCATCTCAAAAAAATATCTTGGTAAACGAAAGCTTCTTAATAACCGGCAGTATGGCTTTCGTAGCAATTTGACCACTGGTGATCTCATGGTTCATCGCACTGAACAATGGAACAAATCTTTACATCGTTTTGGAGAAATTTATATTGTTGTACTTGATATTTTAAAGGAATTTGATTAAGTCTCGCATCTTCCTGTTTATCTAAAATGTATATTTTTGGGATTGACGAATCTCATCTTCTTTGGATTATATATTTTCTTTTGAACCGTTCAATACAAGTTCTTTGGACTGATTAAAGTCTAAAACCCATTATTAAAATGCAGGTGTGCGTCAGGACTCCGTGTTGTCACCGATACTTTTTCTCATTTTTATAAGTGATCTCTTGTCTGAAACTTCTAATACAATACATAATTTCGCTGACGATAACACTCTTAGCTTTTCATATTAGTTTTTAAAAAAATTCCTCCTCTTCTGATATACAAATTCCGACCTGCACAACATTGTACAATTGGGAATAGAAACACTGTGAAGTTTAATGCTTCGTGCTCTAGTAACCTACCTCTACCTCTAGCCTCTTAAAGAGTATTAAAAGGAGAGCTTTTAAAATTATTGGTGATATTAATATCATCAACTCGATTACTTAACTCGAACATTATTATAACGTTTTTGTGTCTATGCTCTGAAGAGAACGGTTTAACTGTTATACTTCAGCTTCTAGGAATGCCCAACAGTTTACCCTTGCCCTACTTCAGCCGTACTATATGAAGTAGAGAGATTCATTTTTAAGTCGTACTACGCGAATGTGGAATGCCTTGGCACACTCTATATTTCTCTGTATGTATTTTTAAATCAGTATGTACCATACCTTATCCACTCTTTCCCTCTTTTCTCACTCTTTGCTTACTCTGTGTCTTTGACAAAACACTTTTAGTGTTCACTAATTATAAATATTTTGAGATAATTGGAAATAATGAAATCTACCCATTTTTTTTAGTCTCGAAAAATACCTTCTTTTAAATTGTATAATTACACATTTATTTTTTTGAAGTTCCTATTATAAGAAGCCCAAATTTCCAACCTCGAACTATAAACGCAAAATATAGAAAAATCAAAACAAAATCGAGAAAATCTGTCGTTGCTATAATTATTGGCAATTCTCCCTTAAAAGTTTTCAATTGGTGTAAAAAACGTATTTTGGCTAATTTATAACCATATTCTTTTATTTTCGAGGACGGAAATTTGGATTATTAATAAGACCAATACCCATTGTAACCATGGAATAATGGTTAGTGCATAGGACTGTCATGTTAGAGGCTTTTGATCAAACCGTCACAGTGTTACCTAAAAGTGCTTTCTCAAACGGCTGTTGGAATTCGGAAAAACGAAACTTTAGGTCCTTTTCATTCGTCTCCTACAGGAATAGTCAAGAGTTGTAAGCCATTAGTTCTTGTTTTCCACAAGCTTCTTTGATTTCAATTAAAATTAACACACCAAAATAAGAGAAGATTAGGATTTAACGTAGGATCCATTCAAATGACAAGGTTGCTGTTCTATTACTCACTTTATTATGGCTATATAAAGTTTATCAAAACCGCTTTCAAGTATGTTCTTTTCTTTATCTGCTCTTTCGACGTTTAAGTTCAACTATTCTTAGCTCAGTGATGCAGTCCAGATTTACACTGAAATAGAACAAGGCATCTATGCAAACATTTTGAGTAACACAAAATCATAAGAACCGTCTCAATGTTTTTATGATAGCTTCTTCGAAAATTTATGTCCTACCGTTTTCCAGTTAACCTGAATATCTTCATATCTAAATGCCTTACATTCATAACAAAACCAATTTCGTGTAATATGTTCGACTCCTACACATATTTGAATGAATGTGAAAGGTTTTAGAGAAACTTAAACAGATTATCAAATTCAAATCTTTCATTTCGTTAGCCATTAGAGAAAATTTTACAACAGCTCTTTTGAATAGATATAAGATATTACCAACATTTAACACACAATTCTTAGAATTATTATACCTTTAAATATACATATGTACATTTAAGTAAACACATATATCAACCCTCTTCAAGAGAAAATTGATTTATTTTAATGCCAAATTCCTTTTTGAGAATATCACTTAAACATTTCAAGAGCATTTATACTTATGAACATTTGAAGTTATATAAACTCATGTTGTATCCACATAAGTATTTTGGTATTAAATTTTACATATAGAACATACTCTATGCATTACCTCGTTAATTTTAAGTTCTTGAAGAAACCAAAAATGGTTATTGATATGTTTTCAAAATTTTTAACATTCAATTTGATATATTCGAGTAGAACCCACATAGTATCTATGTATCTGTATGGTGCTTTATAATAAATTAAGGAGATAGAAGACCTCCTAGAAATTGTTTTGTGTAAAGGAGTCTCTATAGTTTCTTAAAATTGTACAAGTAATTATGGTTTTACTTCTAATATACTATAAAACCAAAATGATATTCAAGACGTTCTTGATAATGCCTTGAGGTTCTGGATCTGGAGTAGGTAATGTGTTCTGATGATATAAAGGGGTTTTGTTTAAGTGATATTTCACGAAGGGTTAAAATCGTATATCTAATTTTTATGGTGCTCATAAACCAAATTTAGAGATAAACTACTTGTGCACTTATTCACAGTGTAGATACATATTAAGATTTTTAACGTTTATATTACGAGTTTTCTGATAGTTCCTAACGTTTGTAATCCTTACGTCTGTAAAGTGAAAATGTTCAAAATAATTCACTTAGACATTGGTTACAAAATAATAAGAAAGAGATCATCTAACTCCCTAAGAAAAAGGTGTTTTATAGCATATAAAACTTTCACCAGTTAAGTTTTTTTCTTAAAGTGCTATCGGGAAGAATCTGAGATTTGAAAATTGAGGTTTGGAATATCTCAATAATGTTGTTATTTTAAAAATATGCTTATGAGACAAAAAGAAAAAAGCTTGTTTATAGCTTTTTTTTTAATATCAACTTTATTTCATATCAATATCTTAAGGCTAAGTTAAACAATTTTACCAAAAATAAAAGAAAATATTAAACAATATTTCATTATATAAATTAAGTTATTAATTCTTTATATAACTTATAGCAAGATTTAAGATAAAATAGTTAGGTTACTTCTATTATTCAAAAGAATAAGTGACGAAGAAAGTTATAACAATATTTTTGTGAGGATTAACACAATAATTTTAAATTAAAAATCAATATTGAGTATTAATTTCAAAAGAACATTATTATTAAATAAAAATAAGATAAGAAAAAGATAAGTCTAATCAATGGATTAAGAATAAATATATTTCAGAATGATCAAAAGAAAAAAGCCAACGTTTAATTGAGGCTAAAAACTTTGATTCGTTTATCACATATCTGAATTCATCCGGCAATTTATTAACCGTATAAAAATTTCTAAAATGGGATTTAAAAATTCTAGGAACATTCACAAAACGACGTAAATTATTGCTCAAACTAGCTATCTCTAAAGCATGAATTTAGTCTTGCTACTTATAACTAATTTAAGTGACCGAAAACATTGACGAAGAATATCTAAGTCATGGTTCACACCAACAAAAGTTTCAAAGTAATTATTATTAGAGTATACGAGAGAGCACTATCATCGACAAAAGCAGATCATTTTCCCTTAAAATGCTGTAAGAATAAGGAGTTAACAAATATTAGAAACAGGATAGGACCTAAGACAGAACCTTGGGAAATACCCATTCTCCAAGGGATTCCCAAAGATACTGAACTTAAAGTATCTTTTATCATTTTTTTACGATTTGTTTGGTACGAACAAAGGCAATCATAAACAAAGCCTCTGATACCAGCATCTTCTGTTGACTTACCTTTAAGAAAACCAAACTGATTATCACTGAAATACTTAGTTCTAGAAAGAAAGGACATGATTTTATTCTTCATTCCCTTTTCAAAAACCTTGGAAAATACGAAAAGGAGGGAAGTAGGTCTATAATTATTTCAATCCAAAGAATCTCCTTTTTATATATAAAGGGATTATCAGAGCAGTTTTTAGGGAATCAGGAAACATACCTTTTCTCTCACAAAAATTAAATATAAAACAAAGAACATCAGCAATTTTAAAAGAAATATTTTTTAAGATACGACTGGAAATCTTGTCATAGGAAGACGATTTTGACGATTTAAGAGAAAAAATCAATTTGTGAATTTCAAAGGCAGAGAAGTCATAAAAACAGAAGCTGTTCCGTTGAAAATATTATTATGAACGGCATCAACATGGATATTTAAATTATCAAACTTTAAATTATTTGAAATTGGTGAAAAGTGCTAATTGAAAACATTAACAGGGTGTGCGATCTTCCTATCTAGTCTGTGGATTTTGATTGCTTAAAACTCTGACAAAATATGCACACCAATTTTTGTGTAAGGTAAATCATTTGAAGCCAATATCATTCTTTTTTCTCTGATTTTGGTTGTTTTGATAGTTTTAGTATTTTGTTAAAAAACTTGTCAGTTTAATTTTTCTTAATTTTTATGAAACTTTGACTGAATGTCGAAAACAGTTTTCTCTTTAAGGTGAAATTAGTTTGAAGCCAATATTTTAAATGATTGAAAATATATTTAATTCAGAAATCAGTTTTTAATAATTTTTAGTAATGTTTTCTTGTAGGTTTATATTTTTTGTAAAAAAAACGTTAACCGCAAAAACGTTAGTTTTCGATGCATCAAATTATTTTATTTTCAGTTTTGTATGTCCAAAAATGCATTTCATGTAATTTGTTTCAAAATTTTAATAGTTTCACATTACAATGATAAAAAATGTAATTCAAGTCACTAGCGTTATTCGTTCGTAAGATATTTTAGGTTATCTAAAATTTTGACTATAACTTAAGATTATCAATTTTATTGAGAATCGTTTATGCATTTTTTTGCGTTATTATCTGTATAACAAATTTGTTTGAAGTCGATATTTTTACTGGTTCTTGAAATATCGAGGACGAAAAAAGCTTTCCGAAGGTGCAGATGTTCGAACGTATGTAAACACTTACACACACAGGCATCTCTCCACAAATTTCTTATTTAGACTCTAGAGACATTGAAGCGTTGAGAAATGTTTACAATCACTTTTTATCGGATGTTAAAAATAAAATTTGAAAACGTTGATTACTTTTGAAAGATTAAAATTATGCAACAATGTTAGGAAACCTCTTTTAAATTGAGTTATATTTCTTTCTAAAATGTATGTTGTTTGTTTTTAAATACTTACTTATGGTTATTTTGAAAATTCTAATGCTTTGAAGCGAAAGCAAAACTAAAAACACACAAATTCTTAACCATTTTCGTAAACCACAAAACTTCACACGTAATAATATTATAATTAATTGTGTTATGCGGTTTGCTTTTGTTATTAACTGCGTTTTTGAGAAATTTCCAACAAAACGATCCGCAGTAGAAAGATTTTTGTTTTTTTAAAATTGGTGCAACTGAAAGAAGATCTGTCAGAATAATAATTTAAAAGAAACATACAAATAGAAGAAAGTTTTGTGAAAATCAAGAGTTAAAATTAAGTTAGCAAAAAAACTGACTAAAACTAATAAAATGGACAAATTTCAAGAAGAAATGGTAAGAAAACATCTAGAAATTGAGATTCTATAAAAGAAAATTATTTAACAATTGCTTTCATTGACATACGTTACATGGACTGCTAGTAGCCAATTTCACGATGGTTCCACTTTTAACAGACAAAACACTAGCGCTTAAATACTCACAGTTACAGCGCGCAGCCTGCTTCTGCTTCCTTTTGCACATACTGTCAAAATTTTATAATAACATACAAAAAAACATGGCATCGTTTGTCTTCAACAAATTATACTAGATGTCAATACTTTCTATGTCAGAAAAAGCTTATCTCAACTAAATACAAACAGATGTCGCTAAATATTTCATAACTTTTTTTGACACTGTGCCTGGAAGGGCTAGTGTAGCTAATTTGAAGTGTAACCATTTTTATTCAAATTTTGTATGGAAAATTCACACAACTAGCAGTCCATGTATAGTATGTCAATGATTGCTTCAAGGAGGGGGTTTGTTCGTAGACTGCTACATTAACATGTGGTGTCGATGCGAGCTTGAAGCTTGCCATAATTCTTTATATACTTGAACGA
Source organism: Eupeodes corollae (assembly GCF_945859685.1). Lineage (NCBI taxonomy): Eukaryota > Metazoa > Arthropoda > Insecta > Diptera > Syrphidae > Eupeodes > Eupeodes corollae. The sequence continues at coordinate 42,263,954 of NC_079148.1, forward strand.
AGTTGAAATGAGCTTGATTCGCCTCGATTCCGGTCGGGGATAGGAGTCCAGTCAAAATTTGCTAAGAAAAACCTGTGTGGAGGAGTTGGTTTTACAGATAATGTGTTATGGTCTGTTTATTTCCATGTTTGTTTACAAAAATATAGTTTTGGTTTAATCAAATCAAAAAAAAAATAGCATATTCTTATATCTCACTTGCACATCATAAGAAACATCGAAACACCATTTGCATTTTAGAAATTTATGTCAAACTTAATCAGTTTTAAATCTTCTTGTGCGGTGGAAACACCATTAACATTTATTTAATCTAAAGTGAGATAAACCTTTGATGGAAACATAGCAAAACATAAATATCTGTTCTATTGTTTTCTCTTGCAAAATAAGCCCAGTTAGCCAATTTTCACTAACAAAACTAAATAATATCAACAGTAATAGATTGCTTTTTTTCCCCAATGGAAAGCACACATGATTCCTAATGCACAACAACTCAACGAACACAGCCATCGAGATACAAATGCAATATTAATTGTACCAACATTTGAGAACGAAATCACATAAGATCCATTCGAGACTCGTATAAATGCCATAGTAAGATTCTACTCTAACTTTTATCGGTGTTATTCATACTATGGATATTGTTTTTGTTATTCGTGTAAGATCCTACTATACTATGTATAGATTTTCCAACAAAACACGGGTATTATGTTTAATAGCTGCCGCGCAGGCCAAAAAGAAGTTTCACAAAACGTTTAATTGTTGCGTACGCCAGAACTTAAAATATTTAGAAAATTTTAAAACATCCATAATTTTTTGTGCTGAAACTATTTTTTTTATTAAAACAGAGTTATTTCATTTTAAGACCAATTTTTAATAAATTCTTCTGGGTTGGTAGTAAGTTTCTCTCAAGACTGTTTCTAGATTTACACTTTCTATAACTTCTTTATTGAAATGATTAGCTTTAAAATATTGAAAGAATGAAGAGTTTCAGTTGATAACACAAGAAACAATTCCATTTTAACACCACTCTCATGGTAACCTAGAAATGCCTCTCTGTTCAGCAATTTCATCCACCCTTACCCTTGTTTGTCTCCATAATGAACCTTTTACTTTCTTCTGCCAGCAAGATTCGTTTCAAATCCCATTTGTTTCAACTTAAACTTCTGTTCATCCTAAATAACATAAGATCCATTTTGTCAATCATCCTTCGAGTTCACCAACAATCTATAAGCTATTAAATTCTTGAGATTTAGCTTCTTATATATCAACCGCTGAGTTAATTGAAAAGAATTGGAAAATAGTTTCACTTCGTGGAAAGTTGGATTCTAGAGAGCGTGAGTTTTCGAGCTTCAATATAACTTTCCAACAACTTGCAAACATACAAACTGACAAATGCCAGTCAAAATAAGATGACAACTAAGTAAATTCTTTCTGAAATTTCAAAAGCACCTTAAAGTACCTATATACATAGGTTAGGTACCTAACCTTGGTACTTTTATCGTTGCGAGAAAAATAAAATTGTTGTTTGTGACTTTGGGGAAACCTATTTAAAGTTTAGTTGGAAATGAAAGAATGAGATGGGAAAATGAAAAGAAAAAACTCCACTCCTGACAACTCGACTGAGAAAACTTAAATAACTTTATGAACAATATTCCAATGAAGGACTCGTATTCTTTACCAAGGAGGTATAGTCATCATCATCACTGAAACTAAGTTATCCTATTTGTTTCTGAAAACAATAAATTATTATAAAAAAACATACCACCTATGTATGTGTACCTTACCTACTCTCGACTCGTACCTACCTACTTTACAAAAACAAGCTGAAAGTCCTTCCTCTCAATTTTTGTTCCTTTCTATTTATGAACGAAAAAGTGATTTTGTAAAATAATAATTATTGTTACTTTGAACATGAATCTGTTGCTGGTGTTTGTATGTTTCTGCTTCATCAAAATAGAAGAATACATTTTCCGTCAGGTTTGTTGTGTTGTGTCGTTGTTGAAATATATAGAGCGAGTACTGTTAAACGTGTCGTATAGGTATATGTGCGGATGCGGCGCCATAGCCGGAGCCGGATACGCAAAGTGCTTTGTAATAGCATCGTTTGGCTGCCTCCTTGTAGTTATATTTGTATGTAGGAGCATTGTTTTGCGTTGTATTGTGTTTTGTGTGTAAAATGAAACGAAATATTAGGAGAATATAACTTTTACATTTAACGTTAAACATTTTATGATGAGGGATGATGTTACGAGCGTGGTGGGTAAAAATTAAGAAAATAGGATATTATATAAATAGGAGTACGAGAGTACTTTTATCTCAAGGTATATTTTTAAAATATTAAGATATGTACCTACATGTACATTGAAGAAGAATGCTTTAATACCTGGAGCTTGAATCCGTCATTTAAAAAACCCGTCATTTATTTTAAGGTAATTGTAAAAGAAAATTCAGGTTCTAAAAAAGACAAATACCTTAATATTGGCTTATAGGATTTATATTTAAATATTTTCCATTGTTTATGACAATTTTGTTGTTTGTAATTCTGATGAAGGAAAACATCATGCAGTAAAATCAAGCAAAAATGTACTGCTATACGTTGTGAAATGTCATTTTGAGGTACATAATATATTTATTTAATTAAATGAATACAAACAAACAGCACATAACCCTTGAACTTAGTTTAAGACGTATTGTAAGGTGTGGGCATATGCACCGGTATATTCTTTCTGTATGACCTTCAATACCTTTTTCACGCTTGCACTGGGTTTACACATGTTTAAGGTATTAAAAACCTTGGAGACAAGTAAAACCACATCATGTAAGTAAAAACTCATTGGGGTGTGCAAATTAAACAAAAAGTTATCATATATTCATAATTTAATAAACTACTACAAAATTTTAAACAACCTGTAGCTATGTCTTTCTTAGAATTTTAATTGCTTTGGTAAATACTCAAAATACTGATCTTAATTGTTCTTTATTTTTTTTTAATACTTCATCTGACTATTTCAAACCAAAACTTATTAATTTAAAAATGGCAACACAACCAAAGTAAAAGTAGCTATTTTTTTTATATATTGTGCACTCTCTAAAGGGGTTATGAATGATTACATACTTTGCGAGCAATTAGGATAAGAGGATAGGATTAGAAAGGAGAAACCGATGCACATTGGTTTTGAATGTCTACACATTGTAATGGGTGCTAAAGTATTCCACATTCGTGTAGTGCAGTATAGTAAAGAATATCTGTACTTAACAGTGCGCCCAAAATGTTGCTCAAGGGTAAACTGATGTGCATTCTCAGCAGTGCGGATATTACGGTTGAATTGTTAACATCCCATAGAAAGTTATTATAATGGGTCCAATTTGTCAAATTGAAAATTTTTACATTTCTCGGCGCTTCAAGGCCCCTAGAGTCGAAATAAAAGATTTTTTAGAAAGATGTCTGCGCGTGCGTGTTAACGTACGTATGTCGGTACGTTCGCGACGTTTTTTTCGTCTTCCATTGCTCAAGTACCAGAAGAGATATCGACTTCAAATACATTTTGTTAAACATATAATAATGCAGAAAGATGCAGAAAGGGCTTTTAATAAAATTAAGTGGGTGGTGTTTTTACCATAGCAGTTTGAAAAAAAGGTGAAAATTTTGGTTAACCCTAAAAATCTTACAAACCAATAACGCTAATGAGTTGAATTCATTTAATTGTAACGTGCTACCAAACAAATACATATATTTTTGGAAACAATTAAAATATTTGTCAGCTAGAAAATTTTATGAACAACAAAACATTACGTCTCCACAACAATTTAGTGCAAAGGAGAATAACGTTTTCAATATCTAGTAAAATTTTGAGAAAAATTGAATTCACAGTTTTTTTTTACAAAAAATTGAAAACCTAAACAAAAATTAACAAAAGTTGGTAAACATTGATTTTCGACTCAAATATCCTTTCAAAACTTTGAGATATTGGTTTTAAACTAATTTCAAACCAAACAAAAAAATTAACAAAAGTTGATAAAAAATTGATTTTCGACTTGAATATCTTCTCAAAATTTTGAGATAATATCTTCAAATTAATTATGTCTTATAAGAATTATTGTTTTCAACATTCAGTACAATTTTAAAAAAAATCGAATTAACTTTTTTTTTAGAAAAAAATAAAAACCTAAAAAAAAACAATATGTACTAAAACTTCGTAAAAATTTATTTTCCACTCAAATAGCTTTTCAAAAATTTGAGATTATGGCTTCCAACTATTTTTAGCTTATGAAAAATATTGTTTTCAACATTCGGAAAAATTTAAAGAAAAATCGAAAGATAGTTTTTACAAACATTTTTTTCTACAAAAACACTAAAAAAATTAACAAAAGTTGATAAAAATGTATTTTTGACTAAAATACGTTTCAAAAATTCGAGACTATGCTTTCCAATTAATTTTTACTTATAAGAAAAACTGTATAGTCAGGCAATTTTTGACACAAAACCAATTGACTGTTTTTCTTAACAAAAATAAAAAAAAGAAACATTAATAAAAGTTGGTAAAAAATTACTTTCTACTCAAAAATCTATTTAAAACTTTGAGACTATGGCTTGCAACTATTTTTAACTATTAAAAACAATTAATGAAAAATCGAATTGACAGCTTTTTACAAAAAATAAAAACCTACAAAGATATTGCAAATGTTGGTAAAAATTGATTTTCAACTTATATATCTTTTCTTAAACTAATTTTTTCTTATAAGAAATTGATAAAACTTTGAGAAAAATCTAATTGACAGTTTTTTTTCCAAAAAAATCAAAACTAAAACTTTGTATATATTTTCTTTCGACTCAAATAGCTTTTCAAAAATTAATTGTGTTGGCTTCAAACTTATTTTATCTCACAGAAAATACTGTTTTCGATATTCAATAATTTTTATAGGAATGCAAATGAAACCTACAAGAAATAGCACACAAATTTGGTAAAGATTGATTTTAGGTTCTCAATATCTCTCAAATTAATTTTATTCATCCAATTTGTATTTTTTATATAAAAAACAAGAACTTTCAAGAAATGCTACTAAAATTGGTAAAAATTGGTTTTCGAAAAAATTTTGTTAACCAAAATCGATCTTGAAATTAAAATCTTTTATCATATGCAAAATATTGTTGGAAATTTAAAAATTGTTAAGAATAATTCAAGTGAAAACTTTTTTAACAAAACACGAAAACCGACGTGATGGGAAGTTATCAGTGTGGGTCGCATCCCATCCTTTTTTTTGTATTCTTACTTTTATTACAGAGATGATCTTTCTGACTCAAAGCGTTTTTGTTCAAAATACGCAATAGAATTAGTTATCGGAATATAAAAGATGTCAAACCAAATAATAAACTTTAAATCTTCGGTTCTTATCAAGCGGCGTGAATATTCAGAAATTATGATATTTAAAAGTGGTTCTCAGAATTTAACTTAAGATTCTTAATTGTTTCGAAATTCCTTCTGGATTAAGATAGGTTTAGCATAATTCTCCAAATATATGTGTGTACCATATTATTATTGAAGAAACATCATTAGCCTAATGCACATTTCCATATTATAGAGTGAGAAATTCGTACCCCCAAATAGGTATCCACATCACATACATCTCTGCTTATAAATTTATTACGAAAATTGTTTTCTTCTTAATTTGATTTGTATATTTATTTGGTATATCATATTTTGATATTATTCAATACATTGTACGTCTCTTAAAAACCTACAAATACAGACAAAAGTATTATTTCCATTTTCATAAAATTAAAATATTTTTCGTTCTTTGAGATTATTGATTAAAATAATGAATGAATTCCATTCAATTTATATTAATAGAAATATGTATAGGTAAACAGTATTTATGACAACATAATACAACTTAATCGTTTGGAAAAATTTTAATTTGGAATTTATTTTTGATTCGCATTATTAGTTATGAAATACATTGAAAATAGGTTATTGAATACACACTTTGTAAAAAGTAACAATTGCGTTCATGTGATTTTACTATTTAAAATATTATTGGGGGGGATTTAAGTCGATTTAAGCCAACAAATAAATACATGGTTTTTGTTATTTTCCAATTGTTCATTCGTAATGCTGTATACTCATTTATTTTAATGCTAATTTTTAACTTTTGAAAAATCCATTTATTTTAATAGATAACCTACTTTCCTAAAAATACACTACTGTGCAACAAATTAAATTTACCCATTAATAAATCTGTATTGGATGTGTACACATCTTAGATAAAGCATTCATACACAAAGCTCAATGTTATCTATCAAAAGACATCAATGTTATCTATCAAAATATAAAACTCAATTTTAAGAAAACACAGAATGCAGGCCAAAACGTTTTTTCTCAGAATATTTTTGCGACCAAAATAAGTTCTTTTTAGGTTCAATTAGTTGGTTGGTTGGTTTTTGAGATGTGGAAAACGAAACAGAAAATCTCGAACTTAGTCCTTCCATTTCCTTCAAATTAACCTAGCTATGCTTAAATTCTTAAAAAACTCTATAAGAAACTTAATTTTTATAATAAATTTTGAATATCACTAATGGTTCTCGAAATGATTTATCGAAACTGTAATTTTTTAAAAATAGGAGATATGTTAAATTGGCTATTGCTTCGTTTTACGAAAGTTTAAAGCATTTATTGAACGTATTCAAAAAACCGTTCAAATAGAAAACACTAGGACTTAAAGACCTTGAGATAAACCCTATCAAGCACACAAACAAACAAAAAATTTTATCATCACCATACATTGAATAGAAGAAAATAATAATAAATACAAATAATTATCAAGTACAAACTAAGAGAACCCTGTGTGGGTGTTTTATTAAGAAAACTCTTAACTTCAGAGATTGAAAATACCATTTCCAATTCATAAAATTCCATCAAACGCAGATACCGAGAAAATTGCTTGCGGTTTTGATATTAGGCACTTCACTATTATCTGGTCAATAATAATAAATTAATAAAAAAAAGACAAAAGAAAATCAAATAAATTGAAAAATTCTTTAAAATCCTTAAAGTCATTTGTGGATGGTGTATAAAAATAAATATATAATTTATATAATATTCTATTTCAAGGAAAAAAAGTTGAAATAAACTTTGCTCTACCCACATCATCGCATTACCATCATCATGATCATGGGCTGCAAATCCTAGCATCCAGCAGCATCCAGCATCTATCGCACAGCACAAAGCCCAGCATTAATTAAAAATTTAATTTTGCCTGCAAGGATAAACATCTTCTCTTATTGGATTTTATTTAATTGGCAGAAAGGGATGAAATTTTATTCGTTAAATTAAATCAACAGTAGCACACAAATTTAACGCTTTGATGAGGAATATTTTTCAACAAAAACAAAAAAGATATAAAATAAAATAATACATAAAATAATTAGTTAGACTTTATGTAATCTTATTTTTGATTTTGAATAAATTTTATGTACATCCGATCCCGATAGCAATTTGTGTAATTAGGTTTTTTTCGGGTTCAAAGATATATTAATTAAGAGTTTTGATTTTTGAATACATTGTTTTTTTTTTTAAATTGACGGTCGGATCGCTCGAACTTTCTCCGGTATCCAGAGAGTCTTCTATAAAATAGTACTTGTAATTTAAGATTTAAAAATATACCTACAAAATATGTTTGTCTTTAAAAATTTTAATGCTATTTGGTTTCTCAAAAAACATAATATTTCAGAATTTTTGTTTTAAAAATCTTTAGAGCGTTCTTTTTTTTTATTAATTTTGTATATGTATGTATTTTCTTTCAATTTTTGTTATGTGCGTAGTCATTTAAAATAATGATTTTTGTAAAAATATGTTTATCTTTTTTCAAGATATCGAATTAAAAACAAAAATATTGATAGATATTTTTGAAAATCCGAACCAAAAATGTTGATATTTTCGATCATCAAATATTATTTAAACAATTCATGGTATTCTAAGAAAATTTAAAAACAAATCATTCTTTCTATGGGGGAACTTCTCTGGAGTATTACAAAAATACAAATTTAATAAAAATCAATCGATTCGATTTGAAGAAAATTCGGATTTTCCGTTTTTGACGGGGGCTACTGTCATTTTTTCATATAAAAAAATAAAATGAAAATGAGAGACATTATTTATTTGCATAGAAAAACGACTTATTATTTAATATTACAGAACATCTTTCTTATTCGCAATACGATCCCAAAATTTCATGACATCCTTGAATATTTCCCTTGGAATTTTCAAACCCCTTTTGATATGTCAAGACATTTCTTCTACATACTTCCGCCATTAACTTTCCAAACTTTTCTGAAATCTTAAACCCTTTTTTTTTTATTTCAAGACCTCGTTTGAAATCCAAAAAAATATAATTTTAGGAAAATTGATAAGAAAATGACAGCCCTTAAAATTTCAAGATGTCACTTGAAATCGTCAGGTATTTGTTTCATATATGAATATCTCCCTTGAATTTTCAAGACATATCATGAAATGCCCATATTTCTCTTAAAATATAAACACCTTCTTTTATATTTCAAGACCTATTTTAAAATTAGATACACATTATTACGGAAAATTGATAAAAAACAAATTATACAATTAGAAATTAAGGATTAAACATTGAACTGAAAATGCTTTACAATAAGCATTTGTGTAAGCAACATCTTGAAATGTAATTAAATACACATAGAAAACATTTGAATATAGCGAATAAATAACGGTAACTGTCAAATTAATTAGTCTACAAAAAACATGTAACAAGAGAATATTTTTTTTTTCGAAACGTCAGCTGGGCGTAACGCAATTAATTTATTAATTTTTCTATAGGGTTTTTAAATTTCCGCCGGTAGATTTTGGAGATTTGTTTTGGTGACATCTGTCAAATTTTTTGTTTATTATTCAGTTGTTTCTGACAAATCATCACAAGATTGAAAGGCACAATCAAATTGTAAAACTTTATTTTAAAAAAGAGTTGCGCGCAATGCGCCCATTTTATGGTAGATGAGGTGGCCCTTCACAGTCGACTCTTCAACGTTTGTTGGCCATATTTAAGACGACCGGTTCAGTAAACAATCAGTCAACACCTGTACGTTCAAGGAATGCAAGATCAGCAGAGAACATCGCCGGGGTCGGTGGAAGTGTACATCAGAACCCGAGGCAGTCTATTCCTCGCCGTGCACAAGAGCTCTGCCTTTTACAGTCTTCAACTTGGCGAATTTTGAGTTGGCCTGCCAGTGCCACATAACTTCGTTAACGGGTACTGCCTCTTGCGAGGAATTGACAAATTTTCCAAGAGTAATTCTTGTCATGAAAAGTGCTTTCTCAAATTAGCCGTTCGGATTCGGCATATAACCTGTAGGTCCCTTCCATCTCTGACAAGATTCGTCGCACACAGGAATGGTTGAGAGTTGTAAGTCACTATAGGCCCTGGTTCTTCATCTACTGTTGCGCCATCTAATTTATTTTATTTATTTTTATTACTTGTACCTACACTTATAGAAGATCCAACTGACCCAAGAGCTCAAAGTTCAAGACCATATATAAAGTCGTTTGTTCCCTGACTGGGCTTCGAATCGTGTAGAAGAGGACCCCAATTTTAGCCGAAAAGTAATCTTTAGTGACGAGGCGCATTTTTGCATGAATGGCTTTGTTAAAAAGAAAAATTGCCTTATATGGGACGACAGCCACGACAACCCACGCGAGTTTTACCAGGTGATATCGCATCTTTAAAAAGTTACCTTTTGGTGTGGATTCTAGGCCGGCGGCGTAATTAGATTTTGAAAACGACGTTAGCGAGGCGGTCACCGTCAATAGCGAGTGCTACATAACAATGATAACTAATTTCTTATGGGCCGAAAGGCATGAGTAGTTAGTGTTATAGTTTAACTTAGAGTGTCCGTATGGAACTATTAAGTTAGTTGTAAGTTGTGGATAATTAGGCTAGTTTTATGAATTTTTGTCTAGCTTTGAGATAGGTTTAAGAATGAATTAATAAAAATGAAAAAAATGAAACTAATTTCTTATGGCCCAAATTGAACCATATGGACCTAGATGACATGTGATTCCAGCACAACGGCTGCGCTACGTGCGACACAGTAAAGGCCACGATTGACACTTTCAACATCAACCCGCCCTTATTGAAAAACTATATGCGATCTTTTTCTTCATAAATATACATACATACATTAATTTATGTATGTTGTTCTCCGTTTTTCTTTTTAAAATTTATAAAGAAACATGTAAGTTCATTTTTGTTTCAAATTTACAACATTTATGTATGCCGTTATAATAAGCAACTAATGATTTTTTCCAAAAGTCTTTTCTGATTGACGTTATAATCGGCAACTCAAAATATATTTAAAGACCATACATATCTCTATTCTTTCTTGAGATGAGGAATTTTTGCTATCGCAATTCTTAAATATTTAAGTTGATCTTAATGGCTTATTTGATAGCTTTCCTCCACAAATTTAAATATTAATTTATTTGTCATTTTGGTTAATGCGATCCTAAGCACAGTTGTCGAAAATAAAAAAAACTTTATTCGATGTCATGTTGTTTTCGAGACATCACAAAGTGTGTCTCTAACCTGCTAAATTTACCTGTCGTTCCAATATTTTTGTCTGCGCAGTATTTTTTGTTGCGTCATGTGTTGTATTGACGACATTTATATAATAGAATATATGTACATATACTGTATATTTGTGTACATACACATTTATAAACCGTTCTTCTTAAAAGCAATGTGTTTAGTTCTAACATGCCTATCAGCAAAAATGTCAATCAGTCATTTTCACCTTGAATCTGAAATGTCTTAACTTTTTCTTTACCTAAATACGCAAGTACTTTTTTTTTTTTTAATATTTGTTATTCTTGTGTTTCTATTTTTGTCAAATGGTATTTTGTAGACAAAACCTTTTCCTCTGTATCATCAATATGGAATTGAGGTTAAGAAAGGATAAAACAGCAAAAAAGAAGGATAAACAAAATACCCTACCGAAGTTATAAAAGGAATATAAGATGCTTATCGAGTTCTTTTTTCTGTTTTCTAAACCACAAATCATGAATTTTATAAACAAAAATATTAATTTAAAAATGTTGTTTCTATTTGCTTTGATAAAAATTCTTATGTGAATGAAGTAGATAAGATACAGATGAATTAATACATATAGGTACATTTAAATATTAAGATAGGTATGGTTACATAAATATATAATTTCAAATACCTACATTGTCTTTGTCCTTGTCTATTGATCAATATTTTAATAAATGATAACGTAATCGTTGTTTGAGGGATTTTGATCCTTTTGAACTTTTTATAAAGAAAATGCAAAAATAATCTGTTTTGAAAAGATTCAGTTATTATCTAAAGATAACACTTTTCAATGTATCTTCCGTTTGTTTATTTGGTTACATTTATATAAGTAACTTATTGTCAGATCAAATTTTTGACAAAAAAAAGGCTTCACGGATTTATGTAAATACATTTTAAAGGGTTTTCAATAAGAGAATTCATTTTGAATACAACACTAATTTCATTTCCCGACATTTTACCTAAAACTTCGTTAGTATTAAAAAAATAAATAATATAAGCTTCATCAACGCATAAGAGTTGTCAAAATTCGCAAAAACAAAATGTTTACGGGTGGCACGGTTAGGGATAGAGGGCAAACCTCTGAATGACGGTCCTGCGCATTAACCGTCAAACTATGGATTTGGGAATCATAAAAGTAAAGGCACTAGTCGACAAAGTTTAAGGCATTAAAAATTGCACATCGACTGCAAAATTAATTTATCACGTCAGGTTTTTGAGATACAAGTATCATTATATTTAAAATTCGAAAGGCTATCTAAATTTATGAAGCAGATTTTTTCAATAAAATTTGTAATAGTTTTCCAAATTACAAAACCTGCTCTTCAAAATTTAGTTCGGAAAAATTACAAAAATTGTTAGATTTTACCTGTCTTACAAAAATTTTAAAGAAACTCTAAACCATTGATGCTAAAATCGCTAAAACGGTTTGAAAATAAGTTTTGTTCTTGTAACGATTCTTTTGTTCAAACAATTTTATTACAATAAGTTTTTGAAATATTTTAGAATATATAAAAATAATGTTGTTATTTTTAGAACTTGAGCAAATAGTTGAAATGAGAGTTTGGATTCGAAAAGAGGCACTCAAAATTTAATCCGAAGCTATTAAAGTTTCAAATTTAAGTTTTCTCGAAACTTCATACAGATTCAATAAAACTCATATTATAACTAATCAGAATTTCCAAAAACTAGGTAAGATACTGATATGATTTAAATTGTATATAAAAGTGAAAGATTTTTACTTTTAAAAATTATAATATAATTTATTGTTAAGAGGTATTTTGAGTTTGAACTTAGGCTTAAAAAACCCGTTTTTGGTTTTAAAAGGGGAATATTTTAAAAACCTGATGTGATAGAAAAATTTAAAGGCAAGATTCAAAATAAGACATTTTATCCCTTTCAAAAAGTATTGATTTTGTTTTGCAACAGAAAAAAACGTGGTTTCGTCAACAAGTGGAATGACTGGTAAAAGCATTTTTATCGTTGCTCTCAGTTATCGGACCTTTATTATTCGAAAATGAGGCCGGTGCATCTGTAATCGTTTTAAGTGAATTTGTATGATATGGCTAACAAAAAAGAAAAACACTCATAAAATTCAAAAACATTTATTTGAGTCGGTAATATTTAATGTTTGAAGATTATTTTATGCAAATATTGACTGCAACTGCGCTTAAAAAGGTCCATACGCTTGTTGTATCTCAAAAATAAATTCTTTAATTTTGGATTTAAGTGCATCATTCGTGGTGGGTTTGTTGCTATAGACATGAGCCTTAAGAAAGTCCAACAAAAAATAGTCTCGAGGCGTTTAATTGTTAAACCAACGCCGATAAAAGCAAGACAATATAAAACTTGGTAAAAATTTAGTTTTGACTCAAATATCTGTAAAAAATCGGCTTCTTATTCCGTCTCACAGAAAAAATTCCAACAGCCAGTTTTTTCATAAAAAAAATAAAATCCACAAAATAGTTCGCAAATTTGGTAAAACTTGATGTTCGGTTCTCGATATCTCGTGAACTGTAGAAGATATTGACATCAAATTAATTTCATGCATCCAATTTGTATTTGCTTATGTTAGAAATAAACACCTGCAAGAATTCTACTAATTTTGGTAAAAATCGGTTTTTGAAGTAAGAATCTCGTTTACAAAAATAGATTTTGAAATCAAACTATTTCATCATATGCAAAATATTGGTGGTAATTTAAAATTTTTTAAGATGTTTAAGAATAATTCAAAGACTTACAGCCACAAATGAGCGAATCAGTCAAGGAAAATTGAATAAGAAGTAAGTATACCTTTTATTGGGGTACCCAGTACATTGCTAACATTTATATGCATACCTACTCTACCTATGTACAGTACATACATACATACAAATATTCTATTTTCAAAGAATATAAACTGCTGAGACTTATTAAATACCTCCCATAGATTTGTGAAATGCCTTAAGATTAACGTTTTCTTTATTTCCCAAGGTGGTGGAAAAGAATAATTTAAAAAAGTATTCATCGTAATGTGATTATCTTAGAAGGGATTTAGCAATAAAATTAAAGGAGGAATGATGAATTCAATAAATAAAAACATTCATTGTTTATTACATTTGAAGATGGCAACTAACTTTAAAATACCATAAAATATATCTCAATAATAATAAAATAATCACATCAGTAAAACAAATGATGAATCAACACTTGCTTGCAGTTAAAATTTAAAGAATTAAAGACTCAAAAACAAGAATCAGAACAAATATGGCAATTTTTAAAATTTTGTAAAAAACAGAAATGCCAATTTGCATGACAAAATCCGTTTCTCAGACGGAACTTTTGCAAATAAAAAACTCAAAATAATCCAAATCGATTGCGGCTTTGATTCAGAGTGTGTTGACTTTTATGCACATTTCGCACCTTTACCTAAGGAAAAATGAAATCCCTTCTGGTTTAAGGCATCGCACGATTTAGTCCTCTATAAACATAAATTATAGGCATTAGATGAAGGAAGGTAATGACAACAAAAAAACAGAATGAAATCTTCTCCCAGTTTGAAAATTGATTTATATACATTTTTCCTTATCCCTGAGCTTCAAGAAGTTTGAAAAGAGGAAAAACCGATTTCAGATCCAATAATTTGAGAATTGTGTGTCCATTTTTCTGTCATACCAACATCCAAAAGTGATTACGATTCATGGGGGATAAACGTATCGTCACGTTTCACATTCAAGTAGTGGCTATAGGACTATTTTTGAAAGGTGTAGTAAAGAAATAGGAAGGTATACTGCAGTGTATCTAATTGATGATCCCAACTTTCGTGACTGAGATTTAAATGAATTATTCAAAATAAAAAAATGGATTTTTTAAGCTTTGTGTTTTTTTGTATAAACTTTGTGATTCAAGAAAGTAGTTTTGATTATCAATATCAAAAGTAAAAATGCTTTTTTTTAAACTCCTATATTTTTAAGGATAAAAGGCTTAAGCGAAATAAAAACAAAAATTTGTATCTATCTATGTACTTTCAACATCTTTTCAGACACAGTTAATTTCACTTGGGTATATACGCGTGTCATTTTGTTTTTCCTTAATTCCTTTCGTTTTCGTTCGTTTTAAAAAAACAAAATTGCATTAAGGTGAAAAGTCTAAATAAAAAGTCCCGAACTGAAAACATGTAAAAAAACTGTTTATACCTTTTTTAAATCCTTTTCTCAGAAAAGTTTTCTTTTGGCATCTCACTTCAAAAGGTTGCAAAAAAAATAAGACAAAAAAGTATGTTTTTTTTAATTGTTTGTTTAGGGAATTTTGAATGTTTAAAGTGTCAGCAATCTTTTAATTTATGTCGAAGTTCAGAAGAAAACAAAAATCGATTTCTGGAATTTTCTAAGTTAAAAGACACGAAAGGTTTTTGTACTCGAAGGAAAAGTAAATAAAAAAGAACTTAAGATTGAATTATCTATACAGCTTTGTTTGAAATTTAGAGATGCCATAATTTCAATCATTCGCTACTTTTTGCTCTCTTTTGATTCTTGATGGGAGTGAAAGTGACCTCGGACAATGGAGAATGTTAAAATCTAAACACGCGTTGGAATCTATTCCTGGAGAGAAGGGTGGTTATTTTTTTTTAAATAATTTTAAAACACTATAATAGTCATCATCAGTCTTAGGGTTTTGTCCACATTCTTGATGTGCGAATAAAAACAGAATCTCAATACTTAACTTCATGTCCAAGATTGAGCTCAATGGTGATCTAATGGGCATTTCTAGAAGCACAAGTATTACGGTACGATTGTTTAGTGTGTGGAATATAACTGGCTTTTTTGTTTTTAAAAAAATCAATAAGAGAACAAAAGACATAAAAGGTTAGAGCGGTGTTCAAGTGGTGGAAAAGTTTAATTTGTCCTACCGCCTATAAGGCTCTTTTTTGGATTCAGTTCCAAAGATCTAAGTTCAAGTACCAAAATATGTGATAATTGAGATTTTGGCAGGCACATTCCAATCAAAGAGGATGCTAAATTCGATGAAAAATAAATAAAATAGAATAGCATATTCTACCCATGTGTATTCGAGACGTTAAATCCTTAAGTATGAAGCGATTCTTTTGTTTAAAAAAACTGTTCTTTGAATTTTAATAAGTATTTAACCAAACGTTGCCATCTAAATTTTATCAAAAATGTTAGGTATATTTTTTAATTAAGATATTCAAACCAATTTTAAATCATTTTTAGTATGATTTGTTGTAGTTTTTGACATAGATTTCAAGTCATTACCTTAACCTACTAATTGATAATATACAAAATAATAATCGGGACTCAAGGCGCTTTAGTGAGCCATTGGTTGGTATTCTAATCGTGGTTCTCAATAGGTTACACCACTTCAACTTCTACTGCTAATTTCGTAACTTTATTGGAGTTAATATCTCTCTGTTAACATATAAAATAAGTAGTTTCCCTCAAAATCTTATTACTAAAAATTATATTTAAAAAAATTTTCTATTTGTATAGCCATTCTAGCTGTTCAGTTGGTTGCAATATTATTTTGTGTAAATATATTTTGTATACTCTGTCGAAGAGATTTCGATTGATATATATTTTATTGAGGGTACACCTGATATCCACAGATTTGCTTAAAAACCCCAGATTCTAGTGTGTGCTTGAAAAATGCGAACACCTAGACGTCTATCATGTACTAATTCGCAATCAGAAAGTCGAGGTCTTCCAGATGATATCAATTTCAAATGGTTTCCCTGAAGCCTAAAAACGCTAAAAAACGGGGTTTCGCGACCTCAGGACAACTGCAGCCACCTACACGTCTATCGAAATCATATTTAAGATCAGCGAGTCGTAGGCGTTAACATACAAAGCATTTGAAGTAGTTTCCCTCCCTATTTAAACTTATGAAAAAGTTGTACTTTTAATGACTTTATCTTATAGCGCGTTCCATTTATAACATTAATTACTTTCTTGGTTCTTGTTTGTAAATATTTGACGTCAAAATTGCTACACTAAAAACACCTTATTTTTTTCATCAAATGTCTTCCTGCATAAATTGATACAGAAACTTTTAAAAATTCCCAAATAACTTAAATTCCAGAGTTACGAAAGTGTGTTAAGAACTTTTTTTAACCAAGCTTACGATATAAAGTATTTCGAAATTATTTGCTTTTCCTTAAACTGGTAAAAAAAAACATGTAAGGGATGTAATCAATCCCTCAAAATATTCAATTTCCAACTCAAACTTAAGAATTTTGTAAAAAACGAACACGCAGAAAAAAAATTAAATCTTACAAAAATATTGAGTTTGACTTAAATTTGCAATGTTTCTTGGTACAGTCCAATGTCTTGTTTCTTTGAAGGAAGTTGAATTAATTTATATTCTACTTAATATTTCAAATCACGTCAATTCTAAAAAAAACAAGTTCGTGTGATATAGCAATGTATTTAATTATATGTTGTCATCATTTCATTATATCCTTCCAAAGGGTTTACTATTAGATGTTTCAATTTAAGCTTCCCTTCGGATGGTTATAAAAATCCAAACCAAATCACAATATCATATCGTTTAGCTAATAAAGTAAGACCTTCGAATTATTTATAAGCTTGTCAAGTTTTGATTTTTTGAAACATAAAAAACAAAATTCTAAATCGTACCTCAGATTTGTCCCCACAAACACAAATAAATACAAACACCCATTTGAAATACAGGACAAATCCTTAGAATTCTTCATAAATCATATCCAGTAACGTATTAGGATGAAAACCGCATATGTATACTTACTCGTATATATATTTACTCTGGTTTGACATTTTCCAACTGTAGAATACATAATGAACCTCTCCTAAAAGTACCTACTACCCACACATGCCACATTATATGCGCATTCCTAATTTTTAACCTATTAACTCTGGAAATTCGAAAATCACCCAATATCCTTGCCACTGCCAGACCAGAATGAGAGAGGCCTTCAGCTACCCTCATCCTCACCCAGATCAGCAACAGCATCGCAGCGCCAACCCCCAGCACCCACTCAGGTGTCTTTAATAAGATAATGGTGTTAAACTGTCATGGTACGGTATTCTGCACCTGTCCGTATGGAAAACTGATTTAAATCCAGTGCCATGACACGATGTTCGTCGAAATGTAATATTTATCCATCCAGTAGAAACAATTTTGTAATTCATTTACTCAACTCACAGGACTCACATGAGTTATCCTCTATAAAGGTACTAACCTATGTACTGTACCTAAAAACATAAAGCTCTAAAAGTATACGAGTATATGTTTTATAATATTCTCTGTTCAGTTCAGTTCTGTATGTCTGCACATTTCCACTTGTCGTGTTCCATGTGAAACGAAGGTGTCAGTCAGTCTCACTCTCAGTCTCAGTCTCAGATTCTGGATTTGGATTTCAGTTTCCAGATTATACTTGATGGAATGCTAAAGCTTTAGATACAAAATTTTACTCTCTTAAGAATTTCAAAATAAATTACGTAATTTTGTTGAAACGTATATATTTTAAAAATCACTCAGGCATCATCACCAAGAACCAAGAATGTGGTTTCTTTTCACACGAATAAAATTGCGTTGTTTGAAAACAATATTTTTTCGTCTATTTTAGTTTGCAAGAAAAAAGAACACAAAACACAAAACGCAAAAAGAAATTAAAGAAACTTTGATAATTAAAGAAACTGTATAAGAATTCATCGGTCCGAAGAAAAGGAATTGACGCAAACACAAAATACAACAACAAAAGAATGTCAGCTCCTTTCGACCCGAGCATAATAAAGTTTTATTTTCCTAATTTGTCTCAAGTTTAAAAGTTATTAGTCGAGGTTTTTCTTGAAAATTTTTCTTTTTTTCTCTGGAACTCTATCAGAGACAGGGATGTGTTTTCCTATTAAAATTTGAATACCTGGACATTGGATGTGGAGTGTGGACCCCACTTTGTATGAACTTATACAAAATTTAAAATATGCATCACATATTCTTAGGGAACTAATTAGGTAAAATTTCTTTATTTATTTTTTGTCTCTCAAAATAATTACTTTTTTAGTCTTATAAAGGAGGAGTAGGTATTAATCTTTAGCATTTTTCAGTTCGTTGATACATTTTATTTCAAAATAAGTCATATTTTTTGTAAGGGAGAAGATATTTTTGACTAAAAGTTTTTTGTTGTTAAGCTGTCGGTTGGAGTAAAGTTATTCATAAGCCAGTAAGACAGATGATAAAGTGATTTAAAGCATTTTTAATTATCAAATAAGAGATATATTTCACTTAAGTTAGAAGGAAGCATATATCCGATCTTTTCTTAGCTACACATCAAGAATGTTAAATACTTTATCCCTCCATTTTATGTTAACAACTTAAAAGATAGTTCCCGCTGCGTAATGGTTAGTGTTAATCTAAAGTTTTTTTCACGGGTAGTGTCTCTGCGAGGAATTGACAGATCTCCAAGGTCAATTCTTGTCACGAAAAGTCGATTGGATTCGGCTTAAAACTGTAGGTGCCATCAATCCCTGACTACATTACTCGAACACAGGAAAGTTACTAGGCTTTAGTTTTTATGTTTCACCGATTGACTACCATAATAATTCCGTAACGCTCAAAGTGACTATGTTTTATAATTTTAATCGTTTGTTCGATAATAAAACGATATGACGATAATAAAACGATTATGACACTTTAAATAACAACTGAGTTTGACATATGTCAAATCGCTACCATTTTGAAAGTACGAAATGAATGTATGATGTCTTACGTAATTACGAGTAGGTTTTGTAATTTGATAGTTGAGTTTGACTAGTTGAGTCTTATTATATATTTATATTTTGGAAAATGGGTAACTTTGTCACGTCTTACATTTTTTAAATTAAAGGTTAGTTATTGATTTTCAAATACAATTCACGCAAAGTGAGATAACGTTTCTCTATTAATAATTCTATACCGATTTTTTGAAGTGTTTTGCTGTATGAGCCTAAGACACACAGTCAAAAGTTCGCTAGAATGCAACCTACACTGATAACTTCTCTTTGTGTATCCGTCTCCTAATATTTCTAAAAGTCTTACAAAGTTTTGTATAACATGGAAGAGTCGTATATATTTTTCTGGGTTCTCTAGATATTAGAGTCGAAACTTATTTTTTATCAGTTTTTAATAAAATTCACAATTAATTTGTGATGATTGAGCCACGTTTGTGGTCAGAATAAATAATTATTTAAAAAAAAAAGTTTTTTCCTTATTGGCCGAAAAAATCGTAATAAAAAGGAAATGACAAAATTAATTTTGTTTAATTGTCGTCCGCTGATGATGGTTCCGCAGCTGAGAACCGAAATGCATACGTATTGAATAAAAAGTATTAAAATTTAATAACAACAATAAATGTTGCCTTTTTATTACGATTTTTGCAATCAATAAGGAAAAACCTTTTTTTTTTAATAATTATAAGTTTTAGTTATTTTGATTTCATTTTTTTCTAAAAAATTAATCAAAACTTTACAACAACATTTTTCATACTCAAAATTACATTCGAGACATTCGAGTCAAAAATAAGTTTCAATTTTTTTTTTAAATCGTGCAGAAATTTTGTCAGGGGGGTCATTGGTCATTCTATAAAACGATAATCAGTAGATGATAGCGTTTGGACGATAGTCTCACTCCACGTAAGACGATAATCAAAGTGATATCGTTAAAAAGATAGCGTTTGCACGATAGCTAAGTAGATATCGTCTGCTATTAATTTCCGTTGACAAATAAGCAAATTTAAATAAAAAAAAGAGGCTGGGATGCGACCCACACTGATAACTTCCCATCCCGCCTGTCGATTTGTCTTGCTTAAAAGTTTGTCTATATGTACTCGTATCAATTTTTACCAAATTAGCGTACTATTTTTTGTAGATTTTATTTTTTATGAAAAAACAGACTTTTGGATTTTTATATAAAAATTACTGAATGTTGAAAACAATATTTTCTGTGAAATAAAATAAATTTGAAGCCAATATTTTTAATTTTTAAAAAGCTATTTGAGCCGAAAGTAAATTTTTACCAAGTTTTAATATTGTTTTTTTAGAGTTTTATTTTTTGTAAAAAAACTGTCAGTTCGAATTTTTTAAAAATTTTACCAAATGTTGAAAACAATATTTCATATAAGATAAAATTAGTTTGAAGCCAATATTTCAAATTTTTGAAGAGATATTTGAGTCGAAAATCAATTTTTACCAACTTTTATACATTTTTTGTTAGTTTTTTTTTTGTAAAAAACTGTCAATCCGATTTCTCAAAATTTGTCCTAATGTTGAAAACAATATTTCTTATAAAAAAAATTAGTAAGAAGCTATTATCTCAAAGTTTTTAAAAGTTATTTAAGTCGAAAATCATTTTTTACCAACTTTTGTTATTTTTTTTTCGGTTTTTAATTGTTTGTAAAAAAACTGTCAATTCGATTTTTTCAAACTTTAACTGAATGTTGAAAACATTATCTCTTATAAGATAAAATTAGTTTGAAGCCAATACCTACAACTTTTGAAAAGATATTTTAATCGATATTCAATTTTTACCAATTTTGAGTAATGTTTTTTATAAAATAAACTGTCAATTAGATTTTTCTCAAAATTTTATCAGATGTCAAAAACATTTTTCTTAGTTGCACAAAATTGTTTTAGAGATTTCAGTCGTAAAATTTTGGAGGTGACAAATTTTTTTTCAGTTTTATTGATTTATAAAAAAACCGTTATATTGATTTTTTTCAAAAAATATACTTGTTTGGTATCACGGTACAATATATTATATAAAATTTAATTTAAGTCTCTAGCGTTTTTGGTTCGTAAGATATTTAGGGTTAACCAAAATTTTAACTTTTTTTTCAAACTGCTATGGTAAAAAAACCACCCACGCAATTTTCTTGAGAGCCTTTTCTGCATCTTCCTGCCTTATTATATGTATAACAAAATCTATTTGAAGTTGATATCTCTCCTGGTTCTTGAGCTATGGAGGACGAACAAAACGTCGCGAACTTACGGACATACGGACGTACGGACGTACGAACGTACGTACACACGCACGCACAGACAACTTTCTTAAAATCTTTTATTTCGACTCTAGGGACCTTGAAACGTCAAGAAATGTCAAAATTTTCAATTTGACAAATCGGACCCATTACAATAACTTCCTATGGGAAGTTAAAAATAAAAAAGTTTCGGTGTAGTTTAGTTTTGTTACAAAATGAAAATAAAAACTCAAAAAACAATTCATTCGGTTACGAAGAAAATTATGAGATGAATCTGATCTTCTATCTATTCTTACCCGTATGTAGCATTTTTTGTATATACAAAAAAGACATTTTGATATTACAGTTTTATCGTCGGCGGCAGCAAATAAAAACACAAAAATATCAATAACAATAAACATTACAAAATAGTTGGCATGTTTATTAACAATAAATTTTTTGCAAATTTTTAAAATTTCCCAAAGAGAAAAACGAAGTTTAAAAACATTTTCAAGTTATTGAACAAACATTATATTTCGTTAAGTTTATTTTAAAATTTCAGTCATAGTATAAGATTATTTGAAATATACTGAACTATTGACGAGACGATAGTGATAAAGTTACGTGAAGCAAATTATTGACGATATCGTTAATGATAATCGTTTTGTAGATTATCGTTTTGGAAATTACGGAATGACTCCCAGGATATTCGAGTCGAAAACAGCTTTAGTAGTGTTTTTGTAGGTTTTTATTCTTTTGTAAAAAACCGTTTCTTCGATTTTACTAAAATTATATTTTTATCAGATGTCAAATACCTTAGGACACATATCGTGCTTAAAGAGGAGATTATGGTTAACATAATCGTCTAATTACGCAAGCAATTAGCAAAATTGTGAAGAAATTTGAAAAGACTGGTTACAGATATTTTAAACCGGATATGTTAATAAATAAAATTGTCGTATTTGGAGTTCTCAGAATCCTGAAGCAATTGAGGAGAGGCCATTACATCCACGAAAATGTTTGGTGCGCTCTTTGGTCTAGAGGTGTTAACGCTTCGAAAACGATTGTCACTGTCAATTCGGAATGTTATGGTCATATGATGACTTTTTCTTGTATAAGCGAATATGGCTTCATTAAAAGAGACATTTCCTGGTCGCGTAAATTCTCGTCGTGGCAATATCAATTAGCCACCAAGATCATGCGATTTGACACCACTGGACTTTTTTTTGGGGCTACGTGAAAGACCGTGCTTATGAAGATAACCCTTTAACTCTTGAGCATTTAAAAACCAACGTTCTGCAAGTTATAGCTGAGATACCGACCAATATATGTCAAAAAATAATTTTGAAGTCCAAATCTCTGACGTTTCTTGAGGAATGGCCGACGAAAATATGTACCCCAAACGTACTGATGCATACACATGCATACCTCTATCTAAAAACTTTTGATTTAGACTCTAGGGATCTGGAATGTCGAGAAATTTTAAAACTATGGTTTTGTGTAAATTAGAACCTCTTGCAGTACTAAATTCCCTCATCATTGGAATTTCGATTCCGATGTTTCTAGCTTTACGTACCTGATTTTTTTGTCACTGAGCCACAGGCGTATTTAATTTTAAACATCCTTTCATAAGTATTGGATTAAAAGGTGTGAATATATTTGGTTTTTATTTTATACTTTACGATACACAGTAGTTCACATTGTATGTAATTTGTTTTTGAGGATACTTTCACTAGAAAACCCTTCGGGTATTCAATCTCATGATTCCTATGTTCAGGTTCACGTGGGAGTTTTGTTCGCACAAGCTACTTAAGAACTGTTTTGCCCTATTTTTATACTCAAATAAACACAAGTCCTTCTATTTATTTGTATTTCTCTTCAATCAAGTGTTTTTTTGTGTATTATTTCCAACTTTGATTTTCCTATAAACTGTTAACCCTGCTCTATTTTTATGCACAGATAATCCAGCCCTGTACGTTTTGTGCGGTATAAGAAAATAGTCAAATTCCTTACTTTTTTCTTTTCTTTTCTTTGAAGTATTTACGAGTATCTCGATAATAATTAAGAAAATTGACTTAGTAACAAAATTCTTAATTTAGCTTGAGAAAAGTTGTTCTTCTGACAGCAGAATTACAAAAAAAAACAAGAAAAACAAAACAAAAAAGACGCAATCGGAATGCGGAGAAAGTTTAAGAAATTTACAATTATTTTTATTAAAGGGTGGCTAAGCTGTGTTTTAAATTTCATTGGGACGTATTCGTCCTTCGTTGGCAGATACTCGTGTAGTTTAAATAAATTCATTAAAGAAATTCTACCAAGATTGTATTCTCGTCGAGCACTGAATTTGCTAAGAATGTTTGTTTTGTATTTTTCTATAGAAGGCTAACTAGTTTTTAATTGCCTTTCCGTCATCGCTCGGAGTCGTCGTCAGACGGTTGTTGAAAATATCAGAGACGTCTATGTCAGACTCAGCCCAGGCTCATAGCCACAGTTATGCAGATTTACTTGGTTGGGGAAAAGAAAAATAATTCAAAATGAAATCTTGATGTTGAGTTCAAGTAAAAGTTTTACAATGATTGAACACGCGAAAAAAAGTAAGAATTCTTTTTGTGGTTAAAGTTTTTTAAACATACATAATTGCGAACTGAATTTTTCAGAAATTATCACTGTTCTGGTTTAACTTTATAGCTTTTTAACGGCGGAGTGAGACTTTTTGGGATGGAAGTAATTTTATTTTTTTAGGCTTACATTCATTTGGAATCTTTGTTAAAATGAGAGGAAACAGAGAATTTTAAAGTTCAAATTTTAAAATTTAATGTTATGTCTACCTTTATCATTATAACCCGTGTTTTGTTGGAAAATCTATCCATGGTATAGTAGGATTTTAGAGGAACAACAAAAACAATATCCGCAGTATGAATACTACCGATAAAAGTTAGAGTAGAACCTTACTAGGGATGGGTTTTTGACATTTATACGAGTCTCGAATGGATCTTATGTGATTTCGTTCTCAAATGTTCGTACGATTGATATTGCATTTGTATCTCGATGGCTGTGTTGTATGTATGTGTTGGGGCTGTATGACCCTAAATCGACGGAATCTTTCTTGAAAGGACTGAGTAGGATGGGATTAGACGTTTTTCTTAAAATATCGGTTTTTATTAGATAGTAGATACATTGCACATTAAATTATGTTTTTTAAGAAACATTGATTAAAATGTTAATTGCTGAAAATAATGCTATATTTACAGAAGCAACATATCTTCTAAAAAGCGGTTTTCATTTTCTTGAATTTTGATTATTTTATATCAAATGTAAAAAATATCATCTAGCATAAAGTTCATACATTTATACATTCCCATTAGAATATCAATCACATTTTTATTAAGAAGATACATTTAAATGATAGAAGCCCAAAAGGAAACTTAAGTTTATTCCTCGTGTATTCCGTTTAACCCACAATTTGAGAGTTAAATGTTTTTAAAAAAATATTACTTTAAACATGGATTCGTGCCCGTCTGTGAATATTGTGTAAGTTAAGAAAAATGTTTCATGTAAATATCTTTCTTTGTTTTTTAATAATGTTTCAGTAGTGTTTTTTATAACAATATTTTGCATTTGATAAAATAATTTTGATTTTAGCATAATTTTTGTTTGTGACATATTTTGGTGAAAACCCAATTTCATAAAATTCAGTTTTAAACAATTTTGTGTAGATATTATTTTGTATAAAAATATTGATTGAATATTTCTGAAAATGTTAAAACAATTGTATTTAGAGGATGAAATGAGTTTGAAGTCCATATTATTCATTTTTGACAAGATATTCGATTTGAAAAATTTTAGTTTTAGCGGTTACATTTTTAAATTATATTCATCGATACATACAATTGTTTTGGAGGTAATATCAGTTTTTGATTCCAAAATATTCAAGGTGATACATGTTTTTTTTTGTCTTTTTTATAGAAAATAAAATGCACCACTAGGTAGCATTTCGAATGTCGTCTTTCAAAAGAAATGTTTAATTTTGTTATCTGAAATTAAAACAATGTTATTTTTGAATATCAAATATTATTCAGACAGTATAAGAGTTTGTGCAGAAAAGTATTGGAAAGGGTTTATTAGTTTTGAGAAAACTTGAAAACAAAATAACGGTTCTATAGGAAGTACTTTTCTGGAGCAATATACAAATGTTTTGTTTTTATTGAAAGCATCCAATGTTACGAAAACAAATTAAAGGGAAAACCTTGTATCGATCTATCGGTTTTTTTTTTTGAGTAAATTCAAATTTTCGATTTTAGTTTTTTTTGTCTAACGCGAATCATTTCCAAATTTTAAGTCAACCGAAAAAATACTTTAGGTTGAAGGGCCAGGACACACAGACAGACGGACAATATCGGGGGACCCATTTTTTCGACTTCATTACCATCTTTGATTGAAATTTCGAGTTCGAAATCTTGTGGAAAGGGTGATTTTTTAAAAGCTATAAGAAATATTTTTTCAAAAAAAAAACACATACAATTCAGAAAAATGCATGAAATATTTATTTGAATCAATAGTGCAGTCCATATAATTTAATGTTGGAAGATTATTTATTTCATGCATGTTAAGTTATGACTGGGTCTCAAATGGTCGATTCCTTAAGTCCAATGTAGGCATACGCTTTCCAACATTTCGGCCGGTATCTCACGAATAAATGTTTCAATGTTGTCTTCTAATGCGTCAATTAAAGCGGGCTTGTCTGTATAGACATAGCTCCACAAGAAATAGTCTAAAGGCGTTTTATCCCACGATCTAGCCGGCCAATTGATAGCCTCTAATTAAGTCCATTGTTGCTCATGCTACGTGTCATGTGGCACCCTCTTCTTAAAACCACATATCACGCAAAGTCAAGCTCTTGCATTTTGGGCAAAAAAAGTTGGATATTATCTCACGGTAGCCCTCAACGTTCACAGTTACGTTACGATTCGCATCATCTTTGAAGAAGTACGGTCCAATGATGCCACCAGCCCATAAACCGAACCAAACTGTGAATTTTTCTGGATTCATTGGTAGCTCTTGCAATGCTTCTGGCTGATGTTCACTCAAAAATCGACAATTCTGTGATTTAACTACCCATTGGGCCAAAAGTTAACTTCGTCGCTGAACACAATTTTTCGGTAAAAAAGTGGATTTCGGCCAACTTTCCAAGAGCCCATTCACCAAAAATTTTACGTTCCAGTAGGTCGTTCGGCTTCAATTCTTGCACCAGCTGTATTTTGAAAGGCATCACACCTAAAGCCTTCCGCAAAATTTTCCACGTTATTGTTGAGTAACACAGGACCAATTGCTGCGAACGTTGACGAATCGATAATTGATGGTCATCATTAATACAGCTGCGATATTATGCGAAGTATTATTTTTTTAAATTTTTTTTTTTTAAATTATTATAATATTAAATTAAAATCGAAGGCATTATTGGATCGTCTCGATATCTGGAGTGAGCTGGTTTCTCCATTTTTTTTAAATTGCTGCACAGAAAAAAAAAACACAGAATTAAAGTCTTTCCTGCAGATTTTGTTATTATTTTTTGTAGAATTTCATTTATTTACTATCAGTTTTCACAACTTTCTAAATGGTCCTCAAATTACCAGACATTATTTTTTTTACACTATGTATTTTTGTAGTATTGTTCAATTCAAATTTTTTCCATAACTTGAATAACTTTTCTTTTCTTAGAAAAACACGTTGTAAACTTACACAAGTTGGTGATTTATCATTGAAGAATTATCAAACAGAGTAAAATTAGCAAAATTCTAAGTCAATCAAAGAATGTTCATTAATGAAAGAAAGAAAGACGGAAAATTCTTAAACCAACAAAAAAAAGCTATATTTCGTAATAGAATGGAATTTTATCTAATTGATGACTTTCATCGTTTTTTTTTAATTTGTGAACAAAGTGACATTGTGGTATTTACACTTTGGTGTTAAACTCATGTCAAGGCCAACCCAATACATTGTTAAATAACACTTCGAGAATGCTGTGTATAGTTTCTTGAGAAAGGGAACTTTAGAATACAAAATTTAATTAAAGCGTAATCGCTACAACCTGATACTTAAGTTCAAATTTAAACTTCATGTATCTTTTAATTTCTTATTGAATTTCTATTTCAGGTACTTAATTATTTTTATACATTCATTTTATTTACTACCCCAATTTATATATAGAAAACAATTGTGTAGTTCAAAATTATATAAATATGTATGTATATGTATGTATAAAATATTATATACTGTACATGATAAGGACTATATCTATATCTATATAAATATGTATGTACATATGTTTAATGTTTACATTTTTTATATATAAACATATGGAACAATTTTTAATTCTATTATAGGATAAAATTTATTTGAACATTGAACACACGTTTCTGCCATAATCCAATACGTGCCCATTCAACAACATCACTGATGCCATTGGATCATTTCTGATGAATCTCTTATATCTATAGTGGGTGGGTATGTGTCGGCAGATAAAAATAATATCCACCCAGAGGAATGATTAAATTTTATGAAGTACCTATACATTAAGCTATCTACACATAACATATATTATTATAGTTAGTTACTCTCCATAGTATCTTTTGTTGAACGTGGGTCATTTTAACACAATATTTGTATAAGTTCTTATATTATTACTCTAGTAACAAGCCTAGGTATTATATTTTCCAACTCGTATCATTATCATAGCTACATATATATGTATATGAATCTGAAAATAGATTTATTTGTAAATTCGTAAATAGTATAAATAGTTATAAACTGAAAACTCCAATCTGACACAATTTTTCAGAATTATTTACATTAACATTCATTCATGTATGCATATTTTTTTAGCATTACATTGATGAATTTTGTAAGTTTCAGAGTATAGCATATCAAGTGAAAAATTTGAATTTGTTTTGAAGTTTAATTTTTGCTTTAAATATGAATGCAATTTCATTAATATTTTGAGAGTAAATAAACAACGAAGATGAATATAATAATTACTCTATGTTTCAGATGTAGCATGTCATGAGATTATTGGTATTTATTTTTACTCGTTGCTAATACAATCATTTATGAATTGATTTCAGCTTCAATAGAATGCAAAGATTTTCAAGAATTCAATCAATAGATTGCAGACAATTGATTGGGAAACAAATGAATACAATTTTTATAAGGTCGAACGATTAGCGATTGCGAATATAGTTGAAACTAATAAATTCAATCTCTTAGTTTAATTAAATCAAATACTTAAAATAATTGAGTTTTAAAAATAATTGTTCGTTTTTGAAAGCACTTTAGATGTTCAGAAATTTGATTTTTAACTTTCCATAGGAAGAATCTAAAGAAAAGATTAATATTTAGATGATATCACAGAAAAAAGCAGAAAAAGCCATTACAAAATTGAGTGACTTATTTTTTTACCATAGCAATTTAAAAAAGTGAACATTTTGGTTCACCCAAAATATCCGAGGAACCAATAGCGCTTACGATTTAAATTAAATTTATATTTTATAATGTAAAAGTAATATAATTTAAAAAAAAAACTTATGTTTTTTACATAAAACAAAAGACTGATTCACAAATAATTTTCACCACGAATATTATACAAACAAAATATGTTTTTAACTGCAGAATAATTGTATGCGACGAAGAATAACGTTTTTGAAATCTGGTAAAATCTTGAGAAAAATCAAATTGAACATTTTTTTAACAAAAAATTAAAACGTAAAAAACTTTACTAAATGGTAGTAAAAATTGACTTTCGATTTAGATATCTTTTTAAAAATTAAAAATATTGGCTTTAAAGTAATTTAATTGTAAAAAATTGTTTTTGACATTCAGTACAATTTGAATACAAATTCAACAATAACATTTTTTCCATGGAAATTTAAATCTACAAAAAATAATACGAAAAATTGAAACCAGTTCGATTTCTCGTGACTTGAAATTAATTTATTTTGTGCAAAATTTTTTAGAGTAGGCAAATCTGTATTTATTTAACTTAAAAATAAAAACTTTCAATAATTGCCACTTAAATTGATAAAAATTGGTTAGTAAAAATAATTTAAATTAAATCAAACTATTTCATCATAATATGATGAGAAAAGGTTTAACACAGTATTAGGAGATTAAAGAAAGATGTTGACTTAAAATTATTAATCCCACTCAAAATATTGTGTGTGTATTGCATTTTATCCTCTTTTATAAAATGTTTTTGGAAGCGAACTTGAAAAATTGTCTTCATTTTCTAAATTGTTTTTCAAAGATTTAGAAAATTCCTTAAAATATTAAAAATTATAGTTTTTTCTTCAAATTCATTCTAATGATTAATATTTTACTCTTATATTGTTTTAAATTTTAAGAAAGATTTAGTGTCTTTTATTTTGTTTTAATATTTTTTGGAAACTGATAAAAATTCCATAACTGCCCAAAAAAGAAGAACCCCAAAAAGTTTCCCAAAAATAAAAAAAATCATTTAATTTAAACAAATTTTGGATGATTGTCGACAAAATATTTTTCATGTACGTATATTTCGTTGCGACTTAAGGCATTGAAAATTGACAAAAAATCAGTATCATATCTCCGCAAAACGGAATGGGTCACTCTGATCTTTAAAAAAGTGGGAGAGAAATTTGAATAGTGCAAAAATAGTTTCCTTTCAAAAACTGAAATTTCTCTAGTGCATTGCAAGTCATTTGGAAGTGTTTTCCACCAAGAAATTGCAGATGCGTAAAATGTACGTTAATTATTTTGTGTGAAAAACTTAGTAAAATTAGTATAATAATCCTCTTTGTGAATGTTTTAATTAAAATCATTTTAGAGTTTTAAAACGAGCCTGAACTTCAGGTAATCATCCAAATTAATTCCAAAGAGAATGTGTCTTAAATGTGATACCAGTGTTTCTCGAAACAGTAAATAAAACGAACACATCCATTTAGAGCAACATTAAGTCTTCGCTTTCACTCAAAGTCCAGAATTGGATATACATATGAACAAAGTAAGCCATTATCAGTGACTTTTTTAGGTGTTTCTTCACATTGGTTAACAATAAGTCTCAGTGTTCTTAATCCAGAATAAATATTTTAAATGGTGTCTTATATAGCTTTGCAGCAACTTAGACTGCTTTTAATTATAGCAGTTATTGGCTGATGACTTCGGCGACGGCGAAGACAGCCACCTAACAAATTCAATTGCAGCTCGCACAACTGCGCTTAGAGCTAATGCATAATTGTTTAATTTCTTTGGTGGTTGTCGTCGTTGGCCAATAAGTGTTATAAATTGTACACGTGCTAATTTTTTCGAAAGCGCACATGTAAAATTTGTATAAAGAATTGGGTTTATCTTTGAACATAACATAACAAGAGACTCCTTAGAATTAAGTTTCATTTTGTTGTTATTAGACAAAGGAAAATCCTCATTTAACCGAGATATGCAGTCTTTCAAAGCAATTCTACATCATAGGCATACAAATAAACTCGCAGTTAGAAATAACATCGGAAAGGTTATTTTTAAATAACGAAAATAGAAGAGGACCTAGGATCGAGCCATGAGGTATTCCAATATTGGAAATAACAACCTTAATTTTTAATCGCTGACTCTATCTATGAGAATATTGCAAAATAGACTAAGTGATGAACTAGAAAAATGGAAATTTCTCTTCAATTTAGAAAGAATGATCAATGGAGCCAAAGGCTTTAGAAACGTGTAGAAAAATAACAACTATAAAGTCACCAAAGGCAAAAGAAATTCCCGTTTCGTGAGTAAGTTGTCTTCATTCAAATAAACTTGGATTTGGCCATCCAAATTTTTGTCAAATAACTTACACGAAAACGACAAAATACAAAGTAGGTCTGTAATCAGAAGAAATGGAAGGGTTTGCCTTTTCTGGAACTGGTATAAAGCAAGCCCTTTTCCATTCATCAGGAAATTCACCGCCGCATGGGCAAAAACTAAATATGTGAATTGAGAAACTGGTTATGATTGGTAGTATAAGCTTAATACATTTAGGCGAAAAATTATCAAGGCCACTCGCATTCGATTTAACTGATCTGATGGAGTTAGGTAGTTCTTTGGCACTAATGCACACAAAGGAAAAAGAATTTTGATTTCCAGGCAATGTAAAGATATCTTGGGGAATACTTGAACTTAAAAATGTTGGAATCAAAACATTAGACATTACTTCTGGTCTAAATTTACACTTACTTTTTTTCTATCCTCTTTAACACCAAGTTTTTCAGATTGCTCAAAAGTTGCTTTGAACTGAGGGAAGGATTAAGTTTTTGTATAAAATATACTAGTTACGAGCTATAAATAACAGAAAACGGGATTTGATTTTGTTTCACAATTGTTGTGTTGAAGTTGAATTTTTTGTAGGAGAACTTGTATTAGGTTTGGGGGATTTCAATAACTTTTCCGCTAAGACGATCTTCCGTTGTGTCTCATTTGATTTTGAAGCTAACATTTTCAATTTATTTACTATATTCTTACATAAAATTAAAACAATTTCAAAAATTAAAGATCAAATTTTCACGTTGAAGTGTTGATTTAACAATTTGAGAGTATAGTTGGTAAGTAGATTTATACTTTATTAAAATTGCAATTATTTACTTAAATATACCGAATAACAAGTAGAAATGAAATAAATTTCACAGTGCTAAATGTTTAGCTACTTTTGCTTGCACATGTCACCACAACTGTCAAGATTATAATATTTAATAGACAACATTTGAAAAATTATTGACAAGTATGACATGCCTAAATGAAATATTCGTAACTTATATTTTCCTCAAAAATAGAATATGAAACAAACAAGTGTTCTTTTTTTTTAAATTGAACAAGGCCAAATGAATCCTTTCGAATCTATCCAACTCTCGCATTTTAACGGTTTTTTTTTTTAAATAAAATTTCACTTGTTGTTATTGTTTTCGTTTTTCCATGAACAAATAAAAATTGAATTTTAAAGTGAAGATTAAAATTCGGTTTTCTACGAACATTTATAACAAAAAAGCAAATATCATAAAACACAGAATATTTTTCTGAAAACAAATAATATTAATTAAGAGAAAAAACAAAAATTCGTTCATCCTTTCCAAAAAAAAATACATACTAGAACATGTTTTAATTCTGTAGCTATGAATAGAGCACGAGAATATTAAAAATTGTTTTTAAGAACAATAATATTTTACTATTGTAAATTACTTTAAACATAACCAAAAAACCAACAAGGTCCTTTTAAAATCGAATATTTTAATTAATTGACATAATAAAGTAATTCTGTTTTCGGATTTGATGAACCTTTTTTAAAACTCATGATTTTTCTTCTGTGAAACAAAGAATAAATTATTAAAGTTCATATTCAAATGGAAGAAGTAGTTACGAAGAGAGATAATTTAGAGGCTTTGTATCTGCATATAATGTGTATATAACGATGAGGGAAATGCATTATGGTTGTTGATTTCATAAGTCAGTTTTTTTAACATCCATATCTTTCATATATGCAAGTAGAAGGAGTAATTTTAAATTAATTTTTTCATACTGATATCACTTTATCGACAAGCACTGATGCTGTTCTTATATTCCGTAAAGTAATCCATGTTTTACGGTCATTAGGTAAACATCCATGATCCCATATACCCAAGCGGAAGAGTAAGTAAACATTATCTTAACATCTATACGTATACGGAGGTATCCGTGCCGTACCTATCTTTTCCTTACCTTTATAATCCAAATGTTTGAAGTGTAAATGGTGGAAAGTGGGGCTTGAGTGGGTTGTCGGAATATGAATCGAAAGGATTTATCTCAGGCGGCTGTAGGCTGATTACACTGTACTGTATACACGCCATTCATACTTTCATAAGGTTTGTGTACCAAAGTGTACACGAGATGAGATGCCATAGAGTAAATTAATTTTTCGTCTTCATAAAGGATAATAGAGATGCATTAATCAACCTTAATACATACACAAACATATAGTCGTATAATTTTTTTGTTTTTGGATTTACAATTACCTTTTATTAACCATCTGTATAATTAGGGAATTTATACGTGTTTCACTAAAAGAGCCACTCTGTATGATTGGTGGTTTGGTTGGGCTTTTATAAGAAGTGTATCTTTTGATTGAGTGTTAGGATCCTTATGAAGTTGATGATAGGCTGTAGGTTGAAAATAAATTTCTGGGAAATGTCGAAGGAAATGCTTTCAAACGTATATATAAACACACACAAGTAGGACAATAAAGGCTAATTAAGTACAGACATATAAATGTTTGTATATTATTGTTTGTGTATAAATCGGTGTGCTGTGCTGTAGCAACACATTCCAGTATATACACAATAATACCTTTGTCATTATGTTTCATTGTTTTCTCTAACAAAATTAATGACCGTTTTAAAGCATCTTTATTTTCCTTTACAAAAAAGATGTGACGTTCAAGGAGATTTTCTTAATTATTACCTTAAATTGAACAAAGTTGAATCTCAGTTTGAATAAAAAATCTAAATTTAATACGGATTAAAAAAGCAGTGCAAACGTTGAAAAAAAAATTGTATTAATACAATAAGTATCAGGTGCGTCTCTCATAGGCATGGAGGTTTTTTTTAAGACTGTCAAATCAGATATTGACCTATTGAAAAGTTATTAAAGGTATAATTTGCCATAAATAAGTTATAGGCATTTTTCAAAGTAGGATACAAAAACTAATTAACATTTTTAGTAACCATATTGTATTTGATTTTTAAGTTCTCATAGCAAGTTATTCTAATGGGTCCGATTTGTCAAACTGAAAATTTTGACATTTCTCGACGTTTTAAGGTCCC
The DNA here is from genome assembly GCF_945859685.1 of Eupeodes corollae. Classification (NCBI taxonomy): domain Eukaryota; kingdom Metazoa; phylum Arthropoda; class Insecta; order Diptera; family Syrphidae; genus Eupeodes; species Eupeodes corollae. Next base: position 42,298,370 of record NC_079148.1, read on the forward strand.
TAAATCGAAGTAAAAGATTTTCAGAAAGATGTCTATGCATGCGTGTGTACGTTCCAATTTATAAAAATTTAAGAAATGTCGCTAAAATTGGTAAAAATTTGTTTTCGACTAAAAATCTAGTAAACAAATCTAGGTTTTCAAACTAAACTATTTCTTTTTGTTGGTCATTGTAAATTGTAAATTTTAAGAATAATTAAACTGGCAACTTTTGTAACCCAATAACGAAAACATAAGAACTTTTAAGCAAGACAAATCGACAGACGGGATGGGAAATTATGGGTCGCATCCCAGCCTCTTTTTTATTTATTTATGAACATTTTAAAAACAGATTACAAAAGAAATACACAAAAATTGTAACACCTTTTCGATAAAAAAAAAAGAATTTAAATTCAAATCTTATAAAGTCCAATTCAGGCGTTATAGACAGATAGGTATTTAGTATTTACATATATAAAGAAAATGCTCACCAAACTTCAAACAAAATTTAAAAGCAGACCTGAAGATTTACTGTCAACGACGTCAAAAAAGTAGTTTTGAGAATAACGCATTTGAAGTTTGATATGCTTCACTCGACCTGCGTGACTTAAAGGCCGTTTCACAAAATCTACTATATCTCAGGATAATAAATAGTTTGATTTTTTTTAAATTTTGAGTTTAATTACCTATTTTTTAATGTTTAAACTTTAAAAGATGGCGCAACAGCCCGTAGAGAACTATAGGGCTTAGTGACTTACAACTCTTAATCATTCCTGTGTGCGATGGAGGGGACCGAATCTGAACGATTGATTTGGAAAAGCACTTTTCACGACAAGAGTCTTGGGTAATATGTCAATTCCTCGTAAAGACCTCTAGCATGACAGTCCTACGCACTGACTAACACGCCACGGGTACAATGGGCTTTTCTATTAGTCTTTTTAAACGCTAACAAAAAACCAAATCACCAATCATTAGGTTGTTTGTGTTCATCTTTCATGAATGTAAATCTCAACAAACAATGATTTTTCGAGATGCAATGTAGTCTTATGATTATTGTCCTCACAACAACTTAAGTTTTCAAGCTTTCCTCAGTTTAGTATGGAAACTAGCTTAGCAGAATTTCCTATACCAGAAAGTCTATACCTCTGTTAATAAGCTGATATTTGTCAATGACTCTTATCAAAAGTCAAAACTTAAACTGTGGATTCCAAAAATACACACAATTAAAAGTGCATTTAATGGATTGAGGTCTTTCGCTTGAAATACATTTGAAATGTTTTTTAAGTTAAATAGGCAAATACAGCATTTTCGAATACATTCGGGTGCAATCATTTTGAAGTAGTTTTCAAAAAATTCACTATTTTTTCAAAATATATATCTGCGTAGATCACTAGGATTTTTGCAATCTTCTAGACGTTGCGTCGGTAACTTTTACTGCTTCTTATAAGCTGTTACTGTCAATGCACTTTTATTCAAAAAGACTTCGTCACTTTCACCAGAATTAAAAACCATAAGTTTCATATCGAAAACACGCTACGAGTATAAAAAGGCTGGGATGCGACCCACAACTTCCCATCCAGTCTGTCTATTTGGCTTTTTCCCTGATCAAAAATATTCTCTCAGCTATAAAAGGAACTAATGGAGTATTAATAGAATACTAATAAGAAACGTTTAGCACTTTGAAAAAGTTGTTTATTTGTTTATTCTTTTGAACTCCTTAACAACCTTGAAAACAATCAAAAACACTTTTACTAAACATTTTATAACTAACTAAAATCAAATAGTGCCCGTGGCATGATGGTTAGTGCGTTGGACTGTCATGCAAGGGGCTTGGGTTCAATCCCTGCCTGTGCCACCTTAATTTAAAAAAAATAATTTTCGCGGGTACTGCCTCTTGCGAGTAATTGACAATTTCTTCAAGAGTAATTCTTGTCATGAAAAAGTGCTTTCTCAAATTAGCCGTTCGGATTCGGCCTTAAATTGTAGGTCCCTTCCATTCCTGACAACAGTACTCGCACACAGGAATGGTTGAGAGTTGTAAGTCACTAGGCCCTGGTTCACAACGGACTGTTGCGCCACCCCATTTGATTTTGAAAATCAAATCAATTCAAAATGTATTTAAAATGAGGCCTATAGTTTTATTCAACACTTAAAGTCTTTAAATTTAATCTTCAAATCTTAACACGAAAAGCAAATTTTACGTCCCTAATCCCCGCGGTCAAAAAACCAGTAACAAGATTAAAAAGGGAAAAGATTTTATAAAAGTTATTTTCCTGTTTTTCATCCCAAGGGTGTTGAAGGATTCAATTAATATGTAGAAATTAATCACACTTCCGCTTGTTTTGCTTCCATTAAATTACGCAATTTAAATGCAAAATGGTTTTTTTTGTTTCTTTTAATTTTGTTGTGTATTACTAAGCTGCTTAAATATTCAAACAGAGTAATACCACAACCAGGACCTACTTCGAAGCCTGAGAAACATAACAAAACATCAACAACAACAAAAAAAACTAAAGACCGACAAAATTTAAATGAATGTGATAAAAAATTCAAAGGAATAAATTTATTAAATTTTTTTTTGTTGTACTTTGCTTTGACACCGAGAGCAAGCAAAAATGTATTGCATAACTTTTGCTTGTCTAAACTTAGACAACACAACAAAAATAAAACTCAAAAAACGTAAGAAGTCATTCCTTATATCCTATGAAATGGCCGCTTAAGCTTATTCTAATATCTCACAATTTTCACTCACTTCGTATATTGGGTGTTTTAATGTGTCAATCGTTCTTTGCTTTTTTCTTTGAAGCTTAAGAGAACAGATGGCTAAAAACAAGTTGAAGTTAATATTTAATTTATTCATTATTCAGTGGCATTTTGGTACTGGGAAATGGGAGCTGGAAAACTGGGAGTTTTTAGAGGTTATTTTGAGCTGCAAAAAAAATATATCTTCCTGTCCAAACAGTCTAAACTTATATTCAATACTTACAGTGAAAGTACATATACATCACATCAGCTTAGAGTGTTCCTTGAAACACTGAAAGAAAATGTATTTGTGAAATGTAAAATTTTGAAATGCTTAAATTCTAGTAAAATTTCTCCGGTAAAACTTTAAATTTTCTTAGAAATTTTAAGAAATCTAAAATATTTTCGTTTTCATAACTCATTTTGTACTTTTTTTTCTTAAATTGAAAACGGGTGTGAGTAACATCGATTTCAATAGCTTTTTTCGACAATCACTCCGAAAGTTAATGGTGGGTAAAAACTAGAAACGATTTCTGAAAATTAAATATTTCCTATTCCCACCATTTTGAACTTTCGCACACATAATGTACATATTTTTTTCCAGACGCTATCCATGCAAAAACTTTTTCATATTGTCCCAATCTCAAAGATTGATAAGTTTATAACTAATTTTAGAAACTTCAATATATTCAGTCTTTTGAAACACTTACAATCAACATGTGTTTTTCAGGAATACACAAATAATTTTTTTTCAGTGTATTTGTGTGAAGTACATATTTAATTTTGTATTTTGAAGTAGACTTTTGAGTGACAAAGCAATTGTGTGTAATTTGAGGATTTAAGTAAGTCTTTTAATATTGTTTACTTGATAAGGAACCAAACTTAAAGGCAATGATTGTGTGTATTTAGTGGTGGATAGAAAATTAACTGTCTTTTAAATAAATTTTGTATAAGATTGTACTAAAAATGTTGGCGTTGATGAGTGGCAGGTTGATTTTAATTCAACGGGCGTTAAGAGGGTTTTTAAACAATACAATTTAATAAATTAAAATAAATAATAAATAAAATAAATGTTAAAATAATATTAAAAATGAGGCTGGTATGCGACCCACACCGATAACTTCCCATCTTGTCTGTCAATTAGTCTTGCTTAAAAGGTTTGTAGGTTTTCGTGGTTTATTAAAAAAGTTGTTAGTTGAATTATTTTAAAAAAATGTAAGATTAATAAGAAAATTTTGCACATGATGAAATAGTTTGATTACAAAATCTATTTTGCTTACGGCATTTTTAGTCGTTAATTTTTACCAATGTAAGCAGCATTTCTTCAAAGTTTTTATTTCTTTTATAAACAAATGCAAATTGGATGAATAAATTAATTTCAAGTGTATATCTTTTATTGTTCACGAGATATCGAGAACCGAACATTAAACTTTACCAAATTTGCGTACTATTTGTTGTAGATTTTTTTTTTTTTATAAAAAAAATTACTGAATATTAAAAACAATATTTTGAATAAAATATAATTAATTTGAAGCTTATGTTTTAATTTTTTGAAAGGATATTTGAGTTCGAAAATCTATTCGTACGAACTTTTATTAAGTCATTTTTAGGTTTTTATTTTTTGTTAAAAAAAAAACTGTCAATTTGATTTTGCTCAACATTTTACTGAATGCTGAAAACAATATTTTTCATAACATAAAATTAGGTTAAAGTCAATATCTCAACGTTTTGAAAATATATTTAAGTATAAAATAAATTTTTACCAACCTCTGTAAATTTTGTTTAATTTTTTGTAAGAAAACTGTCAATTCGATTTTTCTCAAAATGTTACCAGATGTAAAAAACGTTATTATTTTTCGCAAAAATTGTTTAAGAGATAAAATCATTTTCTGTTAGTAAAATTTTCGAGGTGAAAAGTATTTTTGAAAATTTATTTGAAGTCGATATCTCTTCTAGTTCTTGAGCTTTGGACGACGAAAAAAAATTCGCGAGTGTACGTATACACGCAAGCACGGACATCTTTCTAAAAATCTTTTATTTCGGCTCTAGGGACCTTGAAACGCCGAAAAATGTCAACATTTTTAATTTGACAAATCCAATAGATTCCTATGGGAAGTTAGTAATCGAAAAACATTATATCGTCTCTTTACCCATTTTTTTATAATAATTTGTATAAGATTTTGAAAACACATTTTTAAATTTATTAATTCCCTTATTCTTGATTTGCTGATTTAATGGCCAACAAATGTATCTTAATTTCATAACTTGTACATTAATATTTAAAATCTATTTTTTTAATGTTTATTATTTGTATCTTTTCAGATTAAACACTGGTTTTAAAATAGGCAAATATGGGTAAGTATCCAAAATATTCAAAAATAATGCTAGCCATATAATATATTCCGAAAATATCCAAATCCTATTAAATATTATCACTTTTTAAGACCTCAGAGGAAATAAGGCAAATTTGCAAATTTATAGGAGTACAATAATGTTTTTAATTATTATCAAACAGTTGTTGTTTTATTTAAATTCAAAAATCAATATTTATTTCATGCATAATTTATTATTGTTTTAATTTATTACAATTTTGCCATTAAACACATTTATAAATGTGTTATTTTACCAGATATCTCACATTAGCATAACACATTACCACAACATAACCATCATAATCAGCATTTCAGCCATAATATAATTTTATATTGACCAAGTAATTATCACTTCTCTTCTCCTTTAATTCATTTAATACTCAAAATGCTTCATTGATTCTAGATTCATGTTATAGCATCACAATTTACTTCCTTATCTAATTTATCTTTACTATCTTAGAATCCACATTCCTTTATATACAGTATACCTATAAGCTTATACATAAAATGGCATCTTTGGAGTAAAATAAAACATTGTTCGTGATGTTAGGATATATTATATAGCAGGTAATGTCCTTTTGCACACAAGAGAAGCAAAATCAACATAGGGTCGAAATTTTTGCAGAAGAGGCTTCCGACAATCTGGGAAATCTTAATTATACAACTTGTAGGATTCCTTTGGGAAGATGAAACAGTCTTAATAAAAGGCTTATTGTAACACTTAATAGAGCCCAACAATAATGAGATTATTAATTTAAGGATTTAAGTAACAAAATATGTATAGGTATATTAATATTTTTGTGTGTGCCTGTGCCAATATGACTGTTGCTGTATAGTGTATGTTTACAGGGTGTCCAGTAAAGAATGGACAGTCTTGACACGGATTATAGAAAGCTCCTAAACATGGAAATTAAAGCTGCTTACCTCAAAGGGTACTTAAAATATGTATAGTCTATGCAATTCTTGCATTTCTAGTCGTAATATTCAAAATTTTATAAAAACCAAACAAAGGATATTGTTTTTCGAAAGTCGATGTTTTTGCATATTTTCACGATGGAATTTATCCATTTGTAGGCGTGGTATCTGAAGTAACAATAAAAAATACACTGAACTAGCAAATTCTCACTTTTTGAGGACCCTTCATGGGATAGACCCTTTTTATTTTCAGTTTCACAGCAGTCATAGAGTTTAAGTCGATTCAAAAATATCAATTCGTTATCGGACACCCTGTAGATGGCAATGGTGTTTGGTTCACGTGCAAGCAATATTTACTATTCACATTTATATACTCGCAGAAGCGATTCTGTGCACGAAGTGGTGATGATAATGATAAAATCTAGAAACACACGATATGACTATCACTACGGCCATCACAAGCACGTTTCCATCTCCACTCAATCTCCTTATTCGCATATACCCAATTCCAAGTTCCGACTTCTCAATAATATTCCATCCAGCATCATCAGCAACCACCGCAGCAGCCTTTAGGGAGAGCCTTATGAGTCTGAAACTCTGAAACAAAAGAAGGACAAATTGTTGCAATTAGTTAAATTTAAGCGAAAGCCAGAAAACAAACAGGACCAAATGGTGCGTAGGTGGTGTTCTTAATGTTTGCCTACTCAATTTTAATGTCGGTGCTTTATCGGCCCACTTACTCATAACAGTTTATGATCTGAGTTCTGAATATCACGTAACGATAAAATCAATTAAATTAAAACATTTTCAGAGGTAAAATCATATTGACTCTGTCTTTTTTAATGCCCGAGTTTATACAATTTTTTGAAATCAGCCAAAATATAAATTGGATTCGTTTGTCTTGTTCAAAATAAAAGTGGCAAGAGGGTTTCCATGATTGCAGGAAAAAAATTAGATACAAACATTTATTTTTCAAAATAATTAAGCTGCAAGAGGCCGAAATATTTTAAATTAAATTGCCATGAAAAATGTAATTTCAAATCGAAAAGTCCAAGGACTCGTTTGATTTTATAAAAGAAGAGCAAACAAGTCTCTCACTGGAAATATAAAAATAAAAAAAACTCTCTAGGATCTTTTGTCATACTTTGAAACTTTGAAGTACTGTGTTACTGTTTTGAATTAGTTTCCAGGAAACTATTGATGAAGTATTTTGTAGAAAAGTTTAGCGAAGACTTTTTTGCTTTAATTTTACAAATTTTATTTGTCAACAATCTATTTTTCGAACTTCGTCCTTTATAATGCTATAAAACGGGTCGTTCTTTTAAAAATTAGTCTAAATCTATAGATTCTTGAGTAGGTACATTTTTGGAGAACATCAAAATAATGCAATAAGTTTTAGAAATTCTATTGAATTTATGCGTTTTTAATTCAAATTGTGATTTTTTGAAAGTTTGACTATGGCTTAGATTTTTGCAGTTAAAAGTGTGTGACTCTGATCGTTGTTTGCGTTTGCAATACCTGCAATTTTATTTTTCAAAAAGTACCTTTTTGTTTCTAGAATTTTCTAAATCTCGAACAAAATATTTGATTCACAAATATTTTAGAAGGAATATAAAACTTGAACAATAACTATGATAAGGTGTTGGTAAAGTACCGTAGAAACTGTGATTAAGTGGCACCATACATTTAAAAACAAACCTAATAATACACACATTTTAAAATAAAGTGCTGTTCCAAAATGGAAGCAAGCTTCGTCGTCTCGTTCGTTCAACAATTTGTACATTTGTGAAAGTTTTTTTTACTAGATTTCAAAATTCTGAATCCAAATCCATGTTTATAATAGCGGTAAAGAAGAAGTCATTTAACATAACTCTAGCCCACCATTTTGCCAAAAACATAGTCCCGATAAAAAGGTTGCACAACCCAACAATCTGAACCAAATTGTCACTTTTCGTCAATTTATCGGCTTTTTGGTGTTTTTTGTACTATTCAAGGTGCCCAAACTACTTATTTACTTAAGGTGGCACTACAGTCCCGTATGAACTAGGGCCTCACATAACAAACTTTTATATCCAGCTTGGTCCCTAGCTAGATGTCTCCAGTTACGCACTGCAATATGAGTGAGGTCACTTTTCAATTTTGTACGCCGCCTGATGCGTCGTGAAGAACTTTTCTCTCCAAACGACTTAAGGTGCTTTCACCCGCTTTTGTCATCGTCCATAGAAACAGCGATAAGCAAGAGTGATTCTTCGTTTGATCTCAGCGCTGGTGTTGGTTTCTGTGTTCATAGTGTAGCAGTTGGCCCTTTTCTGATGAAAGCATGTACTTTGTTTTGACCTCTATAACCGTTAAACCGATTTTTGTCAACTCTGTGGCAATGCTAGAAAAGCCCTATTGACATCACGCTTCATTAGCATATGCTAGTAATTGGATAGACTTTTTAAAGACAGTGCCTCTAGTGTTGACGAGGGAGCTCTGCCCTATATTTTCAAGTACGATGTTTTGAAGAGCTCGGTAATTAAACCATCTGCTTCAGCGGATTTGTTAAACTTCAGCTTAGATATGGCAATGTTTACTTCGTCTAAGTCGGTAAGACGAGATTGTTGGCTTTCATCGTCTATGTTGAATTAGTTGTGTTCGTGGTTACCTTTATTCAGTCTACAGAAGTGGATCTTCAGCATCTACTCCACTTCATGTTTCCACTTTCGTCTTTACAGTCTACGAGGTTTATGTATTTGTGAATTTTGTTTCGCTTACTTATAAAATTTTCGAGCTTCATTTCTGCTATTGAACTTCTCAAAGTCTTTATCTGCATGCTTCTCATGCTCCTTCTTTTTCCTTCTTAGCAGGCAAAGTTCCTCCTTCCTCTTCTACTCATAGAGCTCGTGAGCACGCTTTGCGTGCTAGTTGTTTAACTACATTTGCCTGCTGAAATTCCTCATCAAGCCAGTGGTTTCTTGTTGGTGGCTGCTTGAAACCCAGCACGTCAGAGGCGGGTTCTCTAATTGCATCTTGGCAATGGTTCTCGATACTTTAACCCAGTACCTCCCTGTTTTGCCTGTTGTCTGGAAACAAAAATTTCTACCTTGGCTACAACGAGGTGTAGCTCCTCGGAAAGTTCGGACATCCATGATGCTGGGAGCTTGCCTTGCGTCGATCCCAATGTGGTAAATCTGGTTGGCGGTAGATTGATCTGTAGAACTCCAAGTTCCTTTGAGGGTGTGTGAGGGTGGCTACCTTAACTTTTCGTCCGCAGCAAAATTGATGAGTCTGAATACGTTATCGGAATTGATTCCATGCAAGCTGTTTTTCAAGATTATTCCACCAAAGATGTCTTCCTTTTCCAGCTTGGCATTGAATATATGCTTTGTCCATAGAGCTCGAAGAACTAACACTTTTCTTCTGTGGGACGTGTGCGCATATATGGCTAATGTTGCCAAATTTAGCCTTGATGCGGATGGTCATGAACATAAATGTGCAGAGTAGAGAACACAGCAGCTTGAGCAACTAGGCTATGTAAGGTGGACAGAGGAACAGAAGAGAAAGAAAAACAGAAAGAAAGAAACACATGACAACAGCACGCGGTAGGTTTCCAGACAGTCCAACATCTTTCTACTTACCACGCTCACTGATGCTTGATTTCATTGATCGATGGGAACCGAAGCTTTATCAGTGACTAGGCCGTCGCCTAGCCCAAGACTTGTTGTCTAAGACTGGCTCCAATGCCATAGCCGATGGTTTTTATGTATAGCAGTCAAAATAGTTCCAGTTTTTCATCCTCTCTTTTTCCGGCCCATCCCATCGCATTTCCTTCATGGCTGTAACGTCTGCTTTATAGCAGTCTAGGGCCTCCGCTAATTCTTCGACTGATCGTGGTCTATTAAGGGACCTAACATTCAACTTGCATATCAGAAGTTCTTTGTTCTGAAATCGTTTGCTTGGGTTGTCAACTGTAAATCCGTTCGTATTCGAGGCTTGTTGGTACTTCGCAACTGATTTTTTTTACGTGATCACAAAGTCACCCTGAGCAAGGCCACCAACCTGAAGAACCAGGTCCTTCAATTAAATTCAAGGACAAGAGCCGGCATAACCGCTCCTTACAGGCTTGTGCTGCGAATATGCCATATTATCCATAAACTGTGTGCAGCAAGTAGTTCAACCTAATCGAACCTGTAGACGCTTCCGTTGATTTCATCTTCATCCATAAACTGTGTGCAGCAAGTAGTTCAACCTAATCGAACCTGTAGACGCTTCCGTTGATTTCATCTTTGGAGTTCCTCCAACTGATTGAAAAGAGAGGTGCCTTAATGGAAACACCTACAGTTTTATATTAATCAATTCTGACTAATATCTTCAGTATTTAGATCGCAAGACAATACAAATATTGATTTATTTTCTTCAATTGTAAAGTAAATGTATTTAAAAAACAAAACAAAACAGAAAAGTTTTGTCCAGCTTAGTTCAAAAAATAAAATTCCTTTTAAACTGTTCCAGCTACATATAGTTTTTGTTTTAAATGTTATTCAACAATTCAAATCTCTTAGCTGATTTCGTTTAAGGGGTTTCCAAAATTAACTACACAAATGGCAAAAGATTAAAATAATGCATTTATTTTTGACTGCCCTCCAAAGTAAATGTTGCCGTTGTGTTTTTTTTTCCATTGAAATGAAAGAAGTAAATCCTAATTTCTTCTTTGGATTGTCAGATTTTTTTTATAGAATTGTTCTTTTTTTTTAATCCGCAACGAACACCCTAATTTGGGTATAACATTATCAGGGCTACAAGTAAAGCCTTTTTATTTCTAAGAAATTGAAAAAATGGAATAGGTTTTTTTTACATTTTCAATCAAATCGCAGTTTTTTTATTAAATTTTGTTTTTGTACTCATATAAAATACCTATACTGGAATTCAACCCATATTTAAAAGGATGCACACGCTGTGGCAACAGAAGCACCAGTGGCAAATATCGATGAATAGTGAATAGTAGTGGTGGGTTGGTTGTGTGAAACTCTATCGATGATGCATTTGACTGAACGGTCAATACCGAGCGACGACGTAGATTAAATTTTCAGTTTTAATAACTTACTATAGTCTTTCCAATACAGATGCGCTTAGTTTGTGTATGTATCAGTATACATCCACTATGTATGACCTACCGTTATCCTATGATTTTGATATCTATACTCCTAAATATGACTTACTCTAGGAAGACCAGGATGTATTCCCCTTATAGCACTCAATCTAAAAGTTGCATCCAATTTCATCTATGTATAGGTTAGGTATGCATCTATATCACTGTTGATGAGTGAATTTCAGGAAAGCGATTTGATTAATATTTATGGCTCGCAGGGAATTCAATCGTGCAGATTTTGTAGAAGCTTTGATTTTGTAAATATTCTCTCTTTTCCCATATGGCTTGTCAATTTTATGAATAACAGTTGATGGAACTTTCAAATTAAATTGATGTTATTAGAAATTTACAAAAAAAAATTACTTGACTAAATGCATTAATTTATGGAAAATTCAGTTTTCAATATTTTTGATAGTAGAATCAAAGATTGGTATTTAACTTTCTTTTTTGAATTTTAACCAAAAGGTCAAGATATTTTGCTTTGTACGTAGACCTTATATTGGAGATCAAATCTACCACTAAAGATATTTAAAAAAATGCTTGGGAAAAGGTAAATAATTTCGGTTAAACTTATAGCAAATCTAGCAGGCAACAAATGAACAATAACCTATTAGAAAAATTCAACTAACTATTGAAGTAGTTTGAATAGAATTACTGATTTCTGATTTCTTTGAGAACTGGGCATTTTCCCAAGAAGTAGGTAGTTGCACAAATATTACACTCTAGGGGTAAATCAGGCCTATGTGGAATTTAATTTAAATCTATTTGTTTTATGTTGTAATAATGTGGATGTCAACTCACCTTCATTATAATGTCCAATTGAAAAGTCACCAATTCAGTGAAAGAAGGTTATATGGAGGTTAAATATAAGAACCATTGATACTTTCGTTTGATTCTTGATTCAAAAAGGGTGTTTTACAAAAATAAAGAAAAGATTATTAAAATTGAAGAGTTAAGTTTTTTTTATATTTGAAATACCACACACAAAATTTATTGTGCAGAACACTATTAATTCACTACGTAGTCTGATCATCATAGAGATCACATGAACATTATTGAAATAGTTGTTCTCTGCAAGGTTATGATTTAATCTGCTGTAAGTTTTTCTGTACAAGGAATTAGCCGTTTCAACAATACATTAGCTCTACATTTCTTATCGACTTTTAAAATGACTTCATACAAGATGTTTTTAGCGGTTATAAAATTTATTTGACAATCCTCAGTAAGATCTTGCCACTCTCGATACCAACTATTTTGATCTTGTATCGCTTTTATGGTCACTCTTTTCATGACCCTTGAATCTTTCAATTTTTAAATGTGAAGCTTGTTACTTTAACAACTATTTTGATCTTGTATCGCTTTTATGGCCACTCTTTTCACGACCCTTGAATCATTCATTTTTAAAACGTTAAGCAAGAAGTCCGCTTGTAACTTCAATGTTTTTATAAACAAAGGAGATAGCCCTGTTTTCAGCATGATGACGAAGTTTGGCGTATTTTGTTTTTGCCGTCAATGGAATATTCGTTTTATAAATTGGGTAAAGAGATTTTCAATCAAATTGTACTTTTTACATCCCAACACCTTAGCTACTGCTTTAAAGAAAAATACAAACAGCTTTTCATTTGTTTCAAGAAATTCTCTGCCAAGCTCCTGAATATAAAAATTGTTATCTATTGCTGAATATCCTGGTCAAAATCCAGCCTGGAACTCCCTCAGCTAATGTCCGGTCTTAATCCAACTAATAAAGCGTTGTAAATAGCTTTTATGATACATTTAAAAAAGGAATCCCTCTTTACTTTGCTGTATCGAATAACGCTCCTTTTTTTGTGAATGGGGAAGAATATAATAGCATCTCGAAATTCATTTGGAGATAATTCTCCCTCTAAAACTGTATTCAAAAGTTTTAAAAGGTCTTCTTTGAGCATGACAGTCCACTGGAATACCATTCGAATCAGCTGCTTCTTCATCTTTAAGCCTCTCAAGCGTTTCTTCCAACCCGCTTAACGTAAATGCACAGTCCAAAGATTCGACTACGAATCCAGCTGCTGCGAATTGCCACTTTGTCGGCGTTAGTTCAAGATTTAAAAGATTCTTGAAATGGGAAAGCATTACATTTGAAGACAGTTTTGTGTGGATAGTAAAGCGTTTTCCATTCAGCTCTCTAGCCTGTTTCCAAAAATCAGAGGAGTTTTTACAAGATGCTAATCGGACTGCTTGTTTTTCTGCATATAACTTTCTTTTAGTCTTACAAAGCTCTTAAAACTTCTTATTTGCCTCTAAATAAAAGCCCTTAAATAATCCTTGGGTGGAGTTACGGAAAATCCTCAACTACTCAAAAGATATTTTCTGAGCTTTTTGACATTCTTCGTTAAACTAATGTTGTTTTCTTATATTTCCTTTATTTTGGCTGAGTCCTTATTGTCGGTATGAGTCTTTCACTATCGGTTTTAACTGGGAAAAATCCTCAGTTTGCTGTGATTGGAGTTGCAAATCGAGAGATCGTCAATACTCCTGAGCTTAAGCCTGTTTTAATTTGATTTTGGACAGTAGCCACCTATAGGTTATTTCATTATCATGCTTAATGTGAATTTTTATTGTCGCAAAAGCAGAAAGATGGTCTGAATATGATGCTTTACTAATTTCAAAGTCTTTCATGAACTGTTGCCAATTTTTCCCTATGATTGCCACCACCAAAGTTAAATGTCCTGAAGAGTCACCAGCATTGAGTTCATTCAATATGCACAGGCCAAACGTATCACACAAATCTTATAGTTTCTTTCCTCTTTCATTAGAACATGGATATTTTGATTGTCTGTGGCAACCTCTTAAATCATTCATCACTCCTTCATGAGTTCAAAATCTCCAATTAATATGATGTTTGAGGCATTAATATTATTGAATGTATCTCTCTAAACGAGTCTCGAGAATAAGCCCCAAGCAAAATTTAGTGTTTAAGACTATGTCCAATTTCAATAAGAGGTTTCTTTTAGATTATAGCCCTACTTGTACACCTTCCTTTTTTTAAAGCAGCAATATTTTTACTTTTGACACTAAAAACTACGCCATAACAAAAATTCGTCTCATTTTGAATCTGGATTATTCTATCGTTAATTCTAAATCATCGTTTAAATTATAATACGATTAAGCAGCAAATTGACTCTCGACCTGCTTAGTGATTATCTTTTCCATTTTATATCCTATCCTCATTTAGCTGTTTATATGTTTTTTTTTATTATTATTACGTTATCATAACTCAAACTAAAACTCTTTTATAATTAATTCCCTCTGGTTTAATCAAAAACCTCATTCAACAGTACTTTAACTAAACACAAACATTTTATTGTCTTCAGAGCAGAGAGACTTACTCGTACATACATATTCAAATAAATTCCATAATACTCAACTTTTGATGTCAAATTAAAAAAAACCACTACAAGTGCTAAAAGGGTGTAATGAGCATTACCACCGAATGTTCCACTGATGATGATGATGGTATTTAATCGTCTTTTGAATAAAAACGAGAATCATTAAAATATGATTACAAAAAAATTAAATGACAGTTTTTGGTTGCTCAATTTGATAAGGATGGTCATTCGGTGGCCAAGAAGTCATGGTCTTGTCGGTGTTTATAAATTTAATCTCTGCTCAACTGCTATTTTATAATCCTGAAATTTAGAAAAAAGTACATAGGTACTTACTTATAAAAAAAATATTAAAATTCAGATGGCATACTTAATGTTGTGAATGATAAATAAAATCCTATCTTTCGTTGTCTTATATAATTAATTTTTATGGATTAATTATTTGGAACCATAATTTATGTTTTCATTCCCTTGGAGTTGATTTTCGCATTAGATTTAAAGTCTTAATATTTTTTAACTTTTTTCATCAGGCGTAGTATTTATAAGCTAAAAGAGAGACATCAAATTTCCAGCTCCTTACACCCACATGCTATCTATAACAAGCGTTTTTTTTTTAACCTTTGGTTCAATGCAAACTTTTAATGGAACTTGTTTAAAATTTGCTTGATTGAAAATCCTAATATTCTTACCATAAGTGTCAATTTAAACACCAATTACTTTTATAATTGAGTTACAATGAAAAAAAAAAACACGAAACAAAACAAAATTATGAATAAGTCGTGAACTTTCTCTCTCTCTGAACGTCTTTCAATGACAAAATAATTTGTAGTAAGGTCCAAAATTATGGTCTTTGATCTGGAGTGGTTTTTGTCATAAAATGATGTAATTAAATAAACAAAACATTTTAACCTTTATTTTGTTGGGTCAAAAACATGGGACAACCAAAACTTAGTGAAGGTACTTTTGTATGTTCATTGAGAAAAAGGTTTATTTACCGAAAAACCAATCTGGAGCCATTTAAAATTAAATGTCGATATCAATTCGACATTATTATCTTTAATGTTTGTTTTAAATAACAAATCAAAAAATATATACATACATAAAACATAAACCCTTTTTTAAGGTACATAGGTCTATGAAGGTTACATTTGGTATTTATTTTCTTGCATGAAATTCACAGGGCATAATTTTAGGAGGGTTATGTAATTTTATTCATAAAATGAATTTTATTTTAATAAATGTTTTGAATTTAAACTGAAATAAAAATATAGAAGATGCTTTTGTAGACCCTCGTTTTATTTATATTGATATATTTTCCACCCCTGTGTTACTTGACAATTTGTTTAAGATTCCCCCAAAAATGAATTTCCCTCATTTTTTGTTTATTTAAAAGTTATTTTCTTACTTTTTAGGACTTATTTATAACCACATGACTTTAAATAATGAATTAAATATTTATAAAGTAACTACATATGAACACCTAGGATTACTGAGTTATTCGCTTAGTAGAAGGATGACCGTAAGATTAAATGGTAGCTAGAGAATATCAGTCTCATCCTGTTTAAGATTGTTACCTTCAAATTGATGAATAAACTATCAATAAAACAAACTATTATTCTTTCCAATCAATATATGGCATATTAAATTAAATAACTTATGTAAATGTAATTTATATCGATACCTTCCCGCCAAAATGTATTAAGCGACATTTTTTAAATTGTTCAGGAAACCAAAAAACAACGTCCCAAAAAACTAACATTTTAATTAGATATAAGAACATTTTTCTGGCTTAGTACATTTTTGTGGTCAAGACATTGGTGCTTGATACAATGGTAAATGGCACTTAAAACACTGTAATGGTCACACAAAATTAAGGTTTAAAATAAATTGTGTCGTTTAACTAATGTTTTTTTTTTTTCTCATTAACAATAATAAAAATAAAAATCTATATAAAAGTAACAAAATATTTATTTAAAAAAAAAAAAAAATAAGAGGCTGGGATGCGACCCACACTGATAACTTCCCATCCCGTCTGTTGATTTGTCTTGCTTAAAAGTTTGGCTATAGGTACTCGTACTATTTTTTGTAGATTTTATTTTTTTATGAAAAAACGGATTGTTGGATTTTTATTTAAAAATTATTGAAAATCGAAAACAATATTTTCTGTGAAATAAAATAAGTTTGAAGCCAATATTTTTAATTTTTGAAAAGCTATTAGAATCGAAAATCAATTTATACCAACTTTTGTTAATTTTTTCCTTTGGGTTTTTAATTTTTTGTAAAAAAAACTGTCAATTCGATTTTTTTTCTTCAAAATTTTACTGAATGTTGAAAACAATATTTCTTATAAGATAAAATTAATTTGAAGCCAATACCTACAATTTTTGAAAAGATATTCGAGTCGAAAATCAATTTTTACCAACTTTTATTAATTTTTCTTTAGGTTTTTATTTTTTGTAAAAAAACTCTCAATTCGATTTTTGTTTAAATTTAATCAAAAACATTATTCTTCGTTGCACACAATTGTTTTGGAGATGAAATCATATTTTAGTCCTAAAATTTTTGAGGTGACAAATTTTTTTTTCTCAGTTTTTTTGATTTATAAAAAAAACCGTTAAATGGAATTTTTCCAAAAAATATACTTGTTTAGTATCACGTTACAGTTTATTATATAAAATTTAATTCAAGTCTCTAGCGTTTTTGGTTCGTAAGATATTTAGGGTTAACCAAAATTTTCACCTTTTTTTCAAACTGCTATAGTAAAAAAACCACAAACGAAATTTTCTTGAGAGCCCTTTCTGCATCTTTCTGCCTTATTATCTGGAAAACAACATTTATTTTAAGTCGATATCTCTCTTGGATCTTGAGCTATATAGGACGAAAAAAACGTCGCGAACGTACGGACGTACGAACGTACGTACACACGCACGCACAGACATCTTTCTAAAAATCTTTTATTTCGACTCTAGGGACCTTGAAACGTCGAGAAATGTCAAATTTTTCAGTTTGACAAATCGGACCCATTACAATAAATTCCTATGGGAAGTTAATAAGAACGTGATTGAGTTCAAACTCATTTCTTCATAAAGTTCTCAAGCCTTAGAACTCTGATTAAGATCTCAGTTTGATTCTTTATACCCTCAAATTTGGGGATCAAGAAAATTAGAATCTGGTTCAAAAATATTTGTACTTTTTTCAATTTGATGTATAGATACAAGTTTCTTTATGGACTTGGACAAGACCAGCTCGTGATAATTTTTGAATGAAAAATATGATTTTTGACATAAAAGAAAGTATTTAGTTTTCATTCAAACTTTTTGCACGTTATTTAAAGGTTACACATAAGCTTTAAGTCATAATGTTCACGAATATTAAAATAAGATAATTCTCATTTGGCCATATTTTATGTTGAAAATGATATAAATTTGAATATCTTAACCCTCGCGTCCAGCCCAGTTGATCACACAGAAATTAAGTCTATAGACCTTAAAAAGAAGACAGAAGGTTTGTGGACCCTTGCTATTAGATCGATTTATTAATTGAATTTTGAAATTTGTCAACGAATGGACCCGAAGAATGATATTCAAATTGATACTTTTGCTTGGATATTTTATAAGAATGGCTTTAAAATTTCACCGTAGCAATTTTAATCTGAAACTGTTAAATCAAATTTAATTGAGTTGAATCATCTTACACAAAAATGTGATAGTCGTTTATTGCCTAAGCCAGTTCCAGTCCAAGTTATAGAAATAATTTAAACGTTTAAAATTATTTACAATATGAACATTTCCGCAAAAGACAGCTTTTCAAAAACATTACTAAACCACCATATATCTTCCCGTAAGAATGTATTAAGCGACACTTTTTTTCAAAAATGACTTTTTGATGTGGAACTATACTTAAAGTTAAGCCCCACTTTTTGGCCTAGGTTTCGTTGTCCTATCATACAAAAGAAACTAAAGATGAAATAAAATTGTAACAACCGCCAAGTTTCCTCACTGGAATAATGTTGCTCCCTGAAATTTGTATTATCTGCCATTGAAATTTATCTGCTAAGCGAAATTTTTAAAAACCTTTTTGTCTTAAGCAACCAAACGACTCAAAAAGAGTTCGTGTTAATAAAAAAAACAAAAGTCTATGCAAAGAAATCCATGCAAGAGCTGCTGAAACCAATGTGTCGCTAGACTACTAAGTGAGTCACAAAGGCAAGCCGTTTTTGATTTTTATTGGAAACTGCCACATACACATCAAATAAATTGGTTTTTATATTGTTTTTAAAGAAATTGAAAAGAAGACAGAAACAAGGAATATTTTATAAATTTTGAAGGGAAGAGAGTAAAAGGATGTATGCAGCTTTTGCTAAAAATTCTTAGTATTTCCAGTAGAATTGTCATATATGCCCTTGAAAAAAACAACAGTTTTAAATACATCGCAAACAAACAAAAGAGGTGCAGAACCTACTTAAAATCCTACATCCAATGATTTAAAAGCTTACTAAGGCTTCCATTCCATTATTGCCGTTCCAGGACCAATAGAACTTACTGGTTCACCGAGTATTTTAGTGTTTCTAGTCTTTCCCAAAAGAAATAAGTGTACCTTTTGCGAATCCTCCAAGGACTGTGAGTTGGATGAGACAGAGAAAAAAGTGTTAAAACATTCCCAACAGAAAGAAACGAGCCATTAACTGTTTAAGGAAGACCAGGAAAAAGCCAAAAATTTGCATTCATTTGTTTGTGCGAGTTTTGACCCGCATACAGTTCTAAACGTTTCATATACGCAGAGTATGCTATTTTATTATTCGAGAAAATATTCGTTTTATAACGAGACAGTTTATGAGAGTGGAACTCAAAATGCGTATGCTTTGTTTGTCCTGGACCAAATAACAATGGCCAAATCATAACAATGATTTTTAATTGCACATAGGAAGTTATTGTAATGGTTCCGATTTGTCAAATTGAAAATTTTGACATTTCTCGACGTTTCAAGGTCCCTAGAGTCGAAATAAAAGATTTTTAGAAAATGTCTGTGCGTGCGTGTGTACGTACGTTCGTACGTCCGTACGTTCGTGACGTCCTCCATAGCTCAACCACCAGAAAAGATATCGATTTCAAATAAATTTTTTTATACAGATAATAAGGCAGAAAGATGCAGAAAGGGCTCTCAAAAAAATTTCGTGGGTGGTTTTTTTACCATAGCAGTTTGAAAAAAAAGTTGAAAATTTTGGTTAACCCTAAATATCTTACGAACCAAAAACGCTAGAGACTTGAATTAATTTTTAAATAATATATTGTAACGTGATATCGAAGAAATATATTTTTTGAAAAACATCCATTTAAAACTGAAAAAAAAAATTGTCACCTCGAAAATTTTAGGACTAAAATATGATTTCATTTCCAAAACAATTTTGTGCAACGAAGAATAATGTTTTTGACATCTGATAAAATTTTGAGAAAAAAAATCGAATTGACAGTTTTTTTTACAAAAAATTAAAAACCAAAAAAAAAATAACAAATAGCTTTTCAAAAATTAAAAATATTAGCTTCACACTTATTTTATTTCACAGAAAATATTGTTTTCAATTTTCAGTAATTTTTATATAAAAATCCAACAATCCGTTTTTTCATAAAAAATAAAATCTACAAAAAATAGTACGCAAATTTGGTAAAAATTGACAAAGACAAATCGACAGACGGGATGGGAAGTTATAACCTAGCTTATAAAATATCCTCATAAGGGGTTATTTCAATCTTTTTAAAACTATACTATATGCTCTTCCAGTCCCGACATAAACCACACTTTAAACTTTGTGAGACAAAATTTTGTCAATTTAAACCAGACCACTGACTGTATTTGATCAATTCAAAAACTATTTCTTCTTAGAGAAAAGGTATTTTTAAAAATTGTAAGCTTTGGCGGTCTTAAAAAAAAAGCAGTTTGAAAAAGATTTAAAGGCAACAAATTACCATATGTTTACAAAAGATAAACCTTTTAAAAAAGAATTAGTCTTTGCTTTTCTTGAAGTGGTTAAAATGAGACAGCCTTTATAAATTTTTTTTTGTTAAAACAAATCGATATTTTCAACTCCTCTCCACACGATTAAGCCTGAAAAAAGTACCAGACTTCTGCATTCGATATCGTCAAGCATGTAGCAAGTAAGATGTATGTGAGTATTTATGTTGCGAAATAAAAATCCACTGTCGACTTTGTGGCAATTAGAACTGGGTAAAAATAAAAAAGAACCAATTAAATTTGTTCGCCCAACACTCTCAGGATTGAACAAAATAAAACCTAGGTACCTAAAATGTACACAGCTTGCCTTTGACTTTATTGAATTAAGTTTAAATTCTTTGGGGCAATTTGACTTTAATCTAGAATTTTTCGTTTAATTGCCATTGGATTTAAAATAAAAGAAAACAACAAACAAAACTTCGTCCAACTCGCTTGAGGCTTGAAAACTCCAAAACAATTTTTTTATTTTGATGATTGATTAGGCCTTGAGTAGATGTTTTTAAAATTGTTTTTTCAATGAATCCACTTGAAAATGATTCTGGAGGCTTTAACTTTAAATTACATCATCAAAAAAAATGATGTCTTCAATTATTACACACTAAACTAAAATTATGATTTAGATTTTTATTTAGTTGAATAATCAGGCTAGCAGTTTTATGATCCTTCAAAAAAACTATTGTTTGACTAAGTCGTGACAACTTGATGTAAGATTGGGATCTTTTTTACCTATAAATACCTTTCAAGTGTCAATAACTTTAAATTTAAACATTCTTCAAAATGCCACATAAGTTTAACTGTATGTTACTTATAATATGCGAACGTATGTATAATAATTGAAAATTATAAGAAAATGTTTTTTTTTTTTAAATAAAAATAAAATAAATTACACCACATACAAACATATATTTAACCCTTGTCCAATATTTCTACTTTCATGATCCTTGTCCCTTAAAATTTGTTTTTTGGTTTGATTGATTGCTTGTCATTCTACTGAGGTATTTTCTATCCATTTTATACGAAGCAATATTTTTTAAAGTTATTCTCAAAACACCATCGCAATTTAACAAAATAAAAGAAGAACTTTTTCTATTTCGGATACCTTTTGGGAATTTTAAGGCGATTCTGTTCTTATGACTTACAATTACTTATATATTCACCTAAATCTGTTTTATATGCAAACATTTTTTTAAAAATTGTTGTTTTTGTTTTTTTTTATTCTGTTTCCTTTAGATAAATTTCGTCAGAGACGTTCTTCGTTCTCTCCCTTTGGTTCGGGTAAACAAGAACCCTTAATTGTGGTCGAAGAATCTGGTGCCACAGAAGAAGATGATCAAAGTAGTTCTGGAACACCAACATATCGAGCAAGTTTGGACATTGATTCACCAGTAAATCCCTATCTACTTTCACCATGGCGGGATCCAAGAGAAAGTCGAAAACATTCGTTGCCCTCACAGCAGGTTACAGAGGGTATAACAGCCAGTCAAGTAAGACGACTTTCAGAAAGAGGTGGCGAAGGTTCTGGACCATCACCAAATGAGGCTGCATTTTTGGCTACTTTATCACAATCTAAGGCACCATCAGGGCGGCGGCATTCAGT
The DNA here is from genome assembly GCF_945859685.1 of Eupeodes corollae. Taxonomy (NCBI): domain Eukaryota; kingdom Metazoa; phylum Arthropoda; class Insecta; order Diptera; family Syrphidae; genus Eupeodes; species Eupeodes corollae. The sequence goes on from NC_079148.1 coordinate 42,320,474, forward strand.
TGTTACAATATCAAAAATTCCTGCAGCTATTTTTGGTAGAAGTAGGAGGGAATCGGTTGCGGCATTTCCTTTACCAACAGCGTGAGTTATTTGTTTCATTTTTGTTATTGTATTTAATGGAATAAGTTTTTAAATATGACTTATAATGGTAGAAACAAAAATTATATGCAATTAATATTGTTTCAAATAAAATTGCGTACACGAATTTAAGGGTTATGTTGTTATTTATAAGAAGCCAAAAGTATTTGGATTGTAATTGCTCGTATGTTACATAATAGATATAAATATTCAATAATTAATTTAGTTTTAGGAAATTACAAGAGATGTGAAAAACTCATTAAATCTAATTCGGCTTTCCTGAAAACCGTATTTCAAAGCTAATAATTGTTAATGGTAATAATACATTAACTGATAACTAGATATTTTTATTGGGGGTTTCTGAGAAATGGTACTTAGTAAATTAATAAAAAAAATGTTTGCATAATTTAATATTCTCAAAACTTCCAAATTGTTTGATTTTTGTCAAAGGTCACTTAGGCGTATGTGAAACATTTTTCGAATATCAAATCCATCGAGAGGCATATACCATAATTTTGATGATATCATATTTGAGACATAGCAGAAGTTCTGCAATACCTGTGGCGTGATAGCCAATGCGAAGGACTGCCAACGGTATTTGGTTCAATCCCTTGCTGTCCACAGCATACACGTTAAACCTATGTAAGTCGGCCAAGATTCTACGACTCACATTTTTTCCATTTGCATCAGCCTATCTCCCCAGCCTCTATTGGACACAGTCCTATAGAACTCAATGCGCTCAACTCTCAAGTGCGATTACGTCTCGAATGTACGGAGTTTCTCTCTACAGTTTAACGACTGAGATAAGAGAAACCAATGTCTATCCCGAATAAGCTCTTGATTGTCTGAATAGAGGAAAGCATCGGGCGGGATAGAACCGCTCAAACGTTGATGTAGCAAATCGACTTCGCCCTGCTATAACGAAGGCTTCTAAAAAATAACTTTTTCTTCAGGTGAAATCTGCCCTAAATAAATAAATAAATAAGATGGCGCAACAGTCCGTAGACAACCAGGGCCTAGTGACTTACAACTTTCAATCATTCTTGTGTGCTAGTACTGTTGTCAGGGATGGAGGGGACCTACAGTTTTAAGCCGAATCCGAACGGCTAATTTGAGAAAGCACTTTTTCATGACAAGAATTACTCTTGGAGAATTTGTACTCTCAAGCGGCAGTACCCGTGAATAAACTTAAGGTGGCACAGGCAGGGATCAAACCCAAGACCTCTCGCATGACAGTCCAACGCACTAATAGTACCATCATGCCACGGGTACTACGAAATCTGCCCTAGTTTGTCAAAATATAATACTGATCTTACCAGATGCCAAATTACTTAACTAAACTTTTATTCGCCAATAGCTGTCAACTTGGTCCCTAGAGCAGTAGATTTTTCCAGTTCTTTCTAGCATCCTTTGATACTAGAGTAATTTCACATTTATAAAAGTTGATTTTTGATTTTGAAAAATGCTTCGTTAACCTCAATTTTATAGTCGTTGTGTATGCAATTAGTTCGTCGGCGTACGCAGTTGTCTGAGTTAGGTATCCCATCAGCGCGCTGGTGTTAATGCCGAACAAGATCGGCGAGTTAACCGCTACCAACTAAAGACCATTTTTAATATCAAAGATAGATTTTAACAGAAGTTAAAATGCCATTTTTAACAAAAAACCAACTGCTATTAAGCATGATGCCGTAAAGCTTATGTAATGGCGTTCTATGACACACAGCCCATGTTACATTCAAGCATGTTCACATCAAAGTCTTAAATCACTGTATCTTTAAATTCGGCAACGATTCAAGACCAATACCATTCAATACACTTTTTCAAATTTTTAAAAACTTACATAGCAATTACTGTTAAGAAAAATTAGATCAAATCTACCTTAAAAAAAACTTATAACAATGCTGAGATTTGGTGGACAGCTTAATTTAAGTAATTTTTTGGGATAAGACCTTTTCAGAATGCTCCTAATTACTTTTAAAACGAGCCTTGTATCATGAATATCGAGAGAAGTGCGGCTTAGTTTTTAAAAATGACTTAACATTGAACAAGTGAGAATGGGAAGATCCGCAACTGGGTGATACTTTTTCTGATATTTCTGATTAATTTTAAGAGTTATTAAAACTACTACAAGCATAAGTATTGCCCAAAAAAGCAAAATTATTTAAGGTTACATTACAACACTCATTTTAACAAAAAAAATGTATTCAGGTTCGAAGGAATAAAAGCATTGATTCCATTCTACTGTCATTTTTGAAATATGTAATTACGTAAAAGTCATTTCCAGATAATTTTCTAAAAACAAAAATTCCTCCAAAGTTGTACAAAATACAGAACAAATTTGGTTTTCGAGATGGTAGCATTTTCCCTGCAGAACCCTAGAAACTAGGAATTTGTTAGAGAATATTTTTGTGATAAAAATACATCATCATTAATCATTAAACAAAAATAAGAAAAGTGTAGTTTTACAACACTTTCTCAGTTCAACGTTTTGAATTTCGAAACATAAAAATCGCATAATGAGAATTATATCTATTCACACCTTAAAAAAAAACTTAAAATTTTAGAATGATTTGGGTAAAACTAAAATTCTCAAATTAAGGATACGTCTTCCGTAGTTTTAAAAGCGTTTAATTGAAACATTTTTTTGTTTTATTTCGAAATGAGTGTGTATTTACTTTAATGTTGATTAAGATGTATTTGCTTCATTTAAAGCTACGTTGTTAAGCTAAAAGTTTATCTGAATTAATTAGCATTAACCTAACGAATTTGTATAGCCCTAATGTTATGTAGGTACCTGATGATAGTCTATGTACTCAATTAATTTAATGAAGTGTTAATCTAATTCACACCTTGATTTCAAACGGAAAATAACAAATAGTCTAATTTATTAAAAGTGTGAAACACGCCTTGGCTTAAGATTGAATCTCAAAATGTTTAATCCTTTTTTAGAGAGAGAGAGAATTAAATTCATGAACATTTAACTTATTCCAACTTAATTAACAAAAAGTCCTTTATCTTACATTAAAATAATTATATTCTATTTTACGTTTTTGTATTTTGTTTTGTTTTGTTTTGGTTTTTTATTTTTGTTTTTTTAATCCGATACGAAAAGAAAACACCACCGCATCGCACCGACATCAAGTGAATGTTACAGAGATGAAGGTATAAAGTTTCCAACCATTCTTCATAATTTTATTATCTACCTTATCCTGATTGTTAAATAGAAGAGTGGAAAAATATAAAACACAACAATACAAAAGCTTCGAGTGAGGCAAAAAACAAAACCCTCAACTTTCAAGCCAAAAGAGTATACACCTACATTTATCGTAAAATGCTATCTCAAAGGGATTAAATGAAGAAACTAAGCGGATTTAGTTATTTAATTTGCTTTTTTTGTAGTTTATTTATATTTTAAAAGCTTCTCGTTAAAAAAAAAAAATACCAACCATATATGTTTTCATTTACAAAATATACTATTTATTCGTATGCAAAATATACATATGTATATGTATATAAAATGTTTCTATTTTTGTAATGTGCGTAATTGGTATTAATCCAAGTTTCAAGAGTTGAATGGTTTCTGAGAGTTGCTAGATATCACAAATGTGTTTAAGCTTGAATTATAATAATTCCTAGCAATTAAAAAACCAAAAACAAGGAATCTCTTTGAACATAAGTCTTGAACGAAGAGTCTAGTGCTGCAAAAGAAAATTTTGTTTCGTTTTTCAAATAAAGGATCTTCAATCCAAAAAAAGCATTGGATTTAAGAATTGATTAAGAGCTACAAAGTGAAAAACAAAGTCAGCTCTTGAGAATTTCTTGATTTTTAAATATTTTTTTTTCGAACACTAATATGAGACTCTTTTGCTGATTGAAACCTTACGTATGGATTTCAGTTAATCGCTTTACCGCATCAAATATTCTAAATAAATTAAAAATGTTTTTTTAGAACTTTGAATTCAAGTTCACATGATTTTTGAAACATTAAAATCCCTTTTGCAGATTGTTAATTTGCTTATTAGTTTCTATGAGGTCCAATTTTTGGAAATTGGCAATCAATAGTTTTTATAATAACAATATAAGGCTTTTTATGGAAGTCAGTTATTTTTTCAAAAAAGTTGTAAGGTAATAGCTTGTATGTCAAAACCAAACTAACAGGTCATATACATGGCTCGTATATTTTACTATGCAAGGATCTGTTTAAGGCCTGCGAAAAAAATCTTTAGCTAAATCATAAGTTGACTATAAACAATTTGTTAATGGCATGTTTTTTTTAATTATCAACGAACACATTGTGTAGAGTCTACAAATTAAGGTTTATATTCAATTGTAATTTTTAAAATAATTAAACGTTTTTAAGAAACCTTAAACTCAAACAGTGATATTTAAACTGTACGAGTCTGATTACATTTTTATTTCTATTTTTGATTGGTAAAGCTGACAATCTGATATTGATGTATTTCTATTTTGATTTTGATGAAATTTTAAAGTGTTTGCATGTTTTGGAATTGAAATCAATTAGAAAACGTACTTTCTAATTTTGCATGACCGAATTTTAATTTTAATTTTAAATCTTTTAATATTAAATGATTTCATATATGTCAAACTTAAAAAAGTAAGAAACCTTAAAAAAGTAAAACATTTTACAAGTCACGTTGTTTTTAATTCAATACTGTTATTGATCCTGTGCACTGAGTTTTTATTTATAACAAAAGAGCTTGAAATAGAATTGATTTAATTCATAACATATCAGACTAAACTTAAATCAATTGAACCAAAACATTGATTAAATTGAATCATGTTTTTCTTGATGTAACAGCTCTTCATAAAATGGGATTTGATGTGGAATGAAGAAACTTTTGTAATATTGTTGGATAAAAACAACAATATGCAAAAAGGTGTAGAGCATTATTTTCTTAAGCAAGCTTTTACATTTCTCTAAGTACAGCTTTAGTTTGAGAAAAGATCTTTGGAGAACATGTGGTTCAAACAGGATGGCGGCGTCACAAGCCACACAGCAAACGTCACAGCCAATTTATTGGAAACCAAGTTTGGAGAACGTGTTATCTCACAAAATGTCCAGTCGTTTGGCCGCTTCGGTGGTGCAATTTGACGCCGCCGTTAGACTATTTAATGTGGGGCTACGTGAAGTCTATGGTCTATTCCAACAAGCCAGCGATGATTGATGAACTTCGTACTAATATCAAACGTAAATTGCAGCAGTATATTGTCTGATTTAGACTTGAAACCCTTTTAAAATTGTGTTCCACGTCTAGACGTGCTCATGGTGGCCATGCGAAAGAAACCGAGTACCACAAATAATGACATCAAACTTACGTTCACAGGAATAAGAATTTTATTAATATCCAGAACCGTTTTTATTTTATTTAAAAAAAAATTTGTAGCGCTCTTTTTTAAAAAAGCAAAGCTCTCATTTACAAAAAATTTCTGGTATTTTTTTTTTTCCTATGTAAGACACTTTTCATGAAAACTTATTTTGCATACAAAAGACTTGTTGTGATTTGCTTACATAAAACCTTAATGTGTTTCTATACAAGTCAGAAATTAGCTTGTATTAAGTTGATAACTGCTATTTTATTTCAATGAGAATTACTGAAGTAAAATGGAAATCGCGAATGTAAATATTTGAACAAATTTCTGTGCATTTTGAAAGATTTAGAAATGTGCATATCATTTTCTCGTTATCATTAAAAAAGTCATAAAAGGGCTACTTAAACTTTTAATAATATGCTTAATCTATATGACTTCGGAATTATTGAAACTTCTGTATCTTACCTGGTTCGTTCTCCAGATTAAAGTTTGCTTACTTTCTTATTTTTGCTCAAACTATCATGCTTAAGGTTAGGTTTGGTTGAGGGGATGATACCTCTTAACATTTACCTTACTCGTTGCACCAGTGAGAGATAGCTATGAAGAGGTTTGAGACTATAGATGTTGAAATTTTTTAGATGACCAAGATCATCTAAGATGAATTTTTCGGCTTTGTGATAGAGCAGAAACATGTAAAGTGAGACACTATCTCCTCTTTGTCCTCATCCATGCAGCTTCTGCAATAAACGTTTGCAATCTCTAAGTCATGTACAATCTACCAACCAAAATGAGTTGCTTAGAGCGTTTAGCATTAAGCATTGGCCAAATTAGTTTAGTTTGGTGACAAGTGGTCGTATTAGACCATAAACGGTTTGCTTTCTATGTGGTATCATGCTTTAACCTAAGTTTACAAGTAGCTAGAGGTATACCGATGTCGGATTTGTTCCCCATGAAAAGTATAGTTGTTCCATTTTTGCAAGTTCGTCAACTTTGAAGTGCATTGGAATGTCTCCCGACATTTTTATGGTTAAGAAGTTAAACATTTTTAATAAAAGCCAAATTGAAAAAAGGGATTGTAAATATAAAGAAGTTAGGTTAAAAATTGATAAACACAGTTGAAAAGGTTTTATTTAAAATAGCAACTATCATTTCTAAAGTTGTCATCTTTTAACATATGATAAGAGATAAGTAAATTCAAAGAATCAAAACATTTGTTTCGCTCAAGAACAACAGAAAATATTTGTGTTATTCGAGTTTTCATCGATCTTTGGAATTAGTCTCTAACATACAAACTCAAGGCCCTCAAACACCGCTTAAGTCAAATATTTGCTGACTGGATCCTTGGAATGCATCAAAATGATCCAAATGTTTATCAAAGAAATAATTCTACATTACTAACCATAGGTTTTGCATTTATACAACTCAGAAAACACCAGAATGTAGAAGCCTCTCGAAACTCATTGTATCTTTTTTATGTAAGATTTTAGGATTTGCAATGGCGGTGTTATTGTGGAGCTAGGATATGATTTTTTTTTCAATAAGACGATGCTTCGTCCAAGACAACTAATTTTACAAGAAAAGTTTCCTGACCGTGATTTAATACCTTAAACATATTTTATTTATGAATAAGTGAAAGATGAAAATCATGTCAATACTTCACAGTCGGTTTAAGTCCTTTAGGATGGTTTTAGTAGAGTTATCGGAGTCACACTGCAGAAAACGTGCCATTTGGAAATTGAAAATTATTGATATCGGTTTGGATTTTTACAACTATTTTTTAAATATTAAAATTAAATCTGTTATAGGAAGATAAATTTTAGACTTCCTTTAGTATTACATAATTCCACATTGTATGTGAATTCACTTCTTCTATTTCTTTCTTAGTTATCCTCACTGTCTTCAAAAAATTGTCAGCTTTTATTAATTTTATTTTTATGCTCAAAACGTCTGACTCTCACGTCTCATTCTCTGACGAACCTTGGTGAAGAATTTTGCCAACTAAGCGTTTTTATATCTACGAATTATGTTACAGCCTTCCTTTTGAGTGAGGCACGAATCTAATAATATGGTAACCTATCGCTCCGGCCTTCACTTTTCATTTATACAAACTTAAAGAGTGAACATGGATTCTTCACCCCATAGCACAGCCTTCCATTTTTTTAAAGACATTTTGAACACTCATATGATAACACACACTTTTCGACTATGAAATGTATTTCTCAAACTTTGTCTTAGCATTAATGTGATTTGAGGGGGGGTGAAAGCGTCCATATAACCTTTATCCCCCCAAAATTGGAAGGTCTATAGGACTTAGTGTCATCTGTCTGCTGCAAAAAGCCATCAAAAAAGCAGTTAATGTGGGTTGTGATTCCAAATTATCTTACATCTTATCCCTATACTTCTTGTATAGCCTTCTTTGAGCATCAAGGCATGTTAAGGCACGTGTGTTTTTTGTGTAACGAATGTGGGTGTAATAATCTGCTCAATAGAAGCGAATAGGAATTTTAATAATTTTATTTTACTTATATGCTATTAGAAGATTTTCGTCTTAATCTTTGTTTGTGTATATGTATCTAAAGTATCTTAGAAAAATAGTAGTTTGAGACAAGTATCTATCGAAATTTGTTTCCACGGATGTAGAGGAAATGAGACGCATTCAGAAACAATTTCCTTAAAATAAGTTTGGAAGGAACTTGCAAGTCAATGCTTCATAGTGCTTCGATAGTAAAGTGTATATCGACGCTAATATTCTTCTTCTGTATTTTTAAATAAATTTTGAAGGAATACTTTTTTATAACAATACTAAAGTCAATTGTGTGAACACGAAAAATCACTACCAACAGTAATAGAGAACCGGGCCCGGAAGGATGGAGGGGTGGTTTCAAGGATTTTAACATCAAACAAAATATACAAACTATTCCAGCAAGGTCTGGGACTTGACTGAGATTTCCTACATAGCTTGTAGTGTTTTGATATTACATTGCATTTAATATCAAAAATAGTTTCATGGGGATAAGAAATATTATAGCAGCCATTAAACTTTTTTATTTAAACATCATCAGAAAAGGCTTTTCAAAGGTACTGGTGTCGATTGAAGCCTTTTTTTGAAAAAGGACATTATGAAAAACGATTACAGTCATATTAGAAAAATAGTAAATGACAATTTATTTTGATTTTTAGGATACATTATCTAATTTAATTCAATTCATAAACCAATTAATTGATCAATACATTCTGGGAAATTTACTAAAGGGTTTGAAGGTTTATTTTATTAGTCTTCATCTATTTTGTCCTGAAACTATTCATTCAGTACTTCAGAGAGAAAAATAACATTTATTGTTTGCTTTTTGCCATCAGGACAAATTGAAGTCTGAATATTTTCATATGTGGAATGTTTTGTTTAGATTGTGTAAAAAAAACCTTAATAACTCCAATATTTTATTTATTTTGTGTTCTAAAAGAATTCATATAGATTTTTTTTTAATAATACGGATATTTGATATACAATATCTTTTCATCCAAATAATATTTCAAACTTCAATAAGTTTCAATTTCCTGTGGAATATGCACGAATATAGCAAAAACATAAAGTTTATATAAATGCATCGACGCACAAGTACAAGTACTTTATGGTTTGGTTACCCTTTTGGTTAAAGCTGATATGGGCAAACAGTTTCAAATTGGAAATACCATTTTGGAATATGAAGACTGTAGAAGAAGGTTAGGTATACTATATTATTTTGTAATACAGCAGAATCGACTTCTTTATTATTATCCACTCAATACTATTCTGCACTTTTAGTTTTTGTATGCTAGAAGTTTCTTTGGATTTTATACGAACAAAAATATGATATTTGCGAAGTGTTTCAAAATCAACGCAGGATTTGAAATGTTTAACAGTTCTTAAAAGAAATACAGTTTGACAGCTGACATTTGAGGGTAAATAATTCTTTGTTATTGATTAAGGTTTCAAAAGTTGTCAAACATTAGATATTTACTGTCCGACATTTTGTTGGCCAAAATCTATTTACACAGCCAGCCAAAAACCATGCAAACGTTAAGGAAGAAAAAAAAGTCTTATCGTTTTTGAAAGCCCTTCTTGGGTTTTAGTTTTCGACTAAATATTTATTCGATAATTTTTTAGACCGTTCTCATATGTAGCACTAAAACATAATGGTGCAATTTTTTAAAATTCGGCTAAAACTAATTATCTCTCAAAAAGTTTTCAATTGTTCACGAAAACAACAATGCAAAGGGGACAAATTAAAATCTTTTTTAGAAAAATGTTTCAATAACTTTCTATAAGAAGTAAATGCAATCGGTCCAATTTGTAACATTGAACATTTTGATATTCACGACGTTTCAAGGTGCCTAAAATCTAAATAAAAGATTTTTAGAGAGATGCCTGTTTTTGACATTCAGTACATTTTTTATAAAAATCCACCAGTCAAACAAATTAAAATATGCAAAATCTATTACACAAAAAATTGATGTTCGATTTTCGATATCTCTTGAATATTGAAGATATTGACTTCAAAATGATTTCATTCGGTTTTTAATTTTGTTTTATCGTACGGTAATAGCCTTAGAAAAAATCTGTATTTTTACATATATGAAATAAAAAATTTTAAGAACTGCTACTAAAATTGGTTAAAATAGGATAGAAAAAATAAATTAAATTAAGTTTAACTATTTCATCATATGACAAGAAATGGTTTTCGACTCAATTTCTATGAGAAAAGAGAAAGTTATTGACTTCAAATTTTGTATCTCACACAAAATATTGCTATGAATATTTTGCTAAAGTTTTTAACAGGACAAATCGACAAAGGGGATGTTAAGTTATCAGTGTGGTTCGCATCCCATCCTCTTTTTTTTATTTGGTTGATTTTGAATAACAGCTAAGCTTGGTAGCAAACTCTGTATAGCTTTCGATTTCCTTTTAAAAGTTATAAAATGTTTGCATTTTACGAAATCTTAAGAAGAAACCCAATTTTTGAAATAAAAACAAGTGAAAAACTAACTAAAAGAAGTTTTTTTTTTCAAAAATAAATTTTAACAACATTTATAATTCTTGATAAACATTTTACGAAATTTTGATAATCGTCAGTTTGGATCATCCTTTTAATTTATCTCCTATTTTTTGCACTTGATTATTCGTCAAAAAGTATTCAAATCTCACGTAAGATTTAGGACAAAAATAAAAAGTACAAAACCGCAGAAATCATTCTAGCGGTGTCTTTGAAATCATATGTTTTTTTTGACACTGACGACAGTTGTTATTTTCACAGTCGAAAACAGGGACTTCAAATTTTACAATCACCAATCATTTTACCTTTGAACAATCTGCAATTATATCTCCCCAATCATTTGATTGATGTCAATCATTTAAGATGTCATGTATCCTTTTGAAATCTTTGCATTCTTTTAAAGTCTTTACAATCATTATTATATGCACGTGCCTACTTTCCATTAAAAGCAAGGACTTTAAATGAATTCAAAGACTTTGAAAGTATAAATTAAGATCAATATCATAGTTGTGGAGGTTGAATAGTCATAAATCTAGGACTCTATCACAGTAAGGTATTAAAATACTTTGCGAAAAATAATATTGTTCTTGGAAAAGAGGGAACGTGCTCTAATTTAAAGGGAATCTCAAGGACTACATTGCTGAAGGTCAAAAAATTAAGAACGATACTGCACTATACATTTTACTGATAATCCCGCAACTACTTTAAAAGTAACAACAGATTTAAACTTTCCAAGTTCAAAGTTGAAATGTAGTTTTGAGAGAGATTCCTAAAAAACCGTTAGACAAACTTAAGGTATTTGCATGGTTTTCAATATTTAACTTTTAACTTTAATTATCATTTCATGCTATAAATAGTTCATGCATAAAGCAGATGTCCTTTTTGTTCAACAGTTTATGGTGGCTAATGAAGTATTTTCAAGCACAAGTCACTATCAGTGAAAATAACAAATTGTAGATGTAGCATAAAATGTATAGTCCTAAACATATCCCAGAAACTTAAAGCTTTGACCTAGGTTCACATGGCTACATTCATTGTATTCAAGTGATTAAATAAATTTGCCATTAATTTTTATGGGACTGCAAAGTGAGGAACTTGTACTTGTCGCAATCTCGCCCTCAGACAAAACAAAAACGTCTTCTTCACCTAACACAATCCTTAAAGTGTCCATTATTCCCAAAGGTAATGTTTCAATAGAGTGAAGAAGAAAAAAAGAATATTATATGACCTGGAAGGTACTTACATAATAATAAAATGATAAAAAGAATAAGATGTGTTCATATCTGACGCATCAAATGCAAATGTCACAATATTCACCGATGATTCCGCTGCTTTTTAAACTAATGCTGCCACTCAATTGGAAAGTATTGTCATAAGCTTTTTTAAAGTAGTGCAAAAGGAATAGTACTTGAGAAGCTAAAGGATAAGGGGAGATGTGTCATCGTATTAAATTTTATGATCTTATAATCCTTGAGAGGTGAAAGGCAATAAGAATGTGTCTGTTTGGAATTACATTCACTTAATAACTAAAATGTACGACTAGGTCGCACGAACTTGCTTATGCATCGAAAAAGTGTGTTTTAAAACATTTCCTGTATTTTAAGTTTTGAAAAGGTACTTGCAAAAAAAGTTTCTTTTCAAAATTTGTATGACATTTGATTTATCAAACAAAAATAATTCTTTAAAATTTGTATTTGTAAATCCTTAGAGCTTTTTTTTATTAATTTTCAATTCATTATGTAGTATATACAAAATTTAGTTTTAGTTCAAAAATATTTGTAGACTTTTATACCAGAGGTCTTGTTGCTGTTTTCTTTTGACAGTTGACAAATATAAATTACACCATTACTAAAAATAGATAGGTCTTCTTCCACTGCGCCATCACTTGGGTTTAGATTCGAAAACCTTCCGGGCTGGAGCGTTAGTGTCCATTCACCTTACATGACCCAGCCATCTTAGTCGTTGGACTTTTATTCTTTTTGACCTGGTGAATGTTGGTGTATGGCCCGAACAGTTCGTCGTTGTATCTGTTCATATACTCTTCATCGAAGCAGACGGAACATTAAATCACAAGAAGAATTTTTTCTCGAACCGAAGATTCAAGCATCACCGCCATAAATATGAACCGGAATGACCGGTGACCTTAAATGGTTCTGAGACAATTTTGCTATTCGATTGCCTTAGTCGAAGGAATTAGCGATTTTCAAGAGTTTTTCTTCGTTTGATCTCGGTCTGGTGTCGTTTTCTGAATTTGTAGTGATGCCTACGTAAAGAAAGACCTTAACTACCTCAAAGTTATAGCTGGTCATTGTGACGTTTTGTCCAAGACCTCATAATTCAATGTACTATTCTGATGACCTAAACCTATCTTCTCTGCTCCAGCAGTAATGCTCAAAAACGCTAGACTGACATCACGCTTTGATGTTCCTATTATGTCAATATCATCGGCATATTCTAGTTATAAGACGGACCTTTGAAGAATTGTGTCTCTAGTGTTGATTGTTGAGTTCGGTGAGATATTTGCCAAAACTATGCAGTGCTCTATAAAACTGATTCTTATAGATTCTGTTATTCGCGGCCTTAAAATCGATAAAGATATTTAAAGTTCCTGGCTTTTTCTCCAAAATCAGGGGGTAATATAAATATTTCTTCAGACCTTCACATAATATGGCAGAAAGAATTCTAAATGCGATGTTTAGGATATTGATGCCTCTGTAGTTGACACATTTCAGCGGATCTCCGTTCTCGAGTATTAGGCAAACTATGCTGAGATTCCACTCATCGGGCATGCTTTCTTCCGACCAAATTTAACAGATGAGTTGCATACTTTTTACCAAGTCTTACCATGCCTGCTGCTTTGAATAATTCATTAGCGATGCTGCTTCAGCAGCTTTGGTGGACTTTATTTTCAGTTTTTCATTAAGTTTCTTCACTTCATGGTTCTACTAGGATGTTCTCCAGATCGTCCTTACAGGCATCTGCGCGTGGATGTTTTTTTTAACATTTTTTGGTAAAATTTACGAGCCTCATACCTGATCCCACATTTTTCTTCGAAATTGTGGAACTTATGTTTGAAATATATTTGCGCTAGACAAATTTTATGTTAAAAATTCGGAAGTTCTCCCAAACGGCCTAGTAGATTTTTATGAACTTTTCTCTAAAATATTTGTTCTTAGTTTGGCTGTTTTAAATATGAACTATATAATTTTGTTTTATCCCAGAAGTGCTTGTTCTATGTTTGTGTTTGTGTTCTATGCTTGGATAGAACTGTTATTTTGTTTTTAAATGTTTTCAGGAAATAATGAACGGCTTTTAATATTTGTTGGGCACAAGATCTTGTATCGTCTAAATAATATTTGATGATCAAAACTTTCTAATTTTGTTTTGGTTTTAAAAATATTGCACTTTTTTGTAAATTCCATGTGTATTTATAAGCACTAAGAGATTGCATATCAAAAATTCTTCTAAACATATATAATACAAATATTTCAATATACAAATTTAATTAATTTTAGAACTATTTCCGAAAAAGTTAAGTTTTAAGTTTTCTTTTGAGAAATTCAGAAATAATTTGTTTCAAAAGACTCTTCGTTTGTTCAGCAAAGTTGTCCATTGCATTAAATTTAAAATTTTCCAAAAAAATTAATCATAAAGCTAGTTTTTAAGAGTTAATAAAATTATCTTACATTTTTATCGCTGAAAATAGAAAAAATAGAACTGCTCTTTTCCCAACTACTCAACTTCAAGTACTCTTGATTTGCCATGAAATATTGCATACACAAAACCAGCTTAATATCATCCTTCATTTGATAGTCAATTCTCTCGCATGCACTTTGATTCAAGGCTGCATAGCTAAGCTTCGTTAAAGCTTTAAGCCGTCATTTTAGTAGTTTAAAAGTTATAGAGGATATAAAAGGCTAGTCAATCGGAAACTCTAAAAAATGTTAATACAAACACATTTTTCTAAGCACTTTTTACTTTGGTTTATGAACAAAAAATTCAGTAGCATATTGTGTAATATTTCAACATCCCATCAAACCATGGAAAATATTTGTTGGAATATGATGCCGTGTTGAACAACGTATCTAACAACACCATTTTCGTATAGCTATGTGCATTTTACGTCCAGTTTTGCATAATTCACTCGTACGAGTATACATCACACATTTCTGAATGCAAATTCAAAACTATAACAATACCAATAGAACAGAATATAGAGTACATACTTACGAGTACTCTATTTCTATACTCAGCATTTTAGCACATCACAGCATCACCATCAGCATCAGCAACATCACGAGCAGTAGCAGAATTGAAGTAAATTTGACATCGCTAACGCTAACGTCGAAATTTAATGGTTATACATACAAATACAGTCGGTATTTGATGGCGATGATAGGGTCCTTGCAAAACATAACCGCAAACAGCTTCCGGACATTTTGCGGTGGGTTGAATTTCAGTCGTGTTAAAGTTGTCGTTATGTAAATTTATGTTCCAAGTTTTGCTGATCATATAACAAAATACTGTACAAAACCACGGGCGGTCGTGTCGGTCGATGCATCTGACTTTGTTTCATTCAATCTCAAATCATCTATTTTTCATTGTTTGATTTTATGTATTCAAAAATCGTCAGATAAAAAAGAAGTAATAGTACAAAAACACAACAACTGATGGTCGTTCAATGTTAGCTAATTTGTGGCTAAGGGGTTGATTGATATTTTCCTATATAGATATTTGTTGTTGTCATTTGAGTATGAGTATCAATACCTTAGGCATTATAAAATTATGAATTTTTGTGTAATTTACCTCTGATGCTTCTTCCTTGCGGAAATTTAAATCTGCATAATTTATTTTAATTTAAAATTATTTTCGATTTTCGATGGGAAAATTATGGGGTTTTGTTTGTTAAATAATTAAGTTTTTATTTATTTATTTTGTGATTAGTTTCATATTGGTAAAGTAAACCAATAAAATGTTTAAATAAATATGTATATAAATATAAAAATCAAAGTGACATCTGTTTTTTTTATCATTATCTCGGATTTTTCAGTAATTAGGTCCAATTCACTCAGAAATTGAAGTAAGGGCGGATCCAGACTTTTAATCTGTCTTGCAAGATATGGTCTAACTTTTTTATTTGGATGACTCTTACATATAAAAACATTCCAAGATTATAACAGTTTTCTAAATATGCCATATTTAAGAGCTAAATTACAATAGTTTAGATGGTTTTTGGTACACTTAACGCTAAAATGTGCGAAATTGTGTTGAATACGTTTTAACACAATTTCGCACTTTTCCAATAATTGTAGTTTCAATTTCCAAAAATAGTATATTCTGTTCTTGAAGGCATTTCTATAGATGCAAAGAACTCTACAAAAATATAGCTGAAAAAAACCCAGAAAATTAGAGTTTGCCAGAAAAATGTGATCTTTTTTCATAGGAAAATAAAAAGAATCTGAAATGAAGAATTGTATGGCGTTATCAGTCACTTTTGTTGTTTTTTGCAACATTTATATATGGACTTAAAATTCGTGTTTGAATCTTAGTTCTAAAGCAATCAAAGAAAGTTCTCTTCAAAAAGTAAATTTCTTTAATTTTTTTAAGATCTTAAAAGGTTTTGTATTTAATAGAAAAACAAATTTGGCAACAACTTTCTGCAAAAATTAATCAAAAATGGATTTGGATGACCATTGGTCCATGCTGAATAGTGGTCGATGACTATCGTATCGATTCCGAATCAAGTTATCAGCAGCCTTGGAAATGTCAAATTGGGTGCCTGGAATCATGTTATTCGTACAAGCTAGAAATATTAGAATGACCATTACATCAATTTACTAAAAATTTTTCAATTTGCAATTTTATTCTGCAAATTAGGTTTGAACAAACGCAAAAAGGAAAATATTTAATTGAAAAGTTTCTCTCTTTACAAAATTCATATTTGCACTTAATGAGCAAAACCTAAAATTTACTTGGCAAATTTTAAAAATACGAATTAATTGCAAAGTTGTATTTTAAATTGATGAAACATTTTTACTTTTCACTTTTCAAATAGTGTCTGAAAAATTGAAAACTGCAAACAAACACTTGCACTTTTACTTTGAAATTACTTTTTTACTTTGAAAGTTAAAAAGTAAACAGTTGTACTTGAATAGCGAAGCTCGACAAGGAAGCTACCTGAACTTCATTGTGCTCCATTATTACCGTCATAATACATTTGAATAAATAATTGCTGTCTATTCTATTGCATTTTTAACAAGGAAACTAGTAATTGATCAACCCTTTAAAATTAAGTGACTGTAGTGCGTTGGACTGCCATGCAAAGGGTCTTGGGTTTAATCCCTGCTTGTGCCACCTAACTTTTTTCACGGGTACTGCCTTTTGCAATAAATTGACGAATCCTCTAAGAGTAATTTTGTCATAGCAAAGTGCTTTCTCACATAAGCCATTATTGGGATTCGGCATATAAACTGTAGGACTCTTCCATCTCTGACAACATTACTCGCACACAGGAATGGTTGAGAGTTGTAAGTCACTAGGCACTGGTTCTTCATGGACTATTGCGCCACCTAATTTATTTATTATAAAATGTAATACATTCTTAATACCATATACCATATTAAAGAAAATAATATTTTGTCCCAAATATTACCTAAGTATTCATAATTTTTGTACTTAAAACCATAATTAAATCTTAAGTTTCTTATTTCTAAAATAATTTTCTTGCTTTGAAAGGAAAAATTTACTTCCAAGAATTTGAAACTCATTTCAAAGAATATTTTATTTAGATTTTGAATTATTAGAGAGAATCAAAATTGAATATAATTAAAAATAAATTTAACTATTCATTGGAAACATAAGCTCTGTGAAGACGTAGATCGTGATTTATTTATTTTAAAAGAAATTTGATAATTTCTAAGTTTTAAACAATAACAAAATTAATCAAACATTTAAAAACTTCTCTATTGTACCAAGTTATTAAAGAAAAATAAAAAGTTATATTTTTTTATTTATTTTATAGCGGACGTGTTTTAAGTTCCCGCCGAGAGAGCAGTGCATCCACAGGACCCCCATCTACAGACCCAATAGGAAGTATTCACAATCTCCAACTAGATATAATGGATGACATAGTTCAGTCGAGAAAAGCCCGCTTAAAACTATGGACAACAAGCAATGAGAAAGTTTGTGAAGTTGAAACAGTCAATGAAACTGGAGCCAGCACCCAACAAAGATACACAAATCGAAGATATTCTGAAGTCATTCCCGCCGGTGTGTCACCAACTCCAGCCTTTAGACGCGCCTCTGAACATCCAGCAATAATTTCCCCATGCCTTCTGCCAAACTCACGAACTCCATCGCAGCGAAAGAAAAAATCACCTGGTGTTGGTTTCCTGGGAAGCCGCACAGACTTGAGCACAATTTTTAGTAATTTGACATCATCCGCCATTGAGATACACAAATGTGACGAATCCCCCAGTTTCTCAAAGACTAAAGCCAGTCCCGGTGGCTCATCAAATCACAGTACAACCAGCAACACACTCGATCCCAATGTTGGACGGTCCACACGATCTAATAGCTTCGATGTGTCACTTCTGCAAAATGCCAAACAATTGGTATCAGATGCCGAAGACAAAGGAGCCGCTCTATCAGGCTGGTTCACCAATCGACACCAGCCCATGGCCCGCAAGAAGAGCATTCGAAAGAAAAGCACAGCCATGGCAATGTCAAAGGATGTCCTAGAAAGGCTACAGAACAAAGACATCCTCAAAGAGAAACCCAAACCGAAGCCAAAATCAAAATGGGACTCAAAAGGCGGCATGATGGACCCTACTGTTATTGGATCAGCCATTGAGGGCTTCCTGCGAAGAAGCACAGGCACTACATCCTCATCGTCGAGCAAAGGCGCCGTACCTAAGGACCGAGGAGCGCGAAGTAGAATCCCATCGACAGCAAGAGCCACAATGAACTGGTTTAGCAGAACAGAAGAAGATGACAGCAAAGATACGTGCGACACATCCCTCTGCTCCACACTCAAGGATCTCTTTGTCAAATAATTGTCAATGAATTTAAGTTTTAAAGTATAATGAGATGAAACGATATCAATCTTCTTCAAACAATCTGCATCCGGCAGCATAACGAAGATGAAACTCTTGGATTATTATTATTGATATGAAATTTCTCTGATGCGCAAATTTTACAAATAAATATATAAATAAAATATGTCTGGCAGCAGCGCAGGATATAAGGACATAGAAGTAAGGAATTTTTTTTAATATTTTTTATTTTTCATCAGTCAACACAAAGAAATAGAAATAAAAATAAGAAAGAAAATGTGATTAGGTAAAAATGCTACGAGAGTATGGTGTATATGTATATGGTACTTGTATATCAGTCTTTTATCGGGGAGAATAATAAATAATGATAGACGCCATAATAATACTTATTTAGTTGATATATTTTTTTACACATTTTTATTAGTATCCTTTGTCAAAAAATGATAATACAGATAACTTAACTAATCGCGTAATAGGTCTAAATTGATATTAAACAATATAAAAATAAAAACAAAATATAACAAACCAAACAGAAAATGAGTACATATTTAAATAAAATATACTACGAGTATAAATAAATAATTATAAATTAAATGTAATAATTGTTGTATAGAGAGTAGCAAAACAAAACAAAGACACCTTTATTATGTACAATGTTGATGTTGTGTGTGAAACTGTCTATAAACAAAACAGAGATGATAATTTATTAATTTTATTTGTATAAAATATATGAATTTTAAACTATTTTAAGGATATGGTATTAAATACAAACAAAAAAGCAAAGTATCAAAACATAAATTAGAATCACGTAACGTAAATATACATAAATAGAAATATCAGACTTAATACAAAACAACACCAACTTTATCCATCAATATTCATTTTTGTTTCCTTTTATTTGAAACTAAATATATCTACTTTTGTTATATATTTCTAACTTTTCAATAAGAACTCATAACATTTTCATCACGTTCAGCATACAGCATAAGAGTCAGAGTCAATGTTTGAGGCTTTTGTTTTCGAACTAATTAATTTTTCTATAACAAACTTATATCGGTTTCTAAGATTTATGACTTTTTGCAACCATTTCGACATAGTACAACATATTTGTATCCCAATCCTTTCAACATTTTACTGAAACGTAATGCGTTCTGCATAACGCTTTTATATGTGTTCACATATGTATAGAAGTGTACCCCAAATAGAATCGTTATTTTGGGTTTAAGTTTTCTGAAGAACTAATATTGCACAAGTTCTTATGTTGTCTCAATAATATTTCATTGATCAAAAATGTCATTGTTATGTTAATAAGCTCTAAATAACTGCATAACAAAAATATTTTTTTAAATCAAATTGAAACATTTTATATGCAGGGTTATCTTTTTAATGATATAGATAACTTTATAGTTCGAACTTTATAATAAAAGTTTGAACGTTGAGATTATGTGTGACCACCACTAAAATTGTTGCAAGCATCGATTCTTTTGAGGAAATTTTCGACCACTTTTTGACATTGGGCGTTATCTCAGTCATACCATGACAAATGTTGCTTTTAAATGCTCAAGAGTTAAAGGTTTATCTTTATATACACTGTATTTCGCGTGGCCATGCAGAAAAAACCCAGCCGTGTCAAATCGCATGATCCACAACGAAAAATAACATGGCCAGGAAATGTCTCTTGCAATAAGGCCATATTCGTTTGAGTTGTGTAGCATGTGGAACCCTTTTAATAAAACCACATTTTTTTTAAGTCGTCGGTTATCATATGACCACAATTCTCCGAATTGACGGGGACAGTTGTCATCGTCGTTTTAGAAGAATTAAGGTCCAATCACACCTCCGGACCAAAAAACCCACTAAACAGTGACTTTTTGTGGATGTAATGACCTTTCTACCCACCGACACTGAGTGAGGAATGTGCTTTGTCGCTGAAGAAAATTCTGTTCGAAAAATCTCCGTCCCACTTTATATGGATGTAGATGTATATCCAAATGCAAAATACTCATAATGTGCCAAAAGAAAATCCTAATTCCTGAGGACTACTAGGAATCGACAGATTCAAGTCATAACAGCAGCGATATTTTCAGTGGTAAGAAACGAAATGATGATGCACAGGCCTTAAAATATCTGTAACCAATCCAGTCTCTTTAAATTTTGCCCATTGCTTGCGTAGTTGGACGATTAATAAACCTTAATATCCTGTTAAAGCACGATATGTAGCTGTGGCATAATCACCATTTTTGTAGTAGGTTGTAACCGTTCTTATACGTTGTGCAATAGTTAAGCAACTTTTGTAAATTACATACTTCCAATAGAATTAAATTGGTTTAACAACTTAGTTCGATCGATGTCGAATTCCAGCTCTATACTTTTGAAACCGCAAAATGGGTAACCCGTCATAATATAAAAATTAATAATTAAAGTCACTGGCGTTATTTGTTCATGGGATATTTTGGGTTAACCAAGATTAACTTTTTACTAAACTTGGATGGAAAAAAGACCCAACAGTTCTTTCTGCATTATTACCTCTTAACACAATTTATTTATAGTCAATATCTATACAGGTTCTTGATATATGGACGACGATAAAAGCTTTCGAACGTACTGACGTATAAATCAACGTACACATGTACGCCATACAACTCCCTTAAAATCTCTAACTTAGATTCTAGGCATTTTAAAACTTGGGAAATGTTAAAACTTTCAATTTGACAAATCGGATCGATTACAAAAACTTTGTATAGGAAGTTAATAAAAATGGAAGGATCGTATACCAACAGAAATATTTTCATAACTTCCCATGGGAGACATTCATAACTCAAAAAATGTTACCATTGCTACTTTAATCCTGAATTCAAGAGTATTCAATATTAATTATTTAAAACAAATAAAACTTTTTAAATAAAAGTCTAAATTGAACTTAACTTGTTTCCTTTTTACCAAAAAAACAGTTAAAAGAAGAACACATACAATATGTCTTGCTGAAAGGAATTCAGCTTTATCCGAATTGTTTCATAGTTTAGTATTTGTTTTGTTTTTTACTGGACATTTTTTGACGTTGAAAATAAAATGGTTGAATGCAATAAAAGTCATTTAAAATTATGGCGACAACGTAGTCTCTATTTAATTATTTAAATACCATGGACAATAGTTTTTAAACTAGATTTTAAATCCAAAAAGTGCTTTACTTTGATTAATTTATAAAGTGTTAATATCGTTAATTAACTTGGTCACATATATTTTGAATGAATTTCCCAAAATGTTTAAACTTTTATAAACCAGAAAGTGTTTATATCAAATTTAAACTCGAAAACTTTTTCGGCTGATATTAAATTTTATATTGTTTCTTTTGCTTGTTTTTCACACCAAATATATAACAAAAGAAGGCTTTTTCTTTTATGCGAGGAAAGAAAATAATAATTTACCAACTCTCAACACGCTCCACTACCGCAACAAAAAAGAGAATAATTTGTTGAAAATTCAATAAAATAAATAAAGTGCGTATACGCCCCAGTTAATCATTCTTGAAAGAGAACAAAACTCAACTTATATAAGAAATAAGTTACAATATTAAAGTTGACCTTAAAGTCGAGCATTTTTAAAAATACTGAAATAACAGAACAAGCTGCTTAATTGAGATTTATTGTGAATAGTATTTCGTTGTGTCATAAATATTAAAATTATAACACGTACAAAAAACTTTCAGTATACATAATTCCTCATTTTCACATCACAGAATTTCTTACATTGACTCGGCTAAAGTATTGAAAACAAGACGGTACGTACATAAGCACTCTTCGAAGCAAACAAAATTTATTTGACAAATACTTCTTGAAATTTGGAGAATTACTCGCATTGTCCGGAAATTTCCGCATTAGAAATCTGAAATAAATCAATTCCGGACTATATAGTTTCCTGAATATTGACTTTTATTCCTAAGCATTATATTCTTCACTCTATTCCTTATACCGGCGGCGCCGGTGGCGGCAGTGTGTACAAACATCTGTAATACGAACATAATCTATCAATATAAATCCGATTTTGCCGACAACTCTATTATTTGCTGAAATCAATCAAATCGGTCCACTTCGTTGTGGTTTAACTGAGTTCTGAAAAGCAAAATTCTTAGCAAGAGCTATATTGAACTCATCACATCAAAATTTATTGCCAAAATAATAAATCCATTCAATCAAACAAGAAAACCAAACCAAACCAAACTCACTGTAATAAATAAGTTAAACAAGGACTCTTGTGTACTTATACTATGTAGTTTGAGGGATTTGAGTTGGATGACTTAATCTGAACGACAAGTGGGTGCTTGACGTCAAGACTCGACTCGACTCACAGGACGGACATAAATGCTCTCTCACGAAGTAATTGGACTCAGATATGCTTTTTCCTGTGTTATAAGGATCTTTTGCAACTTGAATTCTTGTATGTTATGTATATGTACATAGATAATACGCACAAAACTCAAGAACTCAAAGGTTTTTCTTTTGCAAAATAATTTCTAAGTGTAGGTGTTCTTCTATGAGATATCATCAGACTATACAAATCGAACGTCAATTTTTATTTCGACATGGCACTCTGATTCTGATTTTACCTTAAGCAAAAGGATATTCGGATGTCCTTGGACAGTTTAATACTCGATAATGGTTTTCAGTTTTCAGTATTTTCGTTGAATTTAAAAATGTATATATATAGACTCGCACAAATGTATATACCTTTGAACACTGCTACTTGAAATCGATTGCGATTAGCTCAACCATGCGCTACTTATATAAATTAATTTATTTTATATGAACCGTTTCAAATTTTGATTTTATCTGCTCGAATAAATTTGACTTTAATCAAAAGAAAATTTTAATAAACTCTCAAAATTACTTAAATTTTAAAAGTAAACAGACCTTCTTGTAAATTAAGAACAGTTGAAAAACATCCATCTTTGCTTTTTTTTTAATAAAAACAATTATGAAAAATTCAGTTGATAAGTGTATAAAAATAAATAATAAAATAGTAAAAATGTACCTAAGGACAATCCTAGTTCAAAACAAAACATACATAAATAATATAATGTTGAAAATCATATGTACGTATAAACTTTTAATTTTTCAGAACACTTGACTTTTTCAATTACTGTATGCTTTCAAAAGCTTATGGCATAAATGTAACATTGAACAATCATATCATAAATAAAAGAAAATAATTTAAACAAAATAAAAATAAAAAAACAATCCCACCAATTTAAATAGTATTTTTTTTTTTCAAATTATGTTTGAAATGCAAAATGTACCAGCTTCATAAAATAAATATTTTCAAATATATAAAAAGAATGTTTACATTTTCTTGTTAAATATCAAACATAAATAAAGTATTCAATTAAAAATTCACAGTAAATGAAAAAAATATCGATTAAAAAAACTTAAAAACTTTTCATGTCAAAACTAAACATTAAGTTTATTGAAAATTATTACTATTCGAATTGTTTGAATAATTATTTATACATTTTCATTTAACTTACTTACTGCTTGATAAATGCAAATTTGTTTGTTATTTTTAAATTAGATCTTTAAAACTCAGAGTCAATTTTATTTTATTTGGTATCAGACTTAGTTGGCTCAAGTTAAAATAAAATTTTTGAACACTATTTTTATAAGATTTATGAAGATATAAAACAATAATTTAAAGATTTTAGATTGTTTCTATTGTAGTTCAGAAAAAATTGTTTAAAAAATGTGTTGACTCCAATGCCAATTTTTGTGGAGGGCTTATTATGCACACAAAAATGTATGGAGTTAGTTACTTCAAAAATACAAGTTAATTAAAATAAAAATTAAAATCAAGGCAAGATCATCAAAAAACATTACTTAAAGTTGGTAAAAATTAATTTTCGACTGAAATATCTTATCAAAATTGTAGATTATGGCTTAAAACCAAATCCTATATGAAATATTGTTTTCAACATTCGGTTAAATTTTGATAAAAAGCGAATTAACAGATTTCTTACAAAAATTAAAAACCTAAGAAAAACATTACTTAAACTTGGTAAAAAATTACTTTCGACACAAATATCTTTCCAAAAATTAAAAAATTGGCTTCAAACTAGTTTTATGTCACAGCCAATAATGTTTTCGATGTTCAGTAAATATTTATAAGATTCCAGCAGTCAGTTTTTTCATAACATAATAAAATTTAAAAAAATAGTACCTCCTCAAAATTGGTAAAAATTGATGTGCGATTCTCGATATCTCGTGAATAATAAAACATTTTGACTTCAAATTTATTTCATTCGACCAGTTTGTATTTGCTTATGTAAGAAATAAATATTTTTAAGAAGTGCTTGTGAAATTAGTAAAACTTAGTTTTCGGATAAAAATCTAGTTAACAAGAATAGATTTTGTAAATCAAACTATTTTATAATATGCAAAATATTGTTTTTAATCTTTATTTTTCTTAGAATAGTTGAACTGAAAACTTTTCAACAAAACTCGATAACCTGCAAACGTTCTTAGCAAGACAAATCGACAGACAGGGTGGGAAGTTATCAGCGTGAGTCGCATCACAGCCTTTTTTTAAAATATGGTTTTTCAGTTTTAATGTTGGACCCAAATTAATGCATGCAATAATTGCCTAGTATTGTTTGTAGTAGCTATGATTGAACACACCATATGAGACTTGTTTACTTTCAAGGACCTCGAATATCTTAAATTATTTATCAATCAAACTTTTATTTATGGCCAAATTTAAATATTGCTGCAGTTAAAAAAAAAAAAGAATTTTTTATCTTTTTGAAAATAATAAACTTGTTTGATTTTAACTTTGGATCCTAACTATTTTTAAAGGCAGTTTTAAACGAAATTTAGAATTTTTTTATTTTGAAAGCATCTTGGATTAAAATTCTCTTTTCGTCATAAGTTAGTTGAACATCGCATTTGTACAAAAACTTATAATTATTCTGAGGCATTTTTTTTTGTAGTACCCGTGGCATGATGGTTAGTGCGTTGGACTGTCATGCCAGAGGTCTTGGGTTCGATCCCTGCCTATGCCATCTAAAGTCTTTTCACGGGTACTGCCTCTTGCGAGGAATTGACAAATTCCCCAAGAGTAACTCTTGTCATGAAAAAGTGCTTTCTCAAATTAGCCGTTCGGAATCGGCATATAAACTGTAGGTCCCCTCCATTCCTGACAACATTACTCGCACACAGGAATGGTTGAGAGTTGTAAGCCACTAGGCCCTGGTTCTTCATGGACTGTTGCGCCACCCAATTTATTTATTTTTTTTTTATAATTGAGCCTTTATGCCATTAATGTACCAGTCTTTTAACTCTTAAATTGTTGCTGGCTTATCGTACACCTTTTATTTCAAATAACCCCGAAGAAAGATGTCCAGAAGTATCAAATTACATGATCTTGACGATCAATTGATGACCAATTGACTGCCATCGCGTGATATAGCATGTCCATTGAATTTGTCATGCAAAAGAGCCATTGTTTCGTCAGCTGTGGCCGCCCGAAATAGTTACTCCTTGTGGTTGCATTGGTTTTTCGACAATAACTTTTGGATTATTATTTGCCCAAATGTGGCAATTCTTCTTCATCACTGAAGATGATTTTTTTCGAAAATTGATCATCCATTTCTTGCCACCATTCTGACCATTGACGTTACTTGAAGCGGTCAGGAGGCTTTAGTTCTTGAGCAAATTGAACCTTGTTAGCTTGTAAATTCAATTCTTTATGCAAAATATTCATCACCGACGACGTGCGTGAGATGTGCAATTATTGGTTACGACGAAAAGTTGAGGTGCACTGTTGTTTTATTTTAAATGCCCGTTTAACTCAAATTATGAAGTGCACGGAATTCAGAAAAAAAATTGACATTTTGGTGTGATTCACATTCAAAATCTTCTTTTAAAATTAAACCACCCTTTCTTGTAACGTAATTTTGAATGAAATAAAATCCACCAGAAGTCAGTTATTGTATTTTCTTAAGTTTTCTTAAGTTGTATCCGAGCCGATAGTTTTCACAAATTTAAGTGATTTTTTTTAGTTTTCTTTTTTAAGGAAAAAACAACAAATAATTTTTGTTTTTTTAAATGTAACCAGCTGCTTAAAAGGTCCTTTATAATATAACATCATTTTGAAGTTAATATGTTTTTTCCTTTCTAAAAATTTAAAGCACTTTACACAATTTTTCTGGACTACAACTTTTTAATGAAAAAACACAATTTGTATTCAATTTACATTTGCCAGTATCTACAAATTGTGTTCAGAAAACTTATGTTAGTAATTTTTCTTCTCGTTTTAATTGAATTTTTCTATATTAAAAAGAAATTTACAAAAATGTTTCAAATATAATATTTATGAAAGTTTATCGTTAAATTGAAATTGAAGTAAAACATTAATTAATAACTAGAAACATAACAAAGTTAACACAACTAAGCTTAATGTTTAAAATAAATCCTTTTCTTACTTATTTATGAGACTGGTACAAAACAAAAAGAGAGAAAGAAAAACAATTCATGCTTTTAATGTTCGATATTTAAGAAATTAAAAAAAAATCGTTATATCTATATAAGTACTACATATATATATTTTTTGTATAAACTTTTCTGTAAACAAATTTTTAAAATAATTCATTTTTGCCAATCAGTGAAAACTAAAGTTAACTACAATTTGTTAAACATTTATAACTAAATAAAAAGAAAACAAAAAAAAAACTATTATTAAAAATCAAAAGATTTTGACAAAAAAAAAAAATATTATAAACTATAACAAATTCTTACAAATTATGTAGCCAAGTGTTTGCAAAATTTATCTACACATTATATACATACATATATTTGTATTAAAACCTGACAATATGCAAAATGGTTATTACCTTCCTGTTATTTAAAAAAAATAAAAATATTTATTTATAAGTTTAATAGAAATATTTTTCTCAACAAAACAAAAAAAATAAAATACATTTTTGTAAATATATAAAAAAATACTTTCTACGGATTTTTATCAATGTTGTAGAATATTAAAAACTAGATACAAATAACTATAAAATATATTGTTGTACGCAGCTTGTTTGCATAATGATTACAATTATTGTTATGAGTAATGTCATATCAAATGAAAAATTAAAAGAATTATATAATTGTTGCAATAAAAATAAATGTTACAAAGTTCTTATATATATAAATAAAAAATAAAAAAACAAAATATATAAGTGTCTAAAATAACAATTTCACTTTAGAACAAAAAGAAAAAATATATAAGAATATAAATTTGTATGTAGAAAATATAAAAAAAAAGAAAATATTAAAATAATTCTGTCTCTGTTAAAGTTTAGTTGAAAAAATAAAAATTAGAAAATGTATATTTCCAGATTCAAACTTATTTAGTTGGCTTTTAAATCGAAATTTAAAACAAAATTGACTTTAACTATAAATGTTAAAAACTTAGTAGTTTTTCTTTTCCTTTAACGATTTTTTTATTTATCACTGTAATAAAAAAAAAATTTTTTGTTGAAATTAATCGAATTTTAATTGGTTTTAATGTCATCAAATAACAGAAAGAAAGTCCGAATCACAAATTATCAGCATTCAAAATGACAAATAAGAAAGATCTCAAACTAGATTTATATTTCTTAAATTAGTCTTCAAGGTTCATCCGGAAAAAGTAAATACAAATGAAAAAGTTTCAATTCAAATCTTTTTCTCTCCAACCCTATCAAATTCCAATTTTTTGGTACAAGTACAATGTACGCACATATGTACATACATATATGTATATGTATATTGCTCTTAAATTTAAGACGAATATAAAAAGTAAAGATTAAATCGATTTTGACGGTTCTTTTTCCAAACATGCGTATTATTAAAAGTAATTTAAATATAAATTTATTGCATGAAGTGAGCAATATCCTTTTCTTTGACATTTTATTTTAACTGTGCTTGAGAAAGTTTCTGCAGATGTGAATGCTTCGTATTTATATAAAAACATGTCTATCTAGTATCTATATACTTATACAGGCTTTTTATGTCTGTATGAGGAATAAGAATATACGAAGCTAAAGTAAGCTTACCCAGTCGTGCAGTATATTTTGATTTATTTATTTGCTTAACTGTTAAATGAAGTTCCTATTATATTAAACATCCTGGAGGCAAATTTTCGTTCTTTTTTTCTTACCTGTATTTCTAAAATCACGTCACGGAGAAAGAAAACTCATTATAATATAATAATATGACAGTAACTTCTCTTTTTTATTTCCTGAAGCTTTTTATTATGATTTTTCATAAAATTGTGACATCAAAATAACCAAGCAGTAAGGACAAATTCAGGGACGGTTTTTATTTTTTGTTGAAAAAAACGTGCTGGGCCTTAAGCAAATAATTTATATCGGATGTACATTATATTATGGAACTATGTATGCAAGAAAATCATTCAAGGACTAAATGGAAATTCATTTATCTTAGAGTTCTCAAATAAGTTAATTCCTTGAAGACTTTGCAATGAATTCTTATTTCTAAAAAAAATAATAAAGGCACTCTTCTTTTTTAATCTTAAATCAAAGACAATTCGTAAAACTATAATAAATAAATATTTATTCTGAATCATAAACTCAGCTTTCAAAAACTTTTGTGATGCATGAAAGTTTCGCAATAGGTCTATAATTACTAATTTCAGTTTTATTGCATTGTTTATGAATGGAAAATATAAATGAATTTTTCCATCTATATATATAAAAATCAATGCCACTTTTCGTTGTAATGTTATAACTCAACAATGCCTTAACCGATTTGGCTAATTTTGGTCTTGCATTATTCGTGGAAGTCCAGAGAAGGTTTGCACGTAAAGAAAATTTAACATCTTTCTATACTCCTATATACAGCAATTTGTACTAATACGATTTTTTGATTACCTTGGGAATGTAGAACGAAGCTGTAAAAATAATTGAAGATATGTGTCTAACGGTTGTAAATAAAGCATTAGCACAATTGGATATGACCGCACCAAATCGTGAGATACATAATTTTTTTCATCGTGAATTGCACCGTGAGCAGGAGTTCAATTTTAATAATTTACGTTTATTTGTACAATAGAATATTACCAAATTGAATATTCAACAAAAACATGTGTATGACACAATCATACAAGCTGTTTCCAATAGTGCTGGTGGATTATATTTCTTGGATGCACCTGGTGGTAACGGCAAAACTTTCGTTGCATCATTGATTTTAGCGTCTATTCGATCGGAACAGAAAATTGAATTGGCACTTCCATCTTCGGGAATTGCTGCTACATTATTAGAAGTTAGTCGGACCGCACACTCTGCATCAAAATTGCCATTTAATATACGAGCGAGTGGAACTCCAACTTAAAATATTCAAGAAATTCTGCTATGGCAAAAGTTCTGCGATTAACGTTAATTTTTGTATGGGATGAGTGCACAATGGCGAATAATAAATTAATAGAAGCATTTAATCGAACAATGCAAGATTTGCGCGGTAATCAACAGCTGTTTTGGTGGTGCTCTGATATTGCTTTCAGGGCACTTTCGTCAAACTTTATTGTCATTCCTCGATCTACTCCTACAGAGGAAATAAACGCCTGTTTGAAGTCATCAGTTCTTTGGAGATATGTATGAAAATTGAGACTGAACAGTAATATGCGTATTACCTACATAATAATGCAACTGCATATGAGTTTTGAAAACAATTGTTAGAAATTGGGGATGGGAAAATACTTATCGACAGTACCAACGGATTGATCACTTTACCGAACAATTTTTGTACAATTGCGCAATCTATAGATGAGTTGATTTAATGTGTTTCTCCGAATATTCTTCAGAATTACATACATCATGATTGCTTGAGAGAACGCACCATTTTAGTACCGAAAAACAATTATATCAATGCCATTAATTTCCAAATTCAATCGAAACTGCCAAAGAAGTCAGGACATATAAATCAATTGACAGTGTTATGAATCAAGATGAGGCAATTTATTTATTATTTTTTATAATTATTATTATTTATAATTTTATTTAGCTGAGTTTTCAAATTCATTGGAACCAGCTGGTATACCACCACATTGCTTGAATCTGATAATTGGTTCTTTGATTATATTAATGCAAAATATTAATCCACGAAAACTGTGTAATGGCACCAGATTGGCAGTGAAAAATTTATTGCCAAATTTGATTGAAGCTACAATCTTAACTGGTAAAGTAAAAGGATAAGTGTTTTTGATACCGAGTATCCCTATGATTCCAACGAATATGCCATTTTAATTCAAAAGATTACAATAACCTGTGCGTTTATCATTTGCGATGTTCATAAATAAGGCCCAACGGCAAACACTTCACGTTTGCGATGTCAATTTGGAGGAATCAGTATTCCAGAGTCGGTGTCCCCAACTGTTTATTTATTCATGCCCAAAATGAAAAAAAAAAATAAAAATATTGTTTATCCAACTTTTTTAAACTAACCCATATAGCCCACCATAGTAAAGGTTTCCAATTCTTTTTTATTTATTACTTTTTACTCTTTGCTGATAAATATAATATAAACAATATATTTTTGAATAGTTAGCAATTTAAAATATTTTTCTTTGTTTGAATTAATGAACTTAATAATCATTTTTTTTTATTACTATGCCTCATACGTAGCGAAGCATGTACCGAGCCGCTAGTATAATATAAGGAATCACACCTTGAGAATGCATACATTTTTTTAGAACATTTGATGGCACCAGGGCTAAAGTTTTCTTTGAAGCTAATGATGTAGTGAGGATCAGGATCTTGGAGATGTTTAGTATAAGATTTTCTAAAGTATTTAACTTAAGTATTAAGCGAATAGATTTGTTCAAGTATTTATCAAATATTTTTGTTATAGTTGTTGGATCTGACGAGATTATGTTGAACAAACTCATTTAAGGTGGAAACCCATCCGATTTTCGATCGACATTTATAAACTTGAAAATGCCTTTTCATCAGAAAAAAGTTTATTTTCCATTTGGTTATGGTATTTTTTATAAAGGCATTCACATAATTTAGAGCAAGAATTATAGGCGAGAAGATAGTTGTTACAAACTGCAAAAAGATCGGGTATTTCTAGGCTACGGAGCTCTCTGTTTTAAAACGGGGGAGAAGATGTGAAAACTTTTTTGCGAAAGAATTATACTGATTCTTCAATACAGTATGAGAGAATGAAATAAAAATAATAATAAAAAACAATTTTTAAGCACAACAAATGTCTTCCGTATAACATTTCAACTACAACAATGATCCTTAAAATATTATATTATATAATACACTCTATCGACCGTGCTTCGGTCCATAGCAATAGCAGTCTTTTTTAACCGATATTTGAAAACTGCCTTTCGCAGAGAAACTTTAATCTTAACGAATAAAAATAAATAAAGAATTGATAAAAAAATATAAATTAATAAAATATAAAATAGTCCGTAGAGAACCAGGGCCTAGAGACTAACAACTCTCAACCATTCCTGTGTGCAAGTAATTTCAGGGAGGGAGGAGACCTACAGTTTATATGCCAAAAAAGAATTACTCTTTGAGAATTTGACAATTCCTCGCAAGAGGCAGTAAAGTGAATAGAACTTTAGTTGGCACAGGCAGGGATCGAACCCAAGACCATTGGCATGACAGTCCAACACACTAACCATCATGTTACAGGTACCACTAATAAATATCGATGGATTTAATATTTGTCAGCTGCAAGAACGGTATTTTAAGTTGAAAAATTCAATCGTAAGATAAAGGCTGCTTTAATTTTAAGCACCGTTGTTGAATGTGAACTACACTTAAACGTCAAATGTTTTTCTTGCTTTTCATTTGAATGTCTCAATAACTTAAGTTGAACCTTGAAAAGGGCAACGAAAATGAGCATTGAAATCAAAATCCATATCGTGCACTTCGTGATTTTTTTCAGTCAATTTTATCGTTCAACATTAATTTAAGCAAACCGTGGGTCTGCTAGTCGTTGATGAACATTAAGCAGAATTTTCCTGAATATTTCAAGCAACGTCGTCAATGGTCAGAATTTTGGAAAGAAATGGCAACAGTGAATAATCAATTTTCGAAGAAAAACATCTCAAGTGATGAGGCTCATTTTAAGCTCATCGGATTCGGCAATCTAAACACTCTTTTGAACCGTAAAACACAATTTCACTTGATTTTCAATTAAATTTCTATTTAATTTTTTGAAAGGCCTTGAATACTTTTGAGATAACGATACAAATGTTAAATAGACTTTTAGTGAATTTATTTCAATTACATTAATAATTTACGTTAATAATGACACTGAAAGTTATTCAAAAAATTTAAGCTATTTTAGAAGTCAAATATTTTTCTAAATAATTCTGTAGTCTCTAAACGACTTTTATTTCCACACCTTTGAAAAAACAGTAAAGATTTTGTAGGCTTATTAAATTCAATTAATACTTCTTAAGTTTATGCAGATATAACAAATAGTTAAAAATTCTTCCCCTTTTTGTTTTGTTTTGATGTTTTAATAGTTGATAGATTCTCCTACTTCCTTACCTTCTGTTTTAATTCACCATAAAATCAAGGAATTAATTGTAGGTATAAAGCAAAAAGATCTAGAAGTACATATTCTCCACAATATCTTTTAAGCAATTTTTGTTGCACATGAGAACTCGTTAAAAGCAATTCGATGTCATACCAACAAAAGAAAAGTTCTAAGCAAAATAACATTTATTCGAAATACAGCCCTGGTTTCGTTTTTTTTTTGTGATGTTCTCGAAATTTTCAATGAAAGTTGAAGTTGAATTGTTTCTTTTTTATTATTATTATTATTTTATTTGCCTCCTGTAAAATGAACATAAAAACAAAATGCTTTATATACATAACCTACCTGCATTCATTTTGAGTATTAACAGTTATTTGTTTTGAAACACACACTAAAAAGAGATATCGATTGTTCACTTCAGAGTTAGATGTACACCAAAGCCAGCGAGTCATAAAGCCTTTTGACTTTTATTATAACCTTCATAAAGTTTATTGAAGCGTTATATAAGATATAGACAACCAATTTACTAGCAAACAGGTATTTTAATTTGATTGAATAGAATTCTATGCTAAGGTTAGTCCCTTCCCTATCCCTACAAAACCTCCCTTACTTACATATCCAGCGTTTCAAAGAATATATAGTAGCTACCATCCCTAACCCTACCCATCTTACACCCAAAGGATGCTCCATCATCGTCGTCGTGTCGTGTCGGGATGAAGCGAAAGAAGATAACTGTTGCGTCATTGAAGGCTGCGAAGTCAAATTTGAATATTTTATCTTGAAACTTATTGCTATCTAATGTTGTGAAATATATTCACGTTTCAAATGATGGTGAATTGAAATGAAACATTTTCTTTTGCATCTTTTTCCAATTCTAAATACATAAAAGAATAAACAGGTGGAAACGGATACGGAGATTGTTTGGTCGCACACAAAAATTGCCAACTTTATTATTTTTTCGTCTTACCTGTTTGTATTTATGTAAGAAAGGTCCTTAAAGGTGTTAATAAAAATAATGGAGGAAAAAATTAGATCGGCTATTCCTGATGGGAGTTTTATTCTCTTTTTATTTTAAATAATTTAAATCATTCATCTTGATTTATAGCTCCTTAAATCGTATACAATTTTACCTAGCATCCGTCACTCTCCGACGACGATTAGAATAATGGAATTCAATGAAATGTTGAGAGAGAAAACAGGAGGCCGTGGCCACCATCCTTGTTGTGTCGTCGTCGTCGTAATGGGGATGGGAATTATAATTAATGTGTTTTCTTTTGGGCCAAGGAAACTGAAGAAGTTCACGTAAACTGTAATTGGGTTTCTGGGTAACGAATTCCAATTTTCGCATAGACGACAAACCAAAGAGAGAATGGATCTTAAAGTGTCATATTTTTAGAAAGAGGGGGGTTTGTAAGAATTACGGTGGTGCTAAGTTCACTCTAGCAGCAGATTATGTAAATTTCATACTTGGTTTTGCACTCTGAAGATGTTGATTGTAAAGATTAGCCATGGTAACTTCGTAGGTATAGACTTTGCATAGGTAGTTACAACCAAGCATCGTGGGTTTTATTTGAGTTTATTACTTTAGGAATTATAACACAGTTTAGAGAAACAGAATTATTTTATTATTTAACGATGAAACGGGAAGATAGGGACTTGCAATTAGGAAGAATAAAGATAAAACGTATGAACGATTTTGACTTCAATTGAAGATTGGAGGGCGACGCAAAATGTTTCATTGTGTCAAGTCGTTAAATAATTATAATGCAATGACTTTTTAAAAGTCTTTTCCTAGGTCAATGGTATAGTTATTTTAAAGTAGCATAGTTATCGTTAATTCTAAGTGTATGAAATTATAGAGAATATTTAAAAATCACGGGAAGAATTAAGTAAGAATTTAATTAGATTTTAAATAGGAACCGGGCAAGGCACTCATTGATGCTAATTTTATTGCTTAAAGCGACTAACTGTCCAATGTAATAGAAAAATATGACTACGAATAATGAGACTTTTAAAGGCTTACAGAAGCATTTAATAAAATAAAAATTATGGCATTGGATTATTCTATCTGAACCTTAGTACCAAAGAAGATTTGGCATTTGTCTTTAAGTTGATTTTCTACCATTTTAGGACATCAGTTATGAGGCAGTCATTAACAAAAAATCCTTGAATGCTAGTTCTTTCCTGATTTCAAACAGAATATAGTGTGAGAATACTAGAAGTCTAAGTTTCCAATGACCATAAGCTTAAAATGCTTAATCTAGGTTAAACAAAATTGGACAGAATTGTATTTGAAAAGATCAATGGTAGAAGACAAAGTTCTAACCATTTCTGCCAGTAATGCCTGTCACCAATTAAATTAATAAATATAGATTGCAGATAGCGTCCTTGGGTCGTTTGAAAGATTCTCTTTGTGAACATTCTGACTTTAAATAAACTGCAAGTCTTTTAAAGCCGTATGTGTGATGTAATGCATTAGCGTACGTTATTCTAAACTAATTTTCAAACTTAAAATTTTCAACTTTCTGATACGAAGATATTTTCCTAAAATCTTCAACACTGTCAACACTCAAACCAGGGCATACTGCACAGCCACCAATGGCATATTGGGTCGAAACCTTAGTTTTTCGGTTCTTTGACAATATTTTCAACATTTTTTGTTCCGTCGCACTTTTTCCCAATAGGATCAATAATACTTTTTAATTTAATTATTTTCCAAAGTTTAGGGTTTTTGTGACATTTGTCAATGCCAACTACTACTTTAAAATGCTGAGACCAAAATTTAAAAACTGCTATTTTTGCTCACTTGCAAAGTATTTCGTGCGTAAAGAAGAAGTTTTTAATTGAGTCAACTGGATAGGTAAAGCAACAATTTAATCAATGAGCGTTTTCAAGTACTGATAAGTTTAAATTAAAAATTTTAGTGTTTTAGAAAAAAATTACCTTCCGATCCTAAATTTTAATACCAATGGGTAGAGTTAGTACATGTTTTAGAGGTATTTCAAAAGTTAAAATCGTCTTGGACCGTACGTGCAGCAGCTGATACAATTAACCGAAGTCTTAATGGCTGTTATTCTTACTTTAAAATAAAACAGATAA
The DNA here is from genome assembly GCF_945859685.1 of Eupeodes corollae. Lineage (NCBI taxonomy): Eukaryota > Metazoa > Arthropoda > Insecta > Diptera > Syrphidae > Eupeodes > Eupeodes corollae. The sequence continues at coordinate 42,356,606 of NC_079148.1, forward strand.
AAGAAACTGCAGAAGGTTGAAAACTAGCAATTTAAAGATGTGCATCTTATTCCTGTGGTTCTGGAGCAGAAATAAAACAACAAATTACCGCAAACACAAGTCTCTCAATAGTTTTAAGAGTTTTTGAAAATTCTAGACGAATTGTCTATATGTATGAAGTGATAACAACACAAGACAAAAGGACAGAGAAGAAAGAACAACAGCCAGAAAGAACAAATGACTACAGAACGCGGTAGGTTTTGAGACGGTCCTCCCATCTGTCTACTAACCACTCTTACTGATGCTTAATTTCGGTGATCTATGGGAACCGATGCTTTATCAATAACAAGGCCCGAGACGCTATTAGAGTTTTTCAAAACTCACATAATCTGGAAAATGAATATTATTACATGCATTTTTTAAACTATAAAACAATTTAATTTCGGTGGCCCTGATGAGTTAACTTTCCTTAATCACGATTTGAAAAATAAAAACGTTGACCACAACTGTGAAGGAGGAGTTGTTATATTGAAAGCTTTTAGTTATTAGGGTTGAGGTGTTTACATCAAAAATTCCCGCAGCAGAGCATGAGGGAATCTTTGAAAGATATTTTACTAAATAATCTAACATTTGGCACATAAACATGACCTACCAACATGAAAACGCGCTTATTTATTTTGTATTAATTATTGTTTAAATTGCTTATTTCAAAAATGTTCAAAAATTTAAATTGAAAAATCAAAGTATTCCCAATATAAGTTTTTTTTTAAGGGAACACATATGACTGGTGTTTGACATTTTAAACAAAATACCATAAGAATGTTTATGCATTATGTATACATGTGGTTTCTAATATTCCTGCTAAGAACCGTGAAATTTTATTGCAAAATTAATAGGCTGCTATTTGGGCAACTGTTACATTTAAAGCAGTCGTTTTTTGACTGTTAACAAGTTAAAACAATAAAACTACTTGTAACGGAACAATACCGGCTTTAACAACGCATTTAGTGTGTTAAAAATCACAAATGCAGTTTGGAAAATTAAAAAAACTTTTGATTCGTCTTGAAACACCTTCAGAGCCATAAATAGTGAAAGCTGATGGTCAAATTTGAGCAGTTGTGACAAGTAAGTGATCATAAGAATCCGAACTGTGAACATCGATTAAAAAAGCTGAGAATAATGCTACTTCGAGTATATCCCAACTTTGTGGATTTCTTGTGGATCTTTTTAATTCACAAACGTCATAACACCCGTATTTTGCATAAACACTTATAGAATTTAGCATGTTTAAAGTTTAATCAACACAAAAACAAAAGCTAGTCGATTACCAAAATCGTCGGTCTTCGCTAATTGGCTGCTTAAAGAACATCAAAATGATCTTTCATAGAAAGACTGTGTATAAGTCAGGAAAAAAACTCTTTTCATCTTCATCAAAAATTAAAATCAATTAAAACGCTTACATAAATATTATTTTAGTATTATTAAATAATTATTTTTATTTCTAAACATTTAAAGAAAATAATTATTTACAATTTAATTTTCTAATATTTTTGTTTTCCTTAACCTAAAAGCCAACAATATTTAATAAATTTAGTTTAATTATGTATTTTTTTATAATTTAAAACAATTTAATTAATCTTAGATTAATAAAATAATTTTAAAAAAAGTTAACTAAATTCTTTTAATTTTAATGTTGCCATTAATGGCACATAAATTATACGAAGTGCTAATTCCATTTTTAAATTGAAATAACAATTTTATAATTTTGTCTAAAAAATATTTTTGTTTTTCGTTTTTACAAATTTTTCTTTCTACTTTCTTACAAATTTAAGTTGACTTTTTTTTCTTTTGATTCCACCAATAACTTTGGCAGGGCTATGATTACGTCGACCCATTTTAAGTGTTTATTACGTTGAAATCTAAGAAGATTCAGAGGGGTGGTGGTACTTAAAATAGGCCAAGATATTCATAGTTGGACACTTTTTCTTTTCTCTATTAATAACCAACACAAAACAACAGTGCCAAACTTTATATATTTTTGTGAACAGTTTAAAATAATGTTTTTCTTTTTGAATAATTTTCTTATTTGTTTGCTTTTAATAAATAATTATTTTTTTATAAATTATTATTATTATAAATATTGAATGAATAAATATAATTAATTGTGAACAATGAATTTTTGTTTTTGTTTAAAAGATTTTTTGTTGTTGTTTAATTTTCTACATGCGAAATTAATTAAGGATAAGACTAATAATATTGCTGTTTTATTGCTTTTTTGTATATGTATGTTCTTGATCTACATTTATGGTAATGACCATAGTTGGTCAGTAATGACCTCCACTGTGTCGATGGTCTCGTCTTCCATTTGCCGATTGTTCACGATATTCTCCACCTCGACTGCTGCTCTTGTGATGGTGATGATGATGACGTTTCTTTTCACCTTAAGATTATTAAAATTTAAATATAGAAACAAATTTATAAAGGTTCGAAAGTTATTAAAATACCCTTAATGCAAACATCAGAAACAACCAGTTCTGAATTGTCCCTCAAGCCGTAGTCTCGTCCAACCCTATTTTTGTATCAAAATAAAGACAGTTTTAATTTGTGTTCCTTAGGAGATTTAATATAAAGTTTACCTGTCTAGATTTTCTCGAGATCTTTGTATGTTCTCTCGCATGTTATCCCTTGATCGGCCTTGACTTGGAGGCTCATGGTTTTCCTGAAGGTTCTTTTTTCTAAGAGCATTGTGGGAACTATTTTTCGAAGCAGATTCATGAAGATTTTCCCACGCTTGGCGGTAGTATCTGGATTAAAAATATGCATTTAGTTAGTTTAGAGATCTTGAACTTCTTAGCAAATATTCATACCTATTCAATCCATTTCTCGAACCTGAAGTGGAGCTGTCAAATGAAGCTACAGTGTTACAATCCGGCGAAGCCCTATGACGATAGTGATGTGTTGTACGATTTCTGCAAAGACAATTTATTTTACGTCAAACATTTTTTCGTTAATACAATAATTGTAAATCCAAATTTAAATTAATTTATGAAAATCCCAAGAACATAAAATAAAAACAAAAGTGCAATTTGGTGTGGGAAAACTTTTTAACAATAATTAATATAAATTTTCATCGGTGCAACTTGTGTGTGATTTGTATGTGAATGTGTCTCGTGTCAGATGCAGGCAGCAAAAGAGTGAAATCTTTTTTTTTTTGATTTTTTGAATTATTAAATCTTACATTTCATATGAATGGCACGTTTTGAGTGTATGGCAACTAATGGTGGAATCAACCTCACTTCATAAAGGCGGATTGCTAAAATATCCCGCTCGGTTACTATATGCAGCCCGTCCAAATGTACTAAAATCACGTCTAGCGAGCTTTTGATCGTGGAATGGCAAAGCAAGGACATTGTACAAAAGCGTGGGTGTATTGCTATCATAAATGGCCGAACTAAGGTAGCCCGTTCTGACGCGAGAATTAGTTATTTCAAGACGCTGACACTTGCGATGATGTGAGCCATTAGGTGTGCTAAATTCGATATAATAATATAATATAAATATAACAGAATAGAACAGACATTAGATGGTGATTTGTATTTTTTTGTAAATCAGAAAAAAAGAAAAACATTTATATTATACACTTAAGAAAAGTTAAATGGTCTTCAGAGACTTTTGTTAAAAAGGTGTAAAACTATTTTTTTTTTAAATGCAACACAAAATGGCATCCAATGCATGCGAGGAATAAACCTTCAAGTAATAATTAATAACGAAAAAGCCAATAATTGTTTATTGAAAACACAAATATTAGAATTTAAATGTGTTAAAAATCGGTGCAAATAAGAAGAAGAGAAATTCGTAAAAGAACACAACCTTTTCTGAATGCAATCTTTATAATTGAATTCATCTAAAAGATTGCATTCGTGGAATTTACTTTAAGAGTTGGAATTTACTTTCAAAGTTAGGCTTTAAATTTCAAATTTAATTAATTTGATATAAAAACATTGCAGACTTTTCCTCTAATCATTTGACTGCAAGCAATTGATTGCATTTATTTGTCTTCAACGTCATTAGCAATTTCCTGAGTTATAAATATTGTAAGGACTTGAAATCAGCCAACGATTTCAAAGAATTGAACAAATTAATAAATAGAATCCATGAAGTCTCAAGAGTGTAAAATGGTTGGAAAAAGAAATTATTGCAATGGTTGAATTAAACACTTAAAGCCTTAGTTTCAAAGAAAGTTAAACAATTGCATTCATCTAATTAAAGCATTTAAGGATTGCATTTCAATAAAATTTTAGGTTGGACAAAATATAGCAAATTTAACCATTTATGGCTTTAAAGTATGATCCTGCATGGATGTCTTCTTCTTGTTTTTTTCTCATAAAAATTGGGTCCATATCTTTACAGTTTTAATTTTACATTTAACTTCGCGTGAGACATCTAGTGGCTTGTTTTAAAATGATATGTCATTTTGATATTGACAGTAGTTTGCTGTGATCTGACAGAAAGTCAGAACAATGTTTGTAAATAATCAAATCGTATTCCAAACATTTTTTGAAGCCCAAAAAATTAGTTAATCAAAAAGGGGGGTTGTCGAAATAAAGCACCCAGAGCGATGTACCGAACAACATAAACTCTTCATCGATCTCAAATGATCTTAATTAATCGCTGGCGAGGTCCAATTGACTCAGCAATTTTAGGCACTACTTTCACAAAAAAACTTTTAAACTTTGTACTTAATTGAAATTGAAGATATTGCACATTCAATCTTTTGCGCTCCGAATAATGCTATCAGCCACCTTGGTAAAGTCAATTAGACGCTTTAGAGTCAATATCATTCAAGCAATTCATTAGGTAAAGTATTGACCCACCAAATTAAAGTAACGGAAAGTTATTTGAAAAATCGATGTCCAGAAGACTCACTCAATTTCATAACTATGCTCACTTGAAGCCCACTATGTTATGTCTAATAGGGCCTCAAGAGCTCTCTTCAAAGTCGTAGTTTATATAGATCAAGGAGTTTTTTGCATGGCCATTTTTCAATTAAAAAATATAGAATTAAAAAAATTGTTTGTATTGCTCTTCAACAATAGAACACAAGGGAAAAGCTGTTATTAGATAGAAAGCACAACATGCTTTTGCAAAGTTTTTTTTTAAAAAGACCAGACTTGAAGTACAAACAACTTAACTTTTCATATTTGAATACTTAAAATAAAAACTCTATAATCTATAGGCTGTTAGAAAATGTCACTTATTACCATTTAATTCACAAATGGCCGATGTCTTCTGGGGCCCAAAACGTGCCGACTACTTTATATAAGAACATGCTACCCGAACGCCGCCATTAATATAAGGTTATACAAATTTTAAGCTCCACATTGAATACATGCATAAAAGTTAAAACATTTGATCTGAAAACTTACCTCCTAACAAGAATGATGATAGTTGTTATAACAGCTGCTAAAAATACAAATCCACCAAAAGCACCCAAAGCAACAATAGCACCAAGATTAAGTTTAGCCTCTTTTCCTTCTTTGCGTTCGGAATTTTCCACAGAGAATGGAACATTAACATTTGGTGATTGATTTTGTTGAATATTGACACTATCGGATATTTCATTGTCTTGTGGATGAGCATTGAGAATGATGTTCTGGGTGTTTCGAGCAGGAGTAGTAGTCTCGTACAATGGAGGCAATGGACGAACTTTTGTTGGTACACTAGGTCCAATTGTGCTGAACGGTGGAATTGCTGTTGATGTTGTGGTTGAAGTAGTTGAAGGAGGTCTTGGAGATGGAGAAGATGATGGAATTCTATTCTTGGACACAACAACCGGACGAATTACTCGCTTGGGTGGGAATTCTTCTCGCACAGTTCCGGGTACAACAAATGTGACGTCTTCATCATCAGTGTCGTCTACTGGAGGAAATTTTGTTGGAGTAATTAGCCTAAAACTTTAGTTAAGAGCAAAATACTTACGTTCACCATTAATTTCGACGATTGGTGTTGAGCTTATAGAAAGAGTGGTGGATAGAGTTGGCCTTGTTGGTCTTCGGGTAGCAGTGGTCTTGGGTCTGAATGTCGTGGTTGAAGATGTCACAGGAATAGTACTTGATGTCTCGAGTTTCATGCATCTAGGAAGAGCACTGCTCCACTGTCCAGAGCTTAGACAAGTTATGAATCGAGGACCTTCCAGGCGATATCCAGGTGGACATGTAATCTCAGCCTTTGATCCGTAGAATGTTCCATTTGGTGCGGTTATGATGGTGTTGTAGTAATTTCCAGGCAATGTATCACATTCAACAACTAAAGAAAAGCGTCATTAAATTTAAATTTTAAGTTATGGGTGAATTGAGACTTACTCTCGCATCGAGGTGGAGGTCCATTCCAGCGTTCATCAAAGTCACAAGTGAGTAAAGCCCTTCCGAGCATTTCATATCCTTCTTGGCATTCGTATTTCACCAAACTAAGATATCCAACTGTTCCGTTTATCAGATCGTATGAGCCATGTGGTATGGAGGCAGGAAGTCCACATTCAATGTCTACAATGACAAACCCAAATCTAGAAGCTATACCACAGTAAATTACAAATTTTGTACTTACATTTACAAACTGGTGGAAATTCATTGTAAAACCCGGTTTCTAGACAAGTTCTTGTGGCAGGGCCAACGAGCAAATGGTTGCTGTCACATGTGTACTGCACTTCGGCACCCACTTCGAATCCGTTCGGTGTGACCATTGTTGAATTTGGTGGCTGTTCTGGACGACCACAAGTTTTTGGTTGATGTTGACATATGAAATTCAGTAAAGTGTTGCAGTTGGTATCGCTCCATAGCCATCCCTTTGAACCATCAAACCGAGCACAGTCTTCATCACCTCCGGGATGGTTCCAGAATGATACAGTCACCTCCTCACCATCAGTCCATTTCCACAAATTACGATCGTCTGCATCCCGAATAGCACCCATCCAATACTGGGAACTAACATCACTGCGATGCCTTCTCCACAGCTCCCAGCTTATGAAACCTTGCAGAGCAGGATTACTTTCACTTATCAGTGTGCCACCTCGGGATCTACAGAAGGATAATGCATCCAAGAAGTTTAACGGTTGACGATTGTAGAAAATATAACATTTTCCATTGTACGATGCCAAAGCGCCTGGTGGTTGGTCCCTAAATGTGGGACAACGTTCGATGGGCAGAGCTTGATCAGTATAGACAAATGCTTCACAGATTGATAGTTGATTTGGTGTACTATTTTCCAAATGAACTGATACAAATGCACCGGGCATTGGTGGGTTGCAGGGTAAGAAAAGAGGTTGACCCTCATCGAGTGGTCCGGTAAATCGATTGCAAATAGGGTTCGTTCCCAAATCTGGTCGATTATTTCCGACGCGCACAACAATCGTTGCTGGTTTATTATCTGGAATAGAGAGAAGAAATATTGAATAAAATGTATGGCTCTAGAAAGAATGTACAGATTGTATTTCGAAAATTTTGTATAATGTTTATATTCCAGTAAAATAAGGGTTTCACTTTTCAATATGCAGTAAGCTGAAAATTCGTGTTACCTCTCACTTGGCTTTATAAAATTTCGTGTCTTTGACTTAAGTTATAGACCCCTAAGAGTTGTATCCTTGACAATAATAAAGGTAACAACATCACTGCAATAGAATTTAAAAATAAAAAGCGAATCACGCTTGTTTAGGTGATACATATATAACTTACGATGCAAACACGAAACCTCATTAAACTTCACTTAGAGCAAGTGTTTTAGCATTATTGTCACGGGTTTTACTGTTTAAACTCTTAAATCATTTCTTAATCATCATGACCATGTAGCATTCCAGAAATGATTGGTGAGTATATAGAAATTTATAATTCCGGATATTTTGATAATTCATCAGAAATATCAGTACTTTAGAAGAAAAAGCGTGTAGAGGGTTAAATCACAAAATCTCAGTGGTCAGCAGTGATCACTTTTTCGGGAAACAATACTGTCACGAAACATTTCTTGCTAAATCACAATTGCTTGTGTGATACATCATTTTCGAATGCCCAAAAGTTTCCTTCAGCAAATTGATTTGTTGGATGCGTTACGTGGACCGAACATTTTGGTAATAAATTCGCAGAATTTATAAACATTGTTTAGGAGTAAGCTAATTTAGCAAATTAAATTGAGCAGAAACCAAGTGACAGCTGTAAAATTCAGTGATTTTATTGTTTGAATGATTCACGTGGAGAAAGCAATCAGCCTCTCATGTTTCGTAAGGGACCTAATCCATTATAAAACGGAAAACCAATTTTAACATAAATCAAGTAACAGCTGTAAAAAAACACCAACTCGGAAAAATATTGCCAAATTTAAAACCACATATCTTTAAAAAAAAAACACCATTAATAAGGTCCGGCCCAAAGAACAACGTGAGTGTGAGTCTAAAACCGAAGCATACAGTGACACGTTGAAGATCATGAGGTTTTTTTAAAAAACAGTCTTGGATTTAGTGAGCCCCAAATTCAACAATTCTACTTATTAACGCAGCCTCTAAGGTGAAAATGGGCGCACCATAGAAAATGATTTTCAAAGAAAATACGAACACTTTTGATGCATTTTCAGAACTCTATATCACCGAAAATAATACGTCGCTTTAAAAGTAGTAGCCTGTTTGTAAAAACGGTATAATACCATTTGTGGATTACCTTATTCGAATAAACGACAATAAATCGACAAACCTAGTTTTCATCGAGTTTTGAGCGACGCAAAATGTTTTGATTATTTACATCACCAATATTTCGCAACAGCTTTAATTTAATTTCATACATCATAAGTTTTCCTGATACTGACATTGTATTTAAGATGTTTTTATTTTTAATATAATAAATGTCAAAATATGACAGCTCCAAAAGTGACAGCTGTCAAAAGAGCGACGTATTCGATATAAAACCTCTTATTGGAAAACCCTATACTTAACATTTGTTTCTATAAATTCAGTTACTTATTTGTTGAATGCAAGATTAAATATTTCTTTAATATCAAATTCTACCTTTTTTTATTTTAATATCTAAAAGTTAATTAACAGTATAATATGAACAAAAATCTATTTAGAGAAAAAAAACACTTGAGTTCACGCGGCCACGGAAAACCATCATGATCTATCATAAAAAATTTAACGACACACTAGCTTCAAAAAAAGATTGTATCTCTGATTTACGATTGCACAAATAAAGTGGTGAATTGTGATTTCCGTGTTACTTAATCTGTTTTGGTTTGGCCATTATAAGCTCTAAAACAACACAAACAAAAAATTTCCCTTTCTACATTTGCCACATATTTCATACATTTTACACATATTACGTATTTCCCATTTACAGTTCGATTTGTTTATGTCTGCTCTCAAGGAAAAACTCTGCAATTAAATTATAAGAAGAGAATTTTGAATTAACTCACAAATACTCGAAAACGAGAGCATTAATCGAGGGGGATTAATCAGGAATGAAATCGAACTCCCCAACCGCGACAATCACCACCAACAACATAACTTCCTAGGAAATCGATTGAAAACAAAATGAACAAAAATAAATAAAAGGAATAAAAGTACATAAATCCATGCATGTCTGGCAGTTAATGGGATTTGGGTAAATGGAAAAAAAGACTTAAATGAAAATAAAAATGTTTAAGCCGAACGACATAGCCCCAAAGTGCGTAATCAAGTTGCACCTCCTCAGGTTTGGTACGATGGAAGGTACCTCCAAACGTCACCATCAACCAAACCAGCAACACCAACAACAACAAAAACCCAACTCTGGAGACTGGAGGCTTTTAAACAACCAGCCATAAAGGCACTGATGCCATTTGCTTTACAGCTATATGATGGCTTTAATGGCGATGGCGTATCAATTTTCCCCCGAGACTAACGACGACGACGATGGAGACCTTTGGGAGCGAATGGAAAATCTGCGAATAAGTTGTTGTCGTAGGACTGCTTTCACTTATGCCCAACAAAACACCACGAAAGTCATTGAATTATTATTCAATTGCCTGTTACTTTCACTTCGCTTCAGAGACTCAGTCTTAGTTATGGGAGCTGCTTCTCATCGCAACAAGTCCAAAATACCATGATCCCACTATGTGAGTACTTGTACTTGATATCCCAAAGAGTAGCACCTCAGTTTTTAGATTTAGGAATATCAAAACTATAATTTACTACCACAAAATTTTTGTTGATCAAATTTATAGTGAAGTGATCTTTTCGTATCATTCCTAGTTGAGTCTAAAACGTATATAAAAATAAACTTACCACAGCATGATTTTCCGAAATCTAGGCGAACGAGCTGCACCATGTACGGTTCAAGCAGGTTCACATACCACCATGGGGAGCGCTCTGATTTTGTAAGCGAACACGTTTCCGCACTGAAAAATGCGGATGTGGAGCCATCGATTGCTTTTTGCGGTATGCCTGATCCTTCTGTTGATATTTGCATTGGAGCTTTCCCGGCAGCCACATTGAGAACTAAAAATAAAAAAAAAAAAACAAATAAATCAACATAAGCATTTACATAAAGATATAAACATATAAATGAAGATTAATAGATTTGTTAAACGAAATCCAAGCTATTAAAATCAATAGATTGATTTATAAAAAATTAGAAAAACAAAAACATGTTTTAGGAGTTCACCTAATTCTGAGCTTCTTATGCTAACTGAAAACAAGTTCCATGCATATTTTGTTCTAAAGGGGAGAATTTTGAGATGAATCAGGTATAAAATATTTTATAATGAGACATTGATACCGTAAATTATTTTAATTTGCATTGAGAAGTGGGTCAACTTATGTGAGTTCTAGATAAAATAGAAGTGTTTTAGTCGTCATTTTCATAAAATGGGTTCTGAACATTTTCTCAAAGACGATAAGAGTTGAAAGTTTCATTTGCATTAAATCGTACATTTTACTGTTGATTTTGTTTGGTTTTGCAAAAGTATGGGAAAAGGTTTTAAGGGCTTGAAGTAAGAGTTGATTTTGTTTTAATGAGAAAATACAATCACACAAATTATAAGGGTTTTTATTTTTGAGTAAGGCAAAGTTAAGATTCAATTCCTGGAATTATTTAAAGGACTTACGACTTAATGACTTAAATTGTGGATAAAATATGTAATTAAAAGACATTCGGAAAAAAGTCAAGTGGAAATAAAAAAACATTCTTTAAGCTTATGAATTATTCGCATATCGATGGAAATTGGTACCGACACTAAAGATATCGTTATTAACAAGTGATTAAGTTTATTTTTCGCAAAATCCCATTTTTTGACTATAACTTTAGAACGGTAGAGGGGCTTAGAATTGTATCCAAACACACATAACAAAATATTGCGACATTTCAAAAATAATATTAATTGTTAATTTTATAGATATTTTTTAAAAGCAGTTGTCTTAGACAGTATTGTTTTCTACAGATCTACTTTCTTCATTTGTATTTAGTGGTACTTTTATGCAGGGTATGGATATTTTTTGGAGCCGATATTGAATGTGAACCACACCTAAACGTCAAGTTTCTTTTTGCATTTTATTTGATTTTTCTTTATTTTAGACAAATTCAATTTTAACCATTAAAAGATTCTCAATAAAGCAATATGTTAAAGTTATTCAGTCTTATTATGAAAATGGGCATTCAAATCATAAACTTCATGATTTTTTGAATCAATTTAATCGTCCAAATGGTGCAAAAATTTGAGCAAATCGGATCTGTAAAACATATGAAAACACCTATTCATGCTCGCACTGCAGACAATAGATCAGCTGTTCGGGATTGTATCGCTAAAGAGCGGTCGCCCTCAACGCGTCGTCGTCGTGACCAAAAATTGTAACTCTCACTTTCGTCGTTGATAAACATTATGCATAAAGACTTGCAAGAACTTAAGCAAGCCTCTTGATCTTTACAAGCGTCGCTAATGGTAAAAATGGGGGTAAGAAATGGCAACAGTTATTATCTTCATCTTCAGTTATGAGGAACATTTTCACCTCAGCGGATTCATCAATAAGCAGAATTGCCGTATTTGGGCCAATGATAATGGAAGACTGATTGTCGAAAAACCAAAGCGTGACTGTTTGGTGCGGTTTATGAGCTGGCATCTTCGTTGGACCGTATTTTTACCAAAATGAACTAGTTTGAAGACAATGCTCATTTTATGGCCCGAATTTGAAGGTATGAATGTGGATGATATGCGGTGCCACACAGCTAACGAAACAATGGCTTGAATTCAGGGGCCGAAAAAGATATGACAATAATTTTGTAAATAATTTGTGTTTTATTTTAAATTTTACCACCGCTTATTTCTCAAATCCTTCCTAAAAAAAACCTTAAAAACTTTGTATGGATTTTTTTTGGCTTTTTGACATTTGATGTCCTGAATGATTCAGAGGCGAAATGTCTTTTTTGACTGGGCTAGAATATTACAACATCAAGTTTTAGCTTTGGTACAGTCCACATGGTCAGTCTTATCAGCTTTGTCTATAAGTTGACAAAGATCTGTTTATGTTCAAAGTATTACTTTTTTATTATTGACTTGTCTAGGTTCAATCAATTTTGTCACGAATTGGAGTCGTTTTGCTATGAGTATTGGTAGATAAATCTTTGTTGCACTACAAAATGTGCGATTCTTTTCCAGTGAGTTTTAAAAATTTGAATACCGTTTTAAAGAGTGTAAATAATAGTAAGTTCCTGCTTGAAAAATGTCAAAAGTGACGTCTTGAAAAGTAAAATGAAACCTTCTATTGTAAAACGTTTCGTCAACATTTGTCGATCAGGTTGAGGATTCAGTAATTTCTACTGCTTCCACGTCAAAGTCGAGCAGCTTTAATCTTCCATTTAATGATAAATTTTCTATTTCTATCTCTAACTATTCCTCCCGATAACTAACTAACAAGTTAACATTAGTAAGAACATTCAGCAGTGTCCATTTTTTTTAACGATATATCTCCAAATTAAACACAGTTTTTTTTGAGTAAAAACAAGGAAACTCAAATTTCTTAAGGTCGCTTCATCCTACCCCATAGTTCATTCGGAGGAAGAGTTACCTGCTTTGCAACAGTCAAGGCTCTAATGTCCCCTCATTCAAGGACATATTTTTTTTCATCCCAATCTTGATAATAATTTGTCCCTTGAATATTAAAATGTGTTCATTCTTGGTGCAATAAATGACGCCTATTGGCCTCATCCTTCTTTTTCCTAGGAAACCTTTTGCTGTTTAGAAATTCTTTAAATATCAAAACCAAGCGAGATAGAAATGAAAATTTGTTCTAATTACTAGTCTTTTGCCACTTAATTACCTTTCCGAAACTTATCCCTGTATAAACTTCCGTTTCTTTAACTATATTCTTATTAGGGTAGATTAAACCTTAAAGCAGTGGTGTAGAAAATGTTGTTTTTTTTTTTGTTATTGCTGTTCAAGTTTCTTTATATTTTTGTTGTGTATTCTGAATGAATACAAGTATTTCAAAATTCGTTAAAGGTTTGAATGTATCTTGTTCTATATAATACATACAACAACACAAACAAGGCAAATTTCGACTGACTCAAAACCCCATTAGAAACATTAGGATCAAAGAGAATCCTTTTTGCGTGTCGACTTTTCTTTTAGTATTGTTGAAAAACATACAAAAAAAATATAATATAAAATAGAATAATATAATAGCAATTGCCTTTTGAAACTCAATGAGATCAAAAAGTCGTTATAAGTTGTATAATTTTCTGTTATGTGTACTCACTACATATGTATGTTCATGTAAACAGAACATACAAATAAGAAAAGGTGGGTGGGGTGTTGTTTCTGTTGATGAAAACATATCCTGACCGGAGGCCAAATACCACTAAATGTTAACCTTTTTGGCCATAATTCTCTTCCCATATAACGTACTATATGTATGCATGAATGTCTATAGTGACAGCCCTGTAGATATGGGTTAAATTTAATACTAGCCTACGAGTATTGTGGAACAAGACGAACAACGGATGGGTATAGAAGGTATGGCAGGTTAGGAAAAGTTTTGTGTTTGAATAGTGCTTGAAAGTTGAAACTATTATAATTCCTTCATGATGGGAGGGTTCAGTGTAATAAGTCCCGCGGAAATATTAAATCCAAGTAGAACTCCAATACCAAAACAACCCTCATATGTGGATAGGGCTTTTAATTTAAACTGAATTGAATTTAGCAATATAAACTGAAAAATGGAAGGGACATAGCCATCATAACTTTCTGAGTGGTTTTTGAAATAGATATTCTTATATGCCACATTATGTTTCACTTTCAACTCTATTGGTAGAGACAAGTTTATTAAACGAGAACTTTGAGTTGTTAAAATTTCTTACTTAAAACAAAATCTGCTAGATTAAATTTCGATTAATAACTATATCGCCATATTTAGATCCATGTACATTAAAGCATTGTGATACCCTCCAAAGTATTGAACTTCCCCGAAAATAAAATATAAAAACCTATGATGTATATGAATTCTCTTATCCTAACCATTTAGATGGTTTCCTGAAATCCCTGCCAGATCTTCAAAACTATTGAAGAATTTAGAATTTAGAATTTTCGTTTCTAGTGTGGCACATTGCTAGGCGTTGACACAGGAGGTGGGCTGTATCTATCTTTGCACATCTAATCGGTGAACCATTTTCTTGACCAATTTGTATGCTCACAAATGATCCTAGAGACTTTTTGTCCAATTGAAAAATCGAATGCGATCTAGTTTTGTCGACTTTGGGCTAAGGATTCTTGAGAGTAGTAAAGGTTTCGAGACTTTCCTATCTTTCATTGGTTTTATGAATTATTTTGTTTGCCAATCATCTGTTTAAGTACACAAGAAGAGGTTTCTATACGTCCTGTCTTGAACAGCTAATCATTTCTCTCGTTTCCAGGCACATCACTGTGACCTGCTATCCAGCAGAGTCTAATGTTATTCTGTGAGCTGAGAACAGTCAATCCTTGGCGACAGTAATAAGCAAGCTTCGATTTGATTACTCTGGCGGAAATCGACTTTATTTCTGCTTGAGACATGTTTTGAAGCGTTTGTCACTGAAAATACCTTGGCTTGGAAGACACTGCATGATTGAGTGTTTCAGAAAATAAACCTTCACCTACTTCCGCATCCGTTTTTGAACTGTTCCACTTATGTGTGGGACATCGTTCACCCATTCGTTCTTATCAGGAAAGATAGCACTAAAGGGTTTATTGGATTTCCAACATAGAGCCATGTATTTTGTGCTTTAATTGTTCCCTATATATCTATGAATAGTCTGCGTGTGCTCAATGTAGTTTTTCAGCAATTGTTCTATCTTAGCAGTAAGTCACTGTTTGCAGAAGTTTTTTCTTTACATAAAGATCCAGGGGTAGAAGATTGAGTAAACAACCACCATAAATCTATACATTTAATTGAGGGTTGAATAAAACTGTTAGTCAAAACTTTAAGTCTTAAATACAATTTATGAAACAAAATAAATGTGGGCGGCGAAGAAATAACTTGGTGTTGCTTAAGAATGAAACATTCCAATTTAAGTAATGGGATGTTTTTTATTTTTTAAATTTCAAAAGATGGTAGATTCAAAAATGACAGGTTCCCAAATAGTGAACAACTCAAAATTGAAACTCTTATTGAAAAACTCTTAATGTATGTTTAATTTGAAAATTGTTTCTGCACGTCTTGATAATCACGTACAAAGGTATTTGCGTCTACATAAAATTTTGTTTTATCCTTTTTTAATATATAATTTTCCAGGAGCCATTTTAAGGTTCAGAGAAATTTTAACATTTTTATTTTAATTGACCAAATTGAATACAAAGACTTTCAGTGCAAACTCAAAAACGCTTAATACTTTAAAAAAATTATACAATTATCATAAACTAAGTTGTCATATAAAGGCAAGCAATGAGTTTTAAACCAATCAGGTACTTTTTTAAAGCTTTTGAATAAAAATGTGTCAAAGAAATATAATTTGATGTGCATAAAAATTTAACTCGTTGTTCGTTCAAGAAATTCGAGTCCAAAAAATATTTTACAACTATTTTTAGGATAAGTTTAAATATTTTGTTTTTAGAGTAAGTTTGAATAAGAACGTAAGGTGGTTCAACTTAAGCATTATTACACTTTTTTAAAACTATTGGGGGAATACTATTGGGAAAGGTTGAACACTCATCATTCAACGCAGATAAAAGACCAAGGACCGTACTCTGTAGCACAGGTATGTGACTACAGCTTGTTTGCGAAAAGGAGTGAAAATTATGAAAATATACTTCATCAGGGCTCTTAACAAATGACTCACGGAAATTTGTTGCGAAAGCGTTACAGATATCAACAGTACAGTTTTATCAAATGAAAGGTTCTTGTAAGTGAAGTTAACTGGAAAGACATCTAATTTTTTCTCTGAGTTTACAACTTTCCAGCATTTTTTAGGATTCTCTTTCAAAGAAGTGCCCATATCAGTTACAAAGCTAGCATATACAAAATAAGAAAGAGACTTAAATTTGTTAAAAAGTTCAACATAAAGAGAGAAGTTGGTTGGAGATAGAGTTTTGAGATAAATGTTTCATGCCTTATTTCTTTCGTTAGGCCGTAAACGCAATTCGTTCGTCTACCAATGGTGGCTAAAGTTTGTATTTCTTGATTTCTTTAAAGGTTCATTGTTTTATAAACAATAACTAAGGATCTTACAAAAAGTTGAAACTGCTTCGTCTTTGTTAGAAAATGCTTATGTATCAGCAATTCCAGAAATGGTTAAATCTTCAGACAAGAGCTGGATATAAGATCTTCTGAAATCAAAATTATAAAAGCAATCCAAGGAATAACTATGTTTAGTAAGGTGATTACTTAAATAAAAAAAATTACCAAAGGCGGTGATATTTATCAATATAAGTAATTCCTGATCTAGATTCTAGAACAAGAGTACTTAGAGTGTCAGAAGAAAATACTTAATCAGAATTTGATTTTATGAATTTTTAATACAGCTTGTTTGCTGTAAGTCAGTAAGTGGGACTTTATCGAAAAGAGATAGTTCCAATTGTGAAGAAGAAGGAGAGGCTTCAAGACAGAATTCGTCTTCGGATAGAATCCAGTCAAAGTGTGGTAAATCAAAAACACCTAGAAGTAAAATATTGTTGTCTGCGCTGGATAAATTTATAAGAAAGTGTAATGCCAAGGAGAGATCGTTATAAACAGACTCCAAACTTTTTGGAAGAATGTAGTACATTTAAAATAAAAATAGTCTTAGTATGTACTATTATTTTTACTGATACTAGTTCGATTGATAATTCAAATGGAAAAAATACAGAAGAAGAAAAATTTGTATTTTTTACCGGTATGGTATGAACACCTCCACCTAAATCCTTTGCATTACCAACATGACGATCGTTTCTGTAAACTTCGAACTCTTGACTAAAAGGTTCTGATGATTACGTCCTGTGGAAATGAATGGGAGTTAAGAAAATGTTTGCTTAAAATTAAATTATAAACAAAATAATATAAGTTTTATTTAGATTCTTAAGAGACTTGTATCGAATTTGCACCAAGTAGTAGTTTTATCTTCTTTTTTTTTGGAAAAAAGAAAATGTGTTTTTCTTTTTTCGAAACAAGATATGTATGTACTGTGATTAAGACTATACTAGTAAAATGACATCCTATGATAAGCTCATTAAATTCTGATATCGACAGTTTTGTGCTTTGTCAAAGGCACCTTTTAACAAACTGCACAAAGAACGAAAAATACTTCAAAAACTTTGATTGACAGCGAAATTATTTTCAATTCCATTTCTATCAAAGTCAATACTTAGTCATACATATGATAAAGGCATCTAAATACATAACTCTTTCCATTTCTTGGATATATGCTCGAATATAGGGTAGGTAAGAATTTGCATCCAAATTGTCTACCAAAATGGCCACGTGGTACATATTTTCGATGTCATCAAAGGTTCTTTGGTTTCTAACAACCGAGAAAATTCAAGAAATTTGCCTCCCTCTTGTAATTCCATCAAAATTTCACAATAGCTACGAATAATTTGAACTATGTTTGTATACCTTATAGTTTCTCTCTCTTTTTGAAATTGTCGTGATGAAATTATACCCTTAAGCTCAATTACGAATGCATTGTCAGGTTAAGAGATGTTTTCATATACGCAAATTCAATGGAATGCTTTTATTGGACTTTTTTTTAACACAATCTTTTGACGTGTGTCCAAAAAGAATATGGGTTGCCGTTTTTAAAAAATATCCCACATGACATAGGATTGTTCCAACGTAGTCTTCTTAGTCAAAAGCTGACATATTTAAAAAGTGAGAGAAAAACTTGAATGCTTAAGAAAAAGAAATATTTTACCAAACAAAAATTTCCAAATAATCTAGCATAAGAAAGTTTTACTATCGAACTGCATTACCTACATCGTTTTAAACTATTTTTCTTGAAGTATAAATACTAGTTTAGATACCAATAATAACTAACTCAGTTTTCAATCACGATTTTACGAAAATATTCATCGGGATCGGGAATGACTGTTTCACACGTGTGAAGCATGCATGGCATACAAATAAAATAATATGGATAATGCATTTTGACAATAGTTCGTTAAAACGTTTGAGATTATCACGATTCCGAAAGTAGGTAGGTAAGGTATCTCGTATCTCGTATAACTAACCTAACCTACCTAGAAAAATATCTTGACAACAATTTTCTTACCTGCATCTAAATACCAATATACACGTACTAAAATCTTACCTATATTTGTGCGGCTTGTGTTTATGTAGTGTTAATTTAAAATTAGACGATCGTGCTTTAGAAATTTGTCATCTCATAAGGCCTAATTAAGAAATTATAATTTTGCTCCGTAAGTAAATTTCACGCTCTACCTAGCTCATCATAGCTTCAAGATCTTGGTCTTAAATCTTAAACAAAATTATGATAAAGCTGATTTTTATCACAATAAATTTTATGGAGAATGTCATAGTCTAGATACGTGATGCAGGTGGCATTTATAATCACGCATTGAACTCAAAGTACCTAAAGCTCTAAAGGCCTGCCTATTTCTAACCAAAATCAAGTGAAAGAGTTTCACTTTCGAATCGAATAAAAATACTGTGTAGGGGGGGGGGGGGGGGGTTCATAGAAGGAAGGTTTAGTGTATCGGAGACAGAAAGTGTACACATTAGAAAAAAGTTTACAACTCCAAAAAGAAAACTTGGATAGAAAAATAAAAAAAAAAGATGCGACGAAGAATAATTTTAAAATAGGAGGGCACAAAAGCAAAACAATGGAGTTGGAGTGATAAAATTCTCGCGTTTCACTTTCTCGCGCAAAACATCGCAACATATTACGGTTTTGTATTTTTGTTGATGTTCGCTAGATGCCTGCTGGAGCTGGTTTTCCGAAGCCCATGAGGATGACGATGCCGATGCCGGTAAGGCAGTAGATGAGATCACAGAAGACTGCGCTGCTACTGACGATGCTGATGGTGATGGGAACAGACAAAAATTTACAATATTTTTCTTTTAATTTTTCGTTATTGTTTCGTTTGACCTGGATTCTCTCATTCTCTTTGACCGTTTTTTCCTCCGGCGGCGGCAGCGCGTCGAGGTGCCCCCTTTTTGAACCATTCTGCGGCTCAACTGCACCGCGATATCAGCGAGTCACAGCACACAATTATTTTGTTGTTTATAGTCTTGTGTGTTTTGTTGAGTCTTGAGTTGATTCCATGCTCGCACGGTTTAAAGCCATTCAAGTTGGTTATAAGTTGTTTGGCTGTTATGTTGGCTGCTAGCCAAAGTTGAACCTGGCGGACACAAGGTCTTTGGTATGCGCTATTGCACAGTTATACTATTAACCATAGATACTAACTAGATAGTTACAAGTATACAGTATGGGTAGGTACATATATATTAAGAAAGATACTATGGTTCCCAGGTAGGGTATAAGGTTGGTTTTAGAGAGATAGATATTAAACCGACAAGAACGACGACAACGCATTTGTGAATGGTTGAGAAATGTAATTTTTATTTCGTTACTTTTATGTTCTTGTAGGTATATTTATGTCAATTTGATGAAGAAATTGCAAGGGGATTAAGTGAGGGAAATTGTGAAGATAAAATAATGAACGAGAGTATAGTTTAAGTGCCTTAGGTATTTTAATAATTTGCGCGTGCATTAATGTGGTTGTGACTACCGTTTTAATTGATTAAGACAAAGTAAGTGATGGATTAGGGAAATAGGAAATATCTAATGAGGCGATAGAAATGCATGCTGCAGATAGTTTGATGTTAAATTTGAAGGAAAAAAGTGACGTTTAGCGTTTAATAAGTAAAACTTACGCCATTACTAAAAACGGAACTACAATAACTCACAGAAATTGTTAATCTTCATTTCAAATGTCTTGAACACTTGGAATCGTGGTGAAGTTAATGGAAGTTTAAGATTTTGAAAAAAGTAAATTTGTGAAGGATTGAACAGTGTTGGTAGCTCAAGAACAATCTGAGAATATTGTTTTTGTGGACAAGGAAACTCAAGTTCTTCGTTTCACGTGGATCTTTAGCATTGAGGACTCCAGAAACGACATAAAACCAACTTATATTTTAAGTTTTTTTTTTTTGACTGAAGCCGGTCAATAAATCAATAATGTCATATCTTCGCTGACTGGATCCTTGAAATGCATCGTCTGGATTTTCATCGAAAAATCGTATTTAAATGATGAAGCACCTTTGCAAGACTAAATTAAGTAATAGAATGTTCGTATCGGTAAAGCTACGAATGATTATTGAAAAACTTCTCTATCATCAAAACGTGTCACTGCAATTTAAGGGCCGGCGACGATGGCAGTATTATTGAACCTACTATTCGAAATTTCTATGATTTTTAAATTAACAGAATCAAGGAAATAATCAGTTTTATTTCTTAAAACAAAAAAATACTGGGATGCGACCCACACTGATAACTTCCCATCCGGTCTATTGATTTGTCTTCCTTAAAAGTTTTAAGGTTTTCGTTTTTTGTTTAAAAAGTTGTCAGTTCAATTATTCTTAAAAATTTAAAATTCCCAACAATATTTTGCATAAAATAATATAGTCTTATTTCGAAATCTATTTTTGTTTACGAGATTTTTATTCGAAAACCAATTTTAACAAATTTTAGTAGCATTTCTTAAAAGTTTTTATTTCCTATATAAACAAATACAAACTGGATGAATGAAATCAATATCTTCTTTTATTCACGAGATATCGAACCGGACATCAGTTTTTACCAAATTGTTGAACTATTTTTGGTAGATTTTATAATTTTATGAAAAAACGGAGCATTGGATTTTTATTAAAAAATTAGTGTATGTTGAAAAAATATGTTCTGTATATGTGAAATAAATAAGTTTAAGGCCAATATTTTTAATTTTTGAAAAGATATTTGAGTCGAAAATCAATTTTTACGAACTTTTAGTAATGCTTTTTTTTAGGTTTTTATTTTTTGTCAAAAACTGTCAATTCGATTTTTCTCAAAGTTTGACCGAATGTTGAAAATTATATTTCTTATGAGATAAAATAAGATCGAAGCCATGATCTCAAATTTTTGAAAAGATATTTGAGTCGAAATTCAATTTTCCAACTTTGAGCAGGTAATGTTTTTTGGATTCTATATTTTATAAAAAAACTGTCGATTCGATTTTCTTATTTATTTTCCTGATATCAAACACGTTACTTTTCGTTGCACTCAATTTTTTCTGCGATAATACCATTTTTTATTCCTAAAATTTTCGAGGTGACAAATTTTGTTTGAAAGTTTTCCAATTTATAAAAAAACGTTAATTGGATTTGTTTCCAAAAAGATACATGTATGGTATCACGTTACAATAAATAATATTAAGTTTAATTCAAGTCTCTAGCGTTATTGGTTCGTGAATTATTTAAGATTAACCAAAATGTTCACCTTTTTTTAAAACTACAATACTAAAAATAACACCCGCGTAATTTTCTTGAGAGCCCTTTCTGCATCTTTCTACATTATTATCTGTATAACAAAATTTATTTGAAGTCGATATCTCTTTTGGTTCGTCGCGAATTACATTACAATAACTTTCTATGGAAAGTTTATAACCAGGAGCTTTTGTAATTTGGCAAATAGTCCACAATCCATTGCAGGCTTTAAAATTGAATAGGTGAAGCTTTCCACGACAAATCAACTGCAAGTTTGTAGATTGGTCATATAAACGTTTATTAAAAGGGTTCGGTGCTCTAATCGTTGCATTGCAGCTATTTGGCTAATATCGCATCTTCCATTTTTAAATTCATACCAAAATCTATTTAAAATTTATAAACATTCAATAATTTTTCTTAAAACATATTAATTTTATTTTAAAAATTAAAATTGTGTAATAATTTTCTGTACTCAATATTTGTAGTTTCCAGTTGAAGATACTATTCGAAATCCATATTGATTTTAAGGAATTTGGAGAGACAAGATATTACCATTTTAATATCAAACTATTGTCCTTTAATTTATTGTAAAATAAACTCCGAAAAAGTATTAATTATGAATCAAAACTTATTAATTTCCCATAGGAAGTTATTTTAATCGGTCCGATTTTTCGCATTAAACTTTTTAAATTTTTCTCGACGTTCCAAGGTCCTAGAGACTCGAATTACATTTCATTTGATTTGAAGTTGGTAAAAATTGATGTTCGGCTATCAATATCTCGTGAATAATAGAAGATATTGATATTTCTTTCATCCAATTTGTATTTGTTGATATAAGAAATGAAAACTTTTAAGAAATGCTACTACAGTTATTAAAAATTATTTAAAAATAATAGATTTTAAAATTAAACTATTTCATCAACTTTTTTTAACAAATAACGAAACGAAAACCTATAAACGCTGCAAGACAAATTGACATGCCGGATGGGAAAATATCAGTGTGGGTCACATAAAAGCCTCTTTTTTATATTATTTTCAATCGATAGTGAGTTTAAACCTAATCTAGCTTAGACGACATCATATTGGCCACCGATACCAAATAATTCTCCTAATAGTTCGAAACAAATTTATGTTTGATATTTTGATCTAAATGCATTCCTTTCTATTTAATTTATAAATTTAAATCAAATTATGTGCATCAATCTCGAATCTACATACATGTGTACAACTGCACAAAAATTCCCAAAACACCTACTACAAAATATGTAAAACTCCTGCCGAAATCAATATCTGTTGGAATTGTTACGTTTTTTCATTGTCCACAATGACGATTCTTGAATTAATTAACACCCACACAATTCAAGCCAAGGCAAAACTCTACAAAACATTCCTAGATTTGCATTCATGCACATATTGGAGGTGAAATTTTAAATGCATGTACAAAATGACACTCCTGGATTGTGTAGTATCCACATGCCACATGCTTGCATAGTTGCATTTATTTAAGTTACAAAAACTAACGGATTTAACTTGTATCAATGCCAGTGTGTGATTTCGCTAAACTCATTTTCCTTAAGTAAGATATAAGTAATACTTCGCATAGTCTTTAAGTTTTAAGGGTATTCAACACGCACGCACAGCTGTTTTTGAGTGTCAATGAGTCTTTGCCTATAGTCTGGTCTAATGGCTGTGGTTAAAGAAAACTGCACCTTTTTTAATAAAATATTCGTCTTCATTGGACAGACACAAAAAAAATAGAAGTACCTACATAAACTTATGCTACCTACCCACCCCCTCAAGAACTAAGGTACTTTTAAGCAAAGATTTTCAACAACAGCAAGAAAAAAACTGTTAGGTAGATATCTATACCTGAACGATTAACTTATTTTTTCTTTGTCTATACCTGGCTATATGAGTTCGGCTTTAATAACGTTGTGTTTTTGTTTGTGTTCTCTCTTAGTTTGAATTTTTATTTATTCTGTGTACCTATATCTATACCTTTACTGCATGTATTGGATACCCTTCACTGCGTCTTCTTTACAGGTTTAGCAAATATACCAAATTATGGCTAAATACCTAATACCTATTTGTTCTGCCAAGTTGACTCGGTTCTTCGATCAGGGCCGTATACTTATTCCCTAGATAGGATGCAACAAAAGGGAGATTACTTTAAGTTGAGTTCTTATTTGTTTCTCATGTATATTTAAGCAAATAAGAACTTGCAAAGAATAAAAGTTTAACAACAATTCAACAAAAATGTGAGTATACGCCTAGGTGTACTACTAATATCATAACACTTTTATTTTAAACCCCATTTAAAAACGAACGTAGATTTTGAATACGATAGCAGAAATTAATTGACTTCAGATATGGATTGGTATTTTTGGTAAATGGATTAAAAATCTGAGCAAGTATTTTTTTTAAGCTCAAAAACACAATTGTCAAATACTTTGATTAGGCTGAAAGTCTCCTTTTAATATTCTCAAAATTTTCAAAATTTGGGTCAATAGTGAGTGGCATCGTTGGAGATGATAAAGTAACTTGCTACAATGCTTATTCTTTAGGCATGCAGGCAATGAGCCATATAGTAGACCAACGAGTTTCAGAAGTAAAAAGGGACATACAAATTAGGAAATTAAATAAGCTTTGTTTTCGTGTAAAAAACACATTTTTTCCTTAATGACTATAGAGTTATTTTACAAACTAAAACAAGTACAAGCAAATTAATATTATATTTCCTTAGGAAATTTAATAAGCTTTAATTTTGTAAAAGATTATTTTTTGATACGACAGATAGTTTTTAAGATAAACCCAAAAACCAGAAAAAAACTTATTTTTCTCTTCACTGCCGCTAGAGTTATTTTATAAACTATAGTTGATACGAACAAAATCATAAAAGGTTTTTTATAAAATTTAATGAGCTTTAATTTCGTAAAACAACATTTTTTGACACGACAAATAGCTTTCGAGATAAACGTGAAAAACTGAAACAAACTCCATGTTTCTCTTAAGTGCCTCTAGAGCTCACGTCGGATTCTTGGGGATATTTCTTTGGGTCACCACCAGACATCTCTAAGTAAGTGTGTCAAATATCAAAACTGTTGTATTTTTGTTTGAGGTGAAAACCTTTATTAACTGGACTATTCTGTAGTTGTCAAAGCCTTTCCAGACCCGCAGTTGTTTTAACCACTTTTCTATACAACAGTTTTTAAAAGATCTCACTTGTTATATTCGCAATAGCCTCATTCAAGCGAAGCATCTTATTATACAATGTACAATACTTTCAACAAGCACAATCGATTCCACAATTTGTGTACATCCTAAAATAAAAACTTCCTCACCCAAAAACAAATTTTTATTACAATTTTGTATTTGTTATGTTTTGAATTTTTTTTTTATAAATATATAAATTACACGAAAACGAAATGATCGCAACTTTTTTTTCAAAAATAAAAACGTCTAGCTTACGAGTTATTTGAACTAAAAACCAATAATGGGACACCTTGCGTACACTTGTCCTTTTTTGTTCCTAGCAAGGAACCGGACGTTTATCTATTTAAAATAAAATATTTTACTAAGTTAACGTCTTTTTGATAAGCTGCCCAGATAACAGATGGTTGAATAGGGATTTGTAATTAGTTTAGTGCTTAGCCTTTTTTTAAGAAATATTAGTTTTTTTTTAACAACTACGGACCTGTTTCAATCCAAACACAATAACGCACAATCACACAGTATAGAGCTACATAGTTGTGCCGAGCCGCTCACTCATTGCAATTCAGATTCTGGTGAACGGTATAATCCATCTATAAACATTTTCTCCATCTCTGTATCTAGCTTATAGAAAGACCTGAGTCTGAGATTGAAAATCTACATATATTATGAATACAAGAAGCGCGCACAGGTGTAAGCTAACAACCGTAAGATTGGCAGGCAAGGTATGTTATGTTCTGTTATGTGTTGTTAAGAATGGAACGAGTTGGTCTGAGTAAAGCCGCAAACATAAATCCCAAAAACGCCCATAAATCACATTGATGTTTTTTTCACTTCTTTTATTAATTATTATTCGCAAACATAATAAATTATATCTGGAAATGACAAACCTATTAGTTTTGAACATAAAGCGGAATTTTTGTTAATATAAAAGTACATAAAACTTATTCACAAGAGTAAAAGGTAATAAATTATTATGATATCTCAGATGAATTTTCATAATAAATAAAATAAAATATATGTTCATATGTTTGTAGGTTAGAGTTCGAAAATACAACAACAAAAAATAACGAAAATCAAAAAAATTACCAGGCATGAAATTGGTATATCATCTCCTTCATCTACGTCTTAACGAGGCGGGAACAAAACACAACTTCTAACATACCTCGAGAGAGAGAGTGTTTGCCAGATTGTATGTCATAACAATAAAGTCAATCTTTCGTTGCTCTTTAATGTCAAAAGAAATCAATTCAACACGTCACACATTACTGCCCACTTTTGAGTATTATTTATTGTCAACATCAATCAAAAGTTTTTTTTTAACACAAACCCAACTTCCTTCTGGCTTTCAATATACCGAATAAGAAATATATCTATTGCTACATAGGTTGCTCTATACTACCCTCGCTAGAATCAACACAACTCCAACAATATCCTTTTCAAATTTAGAATGATGTAGCTTGGTATTGCTGTAGAATATAATTTTTGAGAGGAAACGCGTTACGAAATGATGAAGTCCTAGAAGGAATTGACAATGAGCATAAGGATGAAAGGATGAGAGAGAGAAAATAAGAACACTTTCAAAATACCTAAAAAAGGAAACAAATTCTATAATTTATTGCCCTGGGTATTATGTACTACATTATGTTAGAAGTTGGAAAAATAAATATAAACCTTGGAAAATTACATTGTTGTTGTAAGGTTTTCTTTTTCTTTCGTCGTCGTAGTCGTCTATGTAAAGGGGTTACCAAAATGACTTCTGTCTACAGGATGGGGTTTTTTTTAACAAATATTTATGTTGGCTCTTATACATATATCATAATAGAATGTTTTAATACGAGTTCTATAATGACTTCAAATGTTGTTATATAAGAATAAATATTTAAAATATATGAATAAGTAAGGTATATGTCTATGAAGGTTCCTATTGAGCAAGGTGATTTGGAAAAACGTGTCATTTTTCTATGACGTAGATTAAATAAATATAAATATTTTTGAAATAAATTTAAGGTAAATACAATAAGTAAAATATGATTTAAAAATTAAATCAATTAAATATATAAAATAACTTTTGTGAAGATTTTAAGGTCTTGAACAAACGTTTACAATTTAAAAGAAATAACTTTTTTTTAGTTTGATACCAAGGCAAATAGAGTCTTGTAGTCAGTGATCAAAGTGCAGGAGGAGTCATCTAGTGGTTTATTTTTGAGTCATAGACTTTTTCAACACCGACAACTGGTTTCCGCTTAATGTATTTACAAAAATTCAGTATCATTCCTCCGTTGAACGGAATGAGTAACTTAATTCTTCAACATTATTGGCCATTCCTTAAAACTTATTTCCAAAGTGATTTTTGTGTAGTACGCCAAACATATAGTGCATTTTTTAAAAAAAAAGTTTGAACCAAAATGCAGCTCCCACTGCGTCTGTTGTACACAAGGTTACGTACAAAATTCATTAAACTTTTATTCTAATAAAAGAAAGTGACAGTTTTAGCTGTGAGCTGTGTCACTTAAGCGGACATCAACTCTTTAACCATATGACATCTCAAAATTTCAATAATAAACTAGAGCAGCATTGATTAAGATTTTTTTTTTTTTAAGATTAAGATTCATTTATTTAACACAGTTTTGACATTTTGTTTTGTAACAATTTTTAAATGAATGAAATGACAATGGCGAAATTTTCCGTCTGTCGGGGGGACCTATATAACTACTAGGTTCATATATGTAACTTAAATACTCTAAATAAATTCCGTAATAATTAGTCTTCTATAATTTAGAGCTTCATTGCAGTATTTATATATTGCTTCCCAATTTGGTCCATTAAGTAGTTCCTTGAGTTCCTCTAGGGTTAAAGATGGTTTTTGGAAATACTGCATCCTCCAGTTTCTCAATATTGGACAAATACCCATGAAATGAAACGTGTCTTCTCTAGCATGTTGATTACATAGTGTGCAGTAATTGGTTTCGCTATTGTTAAAAGACGTTCCATTCAAGTTGAGAGTAGAGCAGCATTGTCCACAAAGAATTCGGATTATTTGCTTAACAAAACCAATTGAAGGCACACGACCTTTTAATTGGTTATCGCTTCTCAGCTTGGTTCAGCTTCAATTGGACAAAGATTTTGGGTGAAAACCAAGTGCATCCACATAGTGTTTGACATTATTGCACCATTTTACTTGTGTTGTTTTCGGAATGACTCAATTTGATAAAGCTAAACATGGCTGTATCCGAGGTCTTTTTACTTGTGACATCTAGGAACACATATTTCGAACTCGAGATTTAACCAAACATGAATATTGAATTGTAAAATATGAGTTCTATTTCCAAACAGAGTCAAACAAACAATTGTGAGTACAAACTATCTTTAAAAAAACTATGAAGTTTTTGGACCTTGGAATTTTTACTTTACTTTTTGTATGTTTGGATTTAGTTTTTCAGGTTGATCAACAATTTTTTCAAAACCGAGACTTCAAAAACTTAAACACATCTGATTTAGTGCTTGATTTTGACTGCGTAGAATGGAACTCACTGTACCATATGCAAAATGTAAATGATCAAGTCAGGTTTTTATGGCATAAAGTCAATCCCTTCTCGTTAGGCATACGACTCCAGCTTATCTGAATAGCGACATCTCTACTATGATGTCACGATGAGATGCCGCCTATAGTCAATGGAGACGTTACAAACTGGAGCACTTCCACAAATTGTATTGCATACTGCGTAATTAAGTTGTCGTGAAGGTCAGAACGGCAAAAAGACTTTACTATGCAAATAAATTTGGTTCTTTAACCTCTTGCAAAAAATTATGGAAAAACCTGCGTGAAATCGGTATTGGCAAACAATCTAAAAAGCCTGTCGGTGACGTCAATTGTGATGCTCTCAACAAAAAGTCTACGTCCATGCCTTTAAACGTTGCTTCACCTGTTCATTTCCTTACTGAGGAGGAACCAACTGCTATCATCAGCTCTCTGACTTTTATAAGAATACAAGTGGAAGACATTGTAGAGGCAATAATATCGAATAAATCTAATGCAACTGGCCTGGACCAAATGGACACAAAGTTCTTGAGACTTCTGCTTCCATATATACTACGCTATATAACCTACATATTAAACAGCATATTGACTACTTCCGAGTTTAATTTAGAATTGAAGAAGGCTAAGATTATTCCCATGCTGCTACAGAATTTCGGCCGATTGCCAATCTTCCGTTTCTTTCGAAGGTGTTCAAAAAAATTATTCTGGAGCAGATCCAAAAATATCTCACAATCAACAACCTGTTAAGTACGAATCCGCCTATCTTTTTGTAACTGATGAAATAAGAAAGGCTATGGACAGTGATCATGTTACATTGATAACACTGTTAGATTATTCAAAGGCTTTTGATACTGTTTACCACTCAATTCCTTTGTAGAAAGCTGCGAATTAGCTTTGGGGTTTCTTTAGAATCCTGTAAGCTTGTTCCCTCGTATCTCAATGGAAGGCAACAATGCGTGGTGGCCAATGGATATTCGTCCACATTTCTCAATGTTTTGAGTGGAGTGCCACAGAGATCTATCCCTGGGCCAATCATCTTCTCACTTTACATAAATGAGTTACCACGCGTTGCTGAACATTGTTTAATTCATCTTTATGCTGATGATGTGCAGCTCCTAATAATTCGACCTTTTGGGGCTAAAAATGATGCCGTAGCTTTAATGAACCAGGATCTGCTCCGCATTTCACAGTGGTCAAAAAAGAACGATCTCCGTCTTAACCCTGTCAAATCAACATCCCTCCCCATCTATCGCAAAAACTTTGATCTATCGGGTTTAAACTTGACGACGAAAATATTGAATATGTTAGCACTGCTAGAAAGCTAGGAGTAGGATTCAATCGTACTATCACTTGGGATGACCACCTTAATAGTGCCATTGGTAAAGTCTATGGAAGTCTCCGTCTTCTTCAAGTCACTCGAAATTTCATCCCGATCAAAACTAAACTTCTATTTGCTTAGGCCCTTATGATACCAATTGTGCTCTTTGGGTGTGAAATGTTTTATAAACTAGACTGTGTGACTAGCCGCAAATAGAATGTTGCTTATAACAATATTGCCCGCTAAATTTATGTCCATTTTTGCGGTTCGTATTTCTGGTTGTAGCTTAGACAGCTTAATAAACTTTCGCTCTCTGAGTTACCTGCATGAAACCATCCAAACACAACAACCTGATTATCTATATGGAAAGCTGAATTTCAATCATACAACAGGGTCCTTTCTTTTAATATTAACCCAATACTATTTTCTAAATACTGAGCGTCAATTTTGTAATCATATTTGTACGCCTTTAGAACTCTCTGCCCATCGCTATGAGAAGAATAAGAAGCATAAGTAGATATAAATTTTTTACTTATCAACTATTTGGCACATAATTGAAATTAAATTTCATTTTCTTGAAATATGTATAAATATATGTAAATAGCTAATAATGTTTATTCGAATTCTGAAATTAATGTAAAGGCTTGCAACACTTTAAAAGACTCATGTCCTACCTTGTAAGCGATATTTGAAATAAATAAAATACAAATACAAGATTCGATTCACACGCAAAAGCAGTTTGACTGTAAGACAAGTTAAGTAGGCAGACAACCGACAGAATAACAAAATGCATTTAAAAATCGTCCCCATTGCTGTATTATTAAGATTAATTAACATTCTTTTATTTTAAAAATAAAATGAAAACATGATTTCTTTTTATGTTGATAGCAATTAATAAAACTATTTGTTCAATTTTTTTTTATTTCAATGCAATAACATTTAACTTATTAAATAGTAATGGAATTTTCTTTTAGCCTTTACTTATTGCCAATTAATATAATTGCAGTTCAAATTTCAATTAATATAAAAAAATCTATTCAACACTAACAAAACTAAATAACACTATTAAAAGCAAACACTTGCAGATTTAAAATTAACAATAATTCATAAAAATATCATAAATCAAAACAACTTAACTCCGGCTGCATTAATCAAATTAATTATTTTGTAGTTCCATAAATACAAAAATGTAGGAGAACCCTTTGAATTGTTGTTTTTTTTAAATCTTAAACAGTCAAAAATGTAAATGCTTTAAATAAAGTTAAGTTCAATCTTCTTTCATGCAACACCTCTCATATTACACACACACCAATCCGGTACATAAAACAATATGCAAGAACGAAATCCATGTCTCACTTAGAAGTTTGTTTCAATAACTTTTGTGGCTATCATGTGACAAGTGAAATTTTATCAACGAGATCATAATATCAGGAAGTGGTTTTATATTTCAATTAAATACAACTCAAGCTGACCATAAACTTGAAACGTATGAGAGATACATTACTTCTAGATTTTCTCGTTTGTCACTTATAAGACAGAAAATAAAGTTGGGACGTCTGGAAGACTAAAGTTTATATTTTACTTATGTTTATTTTTTAAACTACACCAAGCTCATTGTATGTTTTCGTAATTTTTTAAGTAAAAAATAGGCAACAAAAAATATAATACATTTTAAGGGCTTACCGGTTTACTAATAAGTAAGAGCTTGCAAAGATTGTTTGCGTTGTGAGGAGGCTTGTTTGTAGATATTGATCAATAATCTATGCAGAACTCAGTTTTGTCAGAAGACACCCCCATATGATTAAAATGACAATTCTAGCAAATCATTAAGAAATTAAGAGATTTTTACAACAATTTTGATCCGAAAAAATGTATTTTATTACTGTTAAATAAAGTTGAATTTTATACGTATACGTCTTTATATATTATAAGTCTTTTTAAAGGGTTTTTAACAGGGAAAGTAGAGCGACAGGGACAGATAAGTTAAGGCTTAACGTGGACGCCTGTCTGTTATGGCTTAATTCCACGGTGGACCTACCCACTCTGACGGGGTCGAAGGAAAGCGTCGACCAGCGACCCAGGGGAGCTCGCGCCCGCCCAGCACAATTCTGTGAACATGTTAAGGCATGTTCACACCCCTTGCTGGGGAGCGTAACCTATCTAACGCCTCTTGTACCCAAGATTCCTAGATGTTGGCAGGAACCCTGGATACCATTCATTCCCGCGATTTTGGGTAATCACAGCCAACACGATACTCCCACAAGGGGGCCTACCTCTCAGACAGGCTGGACATGGCCGACCAATGACAATGAGACACCAGAAACGGCCAGGTCCAGGGGCTCTTGTCTCCCGTGGTACCAGAATATAGCTTCCGGTGGAGCTTTCGCAACCGTTCAGGTCACTTCTGGATGAGTCCCTTAAGACTCGAGGCCTAGCAGACTCAGGCATGCACACTCCGTCTTAAGGCCGAGGAGGAAACCACAACCAAATGTGCACACCTTCCCCAATTTTACCACCCTTTTTTACCCAGACTCTAAACGGATGGGCTCGAAGCAAGCACGAGCCAAGCCGTTCAAACCAGCAGCAGAAACTCCCTGTTGGGGATTGCAGCGACAGGGACAGATATGACGCTATATTTCTTGCCGCTCTTTTGACAATTCTCTTCAGTTAAGTTTGGCTTTTCATGATTTAAAAATATGTACGAGCCAACGACGAGTCGAAATTATTGAAATTTACGGCCGAAATTAGGAGTCAGTGACCTCAGTGCTACGTCCAATTTATAATCGTCATAATCGTTCTTGCAGAAGCTCAATTAAGCGTCTATTGGAAAAATTTTAATTCACAGGCACAGTGCATAATTTGACCGCGCCAGTGAGACAAAGAAGTGCCCGTAGTGTCAAGAATATTTATACCGCTGAGGCTTCAGTTGCAGAAAGCCCAAATGTGTCTCTCACACATCGTTCTCAATCGTTTGGCATCTCTGTGACGTCGTTGTAGCGAATTTTACGGAAAGATCTTGGCCTAACATCCTTACAAGATTAAATTGACTTAAGAACTGAAGCCGCTTGACCAGCAGAAGCGCCGTATGTTCGTGAATTAGGCTGAGCAACAACTTGACAACTTGACGATTTTCAACGAAAAATCATCTTCAGGGATGGAGATGATTTACCGCAAAATGTGTGATATTTGCCCAGCAGCAATCCAATAGCACTGCATGAGTCATCATTGCATCCCGAAAAAATTACGGTTTGGAGTGGTTTCGTGATGATCAAGACCGGCACGTTTCTGTGAATGATCGCTACAGTTCAATGATAACCGAATATTATTTTGGCCCAATTGGATGATATGGACTTGGAAGACATGTGGTTCCAACAAGACGCACCACAAACCACACAGAGAACGTCACAATCAATTTATTGAAAACCAAGTTTTAAGATCGTGTTATCTCACAAAATGTAAAGTCGCTTAGCTGCCTCGGTCGTACGATTTGACGCCGTTAGACTATTTCCTGTGAGGCTACGTCAAGTCTATGGTCTATGCCAACAAGCGACGATTGGTGAACTTCGAACGAATATCGAACGTGTTATTGCAGCTGAATCGGCCGATTATTCTTGAAGATTGTCGTCGAAGATTGTTTTCAGCGTCTGGACTTTTGCAATCGTGGCCATGCGAAGAAATCGATTTTCATTCACAATGGCATCGAACGTACTTTCACAGGAATGAAGAATTTCATTGATATATAAAACCGTTTTTGTTTTATTTATTTTGTACGCGATATAAGACTTACAAGACTCAGTGATAATGAGACATATATTTTATATGTCAAAAAAGCACTTTTCACGACAAAAAATACTATTAAAAGATTTGTCAATCCATGGCAAGACCTCTGGAATGACAGTCCTATGCTATAACCATCATGCCACGGGTACTACTAGCTATTCTAAAATTATAATCCTTAGCTATGTAATAATTATAACACTTTTTGTCTATTGTTAAAAACCCTATTCTAGTCTGGTCTAAAGTGACGATTCGTCCAAAAACATAAGAAATAAAAACAAAAGGCCGAAATAATTTCCCTGAAAAACATCAAAAAGAAGATAGAAAACTTTAAGCTATTTGATGAATATTAAAAACAAGTTACAAAGCAGTCAAAGATAATTAAAGAAAAAAGTATTTTTGTATGTTCCTGGGAAAAGATTTTAACAAATATTTCCTGTCAATGGATTTGTGACTCAAGGAACTGACATTTTGGTCAGTCGCTAATTTTTAAAAAATTATTATCTTACACTCAAATATCTAAAGTACGAACGAATTTTTCGAAATGATTTCATTTTATATTGATTTTATTGTTTTTAAATTTAAAAAAATATAGTATCCATCAGAATTTATTGCAAATTAAAGCAAAACACACTTTAACCTTTAATTTTGAATTAAATTTCCTTTCATGACAATTTGGCATATTATTAAATGTAATTGGGAATTCCTATAATTCTTAAGATGTAGAATTATTTAATCCAAGTTTAGCTTTATAATGTTCCTAATTTGGCCTTTAGCTACACAAACCAGTGGAAAACGTCATCAGGCCCATTCCAACTTTTCTGCATTTACCATTTGTCTGTTCTAATTATTTCAAAAACAATTTTTCTATTGTCCTTGCATAATTCATTCTATCTTTATATGTACGTAGATATTAAGTAAAATTTTAAATTGCCAGGATCTGTCTGTTCTTTATGTAAAAGAGTTCACTATACGTAAACCATAATTCACTATTTCAAACATTTTATGTGGATTAACCAACTCTGGAATGGTTAACCAACTCAAAACATAAATCGATTTTCGCAACACTATACGCCCAGCGCCCACAACCACATACTGTCCATTTATTATATTCGGTCTAACCGCAGCATCCTGTTCTCAATTTCCGTTTCTCACAGCTCATTTCCTGTGCACAGACAAAGAATACAACAAAAACAAAAAATAAAAAAGACTAATATAAAGTAAGTACCAGATGAAAAATAAATTAATGAAAACATTCTCGTCCATGTACATACTCATGTACATATATAGCGTATGTTTTATTTCCGGCTATTCTTTTTTAAAATAAACTCATTAAATTAGTTTTAATGTGTTTCAATTTATAGTGAAAGCCAACTGAAGTCCCTTTTTTTGACAATGATTTATTATTTCGTTGTACATTTTGTTGAGTTTTTTTTAAATTATTTTTTTCTTTCATTTCATTTAAAAAAATGCCTTGCGGGTACTTAACTTAAAGAGGTCCCTTAAATTTTAGAAATTAAAGCAATTGCAAATGGTCTGATTGTTTAGTTTTTAAGGTAGGTAGGTAAATTGCTATCTAAGTGCTTTTTGAAATTTCATTTTTAACCGAACCATACGACTTTAAAATGCAACATCACCAATAAAATTTGATTCCATTCGTGTTGTCACTTTTCATCAGACTTTAAGTTTTTTCTTTTTTAGTTTGGAGCTTGACTTGGCATACACTTAACATCTTTACGTGATTTTCATAATAAAAGTGGTTGTCATAAAATTCAGTTCATTGAACGAAATCTAAAGTGAAATGGTATCAGGTATAAGACCATTGAAAGTGTAAGCTTTCGTTCAGATGACCTAAATTTTAATTTTTTTTTAAAACAAAACAAAGTAAAACCTAAAAATGTCTTGAATTTTAAATCCTAAGGTCAAATGCAAATGAAACAAGCGCACTTATTTTTATTACTTTTTAACAACAACGCCAACAACTAGAAGAAGGTTTGGTAGGTACTTTGTTAAGATCGAAAATTATTATCACTTAAGGTTATTTGAAAACACAAGAATATACTAGTACATACATATGTATAGATATGTAACAGTAACAGTTACAAGATTCTCGATTAAGAGAAAAAGCATTTCATTTTGTAAGAAGATTGCATTTTGGTGTATATTTATGGCTCATAAAATGGGTGGAAAAAGGAACAAGTGTCCTTTTCGTGTTTTCGTTCTCTGGTAAAGGAAGAGCGAGCTCTCCTTATTTTGCAACCGAATTTTATTTATTTTTTACTTCAATAGGGTGACCAGTGCATAGTTTTTTTTTGAAATTAATGAAATGTGACAGGTTGTTGGTGCACATATCAAATTATTTTATTTAAAAGCATGTAATAGAAATTCAACACAACTTAAGTTAGGTCATATAAATATCGAAAAATATCAATCTTGTGTCGGTATCGTTTAATTTAGGTTTTGTTTCCATTTGCTCACTCTCATAAGACCAAGATGGCGAGATTAAGAATTTTCACTGAGGAAAATCTCTGTTTATCTTTGTTTATCTCACTTTGTCTCAAAACATCAAATTGTGTTCTTCAGATGAAATCAGTGCTTGTGACAAGTGAACAAAAAAAGAGCGTACAAATAATTTGTATATAATTTGTATTCAAATGAAAATGGTTCTTTAGCTTTCGGGCTGCGTGACAAGGCAGAAAACGTGTGATAATTCAAATAGTACTGTGATCTGCTGAATCTTCTGTGTTAATTTGTATAAAATAAAAAAAAGGATTACTCCTAATAATTTTGTAACAAAATATAACAATGGCTGCTGTAAAATAAGAACAAGTGTAATAAAACCAACTTTCCACACTTGGTCTTATTGCACTTTCAGCAGTTGGCAAATATTACATTTTGACAAAGTGAAATACTTCCAAATGATTTTTACAAATAAGACCGACTTGAAACCACCCTTCTTGGCACATTATAAGATTTGGGGTAGGTGTGAGGTTAAGTAAATGCAAAATTGATCTGCATTAATGAGAAACCATTACGTTGAATGTGAACTTGGTTTTATTACACTTACTTAAAGTGAAATAAGAACAATTCTTGAAATTTGGCTTCATTTCACGGCACTTAAGCAACCTAGTTGCTAGTTTTATTACTCATACGAGTAGAAACAGTCAGAATGAAGAAAAAGCGGGTTGCGAGTATTTTGGCGGTATAAAGCATGAGATTTTATGAGACTTTTTACACAATGTTTAGTGCACTAAAAGGAAGGTATGAGCAAATTTCCACCTTACAATCCATTAGGTTAAACCCTTTTTACTTTACTTGACTTAAGAGTCTTTGATCCATTTCTTGCAATGTTAAATGTATTATTTGATATGGTTAGACAAGGGTAGATGGTTTCCAACCATCCAAAAATAGAACGTCGACTATATTCAAGTTATGGCCGAGAAATAATCCGAAATGGACACAAAAGTGGTTCAAAAATGGCTGCTATTTGAATCATACTGTTTTTTGACAAAACTTTATAATGAAATAAAATGTTCATCAAGAATGTATCCTTGTGTGTGTTTTATTAGTTTTACTTTTGAAACTGAAAAAATAATGATTACAAACTTAACAAATATTTATTATAGAATTGAATAAGAATACAAAATTGATAATAATTGTTTTTAAATTATCGATTGTTTCCTTTGTTTTTTAATTCCAAGTTTGAGAATTATTGTTTTTGAAACATATTTAATTTAGATAAAACGATTACTCCAAATTTTTTTGCCTTGACAAGAGTCGTATTTAAAACAATTAAAGTGTTACCATCGTTTTTCAAGCTTTGGTTTTTCATTACAACTGAATTTTCTAAAAAGTTGTTAGTCTTGCTTACAGAAGACCCTATCCCAAAATATTTGTGTTCATTTGGATCAATTTTAACACTATGGTAAGTTTCTTGGCAATCTCTTCGGTTTTAATTTGACTTTAATTCGTCCACTTTTTGAAAAAAAAAAACATAAACATATCTTGGAAACCCTTCAAAAAGTCTTAACCTCTTAATTTCAATTATTCACATGGCTGCAGCTTATTTCTTGTAAATTATTTTTGGAAAGAAAAAATATTTAGTAAGTTTTTTTTTAAATTAGGGCTTGTAAAATTTTAATATTTTGTTTTTGTTTTCACCAATTTCTCAAAAAATATGTTTATACTCCGTTTTTTTTATTTTGTCAAAATAAAAGTGTTTTAATAATCCAAGAAAAAAAAATAAAGACACTTCAGTCACACTATTCCGGAAATTTCATCGTTGTTTTTGAACACATTTGTTTGTATGTAATATATGTGAAATTGTAAATAAGGTTCCAGTCACATCCAAAAGTTCCTCCACAATCGTTTTCGTCTTCGTTTCTTGTACAGAGATCAAAACGAAGAGAGTACAAATGCAGACGGATACCTATAAAAAGAATTATTTCTTTCATCCTTGTTTTTGTTTTTCTAAATTGAAATGCTCCAATCAGGTCAAGGTTACTTCAATACACTATAATACACTATACAAAAAATGACGTATAAAGATACGCTCGCATCCTCCAGAATAATCTACTATATATTGTACATATTTGAAAACCAACAGGAAAATCAGAGAAACGAAATGTAATGAAATGAAAAATAAAACAAGAGATGCGTTCACAGCTAATTTCTCCTAACGAGGTTAATCCGTTTGTTCATCAATTTGCATTAATGTCAGAAATGTTGTCGGTTTGGTCCTTTGCTTTGGTTGGATTAAAATAAACGTTAGAGTTCAATATTGGTTTCATAGAAAAAAGAAGTAATTACTTCATTTAAAAAAAAAAAATTAGAAAAACTTTGAACAATGTTTTTCAGTATGGTAGAATTTTTGATTGGAGTCCCTCTCATCTTAAAATTATTTAAATGTAGAGTTTTTAAATGAAAACAAGCTTTCTTTAAGGAAAATCAAATAATTTTTATTTCATTTTAGAGAGGAAATCTACATGTCTTGATAATATCACGAATCCTACCCTTAAGGGATTGACATTGGGTTGTCCAAAGTTGTTAAATCACAAGATCTTGGTGATCACCTATTTGAAAAATAACGCACTCTGGAAATTTGTCTTTCACAAAAAGACTAAATTTCAAAAGATGATAGCTCCAAAAGTGACAACTGCCCTTATAATGGTCTCTACAAAATAAAACCTCTTATTCGAAAACAATACGCAAAATAATTCAGAATAAGAAATCTGAATTCTCCAAGTTTTGGACTCACAATTGAAAATGGTATAAGCTTTTATCTTTTAACGAATGTGTTTAAATAGAATAATTTCTTGGTAAAGCTCATAAGCAACTGCATACAACCGACGAGGCTTTTAATATTTTTGTACAGCATCAAAGTTAGTTATACTTCAGCTTGCGTTCTCTTTAACTGATGTGAATAAAAAATCTAAATAAGAACCACGACGATGATGACGGACACTAAGTAATGATAGCTATTTGTCTATAAGCATATAGAAATTCGAGAATTACAGAAATTTACCTTCAAGCTTACTTTACATAGGTACTAAATAATATGTGTACGTATAATTTGCTTAGCTTAAGTAATGTAATGATTTCATACTTGATTAGCATAGTTAAGGTACCATGACGATTATAATCTTCTCTTTTGAATATAATTATAGTTAGAGTTAGGCAGCTATTCAACTACTTTGCAAAGGCTAAGCGGATATGTGTGAAAACATAATAAGTAGTTTGAAATTAGTTAAAATTTAGTGTAAAGTATTTTTCACTCTTTATACAACATAATTTAGGATAAATGCTAGAGTTTAAAATAGCTTAGGAAATATTATTATTATTTTAACATTTTTTACTCGGTTATGGTCATTATAAAGGTATAATGTAAGAAAATATCACTAGGTAGATTAATTTTAATGCTGAGGCCTAGTTTATCTTGATTTATAATGAGAATTAAAAGTTAATCCCGGGTGAGGTAACATTGAGTACATGAAATTGTATCCTTGAATTTTGGGTATAATTACTGCAAAAATTATTTTAGTGTTAAATTTGCAATAATTATCTAACAAATCTGAATTGAACAACTTTGTCTAAATAAGCTGTTAAGCACTTTTTTGTGTCATTGTAAATTGATCTGTTTTTATAATTGTGTTATAAAAAGTGATTTTTAAAAGCTATAAGAACATTTAAACAAAAAACACATACAATTTAAAAAATGCATGAATCGATTTGAATCGATAGTACGGCCCATATAATTCAATGTTTGAAGATTATTTCATTGAATTTGACCTTGACTGCGTCTCAAATGGTCCATGCACTTTTTCCAATTTCGGCATGCTCTTTCCAGCATTTCGGCCGGTATCTCATGAATAAATGTTGTTTTCCAATGCATCAATTGAAGCGGGCTTGTTTGTATAGACATGAACGGCCAATTGACCATTCTCGAAAGTGAAATAAAATGTTCACCGAACTCACCTCCCAATGAGTCCATTTT
The DNA here is from genome assembly GCF_945859685.1 of Eupeodes corollae. Classification (NCBI taxonomy): domain Eukaryota; kingdom Metazoa; phylum Arthropoda; class Insecta; order Diptera; family Syrphidae; genus Eupeodes; species Eupeodes corollae. Next base: position 42,396,858 of record NC_079148.1, read on the forward strand.
TGCGCATGCTGTGTGGCATTTGGCACCGTTCTTGCACTTTGGGCAAAAAAAAAAGTTGGAAATCATCTCACGGTAGCACTCACCATTCAAAGTTACGTTACGATTCGCACAATCTTTGAAGAAGTTCGGTCCAATGATGCCACCCGCCCATAAACCGGGCCAAACTGTGAATTTTTCTGGATGCATTGGTAGCTCTTGCAATGCTTCTGACTGATATTCACTCCAAAATCGTCAATTCCGCTTATTTACTTTCTTAACAGAATTGTAATTCATTGTTCATTGGAAGACGATTCATGGTTAAATTATAAACCAAACAGAAGATGTTTCACAGTGAAACAAAACAAGAAACGTGCATCAGCTGTTTAAACCAGTGTTGCCAAAAAGATAATGGCTAAAAAATCACCCTTTATTTTGCATGGAAAAAGTAAACAACTTACCACAAAATGGTATTCCTTCGGGCATCCATGTTCCTTTATCGCATACTCTACGTGCTGGTCCAAGAAGTTCAAAACCTCTTTCACACGAATATGATGCAACAGTACCATGATTCAAGCTTGAATTTGAAAACACAATTGAACTGTGAGCTGGTGAGCCTGGAAAACTGCATATTGTTGAAACATCTAGAACAAAAAAAAGGAAAATGGTTTAAAATTGCAAATTGAATGATTTATTATTTTTTTCTAAAAAAATAGTAAGAATGTATATATAATATATTATTCTTCTAGTTAACTTATGAAAATAAATTAAATATTTGTTTATAGCTTTGTTTTTATAAAAAAATCTTTTCAAAAAAGTGAGAAAGTAAATTTGTAGCACGATTAAACGTAAGGAAGCAGAATCTAGTGATGTTCAATTTAAAAAAACAAACATTTTGAAGTTCCCATAGGAAGTTAATTTAATTTGTCCGATTTGTCAAATTAAAAATTTTGACATTTCTCTACGTTTCAAGGCCCCTAGAGTCGAAATATGAAACATATTTTTAGAAAAACATTAGCGACTTTTTTTCGTCGTCCATAGCTCAAGAACCAGAAGAGATATAGACCTTCAAATAAATTTTGTTATACAGACAATAATGCAGTTTAAAATAAAATGCACGACTGGGTCGCACGAACTTGCTCCTGTATGCTAAGAGTCTGTTTAAAAAAGTACTTATATAAGATTTAAAAATATACCTGTAAATTAAGTTTGTCTTCAAAGATATAAATGCCATTATGTACAATTGTACATAATGAAAACCATAGGACTCTCATGAGCAGAAACTTTTAGAGCGACCAGATGCATAGTCGTTGGCGTGGCTTTAGTATCGAAAGTGGAGAAATTCAGCGGGAGCGAGAGAAAAATATTATTTCCATTCCCATAAGCAGCCAGCAGAATAAGGGAGATAATTAATTTTCGACCCAAAAAGTCTACACAATTTCCTTCATTCTACTTGAGTCTATCCTTGTATATATTTTCACATAAAGAGCTTCCATATGAAGGTTGATGAATTTGTTTTTGTTTTATTTATATCAATGCACTTTATATAAAAAAACAAAATAGCTTAATATTGTATCTAATAACGGGATGAAACAAACTTTTGCATGCTTAAGTCAGCTGTTTAGGATCTTTTACCGATATTTGTTTTTATTTACATTCATAAGTCTGCTTTTACTTCGGTACGATCTTTGTATATGAAAAATGGTTTGTATTATGTATAAGGCTACGATGCGATTCAAAGCTTTTTTCCTTTAGATAGAGCTTTATTGTAATTTCATATTAGAAGAATCAGGATGGAAAATAAATAAGATAAGAAAGAGGCAGACCATGAATGTTTAAATTGTAAAACGATCGCCTATTGGTTGTGTAGTTAGGTAGCAGGTAGATGTCTAAAACGAATAAGCATTGGCGTGCTTAGCTTTATGCAGATAGATAGATAAGGACATGTTTATGATGATAATAAAGGAATGTTATTGGTAGCTAAAAGGTACATACATTCCTTCTTTACTATAAGTTTTCAGCGCTAGCATGAAGTTTTTACGTTCAGTTTATTTATTTTGTTAAAGTTTAAGAAAATAACAAGCATACGAACAGGTACAAGAAATTGCTATTGATGTTTTGTTTACAGTCAGGCTTTTGTGCGTTTGGGATTTTAGTTATGAAGTGACACGTAAGCAGTAGTTGTAGAAGTCGTACGTAATACTTTTATAAATAGGTATAATGTGTATACGTTGAAAAAGTGATTCTAATAGTAAATACATATACATACTCTTTCTGGCCCGTTTTTTTAACTTGTACTAAGTTTAGATAGGCGAAGGAAAGTAAATCATGTGTGAAACAACCTTATTCGTAAAGAATAATATTTTAAAATCACATATACAAAGTTACCAAGATAATACTTCTTGATAGGCACTTTAAAATAGACTGTTGATTAAATATATCATATTCGTTAGTCCGATACAGTTGCGCTACATGGGCGGCCATTGTTGGTATTTACAATAATTTTAGTTATAAAAATATATAAATATATATGTACCAAATGCACTAATTTAGATAAAAGCTAGGAATGTAATTACAATTTTGTCAAAATAATGCGCTCTTTCGGGCTCATGCACAGTTAAAATATTAAAAAAAAATTATTTTAATATTCAAAACTTTGCCCGAAAAATAAGTTTGTCTTCAAAAATTTAAATGCCATTTTATAAATAAAAAAACATTTTATTTTTCAATTTTTTTTATGAAAATCGTTAGAGCGGTTTTTTTTTAAATTAATTTTTTATATATAAAATTTTTGAATTTTGTTCTAAAAATATTTTTGGTACTCAGTTGTTTAGAGATTGTTAATATACGCTATACGTTTGAATTTCGTAAAAAACTGTTGAAACGTTTTTGAGATATTGAATTTTGAAAAAATAAAATTCAATATTTTTTTAAAAATCAAAACAATAAAAAATTGCACTTTTGATAATCAAATATTGTTAAAGTAATATAAGAGCTTATTCAGAAAAAAAAATTATTGAAATCGGTTTATAAACTACTGAGAAAATTAAAAAACAAAATAACGGTTCTATGAGCGGTACCTTTCCTGAGCAATACAAAAATTTGTTTTTCTTATTAAAAGAAGCCAAGTTAAAAAATAAAATTTTAGAGAAAATTTAAAGAAAATCTATCGGTTTGTTTTTGAGAAAATTCGAATTTTCGTTTTTTGCCCAAAAATATTGTATGGTGGCCACTGTTAGTTTTGATCTTAAAAAAAAAATGAAAAAAACGCCTAACGCGAATCTGCTCAAAACCTTAACTTCCAAGTTTGAACTCAATCGACCCAATGGTTTAGGCTGTAGGAGCGTGGACAGACAGACAAAACCGACCGGACGGAATCGCGGGACCCACTTTTTTCGACTTGTCTACCATCGTAATATCATGTTTGATTAAAATCTCGAGTTCGAAATTTTGCACGAATGCAAAACTTGCCATATAGTTCCTATATGTCGCAAGTAAAAAAGAGGAACATTTTGGTTAACCCTAAATATCTCATGAACCAAAAACGCTAGAGACTTGAATTAAATCAAATATAAAATGGTGCAACGTGATACCAAGCAAGTATATTTTTTGACAAAAATCCAATTAATAGTTTTTTTATAAATAAAAAAGAACCGAAAAAAAGAATTTATCAACTCAAAAATTTTACGAATACAAAATGATTTTATCTCAAATAAATTTTGTGCAACGAAAAATAACGTTTTTAACATCTGGTATGATTTTGAGAAAAATCGAATTGACAGTTTTTTTTATAAAAAATAAAAACCTAAAAAAAACATTACTCAAAGTTGATCAGAATTGAATTTTGACTGAAATACCTTTTCAAAACCTTGAGATATTGGCTTAAGAAAACTTTTATCGTTTGAAAAATATTGTTGTCAACATTCAGTCAAATTTTGAGAAAAATCGAATTGAGAGTTTTTTTACAAAAATAAAAACCTAAAAGAAAATTTAACAAAAGTTGGTAAAATCGACTCTAATATCTTTTCAAAACTTTGAGATATTGGCTTTCAACTTCTTTAAAGAAAATCTATTCAAAAATAAAAACCTAACAAAAAAACAAAAAAACAAAACTAAACATTGGTAAAATTTACTTACGACTTAAAAAGCTTTTAAAAATTAAAAATATTGTCTTCAAACTCTTTTTAATTTCAACGAACGTTCCGTTCTTTCATGAAAAAAATAAAATCTACAAAAAAATAGTACGCAAATTTAGTAAAAATTCATGTTCGGTTCTTGATGTCTCTCAAATTAATTTCATTCATCTATTTCAAAAAAGTTATTCGTTCTGTTTGAGTTCTTGTAATTTCTATTCTTTTATTTTTTTTTCAAACGCACCTAACTCGGAAAAAAAAAACAGTTTAGAAAATTACAGAAATTCGAAATAAGGGCACCGACCTAAGAATTGATTTCAATTTTTTTGTTTCGAAAATCTGTAAAGATGTTTGTATTCAAATATTATCATAGATTTGACTTTTTGAAAGAATTTGAGATATGGAGATATTGAAAAGCTTGACTTATGTCAAATTTGTCAAACAAAAATATAAGAACATATTTCTTCGGTCCTTTTATTGAAAATGTAACAATTATTCCATGGAAATTGTTGAATTTTGTCAATGTTGTTGAATTTTGTCATTGTAAATATTGAAGGCTTTGAGAAGGCTTATTTTAATAATGGTTGGTGTTTCCGTTAGATTCTTTTGGGGCGTTTGACATTTGACAAAATGTCATCTTAAAACTCTCTTCTTTCCACTTTATATTTAAAGAGAGAAAGGAAAGTGAGAAATTTGTCAATTTAAAACAAAGGAAGTGCAAGCGAGACAAAACAATGAAATTTTGTATATGGTTCACCTCAAAATCGCTTAACTTAAGCACCGTCATTTATAAATATTAATTTATTTTGACATAAAATAGGAGCGAAACAAAATACGTAGGTGTCAGAACATATAAATTTCTATTTATGCGAAAAATTGGCAACTGTCCTTTATTTTTTAACAGTTTCATAAATATCAATTGATAAATTGCTACCCGACACATTTGTCAATTTGTCAAATAAAACTCAAAAAACTTTGCTTTAAAAACTGCGAATTTTAATAATGTTCACCAATTTTATAATTTCAATGCGTTGCTGAAGAATATATTGTTATACTTTTAGTAATGGTGTAAATTTTACTTTGCAAATGTAAAAAGATGACAGCTTTAAAAGTGACAACTGCATAAATACTTGGTTTTTCATAATGAAAACTATTTATATGATATGTAAAATTTTATTTCAATACCAACTTGACAAAAATATGTATGAGCAAACATTGACATAAGCATTTTAAACAATTTGTAAAAATTTAATTTTGCATTCCTCCCTTAAATATTTTAAAAATAAATAAATAAATATGGTGGCGCAACCGTTCTTTGAGAACGAAGGTCTACTTACAACTCTCAACCATTTTTGTGTTTCAGCAATGTTGTCAGAGATGGAAAGGATCTGCAGTTTTAAGCCTAATTTAAGAAATCACAATTCTTCGCGAAAAGCAGTACAGGTGATAAAAAAAAGTTTAGTTGGCTCAGGCATGGTTTAATTCAAATACCTCTGGCATGATAGTCCAACGCACTTTCCATCAAAACACGGGTGCTACCTTAAATAATTTAACTCTGATAATATCACCTCTAAGAAACACCTTTAAAACATACGTTGGTCATACTTTTAAGTAAAGAGATTTGTTCTTCAGCTGGACTACGCGAATGTGGAATAATTTGCCACAATCCGTCTTTCCTTGTCATTTCAGTATTTACTATTCGAAACTAATTTGAAAAAATCCCTCCTTTCAAACCCTCTCTTTTTTGTCTAATGCTCAAACTCTGCTGAAAACCCCTTGAATACACTCATGATACAAACAAAAATGCGGAATATCATGAACATACATCAAACATCAAAAACCTACTTGTAGCTATATCATTTGGAGTAATTATTATTGGCAACATTGTAACTATATTTTTTTTTCATCACATGCATCAACCCTTACCTTCATAAATAATTCAGGACAAACCCGTATAGTATACTTATCTTACATCAAAGAGACAAAATAAAAACACAGCAATAAATCGTATCTTCAAGTTATTATATTCTTTCAGATCTAATTACGATAAGACATTCAAAAGCGTACGATCATATATGACGAGGTCGCATCATCAAATTGACAAGAAGGTATGTATTTTCAAGAGGATTGCCTTACATTGTCTTGCCTTGGCTTACCTTAACTTTACCAGAAGAGCACCTTCGATAGCATTATTAAGTCAATGATTAGTCAAATAACAAGGCATCTCATGGGCTTTCAATTCTTTATGCAATAAAAGCCTCCCCAAAGTCCACCCCTCTTTCGCTTTGCTTTGTCAAAAGCCTGCACTTCAGGTTCGAAAGAATCACTTGCTATGAAAGATGGAAGTGCATTCTTACGTGCAGGCAGATAGATATATATGCAGGTATGTATGTTTTTTTTATATAATGGACACTGATTTACAATGCAAGATTTGAAATCGCTAGAAGCACTTGCGGTGCCTGGGCACCAATCCGTTGAGCACACATAGATTGGTAGTTGCTCATATAGCTGGTGGCTAGTGTGTGGTTTGGTGTTTTCTGGTGAGTGAATTGTTGGACATAAAAACAGATCACACAGAAGGTAAGGTATACATAGATAGATAGGTACCTAGGTATGGACTGGACGTATCCATCGTCGGTAAGTAAGCTAGGCTATGAAGCTGCAGTTAGCTTTTGAGGCTTGGTTAATAAATACTGATGGTTGTATATAGTGCTGGTGATCCTCTCTGTCAGACAAGGCGATAGACCGTTTGGATAAACTTGCTTGAACCGCATGCCAAGTGGTCGTTTGTGCCGATACTACATACATACATACAAAAAAGATAGTTATTGTTATACAACCGACAATTTCATAACGGTCAAATGAAAATAGAAATTATAGCCACTTTGTTGCTTTTGTTGTTTTTGTTGTAGTTTTGATGGTGAGGTTGTTTTTGTTTTAGGTTTGATATCCCATTAAAGGAGACCACACTGTTTCCTGGTATGACAGCTTTCAAACTTGCTAGACCGGGTGGGGATGGGTTGGTTGCCTCCTGGCTTCGAGTTATAGCATCATCCGAAAAGAGGTGTTTCTTTCTATACACACTGGAAATTATAGTTAAATCTACTTTGCTTAGCTGCATAACCAGTATTAAAAAAAGACTCAAAACAAAAACAGATTGGTTTGCTTGCAGAAGCAACCAACATAAATAGCACAATTAAATATTAAGTAATAAACAATTTAAAATTTTGAACTCAAACGAAATGCAAAATTAAACAACTCCTCCTTCGTGTTTAAGCGATTTTTAACTATTTCTTTACAGCGGAGCCTTGTAAATTTCATCAAGTGAGGGTGGTTCAGTTAACAAACTCTACTTAACATTCTTTAGAAAAACCATCCGTGATTTCAATGAACTTTAAGAAAATTAGTCTAAACTCAAATACATAGTTACGATGCACAATATATGAATTATGGAAAATGTTGAAACGTGTATGTAGAGGGGGGAAGGGGGTTGCATTTAATTGAACATAAAACAGAGTGATCCATAAGAAAAATATACAGTATGATTCCAAAAATACAACATATTCCAAAAATGTCTACATATTTGAGCGGTTTTCGTGAAATTTTCAATAAAAACAGATGCACCTATGATACAAAAAATTCAAGCCAATATCGGTCAAATATCCATTATACCAGAAGTCGTCCTATAAATGACTATGGAAGTGGGTGAATATGGACGGGACACACATTTTGACAGACAGGACGAACAAATTTTTTAAATGATAATTCCAAGTATTCGTCGATTGTGTTTGGAGTTCTGGAGCGTTTTTAAAATTGAATTGAAAATAAAGATTTTGAGATGAACTTGCTTTTAAATAGACACAATTTTAGAGTTTTTGTGAGGACGTAGAGTATTCAAAATAAAAATCTCTATTTGTAAGTATACCACAACATTATCAGTATATACATACACAAGTCTTCGAAGACGATGAAGAAATAGGAACCTACTCTTTTCAACTTTAAACGAACGTCCTAACGATTTGATGATAACAAATACGTGATACAAAATATCTAGAAATATGTACTTCTAGGTAAGTACAAATTTAATCAACGTACAGTTAAAGTACTTTGTTTTCAAACATGTCTCGGTTATAAATGTTTCAGGGTGGGGTTTCTAACATATTAAGAAAATGCTTTTTTCTAAGAAAATCGCTTTAAACTAATTTGAAACCTTAAGAATTTTAAAAGTCGAAACATTTTTTAGACATAACATTTAAAAAAAAAAAGCAAATCGATGTCGAAATTTATGCAGGCCATACAAAAAAGACACAATGGGACTCTTGACATCCTCGTCCTGTTCTTGTCTTTTTTTCATTTGTGTAGAATTCCTCTGTATAAGACAGCTTTTTCAAATGAAAATTTGACTCCTTTTGGGACGTAACTCATATTTTGACATTTTCAAAGAAAAGGTTCATGTAAATATTTTTTTTAAAAAATGTATTGTTTGAAAACGATGACTCTTTCTAAACAAAATAATGTATACGTATATCGCTGTAAAGAAAAAGGTTTGTCAATAACAATAAACGGCTGAGTGAGGGCCAAAGCATCATATTCTGTTTATGAAAATTTTTAGGGAGCGGTACGATGGAGCACAAACTAAGATCTCTTGTAACCAAATCTCGCTTTTTTTTAAATCTCATACCAAGAATCTCGCATTTTTAAATTAAATAAAAATAAATTAAAATCTATTGTTAACAATTTTTTTAAGAGCACTAGCATCAAATTAATTTTATTTAAAAATGTTGCATTATTATAATATTGCCAAACAAAATCTAGCTTTTAAAATTTATTGATAAGTTTCGAAATTTAAGTCTGTGAGATTTTAATCTTGATTTTGTATTTGCCAGGTTTTTATATAAGAGTTTTCGTAATGCGAGTTTTTTACCTTCTCATAGGAAGTTATTGTAATGGGTCCGATTTTTTAAATTGAAACTTCTAAAATTTCTCGACGTTTCAAGGTCTCTAGAGTAGTTCGTAAGTCTGTATGCCCGTACGTCCGTACGTTCGCGACGTTTGTTGACGTTGTCCATAGCTCAAGAACCAGAAGAAATATCGACTTCATTAAATTTTGTATACAGATAATAATGCAGAAAGATGCAGAAAGGGCTCTAAAGAAAATTGCGTTGGTGGTTTTTTACTATATCAGTTTAGTGACCGTTTTAGTTAGCCCTAAATATCTCACGAACCCAAAACACTAGAGACTTGAATTAAATTTTATATAATATATTGTAATGTGATAAAACAAATATATTTTTTGAAAAAAATCCAATTAACGTTTTTTTTTTAACAAAAACTGAACAACAAATTTGTCATTTTGAACATTTTACATATATAAAATGATTTTATCTCCAAAACAATTTTGTGTAACGAAAAATAACGTTTTTAACATCTGGTAAAATTTAGAGAAAAATTGATTTATTTTTTTTAAAAACCTAAAAAAAACATTGCTCAAAGTTGGTAAAAATTGGATCAAATATCCATTCAAAAATTTGGGATTATGGCGTCCAACTTATTTTTTCTTTTAAAAAATATTGTTTTCAGCATTCAGTAAAATTTTGAGACGTTTTTCTTACAAAAAAAAGGCTACAAGAAAATTAATATATGTTAGTAAAAATTGATTATAAACTCAAATAACTGTGCAAAACTTTGAGATATTTGCTTCCAATCAATTTAATCCTATAAAAAATATTGCTTTTAACATTCAAAAAATCTTGAGAAAAATCGAATTGATAGTTTTTTACAAAAACTAAAAATCTAAACAAAAAATTAATAATTAATAATAGTTGGTAAAAACTAATTTTCGACACAAATAACTTTGCAAAACTTTCTGATATTGACTTTTAACTATTTTTGTCTTTTAAAAAACATTGCTTTCAATATTCACTAAAATTAATAACATAAAGGAAAAATCTACTTGACAGTTTTTTTTACAAAAAAATAAAAATCTAACAAAAAAACAATACAAAAACTTGGTAAAAAATTACTTTCGAATCAAATAGCTTTTAAAAATTAAAAATATGATATCTCTCAAATCGATTTCAATCTTCCAATTTTTAAAATTTTAAAAAATGCTACTAAAATTGGTGAACATTTGTTTTCGACTAAAAATCTATTTAACAAAACTAGATTTTCAAATTAAACTATTTCTTTATATATATTCAACTGACAATTTTTTAACACAACGCGAAAACCTACAAACCTTTAAGCAAGATAAATGGATGGACGGGATAGAAAGTTATCAGTTTGAATCGCACCCCCGCCTCTTTTTAAAATTAGACTTATTAGACAATTTTCTGTCACCAATTCACATATTTTTGACATTGCTTCTTTCATCTCATTGAGAAACAACATGGCCAGGAAACTTTTGTTGCGAAATTGCGATTGTTCCGTTGATTGTGTGGCATGCGTCATCGTTTTGTATTCATCATTATCTTCTAATGAAAATCTTCAACTTAACAGGGGCTCCGGCAATAGCCTCATTTTCGAGTGAGAAAAGTCAAATGATATCAATATCTAAGCTAAGCTGGAAAATAGCCGGAGAAAAGTCGGGTAACAGAAGATGAATTAGTTTTTTTATTAATTACATCAAGAATATTGATCATTAAAGCCCAATCAAATAAACATTATATATTAAATCAAGAACTTATGATCCAACACCCAAACCGATATCAATATCGTTTGCTCTAAAACCACACGAAAAGGCCTTATCACTGATTTTCCAATAAAAATTCGGATCATATCAATGCATTTCAAGGAAACAACAGCGGGCTATTCAAAATGAAATGAATTAAAAACCCAAAGGATCTACTTTTGGATCCTTTGTGAGATGTAACTAAAAAAACAACAACTTAGGTATTTATTTTAAAATCTTGAGAATAAAAAGTTAAATTATTGTAGAGCTTCTACAAAATATGTTTTTTAAAACTATTTTTTGGGCCAAAATCCTGATTTTATGTAGGCCACTCCAAACACGAAAAAGTAAAGAAAATAATATTAATAAATTATTCACATTTTACTTGAAGTTATTTAAAAAAAATTCGTACAAAAGCTATGAACTTCACAGAAATACAATTCCACAGTCAAAACCCACTTTGTAGGTGCTATTTTAATGAAATTAAAACAAAATTCTTTCTTTAAACTAACGAGACCCTATTTAGGCTTCCAATTCAACATTTTTTTTTCTTCTTCGTAGATAGAACAAATTTATATGACGTAAATGCGAAACTCCAATTCCATAGTCATCTTTCAAATTGGCACCTATTGTATTTATTTAATAATAATTTTCAAACATCACCTTTCCTTAATACTCTTTAAAGTTGTTTCTAATAATAAGTAATTGCCTAAGGCTTTAAGCCCACAATATCTTTTTAGGTCACACCTGTTCTATTCTATTGAGTTGGCTTATGAGTATATACAATATAATCTACAAATTTGATTTATAGTAAAACTACAAAACTTCCAACCAAACAACCAAATTTCATTGATACAAGTTAAGTAACTGGATTCTCCGCATCATCATCATCATCAGTACCGACGAAAACACCCAAGATACTCTCGTCCACGTCGATAGAAGCTAGAGCCCAGTCCAAGTCAGATACAGAAAAGAAGTTCAGGCTTTTCCATTCCATCTCAGCGTATAGAACGTAAAAACATAAATAGCTACCAAAACAACAGTTATTCGGTGTGTTCCACTTAAATTCCTGTTTCCTATTATCTAACTTGCTACGCTAAGGAACAAAATGTAGTATATAGTATCGCTTGTGTTTTAATCCTAAGAACACAGCATAAAATGTGGTGCCAAGGCCTCTTCGTTTGGCTAAAGACAGGCTCTGGATCTTGTCTCTTGTTCTTGTGGCTGTGGAAACTGGCACTGGTACTAAAGTACTATATACAAACTAACACGCAACCAAAAGTCTCACAAAATAAATTTAATATTGAAGCACTTGTTGCATTAACTTCTTTACAAATAGTCCAAGATGCGAAGTTGGATTTGCAGATGGAAGATCATGTCAATTACAAACTTTGCAACATTTTTGTTGACTATTATACAAATCCCAGTCTGATTTTGTAATCGGCGTGAATCATATTTTATGTAAGAACTTTATATAATCTAAAGTCTAAACTAAAGCTTTAATTTCGAACATATGCAACAAGTTTTTCAACGACTCGTTCAAGGGAAATGGCAAATAGGGTTTTAAATTAGAGACAAATTATTTCTCAACTTAATTTGATAACAATGTTATTATGGACAGACAATTATTAAGCATATTTTAGACTTATTTAAATTGTCACTTAAATAATTATAAAACATTGGGTGCATTAAAAAATAGTAATGATGAGATATGTAGCAAATTCATTCTCGGATATCCTAAATAATAGTACCTTTTTTAAATTCTGTCCAATGTTGAAAATGTTCTTTTCAGTTGAACTGTTTGAGTTTTAGTTCAACTGAAAAAAATCCGATTAAGTCCTAAAAATGTGAGGATTTTGTTTTCTATAAGATATTATTATAGGAACTAAATTTTTAAAATTGTGCCAAAAATTTATAGTTTATTTCCAAGACTTTTGAAAGTTCGCATTGCTGGCCTAAAGAATACAAACATTATTCGTCCAATCGGGAAATTCGAGAAATCATTAAATTTTTAATAAAACTTTAATTTGTTTATAATTTTTTTAATGCTTGTGTCTAAGGTTGTAATCGACAATTTTCGTAGAATAAACTTGTAATGAATGTAAACAAAATTTTTAGTTTGTTAAATATAAATTTTTTGTTTTGACTTATAGCAAATATGTAACTTGAATTATTCTTAAATTCATACCAATTGGAAAATGTTATCAAATTCAACATCTACATATGTAAATTCTTTATTTACTTGCTTGAAATTGTTGTCAAAAAAATTCTTAATTTTTCGAAATCTCTTTCCGCATATTTTGATCTTTTTATCTGAGAGACATATTTCCAGGAAAATAGCGCTCCGTACCAAGTTAAATTTATTTGAGTCCAACGTAAAACCGGTATTGCTAGAAGGTTGCAAACTTCTGTCAACTGCTGTCTAGGTTACATCCTGAACATCCAGGGGCCACAAACCATATCTAACGATGAACTGTGGCTCAGGGCTTGGCAAACAAAAGCTGTTGACATCGCGCAGAGAAAGTGGCGCTGGATTGGCCATAAATTGAGGAAGCCAGACGACAACATATAGCAAAGCAGTACTTACAATGGAATCCTCAAGGTAGAAGGTGGCCTGGAAGGCCAAGAGAAGCATGTAGATCATCTGTCACGCTCGGTCCCAATACTTGGAGTCGTGGTCCTAGCTGAGGTTTCGTGCTAGGAATAGAGAGAGATGGAAGGAACTGGTTGCCGCCCTATGCTCCAGGAGGAGTTAAAGTGTTGCTACTAGCAGCCGAAAACGAAGAAGAGAAGATTCCAAACATAAGGAAACAGATTTACGAAAGTGCAAACAACCTGACTTAAAAACTATGGATTTAGATTTAAAGACATTGGACTGTTAAAAATTTGAATTTGACCAATTACACCGATGTATGTCAATAATTCCCCACAGGACATTAAGTATTTTTTAATCTTTTAATACTTTTTGAGATTAATAGTCCAAACATCCATAACTATAAACCTTTGCTAGATCAGTTCAAACTTATAATATCATTGTTATTTTTACATAAAGCGTTACTGCCCAAAATCTCATAATCATAGAAACAAACGTCAAATTACCCAGACAATTTTCTCAACCATTTGTTTAAGTGAAATTTGAGCCGAACAATCTATATTAGCAGCTTTATGCCATCTATTAAGGATACTATTACTTTTTAATTTAAAAGCATCCAAGTCCAAACCAACGCAAAATATACAGCGCTCAAAATATGGCACCTTGCCCCAAAACCTCACAAATACACATTGACGATACAAATACACATTGACTTTTTGAATTTGGGATTTATAATAATTACTTAGGGAATCTACATCTATATACGAGTATACATATGTAAATAAATTTTAAACAAAAAGAACGTCCTAGTTACTAATGTCGTCTTGTCCAAAAAAAATTAAAAATTTATAATTTTTAAATTTTGATTTTTCGGAACATTGTTTGGGCTTTGTGTCATTTATTTTTGGCACAACTACGCTCTTGATTTTTTTGTTTCTAATGTCTCCTTACCCAACGACACATAACCCTTATGATAAAACGACAAAAACCCCAAAAAGAGGAACTTCGTAAAAAACATCACTAAGAATATGTCACAAAGCCCAAATAAAATATCATATCACCCAAACCAGCTTTTAATGTGGTAACTCCCATATTTAGAAATGTCATAACTACCAAAATTTTGTATTTAGAAAATATTGTGAGTACCTAGTTGGGAAAAATATCGCAATAAACAAAAATTTTTTGTCAGAAATGTTGAAACACATGTCATCTTTTGTCATCTTCGGAACAACTAGTTTTTGATATTTATTTATTCTATATATTTATTGTAAACTTTCGAACAAAAATTAGGTGAATCTTTTTCGGAAATCTGTCAAAATTTTAACCAGGACCTAGTTCCATATAAACTTCAAACATTCCTATGTACAAGTTTTGAAAGATACCTATAGTTCTCATGCCAAATCCGGAAGACTAAGCATTTTGCTTGAAAAGAATATCTTTTGTAGAATTTGTCAATTATTGGTAAGTGTCTGTAAACATTTGCTATTCAAAAATAAATATAAATGTACTTAAGATGTCAATATCAGCTATGAGTAACCAATCTTCAAAAATAACTGTTATAAGTTCATACATGTGCTATTATCTTGAAGTAAAAACCCATCACGTCGTTTAAATTTCAAAGAACATGAATTTATTGCTAAGTCTATTAAATCCCATAGTTTACAGTTGAACTCTCAGATGATCTCTGTCATATTCTGATTGACACTAAAAATTATCGATCTGCGTACAAATTGGTGACGTTTAAATCGATAACATTAACAGAACAAACGCTACTTGTCGGGCTATTAACTTCAAAATAAAAGATCTAAGGAATTTATGGCAATTTACTTGTAACCATACTATAAACATCAAGTTCTGTCTGTCGTCGTTGGTCTGTCGGACGGTTAGTTAGTTGGTTGGTCGATTAAAATCGGAATGCGACTATCTTATGACCAAACATTCAAGACCGGTTGATTATAGTATGTAAGCGAAACGACAATAACAACAACATGTGCGGATATACCAAGAACGTTATATTCTCCAAAGAAATATTCATACAAAAACAACAACAATTGGTAAATAAACTACATATAGCCACAGGCCTCAGGTGGGGTAAAAGAACGGACATATACTCTCCAATCCAAGCTCTCTATAAAATTCATACCAAAAGAGACCAACATACTAAACAACCAACACGCTTCGATCTTAAACTATCTATAAAGCTAAAAACTAGTTAGATTTATATAGACTCCGTTTCTCTCTATTAACTTATGGCCAAAACGAATGAAAACTCCAAGATAAGTTTAATACCTGCTATAGCATCAGCGCTAACAACGACACGACAGTAAAATTATTGAAAACGTCTTACTGGGAGATTATTTAATACAAACACAACAACAACAAAAAAGAAAGAAAAACAACAAACCTGACCAAAAGTAGGTCAGAATTCAACGCACAGCTAGGTGAAGTTATATCTTTATGCAAATAAGAAAGATTCTTTAAATTCTATGAGTTGTCTTTATTTTTTATTTTTCATAAGATGGTTATTGGGTATAGCTTAAGGCTTTTACCTACATATACCCCCACAGATGTACTCAGAAGACGAGAGGTAATCGTTTTTTTAATGTAGGTACTATTTAAAAATTATTACACAGAAAAACGGAATATCTAATTGTAAAAAGTTGCTGAATGTAAATTTTCTATTTTCTAAAAGTGATTGAGCAGAATGTAAGTTTACGCAGTTGGAATCTATTAGCTTTTGGCTCTGACAGACTCATAAGCTTTATGTTATACTTCTCTTGTCTTTCTTTTCATTTTATATTGTTGTTGTTTTTTTAAGGAAAAAAAAAGAAATCGGCAACCTTGACGAAAGATGGCAATCCACAGGGCATAGTTTCTTATCTTACAATGCCTTTTGTAGTCGAGTCGTGTAAGTGAAATTTCCAAATGCAAGACTGCAAAATCTTTTGAATGAACGTTTTCCCTTTTGCTTGACTCGTTTTGTTTACGAGTCAAAACAGTGGGAACGATTATAAGCTAAAGTTTATTAAATTGAATGAGGCAACATATTTTTCATCTTCAACTTAGCTTTGAAATGTTAATATAACAGTGAAATTTCATAACAAAGGGATAAACAATCTGGAATTCAACTTAAACAGTTTATAGAGTTCTATGGCCCAATGACTTACAACTCTCAACTGTGTTCGAATAATGTTTTCGATTAAAGGGAACTATAGTGTTTATGTCAAATGCGAAGGTATACTTTGAGGATACAATTTTAAACAACGCTTGGAAATATTGTATCAATTCAATATCAGTTTCTTACCAAAGAATTCAAACATTTCGTTTCTTTGAAAAGAAGTTTAGGCTGAAATAAAGCAAGGTTGTGCAAAAAGTTTATGAAACTGGTATGTACGGACAAAAATGTGGCTCCCGTAGCTATTTGAGAGACATAAACTCGCCATCAATATCTACAGCTCAACATTTCTAGAATCAGCCTAGAGGGAATTCTCCAAATCAAACTCTGATTTTTAGTGTGCTTTCTTAACAAATAAAATTGCCAGATCCTCATTTGGATCTTGGGAAAGCCTTATTGGTTTGAGACAACGTTTGGGTCATCGTTGGGCGTTACAGAGCCATGTAAATGCACCATTTTTTACATGAATTTTGGGATCCTGTCTTTATAGACCTTTTGTATACAAAATTTTCATCTGCTATTTGAAACCAATGGGCTTTTTTGTGAAGACCATGAAAGACCGATTGTAAGCCACTAATCCGGACAAAATTCGGGAAAAAAAAGATTAAGGCCTAAAACCATCAACTAGTTTTAGAAAAGTTAAGTGACACTATGTGCTACTGCCTAGAGATTAGTTCTTCAACCGTACAACATAAATGCGGAGAAATGACCACTTCAACTGCTCCGTTCGCATGTGAACGATATCAAAATCTACATAAATAAGTGGGCCCCTTATATAAAAAGCCAGTTCATTTTTATTCGAGTCTTGCGTTTTCTGTATCATAGTTCTAATGTCAATTTGAAACAAAATCTTGAGTCCGACTTTTTACGAATCCATCTTGTAAGCTTTACCAAACGATTTTTTCCACACTAAAAGTTTTTCTATCCCACTATATAGGTATATGCGATACCTATGCAACTAACGACAACAGCTCGATGACGACGACGCGAAGAGCGACGTTGTTTTGCATTGCTGGTAGGGTACCTTAATGTTGCAGGTGCGCAAGCAAGTAAAGATACACTTGTGTTTAGTTGTTTCTAGTCACATTGAAGTAATCTAAAGAAAGCAAAACAAAAATAAAAAAGATACGTTAGTTGAATATTGTTCGTCATACCCTGATAGATTTGAGCGCGCTAACAGAGCTAGTGAATGCAATGCAGTGTGCATTTAATCTTGGTATAGGTTAAGATATAATATCTATCTTCTAAAGGTTTATACATATACACATACCTTCTCTAATAGAGAGTATTAAAGTTATTTGAGTTGCGTTTGAAGTTTCTTTCAAAATTACATTATATCAACATCAACGATGACGACGGACGATTGTCTTTCTTATAACATATTAGATACTTTTTCTTTAAACTGTAAAGTACTCGGATATAAAAATGTAAGAAAATAATGCTTAAATAAAGATAGTTCATTGATATTTTTGTTTGTATTTTGTTGATGTTAAAAAATCTAAGAAACAATAGGGAGTATCATTAACATATCGCAGAGTGTAGGTAATTTAGTTAAAGTTCCGATGTATAAGCACATTTGCGGTGGTAATTCGTCTAAATTACTATAATTCTCACCCACGGATGCGTATCGTAACGGAACATGTGGCTATACCAATCTATATTTAGTTTGGTTTTGCTGCTTACTAAGCTTATATTTCTATATAGATAGATAGTATATTTTATGTAAGATATTACGGACTTTTCATTTGAGTTGTGTTTGACCCTTTGTAATTGAGGCGTGGTATTAACAGACTGTCAATAATTTGTAAAGTGATTGCAAAATTATTATGTGAGCAAGTTAATCATGTTTTATTGAGTGGAGTACACAATTAACTTTTTAGGCAATAATTGCAACATGGTAATGGTTGATCTAAAAGATTAGCTTTATTGATCACAGCTTCTTAAATTAAAATAATTCGTATAGATTATGTGTATAATATGTTTGTACATATGAGAAAGTTCAATTTGTATCAATTCTTTCACTTATGCTGTGAATCAATAGGTCAGGTGAACTTTCTCTTGCAGTTCAAATATCTCAAAATTGGAAGGATGAAAGTAATGATGGAAGATGGAATACTTGACTCGGATTTATACAAACATAATAACTGTTAATACGACGTAGAATACGAGAAAATCTTATTAAACCTTTTATGTTGCTAAACGAGTTTTGAATGCGATTATGCAACTAATTGTCTAGTAATTGATTTGTGTTCTATGAGCAGAGGGGATTTTCGTTTTCGTTTATGAGACAAAAATTCTACACATCTAACTATCTGAATAATGACTTAAGTACAAGAACAGTGGGTTTAAAAATTAAAACGATAAGAAAATTCAAATCGAGTCCTGAGGCTATAGACATTTTAATAAATTATCAAATCCTTTAGGAAAGCGATCTAAAAACTAGATCCAAAAAGTGTTCATAAATATAAAATTTTATAGATCATAATTATGATGAGTATGATGAGAAATGGACAAATCTGGGGTTTCATCAAGACTATGCGCTATATCAGCAATATTCTTAGCTTAACAGCTCAAATCATTGCACCGATTATACAAAGGTCGGAAATGCTTCACGGCGATTCCAAAGTTCTTTGAAAACTTCAATGTGTTGTTGAAACGCGTTTCATTCCATTTTTAGCAATAACATAGTTTTTGCTTATAAAATGTCAAAACATTACAGTTTTAAGAGTGATAGTTGTCAAAATTAAAATTAATAATATCTTTTTTTTTTGAAAACTTAAAAAGAAAATAGTTAACTTCGATATTACATATTTTCAATTGAGCATTATTTTACGATTTTGCAAGATAATTGAAAAATTCTTAAGAATAAATAAATTAAAAAAAAAAATTATCTGTTCCAATTATTAATTACAACATTAAATTATTTTATGCTTTTATATGGTGCTACTTTGAAATTAATATTTGATGATAAACATTTTGCAATTTAAGATGACCAAAATAAAATGTTACATGCTGTTGCAATAATCAATATTAAATAGCTTGTACACGCGGTAAAAAGAAAACTTAAAGCATTTTTCTCTCTAATCAATAAAACCGTAATTGGTAAAATATAAAATTCTTAATTAAGACCTTATAAATACATAAATTGAATTAAGATCAACGGCCAGAGGATTGATCCATTTTTGGCTAAAAGCTTTTGTTGAAAATATATAGAAACTGAATAAAATTAAAATTCTTTAACCAAAAGAAACCTAAAAACATGATTCTACTTAGTTTATCCTCAATTAAAAGATGTTATTAGAAAATAAAAACATGCTGTTGACATAAATTATTATTGCACATCACAATAATCAGATGATTTATAATCAAAGTGGAACTTTAGACAAAAACTGTTTAATGTATGACCTCAAATGACAAGCAATTTATGCAAATTCCTCAAAACAATTAGAAGAACAAATGTCTATAAAATCGTCACACATTCCGTTAATCATCAAAACATTTTGAATTCATAATTTTCAAAGTTAAGCAGCGTTAAGCAATATCAATTCGTTATAATAAATCATATCTATAACAGAAAATTGTTCAACTTAAGGAATGATTTATACAATAACACATACCTACGCATATATAAAAAGAAAATATGTATTTATAAATTAACATATAAATTTAAGTTCATCGACTTGAATAGAAAAAACTTCACTTTTCAACCCTAATCGAATGAAAAACAAGCCAAGTATGCAAATCAAGTTCGGAGATCAGCTCTTTTGTTTGATAAAAATTCTTCGACTGTTTATAAATAATGAGAAAGAAATTATTACCGTTATTGGGTTAGATAAATACTTTTACTCTATACGCTATTTTTCTCTCAACAAATTACTAAATCTTTGGTGACATACGAGAAATTTATGCAAATGAATTACATATACCCCATCATAAGGTGTTTTATTTTATTATTTTATCGCACAGTAAAGCTTATTCTATTGCTTATCATCTGCATTTATCGTTATTTTCTTCCTCTTTTCTTTTTTATTCTCTTCTTCTTTATATTATTATTTTTTTTTTTTCAATTCTAATCTAAAGAAACATAAGTGAAGCACAAACACAATCTGATGTAAGAACGGTAGGCAAGGCATTCATGCAAGAAGTATAGTGTTACCAATTAGTGCGCACATTTAGAGTTCAATGTAAGTAAAGTATATATTGCAGATGAGAAAAGAGAAAGATAAAATAAAATAAAAAAGAACAACAAATGAGAGACAGAGAGAGATATAGAGGGAGATAAATAAAATATACAAGGTACCATATATTTATATAAAAATATTGCTGCACCTCAAATTACGTTTTGTATTTGTTGCTGCTCTGATTGAAATATGATACTGTTATAAAAAAGATACAGATGATGTATTTATGTGCACTTAGGATAGTCTATATGTATTGGCTAGTACATTAGTGCATATATATTCAATGTTAATGCCTAATGTTTGATGATATACACTACAGGTTATGGCATAGACTCAAATATTTTTAAGAAATTTTCTCAAGACTCTCTGGAAAATTATCGATTGAAAGAATATTCAGTTACCGTGTTGTGAAGATGTTGGGGCTAAGGAGTTTTTATATAATATTTGATAGTGACATCTGCAAGATGGTAAGAAAAAAGGAAATTTTATCTAGGCCAATTCTACGCCAACAAGAAACTTCAAGCTGTTTTGCATGCAAGACTTTTCCATAGAAAACTGGTAAAATTGATTTGATTTATGAAATTGGTCAAATATGGGACAAAATTATTAATGATTTTATTTTATTTTTGCAAAAATTCAAACACAAATATAATAAATAAGTGATAGATACCCAACGATTCATTTGATCTTTGATTTGTGTTGGTATTTCCGTGTTAGAAAGTTGAAAAATAAACAAAAGTAAGCAACTGTTAAAATGTTGAGTAATCATGACCTATCCTTGCAGCGAAGAGATTATTTTATGGGTTTCGCGTGAAACTTAGCTTTGTTAATAAAAAATTCTCAATAATATGTCTGACCTTCAATTTTGTTTCTTCTTGTTTTTTTTTTTTTAATTTATTTTCATCACCAATCTGCTCCACATTAAGGTACATATAAATGATGTAGTTTGATGAACCCAATAAATAAAATTTGTAATAAAATTTTGTGCAACTTTTTGGTTTAAACATTGCACATTGCGCAGCAGCTTGTTGAGCCAGTGGGACGAATAAATTGCATGAGTGCTGCAATGCGTGCAACAAATATTTTTTTTTGAATGTGATATTCAATTTAAATCACGTAGGTACATATTTTTTAACAGTGCAAACTTGAATTGAATTAAAATTGACTATAAGGAATATCTACCTAGTTAATG
This sequence comes from Eupeodes corollae, assembly GCF_945859685.1. Classification (NCBI taxonomy): domain Eukaryota; kingdom Metazoa; phylum Arthropoda; class Insecta; order Diptera; family Syrphidae; genus Eupeodes; species Eupeodes corollae. Next base: position 42,418,778 of record NC_079148.1, read on the forward strand.
TTTTTCTTCAGATCGGTAGAAGGCATAATCGTAGATTTATACACATGATACATTCGTATGTCTTTCGTGACATGAGAGTATTTGCGCAATTCAAGGAAAACACAAATAACATAAAAAAAAAACAGCTTATGGATGAACAACAATATATGCAAAACAACAATAGTCTTCACTTTTAACTGTTTGTTACATTCCAAAAGATAGGCACGTTTTATAGGATGCGATTTTTTCAAATTGATAAACAAGGTTTTATGGAATTCACAAAAGTATTTTTGCATTAGAAGAAATACATAATCTAAGTTTGGAAATCTTACTTTAAATCGATGTGGGTATATTAAGTAGTTAGGGAATAGATCGATTATAGCCATATCGAACAAAGTTGCTAAGTTTTAAATCAAAACTTTAATAGAAAAATCGACTTAAATTATATTTCAATAAACGAATTGAAGAAAGAAAATATTCTTAAAAATTGTAAACTCAATTTAAAAAAAAAAATATTCTTTTTTTAAGTCTGGTGTTAAACTTAATAAATTCGAATGCATTTATCATTTAAAATTTTTAAATAAAGTTGCTAAGTTTTAAATCAAAACTTTAATAGAAAAATCGACTTAAATTATATTTCAATAAACGAATTGAAGAAAGAAAATATTCTTAAAAATTGTAAACTCAATTTAAAAAAAAAAATATTCTTTTTTTTAAGTCTGGTGTTAAACTTAATAAATTCGAATGCATTTATCATTTAAAATTTTTAAAATAATGTACATAAAAGTCTCAAGAGAGAGCATTATTTTGTAAATCGGTATTATGAACTGGGCTTATTAAAATATTGTAATCGGTCTGCTTTGTCGGATCGAAAATATGGCGTTCTTTGTCGCTTTAAAGTTATTAAAAAATTTAATTAATAATTGTTGTATTATTTTATTTTTATTTTACATATTATGACAAAATAAAAAATTGGTATTATTGAAACAAAATTCAACAATTTATTTTTATGTATAAACCAAAAGTTCTGAGAAAGAATATTTGTAAGCTCTATTTTTTATGAATAAGTAAAATATCTTAAAAACCAATGTGTAAAATGACAAATCCTGACGTAAAAAGGTGGTCAAGTTTTCCTAAAAATAAAAGTGACAGTTTTCTTCAGAAATAAGGAAAAACTAATACGAATTGATAAAAATGTATTTAAGACTCAAATATCTTGAAAACAAATGACTTCAAACTCCTTTTTTTCAAGCAAAATTTTGTTGTTAACGTTTGGTCAAATTTGAATCAATCCGACAACAGCTCAACATTCAATGAAGAATACTATTGAAAGTCTGTTAATAACCATTTTGTTTTCAGAAATATTGTCTGCATAAGGGCACTATCGGGCAGTTATTAGCGTTAGACACATCTATTTCTTGTTGCAAATAAGAGAGAGCCTCTGAAATCATGTTTATTGATTACTTTTGGCAAAAATCGAAGTAGCTACTCAATTAATCCAATTTGACATAATATGTCAAATTCCATATATCCATAATTTAGCTCAAGAGCTTTAGGAAAAATCTTTCACTACTTCGAGTGTTAAATTAAACAATTAATTCTGTAAATTCTGAAAGAACATATTATTGAAATTTAAACTCAAAAATCTTAAGTTTAGAGAGAACTACCTGAACCAGATCATGGAAAAGCAGAACACCGGGAGATATTTTATAATTGTGAGAACTATTAAAAGTATTAGTGTTTACAAATTTTAAAAACCAAAATTCTGAAAACAAACTTTTCCAAATCTTTTTAAAAAGTTTATCGCGTTAAAACTTTTTTTATATATTTAAAAAAAAATATATTAACAACTCGTTCAGGAGTACACCTATTAAAAATACGTTCCTTATTTTTTTTTTTCAAGTATCAAAAAGTTGATAGCTCAATTGACAGTTTAATTGTCTTAAGTACTTAGTACATAAAAAGACCTTTCCAATAAAAGGTTACACTTGGCATGGTTGGTTATTTAACTAGTTGTTACTTTTAAAGGTTTCATACTTTGAAATTGATAATTAAGAACTTAGTTTAAACTTAAAATAGACAAATGTACAAATTGGCAATGGAAAATGTCATAAGAGCGATATGGTGCTGTTGTCATACAAGTGGTTCCAATTTCATTAATATCCCAATTGCTATACAAAAAACATAACAAAACCTCTTATGAGAGAGCACTATATATTGCACAGCCCATAATAATGTTCAAAGAACCGTAATTTTAGTTTACATATTGATATAATTTGTTTTCTCTTTGATCACATAAATACGTTTAAAATTTTTTCAAAAATATATTCGATAATATTAAAACTTTGAATTTAGTACCTTTTATGCATCAGTAAAACGTCAACATAATGTTTTTCTTTGTCAGTTTATTCATTTTTTATATTTATATTTTCCCTTTCCATGAAACATTCAAAACAAACATATGTTTACACATAGATAGTTTCTACTTTACCATATTTCACTTAACTTATCATAAAAAGAAAAACAATCAAACGACGTCCCATCATCTTCAACATTGTTGAAAGAAATATTTTTGAGTTTTCTATTTGAAGAACTGTTTCAAAGAAAAACAAGAACTGAAATGATGCAATATTGTTTCAGTTCGGTAGAATGATGTTACTACATCATGCAATCATCATTGAACAAATGTTTCTATGAATACAAAAAAGTATTTTGTATATTGAATTTTGTACTGACTGAAATAAGTTTAAAGTCTACATTTCACCAGCACTCCACAGGTGCATGCAATATAAAATTATATTTTCCTGGTTCTTGTTCATTGACCCTCTATACAACTTTACAATTCAAGCCCTTACACAATACTTTATACATCAGACTCTGTCAGTCTATAAAAAAAAATAATAAACAAGACTGTTAAAGTACATAAACATAATGCTCCCATCATAACTTCTTATTTATCTTCTTGTTTTCTTAACACATCTTCTCCGATTCTGGGTTAATTGCTTAAAGGTTATAATATAAAGTTTTTTCGCACTCGCACTTACCACTACTGTTTACACCAACAATTGTATAGTATCCCAATATAAAAATTGCTATAAGTGCATTCGAATACACTTTACTAGCCATGTTGCAGCTTAAATGTACTACTGTCTTCAGCAGCATGCGTTTTCTACTTAGTAGATATCCAACAAAAATCCACACTTTTCTACACCACAAAGAAGCTAAATGAATGAATATGAATTTTAGGTCACCAGCTGCAAAAACTAAACACACTCGAACACACACTATATTCGAACACTTTTCATCTGTCACATGAAATTACGAGCATTTTTTGACAAAACCGTCACCGTCACCGTCGACGTTGTTGTAGCAATCGTCTTCGTCGTCGTCGTTAAACAACAAACTTTCTTTACAAAAAAAATGTAAGCCAGGTCTAGCAGCGGCAACCAGCAACACCACAGAAATATGTATAAAAATAAAAATGTGCTCAAGCCTCTCCTATAAAGAGGTCCCACAAGTAATATTATTTAAATTAAAAATTTTTGTTTGGTTCGTGAGTTAAACTTTCTAAGCAATTATTTTGCTTTCGATTTTTTCTCTCGATCTTATGCTCAAGGCAGAACAGAATTATTGAAATGATGACTAAATATTGATGTGACTTCCACAGGGATGTCCTTGCAGTCGACCTCGATCCCAGAAAGGACTTCAAAATCAAAAGGTGTGTTGTGTTATGAGACGCGCGCGATCAGTTGGAAAAGACACAATATCTCTCGTCGTCGGTTTCTCTCTTACTAGATGGAAAAGTATCTACACAACAGCGTTGTTGTCAGCAAAGATACACATTTAACATCCGCACCGGATTGATTTCTACGAGCAACTAACTCGATGGTATCGTACGGCTAAAGTTTTGATCGCTAAGGAAGTCTTAGGCTTTCATGCAACCAGGCATGACTATACTGTGACTAAGTCTTGAAACTCGAAAGTTGGAAAATGAACGTCCACCGCACAGCCGCTGCAGACTCAGTCTCAGACTCAGAGCTTGGCTTTGGATATAGAAGAAGGTACGAGTAATAACAACAATATAACGAATGAGCGGCAAGACGTAAAGCAATTTTTAGTAGTTTGGCCAAATCAAAAGTGGAGGGAAAAGCCTTTCGGTCTTTCAGTTTTTCAGTGTTTCAGTCTTTTAGGTCTTACACAGTCTTTCGTACCTGTTGTAATTTTTGGTCTTGTTGTGTGTTGATTTCTTCTTGGCTTGTCAATGAATTTCCGTAGAGCTGGCACAGTGCCGAGTTCATTGGTTGTTGCTTCTTCTTGTCTTCATGACACCATATCTAGAGGCACATTTTCGGCTCAATTGAAGAAATTTGATCGCAAGCATTGAAGAAGCAGCACTACGATGGTTAATGAGGAATTTTGGCTATCTTGTTGAGTGCAATTAGCGATTTAACTAACTCAGCTCTATACAAAACCAAAGTGATGTAGGGAATAAATTAAATTTTAATGCGTTCATGATTGAGTGCTTAGTTTGTCAACTTCTTCAAAACAATCATACAAACAAAAAGAAGAATGTCATTTTAAATTTTTAGAAAATATAATTAAGATTGATCTTTTGTATTTTGAAAACAATTTTCTCAGAAGAGCTAGGAAAAAGTTGGTAAATGAAAGTTTTTTTTTGACTGAAGGTACTAAATTTTCTACAATGGTTTTTGTTTTATTTGACAAGAAATTAATTATTATTTATTGTGTATTGTGTGTTTTGGATTGGACGTTTGAACTTATAACATAATTATTTGTAAAGAAATTCAAACAAAATTCGTAAAAGAGTTTTAAAATATATAAAAGGGTATCACTCTTCCGTCATTTTTCGAGTTAGAAGTTGGTAACACAAAAAAACAAATAATATTATTTGCACCCCAAGAGCTTGAGGTTATCTAACTGAAACGTTAAAAAAACGTCTTAACTTTTAATTTTCAAGATAATTTTTGAAAATAATACTTCAAAGAACTGTAAGCGTAAAATTTATTTATTAAAATTAGTCACACTTTTTTCCTTAGATCAAAGAAGTTTCTTAGGCCCAATTTTTCAATGTGAGATTATCCTAGTTTCAGAGTTGACTCATGAAAAAAAATGTTCAGTCTCTCATAAGCTTGTACTTAACTCTGAGTTAACTCTTAAAATTTGGTGAGTTAACTCTGGTTTAAATATACAAATGTTTTTGACAGATACTAAAGTTGAAATATAGAAGATATTTGTATTTCTTTTTCAGGAATGAATAGTTTTTTGTTATATTCAGACTCCGACCTGAACGATGGAGATTTATACAAAATTTTAAGTTTAACACTTTTGAGAAGAAAAATTTAGTTTTTTTGAAGAAAAAAAATGAATTTCGTTTGTTCGTTATGAATAATAAAAAAATAAAACAACAAATAATGGTAAAAAAACAACGTCTGTTAGCTGTCAACCAAAACGTCAAAATCTATCAAATTCGGTAGTTTTTTAACAACTGAATGGATGACTTTTTCGTGATACAAAATTATAATACATTTGATTTGGTTAGCATTAAAATACCACTGAAAAACTTGTTTGTGAGTTCACTCTGAATTCATGATTAGCTTGCTCTGGGTATAATTCGGAGTTAACTCAGCACTAATGGCTTTTTCAATAAGAGGTTTCATTTTGATTTTGTAAAGAAACCAATCGATGGAGCAATGGAAAACTTTATAAGCCAAATGGCTGCTGCAGTTGCAGCACCATATAATACTTATCAAATTTTTCTTGATCAATTTCTACATTTATAATTGTTTGTCCTTTATAACTTCATGGAATTCCAACTTTAAGACTTCTCAATTATGGAACATAGGCATAGGTAGTATCTCTTAAAGCTTAAAACCAAATTTATTAAATTAAATCTAGTATTTTCATGATCTTCATGATCGTAGATTTTGAACGTCATTTTATTAAAATTAAACAAAATGAAAAAAATACATTATGCAATTTTTAAGAAGCTTTAACTTTAATGATACCCACCTAATTTTCGTTATGAAATATTTACAGACAAACATGAATATACATATGTACATATGTACTTATGTATGCAAACATAATAATAATAAAACAAAACTCTTTTTAATTTTATTTTTTTTTGTATTACGGTTAAGGTGATAAGAGTACATAAAACATATAATAAAAAGCGAAATAATGTCAAATGACTTTTTGATGACAGGAAAGAAAGTTGCTGTTGAGGTTTTTTGCATATTCATATGTAGGTGCAATAGATTATTATAAATAATTATCTTAAGTTAATTACATCACAGGAAAATGTGTCATTTCTTCCTCAATGTTTAAGGCTATGTTATGGTTTGTATTGCCTTGGATTTTAATTTTATTATCATTCATAGAAGTGGAAAAAATTTAATGGATTGAACTATAAAATTGTTTTCTTACTACTAAAATATATTAAAGAATTTGGTTTTGGTATAAGATACAAGATATACTAGTAAACCATTTACAAACATTGTTCAGTTATTTTAAATTTGGAACAAAAATGTTATGGATGTAAACCTTGTTATTCAATTGATAAGTTAAACATTCACAAATAGAAATGAGAAAACAAGAAGATACAAACAAAATGCAAAATAATATGAACAAGTGCCATAGTAAAGAATTTTCTTGTTTTCGTTTCTTTTTTAACAAAATGATACATACTGATTTTGTTTCTAATTGAAAATAATTGTAAAATACTGAAGGAATAAACCTCTGTCAAACGAATCAACTTTAAAATTTTAACACCTTAAATTTTAAAAAACAGTAAGAAAATTAAAAAGAACAACCTTAAGGTTGTGGCGATTTTTTAAAACCAATCAAATTTACAAATAAAATGCACAACTGGACTACATGAACTTGCTCGTGTATCCGAAGAGTTATAATTTAAGATTTATAGCTTGTCTTGAAAAACTTGAATGCCATATGATTTATAAAAAAAAATAGACTGGAATGCGACCCACACTGGTAACTTGCTTTAAAATTTGTAGGTTCTCCTGTTGTATTAAAAAAGTTGACAGTTGAATTATTCTTAAAAATTTCAAAATTAACAACAATTTTTTGTATGTAATGAAATAATTTCATTTCAAAATCTGGTTTTGTTAAAGAGATTTTTAGTCGAAAACAATTTTGTACCAATTTTATTAGCATTTCTTAAATGTTTACAAATTGGATGAATGAAATTAATTTACGAAACATCGAGAATCGAACATCAATTTTTACCAAATTTGGATACTATTTTTTGTGGATTTTATTTTTTTATGAAAAAACTGAATGTTGGATTCTTATAAATAAATTACTGATTATTGAAAACAATATTTTCTCTGAAATAAAACAAGTTTGAAGAAAATATTTTTAATTTTTGAAAAGCTGTTTGAGTCGAAACTAAATTGTTACAAAGTTTTTTTTAGGTTTTATTTTTTTTTTTAACTGTTTTTTGATTTTTGTTAACTGATTTTTCTCAAAATCGAAATTAATGTTGAAAATAATATTTCTTATAAAATAAAATTAGTTTGAAGCCAATATTTCAAAGTTTAGAGAACATATTTACGTCAAAAAACTATTTTTACCAACTTTTCTTAATTTTTGTTTAAGTTTTTATTTTTTGTAAAAAAACTGTCAATTCGATTTTTCTCAAAATTTTTCCGAAAGTTGGAAACATTATTTCTTATAAGTTAAAATTTTTGAAAAGATATTTGAGTCGAAAATCAATTTTTAAAAACTTTGAGTAATGTTTTTTTAGGTTTTTATTTTTAATAAAAAAGCTGTCATTTTGACTTTTCTCAAAATTTTACCAAATGTTAAAAAGGTAGTTTTTCGTTACCCAAAATTGTTTTGGAGCTAAAATCATTTTTTATTCGTAAAATTTTCAAGGTGACAATATTTTTTAGTGTTTTTGATTTATAAAAAAACGTTAAACATTTTTCTTCGTTACCCAAAATTGTTTTGGAGATAAAATCATTTTTTATTCGTAAAATTATTAAGGTTTCAATTTTTTTTTAGATTTTTTGATTTAAAGTTAATTGGAATTTTGTTTAAAAATATATAAATTATAAAATTTAATTTAGGGTTACCCAAAATTTTAATTTTTTTTTTGAATATGCTAAGGTAAAAAAACCACCCACTAAATTTTTTGAGAGTCCTTTCTACAATTTTATCTGTATAACAAAATTTATTTGAAGTAGATATCTCTACTGGTTCTTGAGCTATGGGCGACGAAAAAAACTTCCCGAACGTTCACACGCACGCACAAACATCTCTCTTTAAATCTTTTGTTCCGATACTAAGAACTTTGAAACGTCGAAATATATAAAAATTTCAATTCGACAATTTTTAACTTCCCATAGGAAAATTTTGACATTTCTCGACGTTTCAAGGTCAATAGAGTCGAAATAAAAGATTTTTAGAAAGATGTCTGTGCGTGCGTGTGTACGTACGTTCACACGACGTTTTTTTCATTCTCCATAGCTCAAGAACCAGAAGAGATATCGATTTCAAATAAATTTTGTTATGCAGATAAAAAGGCAGAAAAATGCAGAAAGGGCTCCCAAGAAAATTGCGTGGGTGGTTTTTTTACCATAGCAGTTTAAAAAAAAGGTGAACATTTTGGTTAACCCTAAATATCTTACGAACCAAAAACGTTAGAGACTTGAATTAAATTTTATATAATAAATTGTAACGTGATCTCAAAGAAATATATTTTTTGAAAAAAATCTATCTAACGGTTTTTTTATAAATCAAAAAAACTGAAAAAAAAAAATTTGTCACCTCCAAAATTTAACGACTAAAATATAATTTCATCTCCAAAACAATTTTGAGCAACGGATAACAATGTTTTTAAAATCTGATAAAATTTTGAGAAAAATCGAATTGACAATTTTTTTATAAAAAATAAAAATCTAAAAAAAACATTACTCAAAGTTGGTAAAAATTGAATATCGATTCAAATATCTTTTCAAAAACTTGAAATTTAGGCCTAAAACTTATTTTATCTTATAACAAATATTGTTTTCAACATTCGGTAAAATTTTGAAAAAAATCTAATTGACAGTTTTTTTACAAAAAATAAAAACCTAAAAAAAAAATAATAAAAGTTGGTAAAAATTGATTTTCGACTCAAATATCTTTTCAAAACTTTGATATATTGGCTTAAAATCCCTTTTATCTTTCAAAAAATATTGTTGTCAACATTCAGTAAAATTTTGAATAAAATCGAATTGACAGTTTTTTTACAAAAAATTAAAAACCGATAAAATAATACTATGCATTTTATATTTGATTATCGTACAAAAATGTAGACCGGTTTTCGAGTTATCGAATTTAAAAAAGAAATTTAATATTTTTTTAAAAACTAAATCAAATGAAGTTAATCAAGCTAGGAGAAAAAAAAAGAACGTTTAATACAAATACGGAAGCGGAGACCCACTTCTTTCAACTTCTTCCTCACCATCGTAATAAAATTTTGTATAAAATTGTTTAATAAAATTTCCAGTTCAATTTTTTTTTTTAAATTCGACACATAGTTCATATAAAAGTAAAATCAACAATAAGGGATTTTAGCGCTCTGTAACCGAAGTTTAATTTCTTCATCTTCACCACCAAACCTTTGGTACTTCACGTCAAGCCTAAGAAAATGATCCGAAAGAAACTATACTTTATGTTTAAGAATTGTATTCTATAAAACTATATTAACAAAATGACAATGACAATGACAAGATAAAAAATATTAAATGTAATGAATGCAATATTTTCATTTAGATTTAGTATTAAGCTTTAATAAAAGTAATCAATGTTTTGAAAGTAAATTACCTAAATACAATTATTTTTGTATACGCTCAAAAAATAAAAATTTTACCATTTTTGTAAAAAGTGTTGAATGACAAAATTTTTTTCATTTATGTATTTTTGTTTATGTAAACAATCATTTTTGTTTACATAAATATTACATTAAATTACACCGTTTAGTACTTTATACTTTTATAATCAAGTGAATCATATTAAAGGAACCCTAAATGATACTTTAAGTGATTCATTTTTACGGTATATAAGCACTAAAAGTGAAATAGAAACAAAATTATATGACACTTCATAACACGAAATCATTGGTTCCACTAAAAGTGAATGAAATTTAAAAAGTTCACTTAGAGACCTTTTACAATGGGTACCCAATTGTATCGAAATATTTAATAACTTAATAGATAAACACAAAAGGTGTTTTTCAAAAGGTATTTCTAAAATTAGGTATAGATGATTGCAGTTGCATTTCTTTTGAAAGTATAAAATTATCAAACAGAATTTTTTTTATCATATCAATTTTCATTTCGAACTGTCAGACACGCAATTTCCGTGCATACAATGTCGCTCCAATAAATGTAAATTTTGCGAAATACTGAACAGGTTTCATTATTTGAAAAATGAATTAATTTAAGCAAAAATAAAATAATATACAACAACAACATCTAAAATAATTTACTACAGCTTTTTTGAAAGCCTAAATGCCATTCTTTAAGTACAATAAAAAAAAATAAGTAGCGCAACAGTCCGTTGAGAACTAAAACCTAGTGACTATAAGCTAACAACCATCCCATTATTGTTGGCAGAAATGGAGGGGACCTAAACTTTAAAGCCTAATCCGAACGGCTTATTTCAGAAAGTACTTTTCAGGACAAGAACTACTCTTGAAGGATTTGTCCATTCCTCGCAAAGAAACAATATCGCTGAAAAAAACTTTAGATGCCACTGACAGGGATTAAACCCAAGACCAAGACGCCACGGGTATTACAAAAATTCTTTAATTTTGTTTTCAAATTTGTCAATATTCAGAAATTTTACTTTATATCTAAACAAATACAACTTTCAATTCAGACTTATTCACTTGTTGAGACATTCTATGTGATATATGCTTCCAATGAACCAATGTCCAGGTGTTTAAGAGAAACAAATACTGTTTGCAACATGATTGATTTCAATGTTGGTAGATATTTATTTAAATCAAATTTATTGTTAATTCTAAATAACTTTACTGGTGGTAATGTTTAAAATTTTAAATTGTTTGTTTTATATTATCTAGTAATCACTAAAGTACCTATTGTAACTTTGTTTGATGAATAAACTAAACTAAACTAAAAGTACTACAGCAATCAGTAGGTAAATCTATTATTCATGCAAAATATTGTTTTTCGACTAAAATTTTGGCTTCAAATTAATTTCATTTTATGGAAAATATTATTTCTGACATTCAGTAAATTTTTTATAAAAATCCAACAGTCATTCAAATTAAAATTTAAGATAAAATAATACACAAAATTGGTGTTTGATTCTCGTTTAAATAAAAACAGATTTTAAAAAATGTCTCCTAATTTTAAGCTATTTTTTTAGAAATGTTCAACTGGCTACTTGAAAAAAAAAAACACGAAAACCTATAAAAACAACAAAAACTGATAAAAAATGGTTTTCGACTCAAGTGAATAAAGAAAGATATTGACTTCAAATTATTTATATCACGCAAAATCTTGTTATGATTATTTCGATATATGGGATGGGAATTTATCAGTGTGGGTCGCATCCCAGCCCCTTGATTTATTTTACAAAAATACAAACGATATTGATTTCAGAATAATCTTGTTTTGTTAAGGTGTTACTTAGAGAAATAGAACTTTGAAATTAAATTTAAAAAAATGTTATTTTTTTTACTTTGACATGAAATTTCCTTTATTTGAACAACACAAATCTTGTGGTGTTATTATTTCATTCACCACTGCTGGTTCGGACGTAATCTTATCTTAAGGTAAAATTTTGTATAACTTTATTCAAAAAATATATGTATATCCACCAAAAATAGTCAAGTGGTGTTAAATCATAGGATTTTGGAGGCCACTGCCCATTGCAGTTTAAAAACGATTCCTTCAACAAATGAATTGTAGCACGAGTTGTGTGACATGTACCGCATCGTATTGTTGAAACCACAGCTCCTGCACATTATGCTTGTTCAATTGATGAATGAAAAAGTCAGTGATCTATGTTCTATAACGTTCTGGATAGCATCGTTTTTAAGGAAGTAGAGACCATTTATTCCTCCAACCCGTGAAACACACTAAACATTAAATTTTTGTTGATGCAAAAATGCAGTTTTGTTTATTGACATATCCATCCAGCCAAAAGTGAGTTTCATCGTTAATAATATGTAATATCAAAACGAAAAACAATTTTCGAAATAAATTTGCTCAATTTTCAGGCGTCAGTCTATTTGAGCATAGATGACTTGACAGCTGACAAAATAGAATCTGGTTAAAATAGTGTTGCCAACAAAAACATATTTTACTACGAATACAAACGTCCTTGCAATTAAGTAATTTTTTTTCCTTTGAATTCAATATTTGTACACATATTTAAGTCCCAGCAAAAATAATATCAAATTGGTATAACACCAATTACAATCTGCAATTAACTAGAACCAATAAATTAACCAACACATTGTAAAAAATATTGCAATATGAATTTTCAAGCATTTTCTCATTTCTTTTTGCAACATTTTGGTAGTCTTCGTACACTCTTTACATTTTAATGAAAGATATTAAGAATCAATTTATATGAACATTAATTTTTAAAAATTCAACAGGGACACAAGGTTATTTTGAAATTATGTTCCTGATGTTGTATTGTACCGCTTTGTTATTGCATGCAATGCGTTATGAAATTATATATAATAACTATCTATTAGTATTCAGCTAAACGACTTATTTATTTAAAATTAAAATAAGCTCTTAAACACCCCATGGCCCATTTTGTAGCTGTCACAACTTTGGAATTCCATAGTTCATTCACATTCACTCATCAATTCCAAATCAAAAAATATATATGCATATGTAAATATTAACATAAAAATGATTGTTGTGATTTTTGCATGCACGAACATTTTTTTCACAAAATTTTTCGCAACTGACTTTTTTAAATTTTAATACAATTACTTTTTTATTCGTAAATTACCTTTACCCATAAACCATCAAAGGTACGACAATTTACACATGAGGATTCCATCATCAGTGACATTTTTTGTTTCAACACTTGTTGGTTTTTTCTATGAATTCTTTCTTTTCCATCACTTTTGTGCCACCGATATGGCGATGAATGACTTGATGCGACGACTCGACCGACGACGACGACGGTGGGAAGTTTCTCTAAGAGAATTCAACAAAGAAACTTTATGTCTGTTGACTTTGGCGTAGGTAAGGTACCTTACCTACCTTACGCAACATTCTTGTGAACTCTTTTCACTTTTTTCCACTGAATGTTCAAAGTAATAAAAGCAAAAATACACACAAATAATATTCAAAAAAAAAAAATTAAGAAGAAGAAAAGTGTCAAGTTGTGAAGACTGGTTTCCGCTTTTTAAGCTATAACCTGAGTAATATACCTTAACCCATCATTGGCTTTACATTTACATAACCCGAAATCAAAACAACGACAAGTTGACTTCATGGGAGCATGAGAGCAAGGTATTATTCGACTACGTTAAGCTCCCAGATGACCTGTACTTCTTTTAAGAAGCATTTTGAAGATGGGCACAATTATTTATCTCCCATCTTAAGCTCAAAATACTCTTTGAAATAACGTTGTCGCTCATATCTTAGTACGATGATGGTGACGAAGACGATACGATGGTGCAAACTACTATATGTATACATTCATTTCAGTATTTTGTGTGCTTACCATTCCTTTTGTGACCTTATATTGCCACTTTTTAAAATTTGTTTAGGGGAGGCTGGGATAAAATGGTTTGAGAAATGTTTGGAGTGACAAACTTAAAATAATTTTAAATTTTCGTATGCTTAAAAGTGGAAGTCAGTTTTATTGAAATTTAGGCCAGGTTTAAACATAAATGTAATTTGAAACAGGATTGTTGTGTTTTATGGCTTTTTTGTATAGACCGGATATATATCAACTCGACTGTAAATGTAAGTTGTCTCTCGAATCTTTCGTCCAGGATTAAATTTGTAAAATAAGTCAGAAACATTAAAAATTTTATCAGACAGGAAAGAAAGCGAGAAACGAAGTTGAAACTGAAACAAAGTTCAATTTTCTAACTCTTTTTAGAAGAAATCAAACGGAAAAAAAAGTCTGAAATGAAGTCATTGTTTTTATGTTTGTTCTGCCTAAATAAATTAATTAGTTGGCGCAACAGTCTGTTGAGAACCAGATCCTAGTGACTTACAACCCTCAACTATTCCTGTAAGCGAGTCATTTAAGAGATGGTGGGGACCTACAGCTTTTGTGTCAAATCCGAACTGCTTTTGAGAAAGCACTTATTTTGAAAAGAATAGTTAATCGAAGAGGCAAAAGGTGATACCCGTGAATAAAACTTTAAATGGCACATACAGATATTGAACCGAAGCCCTCTGGAATAATAGTCCTTCTCACTAAACATCACATATTGTTCTTACTAAAATTTTACTAAAAATAGAAAAAAGGTCAAAATGTTTTTTAAAAAAATCCAGAAATTTAATTTCTGTCGTTTTATCCTTTACATAGTTTGGAAAAAACTAAATTCATCTCTTCCGATTTCTGAAAACTGAACAAAAGAACCTTTTGAAAAAATTGTTTCAAAATGTGCACGTGTTCTTGGGGGCTTTATCCGTTCATGAGAGTTTTCATAAAAAAGTGAAAAAATGACACCCAATTCGTTAAAAATAGCTTTAACAATATATGGTGCTGTGAACTGTTGCTAAAGTCCGAAAGTCCCTATTGTGGAAAACCTTTTCCAGATGCTGATGCTCTCTAAATTTCCGAACTTGCTAAACTTGTAAGTGTTTTTCGAGATTGCCATTGAAAAGTTTTTCTTTTTTAACAATTATTATTATTCTCAGACTGTTTTGATATTTGAGAGCAGTTAACTCTTCTTGACGGAAATTGAAGTTTTAGAATTTATACATAGCTTTCATTGGTTTTCGTCATTGAACATTGAACATTTGTGTTTGTTATGAAATAGAATTCAATGAGCAGCTGATTGAAGATGGGAACAATTGGAATATATTCGTTAAACTGAAAGCGTTTTAATTTCGTTCTATTCTCATCTGTCGTTTTACTTTACTCTCGTGTAACTCTACCCTTAAATTCTTGATTCCATTCAGGAATTATATGATTCTGTAAAGGTTTCTTTATTTAAATAATAATGAAAAGCAAGAACGTCTGTTCAGCTCAAGAAGAATAATAATAATTGAAAGCATCAAAATAATAATTTCTATAAAAAGGTGTTCTATGGTTTTTGAGATTACAAACAAGTAAAAAGTAAAGTACTTATAAATCCAATCAAGAAATATGTGTTCAACAACCGATTTTTCCAATAAAACAATAATCAACCTATCAAAAAAAATGTCCAATGATTGGTTTAAATAATTAAAATCAATAATAGCACAACTAGCCCCTTAAGGACTATTGCAGTAGATTACCAAGGACGAAGCTTAATATGGTGGAGTAAATTCAGTAGTAGTACCCGCAACAATAAATAAAAAGAACTTTAAACTGATTGTCTTAGTTAATTTCAAAAACATCAATAATATAGGACCTAAAAGACATCCCTGTGGTACAGCAAAGAATATTGTTACGTTCTATAAGCTATTTGAATTTTGGTTTTATGTTTGATTCTAGACCACTAGCTCAAAAAGGATTTGTATAGTTTCGAAAAATCGGCCTTACATCAGTTTGAATTGGACAATGACTTTGGGTGAAAAATAACGAGTTGCAATTCTTATAAATCGAGTCTTATAAATCGATTAAAATTCGTGGCTTTGAAAACTTTCCGTTTATTAAAGGAATATCTATATACTCAGTCACTACGTCTATAGAAAAAATTGCAGGGTTTCGTTGGATCTTGGAAAACGAGAGTACAATAGTGTCATCATTGCATCATTTTTGATAAATTTAATAAAGGGCAGAAAAACAAAAACATTTAAGCGACCAAATTTTAGGAGCAGTTCAATCTTACCCGTTTTCCCCTAAAAACCAAACAAACGAACAAGCTTCAGATCAGCAACATATAACTTTCACTTAAAAAGCACTCGACAAATACAATAAAATAAAAACCAAAGAAGAAAAAGAGAAATGTGGGGAATTTTCAGATCAGGAAAATAAATTGCATGTTATTGTTTTGTATTTTATTTGTTTTTATTATCTTACGAATTTGTGTGATGCCACATTTGATAATAACTAAAATAAAGTGATGTCTTGGTTTCTAATTGACAAAAAAAATAGAATTAAACAAAACAAAGTTAAGCATTCGATGTTTTTCTCGTCTTTTTTATTAATGCGAATTACTGACATATTCGCATACGAGTATACGCATTGTACCGCACCCGTGACGCTGAAAAAGTATCTATAAAATTTTTGTGGATTTTTTTTTGTATTTGACAATCGCATAGTATCCATAAGATTAATTAGCAGGAAGATTCCGATTACCCAGGTAGTTTGGGATTTATGAGAGCTTCAAGGCGTAGCGTTGATTATGCGGTAGCAATGGCGGTAAGGTGTAGTGGGAGCGACGGACGCGACTCTACGATAACGGGATGGTATAGTTCTTCGACGTAGTGTGTGTGGTGTTTTAGCAGGTGGCATGGTGTTTTCACTTTCATAATGGAATTTTAGTTGAATGAATTTCACCGAACAGAACAAAAGTGGCGAAGTAGGAGGAGATGGTAAATGATTGATGAACAAATTCCTGGCATTAGGTTTCTTTTGATGATGGAGAGATGGTACACAGACATACTGTTTTACTAATGTGTTGACCCGATGCGGATTATGTTAAATTAATGTTTATTTTAATGGCAATAATTACAATTTTATGGTCAATAATAATGAGTTTTATATATCTAGCATGAGAAAATGTTGGTTATTAAATGTTTGATATATTCACACATTTATTAGGCATAAGTTGTGATGTAAATTAGCCATGAATTCTTTTGTGTTCATACGAATTCATACATCAAAAAAAAAAACATTAAAGCTACCCAAAATGAGCTATGCATATACAAGGGATAATTAAATTTACTTACAAATTATGTTATAGTTCATTTGCAATTATGAAATACATCATCTTCAATCTTACTTTAACATCTTTAAGTTGTATGTCCCAAATTAATTTTTTTTTAATAATTGTAAGAACTCAAGTCTTTTTAAAGAGGCGTTAAGTTGTACAAAATTCAGTTCTTCTACTTTTAAAAGCCTATTTTAAATTTTGTTCAATATTGAAATTCATTTTGTCATTTGACTGATGTCATTAAGTCACTTATGTTCCATTCATCACTTTGAAAACATATAATCTTTAGATCTCAAGAAAATGAGACCGAATCGGAACAAATAACAAAGCTGGTCTGTCTGTTGGATCTTATATGGTTTTATATAATTTTTGAAGTCAAGTGTCGTTTAATTTCGTTCCTTTACAGCGCCAAACATTCCTTTTCATAAATCTATTCTCCCATTTTAGAAATCACTAATGGCATTTAAATTATACACAAAGTGAGTTAAAGTGAATATTCAGTCACCTTAATGTTGAAAACCTTTAAAACTGACAAAATATTACTCACTAATGATCACTTTAATAATATAAATTGGTATTATTTTGCACGTACCTAACCTTACATTAAAATTCATCGCTTCTATATAATTTATGTTAAGGTTTTGCTAAGATAATTCATTTTTGTTTTAAAGAAGTTTTAACCATGAATTTTTGTGTTTCAAATACACATTGAAAAACATTCATGCTTAGGAATAACAATAACGAGTGAAGTTAAGCTATGAAAAGTATGAAAAATGACTAAGCCTTTGATGAGATCTTTAATATCGAAAAGAGAGCTTTTTAAAAGTATTTATGTAGTGTTTTTTTAACTTCCCATAGGAAGTTACTGTAATGGGTCCGATTTGTCGAATTGAAAATTTTGACATTTCTCCACGTTTTAAGGTCTCTAGAATTTAGAAGATTTTAAGAAAGATATCTGTGCGTGCGTGTGTACGTACGTTCGTACGTTTTTTCGCCATCCATAGCTCAAGAAGCAGAAGAGATATCGACTTCAAATAAATTTTTTTATACAGAAAATAAGACAGAAAGGGCTCTCAAGAAAATTGCGTGGCTGTTTTTTTTACCATAACAGTTTAAAAAAAAAGGTAAACATTTTGGTTAACACTAAATATCTCACGAAATTAAATTAAATTTTATAACATATTTGTAACTTGATATCAAACATGTATATTTTTGGAAAAAATATAACTTACTTTTTTTTATAAATCAAAAAACATAAAAAAAGTGTGTCACCTCGAAAATTTCACGAACAAAAATGATTTTATCTCCAAAACTATTTTTAATATCTGGTAAAATTTTGATAAAAATCGAAATGACAGTTTTCTTTACAAAAAATAAAAACTTAGAAGAAAATTTAACAAAAATTGATTTTGACACAAATGGGATCATGACGAAATCTAGAATGCCAAAAATCTCGAATGCCGAAAATCTCGCAAATAAAAAAAATGATCTAGAACGCAAAAATCTCGAATCCACAAAAATCCAGAATTAACAAAAATCTCGAAAGACTCTATATAGAAAAAAATCTCGAAAAAACAAAAATCGGATTGATAGCTATTTTTACAAAAAATAAAAACCTTAAAATATTAATAAAATCTGGAAAGAATTGCTTTTTACTCAAATATATTTTCAAAACTTTGGCTACTACTTTTATCTTTTAAAAATATTTTTAACATTCTGTAAAATTTTGAGAAAAACGAAATTGACAGTTTTATTTACAAAAAATAAAACTCTAAAAAAATAAAACTAAATATTGGTAAATATTGATTTTCAACTCAAATATCTTTTCAAAAATTTAAGATATTGTCTTAAAACTTATTTAAGCTTATAGAAAGTATTATTTTCGATATTCAGTAGATTTTTTATAAAAATCAAACAGCCAGTTGTTTTTCATACAAATTAACATCGGCAAGAAAATAGTATGCAAACTTATTAAAACTTGATATTCGATTTTCGATATCTTGTTAATAAACAAAGGTTTAGCCTTCACAATAATTTCATTTTGTGCTAAATTTTATTGTTAATAACGTTGTTCTTAAGAAGATCCAATCTGTGTTTATTTATATAAGAAATACAAGTTTTCAAAAAATGCTACTAAATTTGTGAATAAATTGGTTTTTGACTAAAAATCTCGTTAGCAAAAACAGATTTTAAATTCAAATTATTTCATTATATGCAAAACATTTTTGTTAATTTTTTGTTATTTTTTAGGAAAATTCAAATGATACGTTTTTTAACAAAATTTAAAATTTGATTTAAGACTAATCGACAGACGGGAAGGGAACTTACAGTGTGTGAAAGTACCCGTAGCATGATGGTTAGTGCGTTGGACTGTCATGCAAGGGGTCTTGGGTTCAATTCCAGCCTGTGCCACCTTAATTTAACCGTTCGGATTCGGCCTAAAATTGTGGGTCCCTTCCATTCCTGACAACAGTACACACAGGAATGGTTGAGAGTTGTAAGTCACTAGGCCCTGGTTCACAACGGACTGTTGCGCCACCCCATTTGATTTTTTTTTGAAAGAAAAATTAATAATTATAGATAATTTGGGGAGATCAACAGGCCTTGGTTTATCATCTTTTGGAAGTTCTTCTTTATTTCAATAAACTATAAAATTAAACATTTTCGATTTGAAGTAGAATAGAATTTAGTTTACTGTATGATTTTTAAAGTTTTGTAAAGCATTATAATAAAATCTTGCATATTTTTTAATTAACTAATATTATCAAAATAATTAAATTAATTAAATTATCTATCATACAAAAAATTATCTAAATAGAAAATTAATAAATCTCTGAACTCATTGAATATAATTTAACTTATTTTTTTTTTGATTTTATATAAACCTCTAAGTCCTCGGTTAAATTGAAATAAATATAAATTTTGTTATCTTAAAAACAGCAAATTCAAATCTTCCTAACTAAAAAAAGAAAAACTATGTAATTTAATGTCCATGCTACAGTATAGCTCTCTATGAAAAAAAACTATTGCGGAACTTGCAATGATTAGGTAGGTTAGGTTAAGTTAGGTTAGGTGCATTGTATAAACATAACAAAAGGAAGCTAGAAAACAAATTGCACCACACATTTCCTACTACCTGATGCTGTCATTTTAAACATTACCTTCAGTTTTGTTTTTTTTTTTTATATATTTTATAAATAAAATACAAACATCTGCATACAACTTCAATACCAATCAGCTAAGACAACTTTAATGTTATTAAAGCATACTTAAGACGATCACTCACCCATTTTTGTAATTTTTTTTTTGTAAAACAGCAAAAGATGGAAATCAAAAAATGATTATACCTACGTAGAGTAGAGTAATTTTCATGTGCATCAAATGAAATGCAACTGCTACCGTATCGTTAAGTCTTTGTCGGTCTTCATCTTCATCGTCGTCGTCGTAGCTATTGTTTTGGTTTTTAGTCATATATACCTACCCAATAATGTAATCAAAGTAATAGCAGCAAATATGTGGCCCTAATCTCTATAACCATGAAATTGTTCTACCTTAAGCATAAATATATGTAGTACTGGAAATATGTAGATACATTTTATTTAAAAGCTATGGATAGATAGGGCATAGATAATAATTTACTTGTATTTTTTATGCAATTGAAATTGAACTTAAATTCTACTTTAATTTGGGGTCACGATACTGTTAGATGTTCAATAAACTCTTCTCTTCGTTATCAATTGCAAGTTTAGACATACTTTCCTCTTCTTCTCTAATAAGTGTCATCTGCTCCAAAAGGTATTTCTGTCAGTAAATTATTGGCACTTGGGATAAGTTGAATAATTTATTTTGTGACAATAAATGCATTCATTTTGATCTATAAAACTCTTCAACTCTTGTCCTGTAGGTCTGCCAAAGAGTCTCGCTTTCCCGAAAAAGATAATAATTATTTGTTTGTTCAAAATTAATGAGAACTTCGGCAGTAGCATTTAGGTTTTATAATTATAGTGTTATCCCAAAAAAATATAAACAAATATGAGAGGCTCAGTTGAATAGACATATTATAAACTAAACCATAAATCATACAACATTCAATTTTGCCCAGGTCGACAAAGTCGAAATGTCTACAGCACCATGTTATGTCACTTTAATTTTTCAAGACATTCTTGGTTTCTTGAATGATATTGGCTCTAAGTAATAAAATTTCTTCCATATTGTTATCTTAATATCGGTCTTCTACAAAATGGAACCAAATCGCAGTTCATAGGAGGACAGTTGATAAAGCTAAAACAATATATAATACGACTTTGACAATTCTAGCATCAGCTCTGTAGCAATCTACATCAACCAGATACCGTCCAAAATTGTGTCTTCGGCCCATAAATGACTGACAAGCTCACGTTTGCTTCAAATAAAAATGTTTCAATGATGCACATACGAAGACGACGGACGGTTGCCATAAGTCTTGTTTCACTTGTTGGTGTACACAGAACTAACTTTGAAAATACGTTTTCGGTCATTTCGGCTATAAGTCAAAATAATTTTCTTATGATTTTTACAAGGCTCGGAGAAAAAATGAATGTTCTTGGATTCGTTCGGTTTGTTTTAAGTGAGACAAAGTTCAACGTCATGATTTTAAAAACATATTTTTTTCCAACATGACCGCTTGGAAATGTCTGCAAACAGCTATAAGGAAATCGAAAGCGAGACTGTTTTGGACCAACGATACCTCCCATTTTTGTATACAAAGTATTGAATGTTTTCCGTTTAAGCTTATTTTAAATATAATTACCATGTTTTTGACCAATCCTTAAAAAAAGAAAAACATACAAATGAAAATGTTGGGAAAGCCCAAACCAGAGTGAAAGAAAAAGTCTGATTGACCACATATCCATTTCAAGACTCTTGATTTTAGCTCGTATGTGACTTGATGATGTTTGAATTTCAATTTTGGTCCAACACAAAAAGAAAAAAAAAATCTAGTACGCGACGACTTATTCAAATGAGGACATTATGTGCAAGGTCATAGGAATACAAATTACCTGCGCCCTACATTTTGTTAACCAAAACAAAACAAGAACACACTGTTTCGCAACAAAAACAAAATCAACATACCTACACCTTACTTGTACGTTCGATGAAAGTTCTTAAAAGACTGTGTTTCCGCTGCACTGGGTATTCAAGACATCCCACTTAGTCTGACATTGTTACAAGTATACAAGAGTCTTTGCACAGGCACCGTTTGTCGTCGCGTAGCTTCGTCATTCGTTCGCCGTTCGCCATTCGTCACCACATTAATTTCACTTAAGTGGGTGTGCCAAATAACCGATTCTGTCCAAACAATAGAAACTATTTTGGTTAAGTGTACGCATTCCATTTTTTTCTGGTCTTGACCAAAACTAAACCTTCCAACAAATGTTTTGGAAGACAGAAAAGAAAGTAAAATGTTTGTTTTGTATGTAAGCCCACTTGCAAACTTTAACTTTTAGTTGTACCTTTGGATAGAAATTAGTTTTGTCGACACTTTTGATGTTGAATCCGTATTCGGAGAAAAAAAAGACAAATTAACATATTCATATACTGAAGATGGAAGCGGGTGGTGACGTGACATTCAATAAGACTTTGGCTTTAATATATATGTTAGAAGTCAATGTATGAATATTGAGAGTGACTATATTTTTGAAAAGAATTTTTAACTGACTCTTAAAAGAGTAAAACCCCACTGGGTCAAAGAAAAGTTCATTATTTTGTAGGTAGTTTTGTTTTTAAAAAAATGAATTATGTCGAAGTATCAAATCATGAACAAGATTTAAAAAAGTCAGAAGGATGGATCGAGGGTACGGTAGCTTTATTATTATTATTATTTATTATCTTTATTTTTGCAACATATAAAGTACTCGGTAGCTTTGTTAGGGGCTTTTCCAATAAGAGGTGTCATTGAATAGCCCCCCTCCTCGAGTAGCTGTTATCTTCTGAAATTTGAGAAGCGAAAACTACGCCATTACTTAAAATGGGGCTATAAATTCAGATCGCCTAAATTAATTGAAAATGGTGCAGGTTTTGCAGTTTAATTCAAACAACTAAAACAGTTTTGGGTCGTCACCCGTGAAACACGTTTTTTTCGATAAAATGAAACTGATTGCAAAATTTGAGCTTTTGGGGCACTTAAGTAATGAATTGACTTAAAACTTGCGAATATTACATTTTTAAAGAGTGCTATAAGCAATTAAGATAATAACACTTAAACAAGGTAAATAAAATCAAAAAGGTTTTATTTTTAACTTCCCATAGGGAGTTATTGTAATGGGTTCGATTTGTCAAATTAAAAATGTTGACATTTCTCGGCGTCTCTAGGTCCCAAGAGGCGAAAAGATTTTTAGAAAGATTTCTGTGCCTGCGTGTGTACGTACGTTCCGTATATCCGTACGTGTTCGACTTTTTTTTCGTCGTCCATATCTCAAGAACCAGAAGAGATATCGACTTCAAACAAAATTTGCTATACAGATAATAAGACAGAAAAATGCAGAAAGGACTCTCAAGAAAATTGAGTGGGCGGTTTTTTTTACCATAACAGTTGAAAAAAAGGTGAACATTTTGCTTAACCCTAAATATCTCATGAACCAAAAACGCTAAAGACTTGAATTAAATTTTATATAATATATTGTAACGTGAGACGCCAAAAAATGATATTTCTTAATTAAATCCAAATAACGTTTTTTTATAAATCAAAAAACTGAAAATTGAAAATTGAAAAATACAAAATGATTTTATCTCCAAAACAATTCTGTGCAACAAAAAATAACGTTTTCAACATCTGGTAAGATTTTGATATTGGCTTCAAACTACTTTTCTCTTTTAAAAAATATTGTTTTCAACATTCGGTAATATTTTGAAAAAATCGAATTGACGTTTTCTTACAAAAAATAAAAACCTAACAAAATTATTTTTGATTCAAATAGCTTTTCAAAAATTAAAAATCTCTTCAAACTTTTTTTATTTCACAAAAAATGTTGTTTTCGATATTCAGTAGTTTTTTTTTATAAAACTCCAACAGTCCGTCATGAAAAAATAAAATCTACGAAAATAGGACGCGAATTTGATAAGAAATGATTTTCGGTTCTTGAAAATTTATAATGAAACAACAACATCTTGTGTGTGCTACCACCAAGTTCATAGGATGGAGTTATAGCTATTTCACGGGGACCAGCCCGATCATCAGACTCCTTTAGTGGTGCTTAATAGCTTTTTATGTCCAATTTAATTTTTGAAGAACTTTTTGCCCGAGCTGGGCTTGAACAAGCGATCTAGCGTGTGAGGAGCTAGTGCACTACGCACTACGCCACCGCACCCTCATGAAAGTTGTAAGCCAATTACACGTTTTTTCCGTTCTATCGAACTATACTGAACCGATTAGCATTTTTCGGTTCAATCAACTAATTTTTAAAAATTTAAGAAATGGTACTAAAATTGGTAAAAATATGTTTTCTACTAAAAATCTATTTAACAAAACTACATTTTCAAACTAAGCAATTTCCTTATATGTAAAATATTGTTGGTAATTTCATTTTTTTTTAAGAATAATTCAACTAACAACTTTTTAACTCAACCCTACAAACTTTTAAGCAAGACAAATCGACATACGGGATGGGAAGTTATCAGTGTGGGTCGCATCCCAGCCCCTTTGTTATTATGGTACCGTCGCGAGGACTCTAGAAGTATGGATTCTGAAGGGGTTATTTGGCCAGCAGATTAAGTCTAAGAGCTCTTAAAGTTTAATCGCTACAATAATTCAAGCCGTTCGATCACCAGCAAGATCCTATCTTCGCTGATTGGGTCGTTATAATGCTTCTAGAAAAAATCATCCAATTCATAAAAAAAATCACCTTCAATGAAGGCAACCATATTCACCTTGGAGGCTTTGTTAATAAGCAAATAGCGCACTTTAAGCCAGGAAAATCTTAGCAGCTCCGTATTCCATGTGCCACTTTTTGCTATAAAATAAACACCAATTGATTTCTTTTAAAAAATACCAATTTCTTGATGCCGGCTTTAACGTATAAAAATGTCATAAATTAGCATTGAACAACTATTTAAACAATGAAATCAAAAAATACTATAATTTTTAAAACATTATCAAGTGTCAATAACGGTCTTAAATCAATTGAATCTTAACACAAAATTGTTTTGAAATCTTCAATATTTTTATTTCCTGGGATATTAAATTTCAGCAAAAATTGTTAAAAAAGCTGACCCTATTATTTTAAAGTTCTTACTAAAAAATGTGTATTTTATTATGTGTAAAACCACATTTTGCTATCTCCAATATCTGATTGGCCTTGAGATATGATTAACAACAATGACTTTCAATGGGAATTTGATGATCTTTAATTTAGTAAAAACTTATAAGTGAAAGTGGCAAAGAAGTCGATTTCATTTTAAAAACATATAACACAACATTTTTGAAATATTTAAGGCCTACTCGAACTTTTTTTACCCAGAAATTAAGCTTTCTAAAAAAATCGTTTCTAAGTTCTAAATTCTTACAATTAAAAACATGGTCACCATAAAATGATGTCCACACTAAGATTTCTGAGTCAAATGTGCCGAAATTTATTTTTTAGAAACAAAATGACAACAACACAATATTTTTGTTCGTGTCCAAAAACAATTTAACATTGTGATTTGAATATCTAAGTAAAAATTATTTATTTGGAATACCAAAACGTTGTCATAAGGAATTGGAATTCGTTTTTTAATATAATTTAATGAGTCTAATGGACGCAAGTACTCAATTCATATGAAAAACGATTGGAATATTAATTGAAGAATCATTCTGGTTTTGAATTTAAGAAACTCTATTTTCTTTTGGAAAAACATTAAAAATTGATTTTATGGTATCTTAATTATATGTATATTCGATTTTGATTAAAAAATATTATTTTAAGAGAATTGTATTGCCTCAGAAATTAATTTTTTGCAACCACTTAAATTTGTTAAAGTCAAAGTGTAATTAAATAAAATCATAAATTTCACACTTTTATTAAACTTTCACTCTCAAGAAAATTGTTAAAATAAGTAACGTGCCTGTCGAATAAGAACTTTCCACAAACTATATGTATTTTTATACCTTCAAACAATAGTTAAGCTTGTCTATATCTTATAATCTCAACAAACCAATCAAACAATTATGGTTGAATTAAATCTCAATTAAAACGTTATCCGAGATAACCTCTATAAACTAGGTACAAGTACCACACACAATTTGTTTTGTTTTTTTTTTCATAACATTACCTGTACCATCTACCTATTAAACTTTCTTCAACAAAAAGCTAAATTAACAACCTGATATCTTTCAGGTGTGTTTGGACAATAACAAGTGAATCATCTTCACGATAATGCTTATTACAGGGTCGTCTCATTCATGTGCAACAAATTTTTGACACGTAAGGGCGAAAGGACCTCTTTTTTTTATTTAAAGAAATAAATATAAAATCTTTGAATTATTTTTTGTTTTAAGCCAAAAATACTTGTTTATTCACATTTCTTTCGGCTTCAGTTGGCTGTTTTATGGGGCATTAACTCCAAGAAGTGAGTTTTGTTTATTTCGAAAATCTTTGCTGGGTTGTTAAAATAGTCTTATGAGAAGTCTTACATTATAGCAATGAAGTGTCAAGGTTGTGTAACTAGGCGCCACAAAAAACTTGACACGACCCTGAGAATAATAAAAAGGTATCGTTACTATAAGAAAGAAATTCCTCATCGCATACCACACATATCAACATTTTTAAGTGAAAGTTCTGCAATTCTTGATCAACGCCGGCTGATTAAGAAATACAAGTGAGTCGCATGTTTTTGTTTTTCTTGTCACTCTGACTATCACCGCGATCGATGACGTGATGTCATTTTTGTCAATGGGATTACTAATTTTTATGTTTAGTACAAATTTCCAAAGTAATTATTAAAAATGCATAGTTTCTAATTTTATATTTATATGGTCGAATGAACTACATACCTAGTTGACTTTAGATGTTGTTGTTTGTATTTTTTTAATGCCTAATGAATTATTTATGCTAATCATTTAGTAATTATTTTGGCAAAGTCGTGGTGACAAAAGGTAGAGGTAGGTATACAAAATTGAATATATTTTTCACGCCATAACCATTAATGGGGAGAAAATGAGAACCTACATCTTAATCGGGCCCTGACATGCGGCGACCATTAAAATTAATATAGTAAAATTGTGTTAATTTGTATGGGTACGAGTATAGGTATAGAGTAATTATTATTTTATTTGTTTTAGTTTTTTTTTGGAAGCGTAGTGGCCCTAAACGTTAGGGTATATTAAACACCATGCTCTGTATCTATTATCAAGAACAAGAAGATAAAAAAACTAAAGTTCTATGATATGGGACACATTTCTACCTATGAAGTGAAACATTATTATAGTGAAAATATTGTAATTAAGAACTTTTAGAGGCTGGCACTAAAAGATATCGAACATTTAAATAAAATTACTTCAAACCCTGAAACTGTGTTGAGTTGATAAAAGCTTAAAAATGATTTTTGTATACCACGTTTGGTGCTTACAAACTCTCAATAAGATAAGAAGCATGTCCAACAGCGAAAACTAAATAAACAAATTAAAGGTTTGCTACTCAGCTCTTTTATTTGTAAGACAAAAAATGTTGCTGAAATATGTTTGACTTGAACTTTTTTAAAGTTCCTGCTTTTAATAATTTATACAAAACATACATTATGTACATACATATAAAACATTCACAATTTACACAAAGTGCGATATTTTTTAGTATGAATGTTTAAAGGGAAATCGTAACAATAATTTAGCTTACCAATTATATATAAATATGTATGTGAACTTAGTTTGATTTGTTTTTGCAAAGTTTAATTTTTTTTTAAACATTCAAATTGAATCAGTCACGCAACAATTACTACGATTTTAAGAATGAGACATTTGATGATCTAATGTACATAAGTGATTTTCGGTTTATTTTTTGTCTACTACTTTTGGAAAAAGTCAATTTATTCTATTTTGAATCAGTATTCGCCTCATATTTAAATGAAGGGAGTTGCCATACATACAATTTCCGCCAGATTAAACTTCTTTGAAATGCTTTTACTTCTACATCATTTTTTCGAAGCTCATACTTTGACATATTTCAATGAAATTTATCGTTTTCCAATAACTTTATTTTGAAAAAAAATAAGTGCTGATTAGTCTTGCTTAAAAGGTTTGTAGGTTTTCGTTTTTTGTTAACAAAATTGTCTGTTGAATTATTCTAAGAAACTTAAATTTGCCAACAATGTTTTCGTTATAATTTGATTTCTATTTCTAAAAATTACTAAATGTCGAACAAAATATTTTCTGTGCAGGGCTGCATTTGGGGGGGGGGCAACCAGGGTGGAAGACCCGGTTCCATCACAAACGGAGGGCTCCCACAATAGATACTTAGGAAAATTTTGTTTCAAATTCCAAATAATGAACACTAGTAAACGTCTTTTCTTTTGATATGCATTTTTTTTTGTTCTTTTACCTTTACTTACAGCCTACAGTACTTTATACATACATGATTATTTAATTATATTAATCTTAAATAACAGAAATCATTGATCTATATTTGTTCAATCCAATTAGGCAATCAGTGAAATATCAAAATCTGAAATGGCCCTGATAAGAAGCACTTCCAATTCACTACCCATCTTGAGGGAGTACCCCAATCGGTTAATGGCTTAGTGGGGTGGTACTTGCCCGCAACCTCGGAGGTTTGATATTCGATTTCGTGTCTCGACAAATTTTTTTCTTATATATAAACATACTCGTATGTACATATAAATTCATTGCTGTATATGAAGAATTAATGTTCTTCAATTCGTAAAAAATCAATTATTATTGACTAATTGGCAATTTGTCCATCCGCTGTTCAATTCGAATTCTGATTGAGAAATTATTGGAGAAGAAAAGCGGCCAGCTCGAGCTGAAGCTACGAAAGCCTTAGTCGACGGCTATTTATCTTTCAATAAAGGGCAAAAATATATGGTGAGGAATGAAGCAACGCACCTTCTACAGAAGATGAGTGGTTTTGAAACCGCTTTGTTGTAACATTTTGGAAAGATATCTTCGAGTGATTCAACGCTACAATCAAGATGTTGCAAGACCTGAAAATGATTCTTCAATTGGCATTTGATAAATACGAGGAAGCAGCAAAAAAAATAGCCCATACTGATGAATATGTACAAACAAGCACCCGTACTAGAACGAGAAATGTGAGGTTGAATTCGCCCGATTACGGGGAAGCATAAGACGCAAATGTGTCACCCAAGGAAAAATACAAAGTGTCCGCCTCATCCCAGTGATTGACCAGCTACCCGTTTCGCTTACTGCAAGCCTTTGAAGCTGTACGCTAGAGATTTGGATTCCTGAATCACATCGTGAAGATGGATGCTGAAAATTTGCACACTGCAACAGAGCCATTATTGAAAGTGTATCCGCATGATTTAGAGCCTAGTCTTGGTAATGAGTTGGTTCAATTTGTGTCTTTGATTGCCTCATACAAAAAAGAAAAGGACTATGGAACAGATCAATCGCCGGAGCTATTTTATAACCAAATTATCGAAAATCGAAATTTCAGAGCTACATTCCCAAATCTCGAAACTGCATTGAGAATGTATTTGGTTTTGATGATAATAAATCGCACTGGAGAGCGCTCATTTTCAAAAATTAAAATTATAAAAATAGGCTAACCGTCTATCGAAGCTTTATCTCTTGAGCATTAAAAGCGATTAACTCCGAGAACTGGATTTCAACAAAATCATCAACGATTTTTCGGCGAAAAAAGCTCGAAAGGTTCCATTCGTTAACCCTAAAATTTAAGTTTTGATAATTATTTTGTCCGTTAATATTTACATGTGTTTGTTCGATACTAAAGAAATCTACTTGGTTTCACAATAAATTATTTATTGAAAAACTCGAGTGAAAAAATGGTTTACTTTGTTTTGAAAATAATTGTGGCGAGGGGGCCTCCGCCGCTTCTTTATTGACCCGTGGCCTCTGGACCTCTAAATCCGGCCCTGTTTTTGTGAGATACAATTAATTTGAAGCCAATATATTTAATTTCTGAAAATACCTTTTATTCGAAAGTAAATTTTAAATGTATTGTTTTTTTAGATTTTTATTTTTTGTAATTCGATTTTATTCAAAATTAAAGTGAATGTTGTTTTAGAGAAAAAAAAAATTTTACCAAGGCTTAGTAATGTTTTCTTTTCAGTAATGCTTAGTAATGTTTTCTTTTAAGGTTTTAATTTATTATAAAAAAACTGTCTATTCGATTTTTCTCAAAATTTTACCAAATGTCAAAAACGTTATTCTTCGATCCATAATATTATTTTGTTCATAAAATCATTTTTTGTTCGTAAAATATTCTGGGTGACAGTTATTTTTCGATTTATAAAAAACACCATTAATTGTATTTTTTTCCTAAAATATACTTGTTTGATATCACGTTACAATATACAATATACAAATAAGTTAAAGTCGGTAGCGTTCTTGGTTCGTGAGATATTTTGATTTAATCAAAATGAAACATTTTTTTTAAATTGCTATGGTAAAAAAGTCACTCACTCAATTTTTTTGAGAGACTTTTCTGGATCTTTTGAGATTCCTCATTATTATCTACATATATAAGAAAAATTATATCAAGTCTATTTCTCTATTGGTTCTTGAGGTAAGGACGACGAAAAACTTCCCGAACGTACGTTTACAAATACGCACAGACATCTTTCTAAAAGTCTTTTATTTAGACTCTAGGGACATTGAAACGTCGAGAAATGTCAAAATTTTCAATTTGACAAATCGTACCGATTACAATAACTTTCTATGGGATGTTAAAAATCTTATGTGATAAGTTTGGTGCATTTTATGAAGTTGTATCATTATTGAATAATTCTTCTTTGAAAATAAGACTGAAGACAAAGTTTCAGTTAACGTTGTTCGTTACAGAGCCATATTCACTGATTTTTGCTCATACAACTTAAAGGCAAAGATTTGGACAACCTCTGGTTTCACGCAAGCGGGTGCAACTTCACCACATTTGACTTTTTTCTGTGGGCAACCGTGATGTGCTTAGACATTTTTTTAATAGAATCGAATGTTGCGAATCTTCCCAAAGAAGTCATTTGAATGATGTTGTTTTTTAACACATCTCACAAAAATTACAAAGTCAAAACTTTACAAATAATTTCAATTTTCATCAAAAAACGTATTGTTGTGTGTTTTACTTTCGAGCCCGAAAAATGAAAGACCTTGTATAAACTTTGTTTAATACTACTGCATATATAAAACAAAGTATAAATTGCGTAAGTAATTCCTTTATTTTCTTTTTAAGCATTGTCGATCAGATATAATTAGATTTGTTTTTATTTCATCATTTTTATTTTATTTTCATTTGGTACAGATTTTATTTGTTTTTTTTTTGTTTAGTTTTCTTTTTAATTTTTTATAGTTTTTGAATAGTTGAATGAAGCTAACAATGTTGATGTATAGAAAGGATTTTCAATGTTTTTACTTTATGTTTTTAATTTTTGCTTTTGTTCGGCATCTTAAAGGTACAACAATCTTCATTTAAATATGTTTCCTAAAATCTTTTAACAAAAGCATATACACCATAGGTTTAAAAAATATATATTGTTTATACACCTTAAGCTGGTATATATTTTTGAAAACAAAATATTAAACAAATTCTATTAGTTAGAATCTGTAAGTTTATTTAAAATAATTTTAATTTTAAGGTAAGGAACACAAGTTATATACTACTGTATGATTTTTAAAATTATAAAATATAAATAAATGTGACTAGTATTAATATTTTGATTAGAACAAAAATGTAACAAGTCGATTTAGAAAAAAAAAGGAACCCTTGTCTTTATTGGGAAGTTTGTTTTTTAGTTTTGTTATAATTTTAGCCGAAAATGAAACCATAAAGTTCTTTTTTTGAGTAAGGTTTCATCTTTTTTAGATATGAACAAAAAAAAATCATAAATTTCACTTACAGAATTCTACCGCAAAATTAAAACATAAAGGCATTTAAATGTAGTAAAATACAAACAGTAGATAAACAATATAATGCATTCATCATAAATTACACAATTTAAACATGGACTTATTAATCATAAGACACACTAGAAGAAGGCAAATACCAGTACATATTATTTTTAGTTCTTTTCTGCATTAAGTTTATCTATTTATATGTTCTATAGTAAGCAGCAAAACCGCTTAACAAAGAAAAACTAAAAAATCTCGTAACAACATTTAATCAATAACCTCAATGGACAATTCGCTTAGTTTTGCTAACTTTTTGTTTTTGTTTTGCTATAATGTATTTTCTTTTATATTTTTGGTTAGTTTTTTTTTTCTTTTATTGTTAAATCGGCTTGTTTTTATTTTATCTAAATTTTGTTGCTTATTTTTGGTTTTGTTTAATGTTTTGCAAGTGAATGAATTTAATCTACTTTGCTTTATAGTGGAATTGATTTGCAATCGCAATTTAATATTTTACAATTTATTTTTAATTTTATTTTTGAAGAATATTCACACTTGATAGATAAAAGATATTATAAAGTTGCGAGCTTTTTTTTAAAACAAATGTTTGATATAATTTATTGCAAAATTTACTAAAAACTAATTTTCAGAGTGTATATTTTTTTTACAAGCGCCACTGTAAGCAAGCCTTTGCTTCAACTTTACAAAACTTTTCTCTCGATCAAGTGTGAAAGAACTTTTTTACATAATTATGTCAGGAGCGGTGCTGCAATATTGGAACCTAAAAATGGTGATTTGTAATAATTTATTATTTTCTTCTATAGTTTAAGAAATTAGCCCACTAATGTTCTGTTCTGTTTAGTTTGTATTTTTAATTTTTTCCATATTTGCTTTTGTTGTTTAAATATATTTTTAATTTATAGGTATGTGTTTTCTTAAAATATGATGTGGCTATTAAATACAATTTTATATATGTTTTATGTATATTTAATAATTTTGTTTTTAATTTAATTTTTTTTATTTTATTTTGTAAATTTTTAATGTTTATTATTAGCAAGCTTTCCATATCAAAACTATATAATGTATATCATAAGGAATCTTTATATTATTTATATACTATAATGTGTACATATATTTTTTATACATCATTTTTTGTTTTATTTATTTATATATTCTCTTGTTTTTTTCCCATATGTATATATATAAACGCATTGATATAACACACTAATAGGTATAATATTTTTTTGGACGATTTTGAAATTTGTTTGATGTTTTGATGTTTTTTATTTTGTTTGTTTTTCAATTTATTTATTTATATTTCATATCTATATTTTTATATTGTTTTGTTGTTTTTGTTTTGTAAGGGATGAATAAATACAATATGAGTAAAGGGAGTTGTTTTATTTTGTAAATAAAAATTTTGTTGTAATTTTTTATTTATTCTTTATATTTTTAATAAATATATATTTTATTTTTATATGTGTGTGTGTGGTGAGTTTATGATGTGTGTTAGTTTGTCTTGTTTTATTATTATAAATAACTCAAATCTATGTCTGACATTGCTTTGTTATATGTACAACTTTTCTTTTCTTTTCTTTTGTTATATTTGACTATAAATGCCAACAATTTTTAATTACATTGTTTTATATATAAATAAATTAAAAGTGAATGCGATTTCTTATGACGGTTTATTTTATGACATGTTGAGGATATTTTTAAAGCAAGCATTCATTTATTTAATTTTTTTTAAAGTAGTGTAAGCATTTTTGAATTCAGAATTAGTGTTTTGTACTTATTTGGGAACCATACCATTTTGTGGATTTTGTGAAGCATAGAATAAGCTTTCGATATTATGTTTTGATTGTAGCTTTAAATTGATTCATAACGCTAGTTCTAGAGAAAATCACTCAGTTTAATTCGTCTAAAGTTGGGTATAATTTAAATAATGTCTACGCAAACCACTTGCAATCAGTTTTAATTCGTATTCGGCCTCATGATCAAATAAACTGAACAGTTCATATTAACATAGACATGGGTAAAAACAACCAATCAAACAGATAAGAAGTGCGCTGATCAAGTTCGTATGTTGAAGATTTGTATGGCTAACTCTTAACACCTGCTTCATGCTAAACCAGACTTCTTCTTCAAGAATCCATATTTAAATTCCTGAAACTTGATTCAATTTCATTTGTATTTGAAGCTTTTTCTTTTGAAACGAAAAAGCCTTATTTGTGTTTCGTATACAAATAACCATATTCTCTGTTTTATTCTAAACTTTTCTACTGAAATGCAAACGTACTTTGTCGGTTGAATTGTTTCGGTGCACAAAGGGTAATGTTTTTTTTAGAGTCAAATCGACTCAAAAGTGCTGCCAGCCAGTTTTGATAAAAAAAAACGTTTTTTTAATAAAATATTTTCTCCCACCATGTTTTAGTGTAAATTAAGAATCAAAGTTCAAATACAAAGCTTAATAAAAAACATTTATTGAATTTAAGGATTTGTCCATCTTCAAATTGAAGGTTTTTAAATGTGAAGTCAACATTTTGAATTTTAAAGAACCATCAATATAATAATAAGAAGTTTCATAAGAAAACATTGATTTTTGAGAGAAATCGATGAGACTTTAATTCACATGCATACAGTTACAGCACCATTTCATGAATCACACTTGCAGGTGTATATCCCAGATAACTTGACAAATTTTATCTTTAAGGTCGATTGTGGAGCATTAGCATAAAATGTATCTTTTACTTGGCCTTAAAGAAAAAAAGTTTAAAGGTGTTCAGTCACAATTATGATCACCTGTTCGAAATATAACAGGGTCGGAAAACTGTTTTTTATGAAAAATTGATGTTGTCGAGTTGCTTATCTGGCACGCATGGCCGACATGAAATTAACGTCCACATAAATGTTTTCCAGTTCTGTTCATTAAAAATTATAGAAGTAAGGTCCAATCACTACACTGAACCTTAAAAGTTTTAATAATTGATTATTTATGAAATATAACGTAAAATGTCGTCGAGTAATATCAAAACCTGAGAACGTGCTTTTTGCCGATAAAAAATACGAACTTTGCAAACTACAAATTTTTTAAATTCATTTGTATGTATTCTTAGTTTTTCAAATATATTCATATAGAATTCAAATATCTCGAAACGACTATTTGAAGGCAGAAATGACAACATGCTCAAAATCATAAATGTGTTCCTGCCATTTTAAATCTGATGCAAAAGAATTGAAATGATTCCCAAACAAACATAAAACTCCTAACATCCTTGAGTTCTGGACAAGAAGGTGGTTTTATTTTGTATATTATACTATGTGTGTGTTTTGTGTATAAATAAATAAGTGTAGGATAATATTTGTTTTAATTATTTTGTTTTTTTTTCTGATTTAAGCGGACGGAAAAGTTATGAGTTGATTTTGCACATGAACTATGTATGTATATATGTTTGGGGCACTGCTTGTTTTGCTAAATTTATATATTTAAGTTTATATATGAATATATTTATATATATTTTTTTAAAGTTATAAATAAATTTTAAATTAATTATATTAAATGCTGATAAATAAATAACTAGTTAAATTATAACTATTTCAAAAAATTTGTTACATTCTATTTATGTATATCAAAATAAATATTTTTTTTATTATTTTTAATCTGCTAATTAAAGCAAATTTGTAAATGACTTTTATTTTTTTTTTAAGTAATACTAGTTTATGTATCATTCATGAGATTTATACATTTTGTTAATAAGGAAAATAAAAACCTTTAATGGTTGATAGCAAATACAAAAAGTCAAAAAAAATAAACACTTATATATAGATAGGATTTTCTTGACCAGTTAGAAGTCGAAACATTGACGTTGGCATTGTTTTCATTAGAATCTAAAAGAAAAAGAAGTATTTAATAAGGATTGATTAAAATTTGTCATAAAAATTAAATAAAAACCTCTCCAACAGATGTAGCCAGCAAATTTACTATCTTTTCATGTGGAACAGCAACTACGCTTTGATTGTTAATTTCAATTATGCGATGTCCTACTCTGACACCACCTCTTTCGGCAATACCTCCACGTAAAAGACTGCAAATCTGGTAGAAAAGATAAAATTAAATTTAAACTTTAAAAATGGCGCCCAAACAGACCCAACAGTTGAGAATTTGCTCTGTATCTTGTTTCGATCAACTGGAAAATTAATCTTTTCAATTAAGATACATAATCTGTTTTTGTGCAAATTAGCCAACGAAACAAGATACAGAGTAGGCTTGCTCAAACGCTTCCACAATAATAACTGAATTAAATTTAAGAATTATCCCGCTTTAAAGCATTACTTACCACACCATTTTGCACACTAAATCCCAATTGATATTTAGTGTTGGGCCTCTTGATTTTCACTTCTACCACAGGAGCACAGGGCACTACAGTAAACTTAACAACAGTTTGATTTTTCGAATTCTTGATGTAAGTCTGACAAGTTGACAATGGCAGGCCAACTAAACTCAGTCCATTTATAGCAATTAACTGATCGCCAATATTCAATTGTCCACATCTGGCTGCTGCTCCTGAAGACATTAAATTTGCAATCACAACAGTTGGTAACATTGACCCCCAACCACTTTCAACAATAACCACCCCGAGAATTTCACCCTTAGCTTTGGGTACAACAACTTCTTTTTGTAATTCCTTCTTTGCAAATATCTCCAATTCATCGCCAAATATCTCTTGGCTATTTAATACCTCTTGATAGTCCATTTCTTTGACAAAACTATGATCTTCAATTCCGTTTGCTTTTAAAAATTCCATATAGGCCACTTGGAATGCCTGACCAATTGATTGGGCAATAAATTGGGCTTCGTCACTTTCAAATACATGACATATCATTTTTGGGGTGCGATTTAATTTGGGTCCATCGTCAATGTCTTGTGAGACAAAACGTCGCCTGGCCATGAGGACGACCAAATCACCGATGTCAGCAATATATGAGATCGTTCGGAGAGCATGGTCCATCATAATTTCCTTAAGGTCAGTATTAAGGACCATGATCTTTTCGGTTGAAATGAAGAGGTCGACTTCAGTGCTAGGCTGGACATCACCATCGGGAGCCTAAAATAAAAAGAAGAAATACAAATATTTAAAATAAATTCGAATGTTGTCTATGGGGTTTTTTATGAATGTGTACTTAAAGCAAAATTTTAAAAACATGATAATATTAAATGATTATGATGGTTTTCTGTTTAAATTTAACGTTCAAAGGTGATTGCACAACATTACTTCAAATGACTTACCAATGTCTACAGGAGCATTAAATGGTAATGTTTTTATTGATGTTTTATCCAAATCCAAGTTTGAGCATATATGGAAATATAATGAAGGTAAAAACAAGTTTTTAATGACAATTTTTTTAAGTGTGATAAGCAATTTCCAGAAAATAAAAAAAAGCAACTTAAAACAGTATTTCAATAATTAAAATATAGACTTCACTTTTACAAAATAGAGAAATAATTTTGTAAAACCGAATCATTTTTATTTGAACAACAATGTTCTTAGAATTTATATATTAAAACTTATAATAGTTTTTGAACGCTTTTCGTATGATTTTATTATCAGAAGGTTTAAGGAATTCACTATAGAGTTTTTCTAATTTTTAAGAATATAAGCAACATTTTGTGACTATTTCAGTCACTTTGCGTGCTGCATTTTTATTTCTCACAAAATATAAAGTGTTTTCCAATAAGAGGTTTCATTTTAATATTAAAAAAAAACATGTAGTTCTTAAAAATATCCAATGGATTTCTTTTTTCAGTTTAAAAAAAAAGAGGACATTAAAAATGTAAAACAATATATGCCATACTTTTTGCATGATTACAGTTGAAGTATCACTTCTTCTGAAATTTCCCATAAACAATTCACACATTTGCATAGCTTCAAAGAAAAAAGTCTACAAGTATTAAATAGAATAGAGAAATAAATTGACAGTTCGTTACTTGTGAAGCACGTACCGTCTTCTTGTTTAAATACAAATTTTCTTCATCATAACCGAAACCGAAAATCAAACAAGGCTTTTCAACAAACTTGGATTTTCCAAGACCCAAATGCGATAAACTGCCTTATCACTGAAAATGATTTTTCGATAAAAATCCAGATCATTTTGATGCATGTCAAAAATTCAATCAGCGAATATATACGACTGACGCGACGGTCGCCACATTACTGGTGATCGATCTGGTTGACTTCTTCTGTTAACTATATTTCACAATCATATCAAAGTCTTTACGCTGAATACGGTTTAATGTCTTTTGTGGAATGCTTGAGTCCTTAGGATAAAAGAAGAACCGACAATCCTAGGTTTTCGTCAACATTATGGGATCAGCAGTAATATTATCAGTTGAATTTTAGTGTGCAATCGGTTTCCATTCTTTAAATCACTTACTAGGATCAACAGCTCAAATTTTTTCACCAATTTAACTATTGCGATCTGAGAAGGTGCTTCACGACGACAAAAAAGTGATTAGTTCTTCAAATTATGACTACAAATTTTTCAACATAATTGTATTGATTTTTGTTTACAAATTCGTGCTTTGTTGGAGTTTTTATTTGTCAAATGTTAAAAGATGACTGCAGGCCAAAATGCGGGGCAATTCTTAGTGAAAAATAGATTGATACAAAAAACAATGTTTCATATTGTTTCTTTTTAAAAACACGTGTTCAATTAATACTCTCCTGGAGGATTGTGAGTCTAGAAACAAATATAAAAAGCTAAAAGTGCTATCGTCAGCGAAACAATGTATTGGATTAGAAGCAGACACGAGATCATTTATAAAAATGAGGAAGAGGGTTTGAGACAAAACGGAGCCCTGGGGAGCCCTGGGCCACGCCAGCATTTAATT
Source organism: Eupeodes corollae (assembly GCF_945859685.1). Classification (NCBI taxonomy): domain Eukaryota; kingdom Metazoa; phylum Arthropoda; class Insecta; order Diptera; family Syrphidae; genus Eupeodes; species Eupeodes corollae. The sequence goes on from NC_079148.1 coordinate 42,457,766, forward strand.
GATGAGTTTCAGACTTGAATCCGTCCAATACAACTTGTATTACGCAGTGGTTTTGCTAGCGTGGAAGAACACCTTTTCAGAATAATAGCGGGATACCATCTGGATCAGCGGATTTATGAATGCTGAGATCTTTAAGAACTTTTGCGACAGTTCGAGTACGAAAAATATTGGAACCATAGAATCATTTACGCGTTCAAGTCATGACACTATCTGGTAAAGTGGAATTTTCGCGAACTGCCTTGCAAATAAGTTAGCTTTATCAGCACAGCTAACTAAAGGAGTGTCATTGACAACAAGCGTAGGAACCGAGGAAGTTTAAGAATTCCTCATATCTTTTACAAATGACCAAAAATTCTTACTGGCTTCGGGACATTGCATTATTTTTCGAAGTAATCTTTGGTCAAGCAAAAATTTGGTCCTTCGAATATAGGCGTTGCAAGCCTTCATGGCTTGCTTAAACTTTTTCCGGTTTTACTCAGTGGGGTTAGCTTTAAAACACCGGAAGCTCATCTCTTTCTCCTTGATAACCTCTATGCAGCTCGAATCGAACCATGATTTAACCTTGGGTTTAATACTTTTAATCCTATTCGGGATAAAGGTTTCTATTCCCAGATAAATCATACTAGAAATCATATCTGCACTGGAGTCTACGTCGCTACTGAGGAAGCATATCGACCTCTGAAGAAATTATTGAGACCGTCCCAGTTGGCTTTCTCGTACTGCCAAACGATTCTCTTTGGAGCTCTTTCTTCAATTGGATTTGTTTGACACGAGAAATTAGCAGATATGATACAGTGGTGCGAAGTGCTCAGAGGCGTCAATACACTGATTGTGTACTAATAAGGATCAGAAGTGAGAAACAAGTCAAGTGTATTTTCTGCTCGGCAGTTAACGTCTGATATAGAATGGCGACTTTAAGATTTTTTAATGCACTCTTGAAATGGCAATTCTACAAAATTACGAAAAATGAATGTAAAAGTTTCTTTTTAAACGTTTAAATAACATTAGAAATACAGACACGCCCGCCGGACCAGCCCATTTGAAACAATCCTCGTTTCAGACTTCGACCATTATTTTAGCATTAATTTTTGAATATCAAACAATATGAATAAGTTAATTTTATAATTATTGTATTGAGCATGTTACTTTTTATAGCCAAACACATGAAACTATATTGAACATTTTATATTTTAACAAAACAAACTTCGAGCAATTATTTTGAAAAAAAACCAACATTTTTGAAACGAAAACCTAATATTAAATTAATTTTCTGCGTAAATAATAAATTTAATTTTATGTGTTAGTTTGCTCATAAAATGAATCGTTTTGAATTTTAAACTTAATTAAAGATATAGTATATTTTTTTAAACAAATATATGTAAATACCTTCAACGTAATTAAAAATTTAAAACACACAAAACTTAAAGCTGAATATGCTTATTTAAAAAACACTATTCTAACAATAAACAATATTAAAAATTAGGTTAATATTCAAGTTAGAACTATTTCAATGATGTGACCTGTTTTTAACGACTTTACATTAAGCACTAATATTCATTAATAGAATATTCTTTTTTACAAGTCGTTGCTTCATAATAAAATAGAAAAAAAAAATGTTTGTATTAACATATATAACTATAAATGTGTCATAGCACGAATGTAACACCTGTTAACAAATTGAAGTACGTAAAGATAGATACAAATGTATCTACACATCTACGCACTAAACACTTGCATTCAATTAAGATATATACAAACTTGTAGTGAAGAGTACCCAACATTCGGTTGAGATATTTGGTTAATCGATTTTTGTTTGTTTCTATAACTTTCATTAAATTGTCGTATGGAACGGCGGCGTTTAGTATTTACAAGGAAATAACAAAAGTTTAATTTGCTTATGAAAAGATTATCTTCAAGGTCTGTTAACTCGGGGACAACAATAGGATACAGGATATAATGAAATAGAAAATTAAAATATATCTGGTGATTTTCTGGGAAGAAAACTTATTTAAAGGAAAATTACTTTTGGAAGTTAGCTTAGACAAATAATTTAAAGTATAATTTTGTCTACTTTTAAATGTTCTTTTGTTCTTGAGTGAGATTCTTTTAAATAAAACCGAAATTTGGAGAATCAGAAATTAAATAAAAATGTATATTAGAAGAATTATTGTGCGTTATTATGAAAACGTCGACATTAAAAGAGAGCTTGTGGAAATATTTCAATATTGTCGTATCTGTCAGTAAAATCTGGCAATACTTTTTTACCCGTTTCATGTTGGTAAGTGCGTTGGACTGTCATGCCAGAGGGATTGGGTTCAATCCTTGCCTGTGTCGTCTAAAGTTTTTTCTTAGCAGGTGCTGCCTCTTTGCGATGAATTGACAAATTCTCCAAGAGTAATTCTTGTCATGGAAAGTTATTTCTCAAATAAGCCGTACGGATTCGGCTTAAAATGAATGTTAATATCGTTACTTCTTATGGATGGAAATTGAAAATATTTAAAAGACATGGGAACAATTGAGTGTATGTTTGGTAAGGTTTTTATAATTTTATTTGTATAAGGAAACTTGGATTTACCTATAAAAAACAATTACTAAATGTTACTAACAATGTAATGTAAAGGGTTTTCCAATAGGGATTGGTTAATTTTGACAGCTTGTGGCGGCCATATTGTGTCTTTTACATTTTGTCAAAATTCTTTTAATCAGTTATTAAAGACAAGACAGTAACAGCGTAAAGCAACACGTGGAAATGACACAACAAAGTAGGAACGATGCGCGCATTTGACCTTTCTTATGTGATACATGGTCCTTCTTTCAAGCCGAATATTCAATGTTTGGTGGCTAAATTCCAGTCCACCGATTAAGTGAACAAATAGCCAACACCCGTATGTCAATACAGCCCGATGTAACAAAAAAAAACATCGCTGCCGCCCGTTTATAAAAGCGTACAGCAGAATCCGAGGCTCACAAGAACTTAGCCTATCACCAACCACAACAATGAGTCGTGATTTAAAAGCCATCACTCATGCAAAACAAAACTGACCCAGGAGCTGAAACCAAATGACCATATACGCAGCTTCATGTGCTCGAAAATTGTATTTCAGAGCAGTTGGAAGTAAATAACAGCTATAGACACAATCGATGTCCGGTCTACGAAATCGATTTCATAGCATGGTCATATAATCGATTTCATGGTTTATAAAATTTGTCTAAATATTTTACCAGATGTCAAGGTAATTTCTCGAAGCATTCAATTATTCTAATATGTTGGTAAACATTATTGGTTCGTAGGATATTAGGATATTTAGGAACAACTAAATTTTTCACTTTAGTTTGAATGATGTGATTAATAGAAAATATAAACATAGTCAGCCGAAAGCCCAAGGTGCTCCTACTGGTTTTGTATTCATTTGTACATTTATTGTTAAATTAATGAATACTAATAATAATAATAATAAATTAAAGTCCATATCTCTACTCGTTCTAATGATATGGTAAAAATCTAAGAAACATGAACATAAATTCAAGGAAACTTCAAGCTTCGTGAAATGTTAAATTTTTCGGACACATTACAAAAACTCTAATCTAATCATTACAAAACTCTATCTAATTCAAGTTATTTCTAAAAGAAAATGCAAGTTGATCAACGCTATTTAAACAAAAATGAAATATTTTAAGGGTACCCGGTTCCAGTTCAATTTTTTTTTCATTCTGATTTCATTTTTGTTACAAAAAAGTTACAAAGTTCAAAAATGCTTAACTGACAAAATTCAGTTGGAAAAAGTGACATAGAAATTTTAATAAAACAAATTATTACAAAAAATTCATAAATGTTAATGTATAATCAACCAACACTTTATTTTGTTTATTTTATTTAACTTTCATTTTTCTGTACAAAAAAATGTAGATTATTTTAGTTTTTGCAGTTAAATTTATTATAAAATAACATTGATAATTGATGGTTTTTACCAAATTGGTTTTGCATATTAAATATTCAATATTTTCAAAACAGATTAAAAATTCCATATTAGACTTCAAGAAAAGACTCCATGTTTTTTCTAAGGTAAAATTCAAAACTGAATTTTAAGTCGCCGCAAGTTTTTCTATAATAAAAATAGAAATCAAAGAAATTAATAAAAATTCAAAAAAAAAAAAAACAATTATTTCGAAAAGAAACTTTAATGGAAATCAATACAGCCGCAGCCGTTAAAATAAACATTGCTCAACACTCAAAATTTTATGTTTGTAATTGTTTGTAGTTTGAAATACACTTTATCAAATCGAATGCTTGGAGAATTAAAATAAAGTTCATAACACCTTTGGCAGTCTATACATTTTGACGTAAATACGAGATTTAATAAAACTTTGTATTTTTTAGAACACCAATGGATTGTGTAGGGTGATTTTTTTAAAAGCTATAAGAAAGTTAAAAAAAAATGCATGAAACCTTATTTGAATCGATGTTTGAAGATTATTTCAAGCAAACGTCGACCTTGACTGCGCCTCAAATGGTCCATCCGCTTAGTCCAATTTTGGCATACTAATTCCAACATTTCGACCCGTATCTCACGAATAAATGCTTTAATGTAGTCTTCCCATACGTCAATTGAAGCGGGCTTTTATGTATAGACATGAGCTTTAACATAGCCCCACAAAAAAAAATCTAAAGGTGTTAAATGGCACGATCTAGGCTGCCAATTGACCCGTCAAGAACGTGAAATTAAATGTTCACCGAATTCGCCTGTTACGTGACGATTCGCATCATCTTTGAAGAAGTACGGTCCAATGATGGCACCAGCCCATAAACCGCACCAAACTGTGACTTTTTCTGGATGCATTGGTAGCTCTTGGAATGCTGCAAGCTGATATTAACTTCAAAATGGACAATTCTGCTTATTTACGTACCCATTGAGCCAAAAAAGAGCTTCGTCGCTGAACACAATTTTTCGGTAAAAAAGTGGAATCTGAACTTTCTTAACAGAGCACGTATTTTGATAATAAAATTCAATAATTTCCAAGTGTTGTTCGTTTGTAAGAAAATGTATGATTTAATTTTAGACCAAATTAAAGATATTTGACAGTGAAACAAAACACGAAACGTGCGCCAGCTGTTTAAACCAGTGTTGCCAAAAAGATGAAAGCTAAAAAATCACCCTTTAAAACAAGTTACTAGCTGACTTATTTTTCTAGAATTTTTGATAATTTTTACCTACACTTTTCTTAACATTTTAAGTTAACCCCTAGGTAAGTCACTTAATTAATTCACTTTTTCATAAGCAGTAATTTTTTTTTAAAAAGATGAATCATGGAATTGAGTTTTTCATACATCGAGACAACCTGCAAAAGCTTCAATTAAAAAAGCAAAAGTGCTGCTGACATCGTTTAGAAAATGATTTGTAACCAATTTTGTAATCCAAAATTTAACTAGCATTTTTTAAATTCAATGAATTTAATTTAAAATGAAATCAATTTTAAAAGCCAAGCACATTTCCAATGAAAAGCGTACCTAATTGATGGAAAACATCCCAAGAACCAAAAACTCACCTTAATCCTAGATACAGCTTCTTCGGCTTGCATCATTCTAGTTGACTTAGTGGGTTGTCCTTCACACACCAATTGTGTTGATCCTAGATACCTCGCGCGAAACAATACACCTTCAATCAGCACTGCACCGCCTTATAATTGCACCCAAAAGTGCACCAGAAGAAGAAGAAATAGAAAAAGAAAGATCCATTAATTCAAAGCCCATTCTGTTCGCGAACTAAACGAACACTCTAGAAAAACAAATATCTTACAAATTAAATCAATGTGAAGGCAGCAATTTGATTTGAAAATTGAACGCATGCAAAAATAGAAACGTTAGCAATAGAAAAACCAAAATCAAACGTCTACACATATCTACCGCAACTGGAGTCTCGTCGTCGTCGACAGACGGACAGATATATGAAAACATCAAATTGTAAAAGAAGGAAACCTAACAATTTACCTTCCAGATTCTTACTCTTTTTTACTTTTTTCTCGCCCGTTACGGAACTTTGGGTGTCCTTGTTCTTCTGGCTGCCATTGCCAGAACCATCGGAGCCCGAATCGGCACTGGGACTGCCTATGGTCACTACAGCACATTCGTCACGGACTTCGGGCGATGTCTTCTCGGGTGACTTGTCACTGTGGTCCAACGAAGATGTCGAACCGCCTCCAGCATTATGGAGTAAACTGGTTGTGGAACTCTTTGGCGGAATTGGCGGTGGGATCTCGGGTGTGCTCGTCAGCAAGGAGTTGAAGCCTTGTCGCAGTGAGAGAGTTCCATTGGAGTTCTTTGTGTTTTGTTGCTGGACTTTGGGTGAGAATTTGGATAGGGACGTTGCTAAAAGCGATATGGGCTTGCGGTCCCACGAAGAGCTCTTAGTGTCATCGTAAAAGCCCTGATCGTCAAGACGCTGGTGTCCGAGTAGCCTATCAGTCTCCAAATCAGTGTCAACATCATCTTCATCTCCACTTAGATTCTTTCCCTGTCTATCGGACGTATCCAGTAGAGATTTGCCCACACTTGTGTCCAAATAACGTGGCACCCACACTGGGGAGCTGCTCGATGGTGAGACATTGCTAAGTCGCTCGGGAATCGAGGGAGGTTGGTTGCAAGCAAATGGTTTCTCCAAAGATTTCAGTGACTTTGTACGGTTCAACAAATTTGATGAGCCTCCTCCTCCTCCACCCGCAAGACTCGTTGGCCTCTGTTCCTTAAGGTCAATTTGATTCTTTTGGAAAATATCCGAACTTACTACGGTAGGTTTACGATGAGGAGCTGGTGCTGGAGGAGGTGGTGTTACATGAACCATGTCGGCACCTCGGTGAAATACACCTACAGAAAAAAATTTATCCACATTAAACTAAAATTCTTGTTAATTTCATAAAAAAGACTCATACTTATAGAGTAAAGGGAATCCAAATCTGGATCTATGTTTTGAAAAACTTTGCTATTACTACTGCTGGGACTCTGGCCTAAAATTTCATGATCACGCTTAGAGCGCACAGAATCCCGTCCAGAATCGTCTAGCTGACCATTTACAGGACTTTCATTGATCGTGGTAAAAGCATCAACATTTGGTGAGGCACGATTTGATTTAACATGATTATTGCTATTTTCCTGGTTCCGTTTGACATCCATTAGCATTGAAATACCTGCCATTTGAATGGGTCTGTTATTGTTTTCAGTGTCTGAGGTGTGACCACTTGAGAGGCCATCTTCCAACACAGGCATGCTAGTCGTATAGCATTTGGGATAGTTGCAGTAAGTTGATACTCCATTAAACTCTCCTGATAAACCTAAGATACATTTTTGAAAATTAGTACACAAGTTTCAAGAAACAAAAATCGAATTTAAGTGAATAAAATAAACGATAAAAATGCTGTTCCTTGAACCTAGAAAAGGCGTTTTCAAATAAAATAAAAAACTGTTGCGCCACCTAATTTATTTATTTTATAGACGAAAACACTTTACTGTATTTTTAGACAAACAGTTTAAAAGGACCCGAAAACTTAACAAACTCACGAAAAATGGTGTAAAATGATTTAGACATCTGACATTAGTTGAAGTTAAGTGGTGAGTAAAGGAAATCAACATTATATCTTCTATCGAATTATCTCGTCCATTTTTTGTAATAAACCAAAGCTTGAGTCATTCCTTAAAACCAAACAGAAATAGTAAGTGATTCTACTTTGTGGATGTTTTTGAGGAAGGACAATTAAGAAGGGGGTATAACGATGAGCTACAAAATATACCGCGAAGCTGATAAAGCAACAAATTTAAAGCTCGTAACACGCATGAGCGAATAAGAGCACGCCCAAAGTCCTCTACTATGGTAGAAGACAGCGAGGAAGACCATGCCTCTGCTGTAAAAATGACGTAGACCAGGACGCCCGGAGCCTTGGAGTGCGCAACTGGATGACGTCTGCCATCAACCGAAAAGGGTGAAGAAACACGTTGAACAAGAACCGGATCCATGTTGTGGCAACGATAACGCTAAGTAAGTAATTTAAAGCCTATTTGACAGTTTGGCTTATATCGTTTTCATGTCTTTTTTGGAGATATAAGGCACTCTAAAGCAATTCAAGGTTTTTAGTCTTTACTTGGCAAGCTATCAAAACATTGCCTTACAATCAATGAAACGTTTTTGGAAAGTTGACGAGAAAGTTAGTCAAGAAAAAACTACCTTAATAGTAAGCCAAAGGCACAATTGTCAAAATATAAGCTAATCATGTTTTTATATTCAGATAAAATTAAACTTTCTTACGCTTTGAATTATTGGGCAGGTTTAGACGACATAAGGACTTAAAGGTTAGTCAAGTTTCTAGTATCTGATTGCCCAGCTGCCAAAAAATTACCAATTAAGGCAACTTAAGTGGAAAGTTTAGAGGAAAGTCAGTCAAGAAAACTCTCAATAACTATCAAGTCAAGATCACTTATGTCAAAATGACAGGTAATTACGCTTTTTCATTCAACTAAAAGCCGAACTTTATTACTCTGTAAGTTATTTATTTTCTGCACAATTGCATTTAATGTTTTATGTACAAGGGTTACTTGTCAAATTAAAAATGAAATAAGTATTATGTTTTTTTAAATCCAAAATGCAAGCCAAGATGTGTTTGTACCTTGCATGAAAAGTGCTTCGTAGACAATTATGTTTGTGATAGTATTTGCAAAATCAATTACTTTTTGCTTAGTCAAAATTTACTCTCAAAAAATGCAGTTGACTGCAAATAGAGTCCTTTATGTTGTCTGAACCTGCCCATTCATTTTCCACACAATTCTATTTTTCCTTGTCAAAGTGAAAAAAGTATAAGATGTAGTTTTAAAAAAGGTGTCAAATCTAAAGTCACTCCAAATTTTTACAGAAAGTCGGTGTTAAACCGAAAATAAATGAGTCGCTTCACGTTAAAGCAACTTTCAGAAGATTAAAAACTTATTTTTAAAGTGAATACTGTTCAGCCTAAGGATAACGTGAAACGACTTCGCAGCGTCGATTTGAACCCTTTTTACAGAAAGAACACATAATTATGTTGTTTTTTCAAACGCATTAACAGACAATTGATTTTTTAAAAGGTCAGTCTATGATTTAAAGCATATGGAAGCTTTTGAAGTCATAGGCCATACCATTCGTTTTCAAGAAACAAAAAGTGCATTACGAGCTTGCATACATCAAGCTAATCGAAAAAATATTCTATGAGAGTTTCCTCGCTTTGCTAGGAAATATGTAGATCTACCCACATGTGGTATCACATAAGCTTCAGCGTGACCTTTTAACCTACCTACTTTTTGTGTCACAAAAAATGCAGTAAGTAAGAACATAAGCTCCCAAGCCTTTCGAGTAGATTTTTTATCTCATATTACAAGTTGGGAGCAATGCATATTTTGTTCGTTTTGTAAAAAAAAGAGAATCTCCAATAAATGCAACCCGAAGGTTAAATAACTTGATCTAAATAAACTTTCAACAAGTACCACGAGTAATTTTCAGTGACAAAATCCTTGAAAACTTCTCCAACCACGTATACCAACACTTTTAACCACACATTGCTTCTTCCTACTTGTACCAAAATTACAATCACCTCGAACTTTATAGAAATAAGAAGAAAAGCATGAAAACTTTTAAAAGAAAGAAAAAAAAAAAGAAATCACTTACTGTCCAAGTCACCACAATTCGAGTCATAATCTGTAGTTTCTGGTGAACATCGATAGCTTCTGGGCTGCACTGGATTATGATTAATTCCATCTTGGCTGTCCATTTGGTCACCACTGCTGCGACTTGCTGACTCCAAAAAGAAATCTATATCCCGCCGATATTGGACCAATTTATCATTGTCCCTTGTCAACGTCCGACGATTGTCCAGGACACCAACGCCACCACCACCGCCAACACCACCAACACCACCAACAACACCAACGCCTCCATTAGTGTTATAGAAGTTGTTTTGTTGTTTAACCACATGGTTCTGATTTTGTTGTGGCTTGACTGCTGGTAATGAGTTATTTGCAACAACTACTGGCATCGGTTGTGGGCTCTCGGAATCGTCATCATCATCATCATCGTCATCCACACCCTCACCGTCATCGTCAACTGGACGATAATTTTCATCCATGGATGGGCTCTTATTTGTGGTGTGACTCGATTGCACTGAAAAAATGTGATCCAGCTGAGGCGGCAACGCAATATCGTCCTCGTCATCTCTGTTAACATTGCTATGGAATTCATACTGAATGTCCTTTTGATGGAAAAGAGAATTGAATTAAACATAATAAAATAAAGAAAATGTTTTCCATCCCTTAGGGGAGTTCATTTTTTTGAAAACAAAGAGGTGAACCTTACAATACTGTCAACATCGCTTCCATTCTCAATTGGTTTGTCATCGGTCGAAGGGCACTCGAAGAACTCCTCGAGTACCTTCCTTGTCTCGGAGAACTCATATAGATAGTCAAAGGTTGACGACTTTGCCGCCGCCGCAGCAGCCGCCGTCGATACGAGTGATGTGTCTTCTTTTATCGTTGTTCCCGAGGAACAAAGGCCAACAGTTGAGGGGGCTGCCATCACCGCCTCGGATATCACCTCAGACACAGTCATATCGGATAAAGTTCCTATTTCGGAGACGTCATTGCTCGTGTCTTCGGTATTGTTGACGGGTGACATTTTCAAGTTCAGCAATGGAGGAGGAGAATCCTGAGGTGTGGATACAATGCGCTACAAAAAAATACAACAAAAGCAAGAGACAAATAAATACTCAAGTTGTTGCTGGCTGGGTACTGGGTATAAGATAGAGTTCACGAACTATCATGTCCTCTTTTTAGTATAAAGATTCAAAAAACCTACCTTTGCAGGTAGTTTCTTTTTGTTATTTATAAACTTTACCTGAGGAAAACCTGGTCGAATGGGGTGCATTTTGTGTGGCGAAGATGTAATTGCATTAAACTTGAAATTTTGCGATTGAACTTCTTCATCTTCGGGTATTCCTTGACCAAAGCGACGAGGAGATCCTTCGTATTCTTTAAACAACATAAAAATAAAATAATGTTTTGTTTGTTTTTGTTGTTGTTTATGTCTCTTAGCTTTTATATAAAATAAAATTACCAATAATACCATTTCGCATTTCAATATTTATCGCAAAATTTTTGTCCAAATATTTCTTATAGTTTTTATAAGCTTCATTTTCACTTTTGCTCAATTCATGATTTGCTGCATCAATGTTTGATTCAATTAGGGGTGCTGCCGATGCTGGTGGGGAACCCGTTGTGACTCGAAGGTCTGGAAGTTTAAATTAATTAAAAAATTTAATGTAAACAAATATAATACACAATAAAAAAGTATGTATGTATGTATTTTTTAATTATTTTAAAAGGTGTTTTGATTTAAAAAATTTCAATAGCTCCAAGAAGAATTCCACTTAAAGGTTCAACATGTCTCGATACCCAGACGACAAAGGATACATCAGTGATGAGTATAGCATAAAGAAAAGTTCACATTGAAAACTCCCAATTAGCTGAAGTGCAACATTTTACCTTGTAAAGCTAAGAGGAGGGGGGCTCATTTTATTTATTTTTTCAAGATTTTTGGAGGGTGTCATCTGATTTAGATCAGTCATTGATTTTTTAACATCGCATCGTATAAAGACAAAAACATAAAGCTAAAATTTAAATAAGGGCATAGTAAATTTTGTTTCTTAGCAATTGATCAATTCAAAACTTTAACATTGGTTAATTTAGGAAGATATTTTTTCTAAGAACCTTTATTCTGATATTTGGCTATCATTGGTTTTTTTAAATTTGAATATGTTTAGTGTCAAAATGAAGCTAGAGTGAAATGTAGGGTTCTTTTAAATAATTTTAAACTCTTCAGCAATGAAATCATTTTCAATGAACAGTTAATTATTGGTTTCGAAATTCGGAACATTATCTATCCCCTCCCTTTCAATGATTTTGTTTTTCTTCAAAAGCATGATTTCATTCAGGAAATTTTGTTTCATTGACAAAAATTTACAACGATACTAGAATAGTCCCAGAAGTACCCGATGGGACCAGACAAAGGACCCGAGATGGCTGTTGTCGTTTGAAAAATTGACTATGGTAGAGAGTACCAACATTATAAGGCTTTAGTTTGAAGTTTGATGACGCTACATTGTTCAGTATTTTAACTTCCCAGAGTAAGTTATTGTAATTGGGCCGATTTGTCAAATTGAAAATTTTGACATTTCTGGATGTTTCAAGGTCCCTAGAGTCGAAATAAAAGATTTTTAGAAATATATGTGTGCGTGCGTGTGTACGTATGTTCGTACGTCCGTACGTTCGCGATATTTTTTCTGTCGTCCATGCTCAAGAACCAGAAGATATCGACTTCAAATAAATTTTGTTATATAGATAATAAAGCAGAAAGATGAGAAAAGGCTCTCAAAAAATTGTTTGGGTGGTTTTTATACCAAAGCAGTTTAAAAATAAGTTGAAAATTTTGATTAAACCTAAATATCTCATGAAAAAATGACGCTAGAGACTTTAATTCAATTTTATATTATATATTGTAACGTCATACAAAACAATTATATTTTTTGAAAAAATCCAATTAACGCTTTTTTTCTTATAAATCAAAACAACTGAAAAAAAAATTTGTCACCTCGAATATGATTTCATCTCCAAAACAATTTTGTGCAACGAAGAATAATGTTCTTAACATCTGATTAAATGTTGATAGTTTTAAAAACTTTGCTAAAGTTGGTAAAAATTGAATTTCGACTAAAATATTTTTTCGAAAACTTGAGATTAAGGCTTCCAACTGAACTTATCTTATAAGAAATATTGTTTCAACATTCTGAAAAATGTCGAGAAAACTCGGATTGGCAGTTTTTTTACAAAAAATTAAAACCTAAAAAAAATGAATACAATTTGGTAAAAATAGACTTTCGACACAAATATTTTTCCAAACTTTAAAATATTAGCTTTAAACTACTTTTATCCCTTAAAAAATATTGTTGTCAATATTCAGTAAAACTTTGAAAAAAATCGAATCCATAGTTTTTTCCAAAAGAAATTTTTTTTTTTTTTTTTTTTTTTTTTTTTTATATCCGATGGAAATCTTCAAAAGACACTCGGTAAGAATCGGTACCGAGTAGTGTGGGACTCTTACCGCACTAAAACCACCGGTGAATCAGGACCAATCTATGAAAGATCGACAAATGATTTTTATTTCTTAATTTTTAAAATCGCATTGGGGGAAGTTTAAGGTTATAACACTTTCCCGTAGCTTTTAGCCCATCAGCTCATGAGGCTTGGTTCTTCTTAATCTCCGAACATTGTCTCGTACATTTAATACGGTCTCCATTTCAGAGTTAGTATGACTTTGCAGCCGCTTATTGTGTGATACAGCGTGTTTCTTAACCACTTCTGTAACCATTTCAATTTGAAGGTCACGATGTAGATCGCTATTTCTTATATACCAAGGGGCATTTATTATTCCACGAAGGACCTTGCTTTGGAATTTTTGGATGGGTTCAGCATTTGTTTTCTTTGTACAGCCCCATAGTTGGATGCCATATGTCCAAACGGGTTTCAATACTTGCTTATATAACATTAGTTTGTTCTGGATAGAAAGGTCAGAGTTCTTTCCTATTAACCAGTACATTTTTCTGTACTTCAAGTTTAGTTCTTCTCTTTTCTTTTTGATGTGTTCTTTCCATTTAAGCTTTGCATCCAAATTCATTCCAAGGTATTTGGCGGTATTGGAGTAAGGTACTTCTGTACTGTTTATAAAAATTGGAACATTGTTTATGTTTTTGTTTGTAAAGTTTATATGCGTCGATTTTGTTTCGTTTAATTTGATACGCCATTTGTGCGTCCAATCACTAACTTTATCGACTGCATTTTGCAATTTTTGTGTAGCCTTCGTAACGGATTTATCTGGCACCAATATTGCAGTATCATCAGCAAAGGTGGCCATGATAGCGTTGATGTCCACTGGAATATCCCTTGTATATAACAGATACAGGGTTGGTCCTAGGACACTTCCTTGTGGTACACCGGCTTCAATTTTCTTAAGTTCCGAGTAATTTTGGTCGTACCGTACTCTAAAGAGTCGGTTCGTAATATAGGATTTCAGTATTTCGTAGTACTGCCTGGGGAAGTCCCTATGCAGTTTGTACTCAAGTCCCAAGTGCCAAACCTTGTCAAAAGCTTGAGCAACATCTAAGAATACAGACGAGCATACTTGTTTTTCTTCAAGTGCCTTTTCCACAACATCCGTAATTCGATGCACTTGGTCTATCGTGGAATGTTTATTTCTAAATCCAAACTGATGGCTCGGAATTAGTCTTCTTTCTTCAATTATTTTGTTAAGCCTTTTAAGTAGCAGTTTTTCAAAAACTTTTGCCATGATTGGTATAAGCGATATTGGTCTGTAAGATGTAACTTCTGTTGGTGGCTTACCTTGTTTAGGTATAACAATGACTTCCGCAATTTTCCAATGATGTGGCACATATCTTAGTTTAAGGCATGCGTTTATTATAAATTGGAGTTTCTTGAAGGCTATAAGAGGCATTTCTTTCAGAACCTGAGCAGTTATAAGATCGTACCCTGGTGATTTTTTGTTTGACAGCTTATGTTGACACATGCTTCTTACTTCTTTGAGCGTGACAAAAGGTATTTCACATTCGTCGTTTCTGTCAACAAACTGTAAGGGATCTGTAGCTATGCTTGCTGGGAATGGCTTGAAAACATTCGCGAGATGTTCAGCAAAGAGATCAGCCTTTTGTTTCGGGTTTCCGATCCATTTACCATCTTGAGATTTTATCGGCGGGTTTTGTGTCTGAGGTCTTTTTAGACGCTTAGTTGCTTTCCATAAGGAGTATTCTGTAGAAGCATCCGTCGTCAGACTTTTCAGGAATGTACTTAGTGAATCATTTTTAAACTCACAGATTCTTTTTTTTAATTCGTTGTTAAGACGGTTAAAAACTACCTTATCATCTGGGAATCTCGTGGATTGCCATTTTCTTCTAGCTCTTCTTTTTTCCAATATCAACTCCTTTATTTCGATAGGATATTTTATTTCTTTTTCTCTCGCATTCGAAATAGTTGGAGTACTTTCTTCTGCAGCCTGCTGCACATCAGCAATAAATTGTTCTACTTCATGATCAATTTGTTCAATTGTTTGCATAGGGGATCTTAGGTTTATAAAATTTTCAAGTTTGTCTCTGAATTCGTTCCAGTTTGTTCTGTTATTCACGAGCTTGGGATTACTTTTTTCTATTATTTCTGTTTCGCTCAGTGATAAAATTACTGGAATATGATCTGATGATAAATCATAATTACCTTCGACACTTATATGATTTCGTTTAATACCTTTAACTACGAAAAAGTCTATAAGGTCTGGTATTTTGTTAGTATCAGATGGCCAATATGTTGGCGAACCAGAAGAATAAAATTCGCAGTTGTATTTTCGGCCTGCTTGGTATAGCCGTTTACCTTTTGTTGTTATGAGCCTAGATCCCCATTGGGTGTGTTTAGCATTGAAGTCGCCACCAACAAGGAAGTTATGTCCTAACAAATGTAGGAGTTCTGCATAGTCTTCTTCAGTTGGAGAGCGCCTCGGAGGGCAGTATATAGCTGCTATTTTGAATTCTTTCTTTTTTATACCAATACTAATTGTTGTTACTTGCATGTTTTCTTTAGTAAACTTTGGTTCTTCAAAGTGTGTTAAGCACTTTTTTATAAGTATTGCTGATCCTCTCCTAGCTTTGTCAGCTGGGTGCGGAGCGTGATAACATGTATAGTTTGGTAATTTATTATCAAGATTTTGTTCAATAGCGAGGTGGGTTTCGGACACCAAACAAATGTCTATATGCTCTATGTCTAAAAAGATGTTTAGAAAGAAATAAAAACCTAAAAAAAAATTAACAAAAGTTGATAAAAATTAATTTTCGGCTCAAATATCTTTCCAAAAATTTGAGGTTATGGTTTCCAACTAATTTTAACTTATAAGAAATATTGTTTTCAACATTAGGACAAATTAAGAAAAAAAAACGAATTGACAGTTTTTTTACAAAACATACAAAACCTAAAAGAACATCAATACTAAAACTTAGTAAAAATTAACTTTCAAGTGAAATAGCTTTTCAAAAATTAAAAATATTGGCTTCAAAATTATTTTATTTCATCACAGAAAATATTATTTTCCATATACAGAGAATATTGTTTTCGATATTCAATAAAAATAGTTTGGTAAAAATTGATACATATACACAAACTTTTAAGCAAGACAAATCCACTAAGGGGATGGAAAGTTATCAATGTGGGTCGCATTCCAGCCTCTTTTTTATTTAGCAGCCGTCAATAGTGGACCTTTTTATAGAATTTGTAAACATGGACAAATATGGTCATCGTTGTGTGATACAATACTTTTATTTTGAAGACCATAGTGTAACAAATATCAAAGTGGAGCTAGATTCTACTCTGGGGGAGTCTGTTTCTTCTTTTACAACAGTCAAATATTGGGTGGTAGAGTTTTAAGGAGGTCGTACTAGCTGCCAACATGAACACCACAGTGGTCAACCAAATGAGGTGACCACGCCATAAATGCTGAAGAAAATCCAGAAATTGGTATTGGGTGACCGTAGGCTAAAAATGGGCGAGCTAGCAGTCATAGCATTTCAAAAAATGGTGAACATCTCATATTGACTAAAAATTTGAACATGAGAAAGCTGTGCCCAAGATGGTTGCCACGATTACAAACAATGGGAAAGAAAAGCTTCGTGAGGATGTTTCAATCGAGTGCTTGGCAAAGTTTCACAGCAATAAAGCAGAGTTTTGCGTGCAATTATAACATAGAACTGATATTTTAATATCATTTTCAACGACTTGCATCAGTATCGAATTTCACTTAATCTCGCATATGTAATTTTGTTTACTTGTTTTTACAATTTTTTCTTTTTATATTAAGAATTTGCTTATTCTTACATCAGTTAGGTGGCTTTTCCCATTAAACACAAAATTTTAATAATTACCAATTTAAAATTGCGAAGAAAACACATTTTTAAAGATGTAAATCGTCTAATACCAGTATTTTGTGTTTATTCCAAATTATTTTAAGATCTTTTACAGTTTTAATATTCTTTAAATGTTGTTACTTTTTTTTCAATAATTTCATTGTGGACAAAAGCTTTTCTTCTTTAACCACATACTTTGAAGATTTTTGAGTACTTACGCACAACTAATGATTTTAATTATTATTTTTAATTTTAAAATACGAGAATCAATCGTTCATTACAAAATTAACTTCAAACTATGTGTTCTATTAAGAGAAATCATCTGTTCAAGAGATTAAATTTTTTTTCACGCAGAAATGAGGTAAAATACCCATAACTCAAGATTTATCGTAAGCATCATCGCTGACTGCGAGAACATGCAAGATGACCGAAATCGTTTCTCAAGTAGTATTGAAGTTTATTACTACAATAAAAATAAATGTATGACATTACTAATCCCCATAAGATCCACGAGTACCCTTAAAAGTAAGTCCTTGTAAATTAAGGGCTTTCAAATACAATAGTCTAGCAATAACTTGTATAAGCTGCTGCTTATAATACATATTCTTGATCCTTACGTGTGTATCGATCCAAGTTCTAGTGATTTTTAAAAAACACTCCGACCACGTACATACATATCTGCTTTAGAGAAAAAAGTCTTGCTGAGAATATTTCGCCCCATATGGTAAGAAAAATAGAATCTCGAAATGCTACAATTTCAAAAACAACACAAATGCATATACGCTTAGACCAAAAAGTTTCCGTACAGCAAACCTGATTTTCGTTTTTTTTTGTGAAAATAAGTACTAGGAATAAATGTAAAAAACAAACTAACAACATTGAAAAAAGTAAGTTTTCCCTTTCACCTTTTTAAAAAAATTTAAAAAACTGTCATTGTGATTTTAAAAATATTTGTTTTTAATGTATTGTAATAATAAATATTTTATCTCAGAATCAACTAAAAGAAAGCTGCTGTACGGAAACTTTTGGGACTGTTTGTAATTGAAAGTGATACATTTTTTTGAATTGACTGTAAAATATTAAATGGATCAAGATTATCTTTTAAAATAATTTGAAGAATTGAAAATGAAAACGGTATGTCTATATACCTATGTTCATTTTTAAATTGACGAATTTAGTAGTTTTTAATAATTACATTTTTTGCTTGCGTTTAAAAAACCAGAAATATAAAAAATTTAATCCCTAGAGTTTAAAAAAGTTGCGCAAATTTTAAACTATTAACGCCCAATTTCTTGACAAAGTTCTTCTATTAAACTAGGTTTATTAATAAATTTGAACTCGATTGAGCTTTAATTCATTCCGCCATCAAGTTGAAAAGCATTAGAACTCTGATTTAGATCTGATTTAATAGACCCTCAAATTTGAGGGTCTTGAGTATAAAAACTCAGTTTCGCAATGTTTTAACTTCCTCCAAAGACCTAAATTTTAGATTAATTCAGGTTTCGGATTAAATCTCAGACTACAAGGACATTAAATATGCAATAGTAAAATATTAAAAAAAAATATATGAATATTGGATGTTCGCCAAAAAGTCATTTATAAAAGCTGACAGTTAAATAAAGTGTAAAAGTTACATATGCATGAAACTTATTAAACTATTTACTTTTCGTGAGCTTTATTTCAATTTTAAATAGTTGTCACATCAAAGGGTCATTTGTGCAATAACTACGACTTTTGAGTCTGAACATTTAGACACACATATGCAAGATCGTTTTTAAATATGTCGAAAAATAACATCCAAACTAAAATATTCAATATTTCTAAGGACAGATAAAAGTGTAGATAAATCAGTTTATTGAAGACAAGATGCCCGTTTTGACATAATGTACATTTGAAAAAATACTAAAAAATACTAAACTTTTGTCAATATTATTGCATTTTTCATCTCACCCAGGATTTCTTGGACAGTTTCAATAAAATAGATTCTATCATTTAAATTTAATGTATCATACTATTTTCTAAAGTTTGAAATCTAACCCAAATGCTTTTGATATATATTAAAGATCTTCAGTAAAACAGGAAAATGTGTACTTGTGTACTATTATCAAAAAAGCATAGTTCAAAATAACACCAATCTTAAATCAAATTTAAAAAGAGGCTGGGATGCGACTCACACTGATAACTTCCCATACCGTTTGTCTATTTGTCTTGCTTAAAAGTTTGAAGGTTTTCGTGTTGGGTTAAAAAAGTTGTTAGTTGAATAATTCTAACAACTTTTTAATTTAAGAACAATATTTTTCATATCAAGAAATAGTTTAGTTTAAAAAAATTAGTTTTGTTAAATTGATTTTTAGTCGAAAAAGTTACCAATTTTAGCAGCGTTTCTTAAATTTTTACAAATTGGCCGAAAGAAATTGATTTGAGAGAATCAAGAAAAAACGGACTGTTGGATTTGAAACAAAAAAAATACTGAATGTCGAAAACAATATTTTCTGTGAAATAAAAAGAGCTTGAAGACAATATTTTTAACTTTTAAAAGCTTTTTGAGTCGTAAGTCAATTAGGTTAGTTAGGTTTTTATTTTTTGTAAGAAAATAGATTTTCCTCAAAATTTTACTGAGTTTTGGCAACAATATTTTTTTTAAGATAAAAGTAGTTTAAAGCCAATATCTCAAAGTTTTGAGAAGATATTTGAGTCCAAAATCAATTTTTACCAACTTTTATTCATTTTTTTGTGTAGGTTTTTATTTTTTGTAAGAAAAACTGTCAATTTGATTTTTCTCAAAATGTTTCTAAATGTTGAAAACAATATTTTTTCTAAGTCAAAATTAAATTACCAAGTTTGAAAAGATATTTGAGTTGAACATCTATTTTTACCAACTTTTGTTAAATTTTCTTTTAACTTTTTATTTTTAATAAAAAAAACTGTCTATTCAATCAATTTTTATCAACTTCTATTAATTGTTTTGTTTAGGTTTTTATTTTTTGTAAGAAAAACTGTGTATTAGATTTTTCTTAAAATTTTACTGAATATCGGCACAATATTTTTAATAGATAAAAGCAGCCAATATCTCAAAGCTTTAAAAAGATATTTGAGTCTAAAATCAATTCTTATCAACTTTTATAATTTTTTATGTTTAGATTTGTATTTTTTGTAAAAACAAACTGTCAATCCGATTTTTCTCAAAATTTGACCAGATGTTAAAAACTTTTTCGTGGCACAAAGTTGTTTTGGAGATAAAACCATTTGGTATTCGTTAAATTTTCGAGGTGACAAGTTTTTTTTTTATATATAAAAGAAACGTTAATTGTTTTTTTTTTTTTCAAAATATATACTTGTTTGGTATCACGTTACAATATATTATATACAATTTAATTCAAGTCTCTAGCGTTTTGGTTCGTAAGATATTTAGGGTTAACCACAATTTTCACCTTTTTTTAAAGTACTATGGCAAAAAAACAACCCGTCGTTTCATAGATACACAGAGAATTACTAGATCGTGATTTTATTTTGTTTTAGAACTTCGCCAAGAAATTGGCCGCAAAGTAAGCCAAAAAGATAATTTTGTGTATTTCCAAATATTTTAACATCGCGATGTGATTTCGTTTAAAATTTTACTTTAGGTGAAATCACAAAAAGGCTACTTTAACTTTTAGAAATTTGGTATATAAGTTTCTGACCTTTGTTTGCTTTTCGTTCTATTTCGCGAGCTGCCATTGGTTAGACGCTTTGAGATGCATCGTTTAAGACTGCTTTGTACTGAAAAAATTGCTAACTAGTAAAATGCTGAACTATTAACATTCAGATGTTTTCTTCAAAATTCCTTTGTTGTTTTTACTTAAATGGCTTGGGTAAAGAAAATACTGATTTTGCAAGGAATTAGTTTAATAATCCCGTCCCAACATTTAAATTTTGTTTGATTTAGGAATTTAATAAAAAGAAACTAAAAAATTTGGCAACAAAATTAATGTTTTCTGAAAAAAACTACCCTTAACAATATCTTTATACATGTTTAAGATCAATTTTCCCAATTCAAACTTTTCTTAAACTTTAATTCAAAATTACAAATCAGGAATGGGCCCTTTGAACTTATTTGTTTTTGTATTAGGGTTAATGCCTCAATTCCATAAATGTTAAAATTGCTGCAGTAAGACACAATTTGTAAAGGATAGGGTCAATTGTTATCCCCCAATGAATACATTATTGTACAAAACCGTATATACAGTTGAAGCAAACTGCTTGGGGATGATACTAAGCATCTAAACAAAATAAAAGGTTCTCGTAAAAACAAACGAGATGAGCTCGAAAATAAATAAAGAGCAATTAACATGGATAAATTATTTAAAGGAAATTCCATACGAAAAGCCCCTAATGTTAAAACAAAAGCTCCTGGCTTACATATTTCCACTGAAAACACTTTATTTTCCATCAGGTCTTATTGAATCAAAACCAGAGGAATGAAATATCTCAATATATATGTAATTGTAGGGTAGGTACGTACATATATCTCCAGATCAATACGTATTTTTGAGTGCGCGCATGGAATTTGATTTGTAAGACTACAAGATTGTAAACAAATTTTATCCCAAAATCGAAGACAAAAACAAAAGAACAAACGAAGAAAAATCGAAAAATTAAATAGAAAAAGTTTTTATAAAACTTACTTTGCCAACTGTCAGAAATGTCATCGAATACCACAATTCCACTGCCGCTACCACTACCGCTTCCAATACCACTTCCTCCATTGGCAGCGATTGACGCATTTCTATTATAACTTTCATTATCACCACGATTTTGCACCTCATGTTCGGCCCCTCGTTCATTTGTCTCCGCATTGTAGTAATCTTGGGTTGGTGGATTCTGATGGCTGACAGGACTTCTACCCAGCCTAATGTGTTGTGGCTTTTGCAGGTAATTGTGACCGTGGCGGCGGGAAGTATTCTCCGAAGTAAGTTCCGGCGAATTAAGGACGGTACCCGCTGGAGTCGTATTGTGACGTGTGTCCCAATAGTTGTGATTAATGAATGGATTTTGATTTCCCGAGTTCTTCATGGTTCGGTGAGTGCTCTGACTTGGTTGCTGTAGCTGCTGCTGTTGTTGTTGTTGATGTTGCTGATGCTGTTGCTGCTGATGATAGTGTTGTTGCTGGTAGGGCTGCTGCTGCTGCTGCTGCTGTTGTTGTTGCTGCTGCTGGTGTGGGGGTAGGGTATAACCAGAGGACTTTCGTGGCATATCTAATACTTCTTGTTCCTTGTGGGTAGTGGTCTCGAATTTGCTTATTTTAGTTTCGTTTCCACTGGGACTTGGAAGGCAGAGAAATGGATTTGTTGATATTCTTGCTGAGGACACTGATTCCGAAGAGTACGAGGAGCCTGACGCAGCCGGGGGTGATTGTGCAAAATTGTTGCTTGAACTTTGTGTAGTGCTTGTGGCAGGGTTCGTATTAGCATCGCTTTTTGGCCGACACTTGGGGAACAATATTGAAATTTGATCACTCAATGGTGGTGACGTCGATTCCAAGAGATTTACTTCATTTCTCAGTACATTGGAACTGGTACATGATGATGTTGGACTGTTTAAGAGTATATCAGGCCTTGAGCGAATTGAAGTCGAAGTTGTTGATGGTATTGGAATAACGTTACTCGAAGAATGCTGAGTGCGAACAGTGTTTGTAAAATGTCCTCCGTTGTATAAACCGGTTGTGATGTCCTTGGACTCGGTTCCACCACCACCGTTATAAGTTGTATAACCTGAATCACTGCTATTATTTAAATAATAACTTCCACGTATTGCTGATGATTGAAGTGTAGTGGAGTAATGAAGGGAATTATGGGGACGCAATTGATGCACAGTTTGATTGGAGCCACTTGCTGTTGTTTGCTGTGAAACTGTTGTTGTCAATGTTGTACTAACCATTATTGATATCGGTAAGCTGCGTAATAAGAAAAATTAAACTAATCAATAATAGTTTTGAAAACTATATGAATTTTAAGAAAGAAAACGGAAGCAAATAGATTTTTTTGAAGTATCAAAAATGCAAACAAAATAAAAGCATTCAAAAACTTAACAAAATCTCAACACCATGCATCATTCACTCAAGCTCATTTGTAAAATAGGCTATTTTGTTCTTGGATTCAGTAAAAAAAAGACATATTTATGAACTTATTCCTTAAGTTGTTGACAATTTTATAAAAACAGAATATCTTCATCCAAACAAGACACGATTCCGAAATTAATAAATATTGAAATAGGAGGATTACAAACTAATTTTGAAGTTTCGCAATCAAGATTAAACGAAAGTTAAGAATGTTTAATAATGCAACAACCACATTTTGAAGCAACATTGGGAATAAAATCAAAAAAGAACTTTAATGTCACTAACATTGGGAGTGTTCAATTTCGACTAGAGAGCCGCCATTCTTTTTAAATCGGGAAGAAAACCTTACATTTTCGGTGTAATTGAACTTATAAACCAATGAACATTATCTTCATAAACTTACGGAATGCTAAAAAAAATGTTTCTGGTCACAATATTAGGGTTTTTAAAGAGTGTTGTTTAAGATGTAAAGTTTTTAAAAAGAATTAAAACGCATCTTGTGGCTAACAATTAAGCTTTATTTTAAAGATAAATAAAAGTTGTTCATCATGTTTTTTGCCGTATGTGGCCACTTCGGGGCAGTATGTAAGCAATAACAGGTCTCTGTTCCTCTGTTCTTCCAAGGCTTCAACCGTCTCAGGCTTATCTGTGTAGATAGGTGACTTTATATATCTTCAAAAGAATATTAAAGCTGTTTTAATCTTCACTGGCCCATGACGTTAAATAAAGCACTCACTAAAAGTTTCCTTAAATAAGTTGATGCGTCACGCGAACTGAATCATTATGAACTTTTCATAGAAAGTTATTTTGGTAATAAATTTGTCTAATTTGCAATAGTCGGTTTAGAATTTATTATGAAAAGACAAACCAAACTGAGTATAAATAAAGTGACAGCTGTCAAAAAGGCCAACTCCAGAAATTGGAAGATTCAAAACCACCAGTCAAAAAACACCCGTTATGTTGACTTGGGTTAGTAGCGTAGCTAGACATTAATGGAAACTCTGTATCAAATGTATATTATTGAGTCCCTTTCTTCTTCTAGTTTAATTTTTGCATTAATATAAAATTTTACCAAAACCTATAAATCAGTTTTTAAAAAATATGTATGGTGATTTCAGTTCTAAAATTAGCTCAAGAATAATTCACATTATATTTCTAAACTTAATATCATTAATAAATTTGATTGAAAGAAGTGGACTTACATAAATGGCTCTCTTGAAAATTTCCAAATTAAGCATTTAAAATTACTAACTCTTTGTGAACTTCTTTAAATATAATTTCAAATTAATTAATTAAATAATTTGTATTTAATTTATCAATAGATCGAAGGATTTGTGCTTCAAAATGATGATTTAAGAGAATCTCAGAATTTCCTTCTTAGGAGACTAAATAGGGTCTCCCAATAAAAGGTTTAATTTTGTAATTAATAAATGGAAACAATTTTTCGAAAAATCAATGGATTTGACAGTGGTTGACAATGTATGGTCTTGAATTTGTGGTCCCAATGAAAAAAGACTTAAGGTGATTTCGGTTACCAATTGTATATCAATCCATTGCACCAGTCTTATTTTCTAATAAGTAAGGTCCAATCACTCCTACTCTCACCTCCCCGTGGTGAACATCGGGTGCCTAGTACCTTAACTGGAGATTGGGTTCCAACCTCAGTGGAAAGTTGTTGGGGGCAGCAAACGAGAGAGGGAGAGTGGAAACACTGAGGCACCACTCCTTATCCACACGGCAGCGGAGGAATTCTCGAGATGAAATCAACAGTGGCGTCTATAGTTCCAGTAAGGCTGAACTACTTTTTGAACACCTTATAGGGCTTCTTCGACATATTTGAAGCGCAGGTCTATAAGTAGCGGGGGTTGTGCCGTCGCGGTGACTTTCTGGCCACGTAAAAACATCATAGTTGCGAAGCACAAGCAATCCTTGGATACGGACGGATTTACTATTGACAACCTACGCAAACGAATTAAGGACAAGGAACTACGAATCTGTACGTGGAATGTTAGGTCCGTTAACAGACCCCGTGCGGCCGAAGAATTAGCGGAGGCCCTAGACTGCTGTAAGGCAGACATCACCGCCATTCAGGAAATACGATGGGATGGGCCGGACAAAAAGAGAATGAAAAACTGCGACATTTACTATGGTGACTGCTACCGAGAAAACCAACAGCGCTTATTTTAATGCGGCTTTGTCATTGAAGCCAGACTAAGCCAAGAAGTCTTGAGCTATAGGTGCATCAATGAGAGCGTAATGACCATCCGCTAAAATCAAGGCTAAATTCGGTAACATTAGCCTGATATACGCGCACGCCCTGACAGAAGAGAAAGATGACAACAACAAAGATATGTTCTTCGACCTCTTAGACAAAACATATGAGTAGTGTCTTAGCTACGATATTAAAATTGTCCTGGGCGATTTGAACGCCAAGCTAGGATGGGAAGACATCTTTGGTGAAATAATCGGGAAAAACAGCCTGCACGACAACACTTCTGACAGCGTATTCAGGCTCATAGATTTTGCTGCGGGGCGAAACGTCATGGTAGCCAATACGCGTTTTTCACACCTCAACATAAACCAAGGAAGTTGGAGATCTCCAGATCAATCTACCGTCAACCAGATTGACCCTATTGCGATCGACACCAGACACCCTTCCAGCATCATGGATGTTCGAACTTTTCGGGGAGCTAACATCGACTCGGACCACTACCTCGTTGTAGCCAAGGTAGCACTTCGGATTTCCAGACCCAAGGCAAGACGGGTAGGTGCTGGGAGAAGATACAACGTCGAACGGCTACAATCGCCAGAGATCGCCAAATCCTTTTCCGACCGAGTTACAAGTAACCTCTCTCGAAGTTCTCTGCCGCCAACACAATGTATCGAAAACCAGTGGCAACATTGCCAAGATGCAATCAGAGAAGCCGCCTCTGATGTGCTAGGTTTCAAACAGACACCAACAAGGAACCCCTGGTTTTATGAGGAATGTCGGCAGGCAAATGCAGCCAAACAACAGGCACGCAAAGCGGCGCTGCATAGAAGGACGAGAGCTGCTCGTGAGCTCTATGAGCAGAAGAGGCGAGAGGAACGCCGACTTTTCAGAAGGAAAAAGAGAGGGCATGAGAAGCGTGCGGTCGAAGATGTTGAGAGGTATAAAAGCAGGAATGAGGTTCGAAAGTTTTATGAACAGGTGAAACAAATTCGCAGGTACATAAACCTAGAACCGAAGGCTGCAAAGACGAAAGTGGAAACATCATAGTGGAACCGCAGTCAATACTGAGGATATGGAAGGACCACTTCTGCAAACTGTACAACGCCGACGACGAACTGAATTCCGCTGTCAGGCAAGATGATCCATTCAACATAGACGACGAAAGCCAACAATCCCGTCCTCCCGACTTAGACGAAGTAAAGATTGCCATATCTAAGCTGAAGTCTAATAAAGCTGATGGAGCGGATGGCTTGAATGCCGAGCTCTTTAAAGCACCTGGGGATAAGTTGTTTAGGAGCATGCACCATCTAATCTGTAAGATATGGTCGGAAGAAAGCATGCCCGATGAATGGAACCTCAGTATTGTTTGCCCGATTCTGGAAAAAGGAGACCCTCTAAAGTGCACCAACTATAGAGGAATATGTCTACTTAACATCGCCTATAAAATCTTCTCTGCCGTAATATGTGAACGTCTAAAGCCACAGTCAACAACCTGATAGGTCCTTATCAGTGTGGGTTTAGACCAGGAAAGTCCACAGTTGATCAAATATTAACATTACGGCAGATTCTGGAAAAAAAACCAAAGAACACCAAATCGACACCAAATCGACACCACCATCTTTTCATCGATTTCAAGGCCGCATATGACAGCATCTACAGGGACGAGCTGTAAAAAGCCATGTCTAGTTTTGGCATCCCTGTCAAACTCGTCCATTTGTGCAGGATGACCATGGAGGACCATTCATGCTGCTCCATAAAGGTTGGAAACAACTTAACAGAACTTTTCGATGTCAAAAAAGATTTTAGACAAGGACCCTTATCATCCCCGTCTTGCTATACGGTGCAGAAGCATGGACTATGACAAAAGTGGATGAAAGCACCTTTGGTCGGTTCGAGAGAAAAGTTCTTTGTGTGATCTACGGTCCCATATGCATCGAAGGGAAGGGGAGGAGAAGATGAAACGACGAACTGTACAGTGACGTAGACTTAGCCAGAAAGGAAAAGTCCAACGACTAAGATGGCTGGGTCACGTAGATCGCATATAGAAACCAATGCCCCGGCTCGGAAAGTCGTCGAATCCACACCCACAGGACAGCGCAGTAGAGGAAGATCGCGGATTAGGTGGTACGCTCAAGTGGAAAGTGACCTCACCCAACTTGGAGCGCGAAACTGGAGACATCTAGCTATGGGCCGAGCTAGAAGTGTAGAAGTTTGTTCGGTGAGGCCCTAGTTCACACAGGACTGTAGCTCCACCTTAAGTAGGTAGGGTCCAATCACACTGTCATTTAAAGGATGAAGACGCTTTCCAACAATTATTCTTTAATTTATTGAGCACAAAATGCTAAGCTAGTGCTTATTAAAGTAGCATTCTAGGGGAAAGAGGACTCATTGATTTTTCGATGACGCATATTAAGGGCCCAATCAGCCAGGATATATGTTGCTGTTGATCGACCTGCGTTAATTCTTGAGTTTACTGAACTTTAAGAGCTTTTAGACTTAAGTCCATATGCAAAAGTTATAAAATCAAAGAGACATTGAGAAATCTTATTTTTTGTCTAACTTTTAAATAACAGCAGCAATTCATTTCCAATAGCTCACATTTATAACAACAAAATATTGAGGGACTTTTTACGCAAAGTTAAGAACAGAAAGATGAAGTTTTAAGCTTACAATATTTTCAAAAACTGTTTTTAATCAATAGACGGAGTCAATTATTTCATCTTCTGTTTGGACATTTGAAGCAATTCTATTAACTTTATCTTTATGTATCTAATGTATTGTATTCAAAATTTAACCTTTTTCACTAAGGTTTAATCTGTTAGAAATTTATAACAGAAAACAAATTATTTAATTACAAACTTGTCAAAGCAAATGCAGATATGTTACTCATTGTGATGACACATATTAAATTAAAATGAGTATTTGATTATATTTAGGTAAAACCCAATTTGATCATTCTATTAATTGTCTTCGATTTTCTATAGTCTAACGAGTTAAGTTAGTTATCGAATTTTATTTCTATATATGTATGTAAGCTTTAAACAACTAAATCTATATGCATAGACCTTAAAACATTCATAGAATCGAGTAATTTATCTTTTGGTATCATTTAATTAAGTAATTGGGTCAAAATCACAAAATTTAATGCACATGAACTCTACGATAGTATTATATACGAGTATAACGAGTATATCGATCTTTGCATAACATACAGCATTCTAAAACATTTCGAAAACCAAATCACGTCCCAATCAAATCCAACCAGCAAGCAATCAAAATGTCACTGGGAACAAAAACTGGCACTGATGGTGCCTAATAGTTCTTTGAAATAAGTATGTAGACAAAAATAAAAAATAAATAACTATACTATAATATACATCCCCATTTACCATAAAACATTATGTATAGATATAAAAACCCCGGCGGGAGAAGGAGAAAATCAATTTTGGTTATTTTACAAAACAATGTATGTACACATCTATAATATAAAGGAAGAAGAAGAAATCCTTTAAGCCTTGGTTTTAATTTACAAGGCTGTTTTTTTGTTTTGGTTTTGGTTGTTTTTTTTTAATATTACATACACGACTTGATCCGCCCCCCATCACCATAATATCGTCAAGCCGCAAACTGAGTCGACGAAACTTTATAGTCAACAAACATAATGTATTCGCTGACGACGACGACGAACGACGACGATAAACGTAAAACAAAAGCCGGAAACGTTGAAATGTGGAACAATTTTTGGGAGTTTTTGCGCTGAATTCAAAACGTGTTGGTGTCGGGGGCAGAATGCATGAAATTCAAAAGGACATGCAAGCTTTGAAAGCATTTTTAAAAGCAGACAATAGCAACAATGGGGGATATTAGTAAAGACAGGTTATATTTCAGCTTAGGAATTAATTCAGCGAAATAGATCAAACACATTGGCATTTTGAAACATTTAAATACCATTTATGTAGAAGGAGATATTACCTATACAATATACATCCCACATTTGTACATGCCTTCATTTCTTTTTAAATTAAAATGTATGTTATTTTCTGCTAAAGGGATTTGACCTTTATTCCCAAAGAAATGCCAATAAATAATTGAAGTTTTAAAAACTATTGTGTACTATAATATTTTAATGAAATAATTTCAGGACATTCTTGTTAGAAAATTAAATTGTGTCACTTTTAGGCTATATTTGTTTTGGACAAACCAGCCCCATTCATCTCTTAAGCATTTTTGTATTTGATAATAGACATGGCTAATATGCTCACATGGAGATTAGATGATTAGTTAAAAGCTGGAACATTTTTAGGAAATAATAAATAGTTTATTATTTTGTTCTTGAAAATGTATTTTGAGAAAATTTCAGAGTTCTGGCATCGAGTATATAATTTTAAATCGCTTAAGAATTTTAGTCAAAAATTGGTGCAAATCGAATGATAAGGAATTTTAATAATATGTCATCATTGGAGAAACGGACATTATTGTGAAAACGGATTTGGCTTTTCATAATTTGCTTTGCATACACGAGATATTACGCGCTTTTTTAGACATTGTCAAGACTCGATAAGGAAACTATAAAAGAGTTTCAGCTTACTTTTTCTTGTTCCCTACTATACTAGACCGAAGGGAAACCACCTTAGCGATTTCAATGATATTTTATGCACCTTAAAGTGTAATTGAAAATTGAACTATAAAAAAGAAAATATAATATAGAAAAATATAAACTCTCCATAAATGGACTATGTATAAAGGCTGGAAATTAAGTGTTCTACTTGTGAACCCGTATAAAGCCTGAAATTAGTTTTTCCTCAACCGATATTTCTTAGAAATTGTTGGTATAATTTATAACAATTTAAATCATTTTTAATTTGAAATTTAAATTAAGTTTTTGGGAAGTAAATGGTACCAGAAGTTTGTGTTTACAAAGTCAAAATTGAGAAAAATATCAAATTATAATAATAACAACATTCAACATAAGTCACAGAAGACCTTTCCCAAGGTTTTGTATTTGGCATCAAGTTAAACGCTTAACTTGAAAAGTATAAGAATTTTGTAGCAAGCATTGCATTTGAAAAAAATTAACTCGAGATTTTAAACAAGCATTACAAACGATGGTAGAGAAGCCGATTATACCTCTACAACCTACATTATATGGTCGATTGAGAATAAACTAGGAAATTAATGTTTAAAGCAGATTTGTGTTAAGTTTTTTTCATTTTTCAAGACCACACAAATTTGTTGGTAAGCATTTAAATTTTATCAAAAACATCCCGGAAGATTTGTATGATATTAAAAAAGATGGTAAGGAAGTCGATAATGCCCCCACAACTTACACCACATTATCCATTGATAATTATTTGAAAATTAAGGTATGCATACATTTTATTTTATTAATTGAACATTTTATTTTTTGTAAACTATATGGAGGTTTTTCAATCGTGTTTTCCTTCTTTTAAAAATGTACTTTATTACTTGTTTTTTTTTCTCTGTTAAATAATGTTTCAGTAGTAAACAAACATATTTCACATCTCTGAATGTAAAACGTGTGGTCATAGGCTTTTGAAAAAATTATCACAATAAAAAAGAAGAAAAAGGTTTTTAAGTAGATTCCTGTTAACCTTACATATTTTTGTGCAGCTCGAGACATTTTTTTAAAATGCTCTTAATTGTTTCTTTAAATAACTTAGTTTCTTTCAATGTACAAAATATATTTTTTTACTGGTCTACAAGGGTAATTCGCACATTTATTTACCGCTAAACCGATTTAAATATTTATTGAAACAAACTCTTATTTATTTTCTGAATGAATATTTATCTATGTACATTTCTTAGTAAAAAAATAGATGTTTAAAATAAATTAAAAAAAAAAAAACAAAACTACTAACGATTTTCGAAAAGAAAATTATTGAGCTATATTTCTTTAAAAATTATATTGCATTTAAATGTTTGCAGATATATTATAGGTATTATTTTTAAATATATACTCTTTCAAAACAAGACCAAGTCCGTACTTTTTAGTCGTGCATTTTATTTTTGAAATGTTTTTGATAGTTTGTAATCACCATTAGAAAACAAACATCATTGCAAGCCCTTATTCTTCCCCGCTCAACATGGTTTTCATAAAGGTAGATCCACTAGGGCTAACTTAATTGAATTTGTATTCAAAGTTTTGTCAGCCCTCGAGAATGGCAATGAAGTTGATCTTGTATACACTGATTACAATAAAGCCTTTGATAAAATATTACATAAGATAATTTATCTCAAACTAAGAGCCCTAGGCTTTCCATCTATTTTTATAAACTGGATAAGCTCCTATCTTGCGAATAGAACTTGTAGAGTTCTCTTCCGTAACCCAGTCTCCTGTCCTATACATGCAACTTCTGGAGTCCCACAAGGTAGTCACCTTGGCTCCCTTATCTTCGTCTTATCTGTTAACGATTTCTGTCTTAAATTAAAAACTCAGAAATCCTAATGTTTTCGGATGTTAAGAAAATGTTTAAGATTATCTCAACTCCATCTGATTACTAACATTCACAAAATGATCTTAATATCTTTTTTGTTCGTTGCATCCATAATTTCCTAGAGTTAAATGTAGGTAAATGTAAACAAAGGACAAATGAGTTTACTACTTCCTTAAAGACGTCGTCAACGTAGTCGATTCTATTAGAGATCTTGGCACTATGAGTAACAAACACCTGCATTTCCATTCCCATTTTGACAAAATTATTAATAAAGCTAAAGCTAATAGAACTCTCGGTTTTATGAAGAGATGGTCAAATGAATTTTCCAACCCTATGAAACTAAAGTGCATTACATTTCCCTAGCCCGTCCTCATCTTGAATATGCATGCCAAGTATGGTCTCCCTTTTATGAAAACCATTTACTCAGAATTGAAAATGTTCAAAGACGTTTCGTTCGATTTGCCTTACATGGCCTCCCCTGGGGTGATACATCCAACTTGCCTCCTTATGCCGATTGACTAAAACTGATAGGTTTGCTGCTGTTACATATTAGACGCAAAGAATTCTTCGTCACTTCAACGCTGCTATGCTAGTCTTCGACTTTAACATTTCCAAATCCGATCTGAAAGATACCCTTTACTTTTTCTTTTTTTGAGTCCGAATTCCTTGCCCCTTTTAATTTTAAGTCTAATAAAATCAAAACTTGTATATTAGAGCTTTAATGTTGAAAACTGATAACAAGATCTTAAAAAAAATTAAAAATGTTAAGTTAATGTTAAGTTAAGTTATGTTAAGTTGTAGCTTGTATTAAGCTGAATAAATAAATAAATAAACATCGGTGGACTACCTATCCACCTTTTAGGCCACGAAAAACATCTGGCATACACTAAATACAAAGAGCCCGAGGTGCTTGTTTTCCTAAGCATATTGCATGTAAGATCGATAAATTGGTGTCATAACCAGACACTGTAAGATAGGTAGAAGTATTCTCAAATGATTTTTACAGAAACTGTATGGACGAGGTAGAGGCTAAAACGGTTCGTCACATGCTCTCAACCTGACCTGGTCAAGCTCAAAATAGTAAAGTCTACCTTGGACATTTTTTTATAACTATCCAAACGATCTCAGACACATTAACATCACTTGTCTCTTACTTTTTGTAAGGAAACCGAATTGGGATAACAACAGGCCTAGGTTGGTCCTACTTCATCCCGGACAGACAAGACACTTCAACCTATCCTAACCTAATCAGTCTAATCACTTTTTAAGATTAAAAAAAAAAACATTATATAAGAAATCTATAAACTAATATACCCGTACTCAATACATTTATTTTTTTAAAATTGCCATAAGTTGTTAATCTAAGTGTATTGCATAACCCTTAAATAAACGCTGAACCAAAGAAAACAGAAAATAGTTAACATAGCTTCCGGGTAATTTTTTGTTTTGAACGTTTTTCAAACAATCCAATCGCATAAACCATAAGATACAAGGATTTTCGAAACTTTATAAAGAGTCAAATGAAGGCTTATAGCTACCGTACATAATTAACATATTCGTAAACAAAGTTGAGTTCAAAAATAAGAGAAAAGATTTTATTTTGAAAAATCATTAAAAACTCTGTATGATAGTGTATCACTTTAACCAGTGTTATTTTTGGAGAAACTAAAATATATTCCGATTATTTGCATTGTTCTGATTTATAACTTACTGTTTAAGTTCAACTCTTATAATTTAAGGGCTATGCCTCGTGTATGTAAAACATTTTGCAATAGAAAGTCTAAGGTGGAATGAAATTAATCATTTCATTTACAAAAATATTCAACACAATTTATCTTCAAAAGACTTAAAAATCGTTGGAAAGTATTTAAAGCTTAAAACAATTTTAAAATGTCAAACAAAATATCTTTTTAATAAATGGTTAACAAGAAGAGGTTGCATTTAAATAACTCGATATTTGGGTAGCTGTCTCCTTTGAGTCTCTCATCTACTGAAATTTGACAAGAAAAAATACTACGACACACGCTTTAAAAACGCATTGAAATTGTTAAAATTCACTAAAAAAATGTTGAAAGTACTTTTCAGGTATCATGAACCGACAATAGTGAAGCCGTCGAGCTCTTCGGAGCTCTAGAATTGAAGAATAAAGGACAACTTAGAATATTGTTGCTGCATCCCGTAGTGTTGAAGAAAAACTAGGCCTGTTAATTTCACTTCAAACTTTGCATACCAGACTTAGGTCACAATTGGCCAAGGTGAGCTCTTGAATTAACACCTTTAGACTTGTTCTTTGGAACCACGTGAAATATAGGGTTAAATGTTAAATAATAATAATAAGGAAAGTCGGACTTTATTTGAGGGGAGATACCGATGCATATTGGTTTTAAAATGTCTGAAATTTACTATAAGCGAAATATATTGAGATGGAAGCTACAACTCGTCATTACGTTCGAAATTGAGGTCAAGATTTAACTGGTGTCCTTTTCTAAAAAAAAAATGAGTTATTATTGCAATAAAGCACTGTTTATCAAAATAGACGTAAAACCAGCAACAGACATGATCATTAAGCATTTTTCAATGCCAAGTTTTAAATACTTATACGTTTATGAGTTTCTGCCACTGTTAAGTATCCACTTCGAAAGAAAATTTAGATTAAAGTTCGAAACTAGTTAATTTAAAAAAAAGAATGTTTGGAACTTAAAATGGTAATATTTGTCCGTGATTATAGTTATGATTACAAAGAAAAGAAGAAAAGGATATTATAAAGAAAACAATCAAGAAATGAAGAAATAAAGAAAGGAGAAAGATAAATTAAACTTAGCAAGTACAACAGTATTTTCAAAGCAGGTAGTAATGATTTTTAATGCTTTTCTTTAGTCTTGTAGCATCATTTATTTCTCCCAAGTGAGGAGGTAAAAAGTTAAATAGACGTGTAGAATATACAAAGAACTGATGCTCGGATGCAAGAGATGGATATAGTGGTTGTATCAAAATTCGAGTTTTAAGGGATGAGGCAGTACTTAAAACATATCTAAGGGATTGGGGTTGATTGGTCAAGAGAAACAAATTTGAGAAATTTAGAGATTCTATATCATATCTGTGTAAGCCAAAAATGTAACGGAAAAGACTATTTCTTTTGCTTCTGGAATCACAGTGCGATATTTTACAACCATAAATAAGGGTTGGTATGACTATAGTTTTTCCTAGAAGCATACGCACTTTGAATGGAGTGAAGAATTGAGTCGCCATAAAGTGCGTAGAATGCCATGCTTTTTACACACTGCATAACTGATATGGTTACTCCAAGTTAAGCAAACGTTAAAAACTACTCCAAGATTTTTAGCAGTTTCGAAATACAAGATACTACATTACCTTGCAGGATCAAAGGTGGAAAGTATGATACATCTACAATTTTGTTTCGATATGACAATGGAAACTGATTTTTTGGGGTTGATGACAAGGCTATTATTTTGAGACCAATTTAAAATTCTGTCGAGATCATAATTAATACAACACACACCATGTTCTATTAGCCCAAGAGGATAACTAATATATAATTGAACGTCGTCGTCGGCATACATTTGTAAATAACAATATTTAACAAGGGACGCCGAATCATTAACACGTAGACAACATAAAAGTGGACCTAGTATTAAGGCCTGTGGTACACCACCTGAAGTAGGAAGATCAGAGAAAAATTAAAAAGAAAAATTAAAGGTTTGAAAACTTTATTACATAATTATTTTAATACTTTGATTTGTCAACTGCTAGAGAAAGTTCAACTTTTTTTACGTTCTGTTTATTCATTAAAATCTGATGCAAAACATAAATTGAATTCAAAAAATTTAAGTATCCGGACAAATACAAATATCCATATATTTTTAATTGCTGATACTTAATTCGTAAAAAAAAACTAAAATAATAAAATCAAAAGCAGGTGCACAAAAACACGAAGCTATTCAATTTACTTGATAAAGTTTTTCAATTCAATTTGTATAATTTTGTATTGTTGTTTTTTGTCTATGTTTTTAATCATTATTTCACAATTTGAAATCCTAAATGAACATTTTCGTAAGAATTTAAAATCTCAAGTTGAATTAAGTTGAATTATTACATCATTTCGAAATTATTTCGTTTTATTCCGTCACACCTGATGCCTAACTGCGATGATGGTTCAGTAATTACTTTTTGATACAAACAAAAAACATAACAAAGTTTTTCTATGCCTAAAACATCCTTATAAGTATTTTTGTATTTAAATTTCTGTTTTTTTTTTATGTCCATTAAATAAATATCTCCCTCTACAAGGATTTTTGAAATTATATTTTCTTAAAAGTTTCCTAAAACAAAAAAAAAAACATTCAATGAGTTCGAGGATGATTCAACGCTAAATCACCGTTAAGACTAAAATCATTACCTAAGAACACGTCATAAGCTTTATATTTGGAAGGATTTTCTTTCTCAAAAAATATAAATAGTATGTAGTATTTTTTTGGGTACATATACATAGTAAAGTAATTTGTGCCTCTAGGGGGGAAACGTTTATTGAAATTGCGGGCGTAAGTAGCTTCGTTATAAATGTTTTCAATCTTACTTTGTACCCGAAGTTAAAACTGTATTTATGAGTAAGCACAAGCATATAAAGTAAACGGTTAATGGTATAGAAATATGACGTATGAGCAGCTTAAGGCTTAAAAGTTCTTAAGGACGATATGAATTAGTAGTAGAAATAATTTTATGTCTGTAAAAAAAACATTTAGGCTATTTGTTGCCTTATTTCTTCGAAAATTCTATACAAACAAACTATTAGACATCATATACGAAAAAGAGTATAAAGTCCTTGTTGATATACAAGGTCGTTCACTTTGTGGTTTTAAGTTGTTAACCAGGTATTTGACGTCCATCAAACTCAGCTGTTATGACAAGCTACAGAATATTAGTTGAATGTTTGCTATTTGTAGTATTGAATCACTTAACAATAAAACAACTCGTTCAAAAAATGTGTATTTGAATGAAATTATTAATTTTTATATTTTTACGCGAATATTAGGAGATTTTCCTAGGTATTCCTTGAAACAAAGATCAATCAAACTTTCTGTAAGTGAATAAGTAAAGCCAAGCCTTAAAACTCATATTTAAAACTGCCCTTAATATTTCAAAATTTAAAGCCCACAAGAAAAAATAGTAAGTATTCAATTTAGTATTTAATTCATAAAAAAAAAGTAAAAGACGACAAATTGTTGTAGAAATAAAAATAAATCACATGCATTCATTTCACACGAGTTTATAGTTTTTGTTTGTTAGTTTAAAAAAATAAAGAAAATAAATTGTGTTTGATCTGATAAGTGCAATGCATTTTATTAGAAAAAAAGGACGAAATAGTAAATAAAAATAATACAAACAAAATCTTACATTATATTATCGCTTAGATCTTATAGAGGCTTGTGGAAATGTTTTATGGATTTAAAGAATGTGAATCCTCAAACACAGAAATAGTTTTCTGAAAAAATTAATTTTTTGTGTAAACAAAATTGTTTTATTAATGTTTTAAAAATAGTTTTTGTTTTTCAAAATAAAAATAAAGCTTATAACATAAATGAAACCAAAAAAACCTCTATACACATACATCTATTTTGCCAATGGAAACTTTTAATTATATTATTGACAGTTGATAAAAATCAAAGTTTAAATTTAGCAAGCCTATCGATAAAATGATAATAAAACCAAAGTGTTTTGAGTAGCAGGACAAGTTTAACATTATCTACGAAAAGTTGCCTAATTTTTCAAAAATTCCCATCTTCAATATAGATTTAAGCTTTCGTTATATAGAGTCATTCACTCATGATTTCAGCTTGGTAGCGCTCGCATTTGCTACCTGTCAAACTTAGCTGTCATTTAAAGTGTCAGAACCATAAATCGTTTAGAAATCGAATAAAGGGTTACAATCCTTAAAATATACTACAAAAGGGGTGATTCAAACGCAGCCACCTTTTAGCATTATTTGATGATGTTGGTTGTCAAAATTGGCCGATTACGTAAGAGAGAGAATAAAGTGTAACTTATGTTGTATAGCCTGTGCAGCGTCATAAAGTTAGGTTAGTCAAAAATATTGGTGCAGGAAGTGCAAATGTTGCTAATAAATAAAAGCTAAAATTTCTCAAGCAAAAATATAGCTAAAAACTGGCAAAAGACCCGCTTGCGAAGAAACTTCCCGGCAACATTAAGTCTTGCATCTTTATGAGAGGAGATATATAAAATTTAACTGAGTCCTCTATATTAACTAATAAAATCAAATTTGTATTTTTGTTCTTTGTAATTTTTACAGATATATAGATAATATTCACTTATAAAGAATTTCAAAGTTGATTATTTGCCTTAGCTTTGAATTTTAGCCCATTGCCTGAGAACCTGATAATATCTGACCAACTTTTCTCAACTGACTCTTTAAGCTTGCCAACAATATATATATAAGATTCCTTTGGGAGCGAATACCGATTGAGTTGTACAAGTTTCAAACATCAACATATTTATTTGCCACTGTTATTGAATTTGGTTCCAAGAAATTTGTCTCAATGTCAAGTCTAACCATATTCATAACTTATAAGGAAAGCAAACATAATTTCGAAATGAAATTTTAGTAAAGCGTTCTCTAAAAATCTATAATTGTAAAATTAAATGAGAAAGAAAACAAAGAAAAGAAATAAATGAGTGCAAAGATTGAATGTGGTAAGGGGAGTTAAAAAATCCAATTCAATGTGGATTTATAGATTTTTCCTAGTGTCTAATGGATTACTGTAATATTAATTAAAAAGAAAAATTTGTGGAACTCTGATAGATGTACATAGACCTGAGCAATTAAATTATCTTAAATATCAATAATTTGATTACTAATTAATAGAAAAATTCATTTTTAATCAAACCATTGATTAATTTGTTAGAATTTTTTGTAATAAAAGGTGATTGCAAGTGCTTCCAACTTTGGAACGCATGTTCTCAATTTTGGTAGAATTCACTGGTGGAGACCGAAACAAGTATGGTTTTTAAAGACATTTAATACTTCTCCAGAACACAGTTCAGAAACTTTATTACGATGTTCAAGCGACGTAACGGAACTAACGATGATACTATCACCAATCAATTTAAATGTTTCACGTCTAATATTGTCCAAGAAGCTTAAGTAATTTGCAGGAGCACCAGCCCAGAGATTGGGAGTACTACTCAAGCTTTGGACGTATCTTTGGCCAGATCAGAAAGAGAAGACAAGTTTCTTGAATCGCCTTAAAAAACCCAATTACCTACCTTGCGGAATTTTTGGCGACATCGCTTATGTGATAATTCCAAAAAAGGTGGTTGGTTACACACAACGAGAATATCCAGCTGTTCAGTTTCATTGATGCAAGTGCCATCCATAGATAATGACAAGTTGGGTATATCCCACTTAAACGATACAGGACAGCATTGGGTTTTTCGAAACATCAAATTGCAAACGGTTTTTTATTTCCCATTTCTATTTATGCGAGGAATTTCATGAGCATATCATATTTTGTCATTGCATTTCCACATCCGAAGAAGAGGGACAAAATGGAACCCATCCAATTTTACTCGTATTGAACGATCCAAAAGGTAATTATTATACCAATGAAGCAGGTATTTGTCAAAACGAAAGCGCGCATTTATGATAAGAGAGCCTGATGCCAAACCCTTTCAAATGCTTTTCAAATATTAAGTGCAATAATCTTACTTTCTCCAAAACGATGTAAAGATTTACTCCACTGCTGGTGAGAGAAACCATGAGATCACTAGTGGACCTATTGCTGCCAAAGCTGTCGATCATTGAAAAGCTTTCGAGCGCTTTCATGACCTTGAAATGGAGGACGTAAGTGCAATCCGACGTTAATAAGAGGATAAGACAGCATCGCTTTTTTGGGAATGGGCTGGACTAATGCTAATTTTCATCCGTTCGGAACGAAATGAAGAAGATGAAAAAGCTTACGCAGTTACTTTTGCCAGCTTTGATGAACACCTCTTCAGAACAGTATAGCATTGGCATTATCCGGACCAGCGGATTTATGTGTATCAAATTCTCTTAGGACTCTTGCCAAAGTACGAGTGTGTAAAAAAAGATTGGTCCCAAAAAATAACGCAAAATACTCATTGGCAACTTATATTAACGGCAAACTGCCTTGCTTTTTCTAAAGACTTAACAAATGGAGATATCAAAGACAATGAGCGTAGGAACCGAGGAAGAAGAAGAATTCCTCATTTTTTTTATGTTATAAACGAGTTTATTTATCTTTTCTAAAAATTAATGTCAGATTTTGTAAGCAATAAGATCAGACAACTTTAAACGTTATATCTGACAACAGCTGACAATGACGTTTGTGCCAATATTTTCACGCTGGCAATAGTTCACAATGATTTTTATTTATTTGGGAGTTTTTTGACAGATCTGCCAATATTGTAAGATTTTACAAAAGTCTGAAATTACCTCAAAGCATTGTCAACTTTTCAACAGTCTTCATTTGAAAAATCAACTTTTTAAGAGTAAAAATACATATGCAGATTATATACATATATAGATTATTTTGTATAGATATTTAAATACTGTGTGGTTGGATAAGTTGACAACTTGAACTTGTAAATTATTTGAGTTCAAACTAAAGCTACAACATTCAAAAAAGTGTCTTTAAATATAGGTAAGAGGTAGTTAGTCCTTATGTTTTCTTCCAACAATACCTTAGATCATTCTAATTGACGAAAATATTTAGTGGTGTTTTTGATTTAAAGTAAATCTCTCTATTAGATATTATTCATAAAATTGAATGAATTAATTTATATACATATTTGCATTTCATGTTTTGTAAGCAACCAGCTATCAGCCTGTGTATTTTTCGAATGTTAAAAGTCCTAAACACAAAAATATGTTAAGTACCTACACACCTCTATCCTTTAAGTTATTTAGTTCGGTACGGACAGGACACGTCTCATTTGAATTTTAAACAAATCACTTCAATATTGAATAAATTAAACAAACTTTATAAGCATATTCGCGCACAACTCTAATTAAAAGTTTAAGAAGCTATCGCTTGTGGCACAATGTCTATACGAGTTTTAAATTTATAAATCCTATTACAAAAAAAAAGCACAAAACGCAGACTGGGTCATGATTCATTAAAATAAAATACCTACACAATCGCATAGCCAGTCATATTTTACTTATACATTCATGTGAGTGCATAAAAATGCTGCTAACGAAATAAAATAATAATAAAAATAAAAGCGAAAACAAAAACAAAAAAAAAACTTCAGTCCCTGACCCCAAGTTATTAAAACAAAGCATTTTTTTTTTTATATCACCAAAGACTCGAACCAACCATCATAATATCAGATTTTATTCTTTTTGGCTTGCATTTTTTTCCACCCCAACGAATTCAAACTACGATAAAACTTCACCACATAAAAATATACTAGATACGTAAATTTCACTGTTCCCTCTTTTGTGTATGATATGATTTTGGTTAGGGGTTGGGGTTGGTGTTGAAGTTAGGTTATAATGAAACGAATAACAGGAAACAAAAAAAAATAAAATAACACAGCCACAGAGCCATGGAACAGAAGAAACAGAGCTAAAGAGGGTGGTTTGGGCAGGTGGGAGGAGGGGGGTGTAGCGATGTGTGCACCCCCATTGGCAGCAGTAAAATAGGCGACAAATATTTGCACAAAATTAACTCGCTATGAAATTTACTTAAATTAAAAACTAAATCTACTTGTACTTAATTTATTTTTACAACATAATTATGCAAACTAAAAACAATAGAATACTAAAAAACTGCATACATCAATAAATCTTTCCTTTTGTTTCAATGTGTGTATAGGAACGTGTGTGTAGGTATACTTTATGATGGGCTGTGACGTTTACAAAAAGAAAATATTTAAAAACAAAAAGAATGTTTTAAGTTCTTTTCTTTAAATTTAAATAAAATACTTTTTTTTTGAGTCTTTGTGTTGGGGTTGAAAATTTTGGATTCGTTATGTCCTTGAACAGTTCATGCAGGATTTTAGAGAATGCGTTAGGAGCATTATATATGTTTGGGGGTTTCGTTTTTAGATAGGTAGGTATAAATTTTAATTTGATTTTGTTTTTTCTTTTTTTTTTTGAAAAATTAGATTTTTCGGTTCTTGGTTTCCAATTAGTAGTTGTAGAAGTAGTAGATTGTGGTAACTGTAGAAAGAGTTGTAGGTATAGAGGTAAATTTAGTATAAATTATTATTACAGTAACGAATGCATTAAAAACAATATAATGTATATATAACTTCAAAAAAGGTTATTTTCTTAAAGTTGACTGAGGAACAAGGAATTCTCACGTTGTATGGAGCACATTGTCAAGCTTTATTGAAACTCGAGGGGGATGGCACAATACACAATATTGATTATTTTTTTTTCTGCTTAATTAGCAATTAATTTTATCTTAGCGAAAAAATTTTTAAATGAAAATTATCAATTTTCTTCACAAATTATACACAAAATCCGAACATACATTTATATTGAGTGTCACACTTTGGATTTTTCTTTCGTTTTGTTTCAAAATTTACGTTTTTTTAACTCGTTTTTCTTTTGTCGACAAAGAAAAAAAAAAAGAACTAATAAATCATTATTTGCAAATAATTCGGAGTGATGATTTTGTTTTCGAGAACATTTTTTCCACGATAATTTGAAAAATGGAAAAATTGTAACAAATTGGGCTACAATTTTATTTTCTTCCAAATTTATCTGTCTCTCTTTTTTTTAAATATATATCAATTTTAAGTTTATCCTTGACAAAACGGAAAATAACATACGAAGCGCACAACACCGATTCGCAAGTCGAATTAATCCAGAAACACAACGAAAACGAAAGGATATTCGTTCGTTGAAATTTTTAGAAATTGTACATTATTTTTTACCCTCTGTCTTATTTTCGTCGTCGTGGTTGTGGTTCTTATTTGTGTTTGTCCTTCTCTTCGAATGCATCATGTTTTCCTTGTTTTCGAAGAAAGTCAGAACAGTTAGATAGCAGTAAATGGAAAAACAAAGAGAGAGATATGTAGATCCCTTATTGTTGCACGGCA
Organism: Eupeodes corollae; assembly: GCF_945859685.1. Taxonomy (NCBI): domain Eukaryota; kingdom Metazoa; phylum Arthropoda; class Insecta; order Diptera; family Syrphidae; genus Eupeodes; species Eupeodes corollae. Next base: position 42,500,649 of record NC_079148.1, read on the forward strand.
CACGTTTCCATCCCCCATAAAATATTACAAGTTGAAATTAAATACTCAGTTTTGGAAGCCTCCCTTATGGTTTTTTCGTGAGGGTGATAAAGAAATGTTACTTCAGTTTCTTTGTATAACGCACTAAGATTGTCTGTTTATAAACCCGACGACGCGACGATTGATTTGTCGTTTTTCACGTTTCTTTTTCCTTTAGAGTGGATTAAAACCACAGAGGGTAACACACTCACTTTGTCAGTTCGTTGTTGCCGTTGAAGGGATGAATGGTGGTATTTTCGTGGGGTCGAAATGGAATAAGTCAAAAGAGAAAGTTCAACATTTATTGATTACTTTCTCCCATTATAAAGGGTTTTAAATGTTTGCAGAGAATTCAGACACAAATATTGTTCTCTTTTTTGTTTAACGTGTTTTTGAAGCTTTTCGGATGAATCATAAAAGCTTGAAAATTATTGAAGTTAACAGATCTAACATAAAAATCACATTTGAACAGATTTTGCGTTTTCAAGTCTTAGCTTTGTAGTCATTCATTTGATTTAAATTTTTAATTCAAGCCTTACAAACAAACTAATGATCCATTTGCATTGATCTTCTTGTAAAATAAAGGTGATAGAAAAAACAAAATCACTGAAATGAATTTTACACACAAATTTGTGAGTTATTTCAATTCAAAGAGTGCTGCAAAAAATTATAAAACGAGGTTTGAAGGAATATTTGAATATTGAAGTTTATTGTAGCGCTCAGTGATTATGCGATGTCAACTACAAACAGTGATGCATATATATACACGGAACTTTCAAAGCTGGTTTATTTTTAAAAGCTACTTGACCTTCCCACTAAGCCTTTTGAGCATTAATTTTGTCGCTGCATGTTTTAATGTGCAATTTAAGTTATGCCATTAGCAATGGAAAATGATATCAGCCAAATGGCATGTACGCCTACGGTTCCTTTCCATGAAAGCTGCCATGTCCAGTTTATACGTTTGTGGCTTTATAATCCCGACATCTATATGAATTTTACCTTAAAGGTCTCCAATTGATTTTAAGGCATTGACTTAGACCTTATCATGCGCATAGTTTTTAAGAAAAAAGTTTTTAAATGTCAAGTCACAACATCTGGGTTACCAATTTTGACTCGAAACACAGCTTTTTTCCACACCAAAATCTGGAGATTCTGGTCAAAGGAAATCATTAATCATGGATCGGTTAACCAATTCAGTTGCATTAACCTTGAATAGGAATAAGGTTCAATCAAGCAGCCATCGCTAGCCCAAAACCTTCACTAAAAAGTGACACGTTTAGGATAGAAAGGCTATATATAAATCATTTTAGGATAATCCGAAGCAACAGGTGGTTCTGGTCGAAGTTTTGCGGGGACTGTTCGAAAGAAGTCTCCCCATAAGGCGAAGGATATCCAAATTAGGTTTTCCTATTTTGTTTTACGTTGCAGGCTGTAAACGAACCGTCATTCATTTCCGGGCATTCCGAACGGTCTCCATTAGCTCCTTTGCTATTTCCATGAGCTTATCGTTTCGTAATACAATTTTGTTTTTCCTTTCTTGAGTTGAAATATCGAAAAATGATGATAGTCACTACTGCTGCAACTTTTTTTTGGCTTTTGAAAAAATCACCAACGCTGTCAGAAAATCCAAAGATAGGTTAGTGGACTGGCCGAAACTGTTTCTGTCATCAAAAAAATGTAGTGTCTTGAATTATGGCATCAACGACATCATCACATCATATAAACAAAGATTACTAATTAGGTTAAACCAGGAATTATCATCCAATTTAACAACATACTTTTAAATTATCTGAAACATTAATGTTGGAAAATCATTCATAAATAAATTAGAATATTAACAATCAATTATATAGCAAAGGTATGAAAAACTGCATCGAAAATATTCTTGGGTACAAATGGCCCCCATGACTCGATTGTACCGATTTTTGACGTAAAAGAGGTTGCTTTAGAGGTACAAATGGAGCTCGTCACTGAAGATGATTTTTCAGTGAAAATCCGGATTATTATAATGTATTTCAAGGAACCAGTTAGTGAAGAAACGGCGCTACATTGCTTTTGATCGAGTTAGCTTCAGTTCTTGTGTTAACTGACTTTTAAAGGTCTTAAAACCTACATACATAAGTCTTTATGCAAAATAAAGTAAAATAAATAGGTGGCGCAACAGTCCGTTGGGAACTAAGGCCTAGTGCTTTTTATGACCATTGGCCCATAGTCCAAACTGATTTTACACCAAATTGAAATATTTTGAAGCTTGTACCGTAGTGATTTTAATAATGTCGCAATTTTTATTTTTCAAATGTCAAAATATAACTGTTTCAAAGGTGGAAAATAGCAGGCTAATGAAAAGGTAACCTCTTATTCGAAAACCTTTCATTAAAAATGACTTAAATTTTGCTGTAAAAAAATCCAAAGCAAACATTGTGTTGCTGTCTTAAAGTTAAGGTGAACGCATGCCAATTGTTTTATTACAGTTTCGACTTAATTTTCCCAATAATTTGGTAGTATTGGTGGTGGTGGTATTGGTTATTGCCTTTAAAAACAAACACATTACTCAAAATATTACTTGCTTCCGATAGAACCTGAAAAGCACAACAAATGCTCTCAATATTTCGAATGCAACAATTTCTCTTAAATGTTTTTATATGGAAAGATTCAATATTGACTATATCGAAATATAAATTTGCCTTCATATAGAAAAACAACTACATATCTCTTCTTTTTTTAAAGCGCATGCTTCAAAATTTACATCACCATAATAAATAAACATTCTCTTTAATTTTCAAACCCTTCCTTTTTCTCTGACGTTTTTCTTAATTTTTTGTTTTTTTTTTTTCTTTTACTCTCATCCTTGTGTCAAAAATTTTGACACTACTTATATGTTGTTTAAAAAATGCTTTCATCCAAGAATCACACTTGGAGAAACAATTTAAAGCCTATTGTTCGTTGGACAATGACTTGAAAAGTTTTTTTTTTCTTATGATGAGTTTTCACCTAGTTTTTATCTTGTATAAACGAACGTTTAAGTACTCATCAGGTACTTATGGAGAAGATACATAATGCTAATTTCCTTGCAATCGGAAATTCGTTAGGAGGATTCAGGTCGACAACCACCTGTTGGAAATTTAAGCTTAACATACATTTTGAAATATTTCAAAGAAGTGTTTAATGTACCGGCACAAGAAATTCTTGTGTAATTTTAAATTTCTGGTGATTTTCGGTCTCATTAAATCATTGTAAAGATTGTTTCTTGGTAGGTTTCATTAGTTAATAATGAACATTGTTTTAAATGTTATTTTGAAAGCGAAATCATAAGTGGGTTATTGGATTGCAGTTTTAAATAATTAAACTAGTTTCAACTTAAACTAGATGATGATAAAGAGTGTCTGATATTTCACACAAAATTTAATTAAACTTATATTTTTTGCTGATTCATGGATTGTACAGGTTGTCGTTGTTCATTGAAAAGCATATCATTGAATAAATTGTCACCGAGGATTTGGAGGCAGCACGTACTGTATTATTGAAAAATTTCGTAAGACTGATTCGCAAAATGTTGACTAATGTCATTAATACTCGTGGGTTTTCTGAATCCCAAAGTGCGACAGTTTAGACGATTAACAAAGCCATCTAGAAGAAATTGATTGTTATCACTTTTTCGAAAACCAATTTTTTGTATTCCAAAATTCTTTCATGCATTAATAGTGAATATAGTCTTCAGTTCTTCAACCAATTGAACTTTTCAAGCTAATTGTAAGTATTTTGTGAGATCTTCCTGTTAAGAGTTTGTCGTAATAGTCAATTTTTTTACAAATGAACAAAATTGGTGTTCGTGTACTGTCAGTAATAGTTTTACGATATGATTCTTCCTTTAAAATTCTCCGAGATTTAAATAGAAAGATATTTCTTTAAATCAACCCTTACTTACTTTAAATTTTCAAAATTCAAGTGTGAGCAATGAGCAACTCAAACGAACCCAAGTTTCAACACTACGCATGCCTTACGATGAGAATTTTTAACTAAAAATACAGCCAATTATATTGAACAGTCCGTTATTTTGGGATCTGTCAGTTTTGACCCTGTTATATTTTAACATTTGACAAGTAAAAACGACGCCACGACATTACAAAAATGATACATTTGCATATAAACATCACATTATATTTGAAATAAATATTTAAATTTACAAAATAAAAAAAATACCCTTACTTTACAAAAATACCGACAAAGCTGTGAGATTGAACATTTGTAATACTCACTAAAGAGTCCTCTTATATTGGGGGCGTTAGTGGCCAGTTATTGGACTCGACAAGGAAAAATGTTTGAATAGATATATGACGGTGTTTTCCTTTAATTATAAATGAAAATTATATACTGATCGATCGGAAATCACACAAAGAATTATTATTGAAAAAAAAATTAGTTGCGCATTTATTTTTCTCTAAAAACGTATTTTTCTATTTTCCGGACGGAAACTCATTTTCCTGATCAGCTGATAGTTTTATGTTCAAAAGTGAAACGAATTGTTAAACTGGTTTGTGTTTCAATTTCACCCAATTCCAATGGCAGATTTTTGTCAGTAATTTTTTGTTGGAGGATTTCAATCAGGATTTTTTACAATGTCAATTTTTTTAATGATAGCTACAAACAATTTATCAACAAAATTCCAATGTTTGTTTTGAATGATGAAAACCAATGATAGCTATAACTGGCGCTTAAGGTCTTTTCGCCCGAAACCATATCACCCTAATTAAAAATGTCATAGCGCTTAAGGCAATTTTAGTAACAATTTGTTGTAGTACGATTTGGGTGTTAATATTTTCTTGGGTTTTATGAAATCTCAAATAAAAAGAAGCGTTTGGTCTTATTTTCCCATGAAATAATGCTAAGATATTAAAAATGTTACATCGCTCAAAAATGTCTCTATCGCCCGAAATCTTTCTTAAAAGAAAATGCCACAAATTTCAAAATTAATGTCATATTGCCAAATCAATTTTAAAATAATTTAACACCGAAATTACTAATTTAAATATCGGCCAAAAGGTGTCATGTATTTCAACAACTGGGATATTTGACAAATTGTTTGTTTATTTTGGCACAACATTTTGAGTTTTAAATTTTACCGTCCAAACGCAAACATCAAAAATCATGTAAAGTCGTTTGATTTTTGAAACAATATGATTGCCTGCATACAATAGGATTGCGTTAGGTGCGAGGTTGTATGTACGCAAAGTTTCCTTAAACCAGATCATCTAAATGCAGTGCGCCTAAGCAGTTGAGTTGCAGTCTTCTCATTACTTTTTACGCAGTCGTTTCTCTTTTAATCTTAATTACGACGAAATTTGGGCAAAATGACAGTTAACAATTTGGGCGTTCTTTGTTTAGGCGTTACGAAATTAGCTTTTCTTTTTTTTTTAATTTTTTGGACTTTGTGACCAATTTTAGGCTTTATTACATTTTAGGATTTAGACGTTATGGTTTTATTTATTATTAAACGAAGTTCCGGAATAGTATTGCTTATTAGCTATCAAGAAGTTTTTTTATCAGAAATTCACCGGACAAAGAATAACAGAGATGTTTGAGTCGGAACTATTTTGTTTCGACTTTACATAAACCTTGACTAGACCATAAACTTAATACAAAAGGTGTTTGTACTTTTGTATGTTGCAGCAGAAGTTGCTGGGGATGCCTTTTACAACTGGTGTATTTGTATTAAAAAACTTCCCTTGTAAACCTTTATCTAGCTTTATGATGATAAACTTTTATCTTCTTGGATTTGGTTCACGTTCAAGTTTTTGCCAAAAATCTTAGATAAGATGAACTGAACACAAACAAAAGTTCCGTTTAAACAAGGCTTTCTTCCCGTTAACTGCAATATGCAAATTTTGTTTGTTCTAATGATGATCTGTTGAATTAAAACATAGAAGAGAGTTCTACTTTTCGATTTTTTTAGTAGTAGAGGAATTTGTTTGTAACTTAACAAAACTTCGTTTATGTACGTATCTCCCCACCTTACTAGTTATTAAATAGTTATTACGTGACGGTATAATTTAAACAAAAACAAAAAACAGATATTTCAAGCAAAATTAACACTTCAAGATATTTTCAAAAATTAAAACTGTTACTTGTTTCCTTCTTTTTCCTGTACAATATTTCATTTTCCAAAAATCTACTACAAAACAGTAAACGAAACTTTGTCGAGTAAAAGTAAAAAAAAAAAAAACAGATTCCTTACAAGCTTGGTAATTATGAGCTTTTTGACTTTCTCTTACCACAATAAATTCGTTCAGCCAACCATTTTCAACTCACATATGAAAAAAGGACACACAAAATACAGGATTTTCTCTCGCTCTCGCAGGATTTCCTATCGCATCATTTTTTCTCTTCGCATCTTAATTCCACACAGTCCTCCCGCACACATACACAGATTGCCAAATTGATGGCTACACCATAAAGTACGCCAGGATTTATGACCAACACAAACAAGGATAATAAACATTCCGAAAGGATACCAACATAAAACACGGAAAGCGGCTGAGCACCAGCACCAGGAGCAAATGGCCAACATAGATGAGGAAACTGAAAGGAACGCACACAGAAAAACACGACAAAGAAAAAGAAGGAGATGTGCAAAGCAAAGGACGAAGACGGGTGGCAAAAACTTTCGTTCTGACAGCAACTTTTGTCCAACATAAATAAAAGTTTTATACCTACCGACTTTGCGAGTGGCACCAGAAACAGAAGAAAAAAAAACCAAGAAATTCCATTGAATTTAATTCTTCTCATAAATTTATCCTTAAATTCCCTAAAAAAGTGATTCAATTAACAAACAAAAACAAGTACCGCAGAATCGAGAATCGTGCTGTCCAATATTGATTTAAGTATATTTTCGCGAACGTATTCGGACCGAAGACTTTTTTCTTTTTTTTTTCACTTCGCTGGACTCGCTGGAATCCATTATTCTCCATTCCGTACAGACTGTGCATCCGGATTTTTCTCCAGAACAGAAGAAAATAATAATTCCACAGGCACGGGACATTTTGCTAGTAATTCAGCGTTAACATATTTTGTAAAAATGCTCCAGGAAAAAACCTTCGTTGGCCTGGCCCATCCCTTCCGATTGGGAATGGTTGGGTAGTTCGAAGGTGCAATTCTGTAGAGAATTTATTTTTCGTCCGCGAGTGCGTTTTTAAAATATGATAAATGTGTGACCAATTATTGAGATGAATGTGTTCGGATGTGGCTTCGATAAAAGTTCAGTATTTTAGAGCTCCAGAGCTACGGAATCCGGAAAACCTCGAAAAAAAAGCTAGAAGCATTTGTTACAAAAAAAAATATGGAAGGCGAAGGCGCTGCGATGCGAAGAAGGACAGCATCCTTAAAATGAGAGATGAAAAGTCATCACCTATAAATAAAATGTGATTGTGAATCGGCGCGCAGTGAATGTATGTGCGGGTTCCATGCGATACGTGTAGACAAGAACAATCTAAAGGACCAAAATATAGAGGCGAAGAACTAAGAAGGCAGAAGTCAGAGTCAGAGTTAGAGTTAGGCCCAACAGCATTATGTCTAAATCAAACGCGGACTTTAGTGCATTCGACTTTAACGATAGCTCCGAGAACAGTTTGAATTCGCGCAGCATTTTCCTGAATCGCGGCGGGCTCGACTCGGTGACAAACAGTGGCGCCGGAGAGGGTGGCGGCAGTATAAATGGAGGCTGCTCCTCGTCGCAAGCAGCCTCCGAAATAGGTGGTGGCGGTGGCAATGACGGTGAGGGTGACGGTGACGGTGACGAAGACGTCGACAATGACGGTGACGGTGACACAAACATAAATGGCAACAACGAGGGTAGTAACGCATTAGATGCAGTTTCGGGTGCGATAGGCAGCACAAATAGTCGTGCGGGCACATCTGCCTCTGCAGCCGGAATTGGAACTAACGGTGGTGGCAGCGGTGGTGTTAGGGGTAGTGGTAGTGGTGGCGGTGGCGGAGGGGCTAGTTGTAGTGATGTGTTGGTGAATAATTTTAACGACGTTCGCTGTGCGAGTGCAAGTTTAAGTAATAATAGTTTGGCGACCACAGGTGGATTGGGGGGTGGTGGTGGCAGTGCTGGCGATGGTAGTGGCAATGGCAGTAACAGTAAAAAGTATCGCCACCAAAATTACAGTAAAAATATTTACATTGGAACAAAAAATGCTGAAAAATGGGAATTAACAAGGACCAAGCTGGCGTTTAAAAATGACGTTGAATTCGTTGCATATCTCTTAAATTTGGCAGAAAATGATACCGAAAGGAGTTCAAGGTGAGAACCTATCTATTTCCATATACATACCTCCTCTGTTGAGTTTAATATATTATTGTAAAAAGAAAATAGAAAGAGGGAGTTGATGAGAAGGTTCAATGGTGACTGATAAGAATCTTTTTTTGTTAGGAAATTTTAAAAGAATTTTCAATTATGAATTTCGTTTTAATAACACATGCCTTAAAGCAATATTAATCAATTTACTTTAAAAATAAATTTATAGCATTTTAATTGAAAAGGAAAAGAAAATCACTGTAAAATATATTTAAATTTTGAGAAAATGTGAGCCTCTTTTATTTGTGAAGTAGTTCAAATGATTTTTAAAAAGACAAAATGTTTGTCTTGTTATATATGTATGTACATACATATTATTATACGTCTGTTTCTTAATTTTTAAAATAAATAATTGTGTTCAACAATAGAGAGACAGGCCAGTTTAGGACAAGATCACTCTTTAATCAAAAAATCCTAAAATTGTTGGTGCACTGATGATCTGCCTGTCTGATGGTCTGAGTCTTTCTTAGATGCAAATAAAATACCTATCAAGTTATCTTAAAAAAGTAGGTATGCCTATCCGACTTTTTACACCGAAAACATGATTGTGTAAATGTTTAAAAGCTTAAATGTGTTTAATGTTAATTTCGTTTTGAATTACTCACGACGTATGAATACAGATTAGGGTCGAACCGATGCGATAGTTTAACGATTTGTCCATATTAGGGGGTTACCTATAAGAAGTTTCATTTTAGTGTTCGAAGTAAACGATTGATTTTTAAATACATCAATGCATTTGGGATTGACTGTGAAGAGTAGGATATTCCACTAAGAATGCATAACAATATAATGGTCATCATGTCTTCTGTTGCAGAACCATTCTTTTTACAGAAATTCCATCTCCTGAATTGATTTTTGGACCGTTTACATAGACCTTATGCTTCCCTTGTTTTGGAATATTACGATTGCTTTGGAATATTACGATTTTTTTAAGTAGATTTTAACAATTGCTATTACTTGCTTAAGCAAGTTTGGGATTCGGTCTAAAAGGAAACTTTCCTTTGGCATTTAAAGAAGTTCTACCTACATTTTAACCGATGTAGGTGTATTTTTTTTAAACCAAGTAAAAATTACTCGTTATGATTCGAATTTAATAGCAGACACAATGATTTAAAAATAAATTTTGTGGGTTGGGTTCGATATCCCGGTTTTTATATTCCCATTTCTTAAAATCCAGAATATAAAATCCTGCTGTTTATAATCCTACTTTTTGTAATGCCGTTTTTAGTAAGAGATTGTTTACTAATCTGATACTGTAACTACTGAAATGTCAAAATGAAAAATAATGCTTGTGGATAATGCTTGTTCGATAACTTAAAAATGTAACCAAGCTTCCCAAACTTGTTATTTTTTCTATGAGAAATTGTGAAAATTTGCAAGAAATTTCTTGTTACCAAACATACCAGCTGTTTTATGTCTTTATTTTTTGCCGATGTCGACGATATGTCAAAATTTCAGTTCGCTTAGTTAACATTTGGAAAATAATAACAAACGATACCTATTTAACTATCGTGCAAACGCTCTCGTTTTGACGATTATTGTCTTACGTGAAGTAAGACTGTCGTCAATAGGCTGTCGTCTGACGATAATAGTTTTCCGGAATGACCCTCCTGGATTTTTAAAAATCGGTATTTTCGAAGACGGGATTTTAAACTATTTTTCGGGATTTTTTTAAAAACTGGATTCCGAAACGCTCCTAAATTTTATACACATGCCTTTTTTTAATTTTTATTTCACTTTACTATAATTCTCAATTGACAAAAATCTATGTAGTCTCTATTTTATTTAGCTAACATTGAAATTTAGTTTATGTAGTTCAAAATTTATAAGTTCAATTTTGAGAAATTCTTAATGTAAAATAAAAGTTTTTACTTCACTACTATCTTGGTAAAAAAGACTTCTATTTTACCTTTAAATGTATAGTTATATCTCCCTAATTCCTTATATTTATATTTCAGCCAGGTTACGTAACTGGCAATGAAATTATTCTTTAACTTACCTAAATATTCTTTTTAAAAATGTTCAGTATCTTATATAATAACTTCTCATGGTAAGTTAATGTAATGGGTCCAATTTGCCAAATTGAAAATTATGACATTTCTCGACGTTTCAAAGTCCCTAGAGTCGAAATAAAGGATTTTTAGAAAGGTGTCTGTGCGTGCCTGTGTACGTACGTTCGAACTTCCGTACGTCCGTACTTTCGCGACGTTTTTTTCGCTTACCATAGCTCAAGAACCAGTAGAGATATCGACTTCAAATAAATTTTGTTATTTATACAGATAAAAAGGCAAAAAGATGCAGAAAGGGCTCTCAAGAAAATTGCGTGGGCGGTTTTTTTACCATAGCAGTTTAAAAAAAGGTTAACATGTTGGTTAACCCTAAATATCTTACGAACCAAAAATGTTAGAGACTTTAATTCAATTTTATATAATATATTGTAACGTGATACCAAACCAGTACTGAAAAAAATGTTCACCTCAAAAATTTTACGAATACAAAATGATATTTCGACTCAAATATCTTTTCAAAAATTTGAAATTATGACTTCCAACTAATTTGCACTTATAAGACATATTGTTTTCAACATTCCAAAAAATTTTGAAAAATATCGAATTGACAGTTTTTTTACAAAAAATATAAACCTAAACAAACAAATTTATAAAAGTTGGCACAAATTATTGAGATATTGGCTTTAAACTATTTTTATCTTTTAAAAAATATTGTTGTCAAGACTCATTTAAAGGAAAATCTATTTTTTACAAAAAATAAAAACCTAACCAAAAAATAATACTAAAACTTGGTAAACATTTACTTTTGACTGAAATAGCTTTTCAAAAATTGAAGCTTTTTTGAATTCACAGAAAGTATTGTTTTCAATAATCAGTAGTTTGTTTATAAAAATCCAACAGTCCGATTTTTCATAAAATATAAAATCTACAACAAATAGTACGCAAATTTAATAAAAATTGATGTTCGGTCCAATTTGTAAAAATTTAAGAAATGCTAATAAAATGGTAAAAAATGATTCGATTAAAAATCTATTTAACAAAACTATATTTTCAAACTTAACTATTTCTTTATATGAAAAATATTGTTGGTAATTTTAAATTTTGTAAGAACTATTCAACCAACGACTTTTTTAACCAACATTTTTAAGCAAGACAAATAGACAGACGGGATGGGAAGTTATCAGTCTGGGTATCATCCCAGCCTCTTTTTTTTTTTAAATCGTCATAACTTGTAAGTCTTCCAATGCCATGAAAAAACCTTAAAAGAACACCGAATCTATGCCTTCTTTTAATTGAAAAACTCAAAATTCATTAAAAAAAACCTTCATGGCCTTAAGGTCATAACGTCAAGTATTTGGAATATAATATTAAAACAAATATAGAAATAATGTTAAAAACGTGTATTTCTGAGTTTAAACACATACATATAGCTTAAATCGGAATCAGCTCTAAAAATTAACTCTTAGGTAAACGAATTGGTTGTTTAAACCTTCAGCTAGAGTCAAATGAAGAATTAAAAACCCCTAAGTCCTCTCATAATTAATGAGAGATACCTCATTTCTAGAAACATGGTATAATATTTGTTTTAAGAACTACGTTGCGTTTTACTCTAGCCTTAAATATTGAGTTTTGTGTATTATTGCATTTTTAAATGATATATTAAACAAAAAAAAACTTAATCTAATAGAAAAATTGTATGGTTAAATGCCAGTTCTAAAAACAAATCAGTTAAAAAACAAAATAAAATAAAAATAAATAAAAAAGTTGTTTTCTTTTATTTCTTCTTTTAGTATTTCACTCTACGGACTGTTGCGCCACCTAATTTATTTATTTATCAGTACAAAACAAATTATTTTATATTAACCTGCCTAATGGGGTCATTCAGTAAGCCTACTTAGTATCGACTAAAAAATATTACTAGCAATAACTTTAGTTCTTCCAATTAATTGCGTTCCAAAAGCACTCAAAAAGTTTTTGAACGAAATCTTAATATATGCAAATGTCATCTAGAGTTCGATATTTACTGAATAAAAAAGGAGTATTGTTAATTTCAAAAGTTACAATGTGTGATCTTTTTCTCACGGTCTACATTTTCAATTTTATATATGTGTTACTGCAATGTGTCTCAAATGGTTCAAGACCTTAGTATTATTTAATACTCAGTAAGTTTTCCAAAGGAGAAAACCAACTTAAAATGATTGAAATAAACTAAAAATGATGGTTTTGGAATTAACTGCCGTGAATTTGTTGTAAATCTATGGTAAGAAAAATTATCCAGTGCTTTCCGTTGGGTTGCTCATTGAGGCATAGGGTTAAAAACTGTCAAAATCCAAATTGTTATTTCAAAAAATTATATACATTTATGTGAGATGCTTCATAAGTACTGAAAAAAAAACAAAATTAGATTAATTTTTCTTTAAATTTATTTGTTCCACATCTTCATACCTAATGACCGTTCTGTATACAATAAGTTTTGATTTAATTTGGAATTTTTACAGAAAATATAAATTACTTTTCTAATTTTGACCTTAAATAATAATTTCAATCTGTTTTTTTTTATCTAGCCTTCCTTCGATATCATCAACGACGAAAAATTTTCCAAATTTCAAATTGGAATCGAATCTTACTGTCAAGGATTTCAGCAATAGTCAAACAGAAAATTGTAATGATCCTCTACCGCTAACAAAGCCTGCTCCTAAACTGAAAAAGCGAGTTCAATTTCATGACCCACTTAACGGTTTTACCAAGACGAAAGACTTTCCAAATTTCTCTATGAAAGTTCCCAAACACGATGCACAGGACAAGGCAATCAGTAGTAGTTTAGATAATGATGCTGTTCCCGAAGTTCTTGATTGCAGAATTGCCGAAAAGATCAAAAGTGAATTAGCTGAAAAATCAGCAAACAATCAGAGTGACACCTTTAAGGGTGCTCTGTGTTTGAAAAAATCCACCGCAGAAAATTACCAGATATTCAATCATAGTGACGCCGAAGATGATGATGAATTCGATGATGAAGAGGATAACGATGAAGAAGATACTGGATCTCTGAATCCTGTTGATAAGAACTTCCGAATACGAGATCGATCAAAAATCAAGAAACCTCCAAAAGTATCGTTGTTCAATGGGAAAATCAAACAGGAACAACAACCTCAGCCTCCAAATGATGCATCAGAGCTTCAGAGTGACGATGATTACGATGATGACGGAGATGACGCAGACGACGGAGATGAAGGAATGCTGGCGACTGAAATTAAAAATGAGCAAAACTTCATCGAAGAGGATGACGAGCATAATGATCAAGGATACGGAATACGCTCGTGTCGAGAATGTACGGTTATGCATGACTACGAACACTGCCCTCTGAGGAATTCAGTTTGCTACATCAAGGATAGTGTTGATCTATCCACTTGGATCGAGAGGAAAAACATCGAGGCACTGGAGAAACTGAAAACCGACTCCGAAAGACTTGCTGATGGCGCTGACGCCAACGATATGGACGACGACAACTGCTCACAGACGTCAGATGACCTGAGAAGGCTGACTGTGACATTCGCTGAAGCTTCAATACCTAATGAATTCGAACTTCGAAACATCGACGCGAATACTTTCGGGGTTTTCGCCAAAACTGATATTCCTCTCTTAACTAAGCTCGGTCCTATCATAGGCAAACCTGTCCAAGTCAACGATATCCCCGACGACAGTAATATGAAGACTATCTTCGAGATATGCGAAGGTGACCGAAAGTCAGACCTCATTTCCTGCGATGATCCCAACACCTCTAATTGGCTACGGTTCATCCGACCAGCTCAGTCTTATGAAGAACGAACCGCTAACTTGGTGTCGTTGGACCGTCAGGCATATCTAGTTACTTGTCGGGAATTGAAAGCAGGCTTCGAACTACTTTACTGGAGTGATGACTGCAACACTATGTGGCGAAAGAAACACACCGAAAAAATCAGTAAGTTAGGCATTTTTTAAAAAAAGGTTGTTTTGGTTTTTAAAAGTGTTTGTCTTTCATGTGTTTTAGATTGTGGGGGCTGTAATCTCAAGTTCGAACATCCTCTGTTTTATCGAACGCATTGTTCGGTGTTTCATGATCCTTCATTTAGTCTGACAATTCGAAAATATCACTGTAAGGTTTGCGGTGAAGCAGTATTGGGTAAGGATAACATAATGAAACATGCGGCTGAGATGCACGAAGGTAAAGGGGCCTATCAGTGCCAATTTTGTAATAAATTCTTCTTGCGTCTCAATTATTTGGAGATGCATCGCACTTACGGTTGCAGTGCGAATCCGCAACGTGCTAGACCGCTGTGTGATTTTTGTGGGAGGAAATTCTGTCAGCCACAAAAACTTAAAGTGCACATTAAACGAATGCATAGCGGTAAGTTGATGTTTTCAATATTGTATTGGGTTTGTGAGTGAGTGTGTCTATTTTGTGTGAAAGAGGCCATTTTTATCTTTTGTTTTCAACATTCAACATTTCAATTCCATCGCCATTGTACCTTTTTCTTTTAGTTTTACTTTTATTATTTCAAGCTTCTATCTATTTATAAAGCGTAATTAAGACGCTATTATTTTAAATGATATGTCATTTCGCACGCAATCAAAAGTTGTGGACAATAATCCCCTGCAGTATTTTCAAGCTAACGATATATTTCGGATTCTGCTTTTAATGCTCAGATAGTTATCTATTTCAATTTCAAGTTAAAGCTTAAACAGCTTGAGTCCAAATTCTTTGTTTTTTGTTTTGTTTTCAAAATTTATCATCCACAAAATTGAAATTAATTTTAACTTTCTATAATTTAATTTATACATTACCAACAGATCCATTTCATTTTCCATTAAAAATCACCAAAAAGCAATTTATTTCTTCATAATTTCATTTTAGATATGGCTGAAGTTTTACGAGATTTTCAGTGTAAATTATGTTCAAAACTTCTAGGATCACGGGCGGCATTGCAGCGCCATTCTAAGGAGGTACATAGCCGGAATTCAGCTGTGGTTAGTTGTCCAAGATGTCAAAAGCTATTCCAAAACCGAAGCAATTTGAAAATTCACATGCTCACACATTCCGGTGTTAGGCCATTCAAGTACTTACAAAACACACCTTGTTTTAGGGGTTATTTAAATTACGATTTTTTTTTAATTTTTAAGATGTGCGGAGTCAGAATGTACAGCAGCTTTTACAACAAAACAGTGTCTTCAATTTCATTACAAGAAAGTTCACAATTATAGCCAAGAACAAATGCCAAAGATTGAACGTAGTGTGGCTTATACCTTTGATGCTTATTCTGGGGGAATGAAAGTAGACTTTTTAGGTATATATAAATATTTTAAAACTTAGGCCTTATATGGCGCTTGAAGAAAACTCTTTGTGCAGGGTCATTCATTTCGTGGTTTCAAGGTTATTGTCAAAATGAGTTACCATTTGAAGTGTCAAAATATTTGTTGATTTAATTTTTTGGGCGTAACGCTTTTAAATGAGAATTTTTCTGGGAGTGTAGTTTCTCATTTTGGTGGTGTCCAGTTGCCATCAAGATCATGGGATTTGACACCGCTATGAGAAAATCCGTATCCACGCAAACAATCCGCAAACTTTAGACACATTAAATATCAACATTACTTAAGTTATGGCCGAAATACCACCCGAAACCTACAAACAAAATGAAAGACCCTGTACTTGTTTAACCAGCTTAGAGACTAACAAATGGAATTATTTCTGATATCCGTTTTTTTTTTATTCTTTCTATTCTAACAGAACAAGCTCCTCGTCGACGCCGTAAGAGCCTTGAAGATCAGAACTCATTGCTAAGCTCGAGCATGCTCGATAGCAAGAGTGACACCGAATTCTCCGACGATCTGTTTGAGAACATTAAAAAATCGGGGAAATCCATTAAAGACCTTTGTCGAAATGAGACCAATTTGTCATTACTTTCTTCCAAAATCAACAATATCTTTACCAAAGAGGTTGGACGAAAACGAAAGAAAAAACAAAGACCAATAAGCCCCAAGGAAGATCCAAACGATATGAACGACGAAGACGAACGAATGGAACTTGTACGTCGAAAACAAAACGCTCAGTTAAGTTTGGTGGAAACTTTCCTATCGAAGACTGCCCAAAGGATATCAGAGCAACAACAAGCATCTGCAGCAGCGGTAGCTGCAATTGTTGAAGGTGCTGATGTTGCGGATAAGCTACACAATTTGGCAACTGCAAATTCTGATATTCCGGTCGATCATGAGAATAGCTTTAGACATCAGGACCACATGGGCAATGACTCACAAAGTTCTCCTTATAAGCACTCGCCGACACATTCCATGATGCAGCGTCAGAATCTCGTCGTGAGTAAAGGAAGTAAAAAATGGATTAGCAATGACGATCGGCATATGTCGAGGGATTGCCCGTCGACTAGTGGTGTTAGTGTAGCAGCTTCTTTTGTCTCAGGGAATCAGGGAAACAACATTGCTATGGGAGTTCCTCCAGGTGGTGTAGATGATCCAAGTAAATTGTTGCCTAATAGAGATTTCTTGGCCCGTTTGATGGGTTCTTCGACCTCTGACCATCACAATCATCCTATGCCCCATGAAGAAGATGAGAATTCATCATTTTTGGACGTCGTGGATTCTAATAACCCGGGTGCAGTGAATTCAGGCCAAATGAACCAGTTCCATCACAATGGTGTTGGTTCAGAAGCGTCACATCATCAGCAACAAATGCAGCATATGAATTCCATCGCCCACTCCCAATCCTTTATGAACTCTTTCTACAATAACTCCAATGCAAGACTGACAAGTGGCGGTGGAGGAGCTCCGTCTTCAGCAAGTATGCTCGTAGAGGCGGCTCTTAACTCTGTTGGAAGTATCATGGACAATGATAGCGTTGAAATGAAGGTAAAAATTCAAGTCTACATTCGTTTTGTGTATTCGATAATTAAGTATATATAATTTATTCTATTTTAGTCTCAAGTCAACTCAAACCTCGATAACGGCAATCCGATGAGCTCTCAAATTGAAGTCGAATCGGATCGCTTTGGCGGAGGGAATATGTCGAACATGGACAATTTAGAAAACGAGATTAAGCTGATGAAAAATCTCAATAGTTTCCCCATGCAAATTCCACCACTTCCCATGTATCCGGCGAGTGGGAATTCATTAAATTCATGCAACATCTCTCCAGACACGTCAACACCAACCGATCCGCAAAGCAATCAAAATAACAATGACATTGATGTGGATGCTGGTTCGACTCCTCGAGGCCAACATATGGGTGCAGCGGGTGGTAGAGATTCTGCGAGTTTTTCGAATCATCATCAAACACCTCCATCACCCCAAGCCATATCACCCGGACGGGACTACTCTATCTTTGGTAATGATAATGCGGCTAATGGTGGTGGACCGAGTATATCAGCTTCTTCACCCCTCCCTTCAATGCAACAAAGACGTAATGCTTCGAGTGTGGGAGCTAGTGGAGGCTCTGGTTACACCGATCATGAACTAATCTCTCCAGCGTCCTCACCATCGATTCCGCGATATAACTTCAGTGGAAACGATATTTGTCGCAAAAGAGACGAAGATGTTGAGAGGCCGCACAATATGTCAGGACATAATCAACTATCGAGTGACGATGAGAATAGTATACTCCCTCAAAACAGGTACGGTCTTAACCCTTTATTCAACGACCTTCATTGTAGCATTCTTTAACTTTTTTTTTGCAGTGGGCAAGATATGCGAATGAAATTCACTCAATCTCAAATGGATCTGGTTTATTCAAAGTACGAGAGTATGGCGAGTGCGGCAAATCTCAAATATGGCAATAACCAGGACCTCGAAGTTCCATCGGACTATCGAAACACTTCCAGCAATGATCTCTCCGATCTGCAGGGCCTCGACATGACATCTCGATCGAATGTTGGCTCAAACTATCATCATAACTTTCAATTGCCTCCTGGTGGCTCCAATTTGGGACTTGGCCGGTATCACCATCACATATACGATATTCTCTCCGAACGGGAACAACAACAGCAGCAACAGCAACAACAACAACATCATCATCAACAACAGCAAGATGAACACTCAAGCCAGCTCTCCATGCAACAGCACCAATCTATGCACAATCATAACCTCCTACCTGACCAGCTAAGTGATCAGGACCACGATCAGACCACCTCTGTTGACCTCAGTCGAACAGCCAACTACGTTGTGTCTTCCCCTCCTCAAATTCCCTACAATCACCCACATCACGATGTCCTTCGAATGGTATCGCTCGACCTCACACCCAATGGCAATATGGGCGTTGGCAACAATCGATCCTTCCTGCCATCGCAAATTCAACACAATAACCGGGACAGCATCGATCATCATCGACTGCTGTCAACAGCTGAACAACATCGTATACTAGCGGCCTCCAATGCTGATCAACACCGTTTGCTCGTCGACCCTACGGCACACTTGTTGATGGAGCAAAACAATCGACTTCTCACCTCCGATCAATCCAGATTGCTTGGCGAGACTGCAGCGGCACAAAACAGACATATGGTGTCGGCAGCGCGAGGCTTCGGTGCCTATCATCAAGTAGCTTCTGGCAACTATCATCCATCAGTTCGACCAGTCCTGCCATCACCCAACCATCATGCGTCCAATCCATCGAACTATCACCCATTCCCAGCATACTACTGAGATTGGTCTTAATTTAATTTTTCACTTTATTTTGTGATACTTTTTGAGAAGAGAAATTGTCACTCAAATTTGGAACTCAAAACAAAACACCTAACGACACTTGTGTTAAAATCAAAAATTCTTCTTAATTATTATTATTTTTGTAAAACATTATTTTTTTTAAACATTATGTATGTATATCAAACTTTTAATAATACAAATATTTTTAATATTTATAACATAAATGTATAGTATATTCCTTTGAAGTTTCCTAACTTATGCACAACAACTTATGAAAGTTGAATTGTTGTTGTAGTTTTTATCTAGTTTTATTAATTCTTTAATCATTAATTATATTTTATAATTGTATTTTTTCATAATTAAAACAAAAAATCAATGAAAATACTTATGTACTTGTTTATAAATACACAAATATACATAACTTTGTATTCTTAAATATTTAATTAAGAACGAATACATATTTTAATGAATACATTATTTTTATTAAAAACAAACTGTAAGTATTCTGCATGTATTTAATTAATCGAAAACATTATAAATAATTAAGAAAATCTACATTATGTATGTATGATAGTTTGAAAGTATGTAAATTATTTCAGAAACAAAATAAAATTTAAAAAAAAAACAAGTAAATGTGCCAATAAACGCTACCCAACGGTTAAAAGTGAAAGATTTAAAATTTAAAAACATACAACATATATATATATATATAAATATAATTTTATAACAGAAACTTAGGCATTATTATGTACTAATAGTATACAATAAAACTTAGTTAGAACGTAGGTAACGATTACTGTTTAATAAAACAAAAGAAACTAAATATAGTTATTTTTCTTTCTTTTAAAATTTCTAAGAAAAAAAAAACAAAACAAAACACTTTTTTTAACCTTACTGTAACCTTATATTGTAACCAATATTGTCGTATTGAAAGAATATAAACAAATATTGAAACCGTATACAATACAATAATAATTTTACAAAAATAGAAAACAAAAATTAGTAACATGATAATTGTTAACATGAGAATCCCAGACATCCCAAGGTAGTTTACTATTTTTACACCTGACGCCCACAGAAAAAAATATTCAAGTACAAAAATAAAATAATATTAAAAATAAAAATAAAAATAATAAATAAAACACAAATGCGCAAATAAAAAACAATTTACGCAGAAAATAAATCTTGAAATTTATATTCGAATTAAATGGTAAAGAGAAAGTAAAAAAACAAAAAGAAATAATTAATCATGATGTCCTTGCATTTTAATTTTGCTTAAAAAATAAAAACAATATTTAAGTATTTTTAATAAAGAATCATTTTTTTGTGTAAGATAAAAATAAAAATGAATTATCATTGCGAAATGAACGCAAAGATGATAAGCAGCAGTGCCATTTGTAAAAATTGGTTTTTATGTACTTATATTATTATAAAAAAAGAAAACTTAGAAGTTATGTTTTTTTTTCAAGTGAAAAGTAAAAAAATAACAATTTTTGTTAATAAACTATATGTAATTTTCATGAGAGAATTGAATGTAAAATATATTTCTTATTTAATACCAATATATAAACAAAATACTAATGGAAATTTTGTTTCTTTTTTTTTGTTTGTTGTTAAATTAAATTTATGGGTTAACTTTTTTTGAAAGTTTGAAAAGTCTGAATACCTTAATAATTCTATAACTTTGAGAAAAATACTTATTCCATCTCAGAAGTTGATGGGTTTTTGAGGTCTTTCTTGATAAGGAAATTTTAAAAATACTGGATTATTTATTTATAATTTTTAATTCGTTTCACAGAGAAAAGTTAAGTTAAATTCATACTGTACTTTCAATATTGTCCTTCTCGAAAATTCAACCAATGTAAAATGAGTAATCCTCTCACATTCTGAAATTGATTTATGATTTAAACTTGAAACATACAGGACTTTTATCGTATGAAATGTTATTCATTGTAAGGCCTTTAATGAGCCCATGAAATTCACCCGAAATATTTTTGTTTGCCTCAAATTTTAAAATTTTGTATGAGTTTTACCTGAATGAATTTTAGCTTCGAATTGGAAATTATTATTATTATTATAAGCTTTATTTTCCATTATTGATATTTTGTACAATATTTATTTACATTTTCTGTTTCTTTTGAATTAATTACTATATAAATTGATATTTTTTTTTTTAATCAACTTTAACATATTAAAAATAGCAAAGTTTGAATAAATAAATGGATGCGTGTCAAAATTCTATGATCTGGCATAAGCCTCCCTCAATGTTGCTCAAAGATCTCTATCTTTTGCGTCATTGTTCCAACCTTGTCTTTCTTTTAGCAAATCGGGTGCCCATCTTTTCTTCGGTCGTCTAATTGGTCTTCTGCTTTCTGGTGGTGTCCATTTTGTAATGATTTTTGTCCATATTTGGTCCTGTATTCTAGATATATGTCCTGCCCAATATCATTTAAGGAGTTTTGCTCGTTCAACCACGTCCGTTCTTCGTCTTATTTCTGTATTTCTCACTCTCTGGCTAATTCGTAGGTTAAGTAGTTTTCTTTCCATCTTGGTTTGGCATATTCTTATTTTGTCAAGTAAACTTGAAGTCAAGGGTATAGTCTGTAACCCATACGTCATAACAGGTAGAATAGTAGAGTCTAGTATATATTTTCTTGTTTCGTCGCTTAGATTCGATTGTAATATTTGTTTTAGACTCCAAAATTGTTTCCAACTATGGGTAATGCGTCTAGAAACTTCTTTTTTCTCTTGGTTAATGAATGACTTAATCTGTCCTAGATAAGTATAATCTTCTACATATTCTGTGTGTTCGTTATCCAACAATATGTCATCTTTAATATGGTTAGTCATTATCTTAGTTTTTGACTTATTGATATGAAGTCCAACTTTCTTGCATTCATTTGTCAATTCTATGAGCATATTTTGTATTTGTCCGGAAGTTGATGAAATGAGAACTATGTCATCAGCGAATCTAAGGTTGCTCAAATATTGTCCCCAAATATTTATTCCATATCTATTGACCCAGTTTAGTTTCTTGAATATTTCTTCCAGTACGGCAGAATAGGCCCTAGTTCACACAGGACTGTAGCGCCAACTTAAGTTAAGTAAGGCAGAGAATAATGGTCTTGACATTGGATCCCCCTGTCTTACGCCTCTCTTTATTTTTATTTCTCTTCCTATTCTTTCGGTTTTTATTTTCGAAACGCTGTCTGTATATATATTTTTCAACGTCCTTATAAAGATAGGATGAATTCCTTGGTTTGTCAGCGCTGTCCATATTTCGTCATGTTCTACTGAAGTCAATATATAACAGATACAAAGGTTTTTCAAATTCGTTAGTTTTTTCAATTAGTTGGTTCATTGTTTGTAGATGGTCTGTTGTTGAAAAACCTTCTCGGAATCCTGCTTGTTCCCTTGGCTGATTTCTGTTTAATGTGTCCTTAATTTTTGTGTACATTACTTTGGAGAACAGTTTATATATCATAGAAATGTTGCTTATTGGTCTGTAGTTATTTATGTCATCTTTATTTCCTTTTTTGTGGATAAGCGTAATTGTAGCTTGTTTCCATTGTTTTGGAATCTGCTGTGTTATAAATATGTCATTAAAAATCGTGGTCAAGACTCTAGACTTCGGTTGTTTTCCATATTTGAGCATTTCTGTTACAATACCATCATTTCCTGTACACTTATCTGTCTTAAGATCGTCAATTGCTTGTTCAATATATGTTTTTGTAAAAAGTGTAACAGTATTTAAGTTGAAGTCACTGTCCGCCATCGATATATTATCATCTTTTATTTATTTTGTCGAACTGAAAAGTTCTTCGAAAAACTTGGTAGCAATCCTCTTTTGGGAAAAATTCAAAGCAGAGGAGAAATTGTATATAATTTGGGGTCAAATATTTTTTAAAGTAAAACTTATAATCGGGATGCATAAGTAAAGGTGTCTCTGCATTAGCGAATCGGGTCTGATAGTAAAAAACCTCTTAATCAGGAACAAATATATTCAAGTTTCCATAGGAAGTTATTGTAGTCTGTCCAATTTGTCAAATTAAAAATGTTGACATTCCTGGACGTTTTCAAGGCTCTTAGAATCTAAATCAGAGACTTTTGGAGAGATGTCTGAAACTTTTTTCGTAGTCTCACGAACCAATAACGCAAGCGACTAGTGAAAAATCAACTAACGGTTTTTTTATAAATCAAAAAACTAAATATTCTACAAAGAAAAGATGATTTTGCCTGCAAAAAAATCGAATTGACAGTTTTTTTACAAAAAAAAATATATAAAAACATAAAAGAAACATTAATAAATAAATGTTGGTAAAAATTGAATTCTGGCTGAAATATCTTGACAAAACTTAACATTCAACATGCAGTATTTTTTATAAAAATCCAACAGTCAGTATTTTTATAAAAACTAAAATCTACACAAAATTGGTAAAAATTGATGTTACATTTTCAATAGCCTCAGGATTCATCTGATATTACAATGAACCATAAAACTGGCGTACTTGTGTCTTACTCCATTACAGACAGCCATTTTAACTTAACAAATCAGACAGACGTGATTGGAAGTCATCAATGTCTGCAGTGTCCCAAAGGCAGTAAAAATTGTTGGTCATTTGTAAAAAATATGAGGAATTCGGTTCCTACGCTCGGTGTGAAAGACATTGGCAGTTCGCCGAAAATTCAACGCTGCCAGTGAGTGTTATGACTCCGCCTGTACTTGATTGAGTTAATGATTCTATGGGGCAAATCTTTTTTCGCACTCGTACTGTAGCGAGAGTCCTAAAAGATCTTAACATCCATAAATCTGCTGGTCCGGATGGTATCCCCGCTATTGTTTTGAAGAGGTGTTCTTCATCGCTGGCAAAACCACTGCGTAAGCTTTTTCATCTGTCCAGCCTATTCCCAAAAAAGGTGAATCTTCCCCACCGTCTAACTACCGACCGATTGCACTTACGTCCCTTCTTTATAAGGTAATGGAAACGCTGATTAAGCTTCTTAATGAACGACAGTATGGCTCTTGTCCACTGGTGATCTCATGGTTCATCTCACCACCGAACAGTGGAACTAATCTTTACATAGTTTTGGAGAAAGTAAGTTTATTGCACTAGATATTTCAAAAGCATTTGATAGGGTTTGGCATCAGGCTCTCTCATCGAAAATGAGTGCTTTCGGTTTTCATGAATCCCTCCTTCATTGGATTAGTGATTACCTTTCGAATCGTTCAATACAAGTTGTATTGGATGGATTCAAGTCTGAAAACCACAAAATAAATGCTGGTGTGCCCCAGGGCTCTGTTCTATCTCCAACACTCTTTCTCATTTTTATTAATGATCTCCTGTCTGCAACATCTAATCCAATACATTGTTTCGCTGACGATAGTACTCTTAGCTTTTCATATTCGTTTTAAGATTCACACCCCTCTTCTTCGGATGTGGAACTGCAACGACAAAATTTGATAAGCTCATTAAATTCCGACCTAAACAGCATTGTACAATGGGGAATAAGAAACCGCGTGGAATTTAATGCTTCGAAAACGCAATGCTGTCTTGTATCGTTAAAGCGAAATATACCCCCCCTGCCATTATCCATAAATGGCACTTGCATCGAGGAAACTGAACATCTCGATATTCTTGGTATGTGTATCACCAACCACCTTTTGTGGAACGATCACATACGCGATGTCGCCAAAAATGCCGCAAGATGTTTGGGTTTTCTAAGGCGATGCAAGAAGTTTTTCTCCCCCTCTGATCTGGCTGTTATTTACAAGACTTATATACGTCCAAAGCTTGAGTATAACTCCCATATCTGGGCTGGTGCTCCTGCAACTTACTTAAGCCTCTTGGACAGTATTGAACGTAGAGCATTTAGACTGATTGGTGATATTACCATCATAAGATCATTTACGTCACTTGAACATCGTCGAAATGTTTCTTGTCTCACCCTCTTTTACCGTTATTTTAATGGTTTATGCTCTAGAGAAATAGCCAGCTGCATTCCTCCCCTTAAACAGTTCAACCGTAATACTCGGGCTTCTAGGAATGCTCATCAATATACCCTCGAGCCCATCTTCGGTCGTACTGTCAAGTACAGAGATTCGTTCTTTAGCCGTACTTTGCGAATGTGGAATGCCTTGCCACACTGTCTTTCCCAGCTATTGCAATATTTAGGAATTCAAAACCAATGTGCACCGACATCTCCTTTCAACCCCTCTCTCCCTTTTCTAGTGCTCACACTGTGTCTACATAATGAGGGTAATATATACCTTTGAGTGTGCGCTTATTATAAAAAAAAAATGTGATAACAATTTTAAAACAATTTTTTTATAAATTAAGTAAGCCTTTTAATATCACCAAATTTTCAGCAAATTTGAAATTTTATGTTACCTTTACGTGTCTTATATAAAGTTTAAGGATTCTCTGAACCACATGCTACAACTAAATTTGTTTGACCAATCCAATTTTATTCGTTCTTACGGTAGAACTTCGGGACAGGCTTCAGATTTATTAGAGCTTTCTCTTAATTTGTCTAAGGGTTAATATTTCAATAACCGACCACATAACGTATTTTCTTACTTTGAAATTAGGTATAAATTCAGTGTATAAAGTTAATTAAAGACAGCTTTCCAATTGTCTATGCTATCGGAAATCTAAACATCACCCTTGCTATAAAAAAACTTAGGGATATCTTTATCAAAAAACGTTAAAAAATCAAAATAGGGCGGGTATATAGGCATCACAACCTTGTGTTTATAATAACTTTACAAGATTATGCACCTTTCAACTCAAGAAAACGCTCCAAAAAAATCTAGCTCTAGGAGCTCTTTAATACCTGATATTCAATAGCTCCTAAACCATATCAATTGTACTCTACTGTCTACCCAACAACGATGAAAACATCTACGAACTTCTTAAAAACATTGACATACAAATTACGAGTATACGAGGTGTGTTCAAAAAGAACCCGGAATTTTCGTTTTTTTCAGAAAAATATTTATTTATTCGTTTACATCAATGTGGTCCCCTTCGAAGTAGTCCCCCGAGATATAATACACTTAAACCAGCGTTTTTTTCCTATCTTCGAAGATCTCTTGATATTCACTTTTTAATATGTCCTTGGACATTCTCAGCGATTCGGCCTTTATTTCTTCGATCGAGGAAAAACGCCGTCATTTCATGGGTCTCTTCAACTTTGGAAACAGGAAAAAGTCACACGGAACCATATCTGGTGAATATGGAGGTTGGGGTCATGACTACGGTATTGTTTTTTGGCCAAAAAATTACGAACAAGCAAACAATTCCTGGTGCAAAAGCCATGAATTGTTTTTACACAAATCTAAGCGTTTGTTCGTATTTCTTCACGCAAACGTCGCATAACTTCAAGGTTATACTTCTTATCAACCGTAGGACCTTGTGGTAAGAACTCTTGATGCACTATGCCATTATAATCGAAGAACACAGTAAGCAAAACCTTCACATTCGATCGAACTGACGTGCTTTTTTCTGTCTTGGTGACGTTCGATGCTTCTAGGTGGATGAATGTGCTTTGGTTTCGATATCATAACCGTACACCCATGTTTCATCACCAGTTATAACCCTTTCAAGCAAACTTAAACTTGGATCGCCGTTGACAGCTCCTGAGCGATGTTTAAGCCATTTTTTTTTTGGTCAAAATTCAACAGTTTTGGAGTGAATTTTGCAAAAATCGCCAAGCTCATAAAAAAACATCGAGTTTTAGCAATACCCACGACATAGTAAACAGTGAATATAGCTGAAAATTGCTTCAAAAAATGACCTTCGGACTCTCCATACCCGCGAAATTTATAAATGCCGGGTACTTTTTGAACACACCTCGTACATTATATAGCCTAAGCCTGAACTTTACCATCTTATTACTTACTTACTTACTTAAGGTGGCGCTACAGTCCTGTGTGAACTAGGGCCTCACCCAACAAACTTCTCCATCTAGCTTGGTCCCTAGCTAGATGTCTCCAGTTTCGCGCTCCAAGTTGGGTGGGGTCACCTTCCACTTGTGCGCGCCACCTGATCCGCGGTCTTCCTCTACTGCGCTGTCCTGTGGGTGTGGATTCTAAGACTTTCCGGGCCAGAGCATTGGTTTCCATGCGTTCTACGTGACCCAGCCATCTTAGTCGTTGGACTTTTACCCTTCTGGCTAAGTCTACGTCACTGTACAGCCCGTACAACTCGTCGTTCCATCTTCTAATCCACTCCCCTTCGATGCATACGGGACCGTAGAAGAACAAGAATAACTTTTCTCTCAAACCGAACCAAGGTGCTTTCATCCGGATTTGTCATAGTCCATGCTTCTGCACCGTAGAGCAGGACGAGGATGATAAGTGTCTTATATATCGACACTTTGGTCCCTCGAGAGAGGACTTTATCACTCAATTTCTTTCTTAGTCCAAAGAAACATCGGTTAGCAAGAGTTATTCTTCGTTTGATCTCAGCGCTGGTGTTGTTTTCTGTTTTTACAGCGGAGCCTAGGTAGACGAAGTTCTTGACTACCTCAAAGTTACGTCTGTCGATGGTGACGTTTTGACCAAGACGTCGGTGTTGTATGTCCTTTCTTGACGACAGCATGTACTTTGTTTTGCCCTCATTAACCGTTAAACCCATTTTTGCCGCCTCTGCCTCAATACTCACAAAAGCCTCATTGACATCACGCTGAGTTCTGCCGATTATGTCAATGTCATCAGCATATGCTAGTAATTGGACAGACTTTTGAAAGATAGTGCCGCTAGTGTTGACGTGTAAGCTCTGCATTATTCTTTCAAGTACGATGTTAAAAAATCGCATGACAGCGCATCACCTTGTCTAACACATTTTTTGACACCGAAATGTTCTGTTAAGTTGTTTCCAACCTCTATGGAGCAGCGTGAATTCTCCATAGTCATCCTGCACACACGGACGAATTTGGCAGGGATGCCAAAACTAGACATGGCTCTATACAGCTCGTCCCTGTAGATGCTGTCAAATGCCGCCTTGAAATCGATGAAAAGATGGTGGGTGTCGATTTGGTGTTCTTGGGTTTTTTCCAGGATCTGCCGTAATGTGAATATTTGATCAACTGTGGACTTTCCTTTCATCCATCTTATTAACTTTTTTTGATATATCATAGAAATGTAAAATGAGTCATATTATGTTTAAGCTATTACACTTTTTGTCCTCTTAATCTTGATACTGAAACCTGCATACTAGAATTAGATAATTTTGAAAATGGTTCTAAAAAATTGATGTTATCACCGGATTCAGAAAACCGGGCAGTGTTGACCATTCACCAACAAAATACAACACTAAAAAAGGTCACCCAAATCCACTAGATGGATAACCTAGCCAGGTACTTTAAAGTGTTTTAATATTGAAACTGAGAGGAAAAATACTGACTACACATAGGACTATTTGTATGTTTTACTCAATCTCCTATTAAAAAAAAACTCGTAAATTAATTAAGTAACAAATGAGGAAAAATTAGTAAGTATCAGTTTAAAATCTGATATCCGGTCACTTTTTCTGCTTCGCAAATTCAAAAGACAATAAAATCAAAAAACTTTTAGGAATATTCAAATCAACCTAAACTTTACTTTACTTACTCATGATTCATAAAAAAACATCCGGGGTTTATGTCCTCGTAGAATTCATACCTCCCATTGTTGCCCAAAATCTGAACAAAAGAAAATAACTCAGCGGCATTTTAGCACCAGTTTTTCATACCTTTGCCATCCGAAACTCATCTTTTCTTGATTTTATCTTCTCAAATCTTTGTCTTGCTTAATCAAGATTTTATTTTCCACATTTTTTTAGAATTTCAGATAAATTCTAATCATGACTACAAGTTTTGTGTAAGATGCTAACCAACAGAACACCAATGACCGGAATCGGAAATGCTTAAACTTACAACCTACGAGTTTCAATTCAAACTCAAGATTCAAGTTCAAACCAGAAACCTCATCGCATACACAAAAATACACCAAGAGAAGTAACACCAATTCCCCACGCTATGGAATTCACCTTTTCTGTAGAAACAACAAAATCAAGTATTCCATTCCAGTGCTGTGGAGGAATGAATTCAGAAAAAATACCCACTGACTGGAAAAATGACCTGTTGTTTTTTAAAATTAAAATAAAACAACACAAAAGTAAAGTATCTGCTTTCAAAAACATCGATGGTTTGGTTTTTGTTTATCATTTTTCAATTTCGTTCTCTAATTTTTGTAAAAATGAAATCTATCTTTATTTTGTATCCAAATCCTCATACATCGAATTATATACAATTCAAAAGTTTTCCTTTTCCCAGTTGTACTCTAATACATCTCTCTTTATTATTGTCCACAATTCGTACTATTTTATTGATAAGACCGAAATGTGTACATTTTATTTTGCTGGCCATGATTTTTGTTGTGATAAGAGAGTAGTTTGGCACAAAACCATAATCATGTGGCGCGCTCGGAGTCTAGAGATATCTCTGGCGAGATACTGTGACTGTCAGTACACAACTCAGTAATGATTTGTTCCCTCCAAAGTAAACGTGAATATCTTGGATAACGATTATCTTTTTTTTTCTAATATAGGATTAAAATATATATTTAAGTTTTAAAAAAAGCAACATTTTATATCAACAAAATGAGAGGAAGTGAATCGGAAAACAATTTTAAAACAGGTGCCATTGACTTCACAGCAGGTTCTCTGGGTGAGTTTACAATTCCTTCAGGAATTTAGACATTGCTAGAGAAAGCTTAGTAAGCAGAATCTAGCGTCGTGGGTCAAATTCTGATACCTTAAAACCTACTCGTGCTTCTTTGTGATTATGTGATAACTGATAAGGTTTAAAAAGATCACCCATTCAATTAGTTTGGGAAGTTTTTGTTATTTATTATTTAAGATGTTCATCCTTGCCCTTTTAAGTATTCGTTAAAAACCATGTCATGGGTTGTAGAAAGTCATAATCTAAACAGGGACTTCTTCTATAACGATTATAGATATCTGAGGTTGAAAGATATTTAATTAATAAAGATTACAATTATCTGCCCAATCGTTTGTCGGACTTGTTGATTCACGTGTATAAATTATGAATATGTTTGTCTTTTAGATAATAAAATGTGTCGCCTTCGGAATTTTGTATTGTTTTTAATTAATGTAAATTGTGGGACTGATATAATTTTTGGCTGCTCACGGATTGCTTTGGCTTTTAGTGCTTGAATCTACTTCAGATTTGTCCGTCCTTCAAGGTTATCTAAAGAAAAATCCAAAACGGTCGAATCGTAGCTCTAAGGCGATCACTGTAGAAGCATTGGCTTTTCGACAATAGCATGCGGGTTTACCAAGTCGAGATTTAATGGTTATCTGAGTCAAAACACTCTGATGCCCAATCTCCGAAAGTATAACCAAATGGTCATGCGACTACAATTGCCGAGCCAGTTGGATATCGTATGCGATAAATATGAGATCTTTGCGCAGGATTCGCCTCTGACTAGTGCGTGAAATGTCGAGATCGATGGTGGGTTAATGTTAGTGAATTGATTCCTGCATTTTCGGATAAATCAGCCAAATTCTCGTCGGGATCGTAAGTGTTGTCCAAAAGCATACTAGTCTAAGGAAATCTTTTACATAAACTTTCGGTGTGTGCCTCATTTAAAAAATATTTGAATATTTCCCAAAGTTGTCAACTTAAGAATCACTCATTTAATTCCGAGGAGGGAAGATATTGACTCAAAATAACCTATGATTTGAAAGGAAAATAGTCAATGTTCGCACTTTATTTAGCTCTATATATATACACTAGTCGGCATAAGTATTTTGTCGACCTTTTTATATATAACTAACACAATCTTTAAAATAGTCAAACAAATATTTTTTCCTAAAAACTTAAAAAGACATAAATAAATTATTGATTTCACTCGTTGGCATAAGTATTTTGAGAGGCATGCATTATTTGACAAAGTTTAAATTTGACAAAAATAAAGAAATGAAGAAATGTATAACCTCCTTTGGCTTCAATAACTTTTTGAAGGCGTCTCGGTACTGAATCCACTAAATTTTGAAGAATATCTGGAGATATCTCTTTCCAAAGGGAATTTACCTCAGCAATTGTCTCCTCTCTGGTTTTATTTAAAGAAACTGTTCTTTTGCGTTTCAAAAGAGACCAGACGTTTTCTATAATATTTAAATCTCGACTTTGAGGTGGCCTGTCCAAAGTAGTAACACCAACATTCTTCCAAAAATTCATTACCAGCCTTTGTGGCATGGGGCATTGTCCTGTTGCAGGATGAATGATTCGAGAAAAAGCATATCCCCGGATGGAAAGGCATTATCATTTAGGGCAGAGTTGTTGCGGATGGACAAATTTTGACATCCGCAGATGCGGATGCTGATTTTTTAAGACTCACATCCGCGGATGCGGATTTTAGAATGTATTAAATAAAGACAATTTTAAGTCCGTAAATAAAGGAGTTATACTTAGGATCTGGCCCTCCAGGTTGGAGGTTGTGCGTCGGGGTGACTTCCTGGCCACGTAAAAGCTTTCAAAGTTGCGAAGCACCAACAAGCCTCGGATACGGACGGATTTACTGTTGACAACCAACGCAAACGAATAAAGGACAACGAACTTCGGATATGCACGTGGAATGTTAGGTCCCTTAACAGACCACGTGCGGCCGAAGAATTAGCGGAGGCCCTAGAACGATATAAAGCAGATATCACCGCCATCCAGGAAATACGATGGGATGGGCCGGGCAAAAAGAGGATGAAAAACTGCGATATTTACTATGGTGACTGCTACCACGAAAACCAACAGCGCTTATTTGGATGCGGATTCGTCATTGGAGCCAGACTTAGGCAAGAAGTCTTGAGCTATAGGTGCATCAATGAGCGCCTCATGACCATACGCATCAAGGCTAAATTCGGCAACATTAGCCTGATATGCGCGCACGCCCCCACAGAAGAGAAAGACGACAGCACCAAAGATATGTTCTTCGAGCTCTTAGACAAAACATATGAGCAGTGCCCTAGCTACGATATTAAAATAGTCCTGGGCGATTTTAATGCCAAGCTAGGAAGGGAAGACATCTTTGGTGGAATAATCGGGAAGAACAGCCTGCACGACAACACTTCCGACAATGGATTCAGGCTCATAGATTTTGCTGCGGGGCGAAACGTAATGGTAGCCAGTACGCGTTTTCCACACCTCAACATCCACAAAGGAACTTGGACTTCTCCAGATCAATCTACCGTCAACCAGATTGACCATATTGCGATCGACGCCAGACACGCTTCCAGCATCATGGATGTACGAACTTTCCGAGGAGCTAACATCGACTCGGACCACTACCTCGTTGTAGCCAGGGTAGCACTTCGGATTTCCAGACCCAAGGCATAACAGGGAGGTGCTGGGAGAAGATACAACGTCGAACGGCTACAATCGCCAGAGATCGCCAAATCCTTTTCCGACCGAGTGACAAGTAACCTCTCTCGAAGTTCTCTGCCGCCAACACAATGTATCGAAAACCAGTGGCAACATTGCCAAGATGCAATCAGAGAAGCCGCCTCTGATGTTCTGGGTTTCAAACAGCCACCAACAAGGAACCAAGGAACTGGTTTGATGAGGAATGTCGGCAGGCAAATGCAGCCAAACAACAGGCACGCAAAGCGGCGCTGCATAAAAGGACGAGAGCTGCTCGTGAGCTCTATGAGCAGAAGAGGCGAGAGGAACGCCGACTTTTCAGAAGGAAAAAGAGAGGGCATGAGAAGCGTGCGGTCGAAGATGTTGAGAGGTATAAAAGCAGGAATGAGGTTCGAAAGTTTTATGAACAGGTGAAACGAAATTCACAGGTACATAAACCTAGAACCGAAGGCTGCAAAGACGAAAGTGGAAACATCATAGTGGAACCGCAGTCAATGCTGAGGATATGGAAGGACCACTTCTGCAGACTGTATAACGGCGACGAAGAACTGAATCCCGCTGCCAGGCAGGATGACCCATTCGATATAGACGACGAAAGCCAACAATCCCGTCCTCCCGACTTAGACGAAGTAAAGATTGCCATATCTAAGTTGAAGTCTAATAAAGCCGCTGGAGCAGATGGCTTGAATGCCGAGCTCTTTAAAGCAGCTGGAGATAAGTTGGTTAGGAGCATGCACCAACTTATCTGTAAGATATGGTCGGAAGAAAGCATGCCCGATGAATGGAACCTCAGTATTGTTTGCCCGATCCTGAAAAAAGGAGACCCTCTAAACTGCACCAACTATAGAGGAGTAAGTCTACTTAACATCGCCTATAAAATCTTCTCTGCCATAATATGTGAACGTCTAAAGCCCATCGTCAACAACCTGATAGGTCCTTATCAGTGTGGTTTTAGACCAAGAAAGTCCACAGTTGATCAAATATTCACATTACGGCAGATCCTGGAAAAAACTCAAGAGCACCAAATCGACACCCACCATCTTTTCATCGATTTCAAGGCCGCATATGACAGCATCTACAGGGACGAGCTGTATAGAGCCATGTCTAGTTTTGGCATCCCTGCCAAACTCGTCCGTTTGTGCAGGATGACCATGGAGAATTCACGCTGCTCCATAAAGGTTGGAAACAACTTAACAGAACCTTTTGATGTCAAAAAAGGTTTTAGACAAGGTGATGCGCTGTCATGCGATTTTTTTAACATCGTGCTTGAAAGAATAGTGCAGAGCTCACACGTCAACACTAGAGGCACTATCTTTCAAAAGTCTGTCCAATTACTGGCATATGCTGATGACATTGACATAATCGGAAGAACTCAGCGTGATGTCAATGGGGCTTTTGTGAGTATTGAGGCAGAGGCGGCAAAAATGGGTTTAACGGTTAATGAGGGCAAAACAAAGTACATGCTGTCGTCTAGAAAGGACATACAACACCGACGTTTTGGTCAAAACGTCACAATCGACAGACGTACCTTTGAGGTAGTCAAGGACTTCGTCTACCTAGGCTCCGCTGTAAACGCAGAAAACAACACCAGCGCTGAGATCAAACGCAGAATAACTCTTGCTAACCGCTGTTTCTTTGGACTAAGAAAGCAATTGAGTAGTAATGTCCTCTCTCGAGGGACCAAAGTGTTGCTATATAAGACCCTTATCATCCCCGTCCTGCTATACGGTGCAGAAGCATGGACCATGACAAAAGCGGATGAAAGCACCTTGGGTCGCTTCGAGAGAAAAGTTCTTCGTGTGATCTACGGTCCCGTATGCATCGAAGGGGAGTGGAGGAGAAGATGGAACGACGAACTGTACGGGCTGTACAGCGACGTAGACTTAGCAAGAAAAGTAAAAGTCCAACGACTAAGATGGCTGGGTCACGTAGAGCGCATGGAAACCAATGCTCCGGCCCGGAAAGTCTTCGAATCCGCACCCACAGGACAGCGCAGTAGAGGAAGACCGCGGATCAGGTGGCGCGCACAAGTGGAAGGTGACCTCACCCAACTTGGAGCGCGAAACTGGAGACATCTAGCTAGAAACCGAGATAGATGGAGAAGTTTGTTGGGTGAGGCCCTAGTTCACACAGGACTGTAGCGCCACCTTAAGTAAGTAAGTAAGTAAGTAAATAAAGGAATTTAATATCTATGCGAACACTGTCTGGTGGAGGTGATAAATACTTTAGTGCAACTTTGGAGAGCCTTTTAAAGTCTGTTTGATGGACTTTCCACCAATCAAGCGGATTATTATCCAGTTCTAGTCTTTTTTGTTTCGGTAACATGCTAACTCCCTTTGGGGAAGTGCTTCGGGACTAGCGTTATCAGATTCTCTAGCATCATTGCCATATCGCTTCGGAACCAAGCCTTGTAACTTAAACCGGATGTACCTAGTTCCGAATGTAAAGTCTCATCCACTTTCTTCTTTTTTGTGTTGTTTGCATTTGGTGACAACGTAGGAGGATTGGTGCTTAATGGATCATTCATCATCTTTACAATTACATCTTTTATTCTTTCCTCGGTGATGGGTTGGAAAAATTGCTTAATGTCTTTTATATTTTCTTGCGATTGTAAACCATGTCCAATTACAATTTGCATCTTGTGAACAGAGTGCAATCTAGATCAGTCAATGATGCCAGTCGCATACCTCTTTTCATATTGGAGCCTTCATCTCGTATTGCACTTTTTCCTTCAAAATATTCCATTCGGTAAGCATTGCGTTAAATTTGTCTGCAAAGATGTCACCTGTATGACGATCCCCAAACGTCTCGCATTTAAATACGATTGATATTTGTTCAAAGTTTTCTGATACTCCGTGGCAAGTTAAGCTTATCAAGGAAACACTTGAGCTGGGATCTGTCCAAATATCAGAAGTAAAAGATATGTAGTCATATTTTTCAAGCAAGTCTTTGACTTTAGCAGCAACTTTTCCATACAGTTCATTGCAAATAAAATCAGTAAAAAAGTTTCGTCCTCTAAAATTATATTTAGTTGCTAGTTCTTGTATAATACGGCGAAATCCAAGTCCGTCTACAAAGTTAAATGGTAAATTCTGAAGCACTGTCATTTCTCCAATCAGTTTGTCAATTTTATATAAGTTGCTGCTGCTAATATTCCATTTTTTCCCTTTTGCAAAGATTCCTCTAACGAAAGTTGTTTCTTTGCTTCTTGTAAAGGTGTTAAAATTTTTTCGAAAAAGTAAAAAGTTGGTTTTAAGAATATAACAAACAATTTTGTACGAAAAAAAATAAAGGAACTAAAAAGCTAATTCAGAATTTTATGTTTATAAAAAAATATCATACCTGCATCTTCTTTCTTTTTTTTAAAAGATGTTCATTGTTGGCGCTCTAAAATAAAACAAACTCTTCTGGTTGCTTTGACTTCAAGTGGATTTTCAACGAAGAAGTCGTGCGTCCTTTTCGAGAGTATGTTTTACGACATATTTTGGATTCGGTTTTGGACTTGTCAGGATCATTTTTATTTAATTTAGATTAGATCCAGATGCTGCTTTTTGTTGGTGGCGGCATTTATGTTCTGTATCTGTATCACTTTTTCACTAAATATATAAAAATAAACTGTGTCCTCTGGCCACTTAGCAAGAGCTTTTATATCCTCTAATCTGTGACCATTGCATATGCCTTGTTGTTGCTTTTGTCGTCGCATTCTTGGGACCGAGATTTTTGAATTTAAAATTTGTACTCAGGGTGAAAGGGTCGTTTTTATTGATCATGATAAATTTTTCGAGTTTGAAAAAAGCGTTAAAAAACATCCGCATCCGCAAAAAAAATCCGCATCAATTTATGCGGATGTGGATATTGGAAATATTCAGAATAATCCCCAATCGCGGATGCACATCCCTAATTTAGGGTACTAACATATTGGCTTTTGTTCATAGAGCCGGTGATAGGAACCAAGTCACCCAGTCCATTATAAGCAACACATCCCCTCCCCAGAACATGACAGAGCCTCCACCGTGGCTCTCTTTTTGACAAACGGGTCTTTTCTTTACCTTACTACCATTCCAGCGTTAAACTTTGCTACAGTTAAAGATCTGACAACTCCACTGTTTTAACCGTGGTTTTAAGTAACTTTTGATCAAATTTTATTTTTTTATTAATGTTTCACTTCAAATGAAGTTTAATATTGTATAAGTTGCTTGGTTTTCACGTGCAAAGTGTAAAAACAGGTACACAAAGATTCTGTCAAAATACTTATGCCACACAAAGATTCGTTGTTTATATGCATTTTTATGAGCAAAAAGCGAATGCAAAATGTAAACAATACAAAATTTGGCATTAAAATAGAAACGCATTGGAACACAGACCTTAATATTTAACTAGTATCAAAAAAAATGAGGGAATAATAATAATGAGCCAGAATAATTTGCAGATCCATCAAGAGAGCCAAAAAACAGAGTGGAAAGCCAAGCAAAACAATCCCCAAGAGAAGAATGAAAGATAATTTGCGCCTCAAAAAAAGATCTTTACAAGTCTTCAAGGGAAATAAAAAACAAACTACAGCTTTCAATAACTTTCAGAAGTGTTCGTAGAAGACTCGTTAAAGCTAACTTGCTCCGAAGGATCGCAAGAATGGTGGCCTTTCTAAGGAAAACAAAATATAACAACTCAGATTTTGATTAGAGTGGGCCAGAAGGAGGCAAAAAGTGGAGGAATGTTTTGTGGATGGACGAAACAAAGATAAATTTGAAAGAACTGAATCCCAAATACATCCAAAAAACGGTCAAGGATGGTGGCGGAAGTATCTTACTTTGGGGTTAATTTTCTTGGTATGGCATTGGACCAATACATTTGATAAAGGGTAAAATGGATATCAAAATATGAAGGTGAATATCAAATGAGTTCTACAGCAGGACATCGACCCTTAGCACACATCCAAATCTGTTCAAAAGTATTTTAAGAACCAAAACATCAGTGTATTGGAGTGGCCAATCTAATTGCCTGACTTAAATCGCATATAACATTTTGGAAAAGATTTAAAATGCGCGGTGGAGAAACATTTAACATTAAATTAAACCGAACTGTGGAGGATGAGTCAACAGGAGTGGTACAATATTTCAATTGACAGATGCTGCCGATTATTTGACTCAATATCCAACAGTTGACACACTGTCATTAAAGCTAAGGGCCAGATATTAAAATAATTTTTAATCCAAAATAGCTTTGAATTTAATTTATTTTTTTAAATCTTTGTATCTATTTTAATGTCCAAGAAATTTGTTCCTTTTTCTACATTTACATATGAATTTAAAATATTTTATGTTATAATTTTACTACAGATAATGGGTAATTTTAGTTTGAAAGAAAAAAACTTAATGTGCCGATTTCAAACGGATAATTTGAGAATGCGGTCTTCATGACAAAAAAATACATTTGGAGAATTTTGTAAATCCTCTCAAGAGGCCGTGATCTAAAATCTGTGACACAGTCAGGGAATTTACCGAAGACTGCTTTATTTAGCAAAGGTTTTTAGATTTTGAAGTTTACGAAACGTTTTGTTATTCAATCAGAAAATAAGACTTGGTTCGATTTCAAAATAACAATTTTGTATGGCCTAATCTTATTCAAATTTTATTTATTCTGATTTGCAGAAGTTTGAATATTCACATAAATAAAAGTCCTATGAAATAGTGACTTGACCATCACATCACTTAGCTCGTCAGGCATTTCATGAATGAAATGTACTAAAGGGGTCATTTTGAACAGGTTGATTTAATCCATTTAGATTTTTTTCTTTGATCCACATGAAAGATAATGCGGTCTATCTCTATACCAATGCCCCACAACATATTCAACACCTTAAAAGATATATGGGCACAAGTTTGGAAATTGGTTATGAAAAACTTCATGAACATGACTGATATCGTTTTCCATTGGTTTCCAATAAAACATTCACAGATTTGTTTTAAAAAATATTCCTTTTTTATACCTTTTCATGTTTTTATTTATATTTCATTATATGACCGTTTTTTCATTTGTCACTTATTTTAGGCTTGAACTTTAAGCTTAATGGTAATTCGAAAAATTTACCAGAATTGCACCCATGTTTTTAGCATAGATCTATCGATTAAAATACTATTTAAATAACTAGCGATAACATTAATACAGATATCTAAGACTTGATCACCTACATTTTAATTCAGAATATTTCGAACACGATGAGGCTTTGTAGACTTTAAATTCATATTTTTCTTTAATGAAGACCACCCTGAGTGTAGCCACCTAAAGTGTTGTTTTTAAACCATTTTAATTTAAATAAACAAATATTCGACGTATTTTAAGATCATCTTTGATCGCAGCATGTTTACCTACATAAATGTATGTATATATAAAATAAGGTGTGTTGTTATTTTGTTTATTTTAAAAAGACATAAACCAAACTCAGCTTTACACAGGTGAGAATTGATACAAAAATAAATTAAAAATAATAATAATTTGCTTTCTATGTTTGGTTTACACGTCTACGCATTTTGGTTTATTTATAGATCTTTTTTTGATAATATAACACAAAAACCGGGAGTTCAATTTTGAAAGAGAATTTATACTAAAAACATAAGGACAATGATGATGGTTTCGCTTTTGAATCTACTTAGAAGCTGATTTGATGCTTTTGTTCGCTATTGTTTGCTCATTGAAGAAATTTGGAAAGCTCAAAATCAGCATTATTAAATGATGGCCGTGCATTTTCGCAGAAACCTTATACAGGCATACGTGCAATATTATTAGCTTATCCCTAAAAAACTAATCCTCCTCACCCTCTAACTGTTTTCAATTGAACTTATGTACATCGCTTCTTTTCAAGATCATAGAAACGCTGATTAATTTTCAGTTTAAGAAAGATCTTGAAGATCGAAACCTACTTAATGATAGACAGTAGGGCTT
The DNA here is from genome assembly GCF_945859685.1 of Eupeodes corollae. Taxonomy (NCBI): domain Eukaryota; kingdom Metazoa; phylum Arthropoda; class Insecta; order Diptera; family Syrphidae; genus Eupeodes; species Eupeodes corollae. The sequence goes on from NC_079148.1 coordinate 42,540,066, forward strand.
TCGCAGCAATAAGTCAACTGGTCATTTCATGGTTCATCTCACCGAACAGTGGAACAAATCTTTACATCGTTTTGGAGAAAGTAAGATTATTGCACTTGATTTTCAAAGGCATTTGTAAGTGTTTTTGCTTTAAGCTCCGGTGTTGCCGAGTCTCATGATTTATCATGATTCTCATGATTTTTCATCCCCAATTTATTGAAAATCTCATGATTTCTTAAATCTTCCTTCAAAAAAGAATAAGAAAAACGATGATTTGTTAACAACCATACCTTTGTCCCCTTTGTCATCTCTCCGGACGCCCACGACAGAACTTCAAATATTAGATCTAAGCTGAGGCAATAGCGATTTGAATGAAGGTGGAACTAAAAGTGGTCGTTATTATTTTAATTTTAATTTAGTTCTCCTTGAGCCGTTTCTCATTTTTGTATACTTTTATTTTCTCGTTTTGCCTTTTTTCCATTTGAATCGGCATTCTATTTATATTCTTCTAAATTATTGATCGATTTAAAAAGTGTTTGGCTAAAAGCATCTCTGCCTATTGTGTCAGATCAGCAGATTTCACATAAAATTAAAACATACAATGAACAATGAAGAGATGAAAGAATCTAAGAGATTCAAAAATGATCTTCAAATTTCTGATGGAAGTGGGGATGATCCAAGTATTTTAAGTTCTGACGAGGACGAAGGCGATGTCGACAGCGATGTGCCGATATTACCCAGCAGAAGTCCGTCAATTCAAAAATAGGATAAATTTAACGAAGTTAGCATCAGCCAGCGACAGAACAGGGGTATCCGACAGGTCAGCATCAATTCTTGTAAGTTCTCTTTTACAAGACATTGGTGTCGTTTCCACGCTAGATTCTTCAAAAGTAATTGACAAGAGCAAAATAAGACGAGAAAGAAAGAAATTACATCAAAATCTTCAATGTAAAATTGGAAGTATAACAGGCTTATACTTTGACGGACGAACAGACAAAACAATGATTTTGGAAACAATTGGAGCCAGAACACATCGGAAGATTTCAGTGGAAGAACTTACTTGTTTCAGGAGGACACTATCTGGGACATGTTACTCCATCCTGTGGGAATGCCAAAACAATATCTTCAAGCATAATTGATTATGTAAAAAAAAACATCCTGTGTGTTAATATGGAAGAAATTACAGCGGTTGGATGCGATGGAACTATTGTGAACACTGGATCCAAAAATGGTATTGTATGTCAGCTCGAAGCAGCCATTGGGAAGCCAGTACATTGGTTTATTTGTTTACTCCATCTAAATGAACTCTTACTTCGTCATTTAATGGCACATGTTGATGGAAAAACCAATGACCCAAAAGGCTTTTCTGGAATACTGGGAAAAGCTCTTGAGAGCTGTGATAGTTTACCAATTCAAGGTTTTGAAAAGATAATGGTAGAACTGCCTCCGATAACTATAGAACATTTAAGCACGGACCAGAAATATGTATGAAATGTGTGAAGCAGTTTTTAATGGGAATGTAGCTTTAGAGTTGCAAACCGACAGCCAGGAAGAATGTCTCATTCAAGGTGGCTGACAACAGCTAAAAGGATTCTACGACTCTATGTAGCAACTCAAAAACCTTCAAAGGAGTTATTGGTTCTGGCTACGTACATAATAAAAGTGTAAGCGTTTGTTTGGTTTCAAATCAAAACAAAACTATCTTGTTTAGATGGACCAACACACATTTTAGCACTAATAAAAGCGTCAAAATATCTACCCAAAAACCTTAAATGGTCATTGACCACTAAACCCATTTTCTTCGCTTCCGTCGCAATGCTCAAAAACGCTCCACTGACATCACGCTTTGATCTTCCAATTATGTCAATATCATCTGCGTATCCGAGTAGTTGCATGGACCTTTGGAAGATTGTGCCCCAGTGTTGACGGTTGAGTTTTGCACAATTCTTTCCAGAACGATGTTGAAGAAGTCGCATGACAGTGCATCGCCTTGTCTAAAACCTTTTTTGGCATCAAATGCATCGGTGAGATCTTTTCCGACCTTGATAGAGCAGCGTGCATTCTCCATCGTCATTCTGCACAAACGGATAAGTTTGACAGGGATGCTGTCATACGCGCCTTTAAAATCGATAAAGAGGTGGTGGGTATCGATTTGAAGTTACTGGGTTTTTTTTTCCAAGATCTAAGGTAGTGTGAATATTTGGTCGATAGTGGAATTTCCTGGTCTGAAGCCACTCTAATAAGGTCCAATCAGATGGTTGACGAATGGTTTCAGACGTTCACATAATACGGCAGAGAGGATCTTATACGCAATGTTAAGGAGACTGATGACTCTGTAGTTGGGGCAGTTTAGAAGGCCTCCTTTCTTATGTATCGGGCACACTATGCTGAGATTCCACTCATCGGGCATGCTTTCTACCGACCATATTTTGCAGATGAGTTGGTGCATGCTCCCTACCAAGTCATCGGCAGCTGCTTTGAATAGTTCGGCAGCGATGCCGTCAGCTTCAGCAACCTTGTTTGACTTAAGTTTAGATATAGCTATCTTCACTTATTCAAGGTCTGAATGAATGAATTGGGTGGCGCAACAGTCCGTTGGGAACCAGGGCCTAGTGACTTACAACTCTCGACCATTCCTGTGTGCGAGTACTGTTGTCAGGAATGGAGGGGACCTACAGTTTTAGGCCGAATCCGAACGGCTAATTTGAGAAAGCACTTTTTCATGACAAGAATTACTCTTGGAGAATTTGTCAATTCCTCGCAAGAGGCAGTACCCGTGAAAAAGACTTTAGATGGCACAGGTAGGGATCGAACCCAAGACCTCTGGCATGACAGTCCATCGCACTAACCATCATGCCACGGGTACTACACTTCGTCAAGCTCGGGTAGGCGGAATTGTTGATCTGCGTCGCCAAGTTTGAGTGGTTCTATCTTCCTTACAGCGGAATTCGGTTCGTCATCGTCGTTATATAATTTAGAGAAGTGGTTTTTCAATATTCTCAGCATCGACTACGGTTCTACTACTAGATTCCCCTGATCGTCTTTACAGGCTTCGGTTCGTGGCTGGTACCCTTGGGAGGTTTTTTTTACCTTTTGGTAAAATTTACGAACCTCATTCCTGTTGTGAAATCCCTCTATCTCCTTGATCGCGCGCTTCTCATGCTCTCTTTTTTTCCATCTAAGAAGTCGGTGTTCCTCTCTCCTCTTCTGTTCGTAGAGCTCGCGAGCATCTCTGGTCCTTTTGTGCAGCGCCGTTTTGTATGCTTGCTGTTTCGCTGCGTGCGCTTGCCGGAATTCGTCGTCAAACCAGGGGTTTCGCTGTGGTGGCACTTCAGATGCGGCATCTCTGATGGCTTCAAGGCAATGTTTCCACTGGTTTTCAATACTTAATGAAGACAGCATAGGACTCCTTAAGAGGTTATTATAGACTCTATCGGAAAAGTACATGGCAGTCTCTTGCGATTGTAGCCGTCTAACGTCGAATCTTCTCACAGTACTTCCTTGTTTTGGCTTGGATCGGGATATCCGTAGCCCTATCTTGGCTACAACTAGGTAGTGGTCCGAGTCAATGTTGGCGTCTCGGAATGTTCGGATATCCTGGAGACTGGAGAAGTGTCGTGCGTCGATCGCAATGTGGTCAATCTGGCTGACGGTTGATTGATCAGCAGATTTCCATGTTCCCTTGTGGATATTGAGATGCGTGAACTGCGTACTAGCTACCAGAACGTCTCGCCCCGCAGCGAAATCGACCAGCCTGAATCCGTTGTCGGAGGTGGTGTCGTGCAGACTGTATCTCCCGATTATGCCACCAAATATGTCTTCTCTTCCTAGCTTGGCATTAAAATCTCCTCATATGTCTTGTCCAAGAGCTCGAAGAATATGTCTTTGGTGTCTTAATCTTTCTCCTCTGTTTTAGCCTTGATGCGGATTGTCGTGATGCGCACTGTTGAAACTAAAGACTTTTTGCCTGAGTCTAGTTCCAACAACAAATCCACACCCAAATAGACGCTGTCTTTGTTCTCGGTAGCAGTCGCCGTAGTAGATATCGCAGTCTTTTAGTTTGCGTTTGCCCGGTCCATCCCATCGCACTTCTTGGATGGCTGTAATATCTGCCTTGCAGCAGTTTAGGGCTTCTGCTAATTGTTCGGCTGCACGTGGTCTGTTAAACGACCTAACATTCCACGTACAGATCCGAAGTTCGTTGTCCTTATTTCGTTTGCGTGGGTTGTCAACAGTGAATCCGTCCGTATCCAACGCTTGTTGGTGCTTCGCAACTAAAGGTATTTTTTACGTGGCCAGGAAGTCACCCTGACGGCACAACCCCCAACCTGGAGGGCCAGATCCTTAGTATAACTCCAAGGAAGGGAAGCCGGATAAACCGCTCCTTACAAGCCTCGGGTCCGAATATGTCGAAGAAGCCCTATAAGGTGTTCACTAAGTAGTTCAACCTTACTGGAACTGTAGACGCCACCTTTGATTCCATCTCGAGAATTCGTCCGCTGCCGTCTGGAAACTTCTAACCCACTAAATTGTTGTAGAATTTAAGATTGCCCATAAGTTTACAGTAAGAAGTTCAGAAATCCTATACACGGATTTGGAATGCTATACCTGACTCAATTACAATGTGTAGACACTCAAAATCAATGTGCATCGGTATCTTCTTTCCAATCCTATCTTACTTTCCTAATTGTAACTGAAGTATTAATGGACAGAAACTAAAAGAAAAATACTGTCCTAGTGTATTTATTCCCGATTGATACATAACGCCTAATGTAAGTTTAGAGCTCTTAGTTTTTCGCTATATTTTCAGTTATGAAACCATTTCAGTCTTACAATTAATTCCTTTTATTACCTTAAAAACCTCTTTAATCCAGAAACAAAGCACAGCCATTTGGAAATATGAAAGAGAACTTACCAAAAAGCTATCAATGTTAACTTTTTAAATAAATCAATTCAAGTATCTCCAAAATTTATATATTTTCGTTTTCTCCCTGAAGGTGGTGTGGCGCAGGTGTATGTCTCCCAACCTATGGATACTGTTAAGGTGAAACTTCAAACATTTCCTAAACTGTACAAGAACATGATAGATTGTTTTCTTCAAACATATCGTAAAGATGGAATATTTCGTGGTCTCTATGCTGGTAGCATCCCAGCAGTAGCTGCTAATGTGGCTGAGAATTCAGTCTTATTTGCTGCTTATGGTGGTTGTCAAAAGTTCATAGCCTATACCCAAGGCTTGAAAAGTACAAAAGATCTATCGGTTTTGGGAAATGCTTTTGCTGGGTTTTTAGCTGCTTTTTTCTCAACATTCACATTGTGTCCTACGGAATTGGTCAAATGTAAACTACAAGCAATGCGAGAGGTAACACAAAAAAGAATAGAAAAAAGTCCTTAAGTTGTTTTTTTCTTTCTCACACATAACATAACACGTTTTCTTTAAGACTGGAGGAGCAGTAGTAAAAGACACAAAAGCTCAGAACATATCCTCATTCCAGCTTACGAAACAAATATTCAAAGCAGAAGGTAAGTTTTTCTAAATTTAAACATCTGTACGGTGTTTATTTTTTCTATTTATTTACAGGTATTGGAGGATTTTATCGAGGCCTTACCTCAACCTTCATGAGAGAGATGCCCGGTTATTTCTTCTTCTTCGGCGGGTACGAGGGAACTCGGGAGCTTCTTGCAAAGTATGAGACACTCACTTAAATTATAGTTAAAGGCAAATAAGATTAAATTGTTCGATATTTTATAGACCGGGTCAATCAAAAGAAGACATTGGAGCATTAAAAACGATGTTTGCTGGAGCAGTTGGCGGTGTCACTCTTTGGGTTATGGTTTTTCCTGCGGATGTTATCAAAAGTCGAATTCAAGTTAATAACTCGAGAAGTAGTATGACCTCGGTGGGTTTGAAAATTATAAGAACCGAAGGTTTTGCTGCGCTCTATAATGGACTCTTGCCATCTGTGTTAAGGACAATACCAGCGACCGCGACGCTGTTCATAGTTTATGAATATACAAAGAAGATACTCGAGGGCAGGCACTAGACGAGTGTCTTTAATAAATTTCATATTTTTTAAGAACTTTTTTCCTTTTTATTTTCTTAACTGTTAACAACAAACCGCTGACAATTTACGTTTCATGTAGTGTTGACGGTCTCTGTGGTTTTCCAGCAGGCGCCATTCATGCCAATATATCTAAAACGAGAAAAAAAACGTATGCTGGGGGTTACGAAAAAGATAAGGAGACTCCAACTTACTACACATGGTTTGTGTCCCAGTAGATCCAATTGCTTCAATTTCATTTGAAAGGATCCAGTGGGCCTGTTCTTGTCCCGAACTGCGTTATTCCAACCACCGACAGATATCGCCACGGTTACAAGATTTGAATCACCCGATAGATCTCCCAACATGTCTTCCCTAGTCAAAATCGCACCTTAAAACAGAAAGAAGCGACGTTAATTCCAGCCTCAAACTACCTTAGCAAATCGTACCGATATAATCCTCTGGACAATTAGGAGACAGTGGAATCGCTTTCTTTTTGACTGTGTCATAGCATAGAACCACATCAGGACGTTCGAAGTGCGGCAAAATATGCTTAAAGGTGCTCGTTTTCATAAGACCATCAGTTGCCTCTTTTATTTCCAACAAAATCCGATCGGTCGTGCTGAGCTTAAACTTTGAATTTCTCTGTGGTACGTAGTGGGTCATCAGACGTCCCATTGTCTTGCGGTATTTATCCGGCAGTTGATTACCCTTGTAAGTGTCCTTCAGGTTTATCTTTGCAAATCCATCCAAACAGAATAATTCCCTGCCAAGTCGTATGTTTGTGTCGTATGCGTGTTTGATGAACTTAACATCCAGCACAGAACTAATGAGCTCTTCATCATGGAAACCACACAGCGTGAGGTAGTGGACGAGGTTTGAGAAGCACCGTGGGTATCGGACACACTCATCTACATTCTCTTTGACTTTTTGTATGATTTTCGAACAGAGCTCGAGTTCGGAGCCATCGGAACTTTTGAAGTTGTACAATGATATCACATGACATATCCTTTCCATGTCTTTGAGTCGCGTCGAATCTAATTCTCTAAGGAAGCGTTTGACAATGAGTTCGACTATCTCCTCGTGACACGTCTGAATGTCACTTCCCAACAGAGCAACATGCAAACAGCTGAGAAGGGATATTCGTCCGACTTGAGGAACAAGACTGTCCAGCAGTTCGGTCAACAAGTCAACTTGGGGTAGTTTGGAGGAATATCGAAGAATTTTTAGGATTGCCACCAGCGTTATGTCCTTCACAGTATCCACTGAACCTATTGTCTTGCGTATAATCTTATCTATCAGTTCTGGATTTCGTATGGGAGTTTGTGTCTTGAAGAATCCCATCGACATCACACCAACCTCATCGATGCTCATGCCATCAATGAGCTTATTGAAGTTGACTTCATAGTCGAACATCTCGATAATTGGACGACGCACGATATTGCAGAAAAACATTGAATGGATCATCTCGTCGCGGGACATTTTCGATACTTTCCGTCCTATTTTGCGGAGGGCTAGTAGCACGAATTTACTTATCCTCGCCACACCAAGTTGATACCACGCGTCTGAAATGTGCAGGAGTTCTTTCATTTTCCACTGGTCGATGCGACTCACACAGACTTTATCGAGCTCGTTCCAGATTTCACAGTAGTTCTTCGTTCGAGTGGACGTTGTGGAGGGATGAATTCGCAAATAGGCGAGGCAATCGATGATTTGTTCATCGGAGAACTTGTGGCATTCTGAGCAAAACAAGTCCACGAACTCGTCAAAGGTGTCTTCTGATATGCACACTTCTTTTTTGTGGCAATACAACATGAGACTTTTGAAATCCTCAACAATTCGATCGGGATCAGATTTATTGCAAAGTCGAGGATTTAGGATGGTCTCTGGGAGATTTCCCATTGGGGAACTGAAGGAATTTGCTGAGATTGGCTGAAAAATTGGAAAACTTTTGATTGTATTTACCAGAACTTCGTGGGCATGATGATTCTCATTGTCGTGGAATACTTTCGACCTTAAAATTGGCCATGAGAAAAAACTACTGCTCTGGGCCCAGGAGCAGTTGACAGTTGATAACAATGGTGCCCAGTTATCGACACGAATCAGGCGAAACGTTTGGAGTAGTCTGTTCGGCAGCATTGTGTTAGTTTGGGGATGATTTTTGGCCTTTTCTTAAAGGATGTTTGACTCCAATAAGTGGAGATATACAGCATATAAGATACGGACTTGAACAGAATTGGCAAGTGTTTAGGAACACTCACAAGTTCTTTGTTTTATATATTTATTATTTATTTAATTAACAAAAACTATGTTTTGAATTTCATTTTTGTAATATTTATATTTTTATTATTAATTTTTTACCAAAGTTATGAAAATGTGCGGTATTAAACTGTCACCTGTCAATATTCAAATGTCAATTGTCACCTTTGACATATCTTAAGGTCTGATCAAAAAGTTCGCTGTAGAGAGACACCGTTCAGCTTTCTTTAATTGACCACGCAGAGTAAATAAAACATTTTAATTAGAAACTCTCAAAGCTTCAAATAGCATTTAAAATTAAAGTGAAGTCTAAACTGACATTTGATTCAATACGCGGACTTTAGTACATTTGCAGGTGTATTGATGGCGCTGGTGATATTCTCTCGTTAACACCTTAATTAGAATTAGTTTTTTGACGGCTGTCCAAGTGTCACGTTTTCGTGCCTCTCGATGAAAGCGCTTTGGGTATATTTAAAGTACATATGGCGACGACAAAAGAAACTTCAATTTGTCAAAATGGTTTACGAAGAAATGTATGGTTCACGTTAGAGTCTTTTGAGGTGACTCATCTTGTGGTCGTGTCAACATTTTATAGACTTTTCGAGTAAAAGGTTTCATTTTTATATTATTACGATTATTTTTTCGCTGATTTAGAAGTAAATTTTAATTATTTCAATACGTTTTTAAAGAGTGCATCACTATATTTGTTGTTAGGGCATGATTTCACTTGAAAAGTCAAAAGATGGCAGCTTCAAAAGTGACATCTAACCATTTAAAATTAAATCTTTTATTGAAAACATTATGTTTTGACATTTAAACAGATAAAAAGTGAAGTAGAAATTAGAACAAAATGAAAAGTAAATAATATTATTAAATATCAAAAGATGACATCTTAAAAAGCATAACGCAAATACAACCATTAAGAGACTTTAAACTGACATTATATTGTGGGACATGATATTTTGAATTATGGTTTTGTCTATAAAGTGCCAGTGACTGAAGAATGTTTAATTTATGGTATATTTATTATTATAAGTAATGTATATACATTTAAGCAATGTAAATACGTTAGTTAGCAATTAAAGAAACTTTGAAATTTTAAGTAGATTTATTATATTTTTGTCTGCTAATTTAATTTAATTTTTGTATTCATCTTCATGCAAATTTGATTGACTGACATTTATCAAGACAAGCCATTTGTTGTAACCGACTACGCCTTATTTTTGTTCCATCAAATATAATGTTAAAATTTAAGATAGACATTTAAGTAAGCATGAATATCTAAAAAACGGTAAACACCTCTTTTCTCATTCCAAAAGTGTTGAAAGTCAACCCTTCCCTATAATTAAGTTTTACAGTTTCAGAGGCAATCATCGTTCCAGAGCACATTAATGAGTACTACGGACATACTCCAATCAAAGATTTTATGCACGTTAAGGAAATTATATTATAAATCGAAATAAAAACAAACTCTGAAACGTCCCTCCCAGTGGAGCCAGTGGACTGTTAAGCCTAGTACATACTTGTGAACCATCTCTTGAACCCATACAAATTTCAGTTTTTGGTTCACCCGTGAACTTGCTCGTGAAGCTGAGTGGAGAACAAAGTGGAGAGTTTTCGTTCACGGGCAATTCACGTGCAAAATGTACGGGAACTGTTGGTGAAGCTTTGACATTTGGTTTCCGCATGTTCACAACGTGTACTCACAAGTGTGTACCAGTGAGCAATGTCAAAAGTTCACTTTCTCCACTGGCGAACGTTCATTTCACGTGGAAGTATGTACTAGGCTTTAGAAGGAACTCACCACACAATAAATAGTTGAATTTGTATATTTATTACTGAATTCGTTAAGATGGCATAAATTGATTTTAGATGAACACACCCAATGTCAAAAGCTTTAAAAAATTAAATTTCATTAAAAAACAGATTTTTTTTTCATATGGAACACGATTAAAATTTGTTTTTATTGTAAGTATAACTTCATGACATTTTAAAGAGTTTTGATGACATTTCTTTTACAATTTTATTAATTATTATCTTAAGCATCCTGCACATGAGCTTTGAACTGTGGTTGTTTGCATATTTTGGCTTTTCATTCTCACGAGCTTTATTTCTATTCGCAGACAGCTACGAATTTTCAATTTATAATTACACATTTCAACACACAAAACAAGAGTGGTATAAATTTGAGGTTAAGTTAAGCGCGAACAATTTATTCGTTGCAGTGTGGATGGTATCTGTAACGTGAATAGAGTTTTGACAGTTCGTAGCAACTACACGGCAATTCGTTACTAACGAATTGTTTTTTCAAAATTGTCTTGTTTTAGAGAACAAAATGCAAATTTTATTATCCTAACATAAGTGTCAATTGGTTTCTTATAATTTAACTGTTTAATAGAATTCACTAAACAGATAAATAGTTATACAGTGCATAAGGATTTATGTAGGCTCTATGCAACGTTGCGAAAATTCTCATTTATAAAATTCTGCTATACATTTTAGTTATACAATGTTTATGTCAAAAAAAGTACCGAAATGGAGCAATCTATTCCATTTATCTGTCTATCAAATCAGCTGTTTCTTATAACAAACAAAATATAGAAATGTGTGTTGTGCTTTTGTTGTGCAAAAATGGAATCGAAAACAAAAAGGTCCCCGAATTGGGATTCGACTGATAAAGTAAGTAATATCAGCGGTAAGAATGAAATCAATAAAACTCCTTACATTTCTTTTAGATACTCCTTCGACAGCTTATAGAAGACAAAATTCAAATTATAGAAAATAAAAATGTTGACACCAACACATCCCGCATAAAAAGAGACGCCTGGCTTGAAATAACTGATAGGTATGTACAAATATAGATAATCTTTGTTTTTACTAATTTGTTTGCAATGATTTTCAGTTTCAACAGTTTAAGCGCAACGATGAGGGAAACATCTCAAATTCAGGCTCAATGGCGAGGAACTAAAATGAAAGCCAAAGAAGTGATGTCGGCCTGTTGGTTTTAATTTTGTTTAATTTTATATCTGTGGGTATAAGAACATCCTGCAAATCAATTGCCAAGTTATGAAGAACTGCTAAGGCTATAATAATTGTTTTGGCATTTTCTAACGAGCACCTCATACTGATAACAAAATGCGAAATCTTTGCTTCTAGACGCTAAAACATCTTTCCACCGTGTTACGAATAGCTATATAAGCTATGTATATTGTATCTTATTTCAGAATCCGTTCGAGGATTCAAAACGGGAGTAAAGAGGATATTAGTATAAGGGTACCCACCATCCCCAAGCAGATGACCATTGAACTCCCCATCCTCAAATCGTTGTTTGATTCTGCTTTCCCTAAAAATTCGTGAGTCATGAGTGCTGCCTCTCCAGCGACAAACAATGTCATTAATTTTAAGGGATGCGTCGCACACTGCTTGCGTATTCAGCGAGTAGTACCCTTTTCTGTTAATATAGTACTGCCCTGATGGGCCACCTACTTTTGGGATCCTTATATGGGTACAGTCAATGGCCCCAAGCACCCTTGGAAACTCCCGTATTTGAGAGACCTTGTTCATAGTTCTTATCTGGTCCGAAGAAGAAGTTGGCATTTTAATGAACAAAGGTCTTTTGGTAGCTAATGCTCTTGCCACTCGCTTGCAAATTTGGCAAAGCGTAGGTTGGCTAAATCCGTGGATGTCTGCTCCATCGTCTTGAATCTTTAAACAAATCATAAAAGGTACGGATTTCCAATTGGTGTGAACATTTAGTATAAACTTACCTCGTTCCGTTTCCAATATCTTATTGCAGCCATTACTTGGATATATATTGGGATGTGGCCTCCTCTATTGTCGCTGCTCAGATCCGAACGGATAATTTCAATTATTTTTATGATATTCTTTTTTGAACATCTATATTTTTTTAAATTCTTCGTTTCTAAGGCTAATTGGGTTGAACCTTTTTTTATAAACTTTCCGACTTCTCGGAGTTGGTAAAACGCGATTAAAATTATTAAAATCGTTAATAAATGAGCTAAATTGGAAAGGCATTATTGTTTTCTTTTAAATTTAAATAATGGAGAGAAATCAAAATGACATTTACGAAATAATAACAACAATAATTTACTTATGTAGGCTCTATTCAACCTCAAAACGCGTTTAGCTTATTATTTATAAATAGCATTTTTGCGTTTAGAGGCATTATAGAGATTACATAACTTTATGTAGGCTCTATACAGCGTATTTAAATAAGACTGTAAATGTATTTTTGTTTGAAATTTAATTTTTGAAATGTGTAACATCACGTTTGTTTGTTCAATCGTTGTTCGTTCTCATGTACAAGACCCTTAACTACCAAATTGTTTTTCCAAAATTGTCTTGTTTTAGAAAACAAAATGCACATTTTATTATCCTAACATATGTTACAATTGGTTTCTTATAATTGAAATGTATTTTTGTTTGAAATTGACTTTTTGAAATGTGTAAAATAACCTTGTTCGCCCATTCGTTGTTCGCTCTCATGTGCAAGTCCGTTAAATCTACCAAAGAATCCAGAACTGCAGATTTGATCTTGAAGAGACTAATTTATTTTACCCAATGGATTGCAAAAACAGGGGAAACTTGATGTACATAAAAAATAAATTGATTTATTTTTCTCATGTAAACCCACAAAAAATTCATTATTTTGTTTGCCAATACATGATCAATTAAACTGATGGACTGTTCATTTCTCATTGTTTTGCGCGATGTTCATCAACAAAATTTTATTTCCAGACAAACATTAAACCATAAATATTTTTAACTTTTATTTAATTAAATTAATTTTAGTTTGACTTCTTTGTCACTTAACATTGATAAAATATAAGAACACCTTTCGGTGTGGTGTTTTTCTTAACCATATTGTGTATCTAGCTTAATTATTCAACACACTACTTGCTGAACGCTTTCATTTTGTTACATTCGTCAGCGGCATCAGTATTCTTTTTCTCGCCTACTCATACAAACGTTGTTGTACAATTCAAAGCCAACTGCACAAAGCAGAAATTCTCTAATTTTTCACCATTTTTCTTTTTGGACAATTGGAAGGAATTATTGACGTTTGTGGTCGTGGTGTCCCCCGAATCCGAAGTCGAGTTGAATTAAGTGCTTGTAATCTCTAATTTCCTAGTTTATGGAAGTAAATAGTTTTATAAATAATTTGGCAAAATAATAAAAACTGCAATTCCAACGATTTGATAGAAAAACAACAAACATTTCCCTGAAAAAATCCATTCAATTGTGATTTGTGAGTTTCTATTGATTCGATGTTCACATGTATGCCTATAGATATGTGCATAATCGAGCTCGAAGTTCGTTCTATCAAAATGGCAAATGGTTAATGTTTTTTTTTGTTTTCAGAATTCCCGCTTTAATATTTTGTTGAAGAAGCAACCCCCAGTCCCAGCGCCAGCAGTCATGTCGACAGTGCCTTTGCCGGTATTCAAATCTAAAGCTAGGAGATGTGTTCTAAAGTGCCCAGAAATTACACACACTTATGGGTTTCCAAAGGATGAGATTGGGTGAGTAAAAGCACTGGAAATTTTGTGGGTTAGGTGAATTTTTATGATTTTTAAGTGAGAGTGGGTTAAACCCGGGTCGGGATCGGAAATGAGATAAGGCAGACTAAATATGAAACACAAAACCAAGTGTCTTCTATTAATTAAAAATGTATAGACGCCGGGTGGTGGTGTGTTTATTATTTTTGAAGTTCTAGAGCAAACCTTCTGGACAGTATGTGTTGTCGTCGTGTTTAAGTTTACAGATCTTGGACAGTTCATGCGCTGTTTTGTTTGTCAAGTCTTGCTGTCATAATACTTGAATGCACATACTGGTTTTAAATTAGATTATAGAGGCTGGTTCTTGGATTCAACAGTGACACAATGTCATTGCCATGGCCTCTTTTACTGGTTCATTCAGAAGCTTTAAAAACTTGCTTAAATTCTTCTTTAGTGAGAAGAAAAACGCTTTAAACATATCTTATTGATTAAGTTCTTGAACGTTCGTTTTAAAGTAATTTGGTTGACATTTCAGTTGTTTTGTAGGTTGCTAGCCGATTAAATTCCAATTTGTATCTAAAAAAAGAACTGTCTGTGATACAAATTAACAAAGCGGAGAAGATGGTGATGCTTGTATTTTATTCGCGTTCTTTGCTTTCCATGTGCGATATTCTGCTAAAATGCTGATGGTGCCTTCTTGTGTTTGTGTGGCAATCAACTTGAAACAATGCCTCTGTACTTCTTAGATGCAACTTTTTGTTGTTTGTTTTCATGACATTTCATGAACCCAAGTGCATTCTGCCATCACCTGGTCTATTCCCCTGCTGTGAGGATTGCTAATTTGTCTCTCGAAAACAGCATTCGCGTTATCAATTTCGTCCGTTGATGGAAATTTGAATATCTTTCTCTTTTTTTTCTGCTATGGAGCTTTCAAAGTTGAAGCTTTTCCTAAAAGTTTTGTCGATTGTTGTTTTCTGCTTACTATTTAGCGTTTTACGAGGGTGGATTGAAAAGTTTCCGGCCTGACCAAGAAAAACAACGATTTTAAGAATTTTTTTTTTTATTTCTCAACATAATCTCCTCCAAGGCTGATACATTTCTCATAGCGGTGTTCTAGTCTAGTAATGCCATCTCTATAGAATGATTCATCAAGCTCCTCAAAATACCCATTTACAGTTTCGATTACTTCTTCATTGTCCGCAAATCTCTTACCACCAAGCCATTTTTTGAGATTAGGAAACAGATAATAGTCACTCGGGGCTAGGTCTGGAGAGTAGGGAGGATGCGGCATCAATTCAAATTTCAGATCGTTGATTTTAGCCATCGCAATTTTTGGTCGGCTGTTAGCAAACGCGGCACCCATCTTGCGCAGAGCTTTTGCATATGCAAATGTTGGCGCAAAATATTTTGCACACGATCATTTGACATCTTACAGGTCTTAGCTATCTCATGCACTTTTAATCTGCGGTCTTCCAGCACTATTTGATGGATTTTTTCGATCATATCTGGAGTTGTGCCCTCATCAGGGCGTCCTGAGCGAGACTCATCAGAGGTGCTCACACGATCCTTTTTAAACTCGGAAACCCACTGCTTAATGGTTGAATATGATGGGCAGGATGTCCCCAGTGTTGAGTCCATCTCTTCTTTGATTTCCTTCGGCTTTAACCCCTTCAAATAGAAACTAACATGGCGATCGGGCGGAAACTATAGCTACAAGCTATCTAAAGATGGTACTATAGAACGCCACCTCAAGGTAGGGCTAGTGGCGCCATCTCTTGGTCAGGCCGGAAACTTTTCAATCCACCCTCGTATTCTTAAAAATAAGGTTACAGCTACACAATTATAAAAGCGATTGTTTTTTAAAGTACTATAAGTTTAAGAGTTAGCGTATGGGTACCATACGGAATTCAAACAGTGCATTTTAGATTTTTTTAGGTTTTTTTTCTACAAATCTCCACGTCTCTAAGTAATAACAACTCCTTACTAAATCTTGATAACAGATCACTAAAAGACAATATTCGCAACCAAAATGGAAATGCTTCAGTTGTATGATTGCCTGGTGCTAAATGGATGCACGAAAGTTGATGACGATGGTAACTTTGCTTATTACGGTGGACAATAACAATTGGGTCAACTTAATTACTAAATTCGAGGTACAGCACCAAAACTTTTCTGACCACATGCCCATTACCGTCGTTTGGACCGGACAAAAATCCAATCAAGAAAAAATTCTGAAACTTATCCCTAGATTGAAATGGAAGCAGGAGCATGTAGAAAAATACAAACAAAACTTACTAACGCTAACTATCAACGGAAGAAGTTAACTATGATTCAACTGAATTACTATCAAACCAACTTGTGCGTTACATTAGAGACTCCGCATTATCTATGGCACTAAATGGAATCTTGAAGTTCAAACAAAAGTGGTTTGACTATGAATGCATGAAAAGTAGTAACTGCCAAGTTTTAAGAAAATCGTACGTTGAAGCAAACTCACGTACAAAGAAATGTGTTTAAAAAATAAAAGTGAATATGAAAATAATCAAGCATGTAACCTTGGTCCAACTAAAAGTTCTAAAGAATTCCGGACGATTACAAAAGAGATAAATGGATCCAACTTTGCAATGGGCATTGGACTTTCTGCTGAAGACCTATCAGTGCACTTCAAAAATCTCCTTTACGGCAAATCATTATTAAACTACCACTTTGCGTAACCTTTGGTAACCAACGATTGCTTGAAGAAGGAAATCTCAGATTCTAAAATATATGCTGTTATTCACAGAGCGTAAAATGGAAAAGCCCCGGGCGAAGATGGAATTCCATACGAATTTAATTAATTTGTTAGACTTAATTTTTGTATGTAATGACTTTCTTAATTCAATAATCTCAATTGTTCCCTTTTCTTTACTTAATGAATCTCTTCACCATAAGGAACTATTTATTGAATTTAAATTGTATACGTATTTATCACATGAATCAATGCAATGTTCTAGTTTCTTTAACTTTAAAAAGGCAAACTTAACAATTTTCTTGACAATTTTGATTGGTCAATTAATTTTGTCAATTTGAATCTTGAACAAAAGTATTCGCATTCCTTCACAAGTGTTATACAATGAATATTGAGACTAACATTAAGACGTGAAAAAAAATACGTCAGGCTACCCAAAGCAAATGATATTTGGGGACACTGAAGCATCAGACACATCATCAATACTTTGTCTATTTGCTGAGTTTTTTCATTCCTTTTATTCAATTTTTAGAAATTACAGTTATAGTACACTCTTGGATAATTCAACCTGTAGCGTTGATATCGGAGGATTACAACTCAGTTTAGAGGAAATATATTCAGGACTCTAGTCTATAAAGCCCAAAACTATACCTGGAGATGATGGTATACCCGCTTTTTTCTTAAAAAATTGTGCTAAGTCCCTATGCTATCCTTTGTACTGCATATTTAATCAATCTCTATCTCAAGGTATATTTCTAAGTGACCTAAAAAAAAATTGAGAACTATCGTGGTATTTCCAAGTTGTCTGCCATCCCTAAATTGTTTGAGAGCCTGGTAAAAAATAAATTGGAATTCATAACCCGAGAGCATATTTCTGACCGACAACATAGCTTTTTCTCCGGTCGTTCTACAATAACTAATTTAGCTCTTTTCTCAAATTATGTGTTAAATACGTTTGAAAGTAAGAATCAAGTATATGCGATATATATCGATTTCAGTAAAGCTTTTGATTCGGTGGATCATTCCACTTTAATACAAAAATTAAAACTTTATGGTTTACATTCTACTCTTCTTGATTGGATGTCATCTTATCTAATGGGCAGATCTCAAAAAGTCATAATAAATAACACTTTTTCGAGATCTATTCAATGCAGCTCAGGTGTTCCTCAAGGAAGTCATTTGGGTCCACTCCTCTTTAATATTTTTATAAATGATATAACTACAGTGATAAAATATTCTCAATATCTCCTTTACGCTGATGATTTGAAATTCTTATTAAAAATCAATTGCCTCCATGATTGCAAGCTGCTACAGGACGACCTTAACCATGTCTCCGAATGGTGTAAACTAAATTGTTTAAAATTAAATATAAAAAAATGCAATGCTATCTCCTTCTTTAGGACCTATATCCACATTAGCTTTAACTACACGATCGATTCGAATGTATTATCTTGTGTAGAAAACATAAAAGATTTAGGTGTTGTATTGGACAAAAATTATTCCTTTAAAAGTCACATGAATTATGTAATTGGAAGAGCTAACTCAACTGTAGGATTTATAAAACGTAATTGTGTTGATTTCAGTAATCCTAACGCATTACTATGCCTATATATATCTCTTGTGAGATCTATATTGGAATATGCAGATGTCATTTGGAATCCGTGTTTTAAGACCTGCTCTGATCGTACCCTCATACGAATTTTCTCAAAAGCGAACTGATAGATTTTTATTAAGACACCTTTTCCAAATTCTCAGATTTATGTTTATACTTTTTATTGAATGAATATTGTGTTTTTATTTTTTACAGGCGAAGTGTTTGGCTAAAGCAACTAGGATTAAAAGATGTTATGAAAACAGCAGCCGTATGTGACAAGCATTTCTCAGCTCAAATGAAAACGCCTGGTATTAGTAATAAAAAATTAACGGCCTGGGCTATTCCCGATATCAATTTACCCACACAAATATTGGAAGAAGAAGTCGAGGAGGAAGAAGAAGACGAAGATGTTTGCTCTGATGAATATTTATTAGCAGATGATGAAGGTAGACGAATCAACGAAAGTATACTAAATGGATTCGCAAAAGAGAGTGAAATTGTTGATGAAAAAAATGACGATAAAACTACTAAAAATGACACAAATCATCGGGTAATAAATACGACTTTAATTTTGTTGTAATAATAGTTTTAAAATTTAAGTTTTGTTTTGCTTGACAGAACGAATCTATAATAAACAGTGATCCACTTGATTTCGAAGATATGATTGACTCACAAAACAATAATAGTAAGAGTGATAAGGGTGTTTCTGTGGAAGATGGAGAGGTGAGTTTTATATTTTTCCTTTCCTTTCATTATAATATAAATATTTTATTTATGAAAATTTGTCATCTAAGTATATTTTTTTATTTTAAATAATATTCTAGTTTGAAGAAATCTTTGGGGAACAAGCTTTAGACGAGTTAATTCATTCGTCCACATCTAGTCCCATAATGGAAAATGGAATAGATGTTTCTGATGAAGATGTAAGTATGAGTAAAATTTTAAGCTCCGTATGTTTTCCTAAGCCATTAAAGTGCACTAAAATTATAATTAAATTGAAGAAAAGGTTGATAAAGAATCTTTTCTTTTAAGCTTTGCTTTTTTGTAAGATGAAATATGGTTTGCTAAAAGAATAATTGTCTTGGCTGAAAGAAAGGAAATGTAATTTTTTATATAGTCAATCTGATATTAAATCTCTTTGCTTAGTCTCTACAAACTTTCTAGCAGCCCTTCACTGTCGATCATCTTCTGGTAGTAAAAAAAAAGTAGATATTTACTTCGAATAAAATTCAGACAAAGTTTATTTTTGGTAGAGCTTATTGAGCAGTGGATGATTTAGCAAAAAACGATTTCAAATCATATCTTTCGGTGGCTACCTAAAGTATTTTTCACTAATATTTCCTCATGCGAGGAGTTGAAAAATCCTCTAAGAGTAATTCTTGACATGAAAAGTGCTTTCTGAAATTAGCCGTTCGGATTCGGGTATAAACTGTAGGTCCCCTCTATTCCTAAAAACACTCGCAGACAGGAATAATTTTAAGTTGTAAGTCACAACGCCCTAGTTCTCAACAGATTGTTGCGCCACCTAACTTAACTTAATAACGGGCAGGTGCAGGCGACATAAGGTTTTTGAAAGTAAGGTAAGTATCTAGTATCTGATTGGCCAGCTGCCAAAAATTGCCTTCCAATTAAGGCAACTTTATTGGAAAGTTAGTCAAGAAAAATCTCCCAAACTATTAAGTCAAGTGGACTTATGTCACAATGACAATTATTGATGATGTTTTTTGATTGAACTGAAAGCTTAACTTTATTACTCCATGAATTATTTATTTTCTGTACAATTCTGTTTAATCTTTTGTGTAAAAGGGTTCCTTGTCAAATTGGAAGATAAATAAGTAATATTTCTCTACAATACAAAATACAAATCGTGATGGATTTGTAGCTTGCCTGAGGAGTGTTTCGTCATACGATAATGTTTCTGATAGTTTTTGTGCAATGAACTGAAGGTAGAGGTTAGTGAAGTAAAATTCCAATTTTGAAGATTATGACAGTTGAAAAACTTACTAGTTGCCTTGATCAAAATGTACGTTAAGAGAATGCAGTTGACTGCAAATGAAGTCCCTTATGTTGTCTGAACCTGCCCAACGTAACAAACTTAATTTTTTCATCAAGGTAGAGGTTAGAAGGCTGACTTTTTCTGTGGTATCTATTCTCAAATACCCTTGTTTTTTTTTTAAGATAATGTTTATAACCTATTTTGTAGTGCCCTTAAATACTTTTAAAAAAGGAGCTCTATCCCTAAATTCAGCCGTGTCTTAATTTGTTGAAAATAAGGCCAAGGTTTAAAAAGGATGGCGAGAACATTGAGGATGACCCTCGTAGAGTTTCCCGATTGTTTCTACGAAAGCAAATGTAAGAACACTCGAGAACTAATAAATTATTTTCGAACGAATTCAAAATTTGAAGCAGAGAATCCCAACTTTTCAATTACTACAATACACTAGAGTCTTAATGACTGCCTTAACCTGTAAAATAAGAGTACAAGTGGCGCCAAGAATACTCGCCGGTCCACAAACAAAATTTCGGACAGCTTGCTCTAGAGAGTTATTTTGATCTCTTTGGTGAAAATCCCTTCCCAACTCTTAATCGAATTGTTAATGGGGATTCATTATTATGTAGTAGCATAAGAAGGGTACAGAACTCCCCCCCACCATAAAGTCACTCTTTGTGCCGTGAATCTCATGACGAGATTTTTTTTTGGACATAAAGGAAATTTTGCTGATCGAATACAAACAAACGCTACATTCTTTTCACCCAATTTGCATAATTTTAGGAAGGAATTAAGGGAATGAAAAGGGGTAAACTGACGCAACTAACTGTGTCTTTTTCACGACAACGATCTTAGCCCTAAGTGATTATTCCCTGATTTGATTTTCCTATAATGAAGAGCTTAAGGAAAACTACTTTTAAGAGAGGATAGAAAAATTGATCTCAAGATGTAAAATGAGTTTTCTAGTTTTCTTCATGCCCAAACTGAGAATATTTTGAACTCCCCTCGATCCCAAATGATTGTTTTAGAAGTTTTATGGACTAAATAGAAACAATTCCTCATCTTCTGTGTACTTGCTCTACTCTAGGCTAAAAAAGTAGGATTCAACAAAAGGCATTCTAGTATCAAAATAAATCTTTAAGTTTGTCTTATTCTTTGACTGCCGATTGAATCTAAGGCGCCAGTTATAGCTACCATTGAAATCGATTCAGGAAAATTTTTGAATCAATATTTTACTATGTTTCCCATTGATTAGAAATGAAAATTATATACTAATTGGAAATCACCCAAACAATTTTTTTTGAAGAAAAAAAGTGTAATTGCGCATTTGTTTTTCTCTGAAAAAGTTTTTTTTCCTATTTTCCAGACGGAAATTCAATTTCCTGAACAGCTGACACTTTTATGTTCAAAAGTGAAACGAATCGTTCCGCTGATTTGTGTTCTAATTTCACACAATTCCAATGACAGATTTCTGTCAGTAAACATTTTTCGGTGGGTTTCAATCAGGACATTTCAATGACAGACATTTTGAATGAAAAGACCTGTCAAGGAAATTCCAATGTTTGTTTTCAATGATGAAAACCATTGGTCGCATTCACAAAGCTAGCGGCTACGCAGTCAAAATTCAACTAGCGTTGTGAATGCAAAACTGCACTACAAAGCTAGTCAATTTGGAACTGTCATATTATTGACAATTGCAAATATATAACATAAAAACATTTTTGATTTGATAACTTTAAATTATCTTTCGTGTTTTTAAATTCAATAAAATCAAATCTAAGACACAATTTTAATGATTTATATTACTATTTAAATACTGAACGATTTATTTCATTTTGAATTCGTGTGGTTTACCGAGCAGCTGATTGTGAAACGTCAAAATCATTCTCCACTAACTTTGTACCTGAATTTTGTTCAACTACTTTTGTAGTTAGATTTAGCCAATCAGAATCCCTTGGCTACGTAACGTGGCTCGAAAGGCAATGCGATTGGATTTTGCACGAGTGCACTGCACATGTCATGGAGTTCTGATTGGCGCTACGTTGTCTCTCTGATGAAAAGAGATTTAATTTGGAAGGTCCAGACGGATACAATTTCTACTTTCACGATCTTCGCAAGGAGGAACACCAGTTGGATCGCCTTCATTGTCGGATGGAGTTGTGATGGTGTGGGGAGCCATCTCCTACTTTGGTACGTGCGACTTACAGTTTTTCACAGCAAATATGAATGGAAGTATATACAAAAACGTACTTGAAAATGCTGTCTTAACGACATGGATTGAGGGACAATCGCGGCCATTGAATTTAAAAGTTTAATTCAATGGCCGCCTTACTCAACTGACATTAATATAATAGAAAACGTGTGGGGGTTGCTTGCTCGTAAAGTTTATGAGTCTGGGAAACAATATTCCAACAAACCAGAACTAATCGAAGGCATTAAACGCTCTTGGTCATCCATTTCCTTGGATTATATTGAAAAATTGTACGAGTCGCGTCCCAATCCAATCTATGAGGTCATTGTCAACAAGAGAGGATCTACACACTATTAAATTTACTTAACAATGTTTTAATTACTGAATGCATAAGTTAAGAAATAAGTTCTAAGCTTAAAAGCTTCAAAAAAAAAAAATAAAAAAGTGATATGTGCTAACCTGATGACTCAAATTGAATTGTAATTTTTTGTGTTATTTTCTAAAAAAAATTAAAACAATATTTATAACGGAAACCCAAAAATGTTTGTTTTATTTAACTAAAAATTGAATCGGCCATAAATAAAAAATAATATAAAAATCTTAGCTCATTTAGTTTGGTTGGAATCAGTTACGCTAGAGTGTGTGCTAAACTGATGACGTGCAGTGTATATAGAGGCTTTTATAAAAAGTGGAAGTCTATGTATACATTTTTGGCTCTTAAATTAGGGCCATTCCGAAATAGACTAAACTTTTATTTAAGATGTAAATACATCACTTGTTTTTTAAGATTCATAGGGCTTTTTTTTAAAATAAAACAAAAAAAATCAAGAGAATGAACTGAATTGTTAAGACAGTTTCATTCCTGGAGATTATTCGGCGACCAAATTTAACAAAGAAAATTGTCTTAGTGTTTGTTATAAAAAGTCCAAACAGGTTAAATCGAAACTCCGAGACGACTACTCGAATTCTTCATAACGATAACAAAGTCAATGGACCTTTGTAAGCAAATTCGAGATCTTTATGCAGAATCCTCCTCAGGTGGATCGTGAAATGCTGAGCTGTTGAGGTCAATGGCGATTTGTTGTTCTTAAATAGAGTCTAACACTTTTTAGTTACAACAGCAATATACTTGCTCTCGCAACTAGAAGTGTTGTTTAGTAAAATATAAGTTTCAAAACTTTTTTGCACAAACTTTCGCAAATGCTTTATTTCAATAATCGCAAAGTTTTGGCTAAGCAGCACTCACTGAGGAAATAAGTGTTTTATTATTTACCCACGTTATTTAAGTTTAAAGTTTAAGGTTATTTTTTTCCAGTGAGAATTATTTTCCAGTGTCAAAAAAACCTATGACTTAAAAGAAACCCCCCTGTTTATGATTCGAGGTTGCTAGGTTAGGTTAGGTTAAAGTGGCTGTTGGTTGGGAAGTCCAACACACTTAGATCAAAGTATGGTCCGTTGTGATACCACATGGATCAGTTGATCAGCTTAACTCGCCGAACCAATTGGAGCTCCGAAGCGTAGGAGACAAATAATATCAGAATTCTTTAGATCGCTGGTATCGTTGAGGTAATAGTCTCCAAGGTGGATTCTACGGCTTTGTGATAAGGCAGGGCATGTGCACAGAAGATAAGAGATTGTCTCCTCCTCCTCCTTGTCCATGCAACTTCTACAAAAATTATTTGCAGGGGCTCCAATTCGAATAACATGCCTTTCTATTAAGCAGTGTCCAGTCAGGACACCTATAACGTAGCTAATGTGCAATCTATTCAGAGAGATTAATTGTTTTGAGCGCCTGGCGCTAAGGTTGCTAGGGACATATGCATAACTTTAATGATACTATGTATTTTAGGAATCACTATTTCTCTCTCCCCTCTCCACTTTTCTGTTTTTTCTTTAGCTCCAACAAAAGAAAATAAGTACTTGATCAAAATATTTTTCTATTATAGACTATTTCAGTTTCACAAGATCCCGTGGAAATAAATAGCACTTTCAAGAGGAAACTTATTGCATGCGTAAGAAGGCGGCGTATATTGTACGACCCTGCTCATTTGCATTTTGGTAATATTGAAAAAAAGAATCGAGCTTGGGAGAGAATAGGAAAAAATCTTAGATTAAAAGGTAGTTCAGACAAATTAGTTAACTTTCCCCTTATTTATTAATAAATTGTATTAAATGTTAATTTAGGTCCTGCTTGTCGTGAGTTGTGGCTTAATTTACGATATAATTACCAAAATCATGCACGAAGTCTTCGAAATTGGCTGGCAGGTGAAAGTAATGAACGGGAAAGGCCAAGAATTCAATTTGAAAACGATCTTATATTTCTTTGGCGGTTCATAGCGGATAAGTAAGTTGTAGACTTTTTTTCTATAGAATTTTTGTTCATATTAATATAATTTATATTCTCTTAGAAGTACTTGTGATGACTTTGATGAAGTACCTCTTGCATCTTCCGAACCAATGGTTCATAACAATTCAGATGCCAATGAGCCAATAGAAATAGACGACGAAGAATCTCAACATTTTGTTGGCAATCTAATCGCGGCAGTTGAGTCGTATCCGGAAATATACGATACAAAACATGGCAATTATGGTGATGCTAAGAGAAGGAGTATCATTTGGGAAGCCATTTCCAATGAAATCAAAGAAAAATGTATGTAAAATGTTTGTGATATTTAATTGAAATTAAAAATTAGTATTTTTGTTTTTGTTTTAGCAACAAAATGTATGTTCTCTTGGATACAGCTTTGTTTGCGCTACGAATTTGAATTGATGCAAAGCAAAACCTCGTATCTGACGGTCAAAATGAAGTTTCTAGAAAAACACATCATAATGAAGTAATTTACAAACCTTTTCATTCTCATCGATCTTTTTTGATATTTTATTTCTTTTCTATTTTTCAAGTGATAAATCTCCCTTAAAACGCTCGATATGGCTAAAAGATGAATGGTGTGATCCACTTTATTCATGCAGCGAGCAACATTTGCTAATTGCAGCGATGATAACAAGCAAAAGAGTTCGACCCTACTTTGCCAACATAGACTGTCCCTTTGCAACGAATGACTTACTTAAGGTTCCATATTGGCATTTAATAGCTAAAGCAAGAGGTAGGTAAACAAAACAAAGCAGTTGAAAAGTAAACTTATTTTGTTTTACAATTTACAAAAATAGGTATAAAACCTTTGCAGTGTGAGATAACGTGGATTATTGTGCAGATGCTGTATTGTGAACTCTCTGAGTTTCGTCGCAATAATTGTCGTTTGCGTGACGAATGGGAATTAGAATCAATCATCACCAATCTACGGGACACCATTGTAAAGAACAGACCAAAGGGTCCTGAGCCAAAGAAGTCACTGCCATTGCCGGATAAAAGTAAACCCGTTGCCTCTTCGAATACTTTCGATGACATCGAAATGATAGAAGATGATGAATCACAGTTTGCGATTATGCCTTCGTCACCATCATCACCCCCGCCACCAGCAGCGCCAGTAGCAGCATCTGTACCAACACCACCTGCAGAACCTGCAGCGGCGCCACCACCTAAAAAGAATAATGAAGTCATATTTAAAATTCCGGGTAAAAATCCAGGCGACGAGGAGAGAGTTGTCCACTATGAACTTGATATTCCTTTGGCGGATTTACGCGAAAGTTTGGTCGTAGATATTAATTCAGTGCTGGAGAATGCACACCTTGTTATAATAACTCGATCTAAAATGGAATCGAAGATAAGTTTGTTTACATTGGAAAAGCGACATGAGCTTATTGGGGAGGTTATGGCCAGGCCGATCATTTTCAATGAACCCTGCAAGACCTCGAGGATTTCTCGGTTGTTTATGGGTGAAATCGCCAAGGATATTGGATATCCACGTAAATTCACATTAATTTAATTTAAAAACGAACCCTTTTTTAATCCTTCTTCCTATAACTTGGTTTGTCTTTTAGTTGAAGCGTGTTTAACATTCTGGGAGTTTATTACCGAAAAGTCACTATTTGTTGATTATGATCCTGCTTGGAAGAAAACTAAAGATTCCAAATGGATTCCAGCTCCATATCCAATATTTGATAAATTTCAAAAATATGTTGGTAAGTTAACATTTAACTCTTCTTTTCTTTTTAGTCTCAAATTAATTTACTTAAAATTGTATATTTTTAGAGTCGAAAAATTGGCCGGAGTATATTTCTGTTTTGGCAGATTTTATGCAAGAAATTGGAAATTTTCCACTCATCTATTCTGATTTGAAAATCAATTCAAGTTGGAATCGAAGACAGTGTTATGTTCGAGATATTGCTGAGGTTTGGGCTATTTTGGCAAGAAAGTTTGTCGTCTTAGGTATGTTAGTTGTTTTGAATTTTCTTCAGCCAAGACTTATACATCAACAAATTTTATATATAATTTCAGAAAACCACAAATTAATATGGGATAAATTTAAACAAATATTCCTGCTTTATATGTCCGAAATAGAATTGAGCATGTACAATCCCTGGCCACCATTTTGGGCGCCGGTGTTTGAAAAAATGAAATTTCTCTTCGATTACAAATATAATCCAAAGGATCCCATCTACTATGTTCTACGGTATAAGATCAACGAAGAAATAAGCCGGGTTCACCAAAATTCGGGTTCGAAATTGGGACAACTTGATGCAGTGACAAATGCAAAGATCATCTTCCGCTTGCTGAAGGAAAACGAATACTTGGAGGACTTCACGTGGGTCAATCGAGCTCGATTCATATCAAAAATGAAGTCCTTTCCGATGCTCTATGACATCAGTCATCCGTTGTTCGGAAATAAAGAAGCTAAGCTGGATGCATGGCAGGAGATGGCATTATTGTTCCATTGCACCGTGGGAGAGTGTCATTTGATATTCCAACATCTCATGAAGAGTTTCCTCATCTTCCGGGCCAGAGATCCCAATCAAGTGGCTCGAGTTAATGCTAAGTACTGGGAGAACATGACCTATATATATTCTTGTGCTGTTCCGAATGCAATTGATCCCAAATCCATACGAGGTCGTTCGTTTAGGTCGTCCTCGAATGGAAGCACAATTAAATTAGCCGAAGAATACCAAGCCGAGATCTCATTGGTCGATGCGAAGCCAAGGTTAATATTGAAAAATTTCGCTTCTGCAATCAATTCGCTGCCCGTACAATTGCAAACATCTGTGACGCAGCATTTAAAATATATTTTCTCGGAGTACACGCGTATTCAGAACGAAGAGATTATTGTTGATGTGTAATAAGTGGAGAGATGCTTTAACTTGTAGTTATGTAAAATTAAAATTAGATTTAGTAATGTTACTTATTATTAAAAATAAGTTTTACGTTTTTCGCATTTTAATGAAAATTAAAAAAAGACAATTTAAAATGTTTTGTTGATTTAACCTTCAAGATTACAAAGTTTTTATTGGGGATGACCTTTTTGTTTACAGTTAGTTGGGCTTTTAAAAGTCGAGTGTTCTACTTGTACTCGAAGTAAGGGTTTTTATTTAAAGTTATGAATCCGTCATTGAGATAGCTTTTTTTTTTATTATGTCTAAGTTTAAACGTCTTCTTTTTTTTAAGCAAAATGCTGGTTTTGAGATTCTTATAAATTATTTTACGTGCAGATAAACATATGAAGATGTATTATGTACATGAACATGCAATTCAGTTTTTATTTGTTATCATAATTTTAAGGATGTTTGGAAAAATCATTTCCTTTTAAGACGACAATCTTTTTTCTTAACACCGTCTAGTTTATAGTTTATTTTTCCTAAGAGCCTTAGCTCGAAAGTGAAATAAAGTTGAGGATTTTTCGATTTCAAAAAATATACTCTAGGTTTTCAACTCTAGAGTTTATCAACTTCTGTTTTTTTTCTACTTCCAAAAAATGAGAAAAGTGACAACCTAACTTTCTTGCAGATCTTGTTATTAATTCTCCATTAAATAAAATACTGTGTCCCGAAAAAAAACAAACAAACTTTGTAAAAAGCTGTATTACAAGCCTCGAATAAATTGGAAGCCTTATCACCGGACCCGTGCGTCGTAATAGATTCGTAAAAAATTTGCTACAATAAATCTTAAAATAGGAGTTCGTGAAAAGTGGTACCACTAGCCCCGAACGAATAGGAAGTTTGGCAGTTTTTTCTACGAACAGTTATTTTCATCGGAGTTCAATTGAAAACGAAAAAAAAAATATTTAGCGTGTGAAGATAAATTAAATAAAAATAAAATATATGAAAAGAAACATGTAAGTTTTACTATTGTTTTAATGTTAATGTGAAAGTGTTTACCTATATTTTTTATGTTTTTTTTGAAGGGCAAATAAAGTTATCACAAATAAAATCCGTTTCCAAGGCTTTTTGAAATGCCTAAAGAAAAAACTTGAAACTTTATATAGTGAAGTCCTTTTCGGAGGAATTAAAAACGGAGTTTAATAGCTTCTACTTACATTTTAAGGAACCCTCTAGTTTAGTTTTAACTTTTCTAAAATGCAATACAATTCTTTGGTGTGGGTAGATTGGAAGGCGTACATTAAGATTAAAATGGTTGAGAAAAAAAAGAATGCAAGGCTTCAGGTGTAAGTGTTATGAGACTGACTAAATTTAATAAGAGAAATATAAATTAGAAAAATCATCTAAGCCTTTAAAATGCAATAAACAATGTGAATTGGGCCAACTCGTGGGTGTGAGAAGTGTTTTACGGCGTCTTCCAACCACTAAGTATCCAACATATGATTTCTGAACCACTTTAAATAAAAATGCAACAAGAACGCTATCTCAAAACAGGGTTGGGTTCGATATACCGGTTTCTTAAAATCCCGCTTTTTTATAATCCCTTTTCTTATAATCTCATTTTTTATAATCCCCTAGTTGTTTGATTTTAAAAAAATCGCATATGTTTTTTTTGAAAATTTTGATCGGGGTTTTGAATAATTGGGATTTTAAAAGACGGGATTTCAAGGTATTTTATAAGACGGGATTTTAAAACTTTTTTTTTCGAGATTTTTTAAAAGTTGAATTTTAAAAATAATTTGTAGTGTAAAAAAATGTTCGGTTAATTAATACGAAAGACTATGATGGGAGTCTCTCGTATCAATTCTCCTTAGTCGATAAGCTATGAGCGTTACAAAATCCTCAAAGATTTTTCAGTTAAGTTCTAGACAGCCCATAAATCTTTTGCTCGCTTAATTTCTAAATATTGTTTTTTCAACCGGTTTGTCAATGTCAATTGGCTTCTTGACTTTCAACTTTTAAATTTATATCAACTTTAAATTTGGTCAACTGTAGAGTTTAAAGCGGGAAACAGGTTTAAACAGCACCGTCAAAACACATTGAAAACAGGACCGTCATTCGTCAACTTATATAATCAATAGTGAGCAGTGTGGTGTTTGTCATAGGAAAAAGCTGTCAGCAATTCCACAGCAAAATCAAATTCAGGACTTAGGTCTAACTTATACTTACTTACTGAAGGTGGCGCTACAGTGCAGTACTGTGTGAACGAGGGCCTCACCCACAAACTTCTCCATCTACCTCGGTTTCTAGCTAGATATCTCCAGTTTCGCACTCCAAGTTGGGTAAGGTCACTTTCCATTTGTTAGCGCCACCTGATTCGCGTTCTTCCTCTACTGCGCTGTCCTGTGGGTGTGGATTCGAAGACTTTCCGGGCCGAAGCATTGCTTTCCATGCGCTTTACGTGACCCAGCCATCTTAGTCGTTGGACTGTTACTTTTCTGGCTATGTCTACGTCGCTGTACAGCCCGTACATCTCGTCGTATCATCTTCTCCTCCACTCCCCTTTTATGTACGAAGAACTTTTCTCTCAAAAGGACCCAAGGTGCTTTAATCCACTTTTATCATAGTCCATGCTTTGCTACTAAATTGCTTTCTAATCCCAAAGAAGCAGCTGTTGTTGATTCAATCTGTTTCTCACTTCACTTAAAAAAAATTTAAAGAATGAAGAAAAGGGCTCTGAGATTCTTGAGAATTTTCTTAGTAAACAAGAAATATCTACATATGTATGTATACATATATGTATATAATATAATATAATAATATTTTAAGGGAAATTTTGAACATCATTCACGTTCTACTATCTTATATATGTAATTATGCTTTTCTTGTCAATGTCAGGCCATAATATTGTTAATACAACTAAATTTGTAAGACATTCCATTAAATAGCGACTTTTTGAATTCTACCGCTGAAACAATTTTTCCGTACCTATCGAACTTCTTGCAATGCTCATCAGCTTACGTTTAAGCACAATCTTTGACGTAGAGTATAGAGAGATATTCTTTTTGGAATGCTTTACCCAAATCAGTTTTTTCCTATTTTCCATTAAGGTGTAAGTTTTAAGACGAATTTTGAATTGTACCGGGATCTACCCTTCCCTATTTTCCTAACGCTCGCACTTAGTGTAAACATCATCCCATTGTAGTATTGTACCAATTTGTATTCGTTTCGTTCCTAGTTTTTATATGTACATATACATACATAATTTGTTAGCTTAAAAACTATTTTCAAATCAAAACAGATTTATAAATCGATTTTATTACATAGCATACTCAGATTATAGATTAGTTTCTACATTCACAATTGTTTCTGTGGATTTCAGTTCATTATGAAAAATCTAATATATAAAACTCTCCTTGCCATCCTCCTCTAAAACGGCTTAACCAATTTCGATGAAATTTTGTATATGCATTTGGTAAGTGTGAGAATAGGTTTAAGTCTATTTTTTATATTCCTTAGTGCTATTTTTTAATTGCATCAGCATCGTAGACGGTATTCAGAGACACTATCTACAATAAGGACACTGAATTGAATCGTGAGTAATACACCGTTTAAGTGTCAGCGATTGTTGCTCGCAATGTCCCACTAATGAACGAAAAACAAAGAACCATTTTTGACCATATCATGCTCGCAGTTTCGGCAGGGAAAGGTGGATTTTTTTCTTTGGAGGCACCAGGTGAACTGGCAAAACGTTCCTTATTTCGCTAATTCTTGCTAAAATACGATGGTATCGCATTGGCTGTTGCATATTCTTGCATTAGAGCAACTTTATTAGATGAAGGCAGAACAGCTCATTCAGTATTTAAACTGGCACTAAAAATAATTAAGACGAGGTGTGCAATAAAAAAAAAACCATCATCCATGGCCACACTGCTGAGACAGTGTAAAATTTTCATCTAGGATGAATGCACTATGGCACACAAACATTCGCTTGATACATTAAACAGGACATTGAAATATATCAAACAAAACGACAGACTATTTGGCGGAACTCTTTTCAGCTGATTTCAGACAAACACTTACTGTTATTCAACGCGTGCTTAAAATCATCGCCACTGTGTCGAAACGTTGAAGAAGTACAACTGCAAGTTAATATGCTTGTTCAAATGGTTTAAGATCCATCCCCTGAAACATTCTCAAAACAACTGCGGAAACGTTACTACAGATGGAACTGGATGCATAAAACTACTGGTCGATTTCTGCACGATTATTATTGACCAGGGAGGTCATTCCGTAAATCGTCAGACGATAATGTGTTAGTGTGTTAACAACATTGAAACCAACCTTTTCCTATTTTGTACAATCTCATTTCCTGGGGAATGCTGTGGACTTTTAAGTATTCCTCTAAGTATGCATTCTACCTAGGTATATATTATCTTCATAATTTATTTTTGAAACCGAGGAAGATGGGGCTGTCGATGGTGCTGCTGCTGCCAACGCCAATGCAACTGATAGAGTTGTTGCGGCTGTTAATGGTTTTGGACTTGGAGCACCAAAAGAAAGGCACTTCAATCCGGATAATGTCTTCCAAATTGTTGTCAGATCAATTATTTTATATTATTATTTTTTTCCTCATCCTCTGTAATTTTTACTTCTTCGAATGGCCCACCTCCGGTTTTTTGCATGGACAACAAATTTTGGCTCAGTTTTTTCTTAGCTCGATATTTGTATTCAGTCCGCATTAGGTACGTAAAAGGTTTATAAAATAAGTTATTACAATTATATTAACCTTCCTCCAACCAGCAATGTTTTTCATAGGTGAGCCATTCGAATTTAAAATTTTAGCCAATTCGGCCTACAACTTACTATAAGGTCCGCCTTCCCTTGTAAAGAATTAGGTTTATACTCATTGGCCAAGGAAGGATGCTTATCCATACATTTGATACATATTTGGATCTGATTTTGTTTCACTGACTTATGTATTTACAAAATTATATATTTAGATTTATCAATTTACAAACATATCAGCCGAAAAAACTAATATTCTGATACTAGAAGAAACAGTAACAATAAATATCACAAAGTAGTTAGCAGGTTTGATTGCATGACATTTTTTACAAATTTTCAAAATTTCTCATAGAGAAAAACCAAGTTTAATAACATTTTCAAGTTATAGAACAAGCGTTATCTTTCGTTGAGTTCATTTCAGTCATACTGAACGATCTTATACCAAAAACGATTGACGAGACGATAGCGATAAAGTTAAGTGAAGCAAATTATTGACGATATCGTTAATGATAATCGTTTTGATGATTATCGTGTCGGAAATTACGGAATGACTCCCCAGATATTTCCCGATGCACACAGACAATATACAATTCAAGAGTGGCTGGCAGAAAGAGCAATTTTAGCAGCAAAAAATATGGATTTCAAAGAATTAAATCTGAAGATACAGCATATGTTACCAGGAGACTTGGTGTCATACAAATCTTCATTTTATCTATAGTCCTTCCAACACTTTTGCAAAATGGACTTATTCCATTCTCACAACTGACGATTCTATTGATGCAGTTTATCATGGAACCGAAGCTGTAAATTATCCAACTGGATTTTGAACTCATTTGATTTACAAGGCATGTCACCGCATAATTTACAACTGGAGGTTGGATCTCCTGTAATTTTGATTCGTATACCACATCCTTACACACTTAAAATAAGTTATTTATTTCTATCAAAATATTCTCTAGAAATTACTTACATGACAAAACAACGTTTGTCGGGTCAGCTAGTAACTATATACACCACATCAAAAAATTGCACGTACAATTGAAAATAGATGGGTTTCCCTTAATCTATGAACTTCCTACCACAAATCTGAGCTTATTGACTTTGTGTGATAAAATTATAATGTAAAATA
Organism: Eupeodes corollae; assembly: GCF_945859685.1. Classification (NCBI taxonomy): domain Eukaryota; kingdom Metazoa; phylum Arthropoda; class Insecta; order Diptera; family Syrphidae; genus Eupeodes; species Eupeodes corollae. The sequence continues at coordinate 42,573,492 of NC_079148.1, forward strand.
GGAAATGCAACAAAACTGCAACATAAAAAGTTATGCTGAGATATCTTCAACTATTGGTAGACCACGGCCCACAGTTTAATATGTATTAAAAAATTATTTGAAAAATAAAAGCTTTGAAGCGGCCCCAAGAAGAGGTCGAAAAAAATACTAGATGCTCCTATGGAACGAAAAATTGAAAGAATGGTAAAGGCTGATCCCAAGTTAAGTGCTCCTAAAATAGCTGCTGACATTCAAGAAAATGATGGAATATCGCTTAACCCTCAAACTGTTCGGACGTTTCTCCATTCAAAGGGATACAAAAAAAATCAGTATAGTTCAAAAGCAAACGTTTCAAAACGCTTGAACTATGCGAATGCATATACGTTTCGAAACCAGGTGATTTTCGGAAGAATGTGTTATTCTTTGACAAGAGCAAGTTTAATGTCTTTGGGTCGGACGGTCGCCGATTTGGGGGGAGGAAACCAAACACAGCATTAAATAAATAAATAAATTGGGTGGCGTAACAGTCCGTTGTGAACCAGGGCCTAGTGACTTACAACTCGCAACCATTCCTGCTGTGCGAGTAATGTTGTCAGGAATGGAAGGGACCTACAATTTTAGGCCGAATCCGAACGGCTAATTTGAGAAAGCACTTTTTTATGACAAGAATTACTCTTGAAGGAATTGTCAATTCCTCGCAAGAGGCACAACACAGCATTAGGTGTGAAGAATTTTCAATCAACGCTTAAACATGGAGGCGGAAATGTTATAGTCTGGGGAGCTATGGGGTCCAATGGTGTTCGAAATTTACTTTTTATAGAAACAACATGGATAAAACAAATATTTACAAATTTTAAAAGGTAATTTGAATGCCAGCGCTTTAAAAATTGGCCTCAAAGACGACTTTTTACTTGTGCAAGACAACGATCCTAAACATTCATCAAGGCTTCTCTATAATGTTAAATCGCAATTGCCTCATCCTCCCCAATCCCCAGACCATTGAGCATCTTTGGGATTATTTAGGAAGAAAGGTCCGAGAATCAAAAATAAGTAATACAAACCAGCTAAAAGCCGTTATTGGAAGAATAGAACAAAATTTCGTCAGAAGTCACTTCAAAACTAATTCTCTCTATGAAGAATGGCCTTTAGGATGTTATAAAAGTGAAAGGTTATCATACTCGCTACTAAAACTTACATACATACATACATATATATAATCAAGTTTTTTATCACTGTACGTGCAATTTTTTCACCTTTAATTTCCTACTTTGCCTAATTTGTTGCATTTTTTTTCTTCATGAAGTTTGTACTAATTTATTTCGTTTTGTTTTTAATCTTCATATAATAAACAATACAAAAATTGAAAAAAGAATGGTTGAAAATCTGTTTTTATTTAAATACCTTAGCTATTATTTTGAAGTTTCACCTGTACGAACAATTTATTGATATAGTGTATATTGAATTCTGATTGTGTTACGAACATGAATCCCTAAGAATCTACAAGAAGGCACTAAGGAAATCCAAGAAGAAACTTCTGAAGCCTCTAGATAACGGAAAATTCTTTTAACTAATCCAGCTATGCCAAGCTGCTTGAAAAATATAGATTCAAGTAATAAATCGCTGAACTTACTATTGGACAATTTAAACCATAGGAGCTTTAAACCATTTAAAGCTGCAAGACCAGATGAAATAATACCAGCCGAATTACAAAAGACTTCTGATATAATTGCACCAATCCTTGAGGCAATTTTTACCAGCTGTCTTTACCTGGTCCATGTTCCCTCGGCATGGAGAGAAGTTAAAGTTGTTTTTATACCTAAAGCAGGTAAATGCTCCCAAGTCAATGCTAAAGATCTACGACCTATAAGTCTATCATCATTCCTTCTTAAGACCCTGGAAAGATTGATTGATATCCATTTAAGGACACGTATCGATACAAGACTTCTGTCTTCGTCTCAACATGCCCACTGTAAGGGTAAATCGGTGGAAACAGCGTTACACACTTTAGTACGCACCATCGAATATTCCTTGACATCGAAGGTGCCTTTAACAACGTGGACACATCTGCAATCCCATCTGCACTGACATCTCTAAATGTAGAGAGTTCGCTTCGGGAGTTAATTCATTTAATGCTCACTAGCAGAATAATTAACTCAAAACTGGGCAACTCCTCTAGTAGACGATTCGTTAGTAGAGGGACACCGCAAGGTGGTGTTCTATCCCCTTTAATTCTAAGGTACTTAGAATCAATTCCAAAGCACACAGACTACACCATCCCCCCACTACAATTCGACAGAAACTTCCAGATTTCTATACCTACCAGATCTTTTTGGGGAGATATGACATTCTTGCAGGATGAGTCAATCCATTTTTACACAGATGGGTCAAAAACCAAAGAAGGGGTTGGTGGAGGTGTGTACTCTGAACGACTGAAATTAAGTCTCTCATTCCGCCTTCCCAATCATTGTAGCGTGTTCCAGGCGGAACTTTTGGCGATAAAATAAGTCTTGTCTTGGCTCAAAAAAAACGTGATATCAACATCTGATATCCGTATTTTCTCTGACAGCCAGGCCACTATCAAATCTCTGTCTCTACTCTGACTCTGTCTCTACAAACTCTATAACAGTCCATAACTGTCGATCATCTCTAATGGAGATGGCGCAACAGTTTAATATTCACCTTTGCTGGGTGCCGGGCCACAGAGACATTGCAGGTAACTGTAAGGCAGATGAACTCGCCAGGAACGGTACAGTACAGCCCATCCTACCATGTTTGGCAAGTACTGGCATACCAATCGCTACTTGTAAACTGCTGCTAATGCAAGACGCTGTGAGGAGGGCAGGCACCAGGTGGAACAACATCACCATGTGTCAAGCCACAAAAAACATCTAGGCCAACACTGGATTTAAAACGTTCAAGGTGCTTGCTCTCTCTAAGCAGATCGCATATAAGCACGATAATAGGTGTCATAACCGGACATTGTCTAATAGGAAAGCACTCCACGAGACTAGGCGTATTCTCAAATGACTTTTGCAGAAGCTGTATGGACGAGGAAGAGGAAGAACGGTTCTTCATCTTCTCTGCACATGCCCTGCTCTAGCTCGAAAACGTAAGAATTACCTAGGAGGATTCTTCTTTAACGATCTACAATCAGCCTCTCACGTTTCGTAAGGGTCTCAAGCTGGTTCCATTGTGCTTAGGAGGAAGCCTCAAGATTCATGTGGTATCACAATGGGCCATTAAACTGGCCTAAGTGTGTCCGTTTCCATCTTGAACAGCCAATATAACCTAACCTAACCTACGAACATGAGTGAGAACACGCAAATGTTCTTAAAAATTTAAAAAATGTCCAAAAACTGAAAATTCTTGTTTTTTTAATTGGTCATTAAAATTATTAATTTTTTTAACTCGAGGTTCAAAAATATTGCGTAGACCTTTAAAACCTCTCCTATAAAAAGCACAGTGAAAAATTCATTTACAAAAAAAAAAGAAAAACCTGATACGAAACTCATAGTTTGTAACACTAACTTCCAGACTGTTAAATATCTGAAAGATTAAAAGATTCAAAAGAAAATGATGGTATTCGAAGTGAAATGATGATGTGGATTGGAGTGGAGTGGTGCGTGGTTGTCGGGTGTCTTTGTCGCTTATGTTGTATGGTGCACAGCGTTGGTGGTGGATGGTGGTGATGAACCCATCCGAACCGAATAATAAGCGCAGGCGTGTTTCAGCTCTGCATTGATTTTATTTCCTCTTATTTACTTTGACTGTGAAATGATGATGATGATGAGTGCCATAGTTTGTTTTTGTGATGATGAAAATGAGACTTGAGAGAATTGAAACGATGCAATTGGTCCATTGTTGGGTTTGTTGATGGAAATGGTGCACATACAAAATGGAAATTTCAGACTGGAAACCACCAATTGAGATGAAAAACAGTGATGTTGATGCCACACCCTATTCCAGCAGCACTGCAACGATTTTTGTTTAACTACATATATACCTAACTATGTACATTTATTCTTTGTTCATATATAAAATTAGCTTTAGCATGTATGTACATTGTACATAATATATAGTTTTCTTCCTTTTTGTATGGATAATATGTTTTTAGAACAGGTACTTATAAGGATCTTAAGGTTATTTAAAACTCATCGATACAGAAACATGTAAAAATAAATTCTTAAAGTGAAGTGAAAAGCGATTACTTGTAATTGGGAGTCATAACGAACACTTTAACGACGACATTTTTATTACTTTTTCAAATCAATTAGAAATTTTATAAATGGGAAAAAATTGTTTCGGAATTTTCTTCTATGAACAATAATTGAATTAATGGTACAAAATATGAAACATTTTTCAATGGCTTTACTTGAACTATTTTAACTTAAATTGTGTACAAGCGTTCTTAAATGAATCACTAATAGGCACGAGTACGATAACTTTGGCGACAAGATATAATAACGGTTTTTGGTAGAGGGGCTTAATACTAGCATTTTTGACTATAGGCGGGTTGTATATCTCCCCCCGTTTAGGCGGTAGAGGCAATTTAAAAAAATATGTACATTAAATGGAAACAAAATAATTAAAAAATAACGGTAATACTTACAATTAAGTTTTATACCTTTTTCTAAAGCCAACATTTTTGTCTTTTAGCTTGTTTTTAAATCAAGTCAGTTTTGAAAAAAATAGTTTTAAAGTCAAAATTTGTGCAAAAAAAAGTAAAAAAGAAGGGTTAAAGTGTAATTTTTCAATACTTCAAGATTAATTACCACTGTTTTTATTTCAGAATTTATTGCTCTTATTTGTTTTTGATCAAAAACTGAAAACTAGATGATTTTATGTCTTTCAGTTTTTGATAAAATTGAAAATAACCACAACTACTATTTTAATTTAATTTTTTTTTTGCTTGACTAGTCTTATTTTGATAGTAACAATGGTAGGTGCGAGTTTGGTTGTATGCAACAGTGAAATCTGTTATTGCTCTTATTTGTTTTTTATCAAAAACTGAAAACTGCAACCTCTCTGTTTCGATACACTACAGGATTTGGGGTGGGTGCAAGTTGAAGTGCGTGCAAGGTAAGGAGGGAGCAAGGTTCGGTGGGTGCAAGATTATTGATTGATGGAAAAGAAAATGTGGGTCTGCAACTAAAGCACTTCGACCCCCTCGACGTTAGCAGTGAACACCTAGAAGATGTGTTACCGCCAAAACAACCCCGGCTCTTGACCATCAATGACGAACTTAACGAACTCCACAGTGACACTAGTACGGACGATGAATTCACTGACGAGACTTACATACCTTCAACACATTGAAAATGTTTTTATTTTTTTATTAACCCCTGACTTACTTAAAGACTAACTGACTGGGACGCGAAATTCAATGCAATTCTACCTCCTCGTGGTGCATTTTGGGTTATGCTAAATGAATTGCTTTACTTGACTTTACGATGCAAGCAGTGAGTTACCTACAACCCCCTGCTTGGCTACACTATAGGATTTGGGGTGGTTGCAAGTATTGGAGTGCGTGCAAGATGAATATATCTTAATCCTTATTCGATTACTACTATCAAAATAAGCCTACGTTAATACTTAAACAAGGAAAAAGTAATTTAATTGAAATATTTTGTTTTTGTTATTTTCAATTTTCTCAAAAACTGAAAGACATAAAATCATCTAGTTTTCAGTTTTTGATCAAAAACAAATAAGAGCAATAAATTCTGAAATAAAAACAGTGGTAATTAATCTTGAAGTATTGAAAAATTACACTTTAACACTTTTTTTTGCACAAATTTTGACTTTAAAACTATTTTTTTTAAAAAAAACTATGCATAGTTTTGACTTGAGTTAAAAACAAGCTAATAAACAAAAATGTTGGCTTTAAAAAAGGTATAAAACTTAATTGTAAGTATTACCGTTATCTTTTAATTATTTTGTTTCCATTTAATGTACATATTTTTTTAAATTGCCCCTACCGCCTAAACGGGGGGAGATAGACCGTCCTCCCATAGTAAAAAATGCTTGTTTTTAATTGTCCATACAAATCCTTCATCAAACTTTGTCGCCAAAGTTATCGTACTCTAACCCACCAATATTCCCAAATTGGCTGCGTTCAATCTCAGACAGATAGGGTATCCGGATACCTTTTTGTTAGTGTCTTACGTGTAAAATAACAGCTGATCAAAAACAGCTGAGATGTCAAAAAAGGAATCTTAAGGTATCCAAGAATTTCTTCGGTATGTACATAGGTATCGTATCTGACGGAATCACTAATTCAACACATGGTTGAATTTCAAGAAACTTGAAAATTGATTTCAGCTTTTTGTATTTGTTGGTAAACAACAAGATACAAAATGTTAGTTGAAGTCGTATTTGAGGATGTTATGTACATAATAGACGATGAAGAAGCTATTTGCCTCCGAATTTCAGAAGGTAATTATGATCTATTTTTAACTTCCCATAGGAAGTTATTGTAATGGGTCCGATTTGTCAAATTGAAAATGTTGACATTTCTCGACGTTTCAAGGTCCCTAGAGTCGGAATAAAAGATTTTTAGAAAGATGTCTGTGCGTGCGTGTGTACGTACGTTCGTACGTCCGTACGCCCATACGTTCGAGCTGTTTTGTTCGTCCTCCATAGCTCAAGAACCAGAAGAGATATCAACTTCAAGTAAATTTTGTACAGAAAGCTTTATTTTTAAAATCTCTTGTCTGTTAAGAGAAAAAAATGTTTCATTTTTTCCCGCTGGGATGAGAACCTGTATATTTATTATCTGTGATAGCAGTTTGAAAAAAAGGTGAAACTTTTGGTTAACCCTAAATATCTTACGAACCAAAAACGCTAGAGACTTGAATCAAATTTTATATAATATATTGTAACGTGATACCAAACAGGTATATTTTTTGAAAAAAATCATATAATGGTTTTTTTTATGAATCAATAAAACTGGAAAAAAAAATTTGTCACCTCCAAAATTTTACGACTGAAGTATGATTTCATCTCTAAAACAATTTTGTGCAACGAAGAATAATGTTTTTGACATCTGATAAAATTTTGAGAAAAATTTAATTAACAAAGCTCGTAAAAATTGAATATCGATTCAAATATCTTTTCAAAAACTTAAAATTTAGGCTTCAATATTATTTTATCTTATAAGAAATATTGTTTTCAACATTTTGAAAAATGTTGAGAAAAATCGAATTGACAGTTTTTTTTACAAAAAATAAAAACCTAAAAAAAATGTATAAAAGTTGGTAAAAATTGATTTTCGGCTCAAATAGCTTTTCAAAAATTAAAAATATTGGCTTCAAACTTATTTTATTTCACAGAAAATATTGTTTTCAATATTCAGTAATTTATATATAAAAATCCAACAGTCCTTATTTTTATAAAAAAAAAAAATCTACAAAAAATGCTACACAAATTTAGTAAAAATTGATACGAGTACATATAGACAAACTTTTAAGCAAGACAAATCGACAGACGGGATGTTAAGTTATCAGTGTGAGTCGCATCCCAGCCTCTTTTTTAAACTTCAAAATTGCCTTATTTATTAAATTGTTACGCACCTATCAATTCATCATCGTCCGACGAATCAGTTGAATTATCCATTAAATGTTTTATTTTACAACAATTTTGACTTCGAAGCTTAAATGTTTCTCTGCTTTTTGTGAACGGCTGAAAGTTGTTTTTATTTTTTTGACAGCTATCTCAATACAGCTATCCAAGTCGTTCAACAAGGTATCTAAAAATCCACCTATCCAACACGAGATTGAACGCAGCCATTCTATTCTATTTAAATCCTAATTTTCTTTACTTAAAAGGATGCATCTAAACAATACTTAGCAGTGACAGTTCGTGAAAAATAAGACATAGCAAACAAACCTAAGTCCTTAGAACGGTTCTATTAATGTTGAATGTCAAAAAACAAGAAGTTACAGTCAGTATACTAATGTTTAAACACACCTGATAACGAACCATAAGAAAACAATACGTTAAGATCCCAAATACAAAATGCTGCATAAGAAAAATGTTTATAAATTATAATTTTAAAAGTACAAAATTTCCATTTTTGTTGCGATACAACGAAAACTGTTCGATATATGTAACAACATTTTACTTGTTGTAGGCTATATCGCTAAAAACGATATTGAGTTAGTATACAATTTCTATTTAAATCTAAATAGACCTAAAGATTATAGTTCACAAGAACCGATATTTTGTTTAAAATTTTGCAACATTATAGTTTGAAAAACTCTCAACCATTCCTATGTGCGAGTAATGTTCTCAGGAATGGAAAGGGCCTACAGTTTTAAGTCAATTATGAAAGGAATTTTGGAGAATTTAAAACTAAAATTAAAATTAAAACTTTGCAAATATAATGTTTGTACGTTTGTAAAAAAAACTACATTGAATTTTCAAAAAGCACGGCATCTCTCCCACAATTACCCTTTGGCCTATAGTTTCAGCCTTTATTCGTTACGTTTCATGATTTTGGCGTTTAGAATGTTAGCATAATAGGGCAGATTACCTACTACCAAAATCTTACTTAAAATTTAGATCTTTTAGAACTATTTTAAGTTTAAAAAAATTATACATTAAAGTTTTAGTTTAGTGATACCGATTTCCCTGTCGGCCATTTTAATTATTGACATCTCTGCCATGAATTTAATGTGCTTGTCATTTGGAAACAAAATAATAAATTCAAACACAAATATTAAAGCATTAAATGTCAACTTAAAAAAGTAGTACAAAACAACAAAGTGTTGTTGCACAAAATGGCGTAACCCACACAATTTAAAAAAAAAAGTTTCTGAGATATAAGTTCAACCAAAAGATGCCTCCGTCAAAGTGACATTAAGAAGTCTGTGTGAAATTTTTGCGTATGCAAAACTAAACTATCGAAAACGATTAGTCAACTTTATGGCTCACTTTCACCAATCCCAAAGGAGAAGTATTGAACGCCAACAAATATGTACATACTTGCGTCAGTCCTTAAGTTTATAAAAGATGTCAGATCACATTAATTGCGTTTGCTCTATGTATGAACCTCCTTTTGACAGATATTATTCTATGTCTAGTTTCAGTTGACGTGTAAAAGTTTTTGACTCAATTGATTTCTAACATGACGCAAACCTCAGGATCTAATTTTCAAATGAAATGGTTTTTTTTTAACTTATTTACCGGCTTTTATTTATCCATTTCTGATCGTATTTACTAGCCGTTGGCCTTATTTCAAATTCAAATAACCGTCATCTGTCACTCTGCTCCCCGAAAAATATATGCCAGCAAATGTTAGAAATTTATTTTTTATTTTCTACCTTAAAATAACGGTAAATATGTTGTAAATAATTATTTCCCCTTTCCCTTTAAGAAGAACATCTCTCTATTTTATCAATTTATTTGCTATGGATTTATGAAAGCATTTTAAAGACAATTATTAACCTTTATTTTTTTAAGTTGAGGTGTGGTCGTGATGGTTATAAATCTCAAAATATCAATACGTGACTTGTAAAATTTAATATTTTTGTTATTCTTCAATCGAATCAACACTAGAAACCATTTAAATTTAGAAAAGATGTGACACTTTGAATTTCGCCTCTGTTCATCACAATTTAAAGCCTATTCTTTTTTGTATGGTGAAGGTAGGCCTATAGGTATAAAGTATGACTTGATGATGTCGAATTCAATTTGTCATAATTTTATGTGTCATTTGTTGGTACTTCTTGGAGCGTTCGAAAAGTAAGCACTGCTCCATTGTAAAGATAGGTATAGGTATATAGAGAAAGTTCCAGACAAACGAAGAGAAAAAAAATTACATTTCAACAACTGACGATCATCATCAATCGATCTACCTATGTACATAAACGTTAACAATCTTAGCGTGCGCATTCCTTTTTGGCACTTCGAATCAATCCGTTGACCGTTCAAGATGGTCATCCGTCTAAAATGGTGGTTCGAGCCGTTGTATGTAAGTATAGATGTATAGAAAATTTCTTCACCTATCTTCCGGAGGCTAACGTTGCAAAGACGACACTCTCCCCATATCAAGTGCCCACCAATGTGGCGGCCATCAGAGCTATAACAGCTCTGCGCAGCGCAGCACACTGTGGTAACATCCAACAGAAAATATAAGACTATAGGTAGGTACACTTTGTACACACTTCTGCTTCTGGATGGGGCAGCCGCAGCCACTGCCACTGCCACAGCTACAGCCACAGCTACAGCAGGCTGGGCTCTGATGGTTTATTGTGTATTGGTTAGGTTAGCTAAAGATGGAACAATGTGTATATAGATACCTACAGACGACATTCCAAAGTATCGCCATCGAGCTCCTCTGTGCTAAGCCCAGAAGATCTCCTCGATGGCTTCCTCATTTCATCTTCGATTGCTCACGTTCGCTGGTACTTAATAAAAATTCAATAATCACAGAGGTTCATTGGAATTCTTAGAACGATCTTGCGGTTGTCTTGAATGACGGATGGCAAGCAAAGTGAGTGAGAGCGAGAGCGACAGAGGGAAAAGTAAATTTTCAATTTTTGTATCAAGTCCCAATCCCAAACGCTAACACTAACTCTAACTCTAACTCTAACGCAAAAGGCTTTGACTTGAAGAGACAACTACGACAGCCCAGCACAGCGCAGCATAGTGCAGCGCACGAGAAGAACCATCGGAGGTAAATAAATCCCGAACCCGAACTCGAACTCAATATGTGCAGTGAGCTGCTTCGAGTCGAGCTCGAGATACATTTGATGGATACTTACTTATAAACCTATCTAACAAAACAACACAGAGTTGCAGATAGATAGTTTTGTTGGATCTGGATGCCAGTAGGTACTCGCCTCCGTGTCGAAGCAGCATAATGTGCTCGACCGACCAGCGTTAAGTATAACTATAGGTACAAAAATCATATAGGTACTCGGAGGTACAATGATGGTGCGTGATGGTTGGTGTGGTGGAGACTCTTAGATACTCTGTGACTATTATATACAACGTGATCCACCATTGGACTTTGGCGGATATAGCCGTTGACAATGATGATCGTTAAAATCGGAGGGGCATTAAAACAGTAAAATTATTATTTTATGCAGAAATGATTATTATCACTTAAGTTATTTCCTCATCGTTATTAATGGCAGTTAAAGAAATTTGTCATTCTGTTCTTAAATTTGAAAAAAGAGCCGCACATAAAATACATATGCTGCAGGGTTAACGAACTATCTGAAGTTGGAGTGTTGGAAATAATGATACAACAATTTCAATCGTCTATAGAATAAATTCTATCATAAAGGGTCATGGCTTGACCTTTCTTTAGGATGAAAATTAATGGAAGAAGCTATTAAGTTTTTAAAAATGTTTGTCTGAGATAGTCTTGAAGTGCTGCCAAGCCTCGAAACTGTTATAAGTACAAGAGTGCTCAACTAGATTCAAGGGAGGATCCAGTCTTTTGATCAGAAAGGGTCATAAACTAACCATAAAAAAGAATGTTTGTACCTACTTTAGCGCCTAAAAGTTTTACATAATTTTACTTATATTTGAATTTAAACCCACAATAATCTTATAACAGGTGTTTTTTTTTTGGAAGTAGGGTTGGTATTTTGATTTATGTTCATTTCCGTTTGCTATTTTATAAAAAAAAATGATTACCAAAATAATCGTTCGGTTTGCGCGACATCAAATAATTAATTTACTCAAGAAAACTTTTGGTAAGTTCGCAATAACATATCCTGAGCCCTTAACGAATGTGAGCGTGTCCGAAAAGTCCGGTGATTTAATGCCGCTGGATAATGTTTTGTGGGGTTATGTCAGGTTACTTTAATCTGAACATATGCTCGAAACGATTATCGTCTTGGAAGACGGAAAAAAGTGGTCCAAGCCTCTTAGCGGCCACTTGCCCGAAATGATTTTTAAAACACAACGGCTAAACCTTATCTTTGTAAGAAAGCTGAATTCTTGGTCGGTAGTATCCGTGGCATGATGGTTAGTGCGTTGGACTGTCATGCAAGGGGTCTTGGGTTCAATCCATTCCTGACGACACTGCCCATAATCTCGTAAAGGCCCTAATTAACATTTTCACTATTTCGAGATAATGATGAAAACACTAAATCGTTAACCGCGACCTGAAGGTAAAAAGTGAAAAATACCAAAAAATATTTTTCTTAAAGCTTTTTTATTGCTTTATTTTTTGGAATAGTTTTAAACTCAAAATTTGTATGCATTTGGAAAACAAGGTAGATAGGGCTTCTTAGCTTTGGACGAAAAAAAAAATAAAGGCCCTATGTACAACAATTTACTTTATACTTTATTAAAAATCCTTAATAAAACATGAAATAAGAATTTAAATTAAATTAATTTATTTCAAATATTTTATTAATGAGTTATGACACACAAATTTAAAGTCATTATTAAAATAAAATTTAAAAAATTCATATTTTTATATTTTTATATTCAGTTTTAATTCAAAAAGCGTAAACAAAAAAATACTGCTGATCTGGAACTTATTTCTCCCTGCAATTAATAATTGTTATATTGTTTTATTGTTTTACATTTTTATTTATTCGTTTAAATTACCTCAATCCAGAGTTGGTTCAACTTCGGTCAATGGAAGATTATTCCAAAAATGTTTGCGGTTTTCAGGAAACAAAGAAAACAAATTTTTTTCAATTTCATTTTTTCGTTCGATGGCAATTCCTCTTGGTTGAGAACGAACGACTGAAGCCGGCCTATAAAATCCTGACTTCATATATTTATTTTTTAGAAAATTAAGTGTTATGAAATCCGACTCAAAGGATAATTTGTAGAACAAATGTTTGCTTCCTCTCTCTACTTTTATGCATGCTATATCGTGTAAATACGGTCTTGGTGTGGATTTGTTTATTTTGTATAAGGACGAGCAATCGGGCCAGTCGTAAAAATCCGATACAGACATTTGCTTAACGTAAACCTTTGAAGAGTTTGCATCTTGAACACAATCGAAGAAATCCTGGAAATCGTATAGTTTTCCCTTCCGTTTCATAGAGAGTTCAACCTGATGGTGAAAGCTGTCAGCAGACATAAACGAGTGACCAGGTTCAAAAAAGTTTAGTGTTATTGATGTAGCAGATATCTCATCTGAATTGATAATCATTACAAGACATGAAAATAATGCCCAATTTTTATTTTGAGCCGCGCAATTATCAACCCATACACTTAAGTGTAATTTATCCCGATGGTGCAAAAAGAAAGCGTTAAAAGTGCTTATAATGTCTTCTTTCTTTCGTCCGGAAGTACCCTCATGCCAAATTGCAGCAAATGGGATTTCTTTGCTTTTTTCTCCAAGTGGCACAAAACTTTCGTTAAAAGCTATAATGCGCTTCGAAAAGATGACAGCCTTAAAACCTTCCAACCGCGGTAGCATAATCACTTTTTGCAAATCAACAGACACAACAAGTGTATCCGGAGCTATTTCATTGGAATCGAGTTTGCTGTGTTTTTGATACTCTGCTCTTGTTAATTTGACTCGGTCATTGTGATTTTCCCAATCTTTACAAATATCACAGACTTGTTCGTCGCTGATCTGTATATCCACGTTTTTGTTCACATGCTTGCTAGCCATATGCAGTTTGTGGCTTTCACATTGCTCACATTCCTCATGTCCAAGCGACGCAAACGAGATATTCATTTCACGCACGATCTTACAAAAATTTTGGTACGAAGTTCGAATTTCGGGATGGCTGTTGATAAGTTCATCGTGCATACCTTTCCTGGTTAAGTCACTTGGAAGATAATGGCGTAGAGGAGCGTGCTCTCGACGATAGTGAGAAATCGTTGGATTGTAAGCCTCAATAAACTCTTTTATTTTTTGTGTGTCCAATCTAGGATGCGAACGACCACATCGTCCACGTTTATCATTAAGGGGTGCCAATGAATTTTGAGGAGTTGTCCTAATTACGTCATAAACTACACTGTTGTTTTCCTTGGAAAAACCTAAGGTAGTAAGGTAGAAGGCTTTGCAAACAGCACAGATATTACCCTGTTCATTTTTCAAAAAATAGAAAAAGCTAAATTTTCTCCTTGACGATAACTTATCTTTTTTTGTATTACGAGCAGTATTTTGTTTGCGTGTTGAATTTAATATAAAATGTCGCCTTTCAAGCCAATCTAAAGACCAAAACTGAGTATTTATTTCAATTCTCCTACCTTCAGAAATATTTGAAATGCATTTTTTAATACATTTTTTTCCACACGGTAGTCGAACTGGATGTTTTTTTTAATCTTTTTCTCTTCTTTTACTTTGTTTTTCTTTAGCTGACAGCCCTTTTCTCTTCCGTTTCAATCTTCCGCCATCATCGTTGGACTCCGCAGCCTGTCCTGGGTTGATTTCTTCCACTTCTTCAATATTTAATGTTACAATTTCTTCTTGATTCACTCCGTTTGTCTCTGTACCACCAGCAGTAACAAGGACATTTTCATTTTCTGAATCACTACTATTTTCGGGAACATAATCAGGATCCACTTCAACCGAATTTTTGTTATTTTTATTTTCATTTCTTAATTCTGTTTTCATTAATTCGATTTTTTTCTGTGATTAATATTTAAAGCTAAATTAACAAGCATTCTTGACCGGTTCATGTTTAATCACTTATTGTAAAAAATATAAAATATGTAGATAAATTAAAAAAACGCGAAGTTACCGCTTCAAAAGTTTCAACAGACTATATAAATGCCTAATAAAGCCCTCTGCTAAAAACAAAACTCAACATTCGTTAAAGAGTTAAACAGGACCAAGCACGAAACGAGGTTACGACCTTTACGTATCAAAAATATCATTCAACTGAAGGCCAATAACGCACTCTCCAACAAACTCAAATTCTAAATTCGTAAAAAAAACTCGACAAGATTCAACACGTTACGAGGTTACAACCTTTTACATAAAAAATTGCAGCCAGAAAAAAAGCCCTAACTACAAAAATTCTAGCATCAAAATTTATAAAAAGCCCTAACTGCCACATAGGGCTTTTTAAAAAAGAACATGAATATGCTTTCTCTATGCAGTGTATTATAAAAGGCCCTATGTGGCAGTTAGGGCTTTTTATAAATTTTGATGCACATGATTTGTAGTTAGGGCTTCTAGAAATTGTGTTTTTCTGGCTTATTTGAAGATCTAAGGTTAAGAAATGAATGTAGAAAAATCGGAGACAATGCCCTAACTCCAAATATGCAAAAAACTCAAAATCGGAAATTTTGTAGATAGGGCCTTTACGAGATTATGGGCAGGACAGTACTCACACACAGGAATGGTTGCGAGTTGTAAGTCACTAGGACCTGGTTCACAACGGACTGTTGTGTCACCCAACTTAATTTAATTTAATTTAATTTAAATTCTTGGTCGTAGTATTTAGTTTCTTCTTGAAAAGCAAACGTCTGAAAAAAACCTTTAAATATGTACCACTTTAAAAATCTAAACGTTGTCAGTCTTAGTTGTTCTTATAAAATGTTGTGCATCAAGACATGGTCTAAATAGTTAAAAAAAAACATCCAACTTATAAAAGCATTATAATGTTGTTTTAAAATGATAAATTGAAGTGCAACAACTAATATTTTGGGGCCTACTTTTTTCATAAAAGGTTGCACATCCTGATCTAATTTAAAGGGCATTTTTAAAAAATCAAGAAAGTTTTGTATGCTGGATACACACAAATATGCTTCATTAATAAACGTACTGTTGAAATTTAGACAAAAACAAATAAAGGTGCACACAAATATTCTGATTGGAGCAATGACTTCTCAAGGCTTAAATTTAAGCAAAAATATCGTGTGGCGGCAGAAGTGTTTGTACTTAAGATCCAAAGGTTTTAAAACAACATTTTAGATGTAGGATAGGTCTAACGCATTGTAAGAAAATAAACTTTAAAAGTAAATTTCTTCAGTTTATTATCAGAGATTATTGTTTTGTATGTGAAGTATTCTATAATTTGTTCACGTACACATTTTGAAAACACTTTTCAGGTCATTACACAATGTAAGCTGTATTTTTCACTTTCCTACTTACTTTCATTGTTAAAAAAAAAAACTCTATAAATTGTATGATTTAGGTAGTCTTGAACACTAGAGCACTCTGAAAGAATAAGAAACTCCTAGAAACCAACAAGAAACGATCGGGTATGGTCCTAGCCTCCTACAAAAAATCTCTCCATCTATCCTGATCGTGAACTGATTCCATAAGCAGCTCTCCTCCATAAGGATGATCTGGCACGCTCTCATTTACCACATAATGTACAACAAATGACACTTCGATCGGTGTTAACAGACCCACCGGAGCTTAATAAAACTTAATTTTTGTCTCAATATCTGCTTCGAGATTAAATTAAAATTTTGACAATTCGGAAAATCAACTTTTGTCCTGCTGTTTTAACAGCTGTCATTTTTGTGTGCAAATATTTGGTAAATGATTTTGGA
Organism: Eupeodes corollae; assembly: GCF_945859685.1. NCBI lineage: Eukaryota > Metazoa > Arthropoda > Insecta > Diptera > Syrphidae > Eupeodes > Eupeodes corollae. The sequence continues at coordinate 42,589,908 of NC_079148.1, forward strand.
GTGATTTTTTCACTCAGATAAATTCGATTTTCACTTCCAAAAAATGTAAAAAAAAATCATTAAATGTATAGATGCTTCTCTTCTTCTACTTTGCTGTCAAAGGGCTTAATTATCTTAAAATTTAGCTGACTTCTAATAGCTTCAGATAAGACATATTTTTCTTTTAAATACAACTAAAATTATTTACCAATTCCTCAGAAGGTATAGAAAAGTTTGGTATTGAATCGCAAATCTTGGACATTTCAGTAACAAGCTAAAACCATCATTCCATTCGCGCTCCATTTCCGCCAAAATGTACGAGTAATTTTCCTTTATTTATTTTATGATCTTCTGTTGCTGTAAGTTAATAGGAACTGAAAGTCATGTTGTTCCAATAGGATGCGGATCAACCACAAATTTAGAGGGACCAATTTTGAGGGTAGCCAACGGTTTCGATTTGACAATATTTAAAGGGTCTACAATTGCAACAACACGTAACTTCTTGCAATGTTATAAAGGGCCATCTTTTAAGCCACATTTCACTAGACCTTTGTTTGTTAAATTTATAGGGTCATCTTTGTTCATATTCTATAACGACTTTGTTGTACGTCCTCAATTAAAAATTTGTCGTGCCAGACCTTATTTTTTCAGTTTGAATAAAAAGTGTTATGACAATAAAAAAAAAGAAATAGCCTAGTAATTTGGAGGAAGAAAATTGGGTATACCTACATGAAATGTCTTCTAGAACACTTAAAATAACCATAAGACATTATTATAAGGAACCTTATCACTCCTTCTCCTTGGCTATAAAATGCATATAATACTCTTTGTCCTATTGTTCACCGCATCATTTCTTCCTTGATGATGGTATGGTAGAGCGTCAAGGTACCTACCTATAGAAGTACCTACCTTACCAGATGACAAATTTACTGAACCGTTAAGAACACAGACCCTATTCGGAAGTCATCATTAACATCAATCCACTCCACTGAAGATGGCAAAAGGTAAAGGTACAAGAAAACGTGTTTCGTATCTCTATCTATTCATTCTGATATATAGCCCACATCATCTCAAGGAAGCGAACGGAAAAAAAATACATTACGAGATGCACCGACGCAGCCTGGAATCAACTGAATCGCTCAACCGAATTCATCAGATGCACATGGGGAGTATCTGCTATGGCAACGGCTACACCGCACCGATACCATTGCCGCCGCCGGGATCGGTTAAGCCGGTATTTAGTATACAGGCACAGTCAAGACCGGCATGCAGTATTGAACCGAAAAGTCAATTGTGAAACAATGAACGCGCATCTCAACGGTCAAACAACAGAAAATGCCACTTGCTCTGACAAGAGAAATAAGACCAAGAAGATAGTTTTATAGGAGGGAAACCCTCCTAAGCAGAGCCGCGAACTGACAGATAACAAACAAAAAAAAGAAGAGAAACCCATCTTGAAGTTGGAGAAGAAGTAAAAATAATAAAGGTTGAAGAATTGTTACAAATGTCATGTGGGCACGTGTTCCTTCATGCGAAGTAGATACATTGAGTTTTTCAGTTTGCGCGCCAAGAATAAAAAGACAAGATGATGTGCATTTTGTGGATATTGCGTGGTCTTTTTCTCCGGGGTGCATCCAACTGGAGAGAAGTTTACCCTTGGTTCCTTAAGAGGTTTTGTTTTTTTTCTTTGGTCAGATTAAAGAATAATAAGGACAAGAGGTAGTACCTAAGCCTTGTTCTGGTAGAAAAAGACGTTACTTTAAATTCATTTGAAAATTGTGTCTCTTTTGCTAAATTTTGAGCCTCAACGGCTGGACCGATATTCATCAAATCTACTCGAGTCAAGTACGGAATTTAGGTCTGTTTGATTCACTGTCAGGGGATGAAACAATTAACTTTGGAGACTTACTTGAATTGACTTGCAACTTAAGTACACTGAACATGCATTTTTCTAATAGGAGAAGAATAAGAAGTAGCTTAAGCTAAATGATTGGCTTTAGAAGATGCTAAAAATTTAATGACCAGATCTTTATTCATGTTTCAATATTTGTAAAATTAAAATTGTGTAAAATATAAATAATTCAAGGAGAACATTGTAACAATGAGCTCAAATATGATTTAAAATTAAATCTTGAAACAAGTATTCGAAATCATTATAATTCGCTGTCCATAGTTTGTAGAGTGGGGAAGTTCAAAAATTAATATTCCGATTCTTAATCGCCGACTTGGTGAATAAGTAATAATAAAGAGCAAAAACTACAATCAATCCTGTTGCTAAGAAAATCGAGGACAAATAAAACATTGTTTTCGAACATTCTTCGTTTTGTACTTTCAAGAGCCTGTATACCTAACACCAATACTTGATAATGAAATAAAATAACAAATATCGTCAACAGTGGTAACTAACTAACTTCTATAATGTTTAAACCTTCTCGAAAAAAGCTTCACTCGACTTGGTCATTATCAAGGAGAATAGTCCAGTTAAATTTGGCCAAACATTAAGTTTGACAAACACCTCCAGAGATTTGTTCCTTAACAGTGTTTTTTTTTTTTATTCGTAATTCAAGAAATACAAATTATGCGTGATGATGAAATTATGTCATTTCAAAATGATTTGAATTCAGCAGTGGTATCTGCTTGAAAACGAATTAATAGTTGAATCATCATTTGCAGTAGTACACACGAAGTAGTAGTCACGAAATGTGACTAATAACTTATCATCTCAGCCTTTGACACCTCAATGTCTATAGCCAACTCACTAGGGAGTTCTCATTCATTTGCCAATAGGCTAATAAATGGAGTTAATAAACAAATATGTACTTACTTTACGCTGATCCTTTTTCTGAACCAGCTCTTTAAATCAGCGTAGTACCGGTCTCATTATGGTTAGTGCGTTGGACTGTCACGAAAGACGTCTTGGGTTCGATCCCTGCCAATGCCATGAACGTTTTTTTTTTCACGGGTACTGCCTCTTGCGAGGAATTGCCAAATTCTAATAAAAGGAATTCTTTTCATGAAAAGTGATTTCTGAAATTAGCCATTCGAATTCGGCAACAGTACTTGTACCTACACAGGAATGGTTGATAATTGTAAGTCACTAGGCCCTAGTTCTGTTGAGCCACCCAATTTGTTTTTATTATTCATTAAGTCAGCACGAGCCTCAAACCCCAACATAAATTCAAGATGCAATCTAATTTTTCGATCTTAGAAATCTTCGATCTTTTTAACCAAAAAAAAAAAAAAGAAACAGTTCGACAACGCAACGTCACAAAACAAAACGGAACAAAAACCTAAAATCATCTGCCAGCTTGTGGTTATAAACTGTCGATTTCGAAACAACAACCAAAGCGAGCATCATCATCATCTTGATCTTGTTGCATGTTTGATGTTTCTTCTTAGCTTCATTACGTTTTACGTCTTCATGGCTCATGGGGTAAATGTATCTTTGTTAACGAAACAACAACAACAACAAAACTAAAACCAAAACAGAGAATACCGCGCGCAGTGCAGGTCGCTGAATAATTGTGAGGGTAGGTAAAGGTATAAGAAGTCTAAATGAGCACCAGACGTTGCGTTGAGCCAAGCCCCAAAAACAGACCCTACTGATGTACCTTTAGATGGACACAGCCACAAGCGGACAACAGTTGCATTGGGTAATTACAGACACGACTCGTGCGCTGATGTTGGCTTCACTTTTTTTTTCTTAGTTTTTTATCCCGAGAGATCTTCTTCTTTGTTGCGCGGATGATGGTGATAATCGAATGCAGATGCAACATTGCTGCTGCTGTTGCTTTTGCTGATGTCCAGCGCAGCGCCGCCGACACCACCGCCGCTGCGCTGCAGCAATAACTCCAATTTGTTGAGGGCTACCCTTCGTATTATATTGGCTTCCCCTAAACGCACAATAAAGGGATGGTTTTTTGGTTGTTACGTTAGCCTCCTCGATGGTTGCATTATCTCAACTTGGATACCAACTATAGAGCATTTACAGAAAAACAGCACGTGCCCTCTCGTCTTGGTCAGATTTTTTTTTCGGTAGGTAAGGTATAATGTTTGAACGTCCGCGCCTTAACGAAAGCTGGAAAAGTATAGTTGCATTCAAAGGAACACCTGCCTCCCGCAAGGATCTCAATCTAATAAATAATTTCGGTTTCAGGATCGCCGTATGTTTCGGTTGAGTGGTTGTGTTTATTTTTTGTTGTTGTTATCCAACGTTGTCGGCTTCGACTTCCACTTCGACTTCGGCTTGTGCCGTTCATTTATTCTTTACTCTGGATTAAAGTCGATGATAAATGTGCATCAGCGAGGTCGATGCACCTTTTGACGAGGGTGTAGGTTTATATACGTTATTAGTTAAAGTTGTTATTTGAATTTGATTAGAAATCAAAATATTTTGTGTTTGTTTTATTTTTATCAAGATTGTTTGCAGTGATATTATCGCTCGAAGAAAATTACCTAAAGATGAGCATTTGTATATAAAGGTCAATAGATCTGTTGATTTAGCCTAAGGATAAGATAAAAATTACCAAAAAATTACTTCCACAGAATACTCGTCTGCTGATGACTCTATTTTACATTATTATACCCAGAACAGAATTAAATGTACCACATCGCTAAAACAATCGCTAAAGCCTGAATATTCTGGCAAAATCGAATTCAGAGATCGACATATACAGTGGCTCAAATTCTTTATGAAAATGTGTGGACAGTGTAGAAATTCATCATTTATATTATTAAAATCTTAATTAAAATACAAAAATATTAAAATTTAACAAAAAAACTAAACAAGTCAACTATTTCGTCTCCCACACATAATGGGGCTTTTCCCGTCAAGTGATAGGATAAAGTTTTCTTCTTTCTCATTTTCTTTTTTTTAAGTTTTTCAATAAACGTTAAAATTCCCCAAAAGAAAAACATCGGTTGAAATTTAAAAATTAGTTATTTATAAAGCACAGTCATGATCAAAAATCAGTTAGCGAAATACATATTTAAAATTGTTAAACCGAGAAAACAATTTCTTCAACAGTTCAATACATAATTTCACGTTAAAAAAATGAAAGTAGGATCCTTAATTTAAGCAGGATAGGACATGGGAATAAGTTTACTACATACGAGGAAAAGCTACCATAGTTGAGAATCAAAAGAAAAATCCTTTCCTATCCTCGGAATTTCTGAAGGTTTTTTTTGAAGAAGAGCAGGACAAGGAAGTGAGCAGTGAAACTATCCGAAGAGTTCTGCGGAAACACGATTTGAATGGTCACGTAGAATGCACGCTGCTCTGTCAAGGTCGGAAAACATCTTACAGACGCATTTGATGTCAAAATAGACAAGGCGATGCACTGTCATGCGACTTCTTCAATATCCTTCTGGAAAAAATTGTGCAAAACTCAACCGTCAACACTAGAGGCACAATCTTCCAAAGGTCCATCTAATTCACATAATTGGAAGATCAAAGCTTGATATCAGTGGAGCGTTTTTGAGCATTGCGACGGATGCAAAGAAAATGGGTTTAGTGGTCAATGAGGGCAAGACCAAGTATATGCTGTCCTCAAGAAAGGACATTGAACAACGACGTCTTGTTGATGACTAAGTCTACCTAGGCACCGCTATAAACTGAGATAACGACACCAGCGCTGAAATCTAACGAAGAATAACTCTTGAAAATCGCTGCTTCTTTGAACTTAAAAGGCAATTGAGTAGTAAAGTCCTCTCTCGAGCGTCTAAAGACACTCATCATCCCGGTTCTCATTTATGGCGCATGGACCCTGTGAAAGAAAGATGAGAGTGTCTTAGGATGTTTCGAGAGAAAAATTGTTCGGGTGATTTTTGGTCCCGTATGCATAGATGTAGAATGGAGGAGAAGCTATAACGACGAACTGTACGGGCTGTACAGCGACACTGACCTAGTTACCAGAATTAAAGTCCAACGACTTAGATGGCTAGTTCATGTGGACCGAATGGACATCAACTGGGACACCGGATTGGCCAAACAAAGAATGGCAGAAAATACTAGCAGAAGTTTGTTCAAAACTGTTATCTTCAATGTTTCAACGCCTTGAGGTGGTAATTAAATCAAATTGATACTCCACAAAATATTGATTACAATGTGTCCAATTATTTGTGGACGTGAACTCGATTTTTTTTTGAACAGGTTTAACAAATGTTGGTTTTCTTTACTTAAAATAAATATGAATTCTAATTACAATTCTAATTAAATATGATGTTTAATTTTTATACACCACTCATTCATATTCTTAGAGAAATTGCACTTCCGAAATTTTCCTTTTTTATGTCCGATTAGTCGTGGGAGCCACTCCACATTCTTGCATCATATAGTCACATCTATTACAGAATCCGATGTTGAAATGCGAAAGGAATCAACTGTCAATTTTGACATCTGTGCATAATGAAAATGTCAAAAATTCATCTCAAAACATATCTGCAATTCACTTATCAGACTCTTTAATCGGAAAAGGTGACTTTCTACGAACACAGAGTTAAAGGCATGCATACATTGTGATGTAATAACATTTCAACTGAGTTCGTCTTAAACTTCGATTTTTCTTTAATTTAACTTCCAAATTTCGAAAACCCTAGGCCACTTCGATGGAGATGATTTTTTTCGTTTTAATAATTTTCCGTGGATCTCACTCTGGTAGTGCCTACATAGTGTCATGCCAAAGGCCTTCCGTTCAATTCCTGCCCGTGCCACCTAGAGTTTTTTGACATGTAATGCCTCTTTCGAGGAATTGACAAATCCTCGAAGAGTAATTCTTGGCATAAAAAACGATTTCTCAAATAAGCCGTACGGATTCGGCATACAAAACTGTACTTCCCTTACATCCCTAAAATAGCTCGCACTCTGGACTTGTTCTCTACGGATTGTTTCGTCACCTTATTCATTTGTTTGTATTTCTTTTTGACACTTAAGTTTAAAAACAAAATGGCCGTTTTGAACTGTCAAAGCATTTTTGTTGTTTATGTATATTTTTTTCGACCTAAGTAACACGCATACATAATTTGTACCAAGTTAACTATCTCTTCTCTGGAGACTTGGTTTTATGAGGCTAATAAAGAAAATGAGAAAGACTATAGATCCGGGACAGAATACAGATGTGGCATCAATGCATCACAAAAACAAACAAAAAAAAAACCAAAAGAGGACAAATGCGCAGATAAATCCACACAGATGAGCCACATATCACCTTTCAATTTAAATCGTTTTATTACATTGGCCTAACCTAACCATGCTTAGCCGCAGAGCTATCATCCTACATTTTTGTGTCACTATATAGTGAAGGTAGGCTGGCTGGCCGGCTAGCTGTTGTTCGATACTCTGAATACTAATTTTCTTATTTCTTGGACATGGATAAATGATGCTTCTGTGATGCGATCGCACAAAACGCACAATTTCCACATAATAAAATAAACTAAATTACGCAAAATACAAAGTTATCGCGATGCGGCGCGATGGCATTTAAATATATAGGCAAAGACAAGAAGTACGCGTACGCGTAAAGCTTAACAGCTTCAAAATTAACATAAATCTTCTGTTGAAATCCCAAAATGGCAAAAGTAGGGATACAAAATAGTAAAAAACTAAGAAATAAATGAAGCAATGCAGGCAGGGCATGTATAGGCTGCATGATGATTGTGAAGACATTAATATATTTGGAAACCCATAACTCTTATTGTTTAATGCGCACTTTCGACAACCAAACCATATCTATTTGTTTTTTAGGCTGAGAAAAATAAGAAAAAACTAATATCACACTCGTGCTTTGAATAACTATAAGTCTTCGACCTGATAAACACCCTTCTAATACGATAAATCCATATCTAATGATCTCAATGTAATGATACACGATAGATAACCAGGTTAATGTGTAGGCTTTTGAAGCTGTACCCAAAACTGGACAAGATTCTTTTTGAAAGTTAAATATAAATCGTTTTCCAATAAGAGGGTTCATTTAAAAAAGCCGGCTATTTGGACAGTTGTCACTTTTGAAGCTGTCATCTATTGACATTTGACATGGAAAAACTACGTTATTACTAAATTAAATCACTAAAAATGTGAATATTCCTGAGGGTTTGATTTTTGTAGACCAGAATTGGAAGATTTAAAACGAAAATGGAATATTTCATAGATAGGATAAGATCCTGCAACTATAGCTCCGCTATTCATTTTGATTACATCGTTTTCCATTGGTAAACATCGATAGATTTATCTTAAAAAATACTCTTATTTTAATAGTCAAATTGAAACATCTTATTGGATAACCTCGAATAAATACCTCTTAGAAAAGTAAATAAACTACGGTATTATTTGAAAATTGTGTCAAGAACAAAATAATTATCATTTACAACTTTCCCATGGATGATACGTTAAAACCTGTTATAAGAACACTTATTCTCATTATTATCGATTGCAATTTTATGGAATGTGTATGATGTCTTGAAAATTAATATTATCTTTTCTAAGAAGCTTTTTCTTTAGGACATATGTATACCTAATCGCGTTAGGTTTATTTTTCAAATCATTTTGCCAATAACTTTAGCTTTAGTCATAAAATGATTGATAAGTTTTGGATCACACCAAAAATAATAAAACGCGATACATTTACAATATTCTTGAAAAAGAAAAAAAAATCGAAAGATTATCGATAACATTGGAGCCATATATCTGTACTACATTGCACAATGAACGATCTTTGTTCAAAAGGCATAATTTTGTTATAAATTTGCTCTTCAATCATAGACGCTATTTGTTATCTTTGCCAGTTTGTTTAGACTCATGTTCATATATGTATTTAGGAATATCTATAGGTACCTATTAATAAACGATATCATTATTAAGCTAACCTGCTGATATTTGCGTTGTATTTTACCTTTAACTCAGGCGCTGATAAGGTTTTTTTTCTAAATTTTAAGCCTTTCTGTCTTTCTAGTACACCTCGACTATCTAGACGAATAAGACAACTTACTTGGCAATCTAAAACGAGGGGGCGATCACTATAATGATAATAAATCATATATAATCAAAAGACTTTCTGAACTATAAGGCCTACAGGTGAACTATAACTTTTAGTTGCATTCCAGCACTTAAACAATTCTGACGTAATACTTGAACTTTAAGGAGCTCCTATATCACTTTTACCTAAAGCTCATTCAATTGAGATTATTTTATCAGCTGCACATCAAGAATGAGCAGTACTTTTTATCGAACTCTGTTTTTACCTTTTATTTTATAATATTCAAACCTTTAAAAGACCAATGTGCACCGCTTTCTCATCATAAGTCCTTCCTTATTTTATTAAAACTCGCAAAGAGTTAAAAAAAATTCCAAAAACGTTTGAGCTCTAAAAAAGACGCGCTGATTTCAATGTATCCAAAAACCCTTTTAAAAAGATGAAATTCTGGATGATATTATAACAGATGGACCGTACGAGGAGCTGATACTTGAATTTCTTGTTAAAAAACTTATGCAAACGTTTAGTAGCATCTTGAATAATGGAATCGTGAAGGATGAATTTAAGGAAGCGATATTATTCCCAATCCATAAAAAAGGAGATTCATCTCATTCAGACAACTACCGCGCAATATCCTTTCTTTATTCATCTTATAAAGTATTCAATTCAATGTATCAATTCGAAGAAATCGCCTAACAGTTTGGATTAATCATAACAAATTTTTTAAGGAATTCCAAAGCGGGCTTGAATGTACCTTTCGATGGACTTACTATGGAAAATTAATATTGGCTATATTTAAGATAAGAAGAGAGAGTTAGTAGGATTGAACTTCATGCCACACCGAGACGATCTTCCAATGATTCGCACGTTTTGAAACATGTTGGTGAAAGAAGACACTATGCATTTCATCTTAAAGTGGCCAATCCTAAAAGATATGAGAAGAACCTTCCTTGGGTTTTGTATTAAGCGATCCGGAGGTTATAGCACTTCTTAACTGCGATGGCGATGTAACAAAATGAAGCCTTTTTAAACCAAATTATATAAAGAATTATGTTCACTTTTGTATATTTTTCTTTTTTTTAACAAAGCAACAAAGTTGCATTAGCGGAACGGTACCCGAAAAACAGAGTTGAAATCATGACGACATTTTAACCACTAGTACTGCCTATTCAAAAACTTCGACGTTTTTACGTTGACAAATATACAAAATTGACAGCTTCAAAAGTGTTAACTCCCCAGATAGCAGCGTTTAAAAATAAAACCTTTTATTGAAACCCTTATAAAATTCATCTATGGGGAATGATTAAATATGTTTCGTAAAAATTAAAACTTTTTAATTAATGTCGTAGTTTTGTTAACAAACAGATGGGAAATTGATTTATTACCATAACTTTTCAGATTTTTTTTAAATCTAACTCTGAAAGGGCGCCATTCAATGTTAAACTATGATCTGGGGTAAGAAGGTTATACAGACCGGCTATGACTATTTTGTATCGTTAAAAATATTTGCGCTTTGCCAATTTTGGTCTTCTTGTTTTTTTTTGTTTGGAAAAGATTCACAAAAGGTGCTGCACCCTATACGCAAGTAAACATTGTCATAATAATATCAAGTGTCATCTAAGATAACATATTTTCAAAAACCAAAATTATTAAGAATCATCATCGATATGACGATGACGATGAGGGTGATTTTTCTCTACGAATACATTTTACGACTTTTTGTCGGAAAAGGTTATTTCATCATTAGGATGTGACTAACAAAACAAAAAACTCTTATTTCAATAATGCAAATATATACAAGTCTCAGCTCATACCTTTATAGCTTACCATCCGACATCCATTTATCCATCGATCAAGCAACTACGAAGACTACGACTACGCGACGCAGGAAAGACACACGTCCTTGTGTACCTTTTGTGGGGGGTGGAAAGGGAAGGGAAAAAATACTAGGTATATGACGCCATGTTGGCGACCGCACCTTTATAAAAACGATGCTTGTTTGATTATCATCTCTTTAGAGCGAAATATAAAAATAAAACAGAAATGACACGCGGAAAGAAGACTTTTATTCTTTTTTTGCTTTCGTTGTTGTTGTATCCGTCCTTCTTAAAATAATAGAGGAGGGTGAAATTTCATTTCAGCACGCACCTTGTTTAGCTTACGATTGAGTATACAATACTAGAATCTTATACCTACGCGATAGTTAAACGTTTTGGGGGTGCAGTTCATCGCGTATAACGGTCGTGTATCTTGGTTTCAGACACAAAAAAATCCTTTCTGAAATTCAAGAAGAAACAACTTTCATTTGAAAAACAAAGAAGTGACTTTTTATCATCCTGATGGGATAATGGACACAGGACGCAGCACGCAGATACACCCTGATATATGTGTAAGTATAATTCCATAGAGAGTTTTAAGGATGAAGACCATACCACATCATAAACATAAAGTACACAACAAAAGAGGGGATGTTATTTTAAGCCCTTTTCTTTCTGTATACATATTCACTATACAACACCTTTGGGTGGGTGCGGCAGAATCTTCAACGGCTTTTTATACTGTCTGATGTGACTGTGTCTAAGGGCATCTTATAAAATATGGTCCTCTAATTGAAGGTTTTTAATGTAACGTGGGTTCTTTTTTTTTATTTTGTTTGTGATATGCATTAGATTATTAAAAAAGAAAACTTGTTGTTTTAGTGTAGACGTAGAGGTTTTAATAAAAGAGCGTGAGTGGGCATAAAGACTGAGAGCTAGTGATAAAAAAGTCAAGTCATTTGCAATCTATTCCAAGGCATTTTAAATGGATGTAAAACAAAGGCCACCAAGTTTGTCTTTCTTGTAGTATTAGTATCTGTATATTGGACTCAAAGGTGTAAAAAATCAACCCTAGTCTTGTCATTTGCAAATATTTCATTATTTGCACGTAGACAACTTATAGTCAACACCATTTGGACTGTACCAAAGTAATGGCAAGGGCATGAAAAAATTAACCAATTATAGTTACTTTGCAAAACATTTAATCTACCGGATCTTTTCCATGAATCTTGAGACAAATAGACAGAAAGGTATTTCTTGCCGAACCCCTGGATAATAAAAGCCCCTTGAAATTTCCCAAAATTGACTCAAAAACGTATTTTTTGTTAAAAAGAAAAATATACGTTTATTTCTTATATATTAAAGTTGATGACCAATATCTACCATTGAAAAAAATGAAATGCACGACGAGGTCGCATGAACTTGCTTATGTATACAAAACCTCAGACAGAGGTCTAAGACTCAACGGTGTGGCCATTTTGTTGACTAAAGAAGCTACCAAAAGTCTTATATCCTGGAAACTGATTTCGAAGAGGATTATGACGGCTCAAAAATCAGTCACCATTATTCAGTGCTATGCTCCAACGAATGAGGCTTCAGCGGACGAAAATACCTCTTTTTATACTCATTTGAATTCGGTGTACAACAGTGTCCCAGAGGCGACATCATTATCATCATGGGAGACTTTAATGCCAAAATTGGTTTTGATAACGTAGGTCTCGAACGAGTTATTGGTAAGCATGGTTTAGGTCACGTTACGATAACGGTGATATGCTTGTTGACTTCTGCAACGCTCGTCAACTTGTGATTGGGGGTTCTTTATTTCCGCACAAGACCTGCCACAAAATAACCTGGGAATCTCCTGATGGTCGAACCAAAAATCAAATCGATCACTTCATTATACAGCCGAAATGGAGAAAGTTACTGTGCGATGTTCGTAACGAAAGAAAGGCTGATGCAGGAAGTGACCATCATTTGCTACTGGGTTTGCTTCGCTTACGAACAGCTTCTGTTCAGCGTCGCTCAGAGGGTATGGCAAGGAGACCAAGATTCAACACAAGCGTTCTAAATGACCCAAAAGTACGTCGTAATTTTGTCACCACGGCGACAAAGCAGATGCTTTGTGGGGCCAAATTAAGAGCGCTTACATGGAAGCTGGAACTGAAACTATAGCCAGACAGACAAGACCTGGATATCCCAAGACACCTGGGACAAAATCACATATTGAAGAAAACTTAAAATTAGAATGAATTCAGAAAGTGATGCTCAGCGGAAATTGATTCTACGAAACGAGTATAGAGCATGTCATAAGACAGTGCAGCGGTGTGTGAGACGTGACAAGAGGGCAAGGCTGGACAAATTTGCGGAAAATGCGGAACATGCTGCAGGAAGAGGGGAAGCAAGGAAGCTGTATAAAATCACTATGGAAATTGTCGGACAGCGTAGTAGCACTAACACTAACCATCCTGTGTTAGATTTGAACGGCAACCTTTTAGTGACGATAGAAGTCCAGCTACAAAGATGGAAGGAGCACTTTTGTGCACTGCTAAATGATGACCACAATGTAGAATTGAATCCACAATTGAACAACATGCGCAGATCTTCTAGGGATATTGACACCAGTCCCCCAACAAGTGCAGAGTTAAGTAATGCGATATATCTTCTAAAAAAACAAAGCAGCTGGACTTGATTATATTAACGGAGAATTGCTAAAAGCAGACCCCGAGGCAGCTTCCCTTATTTTTCTTAAAGTCGTGAAGGCTGTCTGGGAGAGTGAAACATACCCAAAGAACTGGAAGGACGGAGTTATTGTAAAGTTACTAAAGAAAGGAAACCTCAAAAACTGTAATAACTGGCGTGGTATCACAGTTCTATCCGTTTTTCCGAAGTTAATGGAAACTATTATTCTCGAGAAACTTAAGGCCAGGATAGAGTCTACCCTCAAGCACCAAGCGGAGTTTCGCAGTGGCCGATTGTGCGTCGACCACAACAACACCTGCCGAATCATACTCGAACAATCATCTGAGTACCAATCACCGCTGTACCTAATGTTTGTAGATTTTGAGAAGGCGTTTGATCGGGTCAATCGTGAATGCGTCTGGGTTTCGCTTATTGCGCGAGCAATCCCTGAGAAAATTGTCACTGTTATTAAGGAATCGTACAATAACGCAAGGTGCTTTATGTTGCACAATGGACAGCTTTCCGATTCTTCGATGCGCGTCAAGGAGTGAGACAAAGAGATGTCTTGTCACCAATTCTGTTTTTGCTGGCGATTGACGATGTGATGACTGCAACAGCGGGTACAAATGAAAGACACGGTATCCAATGCCGTCTTTTTGACAAGCTTAGCCACATAGGTTATGCTGACGATATATGTCTCATGACAAACAACACGGCAGGCTTAAATCCGATGTGTCATTCGCTGCAATTGAATGGAGAGGTGGTTGGCTTAAGGATTAACACAAATAAGACCAACGTAATGACCACGGGTCAAAGCACACAAGTTATTCTAAGGCAGGGGACCATAGAGGAGGTCGAGCAGTTTAATTATATGGGAAAGCTTATAGCTCTCGATGGCGGAACGGACCTGGATGTTTAAAGTAGAATTAACAAAGAACGTAGTGCATTTGGAATCCTTTCTCCTGTGTGGAACTCTTACAAAATATCGCTACGCACCAAGTTGAAACTCTTCGAATCCAACGTCAAATCAGTGCTGTTACATGCTTCTGAAACATGGAAATGCTCTGCCAACATCTCGATCAGACTACAAGCTTTCGTTAACCGTTTTCTGCGCTCTATTCTGAAGATCCGGTGGCCGCAAACCATTTCTAACTGCGGAATAGGACCGGACAGAGAAAATTGGACGTAGACATCATGCAACGGAAATGGCGTTGGATAGGCCATACACTGAGGAAACCTGACGACAATATAGCAAACCAATCCGTCCAATGGAATCCCCAGGGAATTGAAAGACCAAAGACAACTTGAAGGTCATCAGTTTTATAGGAAGCTCGGTCTCAAGGTATTCAATCGTGGCCACAGCTGAGGTCAGTTGCGGTGAATTGGGATAGGTGGAAGGATCTTGTTGCTGCCCTATGCTCCAGAAGGAAATATGCGGTATATGTATAGAGGTATTTTAATTAAGAGAAATAAATGCATATTGATTTTATTTTCGTAGAAATTATCTTTCACGTGACCACAAAGAAAAAATAGGAGTTAAATCTCGATGACCAATTATCACCACCTCTTAGAGAAATAACATGGTCAGGAACATTTTCTCGCGAACATTGACTGCAAAGCTGTTACCATTTTGTATGTTAATTTATTAAATATCAATGCATTGCATATATCGTTCCACATTTGTTAAAGCATAGGTTTTCTTGCCATTTTAAAAATATTTAAAAATTGACAGCTTTGAAACTGATAGCTGGCCAAATTGTGAGCTATTGAATATAAAACTTATATTCGAAAATATTGACGAATGTAAAGTAAAATTATTTAAAAGTTCATAACTTATTGAGGCTAATTTAAGACTGTACTTATAATATCTAGACCACTTGGACTGTTAACACTGATTACCAGTCGAGTTTAAACTGCATCTGAATTCTGAACATAACTTCCTTATTTTTCAAAAACTACCTTTTAATCCCTTATTTTCTTGAGAACCTACTGGTTTGGCTTCAAATAAAGCGCATTTTAACTTCATTTCTCAAAACAATTTTAATATATTATTTCTGTTTCAAATCCAAAATAAATCAGTTGAAGTGATTGAAAGCATTCAGCGACAAATATAAGAAACATCATTCAACACGCACTTAGAACAACAAAAACATTGATTTTGATCAATGCATAAAACAGAATAATAGTCAAAAAGATAAACAATACAGCATAAAATTGATCTTGAGTAAAATAATTTCAATAACTCGTGCGGTATTAATTTCGGTATTATTAACAAATTAAAGCAGTTTTAACTTTGGTAAGCATACAATTTGATTTGCATTATTTATAGACTAACAAAACGATTATACATCTTTGATTGATATTAATAAAATTTCCGACACTAAAAATATTCATAAAAGGTATTAGATGACCCATATTTTGATTGCTAAGTTCTATAACGAAGAACTTGTTTCATTGAGATTAAAAACACAAAATTAACATAACATAGCACAACAAAACTCATATGACCTAAAAGACATGAATTTATAAAAGTTGACATCTTAAGCTGAACTACTTCAGTTTGATCAGTTTATTGAGATTCTTTGGACTAACAGGTTACCTATTATGAGGCTCTGGACAATAGGAATACTACTCTTTGTCAGCAGCATCAGTTGTAAGAAATTTTTGTTTAGTTTTTCGAAGAGTATCATTCATAATTAATTATTGTAATCATAGGTGCAAGTTTGAATGATCAAATTCAAAGTCGGTATGTGGATGGTGACAAATCTCAGACTATTGAGATAAGACGTAAAAGTTCAACTCGTGAAGCTGATTATTATGAAAAAATTGATATTCCACTTTCGAAAATCGATATAGATTCAACCTCTGATCAAAAAATTTCAAATGTGAATATAAATGTTGATGGTGATGCTGATAGTGAAGTTGTAATTAAGTACTCAGATTTAGCTGGAGAATCCGGAGTTCTTATTGTTCCAAGTTCTTCGCCATCAAATGTTCCTCTTGTTTTTGCAGTGCGACCAATTGTGAGCACCACGAACAATAACAAACATTATTTAAAAATGCAAATTTTTGATGATTCGGAAATAAGTGAAGATGAAGATGTTGATGATGATGATCGCCAAGATTGTGAAGATTTAAGTGATGAAGTGGTTGACAGTGATTTTGACGATTATTCAGATGACAATAAACAAAAGTGGCAAATTCAAACAAATAAGAAATTAAACAGAAAGCAATCATCTAATTCACCAATCGTACCAAATTCAATTAAATATAAGGCTATACCGAAAACACCGTCAAATAGAAAAATACGAATTTTCGTCTGGAGAAAACCTTTGAGCCATCAAGATAAAAATAAGAAAAGCAACATTAAAGGGAGTACTGTTTCACCAACAGCAAATTATACGATCACAGAAAAAGAATCAGAATTGGAACAATTATTTACCAAAGAAAAATCTCAAGGAGGTTCATCGAGCATAGATTCAGAAGGCAGGCTTCCAAATAAGAAGTATGGCCAAAGAAAACGATATAAGGGAAAGAGAAACAACTTTAATTATAACCAGTTTAAGTTGTTATCTGTTTTGAAGTAATAATAAAATATAGAATTCATCAGAAAAGTATTGGGTGTTTGATGTATTTTCTCTGTTGCGTATTTATTTAAAGAAATCATTCTTGAAAATTCAACAATATTGTTGGTTATTGTTGGACTAGTTGGGACACATTTTACTTGAAGTTTATTTGAACCATCTAGAAGTTTCTTTTTAAATAGAAGGTTAATTTGAAACTTAAAGCTGTTTTCGGCTCGAAATCTTGAAAAAAGTCAATATTTTAACTCCGTTGAAGTAAAAAAGTAACATGGCACTATAACAACTTTCAAGACTTAGACTTAAAGCTTGTATAAGACAAAGATTGTAGTCAAAAAATTTCTCACAAGGTGAATTTTCATCTCGTTAACAAACACAATTAGCAAATTTTAGGTTCGATAAACCCACATCAGAATTTACTTTTGTGGATAGTATCTTGCATGTGAGCTACGAACTGAACTGTGGATGTTTGCATATTTTGACTTTCTTTCACATGAGCTTTTATTTCAATTCGCAGACAGCGACGAATTGTCAATTTCGGCCAGGGATCACACATCCCTGTGTTTATTAACTCGAAAGAATGGTCAAAAATAATGAGAGTGTTAAAAAGAAAACTTAATTTGTTTTGGAAAAAGTGGCTTCTGAGAAGTTTTATTATTTATAAATATTTAAAAAAAAAAAAAAAAATATTTACTTGTACATCCACTCAATATGGATCGTAACAAAAACGGAAATTTTTGTTTGCTATTTTAACTACCAAAATTTACAGATTTTTAGCTACCGGCACGAGTTTTGTCGAGTTTATTTTTATTCTAAAATGTCTTTAAAAAGCAATTCCCAGCACACGAACTATTTCTGATTTGCCTAAAATATCCAACAATATATGGGAAACATGTCCTAACATTTGCTTCTAGAATAGTGGAAGCTTACATTTTAATTATAAGAAAAGTTTCTCCTTCAATCTCATGGCGGCTTTGGATGCAATATATCGGTTTATTATGGTCGATATAGGTGCGTATGGTAGCAATGCTGATTCTACCGTTTTTTCAAATTCACCTTTCGGGGGTGCATGGCTTAAGAATCCTAAACACCTTAACCTGCCAGAAGATGCACCACTTCCTGGAAAAACAAACAAAAATTCCATTTGTTTTAATCGGGGATGAAGGCTTTGCATTAAAGTCAACAATTCTTTGGCTTATCCGGGACGCAAACTCTCGGTAAAAGAAAGGATTTTCAATTATAGGTGAGGTTATTTAAAAAAAGTATTGTTCCTAGACTCGACGTCCAAATTATTTTATTAATTTTATGTAGGTTTTTGAGGGCGAGAAGAGTTGTTGATCTAAACATAAATAACATATAATAAAAAAAAGAAATTACACAACAAATAGCACAAAAATCATTATTCATCCTCAAACTCAATTTGATGATATAGTTGCAGAGTCCGCATTTCCAGAGTGGACTGTTTTATGCGGCTCCAGGTACTTGCACGTTGCGCAAGAGAAAGGAAGAATTTCTCCAGCGGGTGAGACTCGGGTTCGTTCATCTAACTCAACGCCGCCAAAAATTTGTCTGTGGTGTTGGGTATTCGGAAGTACCCGGTAGCTTATAAGATTGTGTTGTTGATTCTTCAACAACACACTCCTCCTCGCAGACTTCGTCAAGGGTTTCAATTTGACTCTGCATACTCCCGAAAGTTCTAGAAATAAACAAACTTTTGAATTAAAAAAAACAAGCAACGATCATCATTGACATTGATATGGATCTTCGAGTGCTGGATTGGCTTCAACTTCCAAAATCAATCGTTCGTCAAACTCCTAGAATCAATATTCATAATATTTAAACATTTTATTGTGTTTCTATTTTTTAATTTATAATTACCCATTTCTCCATGTTTTCCTCAGCCATGACCTTTCACACGAAAATCAAAACAAAAGTGTTATAACTTTGAGGCTAAGTCGCGAACAATTTATTCGTTGCAGTGTTGATGTTATATGGAACGCGAATAGAGTTTGACAGTTCGCAGCAACCACACTGCGATTCGTTCCTACCAAATTGTTTTTACAAAACAATTTTAGAGCTATTTGTCGGTTCATTTTGTGGAATTTTCTCTGAAGCATCTTCTAGCAACTGTGGAACCTTCATATAAATATGCTCAATCACTGTTCCATTTAAGTATTCTGAATTGATATGAACTTGATGAACCTTCAGCTGGTTCATTGCAGAGGGTGCTAGCACAAGGCGTATGGATTCAAGTCGAGCTTACGGAGAAATTTCAGCATCATTAGATTCAATTCACTCCACTGTTCCAGAACACCAGCTTTTCTACAATTAGTTTCAGATGAAATTATGTTTACATCATCATGGACTTCTCTATATTCATCGACAAACTTAATATCTCTCGAGATTCAAATTTGTCTCGCTGATGGTAGCATCCAAATTCGATATGCTCTCGAGTCATCTGAATATTCAACAGTCGAGGGACAGGGCTGTCCAACATTTTATAATTTTTGAAAAATAAAATGCATTAAAAAAGTATCGTACTTTTTTTTACCGCTCGTCGATTTAAACTTTAAGATTTAATACTTTGTTTGCTATATTTTGCTCAAATTTTTCGTTAACAAGTGTCAAGAATAAAAAACCGTTCATTCCCTTCCATTTTGTTCCTCCTAATTGTCTACATCTATTTCTTGCAAAATGCAATAATTTTTTTCTACCCTTTTAGTAATGCAATACTATTGCTACCCTTCTATTTGGACCAATAGAATAGATGTTCAATAAAATCATTGAAGTTGTCACTCTACATTTCAAATGGCGTTCATGATTGAAAACTCCGATAAGCCATTCCATGTAAACACTTTTGGTATTAGTCCAGCAAATAAATTAAGAACTCTGTCACCCACCGAAAAAGGTCATTAATCAATATTTGAACAATTAACAAGACCAATAAGAATTCTGTGTTCAAAATTTCAAAATCAAAACAATTTGTCAAAGGCTGCTTTAATCCAGGATTACTTTAATTTACCATCAACATATAAGCGGCTATAACCTTTCCTCTCTTCCAGTGGTTGACCTCACAATTTGCACCCTTACAAAAATACACTCAAACTCACACTGGGTAAAGTTCATCTTAAATGATTAAATGAGAATTTAAATGGCATTTTTGTTATGAAAAAGGAAAAATACAACATAACGAAAATAAGGGTGTGATGTGCAAACAAAAGAATAAAATTCTATTTATTTATGTTTCATCCCCCGATTTCAATCGGCATCAGGTACGAGTATATACGGTCCTTGTCATGGTGGCAGGGACTTTTAGATCTCTATGGAATGGATGGTGAGAATGCTAACAATGAAAAGGTACTTTACACATTTTTCCCTTCATACGTAAATATATATTGGATGTAATTTAATGCCATTATGAGATGAATACCAAATTAAATCCTCAAATTGAATGTTTACATATTTTGTGGATTGAGGCTTTTTGTGAGGGATGATTATTTTATAAGCGATGCGATGTTGATGATGATGATGATGTTGATGAGGTTTTAAAAGTCAAGGGCGTTATTCACCCACTTCCACTTCAATGGCATGTTGTTGGCCTTTTGTGGATAAATTGCGTGAAATTGAGTAATTAAATTTGTATAGATATAAGTACGTAAGCTAACATATGTAGGTTTTGGTTTATTTTTGATGATGCTTAATAATTTCAAATTATTGCCTTTTGTAAAGTTGGAGTATTATTGACGGTAATTTGAAATTTGAAAAGATGATGCTGTTGGTAATATTGGTTTATGTTCGTTTTAATAAGTTGATGTTAGCTGGGAATGGCAGTGCTTAATTTAGGAACAAATTAAAGGTTGAAAAGCAATGGAAGTAAAATAGATATCAAAATGTTTGACAAGAAATTCAAGTTCTGTTATAATTTTCAATATTAATATTATTATTTAAAACTTTTATTAGGTTACATTACAGTATATGTATGTATAAGTATTAAGTACAAGCCTCCCAAGATCTTCCATCGTTTTCGGTAGGGTTCTCCTCGCCAGTTGGGTGGACATGTGGCCCGAATATCATCATTTCAGCGTTTGAGTTATTCTCCTACATTCGATCGATTGATAACCATTTCGTAGACAGCTTCGTCCGACGGTCATGAGTGAGGCACATGATATGCCTCGACCTTTCCCATTTAAGTTTTCGAATTTCAATATAACGATCAACTTCAAAATTAGTTTGCATTCTTAAGGATGTATGGTTTTGTTGGTAAATGCGACCTTTTAAAATTACTCTTACTCTTATTTTTAGTAGTTTGCCATGTTTAGTATCCGTAGGTAGCACTGTTGACGAATATGTATTTTCTTGTTTTGTTTAAAATGTTTTTTTAAATACAGGAAATGCTTGATTTTTTTATAATTTACAGGCACTCAAGGGGTTATTAGTACCCTTTATATGTTTATATTTAAACACAAAGCAAGCGTTAGGAAAATAGGGAAGGATTTTAGAGGAGATTCCGGTGCACATTGGTCTTAAAGTTCTGAACATTAAAATGGGAGGGAAGAACAGATTTGGCCAAAGCGTTCCATATTCTCGATCTGCGATTTAAGAAAGAATCTCTATTCTTAACAGTACGCCCGAGATCGAGCTCAAGGGCAAACTGATGAGCATTCCAGAAAGTGCGAGTATAACTGAATCGTTTAAGGGGTGGAATGCTGGGCTAGTTTGACAGAACATTGTTTGTAGAAATATCGATTAAACAACGAAAAGCGTCAGGCATTGCGACGGTGTTCTAGCGAAGTTAATGTTTCAATTATTTATAATTCTATGAACTATCATTTTTAAAGCACTTTTTTGAATTCTATCCAAGAGATTTAAACTTGTTTTAGGGGCACCTGCACAGTTTATATTTAAGCTTTGGACAGATGTAGGCTTTGTAAATTAAATTAAAGTTTAAGAAAGAAAGTTAAAGGATTAGAAGTGGCAGACAAAAGATCATTTATGAATATAAGGAAGAGAGTCGGAGGCAAAACGGAGCCCCGGGGACACCAGCATTTATTTTATGAATTCCAGACTTTCAATACAACTTGTGTTGAACGGTTAGAAAAAGAGATTAATCAATACCAAAAGCACGAATTTTCGATACGAGAGCTTGATGCCAAACTCTATTAAATGCTTTTGAAATATCAAGTGCAATGATCTTATTTTCTTCAAAACGATTTAACGATTTGTTAACCTGTTCGGTGAGATCACCAGTGGACCTATTGCCACGAAAATTATACTGGCGGTGATTGAGAAGCTTCCGTTCTTCAAGATATTTCTTAAGCTGATAATTTATCAGCGTTTCCATGAACTTGGAAAGAAGGGATGTGAGTGTTATTGGACGATAGTTGGAGGGAGAGGAGGATTCGCCTTTTTTGGTACAGGCTGGAGAAATGCTATTTTCCATACGCTCGGAAAGAGACCTGAAAAAAAGGAAAAGTTTACGCAGTGGTAAACACCTCTTTAGAACAAATTGGGGAGATACTATCCGGGCCAGAGGATTTGTGAATGTCAAGGTCTTTCAGTACTCTTGCTACTTGCACTGTGTGACCAAAGCCTCGTTGAAAATATGTGTCAACCAGTTGGACCATGAACATTTCCCGAGCTTAAGATATTCAGCCAATATTCCATCATTTCCTAAGCATTTATCGTTCTTTAAACGTTCGATTGAATTTTTAGAAAATTTTTGAAATACTTCTTAATAGTTTTGTTGTCAGATATTTAACGTATCTTCGCTATCACATGATTTTTTTTAATATAATTTGCTGTAAAACTTGTAGATATATTTTGTTGATGATTTTCCTTTCATAATTTTTAACATTTTTATATGAAACGGATTTTATCTATTCTTTGTAGAATTGTGTTGTGATTTAAGTTTTTTTAATTTATATAATCTCTTTAATTATTGGTTTTATAAGATAATCGTAAAAGTTTTTGATATCTTCTTGCGAATTTTTCCAAATTTTCTTTCGTAAGCACTTTAGGTCATATCTTTATTGTTCATTAAGGTTTGCCCTCGAGGTGTTATAAGATTTAGTCATGTACGATAGTTCTTTAGGTTTTTGCCACGTCGCTGTGGGAATGTATCTATCTGCTGAGTCCTTGATAGTTCTTTCGATTTTATTATACGCTATTTGATCTGTTATGATTTAAAGTGGTATCGTTGTTTTATGAATTTCGAATTATTAGTAAATTTAACAATTTGTATTATTTTTTGAATCTTTGGAAATAAAATCTTGTAATTTTTTAAATCAACGTCCCAAAAAGTTACACAACAATTCAATAATAAAATACAAATTAATTTTTTCACCCTTTGGAAATTATTATTTTTTTTTTGTCAAAGTATGCGAAAATGTTTTCACAATCTTCAACATTTGGTTAAAATTCTGTATTGTCAAAATCATCTAAAAAAAACTCTGTACCTCAAAATTTTATTAATTCAAAAATTTGTAAATTATCATACATTTGTTTGTTTTTGTTCATTATGCTAATGAAAAATTATCACGATGTATTCTTTAAAAAATATTCTATTTTTAAAATTATATGCTTCAAAATGTTGTAAAGAAATGAAAAATAAAAATAGTTTAGAACGATTTTTATTTTTCAGCCTGTTTACAATATTTTGAAATACAGAATTTTGATATACAGAATTTTAAAATACAGAATTTTTGAGTAACAATATGTTGATCAAATGATCCATATAGTATTTTGACCCCAACCCTAAAAATTAAAAAAAAAAATATCTTTTCTAGTTTCTAAGGTAGTACAATTCGCAAACTTACTGCCGTTCAACAGATCTGGGCAACTATCAGTTATTAGTTCCGTCCTTTATTACTATGTTAGGTTTATAATTTCCCAGAAATAGAGAGGAAAATGAAAATCAGGAAGATTCTCCTTTCTTAAATAGGTTTTTATCAACTACTTGGTGTTGTTATAGTCCATTTCATGTTAAAATAACTAATATGTTTTCAGACATACTAGAGCTTTAACTTAAAAACTACGATTTATAGTGACTTAAAATTTTCAACCATTCCTGTGTGCTAGTAATTTTGTTTTTCTTAGAGTCCGTAAAAAAAACTTAAGATGGCAGAGACAAAGAACGAACAAAAGACATCTGGCATGACATTCCTAGGCACTTACCATCACGCCACGAGTACTATGGAGCTTTAACTTAGAGGATAAACAAGTAACAATAATTAAATTTTTTAATAATTGCACATTTTAATTTATTAATGTCTCTGTAATTATTAAATAAAATGCAAACAAAATATTTTTGGCATTTCTTTTTGACTTTCAACTGCCCTTGATACACTTAAATTTTTGATCTGCTCCTAATTTGGGATACTTAAAAAAAAAACCTTTAAATAAATCCAAAATTCGTATTTTGATGGACTTAAAGAATATTGGCGGGAAAACCCCGGTGTGTACTTCAAATTCAGAGCACTTAATGGTACCTATTCGAAAGAATTTCTTTGATGCACATACTCAAAATCGAATATCTATTCCCTTCTATACCTGTTTGACTCTCTTCTCAATCAAAAGGACTGCATCTGCTCCTGTCATCAGAAAAAAGATACGAAAATCCAACCCTCTACATCAATAAACAGCTATAATTTATTACTTGATATAAATTCTTTATTCACTTCCGCGTGTACCTATAACCAAAAGAAAAAAAAATATTATATCAAACAATAGTTGGTCCAGCAATTACTTCCTCTTCCGTGAATCCTTTTTGTTAAAAAATCGCCAAACAATTCTAATTAACTATTATACTTTATCTCACGGTAAATCTCTAGCACGCAAAATCCTTTTAAGCAACACTTTAGCATTCCCTCTGTTTAAAAACTGAGAAGTATAAAAAACTCACAATCGTTATGGGTCAATATTTATTCAATTTTGTCCTTTGAGCCTTTTAAGAATAAATATACTCGCAGAATATAAGATTCTACGTCTTCTTCTTCTTTTGATGATGATGCTCTTGCAGTCGTAGTTTATAAAGGCTATTGAAGGTCATCCCCTAAGGTGAATCAGAAGGTCCACTTACATCACACCTTTGTACTCCTTTACTCGGTATAATCACTCTTCCTTCCTTTCTTTATACGTATGGAATACAAAAGGTTGAGAACAAGATAGCAATAAATCATGAACCCTTACGTAACTGCCAAAATATAAAGAAAGGGGGTTGTCATTTCCTATGCGTATACGTAAAAGTATATTTTAAATGTATGCCTTGTATTGGTACTGGTTAAATTAATAATTCAAAGGTCACGCACATACGAAGTTTGATAAAAATCCTAACTTTAAAAGAGGATGATAACGTTCCTTGTTTGAGCATACACGCAGGCTGAGGCTCATGATGAGCACATTATGCAGGTATATTATGACTGATCTTATTTTATCTTAGTATAATTTTGAAGCAAGTTTTAGGATTATCATTAAAATATTTGTTTTTAAACAAACAAAACTATAATTTTTCTATTTTAAAAATAAATGTATTTTAGAGGCCGGGTGATGTGAACTTTAAAAAATTTGAATATTTCTTTTCAAGTCTTTTATTCCGTTTTTTAAAGCAAAGTACGTGAAATTCTCTAAACAAGATGTTAAAAACGCAAACGTATGCAATTTTTGCAGGCAATTTTTTGAATGTTTTTATATTCTGCCGCTTAAAAATAATAGCAGCGATTGTTGGGATTCCATATATAGTACATTGAGAAATTTCCAAAGAAACAATCCGCAGCAGTCCAGTTTTTGTATTTGAAAGTTGACAGAATTAAAAATTTGAGTGAATAATTTAAAACAAAATTGGATAATAATTAATTAATCAAAACTAATTTCAACTTAATAAAATTGACCATATTAAGAAAATATCAGGAACAATCTATCAGCTCTATTACGGTTGTCAATTATCAATACGCTAGTTGACATTTTTCAATGAAATTGATGAATTTGTATTATCGTTGTCAGCAATCAAAATTTTCGATAAACTGTGAACGCTCTTCAGAAATTAAATCTATTGTGAATGATTCAAATTGAAAATCTTGGTATTAAGTTTGTCAAAATATTTGTCGATTATCAAATTTTAAGTCAATCACAAATTCCTTGTTGATAAAATATTTTACGGATCGCGAAAGCCAAAAGCATGTCTACTATTGAACTATTTTTCGGTGAAAATTAAATTGATATACGTAGATAAAAGATCTGTTTTAGTTACATTACAAAATCTAATTTGGCTCGCTTTTAGATTCATTCAAAACTTTAGACTTTCGAAAGAAGCCTTCCTTAATGTATTTTTAGATTTTAACGACAAGTTAAAACCAACGAAAAGACAACAATCCATCCCAAACATACTAAAATTTGCAGCTGTCTTAAGATTCCTTGTGCAAGGAAGCTACCAGTTGAGTGTTGGGAACGATTTTAACATCGGTATGGCACAACCAACGGTTTCAGGAGTTTTGAAATAAGTTTTCAATGTCTTGGAAACAAATATTTGTCCTAAATGTATAAAATTTAACTATTCACAAGAAAAAAAAACAACAGGCCAGACTCATATCAAAATTATTGGTCCGAATAAAGATCTTAGACAGGTATACTGCAACAGGAAAGAATTCTATAGCATCAATGCTATGCTTGTAAGCTTTCCTTAATTTTAGTAGGTATTCTACTAACTTCCAGTTCTGTTTTAAAGGTGTGTAACCACTTAATGTGCATTAGGTATATTTATACGAAAAATCCAGGATAATTGTTTGTGGCTTTATTCTTTAAAAACAACTTCTATGTGGCAGAATAAAATAAGCTTGGACTCGTTATCATTATTTGTTCTCAAAATGTTCAAGCCGAAAAATTATTTTGAGTCTTTTTTTTGGGTTTTGCATTTTAGGTCAGCCAATACCTGCGTTAAGAAGAATATTTAATGAATTTATTTATATCGGCAACACAATACTAACCCTCTGACACTTGGTTTAGTCTCGTGCTGGTGTGCCTAAGCTGTTTAATTCCACCGCAATCTCTGCCGACTTCTTACTCATAAGTGGCTTTGAATAAACACCCTTAGCGAAGTCTAGGTGCTCTTCCATCCGTTCTACGAATATGGCGAGCTGATTTTTGTTACTTACAATTTTACTTCTACGTAAAGAATACACTAAAATTGAATAGCACCATTAATTTATTGCAAAATACTTACATACATTTTTAATCCAAATCAACCAAAATAAAATTCGTCACACGAAACAAAAGCAGTCTGTTGAAAAATTGTAAATGAAATTGAAAGATTTTTGATCTTTGTTCACAATGGATCAAAAAATGATCAACTCGCTTTCATAATACCAATGTATCAATTAATTGGCTACACGTTTCAATTGTCAATTTATTGATCTTTGACAACCGTAATAAGGCTGTTTATTTCATTTTTCATGATATTTTTAATATTGTAAATTGAAGCTGATTAAAATAAGAGCTGGAGGAAAGGGATTCGTTCGTAGAGTATGGTATAACTGCTTGTAGATCTTCTTGCAAGAGGTGATTCCATATTTGTTTTGACTTACTCTTTGAAAATAACAAAGAAACAGCTTGTGCCTTTTTCTGAATAATTAGACAACTTGGTCGATTCAGCTTACAAAATCAAAACTTTATTTTTATTCAGTTTTACAATTAATTTTATAAAAGATTACAACGATGTGCAGAGAGAACTCGAAGAATGAATTTATGTTAAGCAACTTTAAAAATCAGAACTTTTTAAGTTTCATTCTGAAAGAAATTTGTACTATACAGTTAATACGAGACAATCAAAAATTTGTAATTAGAAAAATTGTAGCATTAACAAAACACCCAAGTTAGACGATTCCTCATCGGTCTTATAGAAATTAAATATTCAAACGACCGACAGTACACCGTATTTAGCATAGAGGCTTAGTTCTTGAGGCTTTTAAAGTTCAGTTAACACATAAAACTTCATATTTTCACAAAATTTTAAACGCATTAAAATGTTACATATCTTCTAAAAAATCAAGTGGAATTCGGGCTCCGAAAATCTACTATATCCTCTAAACGTTTCACTTATTTATTTTAAAATTAGGCCAGTGCCATTTTTGAAAAAAATATACTTTCTCATCCATCGTTTTACTCAACTAAAATTATAGGATAGAAAATTGAAGCCTAATAAATCAGGTAGTCCTTCCTTGTAATTAAGGAGCATTTAATAGTCTTTTTGTTGAGCAGTTTGGCAATGTTACACTTTACAAAATAAAATAAGTACGTATAGACCGAAGCAAACTATTATCTGTGTGTTTTTAGCTTCATTTCATGTTCTAAATCTTGTGGCAAAGATGTCACTTTTACCGGCTGATCACTTTAACGGAAAGTGATGTTGTATTCAGAACTTGTGTTGACAGTTTAAGCCACCTCACATTGCGATTATTTGTGCGAAGTGTGCAGAACGCCCATTTTTATAAAACAATAATTGTATCATTGATCTTGTTTTTAACGATTTTTCGGTTCATGATGGTGATACTTTATTGAAAAAACTTTGAGAGTAAAAGATTTAACAACATGGCCACTTTCAACTGTCAAAGCTTTGAAGTTAATATTGGAAGATCCCTTGTGCGCACATTTCCTTTCCGAAATATGCAGCTTTACAATAATAAACAATATTTTCAATTACACAAACAAAAAAATAACAAATCTTCAGAAATAAAAAAACATAATATTATAAGTAGAAGAAAAAACAAAATCAAAAGTGAAAACGCAGTCAACGAATCGCAGTTCGCTCTTAAGATGTTTAGTTTACCTACTTTTTGTTATTATTGCTATGCCATAAACTTGAGTTATAGCAGCAGAGTTTTTGATGTGATGTTGATAGTGATGGCGATGGCCATGCATTGTGCACGGATTGAAGTATCTATCTACAATTTTATGGCTCGTGCGGCCATCTTTCGATAATGTTTTTTTTTCTTCTCCTTCCTCGCTGGATCTATTACCACTTCAATATGCAGCATTACAATTTGTAACTGCTTTGTGCAGTTTTAATTATCCAAGAAACATTTTTTTAATTGCATGCAATTAATTAACGGATTTACCCGGTCGTTGGTATAGAGAGTGGAAGTTGCCACTTTGCCAGTAGTTTTCCAGCCAGCCAGCAACAGCACTCATATTGGCTGGCTTGATGGCTGGATTGAATATAGTCATACTATACATAAGCTTAGAGTGATGTGCTTTAGTAGCGGCTGGCGGGCTACAGCAGTTTCCTACTTCTTGCTCGTTATAGGCTGCACAGCTATAGGTAAGCTTGCGAGTATCTATCTGTATAAAATGTCTGTCTGTTGTCTTGTCTTCTCTGCATGGCAGCCCTGTCTGTTTGTCTATTATGCCTATATGTAGCTTCTTATATTACTCGTATATTGATTTGGCAAACTCTTATACCTACCTTACTTATGGCTGCGTGTTTTTTAGCTTTTAGGAACGGTTATGATGAGGAGAAATCGAGTGTCAATAAGCAGCGTATCTATATGTACCTAGGTAGCTTTGTAGATACATAAAAGAGTTAACCAGATTGTTAGATGGTGTTACATTATGGATTTTTGTTGTTATTGTTGTTTTAGGAATATTTCGTTTTTTTGTTGTTGTTGTTGTTGCAGTTATTTAGCGCAGATGAAAGTGATCCATCTGCACTTGCACTGTTTGTACCTTGCACCAGTCTACTAAGCGTTTTAATTACAACTAGTATATAGATATTACGTATTCCAATCTTGCACATGATGGCGGATGCAACTTCCTTGTGCATTACATTATTAAATTAATAAATTTTAAGATTGAATGCATTGGGTAAATAGATACATATATCTTCCTCCATCTATTTTCTGTACGATGAATAAAATGAATGAATGAACAGACTCTTGGTGGAGGGAGGTAAGGAGGAATTTAGGAATTGTCTATCATTGTCTAAAAATATGATTTCTTCTTTATGTTTATTTCGATTTTTGTTTTTATTACATCGCACTTTAAAGATGGATTTTAGCGTTAGATAGATAGATGGATAGATAGATATGGATAAAGTATAAATGTATTACTTTTAAAGATATGGTAGAATGATCATGGTCGTTTTATAGATTTATTATCTGATTTTTCATTTAACCGATCAGGCTTTTTGATAGATAGTTACTATATTACAAATTAGACCTAAGAAAATACAAATTTAAATGCAGAGAATAACATTTTTTTTAAATTCGTTTTTAGTAAAGTGCAGATCAAAGAAGAAGTCAAAGAATTCTTTAAATCATAGTTTCTTTTAAATCATAGGATATTTTGACACTGACAGCTGTCAGAATTAAGCTAAAAATTACCATAAAAAATCGCAATCATAACTTGATGAGTCACTGTAACTAAGCATCGACAACTTATTTATAAAGCGAATTGCTGTAAAGCCCAAACAGTTTGTTTTTAGAAGAGAAGTTTTGGCAGAAATAAATCACGGCACCCGCCCCGTCGCGTCTTTCGTTGTACAGAGCGAACAGACGAGAGTGTGGCTGCTGTACCCGTGAGTGAGAATCATTCACGAACATCGACTCACCATCGATTTCAGCAGCTCCAACATTTAAGGCACTATTTTATGGAGAATTAAGATTCAATATTATTAACTTTCAAGATCCAATTGAATCATCAATTCAGCTTGCAGTTTGGCCCTCATCTCGGCGCCTGATGGCAGCTACATTAAAAAACAGAACTGCTACATGTGGGTCTAAAAAACGCGAACGTTAATGTTAAGAAGCCAATGCATCCGAAAAGAGTGCCATTTTGTGTGAGTCGCTTGTGGAGTAAGGCTAGGCGCGCACATGCAATTTTTAGTTTCGAAACTGTTTGGTTTCTAAAATGAACACAATAGACTTATACGAGAGTCCGCGCACATGCAGAAACCATTCAGTCGCCCATTCGAGCAATTTTTTAGTTTGCATGGCCTCAATGATATTGATTGTTAACTTTGGAAAAAGCTTACGGCACATTATGGCATCCATAAAAGCTCCAGCTCCAGGCTTTTTTTTCAGCGATGAAGCGCATTTCTCACTCGGTGGGTATGTTAATAAACAAAATTGTCGTATTTGGGGTTCTAAGAATCCTCAAGTAATTACACCCACAAAAAGTCACCGTTCGGTGCGCTTTTAAGTCCAAAAGTGTAATTGGACCATACTTCTTCGAAAACGATGCATTGACTGTCCCCGTCAATTCGTAGCATTGTGATCCTATGATAACCGCTTTTTTTTTGTTTGCTTTTGTTTGAAGAAAACGATATGGAGAATATATGGTTTCAACAAGACAGTCACGGTGTCACATGCCACACAACTCGAGCGAATATGGCTTTATGGCAAGAGAAATTTCTTTGCACGTAATTTGTCGTCCTGACGATATCAAGTGGCAACCAAGATCATGTGGTTTGACACCGCTGGACTGTTTTTTGTGGAAAGACCGTGCTTATGCAGATAAACCATTAACTCTTGAGCACTTAAAAACAATATTCGTTTAGTTATTTCTGAGATACCAATACGTGTAAGAAAGTTGTCGTAAATTACCTCAAAAGAATCGAAGATTGCAACAATTTGAGTGATGGTCATTTAAATGATGTAGTATTTCACACAAAATGTCAACATTCAAACTTTATAATAATAGAGAGATTTCATAAAAGCAAATACCTTAAATGTGTTTTATTTACGTTTACTTTTGGAACCGCAAAATGGATAACCCTATATATTTGGCACTCTCTTATACATCAAATAAAATGATTACATGGGTAAGGTACTAAAGTGAAAAGTACTTATAAGAACATTTTTAAGCTGTCGCAAAATTAAGCCAAGTGAAAAAGGTCAATTTTTAAAAACTGACCCCAGTTTTACTACGAAATTGAAATCAGACCAATTTTCAGCAGTTGGTCATATTGTACAACTTCATTTTTTTATCAAAACACCTCTGATCTTTTAAAAATTCTGCTTCTTGATATTTTAAGAACATAAAACTTGCCCTATATTGCAAGTTAAAAATATTAGCTTACACCTACATTATTTGTAAACTCCAGAACTAAAAACAACACGACAACATTTTCCCAAGCAAAAAATATGATCATCAGCTACCCGCTACATCGCACATAAAATTTGTATTCTGATTTGCTTTAAAGACAAAAGCAAGGGACCTCACCTCTATCAAGGAATCATCCATTCCATTGTACCAAATTCAATAACAACATCAATCCGACAGATTTATCTACCTGTTTCTTGTTAATTTATTTGTTTTTGTTTTCTGTTTCAAGATGACCGTTGATGTTTTGAAAGAAAAAAAATCCATTAGTATTCCAGTAGCTTATTGCATCCTGTATAGCTTGTACTTCAAACAAGCCACAAACGTACACCCACATAACCAGAGATCGACAGTGTCGATCTTCACGCCGCTCATCTTTGTCATCATTATGGTGATAACGTGGTGTTGCATCCAAATAGTCGCAGAGACTCATTCTCACATAAACACACAAAAACTTAAGTTTATTCCTACCCAGATTGATGGATCTTTAAAATGTCCATGGTCTTCGCCATCATCGCTTCGCCACCATCGCATTTGGAGACTCTCAAGTCTCAGTGTTCCAACTCAACTCAATTCTCTGGATTGAATAAGTTGACTGGTATACTTGGGCGGATGAAGAAAATGCTGCTACTAGAATTCAATGCACACAAATGCCAGATTAAAAGGTTTATTTCCATAATGGGTCATGAATGATAAACAGAAACGAAACAGTGAAACGATGAGAACGTGGTACTCATCACTGATTTGCGGATGTTGGACGAATAATGGATGCTCCTTTTCATCTGCGGGGATTTGATTCAAACCTGAGGCGACTATAATTCTATCGTATGTACAATGAAGGTACCGCATGAGCAATGATAGTTATCAGGTTTATTGATCTAAATTGTTGGTAGCTCCACTTCCGATGCTGTGAACGTGGTTCATGGTAAAGAAGTCGCATAGATAATAGATGAACCATCAGCTTCAACCATCACAACCTCTTGAGAAATAAGCATTCTTGAATGGTGTTTTTAACAACGATAAATTGATGTCAAACTAAGCTATGAATTGTAAGATGACTTACACGAACTTAAAATAAAGAAAAAGTACTGTGAAGCACGTCGAAAGAGTACAAGCAGACTTCAAATATTAATAAAACTTTTTATTAAAAATTAAAATTTGCTTACAGTGCATTATTGGTTTTTTTTAACGATTTATGTACATATTAAAAACTTCTACTATTGCTCGTACAAATCCAAAGACTGGCAAATATTGGAAAGTTATAGAAAATGTTAGAATTTAAAATAAGTAATGAGATACCTCCAAAGTAGAGTTTCAATGTAAATAACTAATTTGAATAATGATTAAAAAACAAAAATCGTATTAAACTCAAAATTTGAATTTTGTTCATCACTTGTGTCTGAAATAAAGTAGCTTTTGTTAATTTTTGAACAATATCCGTATTTTTGTTGGCGTTCTATAAATAGTATAGTAGAAAATTCCCAAGAAAACGCATCGGCAGTAGCCAGAAGATTTGTCAGAATAATAATACAAAAAAACAACAAATATAAGAAAGTTTTGTAAAAATTAAGAGCCAAAATTAACATCAGCAAAACAACTAACTAAAACTAATAAAATGGACAATTTTCAAGAAGAAACGGTAAGAAAACATCTGGAAATTGAGATTCTATAAAAAAAGTCTCATTTAACAATTGCAGCTTTGACACAAAATAAAAACTGAGATAGAGGGTGTATTCATAAACGTCAGCCTAACTAAGAACTGCGTTATCTGCATTCATAAAGCCAGATTTTCGATCGAACTAACCTAGTCGAACTGCAGTACCTATCGTTCATAAACGTCAGACTGTCGTCAGCGTCGGGCAGATTGTGCAGGTGAATTTGTTTTGCTGCAGAAAAAATTATAATTTTCTTTTCTTTTTAGGTAAGCACATCAAAAATCAAGTTCGACAAAATTTGTTTGGTAGACATTTTTCTCTGACGTTTATGAACTCCGTTTATATACAAATAGGACTAAGTCAGACCTTTTTGTTTACTGCAGACATTCTGCATTGGGAGTGCGTTCACAAATGCATCAGAAAAGAAATTCGATTGTACTAGCGCAGATTTTCTGCGTTTATGAATACACCCAAACCTTTGGTGGAAACATAGCAAAACTTAATTATATTCTACATTCTTGCAAAATAAGCCCAGTAAGTCCATTTTCATTAACAAAACTAATAATATCAACAGTAACAGATTGATTTTTTTCGCCAATTGAAAACACATGATTAAAGATGCACAACTACTCAACGAACACTGCCATCGAGATACGAATGCAATATCAATCATACCAACATTTGAGAACGAAATCACATAAGATCCATTAGTAAGTCGTACAAATGTCAAAAACCCATCCGTAGTGAAATTCTTCTTTAACTTTTACCGGTAGTATTCATGCTGCTGATATCTGTTTTGTTTTTCGTGGGAAGTCCTACTATACTATTGATAGATTTTCCAACAAAACGCAGGTTATATTATTAAAATATTGACAGTATGGTGGAACCACAATGTATCCCATGTTCCTCTTAGAAAAACATTGCTTTCGTATAGTTTAGGTCTACTCATTCAAATAAGATCTTTTTTTGTGTTGTGCGCACACTTAAATGGTTGTGAATATTCTTACAATGATTAGAAACGGGGCAAGTAATTAGGAAGGAGGTAAGGATCTGCATATTGTAATGAATGGGAAATATTGGGCCTGGTTAAGCATTCCACATTCGTTTAGTGCTGCTAAAGAAAGAATACTCACACTTAACAATACATCCAAAATTGGGCTCAAAGGAAAACTGATTGTCATTCCTTCTAGTACTGGTAATACCGGTACGGTTGAATTGTTAAAGGGGAGGAATGGCTATTTCACTAGAGCATTGTTTATACAAATAACGACAAAACTATGATAGGCATACAACTTTGCGGCGGTGTTAAAGAGAAGCAAGTGCCTCGGTAAAAGAACGATTTTATATCATTTTAAGAACTCTCTTTTCATTTCTACCTATAAGACTCTAGTCTTAATTGGGGCACCAGTCCAAATAAGTGAATTATAGCCAGGTGGGCCATTCCGTAAAACGTTTGTCACCAAACGATAGGGTTTTGACGATAGTCTCATTTCACGTAAGACGATAATCGTCAAAGTGATATCGTCAAAACGATAACGTTTGCACGATAACTAAATAGGTATCGTCTATCATTGATTTCCAAATACTAACTAAGCAATTTGAAATATAAATGTTTCGGCGTAATTGAGTTTTGTAACAAAGTGAAAATGAAAACTCAGAATAAAACAAAATGAATACTTTTATGGACACAATTAAGAGATAAATCAGACCCTCTATCTCTTTAAACCTATGTATGTGTACCTAAGCATTTTTGTTTTTTCTTTTTCACTTTTAAATTAATTTAAACCATTAGATTTTTGATCGAAGTTTTTCAAAAAGGGCTTTATAAAGATAATGATACTTTGTGTTGCGGAAGCTACCAATCCTCAGCACCGGTACCGGTAACAGCAAATATTTTTGAAACCAAAGTTATGTCCCCTGATAAAATTGGATCTTGTCTTCCTTCCCTTGAACATAATTGGGGATATACTCATTGGCCAAGGAAATTTGTTACAAATTTTCACAATTTCCCATAGACAAAAATCAAGTTTAATAACATTTTCAAGTTATCGAACAAGCATTACTTTTGTTGAGTTAATTTTGACATTTCAGATAGTGACAAAGGTAACGTGAAGCAAATTATTGACGATGTCGTTAATGATAATCGTTATTACGATTATCGTTTTGAAAATAACGGAATGACTCCCTAGATCAGAAGGGGTAAAAAACTTCATGCATCGTCTAAAAAATCCTAAACACTTTAACCCTAACTATAATAGATTTAACCGAAAGTAAACTAATGTCAAAACCAAACGAAAAGTTATCAGAAGTTATCGGCAAAACAAAATGTAACTATAATGGATTCAAGTAACTTAAGCAAATGTTGGGTTGAAATGCGTTTCAAATTTGACATTTGCTTAAGCTTGAGCCATTTTAATTGCGCGAAAGCTAGCGAAATTTAACGAAACTGAGCAGAACGTCTATTATGGTTAGTGACATATAAGGATGTGTATTGGTTCGTTTCCTAAAGCTGGCTTAAGCTCGGTTAGGTCTATTATAGTTATGGGACTTTAGCAGCATTTTCGGCGATGTCGAAACTCCACAACAAGTGGTTTGTGATCCACATACCAAAAACTGAAAACCACTCAGTCTTTTCGATGTAAATAATATACATCAGTATTAGAAGAAGACAGAAGACAGCATTAAGTTTTCGAAGCATTAATTTTTGCACTATTTTTATTCCCCCACAATGCTGTCAAGATCAGAATTTAATGAGTTTATCATCTGCTGCCGTTGGTAGTCCTCATACGAAGAACAAGGATGAGCATATATAAACGAATATGAAAAGATGGGGGTACTGTCATCAGCAAAACAATTAAGTTTCAGACAAAAGATCATTTATAAAAATAAGGAAGAGTGTCGGAGATAAAACGGAGACGTGAGGTACACCAGCGTTTACTTTTTAGATGTTCAAACTCTATCAAATGACCTTCTTCTTAAAAACGATGTGAAGATTTGTTTTACTTTACGGTGCGATAAACCTTGAGATTACCAGTGACTCTATTGCTACGAAAACGATACTGCCTGTCTTTGAGAAGCTTTGCTTCTTCAAGATATTTCTTAAGCTGAAAATCAGCGTTCATAACCTTGGAAAGAAAGGATGTATGTAAGAGCAATTAAACGATAGTTAGAGTGGAGGAGGATTCATGGATTTGTTAATGTCAAGTACTTTAGCAACTGAACGAATGTGGAAGAAGATTTATCCCAAAGAGTAATTTCAGCAAACTGAGCTGCAAGCAAATTCGCTTTATCAATCGAGTTTACAAAAGGAGTG
Source organism: Eupeodes corollae (assembly GCF_945859685.1). Taxonomy (NCBI): domain Eukaryota; kingdom Metazoa; phylum Arthropoda; class Insecta; order Diptera; family Syrphidae; genus Eupeodes; species Eupeodes corollae. Next base: position 42,626,988 of record NC_079148.1, read on the forward strand.
TCCTTGGAAACGAGCGTTGGAACTGACGATAACGTAGGGTTGTGCCCATTGTTTACAAATAGGATTTTTATTAATAGGACTCTGGGAAATTCTTAGCAGTGATATGCAACAAACTTTAAAATGTTGATATTTTGGATTTTTGTCACCTTTGTCAATGTGTCACTGTTTGGTGAATAGGAGGAGGATAAGGACTATCTTTTATTAAGACTGTGTGTAGGTGATCGTATTACTTTTTTTGTGATTCAACTACCGCTTAACATTTTAATTATTAGAAGACATTCTTTGAGCTTAACTCATTTTTTCACCAAAAATCTAGTTTTCTCTTAAGATTTTTAGTTAAATCTCATCTTTTATGATGCGAATCGCCATTTTCATTTTGTCAAGTTTCTATTGTTTAACTCTTGTACCTAATTTCCTCTGTAGAGCAATATTTGTAAAAGTAAACTTTTTTTGGAAATAATATTAGTTTTGAACACCTGGAAATGTTGGCTGGATCCTTTCGTTGATGCATATTCCTTAATCTTATTCAATTGCCTTTATAAGAAGATGACCGGTGCTTCCAGTTTTATTTTTTGGCTTTTGTTTATAATTTTAAACAAAACTTTCAATGGCTGCGTTGCATAAAGGTTTACAGAATTTTAACCGTTCTGCTGTCAATCTAGTTTTATTTGTTCATTTTCTTAAAAAAGGTCCAACGGATTTTTTTCCGTTATTAAAATCAGTACAATCGGTTTATTTTTTTTTTGACCTGAATGTTTAGATGGACATTATGTGCTTCGATTTGACCGTTACATTTCATATTTTTCTTTTACCTAAATTATATAGGTACTTTTAAACTAAATGCAAAAAGAAATCCATATATCGGACATAACACAGCACATATAGTCCAATTTAAAATCCCCACTCAAATTGTATCACATTATTATCCTGAATCCTGAAAGTTAAAGTACATAAGAAATATAGTATTTTTTTTTGTAATCCAACAACAGTTTGAAGTGCTTTTATTTTGTGAGAATTACACATAGTTATACTTGGACAGATACATGTGAAGAATAACATATAGGCACCCTTATGTCCTGTCTTGATGTCCACTCGTCCTTGAAGAAGCCAAAGGGCCCAGAAAAGAATTCAGTACGAGTATATACAAATGGTATAAAAGAAGGACATGTTATCCTCTATCAACTGACCTGAAGGCCCAGCGGTCAGTTAACTTAGTTTCTTAAAGATGTATTTGAGCAAGGATATATATAAATAATAATAATATGCAAATTAAGGATTGACCAAAGGTATATCTTCCCATTACCTCTGCTGACCCCTTTTCGGATAGCAGGCCGGCGTTTCTTTTGCGCGCTTCTAAATTATTTGTGTGTGTGCCAGTGTCAAATAGACAATTTTCTTGAATTAATACCTGCCCGGGTCTTTCTTAAGATCCGAATCTTGACCACTGTGCCATGGAAAATTGGCGGGTTAATCAAGATCGAGTTTTTATATTTGCATATACATAATAAGAAAAAGAAGAAGGATAAGGAACCTCCTTTGGATTTGGGTTTAAATGAAATGCTCTTATTCTGATTGCCGTGCTGGACCTTTTGTGCTTTAGGGTTCATATAGCGATGCAAAAGGGTCAGTTTTGGTAATTATTTTTTTTTTTTAATTTGAATTTTTGTTCCTTGATAAATGCATACAGTATAGTATATGAGACTTCATCATATTCTTAATAGGGGTTGATGATCTGTCCATGGCATTTGACTGAGAGCGGTCATCTGTTGGCAATCTTTGGAGTTTTGTTTTATAGGTTGTAAGATATGCCTTGACTAGATCTATACGATGTTATTCACGCATCTTAAGTATTACACGCATGACCTCCGTTGTACTTAACAGATGGGGTTGGGTTTTATGGATGTTAGATGGGTAATATCTTTCTCGAAAATAGAATTTAAATTAGTAGATGTGTTTGATTTTGTAATTTATGGGCTCGGCCAAAAAACAGATCGTTTTGAGGGCACATCACACAACAACACACAAAGGATGTTCAGAAAAAAAGTTTCGATATTTCAGGTTTTTCTTCTCAGATTGTTCATATTTTCAGTATTTATACCAATTTTTCAATAAAAATGGAGGTTATATGTTTTTATAAGCTTATTTATGAAACCAAAATGGATATGAATTATTATATTTTATAAATGATGCTGAAGAAAAAGGATTTTAATACTTTGTTGCTTTTGTTTGTTTTGCTATCAATAATATAAATAAACAAAATGTTTGCATTGTAATTACAACAATCCCAAAGAAAGTGAAAACTATATCAAGTTCTATAAAGAAAAGATGCTGCTCTGATTTTTCTTCTACCTGCACCAACGAACGCCGCGTTATCGTGTTTTGAATGTCCGTTCAGAAAATGTACATTAACCCTATATATAACAATGATATCCTGTATATTGCACTGAAATAAATCCCCGTATTCATTATAATAATTTAACGTGGCCTACCTGAGAAAAATGAAGGATAAGATTTAAAGTAAAGCATATTGCTTATGGGAATATTTTTATAACGCATTTTCTTTTTGGTACCTATAAAAGCTGCAAATTAAGAATACAACCGCGTAATATAATGTAGATAGTTTTTTGTTGGGTGATCTAGTTTTGGGCAGTTTTGCGGCCTGCTAAATCCAACGTATTTTTTTTGTCGTCAATAAAAAAGGTTACTCAATACTTAGGTAAAAGTATAACAATAGCAATAAGGTCAGTTTTCTTATTTACTTTCAGACAATATCACACACAGTTATTTTAAGAAAAGACGGGATCGTCTTTATACATATGGATAGTTAAAATCTTGACCATTTGGATCTTAAGAAAATATTATGTTTGCAAGTATGTCGTACGTTCTTGTTTAATGAAAGTTATAACGTACTTTTATGTTTGAAACGAATTGTTATAGTTAACTATTGTCCTCAATGTGATTTATTTAAAAAATAAAGTGATACAAAAATGAGAATAAGAGAGAAAATTAAAAAATTGAAAATTGTATTCCTCGTCATAGTAATTGTCTTTGTTATATTCTTTAAATAGTCACATTTTTATATTAACGATATGTGTTTTTAAAGAAATGTTTTAAGTTCCATTTTTGTATTATAACAAAATATCAGTTTTTTAAATAATCAAAAATAACTTTCATCCCAATGTTGACCATACAATTCTTGTAGGTAGTAGATATATTTTTGAACAGGAAAACAATCCTGTGAAATATCCTTAATGAACAATAGGTATCGGCATCATCCTTTCATTTCTATGTGTATGTTAAAATCCAGAATTTCTGAAGTCTCTAAAACAACATATGACTTTTCTTAGTTAGAAAACAACATTCAAACTCATTTTTTTTTTTGAAGAACTGTGAGCTATAACAGGTTTAAATGATTTGAAAAAAGAGGCTGGGATGCGACCCACACTGATAACTTCCCATTCCGTCTGTCGATTTGTCTTGCTTAAAAGTTTGTCTATATGTACTAGTATCAATTTTACAAAAATTGCGTACTATTTTTTATAGATTTTATTTTTTATGAAAAAACGGACTGTTGGATTTTTATATAAAAATCACTGAATATCGAAAACAATATTTTCTGTAAAATAAAATAAGTTTGAAGCCAATATTTTTAATTTTTGAAAAGCTATTTGAGTCGAAAGTAAATTTTTACCAACTTTTAGTATTGTTTTTTTTATAGTTTTAATTTTTGTAAAAAAACCGTCAATTCGATTTTCTTCAAAATTCTATCGAATGTTGAAAACAATATTTTCTATAAGATAAAATTAGTTTGAAGCCAATATTTTATAGTTTTGAAAAGATATTTGAGTCGAAAATCAATTTTTACCAACTTTTATAAATTTTTTTTAAGGATTTTATTTTTTGTAAAAAAAACTGTCAATTAGATTTTTCTCAACATCTTTCAGAATGCTTAAAACAATATTTCTTATAAGATAAAATAAATTTGAAGTCTAACTTTCAAGTTTTTGAAAAGATATTTGAATCCATATTCAATTTTTACCAACTTTTGTTAATTTTTGTTCGGTTTTTAATTTTTTATAAAAAAACTGTCAATTCGATTTTGTTCAAAATTTTACTGAATGTTGACAACAATATTTTTTGAAAGATAAAAGTAAATTTAAACCAATATCTCAAAGTTTTGAAAAGATATTTGAGTCAAAAATCAATTTTTACCAACTTTTATTAATTTTTTTTTAGGTTTTTATTTTTTGTACAAAAACTGTTAATTCGATTTTTCTCAAAATTTTACTGCATGTTGAAAACAATATTTCTTATAAGATAAAATGAGCTCGAAGCCTTAATTTCAAGTTTTTGAAAAGATATTTGAATCGATATTTAATTTTTACGAACTTTGAGTAATGTTTTTTTTTAGATTTTTATTTTTTATAAAAAAAACTGTCAATTCGATTTTTCTCAAAATTTTATTAGATTTCAAAAACATTATTCTCCGTTGCTCAAAATTGTTTTGGAGATGAAATCATATGTTAGTCGTTAAATTTAGGAGGTGACAAATTTTTTTTTCAGTTTTTTTGATTTAGAAAAAAAAACCGTTAGATAGATTTTTTTCAAAAAATATACTTCTTTGAGATCACGTTACAGTTTATTATATAAAATTTAATTCAAGTCTCTAGCGTTTTTGGTTCGTAGGGTTAACCAAAATGTTCACCTTTTTTTTAACTGCTATGGTAAAAAAACCACCCACGCAATTTTCTTGAGAGCCCTTTCTGCATCTTTCTGCCTTATTATCTGTATAACAAAATTTATTTGAAGTCGATATCTCTTCTGGTTATTGAGCTATGGACGACGAAAAAAACGTCGCGAACGTACGGACGTACGAACGTACGTACACACGCACGCACAGACATCTTTCTAAAAATCTTTTATTTCGGCTCTAGGGACCTTGAAACGTCGAGAAATGTCAAAATTTTCAATTTGACAAATCGGTCCCATTACAATAACTTCCTATGGGAAGTTAATAAAACAACAAATGGAATATCATGAGTTTATTAATTTAAATTAATTTTATAAATACTAAGTTACAGTAGAAACGGCATTGAGTAAACATAATAGAAAAACTAAATTTAACCAATCCAATATGTTGTCCTTAAATTATTATTTAATTTTTTTTTTATTATAACCAATACACTTTTATATTCTACTTATTTTGAAAATAAAAGATTGAACGAAACTTGTTGCTAAACTGCCATTTAAATAAAAAAATAAATTTTTTACATTATTCTTTATTCTGACATGACGGTCTGAAGTATTCAAACATGCATATAATTTTTTAACGGACATAAATTATGTGTATTTTAAAAGTTTTATTTTATTTTTGTCTGGTTTTTCACTTTTAGGTTTTAAACTCGCATCATTAAAGCAATCTTGAGATAAGATTTAAGATGGAACGCATAAGAGATATTCAGAAAATTTATCTTTCTTAGTGGACAATTTTTTTGATCTCATTTCATTCTGAATATAAAAACAACCCAAAAAAAGGCTTAACAAAATACATTCAAAATTGATTGGGAAGTTAAGCTTACAATTTTGTCTTTTTGAAAATGAAACATCTTAGATTTGTTTGGTCCAGTGTTTTAACTCCATCTATCGGTTCTCTGATTTAAATAACTATTTGTTTTTTTTTTTTCCTTTTTTGCCTATGTGTGCCTGTACAATGTACATTCAAAATCGGTTAAGTATAAAATTCGGGTCAGGAACTATTAGATATAGTGACTTTTTTAAAACCGATTATAATATCAAAGTATTTATGAAGAATTGTCAACTTCAGTTGGTATTTTTTTAATACGGCAAATGATAAAAAATTGAAGAATTCGATTTCCTCTAAATAAAATGCACAATAATTTTATCATCTTTAATTAAATTTTGTATTTTATGTCATACAAAATCTGTAAAATACTTAACTTACAGTTGATAATTCAACATTTTTAACATCCCATAAGAAGTTGTTGTAATGGACCCGACGGACGTACGTTCCTACGTACAAACGTGATAAAACTCGTTCGAAGTCACATTGCAAGAGCTATTTCTTCGACCAATAATTTAATTTTCGGGGCGTTCTATCCGAACGACGAGTATTTTGAAAGTGCACGCTTAACAGTTTTGGTCGGCACTTGATAGTGGGTAGTCGGGATGGGGTTTTAAGCTTTGGCATTCTTACATACTTGTCTTATAGTTTTAGGGTTTAGTTTTAAGTAGAATAGGCATGGTAGCCAAAAACAAAATACAAAAAAAACATGGAATAAAACAAACAAAAAATTAAAAAATATAAAAATAATACAAAAAAAGAAAACAAAATTTGAAAAACAAAAAATGTTAAATTTGCTGCTATTTTTGTTTTTGTTTTAAGTAGTTTATAGATAGAATAGGTAGTTTAAGTTAGCTTTAAAGTTTATATTAAGGACCTTATTTTAAATAGTTTAAATAAAAATAATAATTTTTTTTTTTTCAAATTTTCTAATAAATACAAAAATAAAAAAGAGGCTGGGATGCGACCCACACTGATAACTTCCCATCCCGTCTGTCGATTTGTGTTGCTTAAAAGGTTTAAGGTTTTCGTGTTGAGTTCAAAAAGTTGTTAGTTGAATTTTTCTTAGAAATTTTAAAATTACCAACAATATTTTTCATATAAAGAAATAGTTTAGTTTAAAAATTTAGTTTTTTAGTTTGAAATAATTGATTTTTTTTCGAAAACAAATTTTTATCAATTTAAGTAGCATTTCTTATATTTTCACAAATTAGATGAATGAAAGTAATTTGAGAGATATCATGAACCGAAAAAAAAATTACTGAATATCGAAAACAATATTTTCTGTGAAAAAAAAAAGTTTGAAGATAATATTTTTAATTTTTGAAAAGCTATTTGAGTCAAAAGTAAATTTTTACGAAGTTTTAGTTTGGTTTTTTTTTTAGAGTTTTATTTTTTGTAAAAAAAACTGTCAATTCGATTTTTTAAAAATTTTACCAAACGTTGAAAACAATATTTCTTATGATATAAAATTACTTTAAAGCCAATATTTAAAATTTTTAAAGAGATATTTTTTCAAACTTTAACTGAATGTTGACAACAAGATTTTTTGAAAGACAAAAGTAAATTAAAGCCAATATCTCAAAGTTTTGAAAAGATATTTGAGTCGAAAATCAATTTTTAACAACTTATATAATTTTTTTTGTAGGTTTTTATTTTTTGTAAAAAAACTGTCAATTCGATTTTTTTCAAACTTTAACTGAATGTTTTCAACAAGATTTTTTGAAAGATAAAAGTAAATTAAAGCCAATATCTCAAAGTTTTGAAAAGATGTTCGATTCGAAAATCAATTTTTACCAACTTTTATACATTTTTTTTTTAGGTTTTTATTTTTTGTAAAAAAAACTGTCAATTCGATTTTTCTCAACATTTTTCAAAATGTTGAAAACAATATTCCTTATAAGATAAAATAAGCTTGAAGCCTAAATTTCAAGTTTTTGAAAAGATATTTGAATCGATATTCAATTTTTACGAACTTTTATTAATTTTTTTTTAGGTTTTTATTTTTTGTAAAAAAACTCTCAATTCGATTTTTCTCAAAATTTTATCAGATGTCAAAAACATTATTCTTCGTTGCACAAAATTGTTTTAGAGATGAAATCATATTTCAGTCGTAAAATTTTGGAGGTGACAAATTTTTTTTTTCAGTTTTATTGATTTAAAAAAAAAACCGTTATATTGATTTTTTTCAAATAATATACCTGTTTGGTATCACGTTACAATCTATTATATAACATTTAATTCAAGTCTCTAGCGTTTTTGGTTCGTAAGATATTTAGGGTTAACCAAAATTTTCACCTTTTTTTTAAACTGCTGTGGTAAAAAAACCACCCACGCAATTTTCTTGAGAGCCCTTTCTGCATCTTTCTGCCATATTATCTGTATAACAAAATTTATTTGAAGTCGATATCTCTTCTGGTTCTTGAGCTATGGACGACGAAAAAAACGTCGCGAACGTACGGACGTACGGACGTACAAACGTACGTACATACGCACGCACAGACATCTTTCTAAAAATCTTTTATTTCGACTCTAGGGACCTTGAAACGTCGAGAAATGTCAAAATTTTCAATTTGACAAATCGGACCCATTACAATAACTTCCTATGGGAAGTTAATAAAATAAATTACAGTAAAATAGATCTTAGGGCCTATAGGCATTAGTATTAAGTATTATTGTTTACCTTAGGAGTGTCCGTATGGGACCATTAAGTTAGTTGTAAGTTATGCTTATTTGGGCTAGTTTTATGAATTTTTATCTAGCTTTAAGATAGGTTTAAGATTGAATTAGTTAAAAATTAAAAAAAATTATTTACGCTGGTTTTTTTCGTTGTTCATATCTCAAGAACCAGTAGAGATATAGACTTCCAATACATTTTTGTATACAGATAGTAATGCAGAAAGATGAAGAAAGGGCTCATATAACGTGGCACCAAACAAGTATAATTTTTGAAAAAAATCCTATTTATTATTATTTTAATAAATCAAAATTAACTGAAAAAAAAAAATTTCACCTACAAAATTTTACGAATAAAAAATGATTTTATGAACAAAATAATTTTGTGCAACGAAAAACAAAGTGTTTTATATCTGATAAATTTTTGAGAAAAATCGAGGGAACAGTTTTTTTTTATAAAAAATAAAAACCTAAAAAAAACATTACTCAAAGTTGGTTAAAATTGAATTTCGACTTAAATATCTTTTTGAAAATTTGAGATTATGGCTTTCAACTCATTTCATCTTATACGAAATACTATTGTTTTCAATGTTTGGTAAAATTTTGAGAAAAATCGAATCGACAGTTTTTACTCAAAAAAAAACCGAAACAAAAATTAATAAAAGTTAGTAAAAATAGATTTTCGACTCAAATAACTTTTCAAAACTTTGAGACATTAGCTTTAAACTAATTTTATTTAAAAAAAAAAACCATTGTTGTCCAAATTTAGTAACATTTTTAGAAAAATCGAATTGACAGTTTTCTTACAAAAAATTAAAAACCAAAGAAATAAAAAAAAAATAAGTAAACATTGATTTTCGACTTAAATATCTTTTCAAAAATTTAAAATATTCTTTTAAAACTTATTTTATCTCACAAAAATATTGTTTTCGACATTCAGTGAATTTTTGACAAAAATCCATCGGTCCGTTTTTTTATACAAAAATAAAATCTACAAAGAACAGTACGAACAATTGGTAAAAATGACTTTCGGTTCTCGCTAATACGTGAACAGTAGAAGGTATTGCCTTTAAATATTTTTCATTCATCCAACTTGTATTTTTTTTATATAATAAATAAAAACTTTTAAGGAATACTACTAAAACTGGTAGAAATTGGTTAACGACTAAAAAACCTTGTTAACAAAAAGAGATTTTGAAATCAAACTACATATTTCATCATAAGCAAAATATTTGTATTAATTTAAAAAAAATTAGAATAATTCAATTGAATTTTTTTTTAACAAAACGCGAAAACCTACAAACCTTTTAAGCAAGACAAATTGACAGGCAGGATGCGAAGTTATCGGTGTGGGTTGCATCCCAGCCTCTTTTTTGTTTAATATTTGTCAGCTAGAATATTTTACGAACAGAAAATGATATAATCTTCTGAACACTTTTTAACTAAATAAATTGACATTTTAAATTCTCAACTTCAATGTTTACTTCAGTTATTATTGGTTTCATAGTTTTTAAAGTTTTTTAAATGAGAATGTGGTTTTTAATAAAAAAAAAATACAATTTTAAAGGGCACCACTAAATTAACTTATTAGAGTTGGTAACATTCCAGACTCCTTATCTTTGGTCTTTTGTTCTTTTTTATAGTTTCTAATTTATATGACTTTTTTTGAAGTTATCCTCTTTTACCCTTTGGAACGATGTTAATGTTTAAAAATTGTATCTGCAATAATGTATTTCAACTCTGAACCAATTATAAAATAATTATAACACAAAATCGTTTTATCCTTAATAATGATTCAAAACGCGTTAGATGACTTAAACCTTTTATTTCATAATCTGACAACTTCATAAATAGAAACGCCTCAATCAAGCGTATCAATGTAATCATATTTTTCGCAGTTTCTTTTCTGTATAAATATAGTAACTTTAACTTGAGAATATTCTTAAGATTACTTCGATTCAATTAAAATTTACAATGTTGTATAACCTCGACTTAGTTGCAGCTTAAATTAAATCAATGCTAAATTTAATAGACCGATTTAAACATTTTCAACTAAGTACAATGCCATCTTGCAACAAGATAGAGATTCTTTTTTTAAACTTATTTATAGATATAGTAGCTGTTAAAATTTGTTTATTTCCTGTTCAAAGAATAATCAAACAAAATTATCCATAGATACTCTTATAAGTTTCAATTTCCTACACTGCAAGTAAAATTTCAATCAGGTAGGTAAGGTATACCTATGGCTAAGGTAATTAAGACTAAAGGTATAAAGTAACTTTACAACTTTTACGTACTAATATATTTACAATCTATCTACAATCAATGCCTTTTGCAGACTGTTCTTTGTTTTCTTCTTATGTATACGAAGATATAATATACATAAATATATATGAATGTTTTGTACCTAACTTGTATACAAAAACTCCAGGAAGCATAATGCGCGGCTATCGGTGTTATGCACTCTTCTTGAGTTCTGGCTTCTGGGTTGGGTGAATGTCTCACCATCTCTCTCAATGATTATGTCTTTAAAATTCCAATTGAACGGATGGATGGGATAGATGGATGGACAATATTGCGAGACGTTCATTGAATAAACAATTACTTTATTGGCCAAATGAAGCTGATAATGATGTTGGTCGTATAATAGATGAAATATAGGTATTCTTTTATACCTACCTACTCGTCCTAATGTACATTTCATTTTTATGGAGAAAATATCGGTTTAGAAAAAATTAATGTTATAGTGTCTGGGTCTGGGATATTCTATTAATCAAATTACTTAGAAGCTTTATAGTAAACATCTATAATAATAATTTAAGATGGATAGTTGTAAAACGTACAGCTAAAAAACATGGAAATAAAATAATGGACAAATATCCTTAACTTTAAAAAAATGGAATAAGGAATAAGCTGAGTACTCAGCTCTGAACTAAGAAAGAAAAACGCCATATGATTACAAAAAATTCCTGAGCCTGAACTGTCAAACAAATTATTGTTTTTCTTTACCTCTGAAAGTTTACAGCTTCAAATTTGACAAGCGATTGTTTTCTTTATTTCTTTTGTCTGTAAAGGAAAATGACAAGTGGTCATGTGTGTTTCTGTTTGAAACTATTTTCTGAGCTAGGAAGGAAATATGTCTTTTGGAAACTATTGACCAGCGTTTGAAGAACATGGTCATCTCGATACTGAGATTGTGCAATTTGGCTTTCTCTCGCAAAATACGATTGAATATTTTTTTAAGAAACCCTAAATAACGCATTGGCTATACACATCGGTAATCAGACCGATTTCAATGTACGTTGTGGCAGTATATGTTGGACTGTTTTAGAAGTAGCAAAGTACACAGATTATATTATACCCCAACTGCAATTTAACAAAAACTTCCAGATTTCTATACCTTTCAGAGTTTCTTAGGAGGATAGGGCATTCGTGGAAGACGAGTCAGTTCACTTTTATACAGATGGATACAAAAAAAGAAGGGGTTGGTGGGAGTCTGAAATTAAGTCTCTCATTCCGCCTTCAAAATCATTGTAGCGTGTTCCGCTATCAAATCTTTCCACTCAGTCTCTACAAACTCTATAACAGTCCATAACTGTCGCCCATCTCTAATGAAGATGGCACAACAGCTTAATATTCAACTTTGCTACACGCTATGAAGAAGGCAAGCACCACGTTTAGTTTTTTTTTTTATTGTTAATTCAATTCAAAATTTTACTGAATGCCGACAGCAATATTTTTTAAAAGATTTAAGTAGTTTGAAGTTTGAATATCTCAAAGCTTTGAAAAGATATTTGAGTCGAAATTCAATTTTTACCAACTTTTATTAGGTTTTTATTATTTTTTTTAAACTGTCAATTCGATTTTTCTCAATTTTTTTTTAATGTTGAAAACAATAGTTCTTATAATTGAAAATTAGTTGGAAGCCAATCTCAAATTATTGAAAAGATATTTGAGTCGAAAATCAATTTTTACCAACTTTTGTTAAATATTTTTAGGGTTTAGTTTTTTGAAAAAAAAACTGTCAATTCGATTTTCTCAAAATTTTATTGAATGCCGACAACAATATTTTTTAAAAGATTAAAGTAATTTGATGTCGAAACTCAATTTTTACTTACTTTTATTAATTTTGTTTAGGTTTTTATTGTTTGTAAAAAAACCGTCAATAAAACAAAAACAATATTACTTATAAGTGAAAATTAGTTGGAAACTATAATCTCAAATGTTTGAAAAGATATTCGTGTCTAAAATCAATTCTTTTGTTAAATTTTCTTTTAATTTTTTTATTTTTTGTCAATTCGATTTATACCAAATGTGAAAAAGTTATTTTTTTGTTGCACAAAATTGTTTTAGAGATGAAATCATTTTTATTGGTAAAATTTTCGAGGTGACAATTTGTTTTCTTAGTTTTTTTTGATTTATAAAAAAAACGTTAACTGGATTTTTTTCCCAAAAATATACTAGTTTGTGTATTACGTAACAATATAAAATATAAAATTTAGTTCAAGTCTCTAGCGTTTTTGGTTCCTGAGATATTTAGGGTTAACCAAAATTTCCACCTTTTTTAAAACTGTTATGGTAAAAAAAACACCCACGTAATTTTCTTGAGAGCCCTTTCTGCATCTTTCTGCATTATTATCTGTATAACAAAATTTATTTGAAGTCCCTACTGATTATTGAGCTTTGGACGACGAAAAAAACGTCGCGAACGTACGGACGTACGTACACACGCACGCCAAGACATCTTTCTTAAAATCTTTTGTTTCGACTCCAGGGACCTTGAAAAGTCGAGAAATGTCAAAATTTTCAATTCGACAAATCGGGCCCATTACAATAACTTCCAATGGGGAGTAAATAATAATTAATAATAAATAATGACTTTTGTAAAAGCTGTAGGGATGAGAAAGAGGGGAAACAGTTCTTATTCTCCTATGTAAATGCTTTGCTCTAGCTTAAAAACGCAAGATTCGCCTAATAGAATTCCTTTATAACGATCCAAACGATCTCAATCATATTAACATAATCAGCCTGTAACATTTCGTAAGGGACTCAAATTGGTTTCACTGAGCTTAAAAGAAAGCCTCAAGATTCATGTACCATTACACTGGTCTAAGTGCGTCCTACTCTATCACAGACAGCCAGCAAAGACAAAAACGAGATCATTCAGTGAAAATAAAGGATAAGAAATAAAAAAAATTGTTTGTCCCAAAGCATTTATGCTTTGGAACATTTATTTTTGTTTCCAATATTGTTGTCTGGCCCTTTTTCCAGAAAAGGCAATAGACAAAACGACATAAAATTTTAAGAAAAAAAGGCCAACAAAAAAAAAGTTTTGCTGGAGTCTTTCTTCTAATTTTTTTAGAGATAATTCTAGTCGATAGCGAATTTGACCTCATACGACTTTTCTTGTGGGGTTATCAGAGTTCGCAAGGCTATGCAAATAAGCGACTTTAACCCTTAAAGCTTTTTTAAAAGAATCAAAATTAGATAATTTACTCCAGTAAAAAGGTTTCATAATCATAGCCTTCATAAATATGTGCACATGAAAATTCTTCGTTAATAGTTTGACGTCACCTTAAGCAACATTTCTCATTTCATTTTTGTTCAAGGATAAAATAATGATCTCTTGTTAGCGGTTTTAAGCTCATAAATAGTTCCAATAAACGTACGATAATATTCGCTTCTTTTGTTGATGGTTAGCTTTTGTGCTGCGCTGTATCATATGCAAAAGAAAAAAGTACTTGAACATCATGGACACATTGGACATTCTCTCGCTCTGTGCTTCAATGGAGTTCATCATTTTGCTTATTCAATCAGATCACGTTCAATGGACGATCGCTGATATGTTTCTCTTGCTGAAGATAATCCACTAGCTCCAAGAATTGCATCACATATGAATTACAACGCGGAATATTTTAATGTGACTCTTATACTATACGTATCTATGTACAAGTATAGAGGTATTATTATTGCAAGAAGACTCTGTTGATAAATCTCTTGAACAAATAAAAATACAAAAACATGACCAGCAGCTATATTATAAGTCATCAATTGATTTTATTCTTTTGTTTAAAAAGTTTGTTGTTCAATGATTTTGTAACCCTGAGTAAATAAATCCAAAAATAAAAGAAATACAAATATTTATCAAGTGACCTCAACTCAAATAAAATTATTTATACAGGTACAATTGTTTCACATGAACGTGTGCAGTATTTTATTTTAAATACAGAAAATATGCAAGGTGTACCTCCAAGAAATACATCAATGGAGATTTTATTTAAAGCAATTATCTACATACCTAAGCTTTTTAATAATTTCTGGTAAAATATGATTCAAAAGTCGTGAGGAAACGGAAAGGAACAATAATTATTACTACTATAGAAGACTATGAACATGCGTGATTAACACCTTCTTCTCATTTTTGACATAACGAAATTGGAACAGAATAGCAATAAAAATTAAGTTTTTGATTCAGACTTCGAGCTTGTAGAATTGATCGGTCATACCTTTGACATAGTTAAACACTAAACAGGCACCCGCCACGCGTTAACCCTCTACTGCACGCACTATGATAAAATAAAAACAAATCTTTTTTCGTTTTTTTATTTCATTTTGTAAAATTAAAAGAATAAAACAAACAAAATTTAATAAATAAATTTTATTTAAAGTTAACAACTTACGCTCATTTTTATTTTTTTTTATTTTTTATTTATTCGTATCAAAAGTCATAATTTTATAGAAGAAACAAAAAAACTGTTAATATGAATTGATGACAAACAATTTCGATCTTTGTTCAGGAACAGACTTACTTTGTATTTTTTACATATAATATGTATGTACCACTCTTTTGGATCGTATGTCAATTCGACAAAGACCAAGCATAAAATCTTAAAGGTCAACACCATCACTTATTATATTCATCTATTATCTTTGGGCAGTCAACATTAAAGTACTTTTTTTCCTTCCTTGACCTTCTATTTTTTTGTTCTGGGATTAGCCCCTACAAACTTGGAAAGCATATTCACAATTTTATTATCAAACCACGACACAAAAAAAACATTGACGACTTTAATGTTAGCCATTTTTCTATCATATTTCCTCGTCCTCTATTCTTCCTTTCCTTTTCTTTTGGAGCTTTAATGTTGGGAAATCTGTTTTGCCTCACGGTCCCCGATGGAAGGAGACCTGCTTTGGTAAGATTCGTGCTTTCAGTTTTAGACTGTTGAACCAGTTGTCAAAGTAAATGTTGTGGTTTATATGTCTTTGCACCGTTGAAACCAACCTGGACACAACATTTCTGCTTACACCCAAATCTGGAAAACCATGTGGTATAACGTTGCTCTACTTCCCTGCGAATATATCAAAATTATAGCTGAATTCCGATATTCCGTTTAAAACGAAGTTTTTGTAACCCCATTCATGTGTTTTTTTAAAATTTTATCGCTCAAGGTGATATCGACACTTAGTGGGAATCGTTAGTTCGTCCACTGCAAGATGTTCTTCTTTTGGTATAGGAAGAAGTCGTTTCCTTATATTATTTAGGAGAGGCTTGACTTTAAAAAGCTGGTCGTGTCCAGGTTGACCAAATCGAACAAATTTATCAATATCAGCGAAATGGAGCAATTTTTTATTTCCTCCTACATGGCATTGTCTCTTAAACAAGAGGCTGTTCTAGTTGGGAGTTCCAATCCCGCCTGGTAGAAGGCAATTTTATGAGGGACGTGAAAAGCGAAATACCGATAAATTGTTCCATTTCACTTCGCCTTATGTTGACTGTTAAATTTCTCAACAATCATATCAAACAGTTTTTCCTTGAAAAGAAAAAAAGTCGGCGGGGGTTGTATTGATCTAAGGGTTGTTGTGGCTTGTTTATACTATGCAGTTCAGGCCAAAAGAAGTAGGTATGCTGCAGCCCTCACCTTTAGCAGTCATAGCTTGACCAGCGTATATAGTTCTTAAAATAATATGGACTAATGATACACTATCTCAACAATTCACGTAAGAGTAATATTAAGATCCTATTCTTAAAACGAACGTTATACAAATCCCAACATAAAATGATTAAAAATGACTACCCTGGTAACTCCGGATTTGGCAATGAAAGGGTAAAAGAAAGAAGTTCTGAATTTAATTTGATAAGACCTTTATTTTGAAAACAAGATGAAATCCATGTGATAAACTAAGAAGGAAACCCCATTGCCTTGAGCTTAAATGTAATGACATGATGAGAAAGTTCGTCAAAAAAAAGTGGAGCTCTCCCAGTTCCAGAGTAGTTGAGCAATTATGCAAAAATGTAAGTAGATTAGTAACTGTGGAAAGTTTGTACATACAATTATGTTGTTGATTACATGTAATATTCTTACAATCAAAATTTAAGCTATCACAAAGAACTTGTTCAAAAAGTTTTGGAACACAGGACGTCATTTAAAAATGATCAAAGTTAGTCTGGGGCACTCTCGCAAATATAAAAAGAAATTCTCTATTTTAATGAAAGATTGCTAAAAGCTATTACAAATTTCTGGAATACTAAATAAGTTATCCTTATAATAAATAAAATAAACTGGGTAGCCAATTTTATATTAACATATTTTAAAAGCTTTTGTCATTCATTTTTGTTTATTAAGCAAAACCGAGTGACGGATGCAGATTCAACAATATGTCCGCTATCAATCATTTTTTAAGGTTATTTTTTTTAAGGTCGGGTTTCAACAGCTTCCCAGTAAGTTTGTGAAAATATGTTTGGTTTTTTTTTAAACAATATCTATGTCCGCTTTGGAATGTTTAAAACATATTTGTCAAAGCTTGAAGCCATGAAAGTACATACCTTGTTTGTATTTTTATCTTCCCAAAGGAAGTTATTGTAATGGGTCCGATTTGTCAAATTGAAAATTTTGACATTTCTCGACGTTTCAAGGCCCCTAGAGTCGAAATAAAAGATTTTTATAAAGGTGTCTGTCTATTTAACAAAACTAGATTTTCAAACTAAAATCTTTCTTGATATGAAAAAATAGTGTTGGTAACATAAAAACCTTAAGAAGACAAATCGACAGACGGGATGGGTAGTTATCAGTGTGGGTCGCATCCAATCCTCTCATCAAATTAATAAAAGTATATAAAATATTCAATAATTTTTGTCAACTTTATCAGATGAATAAAATCATAAAAATCAAACCAAATGGAATCTGGCGAAGGAGAGGAAAAAACGATCCTATTATTTTAGTTAATTTTCAATTAAGAAAATTATAAGTTTTTGATGACCCTGTTTTATGTTGACTCCTTATGGAGTAGTATATTTGACTTTGTGTGGCAAAGACCTTAAAGTAAATACCTCATTTTACCAAATCTGCATATAATCTATATACCTTGCCCTAAATGTGTATTATCATTCCAAAACACCTAACTGTATGACTGATTGTAGGCGTATAATTAACCCTTAATCTTGTTTTTAAATGCAAATTTCCTTGCAGCTTTCTCAATCGGAACAAGAATTTTTATAGAAACCGACAGACTTATGGCTATATGCTTTTCCTTATATGCCTTACCATCCTCATTTAGGCTGATAACAAGTCAACAAATATATTTTAAATTTTCCCACGCAGCTAAGAAAGAATAAACTTCAAACAAATTACCTCACCGCCATACAGTGGGGCAGAATTATATAAGAATTTTAATTAAAATTATTTTAAATTTATTTTTAATTGCTATTATTTTTAAAATAAAATAATTGATTTACGGAAAACATATTTAGAAACTATTATGTTCTCAACCAAAGATACCAAAGCAGTTTCGAAATGATAGTTTGTGGCTATATTTTCGCCTAAAATAAATGAAAATCACAAAATGGCTACACTAATTTTAAGGGCCCGGTTACAGCTATCAGTAAAATCCATCAGTAAAATTTTAAACAGGAGGAATCTGAAATGTTTTACTGATGAGCGTTTATAGCAATCAGTAAATTTACGTCATTAAATGTTGTTTTCTTTCGATCATAACATCAGACAATTTTTGTACTGTAAAATTTTTAATGATGTGATCGGAACAGTACAAAATTGAAACACCGACAATAGGTAAAACGAAATGGAATTTGTTTTGGCTTTTATCAGTAAAATTAAATTTCATCATTTAAATTAAATAAAACATCTTTTTGAAAAAAATACTTGAATATATGTAGGATTTATCTTATTGCATCTTTTCTTTTGCTAAAAAAAATCTGTGACATGCTCAAGAACTAAACAAAAAATTTAGTTGATGGTATTTCTTGATATCTATAACCGGCCCCAAAGTATTAGTATCAATTGTGGAAAAGGTTTGCGTATTAACTGTTTTTCAGTGTTTAAAATGGAAATTGCATAGCTAAAGAAAATTGACATTTAAAAATTAAGAAAGTTTAAGCCAAGAGTTTTCGACGGTTGGGACACATATTTAAATTATTAAATATATTCTTTCTTTCTAGTCAAATTTCTTTCCTATTTTATGCATAGACTGTTCCACAGTGGTCCTTAGTTACCGCAAAGATATGTAAAACCGTCTCGCCGCGTCGTTCGTCGTCGTCGGTCGCTTAAAACCTACGTTTGATATGAAGTGCAATACTTATTTCGAATCATTCATTCCCACATCCATCGAACGCAAAACCCACTAAAGCAGGAGATTTCAGATAGACGCGTTAACCGAATTATTTTCCTTTCCATACACACTTTACACTGCCATCAAGTAAAGTCTTATAAATAGGAACAAAAACAATAAAAATAATAAACTTTTGCTCAGCGGTTTGTTACTATCAGCGCGTAATTTAAAGAAATGAATTCATGCCTTATCGCAGTACCCGTTTCAATGTAACCACCTTTTTGAGTTGAAGTTGACATTTGTGGTATCTTGTGGGTTCTGGGACAAGTGTTCCATAGCTATACGAGTATTGTGACATGCCACATGGAGCGCAAAAATATACAGCATAAAATAATCTTCTGACTTTTAAAGACGGTACGTGTGGTACAATTATACTCAAACCTTATATTGGAGTAGCCACAGTGGTTAAGCAATTCTTTGATAAGACACTTGGCATTATATACATATAATAACAATATTATCTTATTAAAACAATTAATGGTTGATAATGTGTAAGTTCTTATATTTCTTACATCATATAGTCACTATGACGTATTGTGTGAATAAGTTTGAAACAAGATCATGAAGGTTATTTTATCAGATGAATTTAAAATTAACAATAAAGTAAGTCATGGGAAAATAAAGTAATAGATACAAAACACAAGAGAAATGACTTATTTTTTCCGAATTTGTACCTAAAACCTTTTTTTAGTTTAATGAAGTTATTGGATGTCTAAGAATACATCTTATCTTAACTCTTCGAATAAACAATTCACATGAAAGTGACCACAGGTTAGCAAACTGTTCACGGCCAATTTTTAAAAGTTGGTCTTATTTTATTTAACTGTATCTAACATAAAAGCTTACATTTTTTTTTCAAATACGAAAAACAATTTTTCATTAAAGACAAACCTCCGAAATACACACAGGGAGATTATTTTGACAGCCTTTTACACATCTTAAGCTTAACAGAGAGTAAATGTCATATTTCTTCGTAACAAAATAAGTTCCTTTACGCCATTTAAAACATTGGAAATATTGAAAATTTATTACCAAAATGAGTTCTGTGTAGTTCTAACAGTGCGGTTTTTAAAGAAAAGTTTAAGCTGTTTGTGGAAATCATTAAATTAATTGGGCAGCCCACAAATATTAACAAGGTCTTGGAAAAATGGATTTACAGAATGCTCTAGTACGAAGCAAGTCGAGGCAGTCCCTTGTACGAAGTATTGTTGCATAAATAATGCAAATGTTTGCTCTTTTATTATTATTATTAATTATTAAGTCA
Organism: Eupeodes corollae; assembly: GCF_945859685.1. Classification (NCBI taxonomy): domain Eukaryota; kingdom Metazoa; phylum Arthropoda; class Insecta; order Diptera; family Syrphidae; genus Eupeodes; species Eupeodes corollae. The sequence goes on from NC_079148.1 coordinate 42,647,132, forward strand.
TGATTCATGGAAAATAAAAAAATTTGATTACTTTTTTAATTTTTAAAGAGGTATTTGTAATAAAACTTTATTTTTCAATTTTTCTTTATTAATTTATATCTTTAGTCACAGAATTAGTCTTTTTCTTCTTCGTATCCAAACTTCATTCCACTCCAAAAACTACAAGATGGCTTCATTTCCTGCCTCCCACGTGTTTTTCCTGTGTTGTCCGGCATTGCCAGACATTGCAACATTATAAACTTTTGTGAGAAGGCCGAGAGGTGGCGCTTGGAACACAGGAAAGAAACTATTTACATTAAATATAACAGCAAAAAAAAACTATTACATATTTGCATTTAACACAGTTTTTATTCCAATCCACAACCCTTTGCCATATTTTTCAAATTGTTCATTAAATAAAATGCACGACTGGGTTGTACGAACTTTGCTCATGTATTCAAAGAGTCTGTTTAAAACTGTTTCCTGTATTTTAGGATTTAAAAAATAAGTTTTTATTCAAAAATTTAAACGCCATATATGTATACATACGTTCTTACTTTTTAAAATTTTTGTATTTGAAATCATTAGAGCTTTTGTTTTTCAATTTTTTTTTATATAACATTTTTCAATTTATATTTAAAAATATTTTTGTTATGCAGTTATTAAAAGCTTTTTAATCTACGCATCACATTTTAATTTCGTTAGCAAATGGTGACCCATTTTTAAGATGTTAAATTTCGAAAAAGAACTGTACTATATTTTAAAAATCAGAAATAAAAACAATTACATTTTTATTTACCAAATATTATTGCGACATTTATCGCGACTGTCAAGTTAGCACTACATTTTTCGAAATTTAAAAAACTGAGTATTCAGTTAATTGTAGTTTTTTTGTTGTAAATTAGTTGTGGAAAGGAAAGAATTCCAAACATTCCACGCACAAATTCATTTTCGTGAAAATTCTAATACTTCTTATTTTAGTCTTGACAGATAGATAAACTTTTTTCGACTTCCCTAAAATTGTGTTATGTTTGATTAAAATCTCGAGTTTGAAATTTTTGAAATGTTAAATTAAAATTCGCAACTGTTTGTTCGGAATAGATGTATGTTCAATTTTTTAGTTGTTTTTTTACTCATTTTTTTGTTTGGAAATTTAAAAAACCCCTGAATATTTCAGCCGTTAATATTGATATTTATTCCACATTCATAGTATTCTAAGATACACGAAAGTCTTGATACTTCTTTTTTAATTCTCTTTCACACATTCATCTCGTCCCTGAAAATGTATTTCTTAGAATTAAACGCTCTACAAAAGTGTCTATTGGTGTGTATCCCTTACTCTTACCAACTAGGTAGTACGGATCACTTTTATGCGTAAATGGCAAAAGCTAAAGAAAAAGAACGTCAAAGAAAATTTTGTAGGAAATTTGGGTTCCAAAAATAGTATGCACCATCGAACCACAAACATTGATATTTTTTGAAACATGAGTTGTTAAAATTTAATATTATGTAAAATTCAATAACTAACATCTCCAAACAACGACAATCTTAACAGTTTGGTGGTAAGAACTTTTAAGTAGCTTCTACCAAAAACTCCTACAAAACTGTCCCCAGCTTTCGTTTGAACCTTTTTGTAACAAATTGAATTAGACATGCAATTGTCCCTTACTTTCATCGTCCTTAGCCTCTCTTAAAAAAAAAACAACATTATTTATTTTGAATGAATCATACTTTAAATTATTATTTTCTTTTTTTCAAATTTTTATCTGAGTGAAATAAAATCTTATGCCTATACGCTTGATGATGATTCACAAAAAATCCCATAGAAACGACTTTTGTTTTGAAATAATATTTTATGTGAAATTATCTTCTAAAACTGACCGACAAAAAGATGCTGGTCATATTTCAAACAAAATAAGTTCTTGATAAGTAAGAGTCTGATTCAACGTAAAAACAACAACAACAAAAATCTACAAAACGATGGAGTAAAAAGTTGCAAAGGTTTAATGTTTCCACCCCGTAGATATCATTCCCTTCTTATGTCGCTTTAATGTCCATATATTGTCGATCCTCTAAAATAAACTTATTTTTATTTCACTCTCTGTGATCTTTGTATTCGATTAAATGCATCGTCGGATAAATTTGACTCTTTTGCAACTCCGATCGATGGTTCCCATGACATCTCTTAGTAAAATGTAACAATTTTTAGCTTTTTCCACAGACTTTGTAAACATTATACTTTAGATACTTACTCATTCCAAAATTCAAATGTTATGGCAAAGGGGGGAGGAAAAACTAGATTTGACTGTGACTTTACTTTCATGACAAATGCGAGAATTGTAAATGATATTTATTGTTTTTTTATTTTTCTAAAGGTGCATTAAACTATTCTGAGAAATAACCTTGAAATTTATATTATACCTGAAAACATAGATACGAGTGGATGAGAAAAAGTACATCTAAGACCTTAGGGATTGGCAAGTTGACGTGTCTCCGTCGTCGTAGCGACAAGCCCCTTAAAATGCAATTCAGCTTTATTTGGATCGCAAAATTTTTGTTGACACAAGTTTGCTGGTTTATCTGCAAAATAAAAAATACTAAGCAACTTGTGAGAAATGACATTTTTAAATAGAAATGATATACATAGAAAATTAAAAATTAAAAATTGAAATTGCGAATACGCAAGCGTGTCCCAATATTATTTGTTGTAATTTGGTATGATGAAGCAATGTATGAGAGTGTATAACAGTTTGGAAATGTGAATGAAAAGGTTCTTGTAGAAGCTAGTAGGTTGATGCATACTTTCAGGGTGACATCTTTTCGGACTTGTTTTGTTTTTTTTAAATGCATTTAAATATTGTAGTTGAAGATTGTCGTATAACGATAATGATCATGACGAACACAATTCACAATAAAAAAAAAGGAAAGAAGTTACATGAAGGATGAGAAATGGGTTTAAGAATTGTTAAAAGAAAAAAATGTAAAAATGGAAGAAGTGGGATTTGAACCCGAGGAGACGAGTAGTGATGATGAGATCCAGTGTCGAGACCACTAGACCATGGTCAAGGACATCGAAAGAAAATCAAAAATGAAAGTATAAGGCAAAACACTTGAAGGAGCAACCTTAAGGATGTAGGAAATAAAAGAAAAACAAAAGAGAAAAAGTAAAAAGGAATCGTGATCGGTAACTAATACAAAGAAAAGCATTAGTATAGGTTACGGATGGTCTTGCGTGTTTTCTTAAATTTCAAGAATTTTGACCAAAATTACTAAATTATATCACACTTATGTGAAGAAAAATCCATTATTCAATCTTGAAATGCAATTGGATTTTTCTAAATAAAATATCGTGTTCAAAAATCAAAAAACAAAGACCGGATCCACTTCCATCTTTAAATGCCCAGTTTCGTCGAATAATTTCGACAATGGAAAAGCCGAAAAAGGCCAGGACAAATCGTTCATTTGGTTCCTGGTGCGCGACGAGATAATATCACAGTGAAAGCTTTAAATAAAAAGTAGTAGAAACAAAAGTTTTAAAGTGAAGTTTTAACTGCAACTACAGAAAAATTAAGAGTAAAGCTAATAACATCATTAACATCACATTTTTTTAAAAAAAAGGTACATATATACTGCAGTGAAAGAAAGACAAAAAGATGTGAAATAATAATAATAAAAAAAAATTCTTTTCTAATATTGTTTTTTTTTAAAAAGAAAAGTCATCAACAAGACTCATAGTCTAGTCGCCACGAGGGACCAGGAATATTTAAGGGCTGACGGGATTCGAGCAAAAGAAACGCCACTAAAACATTTGGTCAAAGAAAGCCCATAAAAGCCAACAAAATCATCGTCGAAACTACGTCGACCATCTACCATCACTCGACACCAACAACAATCAAAAGGTCAAAATAACCATCCATCAATCCATCCGCAACAACAAGAACATCCAACCAGGTATCACCAAAAACCACACTACATCCATCATCCGCATCCAAAATCCGCATACACACCAAAACCAGCAAAATCATACAACCATCCATACATTCCATTCATCCACATCAGCAAAATCATACGACCACATCAGTAAAAGTGCACAACAGAAATAGCAAAATCAGACAACCATCCACATTCACACCATTCATAACAGCAGCAATATACAACCATCCGCACACGCATAACATCTAACAGCAAGTTTGTACGACCATCTATACCATACTTCATTTACCAACAAAGTTCAAAATTCAATCAAAACCTCTCAAAAGCTAAGTACCAGATTGTCCAATTTATCTTATCTATCATAATATCATTATTGCATTTTTTGTGTTTATGTCATTACATAATATGTAAGACTTAGAGAAACTAAAAAAAAAAAAAAATTAAAATTTTAAAACAAAATATCAAACTTAAATCTAAAGAAAAAAAAAATATATATCAAAATAGACAATTAAACTTAAGTAATTAAATTCAAACAAAATTTTAAAGCAATTTTTCAATATATTAAATTCAATCAAATTTAAATCTCATTGAAAATAGGTACATTTTATCGTTCAACGATCACTACTTTGGATTATATGCTTATCCTCGAAGCGGTGCACCACCTCGACGGCTAAAACAACAAAAATAAAATCCATTGATCACCACAATAACAACAAGGTTACATTTTTTATAATTCCATAAATTTGAAAAGCTCGGTAAGTGATTTTTGCTTATTTAAATTTGATCGTGAATTTTATTGTTGGAAATTGCTTTGAAACATATACACTCAATACATACATAGTTTGAAAACAAAACAAAAAACTGAAATTACAAGACAGTTTGCCTGAAAGTAGGCAATAAGAAAGTAAAAGAAAAAAATATATTGTCTAAAAGTAGGCTTTTGTTATCAAAATAGAAATAAATTTGCTAAATTAATTCACCTAAAATAAGCCTAAAAATAAACGAATAAACGAGTACAAAGAGACAGCGAAATAAAAAAAAAAAAAGAAAAAAAATTAAAAGCGAATACAAAAACAATACATTGATATTAATAGTTTTATAAAACACATACAATAACATAAAATTAAGACATAGACTTTTCATCCTAATTGCACATTATTATTTTTAGCTCATTTTTGTTCTTTAGTTCTAGTTTTTTTATCTCCTTAATATATGCATATCTTATTTACTTGCTTTGCAAAATAAAATGAAATTTATAACGTTTTAAAAAAAAATTAATGAATTTCGACTTTCAATTGATAAAAAGATGAATTTTACTAGTTAGTAATTTTCATGGATTGCTAAAATATTATTCTTAGGGTAAATGTGACCATTTCAGATAACCTTCGGTAAGTCACCACATACGAAGTTAGGGGGTTACTGCAAACGACATCGAGGTAGAAGTAGCCAAGGTCGTACCACATTATAGTGATGCGTGGGTGGGATATATATACCTCATATGGACATAACATCGCGTCCTTCCTTCTCTAAGGTTGTTTCTTGAAATTTTTTTCTCTATCAATCCTTTCAATTTGTCAAAATTCGAATAGTAATTCATTTGTTTTTCTTAAGGATGAATTTAGGGTCCTAAAATTATTTTTAGATCCAAATTAATTTGTATTATCAGTGTTTTTATACCTACAACTCGGCATGATTTTACGTAACATACGTTTTGGTATCCCTTGGCAAGAACCCAGCCATTTCCGACGAGCTAAGCCCATTGCAAGCATGCCAGCCAAAGAGATACCGGAACACCCTTCATTCCTGCTTACAGGACTGGACTATAGCTTCCTGTAGACTATAGTTCATATTGTGAACTTAAAGGATGAAGGGTAAAATCTATAGGATTCGTTACAGGTGGCGCCCAACGTGGGGCCCGAAATCGTCCTTATAGAAAAGAAAAAGGATATGCCAAAGCAAGAAAAAAAAAAAAATTTTTTTGTATTTTTCGATTTTCGATATTTTTTTTGTTAATTAACATTTGATGAATCCATTGTAGCTAACAGTTGACGACCAGTGAGTGGATAATTGTGTCGCTGCTCAGTCTGTAGCTCTCAATGTAGTTATAGTGGTTAATTCGTTAAATGTAGACAATACTTTGTTCATTTGTTAAATTTAATCCGAATTTTGGATTGTTTTGATCTGATTTTTTTTGCCGTTGAATTTGGATATTTGAATAAAGAAATTTGAAGAGAAATTATAAGTGCGTGTCCTGAAAATATAAAGTCTCAGAACTAGTCTTTAGTAGCGAGTACTTTTAACCTTTTAAAAAATTAAAAACAAAAACAATTTACAAATCTGACTTATTTTTCTTTCAATGGTGATTGTTTGAATTTTAGCAATTTAATGAGATTGAGAGAGAGGAAAAGAGAGAGCATCCTGGAGAAGAAAAGTGGTGATAAACCTAAGTTTATGATAAATAAATGAAAAGGTTTTGATTTGGCACATTTACCCTTACACATTATGATTGATAAAACAAAAATTTAATTTCGATTTTCTTTATATTATATATACATATATTGACATTTTACAGTATATTTTTTTATATATATCTTGATTATATTTTTTTGTGACATTTTTTTATTCTTTTTATTTGTGAAGTTCAAAATTCTTTAGGATAGTGAATTATCCTTGGAGACACTTATTATTACCAGTTTTATTAATGAATATTTCCTTGACGTTAGATACATTTTTTTAAATATCTATTATATTTGTTCTTTCTGAATTAACATAACAGAATTGAAGTTTTTTTTTGTGGTTGTAATAGATAGTTTAATTTTATAAGGATTTTTTTTTGCTTTCTTTATTTTTTTTATTATTATTTTTTTTTGATAGTTCGTAGGATTTTTAAAGAGTGTCTGAATTCAAAACTACAGAATTAGTTAGACTTAATCCTAGATTCAATCCTTTTTATTTTTTGTCGGATATAATTCATTGACAGAGGTAAAAATGGGTAATGAACGAAGACTGACTTTAGGAAAGTACAGAAAGATACATGCTTTGCGTAGTAATGCGAATAGAGGTGCGGGAAATCAAGCTGAAAATGTGACGGATCAACACAACAGCACAACGGAAGGAAATGACAGAGATTCGTTGAATGGAGTGCAACTACCGACAGGTAGACATCAAGTAGAACCCGAAGAAGGTGCGGAGTCTTTGTTGACTCAAGCGGAACGAAGGATTCGAAGTTTAAACCTTGGGGTTTCTCTTGAAAATAGAGACACACAATTAGATGCTGACGACGACGAAGATGAGTGTGATGAAGATCAGGTTATAGGAGGGTATATCGAGCAAGTGGTAACGGCAGCAATAGGGATAAATCGCGCAAAAGATATGGAGTTATTTAGGGCAGAGGCAGAACGAAATAGGGTTCACCTAGAAGAACAGGTTGCAGATATCGTGCGTAGGACATTGTCAGCAGTTACTCCAGATAGGTATAGTGCGGAACGGGGGGAATCTTCAGTACCTAGGAGTACCCAACCGAGAAGTGAACGAACTGAAGGTCTTCCACCAAACAACCCAACCATACCGCATAATTCAACGAGAGATGATCGTCCACAGCATGACTCTACAGCCCATCATCATGGCGAGAATCATTCTTCGAATGCAAATGAATTTTTGAGACAGCTTAACAACATGTCCTTGAATGATCCTGTAGAAAGTATGTACCAACCTGCTCAGGCACTTCCACCGACAAAACGATACCATAATTTCCATAAATGGGGGTTGAAATTTGATGGGAAAAGAATGACGGTTGATGACTTCCTTTTTAGACTGAATAGGGTGAGGTGTAGTTATAACGTTTGTTGGGAAGAGATAGTTCAGAACTTTCATCACTTTGTGGCAGAGCCAGTTGAAAGTTGGTTTTGGGTTTATATAAACGCAAACCCAACTGCAGATTGGAACGCGCTACAAACTGCTTTAATAGAGCAATATCGTAGTTTGGAAACGGACTCCGAGCTTTCTCGAAAACTTTTCGATCGAAGACAACAGTCTTCGGAATCTTTCGATGATTTTTATACTGCGATACAACAACTGAACCATAGATTACGTGTACCGAAACAACCGAAAGAGATTGTAGAGTTGTTAAAACTGAATGTCAAACGACGTATAGGCGAATTGCTAATAACTTTTCATACAAATAGTTTACCTGAAATGGTCTACGTTTGTAGAAAAATTGAAAAATACTTAAACAATTCTCAAGACTCGAGTTCATCTAGAAGTTTCAAACCGCAGTTCCAGCAACCTTCAACAAATCGAAGGAACGTTTCCGAAATAGAGACAGACGAAGTTAGTTTGATTGATCCAAATATAGAAGCCTTCAATTCAGGTAGGGATGTTCGAAACCTCGTATGTTTCAATTGCAAAGAAAAAGGACACACTTACTTCGATTGCCAAGTGCCGCAAAGAAATCTTTTTTGTTATAAGTGTGGATATGAAAACACTACCGTACCGCAATGCCCGCGTTGTTCGGGAAACGAGGTGAAGAACAGTCCCATGTCCAAGGGAAACTGTTCGAAAAATTAGAACCTGGACATAAAAGTGACATTTTTAACCCAATAAATTCTTTTGAATCACAGATTCAAACAAAAACTACAAATGAACCAACACATCCAATTTTAATTCTAAAACCCGAACATAGACCAAAGACAATAGAAACAGACGAAACTCAAAAACCGGACGAACCTCGAAAAACCTTACACGAGAGATTAGAAAACTATTATAGAGTTAGGAATAGAATTTTTGACAATCCAGAAGCGAAGACACCCGTCTCGGAAAAGGTGACGAAACTTAGACAAAAATTCAAAATTAAGAAACAAGAGTTCAAAGCGATAGAAGCATCGGTATTGTATAATGCTGAAGATCCTAGACCATATGCTACAGTGAAAATTTTTGACGAACAGATGCAAGGTTTGCTTGATAGTGGAGCAAGTATTAGTTGCTTGGGAGCAGGGGGTGTAGATATGTTACGCAAGAAAAATATAGAGTACAGCAAAATATCTCAAAACATAAGAACTGCGGATGGTAAGAATCAGGCTATAGTAGGCAAAGTCTTGGCCAAGATTTCTTACAAAGGTATCGAGAAAGAATTGTACTTATATATTGTACCATCACTTCAACAGAATTTATACCTTGGTATAAATTTCTGGAAAGATTTTAATATAGCCCCTGGCCTCATCTCAGAGCTTTCGCTGAACACATCGACGTCAAAAGAGTTAGATCCGAACGCCCATGAATTGACGGATGTGCAGTCAGAAACATTAAGGAAAACCATCAACATGTTTCCATCTTCTGCTGTTTTAGGCCTTGGTAAAACTTCACTGACGGAACACAAAATTGATACGGGAGATGCAGAGCCAATCAAACAACGTTTTTACCCGATTTCTCCAGCAGTGCAAAAACTGATGTATGAGGAGTTGGATCGTATGCTAGAGTTAGGTATTATAGAAGAGAGTTCTAGTGCATGGAGTTCTCCAGTAGTTCTGGTTCGGAAGCCAGGAAAGAATCGACTGTGCCTCGACTACAGGAAAGTTAACGCGAAGACGAAGGGAAATGCGTATCCAATGACTCATATAGAGGGTTTGCTATCTCGTCTTCCAAATACTCGTTGGATTTCAAGCATCGATTTGAAGGACGCGTTTTGGCAAATCCCTCTGGAGAAGTCGTCAAGGGAAAAAACGGCGTTTACGGTTCCAGGTAGACCATTAATGCAATTCAAGGTCATGCCATTTGGCCTTAAAAACGCTTGTCAGACAATGTGTGAAGTTATAGATAAAGTTGTACCGGTTGAACTGCGAGAACAAATATTCCCTTATGTAGACGATTTGCTAGTAGTGTCAAGCTCATTCGAAGACCATATAAAACTCTTGAAAGTGTTAGCAGATAGACTTAGGCAGGCAGGTTTAACGATTAACGTTCAAAAGTCAAAATTTTGTTTTAAGGAAGTGAAATTTTTAGGTTACGTAGTAGGCCATGGTTGTATTAAAACGAATCAGGAAAAAATTTCGGCAATAGTTGACTTTCCAGTTCCTAAGACACCAAGACAGGTCAGACGATTTTTAGGAATGGCAGGCTGGTACCGAAGATTCGTCAAAGACTTTTCCACTTTGGCCAGTCCGCTTACAGATTGTCTGAAAAAAGGAAAGAAATTCGAGTTTACAGACGAAGCTGTAAAAGCTTTCGAAAACTTAAAAGCGACATTGACTTCTGATCCTGTTTTAATCAACCCAGATTTTAGTAAGGAATTTATAATCCTATGCGACGCTTCAAACACAGGCATTGGCTGTGTTCTCTGTCAACTCGACAATGAAGGTAACGAAAAACCTATATATTACCATTCACAGAAACTGAATAAGGCACAACGCAATTATAGCGTAACAGAACGCGAGTGTTTAGCAGCAGTGGTCGGAGTTAAAAAGTTTCGAGCATACGTGGAAGGTCAAGCGTTTAAGATAATAACCGATCATGCAAGTTTAAAGTGGCTGATGAGTCAAAAGGACTTAAGCGGTCGTTTGGCAAGATGGAGCCTGAAGCTTCAAGGGTTTGACTTCACAATCGAACATCGGAAAGGTTCACAGAACATTGTCCCTGATGCTCTATCGAGGGCATTTGAAATAGAAGCACTGGACCACGATGTTTCGGTTGTGAACGAAGACTTTGACGCGCTGCACATAGATCTTGAAGACCCCAGTTTTCAATGTGAGGAATACTTAAAGATCATCGACACAGTCAGAAACCAAAAGAACCAGCTACCGGATCTTCAAGTATCGAACAATTTCGTTTATAAGAAGGTCCAACATTGCACAGGTAATCCGTTGGAGGATGACCTTATTTGGAAGCTCTGGGTTCCGGAAGCCTTAACCGATCGTTTGATAGGATTGGCTCATCGGCCGCCGAGAGCATCGCATGGCGGTATATCGAAAACCTTGTACCGATTACGTACTCGTTTCTTTTGGCCTGGCATGGCAACACAGGTGAAAGCATACATTGCACGTTGTGATGTTTGTAAATCATGTAAAGCACCGAACAATTCCCTTAGACCACCAATGGGAAAAGCCTTTACGGCAGAGAGGCCATTTCAAATGCTATACATTGATTTCTTAGGTCCTTACCCTCGCTCGAAAACGGGAAACACACATATTGTTATTGCTTTAGACCAACTTACGAAATTTGTCTTAATTCAGCCTTTAAGAAAAGCTACTTCGGAAACGGTAATAAAGTTTCTTACTGAAAATGTTTTATGTCTGTTTGGTGTACCGGAAACAATTCTTTCCGATAACGGAAAACAGTTTACAAGCAAGGAATTTGAAAAGCTCATGGTTTCGTTTGGAATTAATCATGTTAAAACCGCAGCTTACTCCCCTCAAGCTAACGCAAGCGAGAGAGTAAATCGGTCAATTTTAGCAGCAGTTAGAGCTTACATCGATCAAGACCAACGTAATTGGGATTTACATCTCCCCTCAATCGCGTGCGCTCTCCGCACAACAATACATTCAGCTACAAGTGTATCGCCATACGAGGCATTATTTGGCCAACCAATGGTTGAACATGGTGCAGATTACAAACTTCTGAAAGATCTCAACGCTCTTAATAATTCCGAGATTAAAACATTGTCAAAAGCGTCACAAATGAATATTTTACACTCACATATTAAAGAATCCTTAGCGAATGCTCACACCAAATATGAGAACGCGTATAATACTCGCAGTAAAGCTATCAAATTTTCCGTGGGTGAAGTAGTTTTCAGAAGGAATTTTATTCTGAGTGACGCATCTAAGAAAATCAGCGCTAAGTTATCTCCGAAATTTCTGAAAACGAGAATAAAAAAGGTTATAGGAAACAACCTGTACGAACTAGAAGACATGAATGGAAAACGTGTAGGAATATACCACTGTAAGGACATACGAAGATAAAGGTCATATCTCATATACCCGGCAGTCAGTCTGTGCATGAGTCTCTTTTCTTTTTCTGTTTTCTTTCCTGTTCCTTTTACCTCATTAGCTTTCGGAAAAGTAAGCAGGTTTGTGAGAAATGACATTTTTAAATAGAAATGATATACATAGAAAATTAAAAATTAAAAATTGAAATTGCGAATACGCAAGCGTGTCCCAATATTATTTGTTGTAATTTGGTATGATGAAGCAATGTATGAGAGTGTATAACAGTTTGGAAATGTGAATGAAAAGGTTCTTGTAGAAGCTAGTAGGTTGATCCATACTTTCAGGGTGACATCTTTTCGGACTTGTTTTGTTTTTTTTAAATGCATTTAAATATTGTAGTTGAAGATTGTCGTATAACGATAATGATCATGACGAACACAATTCACAATAAAAAAAAAGGAAAGAAGTTACATGAAGGATGAGAAATGGGTTTAAGAATTGTTAAAAGAAAAAAATGTAAAAATGGAAGAAGTGGGATTTGAACCCGAGGAGACGAGTAGTGATGATGAGATCCAGTGTCGAGACCACTAGACCATGGTCAAGGACATCGAAAGAAAATCAAAAATGAAAGTATAAGGCAAAACACTTGAAGGAGCAACCTTAAGGATGTAGGAAATAAAAGAAAAACAAAAGAGAAAAAGTAAAAAGGAATCGTGATCGGTAACTAATACAAAGAAAAGCATTAGTATAGGTTACGGATGGTCTTGCGTGTTTTCTTAAATTTCAAGAATTTTGACCAAAATTACTAAATTATATCACACTTATGTGAAGAAAAATCCATTATTCAATCTTGAAATGCAATTGGATTTTTCTAAATAAAATATCGTGTTCAAAAATCAAAAAACAAAGACCGGATCCACTTCCATCTTTAAATGCCCAGTTTCGTCGAATAATTTCGACAATGGAAAAGCCGAAAAAGGCCAGGACAAATCGTTCATTTGGTTCCTGGTGCGCGACGAGATAATATCACAGTGAAAGCTTTAAATAAAAAGTAGTAGAAACAAAAGTTTTAAAGTGAAGTTTTAACTGCAACTACAGAAAAATTAAGAGTAAAGCTAATAACATCATTAACATCACATTTTTTTAAAAAAAAGGTACATATATACTGCAGTGAAAGAAAGACAAAAAGATGTGAAATAATAATAATAAAAAAAAATTCTTTTCTAATATTGTTTTTTTTTAAAAAGAAAAGTCATCAACAAGACTCATAGTCTAGTCGCCACGAGGGACCAGGAATATTTAAGGGCTGACGGGATTCGAGCAAAAGAAACGCCACTAAAACATTTGGTCAAAGAAAGCCCATAAAAGCCAACAAAATCATCGTCGAAACTACGTCGACCATCTACCATCACTCGACACCAACAACAATCAAAAGGTCAAAATAACCATCCATCAATCCATCCGCAACAACAAGAACATCCAACCAGGTATCACCAAAAACCACACTACATCCATCATCCGCATCCAAAATCCGCATACACACCAAAACCAGCAAAATCATACAACCATCCATACATTCCATTCATCCACATCAGCAAAATCATACGACCACATCAGTAAAAGTGCACAACAGAAATAGCAAAATCAGACAACCATCCACATTCACACCATTCATAACAGCAGCAATATACAACCATCCGCACACGCATAACATCTAACAGCAAGTTTGTACGACCATCTATACCATACTTCATTTACCAACAAAGTTCAAAATTCAATCAAAACCTCTCAAAAGCTAAGTACCAGATTGTCCAATTTATCTTATCTATCATAATATCATTATTGCATTTTTTGTGTTTATGTCATTACATAATATGTAAGACTTAGAGAAACTAAAAAAAAAAAAAAATTAAAATTTTAAAACAAAATATCAAACTTAAATCTAAAGAAAAAAAAAATATATATCAAAATAGACAATTAAACTTAAGTAATTAAATTCAAACAAAATTTTAAAGCAATTTTTCAATATATTAAATTCAATCAAATTTAAATCTCATTGAAAATAGGTACATTTTATCGTTCAACGATCACTACTTTGGATTATATGCTTATCCTCGAAGCGGTGCACCACCTCGACGGCTAAAACAACAAAAATAAAATCCATTGATCACCACAATAACAACAAGGTTACATTTTTTATAATTCCATAAATTTGAAAAGCTCGGTAAGTGATTTTTGCTTATTTAAATTTGATCGTGAATTTTATTGTTGGAAATTGCTTTGAAACATATACACTCAATACATACATAGTTTGAAAACAAAACAAAAAACTGAAATTACAAGACAGTTTGCCTGAAAGTAGGCAATAAGAAAGTAAAAGAAAAAAATATATTGTCTAAAAGTAGGCTTTTGTTATCAAAATAGAAATAAATTTGCTAAATTAATTCACCTAAAATAAGCCTAAAAATAAACGAATAAACGAGTACAAAGAGACAGCGAAATAAAAAAAAAAAAAGAAAAAAAATTAAAAGCGAATACAAAAACAATACATTGATATTAATAGTTTTATAAAACACATACAATAACATAAAATTAAGACATAGACTTTTCATCCTAATTGCACATTATTATTTTTAGCTCATTTTTGTTCTTTAGTTCTAGTTTTTTTATCTCCTTAATATATGCATATCTTATTTACTTGCTTTGCAAAATAAAATGAAATTTATAACGTTTTAAAAAAAAATTAATGAATTTCGACTTTCAATTGATAAAAAGATGAATTTTACTAGTTAGTAATTTTCATGGATTGCTAAAATATTATTCTTAGGGTAAATGTGACCATTTCAGATAACCTTCGGTAAGTCACCACATACGAAGTTAGGGGGTTACTGCAAACGACATCGAGGTAGAAGTAGCCAAGGTCGTACCACATTATAGTGATGCGTGGGTGGGATATATATACCTCATATGGACATAACATCGCGTCCTTCCTTCTCTAAGGTTGTTTCTTGAAATTTTTTTCTCTATCAATCCTTTCAATTTGTCAAAATTCGAATAGTAATTCATTTGTTTTTCTTAAGGATGAATTTAGGGTCCTAAAATTATTTTTAGATCCAAATTAATTTGTATTATCAGTGTTTTTATACCTACAACTCGGCATGATTTTACGTAACATACGTTTTGGTATCCCTTGGCAAGAACCCAGCCATTTCCGACGAGCTAAGCCCATTGCAAGCATGCCAGCCAAAGAGATACCGGAACACCCTTCATTCCTGCTTACAGGACTGGACTATAGCTTCCTGTAGACTATAGTTCATATTGTGAACTTAAAGGATGAAGGGTAAAATCTATAGGATTCGTTACAAACTTTCTCAAGAATACACAAGATACATCTTATCATAGAAAATAACCTTGTGTTTCATATTTTAATATTACTATAATATTATAAAAAAGAAGAATTTGCCTCTGAGATTGTAAGTTGGAATAGTACCAGAGCCGCTGTTGAAAAATTATTAAATGTTGGTAACATAGACTTTATCACAACAAGAAAATGATGTTAATACAGATGGAAGTCTCATTAAACAAGGTTTCAAATAAAGAACAAATCGTAAATCAAGATGAACATACAAACATTTACGAAAGACTTTCGAAAAATCCGACAATTTAATGAATTTTGAACTTCCGAAACATTGCATAGATACTACCCTAAATTTGTAGTCGTAAACTTGTTTTAACGAAATTATTTTCAACAATTGTAGCAGTTTTGAAAAGAAGTAGTGTTACAACTTGAGTTAAAAATTGGGTTATTCATTTTGCGATATCAAAAGTATAAGCTTAGAATTCGACGTCTGTAAAACTAAGCTGTTAAACTTATTTTTTTTTTCAGTCGAAAGTCTGACATTTCCGAACATGGATCGGTTAACTATTGCACAACGCATACAAATTGTTAAAACCTAATACCAAAAGATTCTGCCACAGCCACATATCGTGCTTAAAGAGGACATTGTGGTTTACACAATCATCCAACTAAGCAAGCAATTGACAATATTGTTAAGAAATTTGAAGAGACAGAATTGGTTACAGATATTGTAAGGCCTGTGCATCATCGTTTCGCTCGTACCACTGATAACATCGCTACTGTTGCCAAAGACTCGAATGTGTCGATTCCTCGTTGTTCTTAGGAATTAAGACTCTCTTACGGCACATCATGGCGTGTAAAATTGTCTTCATTGGCAAAGCACATTTCTCACTCAATGGATATGTTAAATAAACAGAATTATCGTATTTGGGGTTCTGAGAATCCTCAAGTAATTTAAGAGGCCATTACATCCACAAAAATTCACTGTTTGGATAACCCTGTATTTTCATGAACGACCCTCTTGGATAAATGCTGTGCAATTCAATCAGCTGATCTCTTAACGTCAAATTAGACATGTTCAAACTGCGATTCTTAAAAGGTATAACTTCTTTTGCACCAACGTGAAATCAGAGCGGAGTATAACGTAAAAAATATGTTCGATATAAGGCAATAGTCAAGTTCAAATCGTTGAACTAGTTGATTTCGATCACGGTAGCTCCTACGAGAAGAAAGGTAGCACTATAAAAAATGGTCGGACAAAAATAAGCTAATAAAAACAAATCGCCACTGATATCGTTTTCCCTGATTCTCGTTTGCTTTTTTATTTAGATCTGTAGAACCAGAAGTGCACCTCACAGAAGTTAAATTAAAATATCTTGAATCAAGAACGAATAGAGAATGAAAAATTGACAAATTTAGAAAGATCAAAAAGCTTTATTGATTTATTCATTATGACACCTCCTTCCAAAAGCTTCTAATCATTAAGGCAGTCTCTTTCTAAATCAGAATATTCGGTAAAGGGCGGCGAAGCAGCAATAATAACAGTTGAGATTGTTTTAGAACATAGTCAAATTTGTTTTAAATTTTCTGAGCTATCACATATCTGGACATTCTTATTTCTAAAGATCACTGACGTTTAAATAAATAAATACAAAACCAATAGATACGAGTCTCGAATGGATATAATGTGATTTTGTTCTCAAATGTTGGTACGATTGATATTGCATTTGTATCTCGATGGCTGTGTTCGTTGAGTAGTTGTGCATTTGGAAGCGTGTGTTTTCCAGTGGGGAAGAAAATCAATCTGTTACTGTTGATATTATTTAGTTTTGTTAATGAAAATGGACTAACTGATCTTATTTTGCAAGAGAAAACAATATAAAAGATAATTAAGTATTGCTATGTTTCCACCAAAGGTTTATCTCAGTTCAGATGAAATACATTTTTTTGGTGTTTCCACCGCACAAGAAGATTTAAAAATGATTAAGTTTGACAGCACTTGGTGTTTCGATCTTTCTTATGAAGTGCAAATGAGATAGTTTGATTCGTGTTAAACAATGAAAAACTTAATAATTCAGCAGCATATAAGAATATGCTACCTACTCCATGTGCAATTTTTTGTGGTTTCAATTTAATTAAAACAAAACTATATTAAGTGTATACCAACATGCAAATAAACAGACCATAATGCATTATTTGTAAAATAACTCCTCCACGCAGGTTTTTCTTCACAAATTTTTGAATCAAGCTCATTTTAACGCGATTCAAGTATATAAAGCATTGAGGTGAGGTGACCTTTTATTTTGTGTCAAATTGCTTAGTTAAAACTATGAAATCGACCGCCAACTGTGAAATTTCCAGATGCTTTCTTACTATTTCTTCTTGAAAATTGTCCATTTTATTAGTTTTAGTTAGTATTTTTGCTGAAGATAATTTTGACTTTTGATTTTCAGAAAACTTTCTTTTATTTGTGTTTTTTATTGTGACAGGGGTTCTTTCAGTTGTACCAATCTTTAAATACAAAAAACTGGCTACTGCTAATCGGTTTTCTTGGGAATTTTCTCCTATACTATTTATAGAATGCCAAAAAAACACGGGCAGTTTTAGAACAGTTTTAAAAAATATGAAATTTTCGGACGGCAATATTTTTCCGTCAAAATATGAAAGGTCGTTTGTCATTCAAAAATATATTTATATCTGAAATTAACAAACCCTATCAAAAATCGGTATATAACATCCCGGACTATTATAAGTGAGTTATTTTGGTCGCACCTTTAAACGCGTATTTAAAAAATATCTGACAAGATCGCAGCTATTCATATACATGTGTACAGTACATAGCATCTAAACTTATTTGTTTATTTCTATTTTATTGGGCATCAAATTAGCGACAAATTGTTGCCCCACATCATCATTTTCTCCCATATACAAGCTATCTTCACATAAACTTGATACAACAAACCCAAGTTTTAAGATTTTATGATGAATTATAAGATTTCTATCATGAATTTTGTGACTGAGTGTGTAGTAAAATGCACGTTACGGCTCAAATTTATTTTAAAAACGTTGCACATTTAAACATCAACGGTCTTTAGATATGGCAGTAGAGGCTTGGGTCATTCAACTTGTTCTAGTTCGTGTTTAGTTTATTGTGTATTAGTAGGGAACAATAATAAAAGTGTTATTGACCGTCTCACGATTTTTCTGTTAGCCTACACTCTAAACAAACACACGCTGGTCGCTGATATATTGTTTTTTTTTTCTTTGGAGTATGGTATAATATCCTATGACAAAAACGTCTAGAATTGCGCTTGACCTACAGCCATAGATTTTCTCATGTTTTAGCGGATTGGATGTTGAAATAAAGATTTATAAACACATAGTGTGGGAGCCATTTTGCGAATTAAAGTTAAACACAAAATTAAGGAACTGTGGACACGTTTGACACACGATGTAAATCGAAGTTTTTAAGGTTTTTCTTAAAAATCTTATATTAATTTTCTATCAAAAATGATTTAGACACTAAATAATACATTTTTTTTATAATATACATATCTATATTGTTAAATTTGATTGATGTGATTGCATACCTACACATATGTATGTAGTTACTTTTCTTTCTTTGACTGTACACAAACTATTGCTCGAACCTTTACAAACTTATTCCCAAACGAATTATCTCCTAATTAATAAACGCCTACAAAAAATGTGATTAATAATTATATGACCTTACTCCCAGTATTTCTGTGGTACTGATTCCGAAAAGGAAACGAATAAAGGCTGGGATGCGACTCACACTGATAACTTTCCATCCCTATAGATATCGAGAACCGAACATCAATTTCACAAATTTGCGAACTATTTTTTGTAGATTTTATTTTTTTTTTTATGAAAAAAAGGACTGTTGGATTTTTATAAAAAACTACTGAATATCGGAAACAATATTTTCTGTGAAATAAAAAAAGTTTGAAGACAATATTTTTAATTTTTCAAAAGCTATTTGAGTTGAAAGTAAATTTTTACCAAGTTTTTGTATTGTTTTTTTTTTTTTTGTAAGAAAAACTGTCAATTAGATTTTTCTCAAAATTGTATTCAATGTTGACGACAATATTTCTTATAAGTTAAATTTAGTAGGAGGCCATAATCGCCATAATTTTTTGTAAATAAAAATTGAATTTTTCTCAAAATTTGTCTGAATGTTGACAACAATATTTGTTAAAAGATAAAAGTTGTTTAAAGTCAATATCTCAAAGTCTTGAAAAGATATTTGAGTTCAAGTCTAAAGCGTTTTGTTTCGTAAGAACTTGAGGTTAACCAAAATTTTCACCTTTTTTAACCTGCTATGATAAAAAAAAAACACAAACGCAATTTTCAATTTGATTCAATTTGACAAATCTGACCCATTACAATAACTTCCTATGGGAATTTAAAAAGAGGCTAGGAAACAACCTTCACTGATAACTTTCCATTATTGCCCGTCTGTCGATAAAAAGTTTGACAAAATATTAATGACAACATTTTGTGTAAGACAAAAAAGCAGCGATTGGATTTTTCTAAGAACATAGTTTTGCTCAACAAAATTTTGTATGACTGATCAATTTTTAAATTAGTACCTTCATTTATTCTCGAGAATTGACGATTGGAATTCTGCCAAGAAATTAGAGTCGAAAATCTATGTTTACCAAATTTAAATATGTTTGTTCAGGTTTCACTTCGATGTGTCTAAACATTTCGCCACTTTTCAAAATCGTTTTTTTTTTTTAATGAATACAATTATTTTGGATTTGTGCCATTCTTTGTTCTGAAAATATTTGAGATGACAATATTTTGTTTAGTTTTTTTATGCATGAAAAAGCGTCTTTTGATATTATTTTATTAATATATATAATTTATATACAAATGTATTTGTTTATTTGAAGCTTCTTCTTAAGATATGTCCGGCGAGAATATAGGTATCCCTAACGTACGAACGTCTCTCTAAAAATGTTTGATTTAGGTTCTAGACTTAGAGACGTCCAAAAATGACAACATTTTAAATTCGACAAATCGCACCAATTTGATAAGTGTATTTTTTAAAAGGGATACATTTCCACTTATATCTTGTAGGTATATTACGTCGCTCGTGTACAGCTAGAGTGACCGCAATAAATCGATTTTCGAAATTGGGTCGGGGGAACCCCATAAAATGATCAGTCTTTGCAGATTTTTAGCTAGCCAAAATTTCAGCTCGATTCGATAACGCTAAATGCTGCCGACACGTGCTCAAAGTTTCAAAAAACTCTTTTTTCTCTGTTTTGCGAAGTAAACTAGCCCTAGATCCCAAACAACTGTCCCTATTCTCATTATTTATACAGGGTGTCCCGTAAGTAATGGATAACCCTGAAATGCCTCATAGTAGACTTTATGACCGTCCTGAAAACTGATAAAAAAGTTCTATCCCAACCACAAGAAAATTTATATGCATTTTTTTGTTCTGTGCTTTATTTTTTTTCTTACTTTACATTTTTGAATACCACGGCTACAAGTGAATAAGTTCCATCATTTTTTTCAGGAATATTTTACATTACTTGTGCCAACACTTGTGGACTTCTTAGAGAAACAAATTATTTAACATTGAATTTCAATGCAAAATGTGAAAACAAATAGTTTTTGAAAAAGTTTGAGTGGCCAACTATTTTAAAAAATGCGTGTTTAATGCAGATTTCAAAATGGTATTACTTATTATTATATCTAGAGTCTTTAGCAAGTTATTGGTAAAAATCTGCAATACTAGAGTAAATTTAGCAAAAACAAAAGTTTTCAAAATTAGCACAGTAAACGTTAAAATAATACCAAGCGTTGAACATAGCAGACTTTTAATTTATTGGCGGTTTCTACGATGTTGTCCTAATGATAAATCCAAGCTTTCAACTTCTAGGGCCGAATACATTATTGATAAAAATGTCAAAAAGTGCAAAAAACGGTTACATTTTCTAGCTTCTTTGGAGCGATGAGTCGACATTTAAAAGAGATGGCTACACTAATCTCCATAATCTCCACTTCTGGGCACTACAAAACCCAAACATCATGAGGGAAGACAGGTCTCAATACCAATTCAAAATAAACTATTGCACTATGATTCTCAATGGGAAAATAATTGGACCCTTTGAGTTGCCGTTGATTTTAACTGCCCAAGGTTATTTGGAATTCCTCCAAAACGACGATCTCCCAACCTTGCAAGAAGAAGTGCCTCAAGGACAAAAGGAATCCCATTGGCTTCAAAATGATCGTTGTCCAGCACAGTTTGCTGTGCCTGTACGGGTATTTTTAAATGCCAGATATCCAGGCAGATGGATATTACGTCTGGGACCAATTTTATGGCCACCCCGTTCACCAGACCTAAATCCACTTGATTTGTTTCATTGGCGATGCATTAAGGAAATCGTATACAGCAAGCCGATGAGGTCTTTAGAGGAAGTAAGAAATCGTGTGGAGGCAACTGCACTTTTTTGACATTTTTATCAATAATGTATTCGGCCCTAGAAGTTGAAAACTTGGATTTATTATTAGGACAACATCGTAGAAACCGCAAAGTCCAACAGTTATAATAATTTTCTTCTACTTATGTGTTGGCACAAGTAATGTAAAATATTCCTGAAAAAAATGATGGAACTCATTCACTTGTAGTCATGGTATTCAAAAAATGTAAAGTAAGAAAAAAAATAAAGCAAAGAACAAAAAAATGCATATAACTTTTCTTGTGGTTGGGATAGAACTTTTTTTATCAGTTTTCAGGACGGTCATAAAGTCTACTATGCGGCATTTCAGGGTTATCCATTACTTACGGGACACCCTGTATAAATAATGAGAATAGGGACAGTTGTTTGGGAGCTAGGGCTAGTTTACTTCGCAAAACAGAGAAAAAAGAGTTTTTTGAAACTTTGAGCACGTGTCGGCAGCATTTAGCGTTATCGAATCGAGCTGAAATTTTGGCTAGCTAAAAATCTGCAAAGGCTGATCATTTTATGGGGTTCCCCCGTAACGAATTCGACAAAAAAAAATTTCTTCGGGAGTTGCGGTCACCCTAGTGTACACATAAAAAAAATCATATCGTCTCGTAAAAGTAATATCTTTTAGGACTTAAAGTTCGCAGGGCTTAATACAAAGTTTTTTGGACGATTTGAATTTTTCAGTTTGGGTTTTGGGTGGTACAACTTTATGCGTGATTTCCTCAATTATTCAAATATCTAGACTAATTTAGAAAATTGAAAGTTAAGAAGTAACAATTTGTCCAATGCAACATATACCATCATACATAATCTAAACCTTGCAAATACAATTCATAGTTGAGTTCCGTCATAAAGAAATCTTAAAAACTAGTTACATTTCTCTACATTTTATCATGTTTAAAACAAGATATTACATTTAATGATCATCCAGCCACTGGCTACAGCTCTCTTCGGCTATTTCTATATAATTCGCTCATTAACTTACATTTCAAGTCGTTTGGTTTTTTTTTTGGTTGGTAATTAACACTTCTTGTTTAGTCTCATCACCATACCACCGAACTATCTTCTCTCGCGTCGTCGTGCGTCGCAGAATTACGTCTCCAGATGAAAATTAACTACAACTTGTATTCTAGTGGGAAAATATTAGTTTGCAGTCTAGGCATTTTTATCTACCTGTGAGTTTCTTTACATCTTTATGAATAGCTATTTGGATTGGTATGTACAGACAGACAAGTTATATTATTTGGCAAATGGTCACTAAATTGCTTTATGGGGAGACAGTTGACGAGACTATAATAAACCAGTAAGATGAATAAGACGAGATTCTGTGCAGACGGATTTAAGCTGGTCTGGTTTTTTTGACTATACATCTTAAGATGAGGCGGCCGGCGGCGGCGCGGCGCTGCTAGTTGTCGGATTAGTCATGTTTAGCTGGTGGCAGATTTATTGCATACATATATTATAACATGATATCTGGCGTCAGGTCTTATTGTCGAAAATGCTTGAAGTTAATAATGTCACGTCAACTCAAAAGATTTGATTGTTTGTGTTTAATTTATTTAGAAATTTAAGATACAAATCCCTTGAACTCAAAGTCTCAAATGAAATTTTGGATTTTTTGAAGTTTGGTTTGTCTGAATTTTTTTTTTTTTAGATTTTTGTACCAGCCCTATTTATTTCAAGTTTTTTCTCTCCACTGCGCTGAAGGAAATCTAAAGATTACATTTCAAAGTATTTTAAGAAAAAACCCTAAAATAAATCTCCAATTTTGTAAGAAAATTCTATTTTGTCATAAGATTCCATCGAAATTTTTGACCTAGCTTTCACTTTTTCGAAAACTAAATTTTCAAATTATGAACTTGTATTATGTTTCCGTTGCCTTAAATTTTTGAACCCCAAGTGCAGAAATGTTCTAAAAACTGTTTGTCAAAATACTAAAATTTTGTTTTAATTTTTAATTTTAATTTTTTATCAGTGTTATAAAAATGAAACCCTTAGAAAATGGAAAATATTTTAATTTCTCTGGAAAATTCTCTTATTTTAAATTAGGGTCATCGATGAGTAAGAAAGGTGCATCCTATATTATGCAACTTTATCTGAATCAAAACAAAAGAAGAACATTAAACCTTATCCTTACATTCTTGTATGACTATGGCTATATGACTATGACTATCATCATATAGGAACGTAGATAGTCCGTTCTTTAGATGTACGCATATGCATAAGTATGCTGTCTTCATTTAGGCACAAGGTCATCAATTAGTATGTTTATGTGTCATCAATAATCATTTAGAGACCACAAAAACAAGAAAAATAAACCCAAAATAGTACAATTTCCGACTTCCTTCCTACCGTAGTATCGAGACCGAGCCAGTCTCATTTATTCCGGAACCATAAATCTGTCCCTTTTGCATTTTTATCTCCTAAGCACTGTTGATTTCAGCTGTGCATCAACTAAACGATCTCATTATCGAGTTAAAATGTACCTTTTGTTACTTCTTCCTTTTTGTTTACCTATATTGGACAATTATTGGCGTCTTATTCCCAAAAACAAAACCAAAAAAAAAAACAATTTTCAATTCCGTCACTAGGTATACTTAAAGACGCACTAACAGTCACAAAGTCGCATAGTTTACGGAAACGAATGACTTTCTAATGGATGCGATCCAAAATCATTCGGTAGCAATATACAACCATACAACCATCAACTACTGGCATTCCAAAACAAAATATTGTGACATAATCTATGAGGTTACCTTGTTTCTTTGTTTCTTCTTTTTTGCATGATGATGCACTGGTTTTTTCTGAATACTTTGGCAGCAGGTATCTAAGAATTAGAAGGTTCGAAAAGGCAATCAGATAATGGAACATAATAAAATGTGATTTTGATTGCTTCCTCTGGGATGTTTCAGGATGTAAATTCACTATTTTGACTGACCCGCAGATAAAATTTAAACAAGACTTTAAGAGATCCTTTAAGAAAGTCACGTATACATCATCACATTCTACGACGATAACCGGAAGGATATGGGTATTTGAAGTATAATTTTGGTGACTAATGGGTTCGGATTCCTTCATTTTAGAACGTATTGAACAAATTTTTAACAAACATCGATTTTATTTGCTGATACTTTTGAAAACAATTTCATTAAAAAAAAGATGTATGTTTATCTTCAGCAATTGTAAAACAATAAGCTTAAGCATAAATTTGCATTCAATTGAATAAATTCTGCAATCAATATTCTTCCTTTGAAAAAATTGATTTGACAGATTATGAGTGTGACAGATTAGACGTGATCAGATTAAAGGGTTATTTGTAAGTATGAAGAACTTCTCTCGAATCAACTCGAACTGATTTAAATGATATTGGATACATGACAATAGTTACATTTTAAGAAAACATCTTACTTTAAGGTAGAAATACAACTGCGGTCAAAACAATAGCAGTGAGAAGGGGACACCGACAAATGTTTATTAATCGTTATTAATATTTATATTTATTAAGGCAAAATAAAGTTCTAGGTAAAGATTTCCGGATGGCAGTATTCCTACAAGTTAGGGAAATGACCAAATTTTTTGAAAAAAAAACTACACCATTATGGTTGAGAATGGACTCACATCACCTCTTTATAGAATCCACCAAACCCTGACATCTCTCTAGTAGGAAAGCTGATTATTGTTAGTGGGTTGGGTTTTGAAATTGCAACCATTTTTTAACATCTGCCCAAAGGTTTTTTATTGGGTTGAGGTCAGGTGATTGGGGAAGCTAGTCCAGAACAGAAATGTTATTGACCCGAAACCACTCTTTAGTTTTTTTGCTGGTGTGCTTTGCGCCATTGTCTTGTTGGAAGACCCATCTGATTGAAATTTTCTCATCTGCGTAAGGCAGCAGGGTTCCTTGAAGAATTTTGACGTGAACGAGCTGATCCATTATACCATTTATTCGGTATATGGAACCTACACCATGGTATGAGAAGAGGGAACCCCATAACATTATGAAAGTGTCACCATGCTTTATGGTTTTTCGGTCATACCTAGGAACAAAGTGAACATTTAGCGGGCGTCGAGCATACTCACAAGAACCAGGGCTACCAAACAAAACAATTTTGCTTTAATCCGTCCATGAAATATTTCGCTAATTCTGAAGTGGCCTATGAACATGGGCCTTAGCAAATTGAAGTCTTTTGACAAAGTGCTTTTTTGCCAAAGTGGGACTTTGGGCTTCTGGCTTTGATTTTTTTAAAATATTCTTCTAAATGTGTTTGCCCTAGTATTCCATTTTAGTTTTTTTTTAAATCTCAGTAGCAAGTGGGGTAAGGCTTTTGAGTATCTTACACTCCTTCTTGTCGATTTCGGAGATACAACCTTTTTTTTTGCCGCTCGATTCACGTTTTTCTTTATACTTTATTGCATTTGAAATATATTTCTGCAGAGATCTGAAGAGTGTTTTGGATTTCAGCGTTTTTAGGGAGTTTTGTGTCTACTACGGCCTATACTGTAAGTTTATCTGAGTGTTAATATGTAAATATACTATGACGCCTTAAAAGGACCAAAAAACATTACACAATTACCACGAGCTTGTTAAAACTGCTTTTATTTTGAACGCTAAGATACACCCTTTATCCTCTTAGTAACATTTGAGAAAAAACCTTTTTGGTATTGATTTTTTTTATCCGGAAACGGAAGACAAAATGTTTTAGTGGTAAAGAAGTAATAGCCCATATTGGAAGGAAAAAATCCATATTTTGGTCGGTAAAAATCATAGCACTGATTGAAGATTTCGTTAAAAAAAAACCTTTTTACATATTTCAAGGTAAGGCGGTGAAGTGTTTACATTAGTTTCTTCATTTAAAACAAAAAAATTACCGTTTTTCAAAGACAATCGGCCAAGGAAATCATTATACTAACGACATCCCTAATCAGGTGCCATGTCCGAAAAAGCCATACAAATCTCTCTAAGCCTGTCACTTAAGTCAAAAAAGAGTTGAATATTACAGCTTGTGTGGAAATCGTTCGCCACCGATGAGTGAACACATTTTATCAGCAATTTTTTAAAAAAAAGTAGGAAAGGGGGTCACACCGATAATATAAAAACGAGTTTTTGGGCACTGCTTAAAAAATGTTCTTAACCTAGCTTATACATATTTTAAGGCCCTAAAGTGACAACATTAATTAATAAATTTTTGTTTGTTGCAACACTGTTTTTCAGCAAAATATGGTGTAACTGTTTAATTTGGACTACTTGTTGCACTCTTAGACTTTCCAAGATTCCAACAGTTTTCTAAATATGCAATACTTAAGAGCTAAAATACAATATTTAAGTGTTTTTTTGGTGCATTTCATGCAGAAATGTAAGAAATAGTGTTGAAATGTAGCTTTTTTTTTTAAATTAAAATATATAATGAAAGTGAAGATCGCTAAAAACAAAGGTGCAAAAGTCTAGAATATACGAAAGTTTTCCGGATAAATTTTATGAAGAATTTACTGGCGTATTTTTTTTCGGCACAATTTCCAGGAGTCTATAATTGCTACCATTTTCACATTTTCATTCTGCTTACTCGTAAACTGGAGCTGATGCTAGATGACATATTCTTAAAAATTACTCTTTTACTTGAATCTTTTGTAAATATTTTAATCAAAAACTTGTTACTTGAGTTTAATGTTTTTGTATTTTATAGATAATTAATTTTTTAACAATATCAGTTTGTGTTAAGAAAATAAAAAACGCTTTTATTTCTCATTATATAATATAAAATTGACGATTACTCATTCAAGGTTTCTTCTTGAGTATCTGAATATTTTATCTTTCGCTCAGAATATATCTTATTTAATAATTTAAGGCATTACTTAACTTTTTAGACATTTTAAATTTTCTCAATACATTTGAGATTATTACAAATATCCTAGTTGTGTTTGATAGACATAACGCATTTTTGGTGAATTAAGTTAGTAAAAATCTGCAGATGAAATCTTTGCTTATACAACTAGACTGTGTGATCTTTGTGACTCATATGACTTTCCCTTTGGATCCTCCATTAGCCAAAAGTTGATGAATTTGTGCGGCGCGATTAAAATTGATCTGAATTTTCGATTCATACTATGTTCTTGGACCTACTTCAGTTAAAGGTACCACTTTCAGCCACTAAATGGAATAAATAATAACGTAATACGATTAGGTTGGAATTGAAGGGAAATACTACAAAAAATTAAAGAAAAGAAATCTTCCTATTCATGACATCTATGCCCCTCCAGCACTAGGGCTAACATCTGCCCTAATTTAATACCTAGACTTTTTTTTGAAGCCACGTGTAATATAAGGTATATTTTAATGTCTTACAAACGATTTACAACCTTAAAGGTGGAAATTGTATAGTTATAGTGTTTTTTAAGATCAGGAAAGAAATCTCTTATTGGAAAACCCTGTACATATTTACGAAATTGTATACACTTACAAATTTGGTGCGTAAATTGTCTCATTTGAAGAACTTTAAACTTACAGAATAAGAAAACAACAACTAAGCTGAGTTTAATACTCACCCCCGATGACCCTGATGATCATTCGACGAATCAGACGGACCCACGATTGTACGATCGTATATACGAATTCATTTGGATTAAAATAGCAGCAGAATTACTCTGACAGAGATCAAAGTTACCCTCGCCGTGTATTTTTTATAAGTATAGATGGAAATTTATTCGAATTGTAAATTTAGTGCGACCCTGAAGGGGCAGCTCAGCTGAGCGCAGCGTTTAGCGTTCAAAGCTCACGTGCATATAGATATCTAGGTACTCGTTATAATGTATTTTGTTTTCATTTGTGTCTTTATTGACGATTTCGTCTCTTCATATTATTATTGTTTGTTTCTGCGTTGTCCTCGTTTTTTAAAGTCTTCTTTAGTCGGTGTTAATAAAAAACGAAGCGGGGAGCTTAAATTAAATTTTACTTTTAGCTTTAAAATTGATCAGTACATATCTGAGATATTTCTATCTCACTCTCTGAACGCATCCAATATGATATGGATTTTCTGCGATTTGTCGTGTCGTGACGATGACGGTGAGGTGCGATTGTCTCATGAGTTCAATTGGGTCAAAATCAGCATAAACAGTAGACTCGCTATACTCGCTTATAGCAATCGCGATGAATATTGATGATCACCCAACCAGAGGTACGCTGCTG
Source organism: Eupeodes corollae (assembly GCF_945859685.1). Taxonomy (NCBI): domain Eukaryota; kingdom Metazoa; phylum Arthropoda; class Insecta; order Diptera; family Syrphidae; genus Eupeodes; species Eupeodes corollae. The sequence continues at coordinate 42,675,986 of NC_079148.1, forward strand.
CTGTGCTGATCGTTAATTGTGGATTTAATTTCATAACATTCGATTGGAGAATCGTAATATGGAAAACCTTAAGGATTTTGACTTCAGCTGCGTGTGATCAAGAGATCAAGAGGCTAATATTATACCAGTTCCAGTTGTTGTTGACAACAAACCATACTCACCTTGGGAATATTTATTTTGTTCTCTTTTATTTTTATTTTTGTTATTAAAAAAATAAGTGTATAGACAGACAGAATCAATAACTAGAGTCATTTAGTCAATTTAATCCAAAACGTATCTACAATCATTGCTACATTTTTAAGTATTTATACGTAAGTTGCTTATAAAAGTTTTATTCTTGGTTCTTTAAAAAACGGATGAGGTCAAGTTGAGGAAATGACTCTGGAATGATCATTTCCTAAAGATTTTTAAAATATGCAATCCCAAAGTAAAGGTCTGAAGGTTCAAAACAGTTCCTTATTTTTGGTAATAATGAAGTTAAAACAAAGACAACTGGAAAAAAGTAATCGTATTGTTACTTTACTTAATTTTAAAACATTTTTTAAATCCAAAACTAATTCGTAGATGAATGTTTATATGTAATACAAAGGGCGTCCCATAATTAACGCATAACTTTAATGTTTTACCATTTAATGGTACAGTGCTGCCAAAGGTAATAGATTTAACAATGTGACAGCTGACATATCGTTGTGAATTTTCGTTTTCATATTGTTTTCAAGCTAAAGCGAACAGCTGATTCATAAACTTATTCAAAATTGCGTGACATTTCTCTTAAAAATTGTGACATTTTCAAAACAAAACTCAGTAGTTAGCTGGAGAGATTGTTGGCCCATTTTTCTTTCAAAATGCTGCTTGTGAGGTTTATAAAAACAATTTAATTATTGCATGAGTCATTTTCTAATAGCGTTTTGTTTTAATTAATAATTATTGTTTTAATTTCATAGTAAAAGTTGTTAAAATAGGAAATATGTTTATTGTTCTAATAATAAAGAAGAAATAAGTAGATAGAGTCCATATTAGAAAATTCTGAAAATCCTTTTTTTTAGAAAAAAACGTAAATGTAGTTTTTTATAGATGCGGATATGTGATTTATACAGAAGTGAACCAGGTTAATCCTTTATGATTTGTGTAGAAAACGTGATAGATTTTTACAACCTGAATAAAAGAATAAATACAAATTCATGATTTAATTTTTGATTCAGTAAACATTTTTCTTATATAAAACAAAATCCGAATAAGTTTTTATGGTAAGTTTATTTTTGAAAAAAAAACTTTAGACTTTTGAAAGACACTTAGAGTCTAACAGACTCGGGAAATTAATAGACACAGTTTTTTGTCTTTACTGTCATATAAATTCCAAGTATGTAAAGGGTGATTTTTTAAAAGCTATAAGAAAGTTTAAAAAAAAACACATAAGATTCAGAAAAATGAAATGAAAAAATGAATTCGTTACTAGAAGGGATAGTACGGTCCATATAATTTAATGTTGGAAGATTATTTCATGAAATTGTTGACCTTGACTGGGCCTCAAATGGTCCATCCACTTAGTAAAATTTTAACATACTCTTTTCTTACGTTTCGGGCGGTATCTCACGAATAAATGCCGCAATGCGTCAATTGAAGCGGACTTGTCTGTATAGACATGAGTTTTAACATAGCCCCACAAAAAATAATTTAAAGCCGTTAAATCGCACGATCTAGGCGGCCAATTGACCGTTCCGAACTCACTAAGTCCATTGTTGTGTGTGGCATGTGGAACCGTCTAGTTGAAACCACATGGCAGAAGTTGGATACCATCTCACAGTTCTCACAGAAGTACGGTCCAATGATGGCACCAGTCCATAAAACGCACCAAACTGTGACTTTTTCTGGATGCATTGTAGCTCTTGCGATGCTTCTGGATATTCACTTCAAAATCGACAACACTGCTTATTTATGTACCCATTGAGTCAAAAATGAGCTTCGTCGCTGAACACAATTTTTCGGTAAAAAACTGGATCCTCGGCCAACTTTCCTAGAGTCGATTAATTAAAAATTTTGCGTTCGGTTTCAATTCTTGCACCAGCTGTATTTTGAAAAAATAAATGATATCATGTCATTTGCACGCACTGCTCAAAACGGAGCCTTGTACTTTCCGCCAACGAAAGTTTTCTTTAAGAATCACTACAGTTCAGAGATTATTGCTGTAAACTCTCTCTTTAAGGTTGCCCATACAAAAAATCCATTGGGGTGAAGTCGAAGGACCTCGGTGGCCACAAAGCGACTGATAAGTTTTTAAGCAAAAGCTTCTGACTGAATTCCGCACGATCACCGATTCTAATGACATCACTCCCCCTCCCGCACAGTTTATTACTTTTTTAAATTATCGTTTTTAAAAACATTAATCTACCATCATATACTTAATATACCTATACCTTCAATTCTACATATATGCAAATTTTGTCTTCTAAATTTCAAAATACGCAATTTAAAAAACAACTTAAATAAGCTACCTCATTTTAATGTATGTTTTTAGACGTGTGGTTTTCAAGAAGAAATAAAACACATGTCATTTGATGTTATCACCAAGAACTGAAGATAAGGTTTTGCCATTTTATTTTAAAATTGATTTCAGTTGAGAGATCCAATTTTCTACCATTTTTGACAACAATTCGTGTCGGATGTCAGCAATAACACACCAAATAATCTTTTCAAGGTGTCAATCCTCTCAGCGACTTTATATCACCAAACCTAAAATAGCCCAGCAGTTTTAAATCGCAAGATTCTGGATTCTACGTACAGAGACCCACGATGCGAGATAACGAAAATAATATTGACAGATTGAAAACTACACATCTAAAAAAACACTCATTAATAAACTGTTTTTTAAAAGTCGGTTTTCTTCCTAAATAACATCTTTTAGACCTATATCTACCTTTAACTTAAAACACTTTCATTCGTCTCTTAATTTGTAGCACATAAAAAATATACTATAGGTACAGGTTACGGAGACCACACACCGGATGCTTTGCTTACTCTGTGTGATGTTCTTTAAAGAAGACTTCACCTTTTCATTCACCTTTCTCACACTTGAAATTATCCACTTTTATGTCTGGCTCTGAAACCGAATAAAGAAAAGACAATTCCAAAATAAAAAAAAAATTAACAAGAACAAACGAAAACAAAACGAACATCTTTCAACATTCAGTCTTATGCTTATACGAGTTGTACCTATCTATAGCCAAGATTTGGCAAGATGCGAGAAATCAAGCTAACATGAAAAAATATTTAAGCACCAAAAGTCGGTTTTAAAAGTGAACATTATACGCATGCGCATGCGGTGTGTAAATGTAGTACCAACAATATGTATCCATCTCTTGAAGACATAACGTCCATCATAAGACATAATATGGAATGGGAACTTGCTCTGCATTCACCCTGATGCGGATCACAGTTAACAAAGTGGTTTGCTTTGATGCCCAAAAGATCAAACTCATTTGACTTTAAAGCTAATGGCCCTCTTCATTCAGTACGAATATATCAGAACCTCATACCTTACATAGCCAGTCCTATTCATTTTTATGAAACTGTGACATTATATGTCATCTGGCCTGGCTTCTTTGCAAGGGTAATGTACCTATCTATACTTAGTCTGTGGGTAAGTTCACATTGTGATTCTTTTCTTGTTTTATTAACTTGATGTTCAAGGTGTATAAGAGGTAATATTGTGTGTTTTTCAGTTTTTTAATTATTACTCTCTTTGTCTTGAATTGAAATTTCTGAGAGTTTGTGTTTAAGATGCTGTTGTTTATGGTTTTGTTACAGAACGTAACACAGATTCAAGAAAATGAGTTATTGTTTTAATGATCTGTTTTTATGACACTGACACAGAGGTTGCAATAATTCTTGGACAAACTTTTATAATATACGCTGAATTAAACCATATTTGAGTTATGAGGGTTTTAATAATTTCTAAGAGAAGAAATTGCTTTTAAACGTTTTTGCGGCTTTTTTTTATCTGATATTCAGAAAATAAACGCTAGTATGCCACAGGGCTCCGTTTTGCCTACGATACTTTTATTTATTTTTATGACTGATCATTCTGTCTGAAACTTCTTACCCACTTCATTTTTTCGCTGATGCGAGTAGCCTCAGCTTGTTATAAATGTTTTTAGATTCTTATCCATGTATTTTGATAGTGGACTACCAAGGGTATCCAAGGGATCTTGATAGGAATGTTCAAAAACTGTGTAGAACTCTCTCTTTGGATTTTAAAGTTTTAACTAGCAATGAATTATCTTATATGATTGAATCATTGAAATGTATTAAAATAATTCGAACTGTTATCGAAAAATGATCTTCAGAGACTAGGTCTATTTTTACCTCGGAAGCTACGTTTAAAAAGTAGAGTTAAAAATGAGGATGGTACCTGAAGAATGGATAGAAGACCGACGTTAGTTAGGAACAAGCTCAACAAAAATTACTTTCGATAGGCAAATATAAGCAATTGACTTAAATTTTGTAATGCATGGATCTTAAAACTTTTTAACGCACCTGGTCACAGATTACAAAATTATTTCGGTACAAAGAAGTCTTTCATTTTAATAATATGTTTTATTTTAATAAAATGCAATCTTAAATAAATATAAATAAGTAACTTTTAGTATTACAAAATGAGATTTAGTTTAAAAAGAAAAGAGCTTGAATTTTCCTGCGGTAAATTGACAAAGAAAATATAGAAATATGTTAGGCATATCTTATCTTCTTAAAAAATAGAGCAATATTCTGAGAAAAATAATATTCATAGCTTGTTATACCGGCCTCTGTGTACATAAGTAAATATACAAAGTATTCCCATAGAGCAACCATTTGAGTGCATCATTACAGTATCTATACCTTTATAGATTTCTAATAATCTCCATCTGCTCTAAATATAAGCTTGCCTTATCAATACCTATCTAAAAAAAATATGATTTACTTCACGCGAGAAGATTGAATAAACAACTCAAAGCAATAGTATCTTTTGATCTGAGTTTCAAACTCATTTCACAAATTATATACGAGAACTTATCTGTTTCTCGTATAACAACAACAACAGCACCAATCGGGGATAGTTTTATTGACATTTCGACAAAAAGATTGATGATTATGGCTTAGTACCTAATTGTATAAAGAGCGCCATAAAACTTGCCACTCTCTCATCTAACGTAGCTAGATAGGGCTGAGGGCTTGAGACTTGAGGGTAGATAGAAAAAAAATACAATATATTTCGAAATCGGTTTGTTTGCTTAACATCGAATGGATTTGATGATGTATCCATCTATCCAATAATCATCCATATTCCATATGCTGCTTGCACACGGTTATTCCCGCAGAGATAAACGCCTGTTACACGCTAACACTTAAGATCCCAGCTGCCATTAAGCGACCGAACGACCGATGACAACGAACGAACAGAGCGACACGTTTGGCGTTATCGCGTTTGACGAGGTGAAATGACGTTAGGTTCTAATATTGCGATCAGAGTGTGATAATTCTCAGGTGACACAAGCACCTTCTGACTGAGGTGTTGTTTTTTATTTTTATATTTTGTCAAATGTTTTTGTATCTTTAAAAATAAAATACAATTCTAGGGCATTAGGTGTGTTCGTTCATGGTTCATCCCCGAACAATGAGTGATTGAATAAACAGTCATATGACGTTTATCTCAACGGAAATACTAATAAAGGTAAAACAGTAAACTAATATATACCTTATAACAACAACAAAATACTTTACTCGTTAAATGTTCGAGGTTTACCTTATTTTTTTGTGTGTGTGTGTGTTGGTATAAGGTGCCACTTTGACAATTTGATCTTGTCATCGATGCTGTCATTTTAGATAAGAAAATTTGTTGGAATTCGGCGAAATGAGATTATTTTTTTCCGATTTATTGAAAGTATTTAAATGCCATTGAATTAATGGTAATAAAAACGCTTTCGTATTAGAAAAACAAAAGATTCTAAAAATAAAAAGGTGTAGACGTTTAAACCATCAATTAAGCATATATGAAAGCAAATTAAAGAAGAAAGATAAAATAATTATTTGTTTTGAATTTTATTAAAAGATATGAAAATTCAAATACAAATTATTATTTGATAGTTTGAAATATAATACGAGTAAATAAACACAGCTTGAAACTATAGAAATGACAGTCCTCATGCACCAAAATCAGTAAACTGGCCTTTTTTTGACATTTATAAAACCCAAAGTGGCAAGTGGCAAGTACAAGTGGCATGATGGTTAGTGCGATGGGCTGTCATGCGAGAGGTCTTGGGTTCGATCCCTGCCTATGCCACCTACATTTTCTTTCACGGGTACTACTACTTGCGAGGAATTGACAAATTCTCCAAGAGTAATTCTTGTCATGAAAAGTGCTTTCTCAAATTTGCCGTTCGGATTCATCTTAAAACTGTAGGCCCCCTCCAACTCTGAAAACAATACTCTCACACAGGAATTATTGAGAGTTGTCAGTCAGTAGGCCCTAGTTCTCAAACAGACTGTTGCACCATCCAATTTATTATTTAAAGCACTTTAAGCTAAAGAGTTATTAAATATTAGTAAAACGATGAAATTGAGAAACTCTGCCTCTGGTTCTTACCTTTACTTTGATTGTCTGTAATTTTTTATGAATTATAGTTTCATGTTCTTTTAATTTAATTTATTTTTATAAACTTCACGGGACATTTGAAAGAAAATCACAAAACTTCAGAGTCAATGAAGAGATCTAATTGTCCTATTGAATAATTGTATTCTTATGTTAAGTCTAAATTGAAAGCTGTCGAATTGGTTTAAATTGTATGGTTGTCAGAACTATATTATGCACAATATGGAAAATACTAATGTTGCAGATGAAACTAAACAACCACAAAAGAGAACGAGTTGAAATTGCCAACGCACCTGCAACTTTTAAGCCATAAATGAGATTCAATCTCAAGGTTTAAGAGTATTAATAAACAAATTAAACCTTCAGTGTTTCTACTCTGTTCCTTACGTGCTTAGTAATATGAAATTTAATGTAGTTTGTTGTACACTTTTCAATCACTTTTGGTGCATTTGAGTTCATTAATAACAACCGTTCAATTGACAATACAATTCATCATTCAAACGTTATATTCTATCAACATATTACCTGAAGATTTTATGTAAGTTTTTGGGTGAAAAGTTCTATAGATTCGTTTATTTATTTATTTTGACAGTTAGTGTGGTTTTCAGATACGATAAAATATAAAGGCTTTTATTTGCAATTGAGAATGCAGATTTTAACAATTTAAAAATCCTTTGACTTTATAGCTGATTATAACGGTTCTGGCTATATTTTAAAACAAATTTAAGTTCTTACGATTGTAAGACATTTGGTGTAATTTTGTTTACTGATAAGACGACCCTCTCTCGAGCGACCAAAGTTTCGCTTAATAAGACCCTAATGGCTGAAACAAAAACACGCTTCAGCTTCGGCTTCGCCTGACGTTTACGAGTTCAGCCATAGGAATTTCATGCATGCTATCACAATGAAGCTTTGACCTCACGTTTTGTTTGACAATTTTTAAGGAAAAGAACGTTATGTGACTCGAAACGGAAGTCACAAACAAAATACATTTGCTTTTGCTTCGACCCAGAAAGTCTTCGAATTCAAGCCCACAGGACAGAGCAAAAGTGATAGACTGCCCACAAGTGTGGATAGTGACCTCACCCAACTTTTAGTTCGCAACTGGAGACATCTAGCTAGGGATCGATCTAAATGGTTAAGTTTATTGGTTGAGGCCCTATAATTTACACATCATTGCAGTATCTTACAATCGTCTGTATTCATCTTTGGTTTTCGCTGAGTGGAATCTGAAACATAGTGATTCAATAAAATTGTCTAAATTGGGAAACAGGAAACATCATATATTTATTTCACAAAGTGGATGATCCTTAACTATCATATAGGTTAGGTTAGGTTAGGTTATAGTGGCTGTCCAAGATGGAAACGGACACACTTAGGCCGGTTTAATGGCCCATTGTGATACCACATGAATCTTGAGGCTTCCTCCTAAGCTCAATGGAACCAGCTTGAGTCGCTTACGAAACGTGAGAGGCTGGTTATACCGATATGATTAAGATCGTTAAAGAAGAATTCTCCTAGGTAATTCTTGCGTTTTCGAGCTAGAGCAGGGCATGTGCAGTAAAGATGAAGAACCGTTTCTTCCTCTTCCTCGTCCATACAGCTTCTGCAAAAGTCATTTGAGAATACGCCTAGTCTCGTGTCGTGCTTTTCTATTAGACAGTGTCCGGTTATGACACCTATTATCGAGCTTATATGCGATCTGCTTAGAGAGAGCAAGCACCTTGAACGTTTTAAATCCAGTGTTGGCCAGATGTTTTTTGTGGCTTGACACGTGGTGATGTTGGTCCACCTGGTGCCTGCCCTCCTCGCAGCGTCTTGCATTATCATATTATAGATCTCGAACTTTCATGCTTGTTTCCAAAACGGGTATTATGTCCTAGGTCCTTGGTGGACTTCGAAGCAGTGTTCAATATTAGCTCTATTAGGAGTAGTATTATAATGTTGATATGCTCTATTTTCTTTTAACTGCAGGCGCCAAATAAAGCTCTTCAATCAAGCTATAAAAATAAGTTTAAATTAGATTTATATCTGATCTAGACTCATCAATAAAAATACTCCAGTCAATAAAGTTTTCCCACTATTTGCTTAGAAATCCATAGCAAAATAATTTTCTTATCTGATGATGAGCTATTTGAATAACCCAAAATAAAATCGATATCCACTTAAAAAAATAAATATTCTTATACGTTCCTTAAATGTAAACATCGTTTATATCTGAGTTAAAAAAAATTGACTATGCTAACTGTATATTCAGATAATTATGTTAAACAAACAACTTTACAAGACACAAGACCACTGTCATTCGATTAGAGCCTATGTACATTCGAGCCTATATCATTCTCAAATTGGCATACCCAACTAATAAATAAATGTATCTATGCAGAATTGTTAAAGAATTATAGGTACAAGTCGTGTAAAGATGCAAACAAAATATTTTACGTACATTTATCCATCATCAGCATAGATATTGCGACAACAAAATAAATCGTGATCTGAATCCAATGTCTCATCCAAAGACTAAGGCCTCTTTGATTGCTACTGGTCTCATTTAACTATACTTTTTATTTATCTATCTATCTTTCAACATTATAATGAATATGTGAAGAATTGAATACAAGCTGAGTTTGTATATTATTATATCTAGTGATTACCATCGTGCATATCGCGAAAACCTTCAAAGATGGAGAAACCAAATTCAATCAAACGACAACAATTCCATCACCATCTAACAGAAATGTCGGTCAAAGCGAAAAGTCTTCGACACAAAGTAAAAAAAAAAGTATCTATCTATCTACGACAATGTACAATAAACATGCGTAGATAATTTTTATTTTTAATTTGGCGAAAAGCAAAGTATCCACCATCGAGTCATCGGAAATATGATAAACTACACGACAATATAACATCGCACATAATATGGAATGTGAATGGAAGCCAGAAATGGTTGCTTTTGAAAAGATACTAGCCAAAGACCAGAAGGCCATGGTTTAGGTGTAGGTGTAGGTGTTTGGTTGGCGCGCTGTAAATATACAAATAATAACAATGACAACAACAACAACAAAGTAATGATAACAATATTTTGTGTAGCTCATGGATTTTAAGTCACATGCACAGCACACTCACTTTATCATCTTTAACATGTGAGTCGGCTTTAAGCTTATTGAGTTGTTTTGCAAATGAAATTTAGAAAATCTGATACGATTGAGGTGAATAAAAATTGTCAAAAAGGTAAAGGTATCTACGATCAAAATCTAAAATGGGCTCGAAGTACTTCTGCATTTTAAATTTTGAATCATTGGTTAGTGTAGTGCAATTTTTGTCAGAAAGAATAATATAGTGTTAAATTATTAACAATTTTTTTTTCTAAATACCAACCAATTGGCTTTTCCACTAGAACTGGCTGGCATAAGTTTGATTTGTCGATTATTAAACTGCAACCAATTTCTAGGATATAAGACCTCTACTTTCAAAAATAAAATTATTGGTAAAAAATTTCTTTCGTATTTTCGTCCCGGTTATCTAGAAAACGAACAAAGCTATTGAATACAGGTTAATTTAACGCTAAGCTGAATATTGTTCTTGATAAATAGTTAAGTTTTTTTTAATGTAAATTTAAACAATATAGTACATCTTTAAATCTATTTTGAGCAATTTACCAAGCTAAAAAGGTGATTTATCTAATTTTAAACGATTTAAAGATCTTACTACCTTTTAAATACTTGATAAGGTTAAAATCTTGGAATCAACTCTATAACTTATAGCAAATTGCTGAATCTATATATGAAATCTGTACAATTATTCTTATAAGACCGGTAGTGGAATGGTTTGGCCAACAGTTGGGAATTGCATTTAGCGTATTTTTTTTAGACATGTTTGGATGCTCGTTTTTTAATAAAAGGCAATTAGAAATTTACTAGATAACATAGGTTTAAAGTTTTGAACTCTCTAGTAAATTGCTAAATATTTAGCACATTGCTAACTAGCAAATTGTTAAACTTTTAGCAATCGGTTCTTTAAAATGCCAAGTTATTGACTTCGGGACTATTTTACCCTTAGCTGCACAACGTTATTGATAAGAAGTCAAGGTTTTTAAAAAGGTTATATTTAAAGGGTTTCTAACAAAAATTGATAAATACTACTATAAAATAAAAAAAATAAAGTGAAAAAAAAGAAAAAAAAATTGTTTTATGACTTAAAGTCTCTCGTTTTAACGTCTTAAAATTTGAAACTGATACAAAATTAAGACCAATTTAAATAAGAATCAGAATAAAGGGTAGGGCAAATATGTTCATGTTTTTCATTAAAAATTCAATAAAATAAACAACAATTTTTGTATCCATGTATGATGGTTTTATTAGAAAACATAAGTACGGAATAGAACATTCGTCGTTTAATTGGCTGCGTGTCGGCTAGTTTCAAAGGATGATCATTTATCATTATATCGCTAAAATTTTACAATGCCTAATTCATGGTTCCGGGCTGTAGGCTGTAGGTATTAGGTTTAAGTGCTTGAATCACGGTTAATCAAATGGCCAAAGGGTTCAAAGTAGTACCCGTGGTATGATGGTTAGTGCGTTGGACTGGCATGCCAGAGGTCTTTGGTTCACGGGTACTGTCTTTAGCGAGGAATTGACAAATCTTCCGAGAAAAATTCTTGTTATTGTCAGTCAAAAGTGCTTTCTCAAATTAGCCGTTCGGATTCGGCTTAAAACTGTAGGTCCCCTCCAACTCTGAAAACAATATTCACACACATAGGAATGTTTGAGCATTGTAAGGTACGAGGCCCTAGTTCTCAACGGACTGTTGCGCCGACTAATTTATTTATTTATCTATTTAAAGGGGTCAAATTGCAGCTCCGGACGGGAAATTGACATCTCGAAGAATGCTGATAAAAGATTTTGGCATGTGCTGTGTGGTATGCGTATGGCCCCATTCTACACGTATCATAGGGTTATTGGCTTCTTTTAAACTCTAAACTATTACAAGTTTGACCAAAATATTTTTAGACCAAAATCATTCTTCAATCATAGTCAACGAATAAACCTTATATATTTATGCAGAAAATACCTCAAGGTAGTGCGTGAAATGTTGAGTTTTTTAGATCAATCAGACACCATATATAAGTTCAATCCACAGTGCGGTGAAATAAAACGAAGTGAAATAAGACCAACTTTACAAAAGTGAAATGAGGCCAATGCTCAGCATCAGAAGGTCATATCACTCTATGACTAAGTGAAATATTGCCAAATTATTTTGAGAAATAAGACCGCCTTTTTGTATGGTGTGTATTTAAGGTTGTTTGCAACCCCGCTGCTTGGGATACTTTTTGGTTTAATTTCACTTAAAGATGATTTATTGGGTACCGTTAAGTAAAGCCAAGTGAAATAAGACAAAATTTCAAGAATTGGCCTTATTTAAATTGTTTAAATTGTTTAAATTGTTTTTTTTTTTGGTCTTGTTTCACTTAAACAAAGTGAAAACCAAATTGGTTTTATTTTAATTTTCACAGAAACTTAACCTTGCACTTATCAAAAATCATATAGTAAAAATATGTTGGTCTTATTTCTCAGAATAATGTGGCATTATTTCACTTTGTCAAAGGGCAGTACGACCAACTTTTGCAAACTGGCGTTATTTCACTTTTATAACGTAAAATAAAGTCAATTTTTAAAAGTTGGTCTTATTTCACTTGGTCTTATTTTACGGCACCAATTTATTGACCAATTTGGAGTCTTGCTTTAAATAAGTGGATAAGATTTAAATCTTGTTTTTTTCAGCTTTTTGATTTTGTTTTCTCCGACATTTCGAGAAGGTTTCCTGTCGTCTTCAGTGGAACTGTACTATATCAAAATATAAAAAATAGGCATTCTGTCATATATATTTCGAGCGGGAAACAGTTGTCAATGTCAAAATAACCTATGACATCAAAAGAAACCACTAGATGACCCACGTTCATATGCATTAACAAATCTAGGTTACCATCTAACAACAGCTACGGTCGCGTTTAATTTTTCTGGATTACCAAGCGAACATATGTAATCGGATCCTTAGTCATCGCATCATTTTCAACTTTCTAAGTAAAGTAGAAAAGTGCATTTCTGTTCTACGAACTGTCAAAACGCCAATAGTAGTTTCCTGTCCATTGTGAAGGTGTATATTATATTTACTCTACATTGAGACACTACAAAAATTATCTAAAAAATATATAATAATCAACTTCATATCAGAAAAAAGGATTCTGTAAAAAATACACATCATCTTATGCTCGTCCAACTGCTGGCGTGATAAAACAAAACGAACGCAGGGAATAAAAAAAGAAAGATGTCAACGCCATCAGCTGGCCGTCTGCCCGTTGTAAGAGTTCATCGTCCGACAGACGTGAAGGCTGTGCCTAAGTCATTCTCCTTTTAGTCGTCCCTATGCTCAAAGCATAAGGGTTCCTTGCACCCACCGAATCATCATCATTCTGATCATCGCATCGGTTTAAGAAGAACAAATAACTTGGTATCCTTTAGGTTAAGTATATATTGAGAGATAAAGTAATGGGAAAAAAATACTCCAGACAATTTTTTGTCCTATCTCATACTCCTTCTCCCCATCACGTCTTCGGTGAAAGCCACTTTTAGCATGGTCCATTCGTTCGCTTTGCTATAAGGACACACACAATAAAAAAAAACAAGGATACAAAAAAGTAATAACCTCACATCTATCCTCTCTCAGTGTATAGAGTAGATCCTTGGCGCACCTGTCGTTGTCGTCTCCAAACGAAGGTAATGCTGTAAGGGGGAACATCACGTACGTATGTGCCGCACGTAAGAAAAACAAAACCTAAAAAAAAGAGTGGCAAGGATCATTGCAGCGGATGAAATTACATGCACAGAGCCAGCCATCCTGATGGTGACTTCTTATGTTTAATTTCCGAAATATACTATGTAGACCGTACGTTGTGTAGATATCTACTCTTTTCTTTTCATTTTGAGCCTGGTCTGGTCTGATGAAGTGGAGTTGAGTTGAGTGGAGTGGCGTGGCGTGGCCTGTCGTGTAGCTATAGTATGGTGGTGGCGTTGCGATGAGATAGATTTTGTAGCTAAACGAGGGTGAAACTGACCAAACATTGAAAATCGAAATATCGATCGATTACGAGAGAAGCTCTACAAAAAAATTCAATGAAAAGATAAAACCGAGCAACCTTATCCGATTTCAAACCAACTTCCCTTCCGGCACTTGGGGTGTATAGGTAGTTTTCGTGTTGATGACGATGGCAGCAGCAGCGTCGGTGGCGGGATATCCTCCTTCCGATATACACGGACACTGACAACGCGACGGGCTGCAGGATGAGATGACATGACTATTATATAAAACAAGTTACTTCTGGTCATCGTCATCCTCACCTTCGTCTTCACATATCCATCCGCATATACTAACTTATACGTAGGTACATATATCCCTGAATTCCTGTTTTGAACGCTTGAGCGATTCGACATTTCGGAAGTAGGTATGCTGCTGAGCATTTCCCCTTCTTTGTGTATATTGTTTTAGAGCATAACGTATTCCGATTGTATTGTTTTATTTTTTGTATCTTCTTGTTTTCCTCTTTTTAAGGATACGCTTACGTGAGGTAACAAGAATCTCAAGTTCCGACTGCAATTACATTACATGCACCTACTCAGGTGTGCAGTTTGTCACTGATTATAAAATTGATGGCACATATTGGTGCATTCACCGACATTAAAACAAATTACAAAAATCGTATTAATTTCTGCATCGATAATGTTGTACTTACCAAAATATTTTTATTTGATTATAAAGGCTGTTTCTCAGTTTGATTACTTTTCTGCTGACCAATTTCAGTTTTAGTTAGTTTGAAACTGATTCCTGTACTATACGCCTTATCACGCACTTTTTTTTAAACACTACGTGGACTCTAGTTACTATGCCCTTAATCAAATTTTGCAATTAAAATATAATTTTGTGTACACACAAAAAAGAGGAAACCTAGTTACGTTACATAACTTATTAAAAGTGCGAATACGCCCAGAGTATAGCTTTCTTTTATTGTCATCGTTTTGGAAAGAATAAAACGCAATAATTTGTATTAGATTTTTGGGTTTTATCAAAATAGGAGGCGACGAACATCATAATAAAAAAAGAGCCTGGGATGCGACCTACACTTATAACTTCCCATCCCGTTTGTCGTTTTTTTCTTGCTTAATGTTAACAAAATATTTGAACAAGTTGTTTGTGAAAGCGTAGCATATTTTAGTAAAAATATCATTTGCGAACAGCAACATGGTTTTGTGAAAAAAAGATCAACCGTTACTAATCTCCTCACATTCTCAAACATATGTTCAAACGCTTTAGAACAAGGTTATGAAGTTGACTGTGTATACACTGACTTTTCTAAAGCTTTTGCCCAACTTAGCCACGGAATTATTTTATTAAAACTTAAGGCTCTTGGTTTTCCACCATTTTTCTTAGCTTGGATTAAGTCATACCTTAAAAACAGATCCTACGAGGTAAAATTTAGAAATTGTCATTCTGAACCTTTCGTTGCTCAATCTGGTGTTCCCCAGGGAAGCCATTTTGGCCCTTTTCTGTTCATCCTGTCTATTAACGATGTATCGTCATGTCTACGCTCAAGTGAACTTCTCATTTTTGCTGACGATATGAAGATTTTCAAAATAATAAAGTCAAACCATGATCGTATTCTTTTACAAGCCGACATTGATAGTTTTACATTTTGGTGTGGGAAAAATAGCCTTTTACTCAACCCTTTAAAATGCCAGACTATAACTTTCTCTAAAAAACTAATCAGTAACGTATTTGACTACTGTATATCACAGCAAAAACTCTGTCGTGTCTCCACATTTAAAGATTTAGGTGTACATTTCTGTTCCAACTTAGAGTTTACACATCACATTAATGTTATTGTTAATAAGGCAAGTTCTATGCTTGGTTTTATAAAACGCTGGGCAAAGGAGTTCAATGATCCCTATGTTACCCTTTCTTTGTATAATTGCCATGTTCGTCCTCATCTTGAATATGCTTCGCAGGTATGGACTCCCTATTACGAAATTCATAGAAAACGTATTGAATCAATTCAACATAATTTCATTCGCTTTGCTCTAAAAGGTCTTCCTTGGGAAGATCCCTATGATCTGCCTCCCTATGAACATCGTATTCTACTTCTTCAAATGCAATCTCTCCATCAAAGGCGTGTTAATAATGACTTAGTATTTTTTCATCAACTCATTAATGGTGAAATTGATGCACCTTATTTGCTATCTTGTGTACATTTGAATTACCGGGGCGGAACTCATCACCTGCGCACGTTTGATTTTATACATATTGACTTCCATAGAACTAACTATGGCAAGAATGAAGCTTTAAGTCGAATGAGCATTTTATATAACTTAAACTGTTCATCGATAGATTTAAATTTAAATAAGGTGAGATTAAAATCATTGTTTAGAACCAGTGCTCCACTATCGTAATTTTTTGTTCTGTAATAGTTAAATGCTAATTTTGTTTTGTATTTTGTGCGTGTGTTAGGCTATATTTGTATTATTTTTTACTAACAACTAACACATGCACTTATGATGAGCCTCTGATCGTAGTTTGACGCTTGCTATAAGCTTACTACTTTCTGAAATAAAAAAAAAAAAAAAAAATATTTATAACAATATTTTGTTTTAGAGAAAAATACGTATTTCTAATTTTATAAGTTAAAAACCAATTTTTACGAACTTCTAGTAATATTTTTTGATGTTTTTACTCTTTGTGAAAAAAAGATTTCCTTCAAAATTTTACCAAAACGTTATTTTTGAGAAAAACATGACCATTCATTGATTTTTTTTGAAATTATATTAATTTGGTAACACATCACATTATATAATACTTATACAATTTATTTCAAAATGCTAAAGAAAAGAGATACCCACTTAATTTATCTTACGAGTTCCTTCTGCGTCTTTCTGTGTTATTATCTGTTTGACTTAATTTATTTGAAGTCTATGTCTCTACTGGTTCTTCAGATATGGGTGACGAAAAAAGCTTCCTGAAGGTACGGAAGTACAAGGTCCCGCAAAAAGATCTCCCATATTTTAAAAGGCAATAATAAATAAATAAACAATTTAACAGAAAAATTTAATTGAATTGTTTAAGCTAAATACTATGCCATTTTACATTAAATAAAATAATAACTTAGTTTTAAATTTTATATCCGTTAAATATTGTCCTCTATTATTAATACATATAACGAAGCCTTTCCCGGAAGTTTTCCATTGCTCGTCGATTCATTTGTGGTGTAATGGCTGCCACTTTCTGAGTGATTGCCTCCTTAAGTGTCCCCAAAGAAAAAAATCACAAGGTGATAAATCGGGGGACCTTGGTGGCCAGGTAATGTCTCCTCGTAAAGAAAGAAGATGACCTGAAAACCTATTAAACAAATTTAAGTTTGGTTTGAAGAAGGTCTCAATTATGTGACAGTAGCGATCCGCATTAACTGTAACTTTTTGCCGATTTTCTTCGAAAAAATACGGACCTAACACACCAAATTCAGCAACAGCACACCAAACTGTCACATAAGGGCTGTGAAGTGGTCGTTGATGAATTTCCTATAAATGAAAATGGTCAGACGAAATTAAAACAGCACCAAAGAGGAATGCTTTGAAGAATGTCTTCACAAACAGCTCTGCGAGTTTCAAAATCTCTCTCACTTAATCATTTCATGGTATCATCATTTTGTAGGCATGCCCTACAAAATTTCGAGGACGCATTGCGATGGATATAAACTTTAGGCTGAGATGTGCTACTTAAATGATATTTTAA
The DNA here is from genome assembly GCF_945859685.1 of Eupeodes corollae. Lineage (NCBI taxonomy): Eukaryota > Metazoa > Arthropoda > Insecta > Diptera > Syrphidae > Eupeodes > Eupeodes corollae. The sequence continues at coordinate 42,693,444 of NC_079148.1, forward strand.
ATGCGGTGTATTTTCGATAATTTGTTATAAAATAAACAAAATATGCATTTTTAACTATGTAAAATCGATGAAATAGTGTTATTTTACTATTTATGAAAAGTAAATTATTCAATTGAGGAACGAAAGCAACACACGCGAACTATTTGAAGCGGAGTAAGTACACAATTCTTCTTATCTTTGAATTCTCTTCGAGATTCAAGAAAAACTTTGGCTTAAATAAAAATGCGTTTGCTTTTGTTTTGGTGCAAATTGAACACAAATACAAAACAAGTCATCAGTCTCCGAAAGCAGTTTCCGCAAGTTCGGACACAAATTTGTTTATATCTGTCGAAAATAAAGCCAAGTATTTAATTGCAAAGCATCGGATTTAAATGGCATGCGTTTGAATTTTTCCAGAGAGAATTTTCGATCAGCTGATTGATTTCCTACGAATTTCGGTCCGACGCACGATTACCGCTATTAAACCAAACATACCTAATTAACTATTAGATAATTCATTTTTAGGAGGTTTGCCTTATAGGCTTTTCACACCAAACCCAAAACCGAGTTTGCGGCAAAAAGTTTACGGAAACCCGAAAATCGTTCACACCAAACATTTACACGTTATTATTTGACATTTAAATTTGTTTAACACTGGCTGTCAAATTTTGTATTGATGAAAAATTTGTGAGTGAAAAGTTTTGTTCTTCTCAAATTATTTGTGAAAATAAAATGAATTCTAACCAATTCAAATTGATTTTAACGTAACACTAGCTCGTCCGAAGAAGAGTTTGAACTGAAGTTCTGGGGACAGGTGGAATGGGCTCACGACATGAACCAACAAGAGCTAGAAAGCTCACTTAGCTGCAGCTATGCTCTTAATTCACTTCAACCGGTCCGAACAATTCACTAAGGAGAAGCAAATTGTCAAAAAAATATATCACAGAATTAACAACAAACAAAACTTTTACAATCAAAATTAATTTTATTTAAAACATTTTCTTCTTCTTTCACAACAAATTCAACCCGAAATACCGAGCTTATGACTACTGCTTCTGTTGGCCAAATGTGCCTTCAGAATCACCATATATTGTGGCCGTCCGAGCGGGGTTGAGAAGATTCTGAACGATTTCGTGTAGGTCCTTATGGCCGGAGCAGAAAAGGTCAATTCCTATAGTTCGAGATTCGTACCAAAATCACACTCATCGAGAACGATCACTAAAGCTGTTATGATGGGCTGCAATTTCTCCATGACTATCTCTTTGTCTTCTTCCTTTGATGACTCGCCTGGCTTATCCAAAGCTCTGCAGATCTTCTTGATTTTAGCATCGCTGTCCATCAAGGGACTTTAGCCCACTGAACTATGAGCAAGTCTTCCTCGTCCTTGGGGTCGTCACGCCAATAGCCATAGTGAATTCCGGTTATTCGTTTAACAAAGAGCGTTTGAAACTTTCGAGGGTAATAAAAGAACCGCCAGTGTCGCAAATAGTCACCGGGGCTTTTATTCGCACAATTTTTTCTGTTGCCAGGCAGCTCCCCCAAAGTTTCCTTTTTTTTCTCTTCCATATTCTGTAAATAAAAAACTAAAAGCAATAATTCTTGTTTTGTAAGGTAATTGTATAAATATTATTGCTTACCACGACCAAATTTATTTCTAAATGAAATATTAGTTTTGACAGCAGTTGTTTTGTTTACATTAATTTGAGCAATGAATATTTCGAAAGGTTTGTGTGTTTAGCTCAACTTTGAATTGCTACTAGTTTTCAAGAGGTTTTATATAAAACTTGTGGTTTACGAACTTGTGATCAACCAAAAATGTTTGGGAAAACTTGAGTTTTCGATGTAGGTTTTCGGCGAAAACCGATAATTTCGCGAAAACCGGGTTTTGGACTTGGAGTAAAAAGCCTATTATTAGATATGCTGTTACTGTATTCATGTATGTACATATGTCGAAATTCCGTACTTAAAAAATACTATATGGTCAAAATTCAGAATTTTAAAATCAAGTTTTTTTTGTTTTGCGTTAATGTTTCTTTACTTTTAAGGACGCAGTGTTTTGAGGTATACGTTAATATTATTTTGCAGAACTTAGAAGGTTTTCAGTATTTTTTAATAAAAAATATACATAAGTACTAAAGTCGTATGCTTTGTTATGTACATTGAAATTTATATTTAAATTGTGAAATATTATCGAAATATTTTGAAAGCCTAAATTTACAAAAAAAAAAAAGTTGTTTTAAATTATTATTGATGAAAGATCCGCCCATTGACCATCCGCACCATCTCGAGATCTTGTGCAGCATTTTAATTTAAAAGTCCCAAAAAAATATATATATATGTATAAAATTCACCGTACACGATGCCGAAGAAGGGCACGACGACGACGACAATTCCGTCGACGACAACGGACAACATCGACACGGTACATGGTTCAATCACAATTTTTTTGGAGCCCAAACGAAAGCGTCTTCGTTTTATTGGGTCTTTATAAAATTGAGTTTTAGCCATCCGACCATCCATCTTTTCATCCGTCGAGACTGATAATTCACAGCCAGCCAACGGCTCTCTTTTCGTGTGATTACACTTTTTGAATCTTTAATTATTTTTCAAAAGAAAATTATTGAATGAGAAATTGTATTTTGTTTTGTTGTTTTTTTTTCAACGATTGTCGTGGGGTTGTTTATCGGCACGATCACTTTTATGTCTTCTTTAGGCCTCTTATACTAAAAGGTATTGCTGCTTCTTTTAATTTATATATAAAGGTAACTATATTGCGGTATCTATACATACGTGTCTTATAGAGAAGAAAAAGAATTTATGCTAATGGTTTTAAATGATGTTGCGGAGAATGATGGTTTTAATATTTGGCCTCATCGGCCACAAAAACGAAACTTAAAAGGCTTTGAGTGAAATCTTTGTCATCTTCTATAATTTAACATAGATTTTTTACTTTGGTTTTATGGCGTTAGAACCAAAAAATCATAACTTTTATTGGCTGCCGGATGTTTGATCGGTTTAAGAGCTTCTCTGAAAACTACAACAGATTTGAAAAGTTGAACAATATTGAAATTATAAATATCACATGGCACGATAAATTTTAAACTATTGCAGCTATCAATAATTATGAATTAAGAACGAGTATAATAATTTGCGACAAATTGAAATCAACACGAGCAATTCGATTTGTGTAACGTATCAGTCAACTGCTATAGCAAAATAGCAATATTTATTTTCCAATTTAATTAAAAGAATTCAATCTTGTTATAAAACCTTTTAAAAAATGCCCCATCTTAACAATCATAACACTGAAAATTGTTAAACCAAATTAAATTGAGTTAAATACTGCGTCGACTTCACGACCTACAAAAATACGAAAATCATTTATCACAGTAGAATAATTCACAACAAATATTGATTTTTCAAAAAAAAAAGCTCCAAAAACAATATATTAATGTTACAAATGGGCACTGTGCATTGCCGGATTTAGAGGTTCAGAGGCCTCGGGGCAATAAAGGAGTGAGGCGTTCAGCCCCAAATTATTTTCAAAATAAATTTAACCATTTTTCTTTCACTCGAGTTTTTCAATACATAATTTATTGTCAAACCAAGTAGGTACCTTTAGTATTGAACAAACACATATAAATATAAACGGAAAAAAGCATTATCTAAAATTAATTAAAGGAACGGAGCCTTTCGAGCTTTTTTAGCCGAAAAATCGTTGATGATTTCGTTGAAATCCAGTTTTAGGAGTAAATTGCTTTCAATGCTCAGGAGAGAAAGCTTCAACAGACGGTTTTGTCCCATCGTGGTTCGAAGCATATTTTTTATAATTTTCATTTTTGAAAACGAGCACTCTAAAATGCAATTTGTTACCATCAAAACCAAATACATTCTCAATGCAATTTTGAGGTTTGGGAAGGTACCTCTGAAATTTTGATTTTCGAGCATTTGGTTGTAAAATAGTTCCCGCAATTGATCTGTTCCATCATCATCCTTTTTGTATGAGTCAATCAAAAACACAAATTAAACCAACTGATTACCAAGACCAGGCGCTCTAAATCATCCGGATACACTTTCACCAATGCTTCTGCTGCAGCGTGAGAATTTTCAGCATCCATCTTCTCGATGTGATTAAGGAATCCAAATCTCGAACGTACAGCTTCATAGGCATGCAATCCTTCAGTAAGGGAAACTTATAGCTAGTCAATCACTGGGATGAAGACGAATACTTTGAATTTTTGCTTGATGACAGATTTACGAATTGTGCTTTCAAGTAATCGAGCGGATTCAACCTCACATTTCTCGATCTGGTGCGGGTGCTTGATTGTACATATTCATCAGTACGGGATATTTTTTGGCTGCTTCCTCGTATTTTTTCAAAATCATTTGGTCTGAATTCCACGAATGATTTCAATGATTCTAGTGCATACATTGCCAATTCAAGAATCATTTTCGTGTCCTCCAACATCTTGTTTGTAGATTTAAATTGCTCCAAGATATCGTTCCAAAACATTGCAAACAAAGCTGTTTCGAGACCACTCATCTTCTGTAGAAGGTGCATTGCTTAATTCCTCACGATGTCTTTTTGCTTTTCATTGGAAGATATGCTGGTTAGAGCTTCTTCGATTTCCGAATAGCTGTTGACTAAAGCTTTGGTAGCTTTAGCTCGACAAGACCAACGAGTTTCGATGAGCTTTTTCAAGACTAAAAACCGCGGCTTCCACCCGGTTGCCCTCCCCTCAATCCAGCCCTGCAAATGTGAATATCTGGGCGGCAGCGTACTGCTTAACCATATTTTATTACCGATATGAATGGTCTTAAGCATGGGAGTTACCGTTATAAATAACAACGGCCCATGACACATTTAAGCCTCTATACTACAACCGTCTGACAAATCATCTAAAAAGCATTCAAATGGACTACTAGAGCACTTTTGAGACCGTAAATTGCCTTAAGGTTCAATAACTACACCTGCGACGGAAGATTTGTTGACTTATTCCATTCAGATAGTATAGGGGTATATGACCCTTACAACCCCCACCCCTGCATTTGGGCATTAAATTAAAAAAAAGATTGGCTGCGACCCACACTGATAACTTCCCATCCCGTCTGTCGATTTTTCTTGATTAAAAGTTTGTAGGTTTTCGTGTTGGGTTAAAAAAGTTATTAGTTGAAAAATTAAACATTTCAAAATTACCAACATTATTTTTTTTATAAAGAAATAGTTTAGTTTGAAAACATAGTTTTGTTAAATAGATTTTTAGTCGAAATTTTTTTTACCAATTTTAGTAGAATTTCTTAAATTAATTTGAGAGATATCAAGAACCGAAAATCAATTTTTACCGAATCTGCGTACTATTTCTTGCAGACTTTTATTTTTTTTATGAAAAAAACAGACCTATGGATTTTTATAAAAAACTGCTAAATATCGAACAAAATATTTTCTGTGAAATAGAAAAATTTTAAAGACAATATTTTAAATTTTTGAAAAGCTATTTGAGTCGAAAGTAAATTTTTACAAAGTTTTAGTATTTTTTTTGTTAGGTTTTATTTAAAAAAAAACGGTCAATTAGAGTTTTCTCAAAATTTTACTGAATGTTGAAAACAATAATTTTTAGAAGACAAAATTAGTTTAAAGCCAATACATCAAAGTTTCAAAAAGATATTTGAGTCGAAAATCAATTTTTACCAACTTTTATTAATGTTTTTGTTTAGGTTTTTATTTTTTGTAAGAAAACTGTCAATTCGACTTTTCTCAAAACTGTTCCGAATGTTAAAATCAATATGTCATATAAGTTAAAACTAATTGCAAGCCATAATCTAAAATTTTTGAAAAGACATTTGAAATTCAATTTTTACCAACTTTTAGTAATGTTTTTTAAGTTTTTATTTAAAAAAAAAAACTGCCCAATCGATTTTTATCAAAATTTTACCAGATGTTAATAACGTTATTTTTCGTTGCATAAAATTGTTTTGGAGTTAAAAACATTTTGTATTCGTAAAATTTTCGAAGTAACAAATTTTCTTTTCAGTTTTTTTGATTTATAAAAAAAACCGTTGATTGGATTATTTTCGAAAATATGTTTTTTTGGTATCACGTTACAATATATTATATACAATTTAATTCAAGTCCAAATTTTTTAACTTTTTTTAAACTGCTATGGTAAAGAAACCATGAAGAAACCATGGATGCATCCACTCAATGTTCTTGAGAGCTCTTTCTGCATTATTATCTGTAAAACAATATGTATTTGAGGTCGATATCTCTTCTGGTTCTTGAGCTTTGGATGACGTGACGAAAGAAACGTCGCAAACGTACAGAAATCTTTCTAAAAATCTTTTATTACGGCTCTATGGATCTTGAAAAATCGAACCCATTACAATAGCTTCCTATGGGAATTGAAGAATAATAAAAATCATTCCTAAAGAACGTATTTAATGTACCTAGATATTTTTTTATTGTACAAAAACCCTCAAGGTTTCAATGTTTTTCGTTGAAAAAGCATCTTATGCATTTAATTTTCTTAATTTGTCTAAAAAACCGAATAGGATTGAAGATGCCCACCAGGCTAAATGCCCCCCGTTAAAGTGCGCCTAAAGCATATCTAATATATCTATCACATCCATATCTATATCTACGTACTTTCATACCATACCATACCTACCTGTACCATACCTACTATCTTTCCTTACTTATATGTATGTACCTTCCTTGGTAGTTACCAAATTTTGCTAACATGGCTATAATACCTGCTACCTAGATGCTTCTTATAAGTACGTTGTATTTCTATACCTACCTACCATGCCTACTTAATTACTAAGTTGCTATCAACACACCCAATATAGCACGTGCAAGACTGTAGTAAATTTATACATTTTAGCATTTAGCTTTAAGCCCTTAAAAGGTGGGTACCTACAAACGTCAACATTAAAACAACTTTAGTTGAACTAATTTGAAATTCTACCACAATTTTGTTGCAATATAGGTAGTTACTGTCATACCTTGTATTCATGGTAAGTACACCTTCACAACATAGAAAGGTATCTTTAACTTACCGAGCTAGGTAGGTAGATACTTTTATATCTTTGAGACCATTTTCATTTTTCATACCATACGTATCCATTGATTTTCATCACCAACAACAACAAAAAAAAACACTCAAAAAATAATAACATTGAAATGGAATTGAAAACACACTTGCTGTTGGTTTTGTCCTCCATTGCATCTGCTATGCTTATGGTATATTTTCTTCCATCTTCTTCTTACACACAACATCGTATAATCTCTTCTCTATGTACCAAAAAAGAAACAACAACAAAAACAACCCAAAGTACCAAGTATCTACATATCTGCAGAGATTTCCTCTCCAAAAAAGTATCTCACCAATAACCAAACCGCAATTTATCAATTTTATTTTTGTTGATTGTTTGTTTAGTCACATGGATTGTATAGATACACGACTCTACCAACACACCCTTATTTTTGAGGAGAAATAGAAATAAACGTTGGTTGAGAAAGAGAGAGGGAGAGTGAGATTCTCAAAAATATACAAATATCTACAAAATTAAGAAGAAAAATGAATTTTCGCTCACTATAAGCGAGAGAGTCAAAATGAACTTGTAAATTCATTTGGTGGTGAATTCGCCGTAAAATCAATTAAAGTGATGTTTGTGATGTTGGATTTTGAATCTTTTTCTTGCGATGGAGGAGGGAAGAATTAACGGTGGTATTGGTACTCACTAAAGTTAATATTTTATACCTTTGTATTTCCCCTTTTTTTTGATTATAAATGGTGGATATGATTATAAAAACAAACTTAGTTTTATTGAATTTTAGCATCTCACTTAAAATTATTTATAAACAAAAACAATAACAAAATGAAATAGATTGAATATCAAATTAATCTATTTCTCACGAATACACGAATTAATTTTTAAATGAGCGAACAACATAATAATGAACCACAAAATACACCACAGAGGAAAATTTATAAAATTAAAACAACCTCAAAGTTTTGAAGAAAAAGAAATAAACAAAAAAAAAAAAACAATAAACTATTTAACCTAAACTTAACCAAAACCACTACCGCTTTACCATTTGTTTTTAAAAATTCAGTTCAGATACGAGCATACGACTTGAAACTTGGAACATGGAACTCGCGGTCTACGAGTAACATAAAGATATACTAAGGTACCTTTTGGCTCTTGGAATTGGATTTTGCGCGCGCCTTTGTGTTCTTTTGTTGTGTTGTATTTTTATATAAATAATTGTTTTTCTCTGTTGTGTGTTTTTGCTCTCAATATTCACGGATTCTGCTTATTTTGGATACGCCAATGCGCACGCCGCCGCCGACGCCAGCAGCAGCAGCGCCAGCCAGCTTCGTGGCCACCATCGCGTCGTCGTTATTGTAGTTACCTACAAACACTGTACACTGTAAATAAGCCCCAACGCAAATATTATCCCCCGTAACCATTGAAAGGAAAATACGTAACGTCGCTCTACTCGTCGTTGGCATTGTCGTTGCAAAAATTTCTGTCAAACTTAGAAAGACTGTTGTGGAAGTGGCATTCAACGAAACCGTTCATCCGCCATCAAGCTTTGATTCTGCAAGTGCAAGTTGTTGTTATAAACTATCTATACACGTTTATAATATTTATCCACCTATTGAAATGGTGGCTTGTGAGTAAAAGATACACTTTTTTCTGGCTAAGTGTGTTTCTGTTTACATACCTACACACTTTTTACACACATACGAACAACGAAAAATCAATTTCACCTCAGTGTATCAATTATACAAATAAAACGACAAAAATTGTTAGTTTCGATTTTGATCGTTTAAAGGTTTTGGAGACATATTTGGGGCAATTTTAAAAGATTGTTTACAAGACTTTAATCTACCATGAAATGTGACAACTTGCTTCAAAATACATGGCACTTTCGTTTTGGTTAGGTTTGTGCAGAATAAAAAAAAGAACTAAGTTCTAAGCTTACCCAATAAAAGTAACGTGACAAGACACAATAATTAAAAAGTGTAAATTTTCCCGAAGAAGTTCAAAGAACATTGATAAACTTCGACTTAAAAGTGGTGAGTAATAATTTAAACTATATTTTCTTATCATCGTTGATTTATTGATATTAGATAGATACTTAGGCGTATATGAGTAATATTACGTGTTTTTAGATTTTAAATCGTTTTATCAATTGAATTGAATTTATCAATCAAACAATTACTATGGATTTTTGTGTGTATATACAATTTTTTAATATGGTTTCATCATTTTTCATAAATTTACGCAATTAATAATATGCAAACAATCAAGGTCCATATTTCAGATGAAAGAAAAAAGTTAGATATTTTAAGGTTAGTGTAGGTATCTACACCTAATTTGTATTGATTTTTCTTTCTGATGTATCTACACGTGAAGCTCTGTAGATATGGATGCATGTTTGTGGGTAGAATGGTGTAAGCCAATGTACAATGTGTCTTTCTTATTTGAGACAAAATTCAGTTTATAATTTTACTTACTCGTGGAATATAATAAAAATAATTATAAGAGTTTCAAAAATTCACCCAGTTTCTAAATTTATTTGTTTTGAATTGTTATTGCATAAAAAGTGTGATTTTTATGAAATCACAATTGCGTTACTTTTTTATCTTAAGTTATTTAAAAAAATACAATTTATCGATCATCAAAATACTGTGTTTTGAAACTTGTGTTCTTTTGCAGAAATCATCTTTGTTGGACGGACTTCTTAAAATTAGGTTAAGAAAAGATACGATGTTAGTATCAGGGTTAAGGGTATGTTTACCTATCCACAAGAATATCTAGCCCTTTCCGCCAATTTATCGTACACGACAAACCAAAAGCTTGCTGCTGATCCTTTAAACCACTTATACCCTAAGTCAGTATAGGAAATTAAAGTTTATGCTTAAACTAAGACATGTGACAATAGCCTTCAAGGCTTCATGAGTTACTAGAAAATAATAATTAAGTCAACTTTTGTATTGCAAATGTCGTTTACGATAAAATATCGGAAAAGGTTCGATATAGTTCTTTCATATTGGATTTTACAAGGTTAGACGTTGAAGATGTTGTTAATGGCTGAGTCAATGGAATTTCTTCCATACAAAATTGTGCTTTTAAGATTCAAAATAGGAAGAGAAGTTGTCAAATAAAAAGAACTATCAAATACTACACATTAAAACGATAAATCTTTTGGATAATCACGGCGTATTTGGTATATAATGACTTTTATAAATCATTATTTGTTTGAAACAACACAAATACAAGATACAACTACAAAGAAAAGGTAAGAAAATTACAACAAACATGTACAGCAAAGGTGGTGTTAAGACTCAAAATCATGTCCATGACCAATTAGGGAAAAGTTACAAAGTTAGTAAATTGTTATCGATTTCAAGAGACTAGATTTAATGATGGGCACATTAATTTACAACTTTTATTTGAATATAAATTGTAGATTCAAATTGACTGATTTTCATTTGAGGTAAATATCAAAAAGCATCATTAACGATTTTGTTGATGTTTTATTTATCGGTTGGGGTTGAAATTCTGATAAAGACAAAATTGTATGTTTACTAAAGTCTTGTTACAAAATTTAGTTTTACGAAATTCTGTAAATATACGAAGCGCGTAGGTTAACAAAAAAAAACATTATCGACTTAAGAAAGTGTAGTACTCTTGGCATGATGGTTAGTGCGTTGGACTGTCGTAAGCCGACGATCTAATTGCGTACAGAACATCCCGAAAGGTTGAGGTTATTAGAATTCTCTTGCAGCGTGATTTCGTCAAGATTCAGCAATATTGGGACGACTGAAACTGAAAATAAATGTCCAAAAGTCAGAGACAATTCTGTTCCGGACTCCGTTGGCTAGGGCCACGAGGGATACGTTTAAGAATTGGTGCAAGATGGTCATCGTTGATCTTCACGGGCAGCCATTGGCGAACAAAAGTGTAGTGAAGTACCTCGGTATCTGGTTAGATCAGTATTTATATTTCCACAGACATAAACGGCTGTTTTACAGCAGTCGGCTTGACCCCAGAGTGAAGATAATTTGCTACATGGCCCTCATACGGCCGGTGATCGTTTATGGTTGTCATGTGTGGTTCAACGTTGCCAGATGGAGAAGTTTCGTGTGTTCGAGCGACAATGTCTACGACCGGCTCATATCGAACAGCCGAATCTTCTTACGTGCATTATTATTCCAACGAGGTCCTATACAACGGGGCTCGAATCAACAGAATTGACAATTTCGTGATAAAACTCGTTCGAGGTCACATTGCAAGAGCTATGTCTTCGACCAACAATTTAATTTTCGGGGCGTTCTATCCGAACGACGAGTATTTTGAGAGTCTTGAGCGGCTTCATTCCACCAGAAGCATTCCTCTTCGAAGATAGATGCTCCTGTACAATCGGGATGTCATGGCACAAGACGGAGCAGAGTTCCTTCGGTTCAGTATGGCTGTGTCCGATCGGGACCGAACTGATAGGGTGAAGCAGGAGAGCCAATATTGGTGGCTTCAATCGGCACTTGATAGTGGGTAGTCGGGATGGGCTTTTAAGCCAAAAAAAAAAAAGATTATAAAAAAAAATAAAAAAAAACAGGGAATAAAACAAAATAAAAATTAAAAAAATTACAAAAAAAGAAAACAAAAAATGTTAGATTTGCTGCTGTGGATGTTATAGTTTTAAGTAAGTTTAAGGTAGAATAGGTTGTTTAAGTTAGCTTTAAGTTTTATATTAAGGGCCTAATTTTAAGTAGTTTGAAAGTGAAAATAAAAAAGGATATTGATATTAATTTTTTCAAAATTTTCTAATAAAAAAAAATAAATGAAATTTATATTGAAGTAAAATAGATCTTAGGGTCGAAAGGCATTAGTAGTTAGTGTTATAGTTTAACTTAGAGTGTCGTATGGGACTATTAAGTTAGTGTAAGTTATGGTTAATTAGGCTAGTTTTATGAATTTTTGTCTAGCTTTAAGTTAGGTTTAAGATTTAATTAATTAAAATTAATTAAAAAAAAAGTGCGTTGGTCTGTCATACCAGAGGTCTTGGGCTCAATCCTTGCCTGTGCCATCAAAAGTTTTTTTTCATTTGTACTGCTTCTTGCCAGGAATTGACAAATCTTCCAAGAGTATTCTTGTCATAAAAAAATCTTTCTCAATTTTGCCATTCGGATTCGGCTTTAAACTGTAGGTCCCTTCATCCCTGGCAACAGCACTCGCACACATGAATGGTTGGAAGTTTATTTATTTATTTATTATTTCATCTACGAGCTTTAAAGCTTAACAGATTACATTTCAGTAAAAAATAAATACTATAAATGTACTTAATAATAAATAACGATTACTTAATATCTTAAGAATAAAAAGTATAATACATTCTTAAATATTTCTCTGGAGAGATATAAGTCAACATAATCATAAATTTTATTGAACTCTCTAATTGACCTTGAAATTGGTTCGTTACTTCCGTAGTTCATTCTATGTCTGGACTCAAAAAGAAGAGATCTTTCCCTCAATGGCCTCGTTGGAGAATATATACATATAAAGCAAAGTAATTCTGGACATCTTATGTGGCAGCAAAGAATATCCCGCACAAAAACAATATCGTGAGTTGTTCTTCTGGCTCTCAGAGATTGCAATCCTAAAAAGCTTTGCCTAGCTTGGGAACAAGGAAAGAAATTTTGTAAAATACATATCGTGTAAAGCGATTCTGAACTCTCTGTATTCTATCTGATAAATTTTGTTGACAAGGATTCCAGATAACATCCGCGTATTCAAGATTTGGCCTGACCAGAGAAGTATATAATGATACAAGGGTATATGGATCGGAAAAATCAACGGAATTCCTTTAGCAACAATCGCATCAATATGAAGAGAGAATGAAAATTTAGAGTCAAAAGAAACCCAAATCTTTCACTTTTAATGTTCTCTGAAGAGGCTTTGAATCAAGAGAATAGATAAACTCATAAGTGAGAAGTTTTCGAGAGATGGAAATTATTAAGCACTTTTTATATTTAGATTTAAACCGTTTAAGTTACTCCAGTAAGATAAATTATCCAGATCTATTTACAGCTTGAGACAGTGATCTGCACAAGTTACTTTTGAAAATAATTTGAGATCATCAGCATATATAAGACATTTGCTAAAATTGACATAGTTGACAATATCATCAATGAATATTATAAATAACAATGGGCCAAGGTGACTACCCTGAGGAACGCCAGTTTTGTTATAGTTGACCTACCCGAAAGAAACCCATGTTGAGCACTATTTATATGTTCTTTCACAAGAAAATCAAGTTTGTTTTTGACTAAACTTTCAAAAAGCTTCGGAATTGTCGACAACTTGCAAATCCCCCTATAATTTTCAATATTAGAACCCGATTTAAAGATGGGGATTAGGAAAGAAGATTTCCATTCATCTAAAAATATCCCAGATGACAAAGAGGGTTCAAAAATTGTAAGCAACGGTGCAAAAAGAGACTTAGAACATCTTCTTAATATTATGGCAGGGATGCCATCAACACCTGGATTCAAATTTGGCTTAAGAGAGTTAAGTGCGCTTAAAACATCAGAGTATTCCAAATGTATAGATCCAATATCAACCTTAGGACCGTTCTGTGGAGGTTGAGAAAAGTTTGGATTGAAATAAGAATGCCCCGATTCAAAGAACTGAGCAAAAAGCTCCAGAGTTTTATGAACATCAGTGGATTCATTGCTATTTAAATTCATAGAATTTGGGATTCCAAGAGATTTTCGCTTAGAGTTTATAAACGACCAGAAACGTTTAGGATCGCTCTTTAAATCAAGCTCTAGATTCAAGATATAATTTCTGTGTAAGTATTTACTAAGCACCATAAAATCTTTACGAAATTTACAGAAAATATTTTTGTCGTCCGTACTATTTGATTTTTTTAAATTGGCGAAAGATTTATTTTTTAGATTTTTAAGGTGAGATTTTTGTTATAGCAAGGGGGTTTGGATCCATTCTTTTTGGTTCTACAAGGCACAAATAAATAAAAAGCATTAGTTAAGATGCACAAGAAATGATTAAAAGTATTCATTAAGTTTAAATTAAGAAACTTTTTTCTTAAATAACTGTAAAATTGTAATTCAATACATAATTCTTTATGATGTATCGAATTGTTTAACAATGAGAAAGGAACTATTTCATTAACTGGTGAAAGTTGTAAGTCAATAGGCCCTAGTTCTCAAAGAACTGTTGCGTCACCTAATTAATTTATTTATTTAACTTAAGAAAGTATGAAAATTAAATTAAACTACTATAACGAATCATGTCAATGAGCCTCAGTGAACGGGAAGTGAACATTAAAAACCTAACATTGATATAAAAATTACCCATGGGCGGAGCTAAGAAAAAAAAACAATATTTACTCAACAAAATTTGTTTCGAAAAGCTAAAATTACTCATATAAAAGAACAATAGAAACAAATTAGCATTTAAAAATCTACAATCGTGGTCATCTCAAAAATTAAATTATTAATTTCGAATATTAAGTTAATTAGTTTCAAAGATTAAAATTTATTGATTCAGCCACAAAGTCGAATTTAAATATATTGAAATTAAATTTTTAAAAAAGAAAACATCCTTTTCAACATTGGTTTTATTTATTTTTGTGTGCATACAAACTAATAGCTGTTAAATTGATTTTCGAGCACTCTTATTAGTTATATTATATTAATTATAAAAACTTGTAAGGCCTTCTTATTATACTCGGTGTTTATTATTAGGTATGTAATCTTTTCATGATCGTAGTGCTTATTTTTCAGTCATATTATAAGCAATTTGATCGTACGAATTATGGCAGGAATGAACCAAATGCTCGGTGCACAAGAGAAGTGAATTTAATTTGCAATAGGATTGATTTCAATCTTGATGTTTCGATAGAATCGTTTTAAAATTATGTTTTAAATAATATTTAAACTGTAACCTTCTAAAAAAATTTACGACTCAATCTTTTTTTATCATTAAGTTGTATTTATTTATTAACTTCCCATAGGAAGTTGTTGTAATGTCCGTACGTCCGTACGTTCGCTACGTTTTTTTCGTCTTCCATAGTTCAAGAACCAGAAGAGATATCGGTTTCAATAGCAGTTAAAAAAAAGGTGAACATTTTGGTTAACACTAAATATCTCACGAACCAAAACCGCTAGAGACTTGAATTAAATTTTATATAATAAAATGTAACGTGATATCAAAGAAATATATTTTTTGAAAAAAAATCCATCTAACTGTTTTTTTTTATAAATCAAAAAAACTAAAAAAAAAATTTGTCACCTCCAAAATTTTACGACTAAAATATGATTTCATCTCCAAAACAATTTTGTGCAATGAAGATAAATGTTGTTGAAATCTGATAAAATTTTGAGAAAAATCGAATTGACAGTTTTTTTATAAAAAATAAAAATCTAAAAAAAACATTACTCAAAGTTGGTAAAAATTGATTTTCGACTCAAATATCTTTTCAAAACTTTGAGATACTGGCTTTAATTTATTTTTTTCTTTCAAAAAATATTGTTGTTAACATTCAGTAAAATTTTGAACAAAATGAAATTGACAATGTTTCTACAAAAAAATAAAAACCGAAAATTAATAACCAACATTTGGTAAAAATTGAATATCGATTTAAATATCTTTTCAAAAAGTTGAAATTTAGGCTTCAAACTTATTTTATCTTATAAGAAATATTGTTTTCAACATTCGAGAAAATTTTGAAAAAAAAATCGAATTGATAGTTTTTTACAAAAAATAAAACTCTAAAAAAAAAACAGTACTAAATCTTGGTAAAAATTTACTTTCGACTCAAATAGTATGAAATTTATAGAAATATTTATTTATTTATATTCGTTAATTTCCACCAACAATTATATTATAGTTTGTATTAGTATCTAGTCTAAAGCATTGTGATCTGATTTATGAAATAAAACTAAAACTAATTGAAAAAGAAACCGCTTTAACGATTTTCAAATAATTTTTTTTTTAATTAAGTTAAAAAAAAAAACAAATGGCATTCAAATTTTTGAAAACAAACTTTTTGACAGTTTTTGACTTGTTTAAATTTTAAATTGCAGGAAATATTTTTAAACAGACTCTTTATACACATTAGCAAGTTTGTGCGAGCCAGTCATGAATTTTATTTTTGTAAGTCTTTAAATTTCAATATATCTCGTGATTAATTACCCAAGGGTCCTGGGAACCCTTCTTTTCGAGAGCGAAACTGATTGTATAGCTTTGGATACCCTTTCATAAATGACAAATAAATCTTAACTCTTAATTTATTTAAATCGATGTTTAAAAAGAATCAAAAACAAGTATACAAAATAAGCAATTTCAATAAATTGATGCTTTTCGTACAATATACTTTGCGACACCATTTTGCGAATAAAAGAAGTTCAAATAAAAAAGTTTATTTCAATAAGGTCAATAAGGCAGATGTTTCACAAAAGAGATATTGTTTTATTTTCACTGTTCTAAATATTTCGTCATTCTAATTTTATTCAAGAAGAACGCTATAGAGTCTTCTCGATTACTAACATTTTTAAAAAATACTTTTGATTTTATTTAAAAACTGCATTGGATTTTATTTAAAAGCAAAAATATGCTATTAATGTTATATGAGGCAACCCCGTTCGACGGATTGATGGTTAGAGAAATATCCCAAAGCTCAAAACATTCGCCTTAACACAAGGCTGTTTCTCTGTTTAATTTTTAAATACTTTTTTAAACAAAGGGTTGGCAACTTCATATTCGTCCCTCATATTTACTTCAATGCATTCTTTTTCAATTTGAAGCTTCCAATAATTTAGCCTTTAGGTGAGACAGTAACTTCTAGGTATCCGTTACAACGAGGTAATGTAATTGAAAAATCTCATAGTGAATTAAAATTCTTTGCCAAATATTGAACTACAGTCATTTAATTTGCGAATTAATCCAATAATTCTAACAACAATTCGACAGCAGATTTCTTAAAATCAAGATTGTTTTAAAATTGATCTATTTATTTACGCAGGCAATATTACAAATTTATCATTTCTATACTTACAAATGTTTCAAACTACACATTTTCTTCTTTCTTTCTTGCTGCTCGCTTATTTCGAAATTCTAAATCTTCCCTATTCGATTCTTTCAATCTGAACAAAAAAAAAATTGATACAGAATGACATAGATATAAATATTTCGAAATACAATTCGCTGATTTGCGATTAAAAAACAAAAAAACAAAAGAAACAAAACTCAAACATTGCAAACAATAAATCAAAGATTAATGACCTCTCTTTTTCTTTGTTTATCTACATAAAAGTATCTATACAACCATCATCAGATTCATATGAAACAAAAATAGTTTTTTGAATATTTAAGCAAAATTTTTTCCGAAGCAAGTAAGAGCGGGGAGGCATTTTCGTATACGAACTAAAATTGTTTGCCCCCTTTCGATTGAATTTTCTTGCAAATGTCATCAAAAACTTTATACCTACCCACTAGGTACCTTATACACAAATTATTTTATTTGTATCTTTTATATTTTTCTGATGGAGTTTTGATATCTAAACTGTGTGCGACTGTATACCCTTTATACTTGCACTTGCACCACCATTATAGTGTCATCAGAAAAATATTCTATATAAATGTAGGTAAGGTATCAATGTACATTTATAGATACATACGTATCTACAAACACCTACCTGCTAACATTATTTTATTAATAATTCTCAAAAGTTGAACGACATAAAATTATGCGAACGCACATGTACCTATGCAGAAGCAGATATTGGGCTGGGGTCTGGCCGGCCAAACGACAGTATTTTAGTTTCAGGTCAAAACTGTCGGTATAGCACCAAAACACTATACTGTTTGATATAGAAGTTGTTGATGGCGTATTTTCTTGTTCAAGTGTACGTATAGATACATTTTTCATTAGCTTAACTTTTAAGTTATTTAAGGTTTGTCTTGATATTCATAACCTTTCGTAAAGGTATAGAAGGTTGGCAGGAAGTTGCAAAAAAAGAAGGAAAATAAGACATCATCAGCTTCGTATTTGACTTGTAACAAAATGTTTAACTGGAAATGTTCCGAATGCGTCATCAGCGAGATATTGATGACGATGACTTGTTAAGGTTGTTGATTTGTGACTACACACGTGAAAGAATCTTGTCAAGAAAAATCAACTGAAGTATGTTATGTAATAAGATCCAATTGAGACATCCTCTATTTATTTAAACGCTTAAGCCAACAACGTATATTATTGACGGTTAACACTGACATAATATACCTTAACTACTTGACACTTAAATTAAAAATGTAAGCATCCAAATTGATAGAAACATTAGTCTTATTTATTTTCTAGCACTTTGAAATTTTTCATCTGATACTGTCCTCATTAAAATATGTGTCAATTGTGATGCATAGTTGTTAGAATTGGTTTCCACAAGATGAGTTCCAATTTTGACGTTTAAAGATTCGTTCAGTTTTTAGAAACATTTTCTACAGCAAGATAAACGTTAATTTTGACGTTTGCAGATACAATAAGTTGCTCGACATAGTTCCAATTACAAATAGATATAGTGTCAATTTCGACGTTTAAAGAGTCGTTAATTTGATCGAATCGGTTACCACAAGCGAAATGTCAATTTTGACGTTTACGGATTTTTAAATTTTTTAGAAACATTTCCCACATTCAAAATGCCCGAAAAGTTCCCACAGCGGGATAAATGTCAATTTTGACGTTTCTAGATTCGTTAAGTTGGTTAAAACAATATAAGTGTCAACTTTTACGTTTACAGATTCGTTAAATTGTAATACAGTATAGATCCGTGGCAATGATCTAGATTAGCAGAAAATAATGGACCTAGAAAATTAGTCTCTGTTTGATAGTTCCTTGATCTTTTTTAAAAGATCGAATAATACTTATCGAAGTTTTTGTGTTTATATAAACAATATAGAATTCAAGTTTTTGTATTGCTTTTAGAAACCACCTATTGAAAGATGAAGATTAGAATCATTTCGCAACAAAATACCATCCGAGTGTATGTTTACGAGTGGTGTGATAAAATTATTGCACCTCTCTCTCTAAGGTGACAAACAATATCAATTAGGCAATGATCACGAAGCTGAGATAAACGCAAAGAACGTGACCAAGATTTCGATAAACATTAAATAGCGTTTCGTTATTTTATTGCTCCATGTAGAATGAAAAATTATATCTACTCATACAATTGTTGTTTTTGTAAGTTTTGTTTTTAACTTTTTCTTTCTGTTAAGAGACTTTGCACGTTTAGTCGTTAAATATTTTAATTTCTTAACAATTATTTCAAATTCATTTTATTTGTATTAATATTTTTTTCTAAATAGCTTTTCAACAATTTATCTTATTGAGAAAATATGCAGATACATAGAAAGAGAGAGAGTTTTTAATTTGAAAAAATAATAACAACAATAAATGGTCCCAACTATATACGAGTTTGAACAAATTCCACCCTTATCTTAAAGTTGAAGGGGAAAAAATTAAATTATTCTTCATTTGTGCGGCTTGCAGTGATCGTTAATCGCTTGGTCACATGCTATACAAAAGTAGTAAGGGAGAGGTTTCACGGAAAACACCTGCTTTTATCTTCTTGCAGATGTAATTAAGTATAATACTAGGTATAGAAAATAAAATAATAAGGTGGACAAAGGAAGCCGAGAAAAAATAAATTTGTATCATTGACGGATGCTAATGATGACAGATAGTAAAACACTGTTTTCGGAGATCAATAAATTTAAGATATTTTTTAAAACTCTCAACACTAATGTCTGTAAATTATAAATTAGGCAATTGGTGCTAAAATGTATTTTTGAATTCACCGTCAATATATCAGCTGTAAATCGTTTTGATGTCATTAAACAGGTTTTAATATTTATTAAGTACAATTTTATGTCATTATGTTTTTATTTCAGGTACAAATTAAAAAAAAAACATACATATGTATGTTTTTGAGCAACTTGAAAATATTTTAAGGCCGTTTTCGATATCTTACAAGCATTTATTTGGTTGTTTTAAAAAACAGCCTAGGCAGTTTAGTTCGAAACGTTTTCACTTTGCATCATTACACTGGGTTATCCATTTAGCAGTTTAAAAAGTAAACGTAAATAAAAAAACGCATCAAATATTTTTTTCATGATATTTCTTTTTATTTTTAATTCTGGACGTTAACATTATGTGTGAAATACTTCAACATTTAAATGATCACCACGTAGATTGCTGCAAGCATCGTTGCTTTTGAGGTTATATTCGACCACTATTCCAAACATATTGGGCGGTGTCTCAGCCATAACTTGACAAATGTTGGTTTTTTAAGTTCTCAAGAGTAATAGGTTTATCCGAATAAACACGGTCTTTCGCATAGCCCTACAAAAAAAGTCCAGCGGTGTCAAATCGCATGATCTTGGTGGCCAATTGGAAATGTCTTTTGTAATAAAGCAATATTCACGCGAGTTATGTGACATGTGGAACCGTCATGTTGAAAACACATACTCTCCAAGTCGTAAGTAGGCAAGAAAAGTCGGTTGTCATATGACCATATCGGTGCGAATCGAAGGTGACAGTCGTTCCATCATCGTTTTCAAAGAACTATGGCCCAGTCACAACTCGGGGCCAAAACGCGCACCAAACAGTGACATTTTGTGGATTTATAGGTCTCTATTCAATTACTTTAGGATTCTCAGAAACCCAAATACGACAGTTTTGTTTATTAATATACTCACCGAGTGAGAAATGTGCTTCGTCGCTGAGGAAAATTTTGTTCGAAAAATCGTGGTCAACCGCCTGATGTTCAAGCGCCCATTCTTCAAACCAACTCCGTTGTGAATGGTCAGCTGGCTTCAGTTGTTGTATGAGCTGGACTTTGTATGGATGTAGGTGTAGATCCAAATGCAAAATAAACCATAATGTGCCGTAAGACAGTGCTAATTCTTGAGAACTACGATAAATCGACACATTTGGGTCTTCGGTAACATTTTCACTTACATCAACGATATTTTTAGTGTTACCAGCGAAACAATGATGAACAGGCCTTACAGTATCTGTCACCAATCTATTCTTTTTCAAATTTTGCGTAGTTGTATGTAAACCATAATCTCCTCTTAAGGCGCTATATGTTACCATTACCATTTTTGAAGTATGTTTTACCAATTTCTATGCGTTTTGCGATAGTAAACCTGAAAAAAATTGGTTTAACAAATTAATTTGACAGATGTCGAATTGCAGACCTATGCTTTTTAAACCGAAAAATGGATAACACAATTTCGTCGAAAGTTGATTCAGCATAATTCGATGTTAATAGTTGTTAAAACAAAATGTATTTGAAGTTGATATCTTAACTGGTTATCGAAATATACCAGATGAAAAAAGCTATCCCGGACGTATGGACTTAGGAATGTACGTGCACACTTGCACACAGATATGTCTCTAAGGACCTTTGATTTAAATTCTAGAGACTTTGACTTAACTTTCCAATGGCGACTTAAAAATGCGCATAAGTTAATTTTGATTTTATCGGAATAATAGAAATTACGACAGAAATTTTATAAATGTTTGCCTCATTCAAATTAGAAAAAGAAGCAGAATTTTGGAATTTTTGGCAAAATCAAATTAGGCTATAAAACTAAATAGTGTATGTATATTCCGGACTTATTTCCCAAAATTAAGGTACAAATATTATAAACCAAAAACTATGCATTACGGAATATAACAGTGAGGTGCAACTTTGTATCATCCCAACATCGCCATCAGCAAATCCAAATCAAATATTGTTCCCAATCAGGATGTTTTTAAAGCTGTAAAGCAAGAGTGCAAAATGATAATGGTTCTATTTGCATCAATATCGATGCAAGTGCTTAGTTCCTTTTATATATAGACACCTAACTTACTTCTGACTTTCAAGTATTCAACTTTCCAATCTTAAAATTTCAATTTTTTCGAAATTTTATCAAAAGATGCCGACTCTTTTGGTACCATAAACTCTCTGTACCATTATTTATTATAAACCTTTACAGGTGTGATCTTATGAGAATGCAAATTACAAGAACGGAAACTAATTTTGTGCACTAAATATCACTTAACTTGTTTTTCAACTTAACTATACATGTTGTATGTTTTGTATTGTTCTTAAATAAACTCCCCTTAGCTTGAAGTTGACTTTCATCACATCACATCACATCAGGTACAAACTATACAAAATGAGACTTGATCCACTGAGAAATAATCTTTGTTACCACAAGAAGATCATGATGTTGTGTAATTGATATCCTGTTCAAGTGTATAGAATTACAGGGACTTTGTTTCCACTTTATCATAAAGTTCTTTCTCTTCTTAGTTCCGATAAGTATCTTGTTTTATATAAACTCAACTGTAACTCTTCACCTGATGCGACAAAGATGATTGTTGTTAATCAACTTTTTTTTCAACCTGAAAGGGTAATTAAAAACTAAAGTGATGCAAGACCAAGAGATGAATGTATGTAAGGTGCCTTTAGGTACTTCTTTTATTCCTTTAAATTAAGATAATGAGATATTTTGCATCATTTATGATGATACAGTTTTTTTTGTACGTTTGGAAAAAGGAAACACAAAAGAGAGCCCCTTTAAAGGTGTCCATCAGCAATAAACTCATGCAAAAGACAGAAAAACTTATCATCGACAACAATGAAACCTGACAACCGACATGCATGACTTGCTTCAACTTCCTTCCTCGGAGTTAATATGTTTATAGGCATGGCTAACTGATGGGGGAGAAGTTGTTAGTAAAGGGTAATTCATTTTTCGGTTTCAAAAGAAAACATGAAGAGATACATTTTGAAGAAAGTACGAGTAACATTAGAGTGATTTCGGCTTTTCGGGATTTTGTTCCCAAAGGCTTCGTTAAGATGCGATTCTTTTAAGGTAAGTTTAAACCACTGTTACGCACATTTATGGTGGTATCACTACCTGGTTTTCTTCGGAAATCTATCCATAGAAATAACGAATAACAAAAACAACATTCATAGTATGAATACTAGCGATAAAAGTTAGAGTAGAATCTTACTAGGGATGGGGTTTTGACATTCATACAAGTCTCGAATGGATCTTATGGTACTACGTTCTCAATCACTTGGTACAATTGATATCTCGATGGCTGTGTTCGTTGAGTACTTATGCATTTGGAATCATGTGTTTTCCATCTGTTACTGTTGATATTATTTAGTTTCGTTAATACAAATGGACTAACTGGTCTTATTTTGCAAAAATAGAAAAAAAATGTAAGTTTTGCTATGTTTCCACCAAATGTTTATCTCAGTTTAGATCAAATAAATCTTTTTGGTATTTTTACAGCACAAGATTTAAAAATGATTAAGTTGGACAGCAATTTGTGAAATGCAAATGGTGTTTCGATGTTTTCTATGAAGTGCAAGTGAGAGTGAGTGCAATTTTTTTTGTTTAATTTGATTAAAACAAAACTATATTTTGTGTACACAAACATGCAACTTAATAGACTATAATGCATTATCTGTAAAACCAACTCCTCCACTCAGGTCTTTCTTTACAAATTTTGAATCAAATCAAGCTCATTTCAACTCGATTCAGTTATATAAAGAATTGAAGCGATCTTCAAGCTCGCTTCATAACCGCATGTTAATGTAGTAGTCTACGAACAAACCCCTTCCTTGAAGCAATTGTTAAATGGACTTTTTTTTATAGAATCACAATTTCCAGATGTTTTCTTACTTTTTCTTCTTAAAAATTGTCTATTTTATTAGTTTTAGTTAGTTTTTTTGCTATTTTTTTTGTTAATTTTAACATTTGATTTTCACAAAACTTTCTTCTATTTGTGTGTGTGTTTTGTTGTTTGATTTTTTGACAGATCTTCTTTCAGGTGCACCAATTTTTAAATACAAAAATCTGGCTACTGCGGATCTCTTTGTTGGAAATTTCTTACTGTACTATATATGGAATACCAAAAAACGCACTTACGCACTTACTAGAATAATTTTGAACATGACATTAAGGGACAGGGAAAGTTTGCACGCAATCAAACCATAATTTGTATTATTTTCTTTTGTGCTGTGTTAATAGCGTCTAAAAAGGATTCGAACGACACGACAAGTTCAATTGCTGTTAATGCCTGAAAATTGATAAGTTCGGATCACCCGCCTAAGATTTAGAATACAACCATATTTATAGTGTAATGCAATGATTGAATCACTAATTTTGTATTAAGTTTTAAAATTTAAATGTGTTAAGTCACTTACATTCAACAAATATTATGACACTTTAAATGATAGTTAAGTTTTGACAGGTGTAAAATGTTAGCGCTTTACCAACATGAAACCACGAAATGGCTGACCCTTTATTTGTACATAACGTAAATGGATCTATTCTCTTTGACTTGTCCTCAGGGAATAAATATTATCTTATTTTTATGAAGCAAATGCCATAAGATGTACAAACGACTCATAAAAATAAAAAAAAACACACATTCAATAACCCACAGTTTATTCATAGATTAACGTACTTTTTTGTACCTATGCACATTAAATAAAAATGCATATCACGTATTTTATTAATTCAAACGAAGAGCAGAACTAAAAGTCATTTAAATGCTAATAAACTTATAGTGAGATGCACACATCACATCACATCACTTACGCAATAGATCACAGATGAAATGATCTGACCACAGAGGGGTAATCATATTCAATTATATACTTTATGAAGTTTTGAGATGGAAATATTATTTAAGCAAAAAGTATCTCAATTTTTGTTGAATACCTCTTCTTAAAAACTTTAAGTCTATGCAACTTTTTGTTAGATAAGTCTATCTTAAGTTATACAGGTGATGTTTATAAGCAGCTATACCTTTCCATCTTTGAAGCTCACTTTAACTCTAGACTTGTCTGCAAAATATACTTTTTTGTGTTTGATATACATTTTGCAGTAATTTCATATGTACCAAGAGCATATGTAAAATAGTTGGAAATATCAGAGATGGCAGGGAGTATGTAGAATAGAAAGAGATGCACATATAAATTTGTAATCTTTTCCATTACATCGGTGTTCACTGAACCGTTTACGACTTTGAACTGTTTCAAGGCCTTAATGTTATTTTTTGTATTTTTGATATTCTATGGTCTATTAAGATACATAGGTTAAATTTGTATTTATAGTATCTATAAATGTTTGAGAATTGAATTATGTATTCTTCTCTATGTGTAATTTTGAATAGGTAAATATTTTTTTGAATGAATAATGATGCTTAGTTATGAATTTTTGTTTTGCCATCTAAATAGTTTCAATTCTTTATAAATAAACTGATGGGTGTATTCATAAACGCAGAAAATCTACGATAGTACAATCGCATTTCTTTTCAGATGCATTTGTGAACGCACTCCCGACGCACAATGTCTGCATACAACAGAAGGTCTGACTTAGTCCGATTTGTATGTAAACAGAGTTCATAAACGTCAGAGAAAAATGGCTGCCAAACAAATTTTGTTCAACTTGGTTTTTGATTTGCTTACCGAAAAATAAATTTATAATTATTTCTGCTGCACAATCAGCCCGACGCTGATGGCAGTCTGACAGTCTAGTAGGTACTGCAGTTCGACTAGGTTAGTTCGATCGAAAATCTGACTTTATGAATGGAGATAACGCAGTTCATAGTTAGGCTGACGTTTATGAATGCACCCTATATCCCTTACATGAGGATTAGAAAAGAGTAGAGTAGATTCAAATGACATTTTATGGAGAAAAATAAATGACGTACTATGACTATATATGTATATATCGTATTGACCATTTTGACATTTCTCGAAGTTTTAAGGTCTCTAGAGTCTAAATAAAACATTTTTAGAGAGATGTCTGTTCGTGCGTGTGTGCGTACGTTCGTAAAGTTTTTTCGTAGTCCATAGCTCAATACTTGAATTAAATTTTATATTATATATTGTAACGTGATACCCAACAACAAGGTATATTTTTGAAAAGATATCAAACTAACGCTTGTTTTTTATAAATCAAAAAACTAAACAAAAATAATTGTCACCTAGAACATTTTAAGAAAAAAAAATGGTATGCAACGAAAAATAACGTTTTTGACATCTTGTAAAATTTTGAGAACAATTGAATTGACAGTTTCTTTTTACAAAAAATAAAAATCTAAACAAATATTACTTAAAGTTGGCAAAAATTAATTTTCGACTCAAATATAGTTTTAACAAATTAAGATATTGGCTTTAAATTGATTGTATCTTATAAAAAAATACTATTTTCAACATTCCGTAAAATTTTTCAAAAAAAAGGAACGGACAGTTTTCTAACAAAAACTAAAAACCTAAACAAAAAACTACTAAAAGGTGGTAAACATTAATTTTCGATTCAAACATCTTTTCAAAAATTGAAGATTATGGCTTAAATATTAGGTCCGTTCGCGTACCTACCTAAAACAGTCTAATTTTACAAAAAATTACTAAATTTAATTTAATTTAATAATAGTTTTTCGTAAAAGAGAGCGCTCACGAGAGAGTAAAATATTTCCCCAACCTACGAATTTTAGCACAAGAAATTTCTCTGGGCTGATTTGTGAAAAGTCAAATTCTTATTAGGATTAGCCCTATAAATATACATCATTAAAAAAGTCCAATGTTATGAATAAATAATATACACATTCAAAATATTCATTAAAAAGCTTTTTGATCACCATTTCAATAACACTTCTTCATTTAGCTCTAATCGCGCATTCCAAGTTGGCAGAGGTTATCTGATCCATTCTTCTACTGCGCTGTTCTGTGGGCTTGGATTCAAAGACTTTCCTGACCTAGCCATCTCAATCCTTAAACTTTACCCTTCTGGGTAGGTCTAAATCGCGATACAACCTAAAAAGTTCCTTGTTCCATCTTCTACTCCACTCACCTTCTACGTCTACGGGACCATAAATCAAGCGTAGATCTTTTCCTCAAAGTTACGTCTTTGAATGTTGACTTTTCAACTAAGACACCGGTGGTGTAGGCCCTTTCTTGATAAAAGCATGTGCTTTATCCAAAATTTCCCACTTTTATTTCAATACAAAAGCCCCATTGACATCACTTTAATGGCTGAAACACCTACACGCTTCAGCTTCGGCTTCGTCTGCATTACGTTAGGCCTGCTTTGAGGTTGCTTTGAATGACATTTCTATTATTTCATCCCTCCAAAGAGCAAATATTTTTTTACAGCTGATGAGCTGTCAACCAAAGTAAATGTTCAGATAATTGAACTAGACCTTCCGGTTGGAGTCACATTACGTTACATTACGTTCTTTTCCTTACGATTGTCCAACGAAACGTGAGGTCGAAGCTTCATTGTGATAGCATGCATTGAAGTCCTATGGCTGAACTCGTAAACGTCAGGCGAAGCCGAAGCTAAAGCGTGTATGTGTTTCAGCCATAAGTCCTTCAAAGTCATCAGCATATAAGACTAATTGGACAGACTTTTGAAAGATAGTGCCTCTAGTGATCACGTGAGAGCTCTTCACTATTCATTCAAGGACGATATTAAAGAAATCGCTTGACAGCGTATAGGCTTGCCTTAAGCCTTTTTTGACATCGAAAGGTTCAGTTGAGTTGTTTCCAACCCCTATGGAGCATTGTAAATTCCGCATGGTCAAAAACTAGACATAAATACAAATTTTCGTATATTCTAAATGAGGTTTATCTGTCCATAAACGTAATTTTATATTCATGACAAATTTATAAGAAGAGATGTTTACAAAAGACAAAATCCTAGAAAAGTATTGTTAAATTTATTTTACAGAAAACAAAGTTTAATCATCAAATTGAAAAACGATTTGTAGTCAAAATTTTGTCTTCATTCAAAATACTTATGCATTAAAATGCAAATACTTAGTTTTGTGTCCTATTCCAATTCTGTTCCAAAACGTAAAAACATAAATAATTTATGCTTAACGGTTCCTTAAAAATTCCATGCAAACCCGTTATTGTACTTTTTAAACTAAGAACCTTATAATATATGTTAGCAAGATGCAAGTTTAGCCTTTCTAAAAGAAGAAATTAAATTATGGGACACTGTGGCGTATACTTACTTTCTTAGTATGTTAAATCTTACAACGATTTGTCTTTATTTCTTAATTTACTTTGATTTGGCTTTGTATTCTGGACCAGCTAAAAAACGTGTTTTTGTATTTTACACAAATATTTCCATAATTCCAGTGGTTTAAAGTCTATATAGTCTATCGAATAAAACTATGTACCCAAATATTTACATTTTTGAAACTTTTTTGAAATTGGAAAAGAGTGGCTATTTCAAGTCAAAATTTGACATAAGACATCTATTCTGAAATCATACATTTATTTACTCTATTACTCGATACCCAACACCTTTGTTTTTGATGTGGAAAAACTATGTACGTATTATGAAACTGCAATATTTTGAAAGCCATCTGGATTATTCATCAAAAAATGAAATATCGAATCAATTTCAAACTATGAACATCATAAATTTTGTCTCGAAACAAGTATAAATTAGTATTCATGTACATATACACATTTAAAAACACTCATACACATTTATTTGTATTATTTAATAAAAATAATAAATGCATGCAGCATCTACTCGTAATTTTGTGTACCTACATTGCGGTCATATTCAATTCCATCATACCTGCAGCGTATCTAGCAACTAAAGATACGTTGGAAAAAAGGCTTAAAGTCATGAGTTTGTAGACATGAATATAAAATAATTTATCTCAACTCATCTGTCCATCAGTGCGTATCCAATATTAAATTTCCCCAATAATACATCTGCCATTTGCGCAGCAGACAGAGAGAAATGAAACTGGAAAAAACTTGATGGTCACCATAAAAGATACTGAATTTGATTAGATCCCGCAACATCCCCCTTTACATTCATTGAACATCGCACGTTTCTCTTTTAATATGAATAAATATTTGCTTCCATACAACAAACCTATATATCTACGAATGTCTATGTACCTACATTTTGTAGAGGTAACCAATGCAGAGACCAAAAGATTCCTATAGAGTCTGGTTCAGCTTCAGAGAGATACAAAGATGGCCATAAATATCAAACAGTCAGATACGAGAGGAGGAAAAGAAGAAAAACAAAGCACAGTCAGACAGAAAAATAAGTGTCCAGAACGAGACAAAATAAAACAACAACAACAAAATCCAAAGCCAATGATAATAACTTCTGTGGAAAAATGGAGAAGCATCGCTATAGATGATGATGACGACGACTATGAAGATGATGATTTGGATTCGGAATCACGACCATCATCATCTTTAGAACCAGCGATAATTTTCAACATTGTGTCCGCCTCTTGGCTCCGTGTCGTCGCCGCCGTCACCATCACTTTGGCCGACCATACTACTGCCAACCACTGTACGACATCATGACTATGTAAAGATTTGAGATTGGTCGCGCTCAGCATGCCTAAGTTGGTTGATTTGCTTGGACTGGAGCTTGGAAGCAGTTCAAAATAACAACAACAACCACGAAGACTTTATACGGCGATGTTGATGATGATGACGACGACGAGACGAGCGACCGCGACGTATTTAAATATCAACGAGCAATTTATCTTCTTTTATGCAGAAGCAAATATATTTTGTATCTGCGCGCTGCGTATACATAAGTAAATCTCGTTTTCTTCTCCACTGATCATTCATCGTGTAGATGGAATATATATTTTTTGGTTTGATATTATTTTTTTTTTTTTTAATTTTGGCTTTTCAGTAAGTTGTCGGATTTGTAGATTTCTGGGCATCAGGCGCCAATTTAAGTAAATAGTCAGCATCTTTAGACAAAGAGCCAGATATCCTACAGTTTTAAAATTTAATGACAAATTTTGTCTGCATTTGAAACAAATATTGATCAGAAATGCAGAATTTGTCAGAGCTTCATTTGCAACGGATAGCCAGGAATTAAAAGTTGTTATATCCTATGAAGAATCCCTTACATTCCCTTTGTAAAGATGAAATTGTATAAGGTACACTAGGGCGTATAAGCGTTTTTTAATATTTCAATTTTAACAGAAATTTCACATCAGTTTATGTTAGTTTTGTTTTTTTTGGTTAAATCCTATTTCAAGTAAATAAATAAATTAGGTGGCGCAACAGTCCGTTGAGAAGTAGGGCCTATTGACTTACAACTCTCAACCATTCCTGTGTGCGAGTACTGTTGTCAGGGATGGAGGAGACCTACAGTTTATAAGCTGAATCCAAACGGCTAATTTGAGAAAGTATTTTTCATGAGACGAATTACTCTTGGAAAATTCGTCAATTAGGGGAGAGGGGGGTAAGAGGGGAAGGCGGACGAAAAGGGGTAACCATCTTATATCTGGAACCATTGGAAAAATTAGGATCGTTACTGCACGTGACGCAGCGCCGCCATAAAAGCTTTAAGTCGACGCAGTGACAAAACGACCACGCCTGTGTTTTTGTGTGTTAAGTAGAAAAATAGTAAATTGGCGATTTTCTTAGCGTTTTTTTCACTTTGGTTGCACCGTGATTATTCTATAAGGAACACCATTTCGAAGTACGAAAAAAGTTATTCACATGCGTCAAAGATTACTCATGCAGGTAAGCATTTGTTTATTTGTGGGTGAGACCATTTTTTTTTAGATGTTAATCAGTTAACTTATTTGGACATGAGAAGAGACTAATTACAACTAGCAGCACCGTTGTTTAGTTCCCAATTTCATCGCCATATGAAAATGAATTAGAAGAGACTTTTAGAAAAAGAAGTTGTCAAGAAAAAGAAAAGCAATAAGAGAACTAACGAAAACCAAAAAAAAATGTGCGGCTAGTAAATAAAAGTTTCCAAAAAGAAAACAGGATCTAAATATGTCCCATCAATAGAGATGATAGTGAAGTTTAAAATACACCATGTTTGTTTTGTAATGGTTGTTATTTGGACTCCAATGAAGGCTAGGCTGCCTGTGATGGTATAGATTATAAATATGAAGATGCAACGTTTACTTGTGAATCCATCTTGTCCCTCCGGGTACCCCAACTTACTTGACGGAGGGGTCATGATGGGGAGATCTGCCTTGTCTACTTTTTGTCAATTTTTAATTTAATATTTAACATATGTTCCTAATTGGATTTAGTTATGCAAGACTGATTAGCAAAGATGATTACTAAAATTGACACGAAAATGCTAATTTTATTGTAGTCGTAGCCGTAAAAAAAGTAGATGGCATCGGCAGGAATCGAACCCAAGACCTCTCGCATGATGGTCCAACTCACCAACCATCACGGGTACTACAATTACATTTAAAAAAAAGTTGTATTGAACATTGAAAATAAATGTATCACCCACCGACACACCCATTTTCATATGACCGTCATTGCACTGATGCTACATAAATTAGGCACACACATTTTGTATGTACATTTTATTTCATATTGTTTACTTTGGACTTTGCAACTACTGAACAAATATTGCGCAAAACAATATCCTTTTAAACGCGATTCTTTTGGGGTAATTTTCAACCACTTTTTCGCACATTTTAGTATATGTTGGTTTTTAATTTATCTAAAATTCGGAGATTATCTAAGTGCATGAAATCACATGATCATGGTGACCAATGGTTGGCGTCTCCAAACCTTGAAATTACGCGACCATAAATCTCTTCAAGCACTAGAGCCATAAATTGTCTTATTGAAGTGAGTTATGATTTTCAACCATTTGCCAAAAAAAAATTGGTAATCATTTGACTATATGGCTGCGTAACAGTCTTCTGAAAAAACAAAAATCGGACTTATGACACCTTAAGAATATAGAACATACCCAACACAATCTTATTATAAATTAAATGGAACCTCTTCGATTACTTGTTGGTTTGTTGAGCCGCTTATGTCAACATTTTTTTTTTGTACGAATCTGTCTACTTTTAGACCAGATGGATCAAAAAGAAATGAAGGTGTTCGTAGAGGTGTGTACTCTGAACGACTCTCACTTCACCTTTCCAATCATTGTAGCGTGTTTCAGGTGGAACTTTTTGCGATAAAAGCAGTCTTGTCCTGGCTTAAAGAAAACGTTATAGATAGTCCGACCATTATCAAATATCTAGACCCTGTCTCTACAAACTCTATAACAGTCCTTAACTGTCGACCATCTCTAACGGAGATGGCACAGCAGTTCAATATTCACCTTTGCTGGATGGAGGGCCACAGAGACATTCCAGACAATTTTAAGGCAGATGAACTCGCTAAGAATGGTTTACAGTACAACATTCTACGACGTTCGGCTAATGCTGGCATACCAACCACTAGATGTAAACTATTGCTAATGCAAGACGCGATGAAGAAGGCAAACTCAGCTGGAACAATATCATCATGCGTCAGGCCACAAAAACCGATTCTAAACGGCTAATTTAACAAAGCACTTTTCATTCCAAGATTGACTCTAACCATGACAAGCAGGCTTCAATTGTTTAGTTATTTGAACTTTAAAAGAATATACACAAAAATTCAAATAAAAAATATTTAAAGAACGCAATGTACCACACCTTTAATAGCTGCAAACGCATCAAAATCGATAAATTTTTTTGATTAAATGTGCATTATTATGATTGACAGGTCTTTCGATATCTTTTAAAGTTCTATTTAAAGTTCTTCACAATTTTACCGATTAGTTGCGTAGATTATGATGACAATAAAAATATCAATGTATACTAAGTTAATAGCACTGTTCGATTGTTAAGCGGTAAATTATTGTTAATGAAAAACCTTAAACCAATATTATGACATTTCAAATGACAGCTAAACTTGACAGCTGACATATGTCAGCGCTAACAACAAATTGCAAAAATTTGACAGTTGTGTGTTTGACAAACAAAAAAATTACAAATTAAACTTAAATATTGGATAACTTTTTTAATTGTTTGATAATTACTCGTATCTACCTGTACTATTAACTTAAGCTCTCACATCTCCTACTTCATCAATTTATTTTAAAATAGACTCAAAAGTCTAAAAGAAACTCAAAACTATCTAAACAAATACGTCCCTGGAGACTCCATGATGATGATGATGATGATAGTGACGATGACGACGAGCCACCATCACCGGGCGAGAGCATTGAAATACTTCAAAGATATAAACTAAGAGCTGAGTTGCTACTCTGCGCGGCACGGATCGTTACGATTGGCTGAACACTATAAACACGACAATGATGTTCTATGCCCTAGCAACGACGGCGGTGCGACGTCAGCGCCAACTATCCATTTTGATCACAATGGTTATTCTCTTATTTTTATTTTCCTGCAGGCTTTTAAACAACCATCACAACAAAAAGAACAATTTTAAGTCCTTTATTTTTAAAAAGTCCAGACTCGCGGTCAGGCAAATAAAAACACAAACAAAAATGATTCTTTGTTATTAAAAAAAAAAAGCATCGTGAGAGCAAGAACAAAAATTCTTTCAACTCCATAGCACGAAAAAATCAATTTTGTTTAAGAAAAAAAAAGAATAATAATATTAAGATATTTATAGAACGTAAAATCCCAAACGAAAACGAATGATTCAGTCTTAAAAAAACACTCCCCCGCTGCAATATATGTAGTTGCGAGTAGGTATGTTTTCATAAACACCAGAGGGAGCGAGCACCATGATGATTAAGGGGGAACCATCAGAAGGTAAATACATCCTCGTGTAAGCATTCATATATACTATATACCTACTGTAAGTAAACTTGTTTCCATTTCCATTTTTATCTGGGCTTGAATTTGTATACCACATTGTACCTACCTTTACCTTTAGTATGTATGTTAGGTGTTCTGAGAGTACGGAGAAGTTTTTTTTATCCCACCTGTGTATACGCAAGGGCACACGACACAAAACCATCACAAAAACTGATGGGGGTTGAAAACTCTTTCCACACGAATTTTCGGTGCAAATGCCTAGGCAAAGGCATATAGGCTATACTGTAATTAGATACGATTTTACATCACATCCGACCATCAAGTGTTTGCTCTTTGCAGTCTGCACATATGTTTTAGTTACATAAACAAATATCCTACCTTCGTTCGTATCTACATCATATTCAAAGGTGTACTTAGATACTTAGATACATAGATACATATTTAGATACAAAGTTTTATAAAATTAATTGTGAAGGTTTTTTTTTATTTTTTTTGTTGATCCTATATGGACAATATTGTGCTTTAGAGAGACAAATGCATATTTATGTGTGCTTTTCAGAAGGGCAGACAAATATGTACAGATGTGTGGCACAACCCTTATGAAACTCACCCACGCAACTTGGTTTGTATGATTTTTGTTTTAATTTTTTTTTAAGGTTGGTATCTTATTTTGCAGAGAGTCAATGTCAGAAAATATTTCTTCACTTCGACACCCTAAACTTCAAGTAGCTATACACCTATAATTTTGTGACATGCAATCAGATATTTGTTTTTCTTTAAATTTGTGTGTTAAGCTGAGCTTTATTTGTGAACATTGTAAAATATATCCATTGTATGAAACTTCATACAAAGTCTTTGAAGATATAACCTACAGAAGAACTTACAAAAGATCTGATAAATTTAAACAAGATACAATTATTGAAGATGCAATGAAACTATAAACCCTACTAAAAGTTCAAGGCTTTTTTGTCGATTTTTTCAAGGTTGAGGAATGTTATGGGTAACGATGGTCAAATTATTCTCTTTAAAAGATACCGTCTTAGGTATTTTGTCAGTTGATAGCTAATTCTTCCAAGGTTCTTCTGCATTTGGTTTAATTACACTGTGCTTAAAACTTAAGTTTAAATTACTTTTGAAGTGACGTCATTGCACTTTAGTCCTCGAAAATCTCAATTTTAATATTTATTTCAAAAAAGCGTATAAAATAAACACACAGTAACTTCCATGACTTTGAACTTTAGGACTCGAAAATCTCAAGTTTTTATTTATTTCAAAAAACGTATAAAATATGCATACTGTAACTCCCATGACTAATCGAACACAAAGAATATACATTTTCGCAATGCATTATCTCCAAGAAAATTTATGAAGATTGTAAAACTCCATAACAAGTTTGTATGGCATTTAAACATATTTTATAAATTAAAATTTGAGCCACTTAACAATAAAATAATTTTAAAAAGATCAGCAAATCTATAATTGAACAGCTCACACATAATCGAATACCTATAATATTTTGAACTTAGTTTCATATCCTTTCAATTTGATGGCTTCCTAAAGTTGTCCAGGTATTGAATAGACAAGTTTTTAACATATTTCATATTTTTTTCATTATTCTCGAAGACGAAGGTGTTTTTTTTTCTGTTTTTTAAGCACCTTTGAAGAGTTACACAAAAACCATGACATTGCTGTACAAGATGTGTGCTATGGTGGTTGTCCTGGTAGAAGATGAAATTATCTTGTATTCCGAATTTACTAACCTGGACTCCAAAATGTGTTCCGAAATATTGATGTTAGCCATTTGATATATTTCACCTTCCACAAAATGTCAATTCCGACCACCAGAACTTGCAACACTTCCTCCTACCCATAGCCATGTTTTACAGTAGCTCGAGAAATGTGTTTATTTGCTTCCCGCACAAACATTAATTCTTCCATCTAAACCTTTAAGGTTATATTTGCTTCGATCCGTAAACAAAACTTAATATGTATAATATTGTTATATGTCTAATTGGTAACTAAAAATGCAAAATAATATAGTTCCACTTTATTTTTAGAAGACGTAGCCTGAATTATAAGTTAATTTCACCATTTCATTTTTTCAATAATGTATATAACTTGATGATTGATGCTTCTTACTTTGATGGTTTCGTTACTGAATTTTATAATCGCGGTCTATTTCAAAAAAGTCTTTAGAGATTCCGAAGAGAGAAGGGATTTTATACTTATTTTTTTTAAGTAGCTTCTCATTCTCTTTTCTGATTAATAACGAGCGTTCAAATTTAAGCTGCTTATTTGTTGATATAATTCTACTAAACCATGAGGTGATGGTTAATTCGTAGGACTGTCTTGTGGGTGTTGGGTTTTTTTTTACTTTCCTCTTGGAAGGAATTGAAATCCTCCAAGAGTAATTCTTGTCATGAGAAGTGCTTTGTAAAATTTCCGTTCGCATTCGGCATAAAAACTGTAGGTCCCCTCCTTTTTTTAAATTACTCCAACACAGGAAAAGTTGAGAGTTGTAAGTGATAAGTCTGTAGTTCTCTACTGACTTTTGAATCAACTTAACTTATTTATTTTTATTTTTACTGAAACCTCTTTAAAAAGGTTTACTTTAAGCAATGGCGAATCCAGAGAGGGGTCATAGGGGTCATGACCACCCTTCTGGGAGATAAATTTGTGTTTTTTGTAGGAATTCTCTTCAATTCAAAGCTAATTGTATTGAGTTAATGGATATGAATTCTATTATATTTTGAATTATTTATTTTCTGTATATGAAAACAAAATGCGTACTTTCTAAACTTTGTTGCAAAAAGTGGCATTTTAAACAGAGGGCTGAACCGGGAACATAATATAAATCTGACAATCAGCCCTATTCCAAAAACTTATCACAAATTCATCAAATTTTGACCAATGGACGATCCTGTGGGATCCAGCCATAAAGCTAGCTTATACATGCGTTATTATACGTTTAAAATGTTTGTAACTTAAGTAATGCTTTTAATTATTTTCATAAAATTTGTTTCCAAGAAAGAAAGCAAATATTCAGATTTTTAAGAAGAAATTTGGAATAGAGATCTTCAATTTTAAGTTTGCCTTTTAATTCCTGAAACAGCCTTCAATTCCATCTTATTTTATGCACATAAATAGTGAACATTGAAGTGATTTTTACTTCCGAATTTGTTGGTGTAAATTCGAATTTTTTCAGAAATGAGCCGATAGATTTTTGAGAACTTACTCTAATTTTACTTATTTTCGCTTCTCCCTACAAGAAAAACATTTTTTGTTGTTGCTCCAGAAGGGTACCCCTCATAAAGCCGTTATATTGTTTTCAAATTTTCGTAAGAACTTAACCAACAGATTTCGATAAACTTGTTTTTCAATGCAAGCTCTTGTCGATGCTCAAATTGTCAAATTGATGATGATTTTTGATGATCTAAAATGTTATCATTGGAGGTATTGCAGCCGGCCAACATATTTCTTTCAAAATTGATTTTCTGTTGCATGAAACTTTTAAGATTGTAACAAATTAAAGAAATCTACATTTTGAAGTGAATTTGTTTTAGATGTTCCAGAACTGAGATTTAAACAAGAATTTAAAAAATATAAATGCCCCAAAAATAGCAAAAATGACATTTTTGTTAAACTATTGAAGAACACAATGCACGTTTATTTATTTATTTATATAAAAGCTTTGAATTTCTTGAGAACTGAAGTGAAAAGTGATTCTGAAAAGTGTAATTTGTCACTGCCACACAAAAGTTTCTTCCAGCTTATTTGTTTACCTTATTTTGTTTTTATTTTATATTCAGAGAAATTATGTACTTACATAAATGCACTTATTTCCTTAAATACAAGAACGAAACATTTTTTCTCTACAATTTTAAAGTTTTGTTGACTCCTTTAAGATCAAAATATTTTCAAGCATCAGCTCCTATCTACGAGTAAGCAGACTGATAGCAATAGTAGGTAATAAAAGACTCCCGAAAATTGGGTCTGAAAAAACTACTTAAAAAAAAAACAGAAAATTCTTGATATCAAATTCTTTCTCATTTTCTGGGTTTTTGAGTTCTTGTAGCGTTTTTCGAAATTAATATAAGTGGCAACAATAAAGAATATGTTCTTTTGGAAGAAATCAAAGTTTCAAAACAATTTAGTACGTTTCTCCATGGAAGCAATAAGAACCCTATAAAATATTGTGTTCTGTTCTTAAATATGGCATACATATTTAGAAAAAAGTTAAAATTTTGGAATGTTTTCATAACAAGAAAGTCTACTAAATTAAATAGCTAGACTATACCTTGCTGGACAATAGCGTTCTAAAATATTTTAAGAACTTAAGTTGTCACTTTAGCTCTTGAAATGTGTATATTTAAGGTTAAGATGCACATTATGTTATTTAAATTTTGTTAACCACCTTTAAAGAACATTTTTGAGCGTTAAAAAAAAACTCGTCTATATGTTAAGCTCGTGACCCCCCCCCCCCCCTGATTAAAAGTATGCATCCACCCTTGCATTACGTCTCAACTTGAACAAATTTGTCACTTATTTGAAATTATTTAACAGTCAAATTTGCTGTGGTTCTTAATGGACCTTGGGTGGATAAGAAGTTATTAGAATTAAGTTTTTTGAAATGACTTTTATTTAAAATCAATTTATAAAATTTAGAGGACAATTTAAGATAATAAAAGTTTATTGAACAAAATAAAATATTTCAATGGGATTGTGATTGTAGATGATTTTAAAGTGCCTTTAAATTTGATATTGCATATCTTGTGAAAAAAAATTTAAAAATATTTTCGGTTCAATAAAGGACAATTGCTAGCAGCTAAAGCTACATATGCACTTCTAACTTAAGCTTAGCTCCAATTTAATACAAACAAATATTACTCTAAATATTTTCAGTTAGAAAATTCTAGCTTAAGCTTATTTTTCATCTTTTGAAAGCCCTCGATTCAAAAACATCACCTTACCCACTGGACCTCCACACTTTTGAATTCTTCAGGTATTCTAGTCAGCTTATGTTGTTTTTCTTTTGTGTTTAGATATTTTGAAGTAGCTATTACTATAGAAGACATCTTTTCGTTTCTATCTTAAGTTTGTTTTTAATCACACAAAACCTCTAAACTTTAAAATCCAAGTTTTACCTTTAGCTGTTTCTGTTTACAGACCAACTGTGTAGTCATGGGTTGCTGCCATTTACTAGCAAAGAAATGTACCTACCTAAATCCATATATGTATTTACATAGATACAAAAGTCATATACTTTTTCTTAGTTATTTAACAGATAGCAGGAAAAAGGTATCATTTAACTTGTTTCAAGATAAAACGTTTCCCTCTCAATTTTAATGTTATTTACATGTATCTTTAACTCATAAAAATACATAAGTCTAAATGCACAGATACTCAAACCAAATCTTATATACACCTATACACTGTTATATACGTTAAAATAATCTACATAATATCTTTTATCTAACATTCATATATCTCGATATATATAACAACTTACAGATGATTACATAACCACAGAACCCACCATCCACCATCACGTCCGTCGTATAGGTACTCTACCCTCCTATACTAATGCCACCCTCACAAAATCCAAACACTGCAAAACCCCGTAAAAGTATCTTTTTTTCTTCATTTTGGATGCGTCATTCTGCAGATGGCTTTGTGTCTCAATATCAGACAAATACGAAACAAACCAAAAACAAATATAGCAACTGCTATAGTGCTCTGCTCATGCAGGTGGAATATTTCCCCCCCTAATTGGATTTCCCACATCGATTCTAAGAAAAAATCTATGGCGTTTCAGTTGGTACTAGATTCAGGTACAATTCACAACCACCACCACCGCCACCCGTGTGTGTCTTTTAGTACATCAGAATACTTTCAGCCGAGGAGAAAAATCGATCGATAAAACCCGAGGTAGGTAGGTATACGACGACGACACCCTCCTGACATTTCCACATCACCATTCACCACCCCCGCTCGGCATTCAGATACCTGATGGTATAGATTTTTTTTTACAAACTCATTTTCTCCCCCAACAGAAGAGAGTTTTATCTTTCAGATATTCCACACATCTACACCACCAAAAAAATAAAAGGGTGAGTCCTTCTCGTCCTCAAAAAACACTAAAAAAAAAAGATACATTTCTCCCGAAACGTGCAATAGACCAATCACCAATCAGCTTTTGGTAAAGCTGCTTCTGTTCATTTCCTCTATGAGATACAAGATATTTCTCTGAAACCCAATGAGAGATCGTTATTCTCAAAAACATCTCATATTAGAACCCAGCACAGCCGCCCATATGGAAGTGATTTTTGCGCATTTCCCAAAAGATTTCCTCTGCTCTATATTTTCATCATGCATCCTTTTCACTCTCGCTCATATTTTCCCTAGATAGATTTTGTGCTCAAAAAAGGAACAAAAATAAAAAACCAAAAAAGAATCTGAAAAAAAACACAGAAAACCCAGAAGAAAAAAGAAATATTTTTAATATTGTATCCTCTCGTTCGCGCGCACTTCTCTCGGGCTTGATGCAGGCGCAGGGGTTGATTTTAAGAGGGTTTTGGCAGAAATTCAAGAAAATCACCCTCTTAATTTACATATTCTCTGAATATGTATCCACGTATAGATACATTTTAAGCCAGAATAAAGCAGAAAAAACACAAAAGAAGAATACGAAGAAAATACAAAAAAAAATACTGAAATAAAACAGAATTTGTCCTCCATCCATTTATCGCCACACAGAAAAACTCTGCATTGAAACGTTTGGTCTTTTTCGTGTTTTCTTTCTTTTTTATCTGCTCGTTTCCTATGCGATTGTGAGTTTTTAACATATAAAATATCTGTCAGGTAGTTTATAGCAGTTGCAAGTAGAACAGTATGTGGATTTTTATTGCGAAACGAAAATGTCGACATCCAAATCTACGACGACGACGACATAACCGAATAGAATGAGGATGAGGACGAGAAAGAGGACGACCACCATTAAGACCAACCGCCAACGAACGTGGTCTTTTATAGTCATAGCGCTGGCGGTCGACTCGATTCCATCAGTATAGTTTAGCGCTGCTGTATATTCGCAGCCATCAGCCAGTACAGCACTAGCATACTACCTACACGAGAAACATCCATATTCTTCTATACAAGCCACAGCCAGCCACGGGTAGCATTGGGAAAGCCCCAATTTTTCGTTTACCCTCGATTGGTCGCCATAGTGATGGTGATAAAATAGATTTTCCCAAGAACACTATAGATACAGATACACACTTTAGATACAGAGAGTCGGTAGGGTGGTCGGGTGGTATGGCTGATAGTTGGTGGTAGTTTTTTGTTGCGAGTTTGCTATGCCACATCATACCTTATTATATATATACTTCTGGCTCTTCTTCTTGGGGGTGATGAAATAATATTCTCAACTAAGTACATAGAGAGCTAGAGCTAGATAAATATTTAGTCCCACCCTCACCAACAATTCCAAGAACCAAGAACACACAGCCCATCGTTGTCATCAAACGACGACATCATACTCGTATATTGTAGATGAGAGAGACTCTTTTTATTTTTTTTAACGTTTTTACGTTTTTATTATTATTATTTTTTTTTTGCTTTACAATTGATTTACACTTGCAGCACCAAAATAATAGGAATGGTAGTCACGAACAGTATTGTCATCGTTAGTCCCTTGGAATATGAATTTAAATGTAGAAAAATTAGTTTTGATGACTTAGGATTTTAGCTTAGAAGACTCAATAAATTTTCAGGGGGAACATTTTAGTTTCAAGTATATTTTTATCTAATTTCCCTTTTAGTCTCAAAATGATTTCTAATTGATATAAGTGACAAATACATATAGTCTAATGAGGGTTAAAGGCCCTCAAACCATTTTTTTTATAAAAATATTACTGATACTAACAGCGCAATAAAATTAAGACAGAATAGAGTCACCATCGTTTTAAATATATTTTTTACCACTTTTAATAAATAATAAAACGTATTCTCTTAGAGTAAATAACGGTTCATTTTAATATTTTTAACATTGCTTCTATAATCGTATGAAAGCTTTTGAAGATCATTCGTTCTATTAAAAATTAAATGGGTACTTGTGGCGTATACGCAATATTTTTATTTATTTTTTCAAAAAGTCCAACATTTGTGTAGCGATTTTAAATTCTTATTATCTAATTTCGATTAAAAACGTTTCTACAAAAAAGTTTGTTCAATAATTTAAATGCCATTTGATTTCTCAAAAAAAAAACCTTAATTTTTCAAACTTATTATTTGAAAATCGTAAGAGAGTTTTTTTTATTAATTTTGTATATATAGAATTGATTATATTCAGTTTAACAATATTTTAAGTAGGCAGTTATTTAGAGCTTATAAGTTTACATTTTAAATTTCAATTTCGTACAAAAATAACCACCTATTCCCGAGATATCAAATTTCGAAAAAAAATTTTAATATTTTTTTAAAAATCAAAAATAAAAACAATGACATTTTTGATCATCAAATATATTTGAGACATTATATGAGCTTGTGCAAACAAAATAAAATGCACGACTAGGTCACACGAACTTGCTCCTGTATGCAAAGAGTCTGTTTAAAATACCTATATAATATTCAAAAATAATATACCTGTTAAATAAGTTTGTCTTCAAAGATACGAGTCTAAATGCCATTTGCTTGTCAAAAAAAACAGCGCGACTCATCCCAAGACACAGGATAACTCATTCCGAAAATGAAAAATACTTGTAAGCATACTCAACAAAAACAATTGTTTGTGTATTCAATTAGTTCGTTCAAAGCTTTTTCCTTTGGATAGCTTAATTTCATATAAGAAGAACCAGGGTGGAAAATAAATTATCTGAAGATAAGAAAGAGGCAGAACATGTATGTTTGAATTGTATAGCGATCGCCTATTGTTTGAGTAGTTAGATATAGATAGATAAAGACATGTTTATAATGATAGTGAGAGAATGTTATTGGTAGGTAGAAGGTACTTACTGCAATCCAATCACATTATTTCTTTCCTACACGTTTTCAGCGCAAACATGGAGTTATTACGTTCAGTTTATTTTTTTCGTTAAATTTTAAAAGAAACAAGCATACGAACAAGTACAAGGAATTTCTATTCATGTCTTTTTTACAGTCAGGCTTTTATGCATTTTGGATTTTAGTTATGAAGTGACACTTAAGCAATAGTTGTAGAGGCTGTACGTAGCACCTATACAGGAATAATATGCATACATACGTTGAAATAGTGATTCTAATAGAAAATACATATACTCTTTCTAGCCCGTTTCTTAAACTTGTACTAAGTATTTATTCTTTTATTTAGGTAGTTAATGTTATAAAAAAACATAAATTTGTACCAAATGTATTAATTTGGATAAAACATAAGAACGTAATTACAATTTTGTTAAAATAATTTACATTAAATACAGTAAAAAAAAAAAACTATTTTAAATTTTATAAATCAAAAAACCCTTGATATACAATTTTTCAATTTTGTTCTTAAAATATTTTTGATGCAGTTGTTAAGTGATTGTAAATATACGCTCTACATTTGAATTTCGTAAAAAAAAAATGTTGACCCGTTTTTCAGATAAAGAATTTTGAAAAAAAAAGATTTTTTTAAAAATCCAAACAATACAAACTGTACTTTTGATAATCAAATATCGTTAGCTTATTCGAAAAAAATGATTGAAATCAATTCATAAGTTGCTGAGAAAATTAAAAAACAAAATAACGGTTCTATGAGC
The DNA here is from genome assembly GCF_945859685.1 of Eupeodes corollae. NCBI lineage: Eukaryota > Metazoa > Arthropoda > Insecta > Diptera > Syrphidae > Eupeodes > Eupeodes corollae. The sequence goes on from NC_079148.1 coordinate 42,736,914, forward strand.
GGTACCTTTCCTGAGCAATCCAAAAATATGTTTTTCTTATTAAAAGAAGCCAAGTTAAAAAATAAAATTTTAGAGAAAATTAAAAAAAAATCTTTTATTTTGTTTTTGAGAAAATTCGAATTTTCGTTTTTGTTAGTTTTTATCTAAAAATCGAATCTGCTCAAAACCTTAACTTCCAAGTTTGAACTCAATCGACCCAAGGGTTTAGGCTGTAGGAGCATGGACAGACAGACAAAACAAACTGGACGGAATCGCGGGACCCACTTTTTTCGACTTCTCTACCATCGTAATATCATGTTCGATTAAAATCTCGAGTTCGGAATTTTTTACGAAAGCAAAACATACCATATATGTAGTTCCTATATGTCGCAAGTAAAAATGAAATCGGTTAAATAATTGTTGAGAAAATTTAAAAGCAAAATAAAGGTTTAATGGGGGAGTACCCTTCTAGATCAAAACAAAAAAGTAAAGTTAATAAAATAAATGTATAGAACATTAAAAAATTTGAGAAAATTCGAATTTTTGATTTTGTCTAATTGTCTAAAAATACTTTAATATTGGACTTAAAATACTGTATGTCAAAATCCTGTATTACAAAATTTTGTATGTATGTACAAAAATATGTATGGTCAAAATTCTGTACGACAATATTTTTGGTTAATCAAAGTTCTGTATTTCAAACTGTTTTAAATTATCTAGAAATAAATTCTGGAGCAAGACGATTTTTGGTTTATTTCTATTTACAACATTTTGAATTATAAAACTTTAAAAAAATAGTGTTTTTAAGAACAAGGTATCATACCAATTATTTGGTAACACTACTTTGAATAACATTTCATGAAAATAACATGTTTCAATTTTCTTTGAATAAAATTGATTTTGTGTGTTCCTTAAAAAGTGTTAGTTTTTGAGTTTTAAGTGACTTTTTTCATAAACATATCAATATTTTTAACTTCCCATAGGAAGTTATTGCAATGTGTCCGATTTGTCAAATTGAAAATTTTGACATTTCTCCACGTTTCAAGGTCCCTAGAGTCGAAATAAAAGATTTTTAGAAAGATGTCTGTGCGTGCGTGTGTACGTACGTTTGTACGGCCATAGCTCAAGAACCAGAAGAGATATTGACTTCAAATAAATTTTGTTATACAGATAATGAGGCAGAAAGATGCAGAAAGGGCTCTCAAGAAAATTGCGTGGGTGGTTTTTTTACCATAGCAGTTTGAAAAAAAGGTGAAAATTTTGGTTAACCTTAAATATCTTACGAACCAAAAACGCTAGAGACTTGAATTAAATTTTATATAATATATTGTAACGTGATACCAAACAGGTATATTTTTTGAAAAAAATCAATATAACGGTTTTTTTTATAAATCAATAAAACTGAAAAAAAAAATTTGTCACCTCCAAAATTTTACGACTGAAATATGATTTCATCCCTAAAACAATTTTGTGCAACGAAAAATAATGTTTTTGACATCTGATAAAATTTTGAGAAAAATAAAATTGACAGTTTTTTTACAAAAAATAAAAACCTAAACAAAAAATTTATAAAAGTAGGTAAACATTGATTTTCGACTCAAAACTTTGAGATATTGGCTTTAATTTACTTTTATTTGACAGTTTTTGTACAAAAATTTAAAAACCGAAAAAAAATTAACAAAAGTTCGTAAAAAATGATTTTTGACTCAAATATCTTTTAAAAACTTTGAGATAATTGGTTTTAACTAATTTTTTCTTATAAGAAATATTGTTTTCAACATTTGGTAAAATTTTTAAAAAATTCGAATTGACAGTTTTTTTACAAAAAATAAAAACCTAAAAAAAAATGTATAAAAGTAGGTAAAAATTGATTTTTGACTCAAATATCTCTTCAAAAATTTTAAATATTGGCTTCAAACTAATTTAATCTTATAAGAAATATTGTTTTCAACATTTGGTAAAATTTTTAAAAAATTCGAATTGACAGTTTTTTTACAAAAAATAAAACTCTAAAAAAAAACAATACTTAAACTTGGTAAAAATTTACTCTCGGCTCAAATAGCTTTTCAAAAATTAAAAATATTGGTTTCAAACTTATTTTATTTTAGAGAAAATATTGTTTTCAATATTCAGAAATTTTTATATAAAAATCCAACAGTCCGTTTTTTTCATAAAAAATAAAATCTACAAAAAATAGTGCGCAAATTTGGTAAAAATACATATAGACAAACTTTTAAGCAAGACAAATCGACAGACGGGATGGGAAGTTATCAGTGTGGGTCGCATCAAAGCCTCTTTTTTTTAATTGCATGCAATATTGTTTTTATATTCTTCATCATCTAAAATATGCTTTAAAAAAAACTTTTATTATGGTTTTTAAAAAAATATATAATTTATCAAGTGCGTCATTTTAGAATACAATATTTTAAGTTTACAGAGTTTTGAAATACAGAAATAAAAACATAAAGAATTCAGTTTTTGTATGAAAATAAAATTTATACCTTTATTCTTTCATTTTTGATTAATACTTAAGTGTAATAATTGTTCTAATTCTGGTTGATAAGCACGATTTTTTCATTGGATTTTATAATAAATTAGAGTTCCTATATTCACATAATTTTTTTCATATTCAAATGTTTAAGTTTAATTAAATTTTTTACAATATTTGCAGGTCTAGGAAACCCCTAAGAGAAGATTTTGTATTTTATCTCGTTAAATGTAAGTATTTTCATAAACTTAATTTTGTTTTCTACATAAATTTATAACTTTTGCAAATATCATTTACGTTTTGAATTTCAACATTGATAACATTAAAGTAATATGTAATAAGACATTTTTCAGATACGTTTTATTTTGCAATATCTTCTGCAATGTTTCTATTTTCTTTATTTGGATTTTATAAGTTATTAAAAAGAACTCAAAATAGTTCCTTAATAGTATTAATATATAAAGAGTGATTTTTTGAAAGCTGTAGGAAAGTTATTTTTCAAAAAAAAAGCATACAATTCAGAAAAAAGCATCAAATCATTTAAATCGATAGTACGGTCCATAAATTTAATGTTTGAAGATTATTTCATGCAAATGTTGACCTTGACTGCGCATCAAATGATTTATCCGCTTAGTCCATTTTAAGCATACTCTTTCCAACATTTTGGACGGTATCTCACGAATAAATGCTTCAATGTTGTCTTCCCATGCTGAATTGTCTGTATAAACATGAGCTTTAACATAGCCCCACAAAAAATAGTCTAGGCGGCCAATTCACCGGTCCCGAACGTGAAAAAAATGTTCACCGAGCACATGTCATGGAAGTCAAGCTCTTGAATTTTTGGCAAAAAATATTGGATATCATCTGACGGTAGCGCTCATCATCTTTGAAGAAGTACGGTCCAATAATGCCACCAGTCTATAAACCACTCCAAACTGTGTCCTTTTATGGATACATTAGTAGCTCTTGCAATGCTTCTGTCTGATATTCAATCCTAAATCGACAATTCTGGTTATTTACGTACCCATTGAGCCAAAAATGAGCTTCGTTGCTGAACAAAATTTTTCGGTAAAAAAGGGGATCTTCGGCCAAGAGTTCATTCACCAAACATTTGGCTTCAATTCTTGCACAAGCACAGAGGCCCAATTGCTGCAAACGGCGACGAATAGGTAATCGATGGTCATCATTAACACTGGCCGATAGGTAGAAATGGCGATCTCAATGCAACCTAGCCTGAGATCCAATTAGCGCTGTAGTGCGCCGTTTTGATAATCATGGCCGATACAGCTGCGATATTTTCTTCAGTACGCACTCTACGTAAGCATGTTGGTGTTTTAATGTCCAACAAAGTAAATTTGGTGCTAAATTTAGTCACAATAGCCCGAATAGCCGCTTCAGTGGGTCGATTTAACTGACCATAAAATGGAAGAAGCGTGCGACTAACTTTCTTAACTATCTTAATCAATAGAAATTAAATAAGTTTATCTCAATGGTAAATCGAACTACCACAAAAACCAATAAAATTCTGAGAAAATTCACGAGTTTTTATTGTTTAATATGTTTAATAATTAATCGTTACATAACACAACACAGCATAACATATATTTCGAGATGACAAATGGGACTTTTTCTGCTGGATAATAATAAAGATATGATATTCCTACATTATATACATAAAATAAATTATCATCCATGATTTAAAAGCCAAAACAAAATCATTATTTGAAACCTCATAATTAACAATAATTTTTCCAAAAACAAAGGCAGATAACAATGTAGAAAATATTTAAAAAAAAAAAAAAGGTTTTAATCCTATTCATAAGAAAAGCTATCGAAATCTTTTTGTGAGATTGAGAGATCTCAAAGCTAAAAAGCCGAACCTAAACAAAAAAAACAAAATATTATACTTTCAGCTTGTCAAGCATAGTACATAGAACATTGAAGAACCTTCAGAAATGATAAATTTTGGTGAAAATTTTCTTCAGAACTTTTAAAGTCTATTTCTGCTCAAGAATGAGTTCTAACGTTGGCAACCCATAGTAGACGTTTAAAAACTACTTTATGTTGTGTGTGTTTTTGAATAAATGTATATGTATGTACTAAAAAGACGTGTTTGACATCTGGTAATTTTTTTTAGAAAAGTATAATTATGAATAAACGTCAACATAAACGCAGTTTTTAAATAGTTTTATTTTAAATTCATTTTAGTAAGTTACCTGACTAATGAGATTATTTTTCTAGTTTAAAGCGATTTTTCCATCACAATATCTTTTAATATTTCAAAGATGTCTGCCGAAACATTTAGTAATTTACTTAATCTACGTGTCTTGTAAAGTTCTGAGATTTCCATTAATATAGATCCGTTCCCTATATTTAGGTTTATTTGCTTTATTTTTTTGAAAAAAAATATGTTCAAATGCACCTTTTTTTAAAGTAGGGAATTGTTATTTTTGCTAGTTAACTTTACATTACAATTTTTGTGTAGTTTTAAAGCTTAATTTTTAATCTAATTTTATCTAATTTTAAACGATTTTAACATTTTACTATCCCTTCATAATTTAGTAAAGTTAAAATCATGGAATGGCTGCTTTGACTTTCAGCAATTTGCTATAAATCCATATGACGTCTGAACAATTCTTTTTTATAAGAGTAGTGAATGGAATTGCCCATTCAACAGTTATGAATTCCAATTAATAGGTCCGTTTAAGTGTATTTGCTTCATTTATTTTCACGAAGTGTCACTTTTTAGACATGTTCGGATGCTCGTTTTTTGATAAAAGGCAATTAGCAATTTACTAGTTAGTGAAACGAAAAGAAAGGTTTAAAATTTTGGACTCTTTTACTAAATTGCTAATATTTATCAAGTTGCTAACTAGTAAATTGTTAAACCCTTAACAATAGGAGATTTAAAATTTGTGCGCTATTGTTTTTAAAATCTTTTTCTAACAAAAAAAATTAAACCTGTCAAAAATGGTATAAATAATTTGTATTTAGGGTTATAAACAAATAAGAAACGTAAGCATTGTTTTAAATCAAAATATTATGACAGATTTTTGCTGTTTAACTTTCCAAGGTGGAGCAAGTCGAAATACTGTGTTTTAAGCTACTGTATGTTCAAAATTCTGTATTATATTGCATAGTTAATATTCTGTATTTCAAAATACTGCATATTTATTATACTGTATCACAAAATGCTGTATTGTCAAAATACTGTAGTTGAGTTCATAACACTGTACACTACTGGAAATTTTGACAGATCAATTAGATTTGTGCAATTGTTGAATTAGATAAGGAACAATTTATGTACAAATGTAAGAGAAATATAAAACAATTAAGTAGAAGAAAATAAGAAGTTTTAGCTTTTAATGTTTCAAAGACTTATGGATTAACATATTTTATTGTTCAAAGGAAGTGTATTAAAACATCATCAACTGTACAAAATTTAATTGAAATACATTAACATAATTTTATTTTTTTATTTGTCAAGACGGCTTTCCTTCCATTGTTGAGGGTTTTCCAATAAGAAATCTCAATTTAAGTTGCCCAACTTTTGGGCAGTTTCCATTTTTAAAGCTGTATGTTTTTTTTATTTGACAAGTAAAAATAACGCCATTATTAATAGTGTAACTTTAAATTGTGTAAATTAACTAAAACATATATTAAAAACAAAAGTTTACTGACAATATACCAACGAGATATTTTGCATGAATAATAAAATATATAATCGCCTTATAATCGATTCAAGGTGTTGAAGATGGATGACATACAGCCCCAAATGTCTAAATGAACGATTTCATAAAAAAGATATGGTGCTGCAAGCGTACTCTTAATGACAATTAAGTTGACTTAGTTTTTCATTGTTGGTTTATTGAAAAATAATTGCACGGAAATATTGTTGTTGGTCCATTAAACCCAATTTTGTATTATAGCCCTCTTATGCCATTAACATAAATCTGCAAATCTGAATAATAATAGAAACAGATTAAGTCTAAAAACATGTAATTTCTGAGCTATCAACAATTCTGTACTAATTATTAGTAGCTTAAAAACAATGCGGCATATTCATAGTCAAATTTTAAACCCGAATCTATTTGAACTGGAGTCTAAATTTAACATATAGGTTAGACACAGCTGCTATTCATAAAGAATTTGCCAGCTCTGTTAAGTTAGATGCAGGTTTAAGGCATATTCTACTACAATTATGAAAAATTTAACTTAAACCTTTACAAAATGGCTCGTAGAGGGTAACAAAATAAATTGAAACCCTTTAAATTATTTTGTTTCCTGTTAGTTGAGAAATTTTTTGAAGTCGGGCTGGTGTTTTAAAACTTGGAAGCACGCAGATATTAGCAAACATTTCATTGAATTTCGATCTATAATATTTAGAAGGTCAATCATAAACTTGAAATTTTTTTTTCTTGAATCGATACCTTTCATACAAACCGTCTTAATCTATTCCAAAAGGGTCCAATCGGGTTAGGTTTCGTTTTTCGTTAGGTGGTACCATTCCAACATCCAGCAAAATATCAAAAGATTGATAGGTATATGCTTAAGTCTTTTGACATTATAATTTTTGATTTTAAACTTTTAAATAAAATGTCTCGTAACTTAATTTACTCAATCAATTTGTCTATTTTTGATGTTTAATAGATTTGACAGCTTTAACATACTCGTAGGTTCCGTCGTGTTTATTTTCAGACTCTAGATTATCGTTTAAAATGGGTTTAAATTGTCTATGAAAAACATAAACTGAAGTTTAACTTAGCAAAAACAAAATCAGATTTTATTAAATCTGTCAAAATTGGGACTATATCCGTATTTTTCCATGTATGTCATTCTTCATTTGACTATTTTGTATGTAGCAACCCTAAAGTTATTATTTTATTTACATTCGTTTCAAATTGTTTAGTTATACGTTCCACTGTTTTGAAATTTACAAGTTTACTTATGAACATTAAGAATTTACACCTAACATTTTACACACCCACTCATACATATCTACATACATCTATAGACAAGTGAAATGAAAAATCTTTGAAATATAGCCACACGGAAAATTCTACTATAGAGCGGTATACAAAGTACGAGCACAAGGACACATATCTATGGACGTATTATTGCGATAAAAAGATCCATGCCATCGCATGTATGTTAGGACATATTGGACACTTATATTATACTCGTATCTACACACTCTTTTACCTATGGAGTGTAGCTTCCTTTTCCCTTGAGGGAGGATTATGTTGGTACTGATGACGGAGGGATCGATGGGGGATGGTATATAGATGGGGGCTGTGAAAAATATAGAGAAGGAACATTAGCGTGTGTTGGCATAGAATGGGAATGAATATTAGATGACATTTTATTTTCTCTGCAATGATGGCGGTATACTATACTAAACTAAAGAACACCATATGTATGCCCCTCTTTTTGTTTCTTTTTCTTTTTTTTTCATTATCTGTTACTTTAGATGAGACATTTCATTTTTCTTCTATATGTATCTACCTATCTACGTGGCGTTCACATGCGCAGCAGCTTTTTTCCATCGGCAAAAAAAAAGAAGATAATTGTAATTAAATCATGGAGAATGTTTATCTTCATGTTTCTGTTAGATATATATTTGGTGTATCTTATGGATACCTATACACAATTCTGCTGGTATTAAAGATGTCCCTAGGTTTTTGATGGTGGAATACTCAAAGCAAATAAGAAGAAGAAGATATTTCAACTAGTTTCATCGAGTACGGACGTTAGAAAGACCGACCTCCCGACTGACGAACGTGACAACTTTACAGCCACACAAAAGCAGAACACCTGTTCGACAGGGTGAGGGAAACTTGTTCCAACAACGTAGCGTGCTCATGGAGCGTTTATATGTGCATATCTATGTACCTGTACCTATGCGACCCTGATGGTCGATAATATTTTTTTCTTCGTTGCCCGTTGTTTTATTACTATAGTATTTTATTTTTTCTTCACCTTTGTTTTGATGCTAGGTGTTCTCTATTCTGCCACATACGAGGTTCTATACACTATACAGTGTCACCCCCAAAAGTTTGTGCATACAAAATGTGAGTGGTTTTTCCACCCTTAGTAGTTTAGTTTTTTTTTACCTACAATTTAGTGAAGTATGTTATGTTATTATTCCCTAGATTGTAGCCATGTAGATATTTTCTTTTTGTATTTTATTTTTATCACGGTCACAAGTAATTTTTATGCTTAGGGTATCTTCAATGATATAAATGAGCGAGTAAGGGTAAATATGAGGAAAACAAATTAAAAAATAGTTATGATTAAAAGAAAATTGATTTCCAGGAAAGAAAATTTGTTCATCTTCAAAGGTAAATTATTTTATTGTATCTCCTATTTCATAAAGTGCCCCAATTTTTTTTTAATTTAACTTAAGCACGTAAAAATAAAGGTTTAACCCTTTAACACCTTCGTTTTTTATATAATTTATTTTTAGTTAATCTCTTGTCTTGGAAGTTAAACATGTTTACATAAAAGATCAAAGTTATTTTATCGTAAACTTGAATTTTTGTAATATATAATGTTTGTTTGATTGGGCTTTAATGATCAATATTCTTGGTGCAATTAATAAAAAACTAATTCATCTTCTGTTACCCGACGTTTCGCTGGCTATTTTGCAGCTTCTTCAAGTTTTTTTTTTCAAATTTATTAGTTTTGTTACATTTTTTGTCGTTATAAAAAGTTGAATAAATAAATAAATAACACAAATAAAAAGATAAATAATCGAACAATTTGAAATAATAGAACAAAAACACAACAAAGTTAAAACTAATATCACAATTTATCACTTCTTATGGCAACACTTTTGTGGTTTAAATGTATTTTAAAGTATTCATAGTTTACTTTTTCCTTAAAATTTTCTGTAAAAGATGGAACATACTTAAGCAATAAAGGACTTATGTAGATTATAGAAATTACAACGGGTATTCCATTTCAAAATTAAATAGTCTTGGAATTCAACATCTGTCAAACTAAGTTGTTTAAATAATTCTGTTTTCAGTTAAAAGTTTAACATTTACGAAAATGAATTGCAATTGGTTTTTACAATACATACAAATTGTTAAAACCTACTACAAAAATGGTGATTGTGTGAAAGCTACATATCGTGCTTAAGGATTATATTATGGTTTACATAATCGTGAAACTACACAAGCAATTTGCAAAATTCTGAAGACATTTGAAGAGACTGGATGGTTTACAGATATTGTGGATCATCGTTTCGCTCGTACCACTGAAAATATCGCTTATGTAAGTGATAGTATTTCCGAAGACCCGAAACCGTCGATTATCCCTCGTTCTCAGGAATAAGGACTGCCTTACGGCACATTATGGCGTATTTTGCATTTGGATCTACACCTACATCAATTTAACATCCAGTTCACACAACAACTGAAGCCAGCTGACCACTCACAACATCGTCGGTCCTAGATACGTTGAATGGGTGCTTGAACAACAGGCACTAGACGGCGATTTCTTAAACAACATTTTCTTCAGCGACGATGAATTACATTTCTCACTCGGGGTTCTGAGAATTCTGAAGTAATTGAAGATTGGACATTACTTCTTCTCTAAGGTGGCGCTATAGTCCTGTGTGAACTAGGGCCTCACCCAACAAACTCCTCTATCTAGCACGGTCCCTAGCTAGATGTCTCTAGTTTCGCACTCCAAATTGGGTGAGGTAACTTTCCACTTGTGAGCGCCACTGATCCGCGGTCTGCCTCTACTGCGCTCTCCTGCGCTCTCCTGCGGGTGTGGATTCGAAGACTTTCCGGGCCGGAGCATTGCATTCCATGCGCTCTAAGTGACGCAGCCATCTTATAGTCGTTGGACTTTTAACCTTCTGGCTAAGTCTACGTCGATGTACAGCCCGTACAGCTCGTCGTTCCATCTTCTCCTCCACTCCCCTTCGATGCATACGGGACCGTAGATCACACGAAGAACTTTTCTCTCGAAACGACCCCAGGTGCTTTAATCCGCTTTTGTCGTAGTCCATGCTTCTGCACCGTATAGCAGGACGGGATGATAAGGGTCTTATATTGCGACGCTTTGGTCCTTCGAGAGAGGACTTTTCCACTCAATTGCTTTCTTAGCCCAAAGAAACAGCGGTTAGCAAGAGTTATTCTGCGTTTGATCTCAGCGCTGGTGTTGTTTTCTGCGTTTACAGCCAAAACTAGACATGGCTCTATACAGGTCGTCCCTGTAGATGCTGTCATATGCGGCCTTGATATCGATGAAAAGATGGTGGGTGTCGATTTGGAATATTTGATCGACAGTGGACTTTTCTGGTCTGAAACCACACTGATAAGGACCTATCAGGTTGTTGATGATGGGTTTTAGACGTTCACATGTTACGACAGAGAAGATTTTATAGACAGTTTAGAGTCCTTTTTTCAGGATCGGGCAAACACTACTGAGGTTCCATTCATTGGGCATGCTTTCTTCCAACCATAACTTACAAATAAGTCGGTGCTTGCTCTTAACCAACTTAGCTTTAAAGAGCTTGGCATTCAAGCCATCCGCTTTAGCGGCTTTATTAGACTTCAGCTTGGATATGGTAATGTTTACTTCGTCTAAGTTGGGAGGACGGTATTGTTGGCTTTCGTCATCTATGTTAAATGGATCATTCTGCCTGACAGTGGAATTCGGTTCGTCTTCTCCGTGATACAGTTTGCAGAAGTGGTCCTTCCATATCCCCAGCATTGACTGCGGTTCCACTATGATGTTTCCACTTTCGTATTTGCAGCCTTCGGTTTTAGGTTTATGTACATGTGAATTTCGTTTCACCTGTTCATAACACTTTCGAACTTCATTCCTGCTTTTAATCCTCTCAACATCTTCGACCGTACGGTTCTGTAATCACCATTTTTTGAAAGCTGTTTCCAATGAGAAGTTTTACTTTGAATTTGCCAGGTATGTGGTAAGCTATTATCATTTTTTGTTTCTTAACTTGAAGTTATTAACAATGTTAGTATTAAAAGATAGGAAAAAATCAAAAATCGACTGATTTTGATTCTGAAAAAAAGAATGAAGTTGCTATAAAAACTTAAAAATACGGTCTTCGAAAATGGTCTTCAAATCTGAACATGGACAATAGGTGCAATATTGTTGAAGCTGTCATTTCACCATAAGTGGATATAGCATCAACACATGCAAACAATTGCTTTTTATTTTAGAAAATTGGTTCGGGAAATGTTCCACAATCTTCGACAATCATCTAACCAAGTGAACCATTCACAAGTTCAGTAAACTATCAACCACTGTATCCTCAAGTCTCGATTCATCTTGGTCTTGAAATACCACGAAATTATATAAATATTCTTTAAACGAATATATCCGTCGATAACTTTGAAAATTAAAAAAAGGACCTTTAAGGAACATCACAGTTGTTCTTGGGAATGTACATTTGAAGTCGGCCTCTCACAAAGTCTCTTACGGAAATGAACCCTTCTCCTTTTAACTAAGCAATATCGATATGTATTGCATGGCCTTACAAGTAAGTCTAAAATTCACATAACAAGTGCTGGTGTTGTTCTGGGCTCCGTTTTGTGTCAAAATTTATATATATTCAATGATCTCTTATTTAAATAAATAAATTGGGTTCCGCAACATCCCGTTGAAAACTAGGGTCTTGGGAAGCTAAAGTTTTAAGCTGCATCCAAAGGGCTAATTTGAGAAAGCACTTTCCATGACAAGAATTACTCTTTGATCTATATTTATCTATATTTATTATTTATTTAATATCAATTAGAGTTTACAATCTCAAATAGACAAATGAAGTTTTTAAAATATTCGTTGAATCATTATAAAATTAAAGCTACATACAAAAAAAATTACAATTATTTAATTACATTATTCAATTTGTTAAAAAGTACAAGTTTAACATATTTTTGAATGAGTTTTGACTCAAATGAAAATTAAAATCTATATTAAGTGATACATTATTAATCTCACTAACACTGCGAGTTATGGGTTCATTAAACGCATAATTTACTCTATGAACGTTTTCCCGGAATAATGTTCGAATTCTTAGTTCTCTAAAAGGAGCGTAAAGATCAATAAGCGATAATAAATAAGGACAATCAATATGATATGATAGGATATCTCTGACAAAATTTATGGCAAACATCTTACGGCGATTTTCTAAAGTCTGCATACCAATAAGCTGACATCTAACGATATACAAAGGCATTTCAATGTTCCAGCCTAGTTTGTGTACTACAAATCTTGTAAATTTTTTTTTTACATTTTCTATTCTTGTAATATGAACATTGTAATGATTATTCCACACTACGCAGCAATATTCAAGGATTGATCTAACATAAGCCACATAAAGGGCTTTAAGTGTGTAGGGGTCCTTAAGACCAAATGAATTACGAAAAATAAAACCCAACATAGAGTTGGCTTTGTTCACCATGAATTCTGTATGTTGTACAAAGTTTAGCTTGTAATCAAAAATGACTCCAAGGTCTTTTTTAATAGAAGGACATGACTTTGCATATTGTAGTCGTAAACGATAGGTAACAAACGACGCACGTCTAAACGAAAAACATTGACATTTGGATATGTTTAGAGCTAATTGGTTAATATTGCACCATTTGATAAGATTGTTTACATCATTTTGGAGAAGTGTACAGTGTGTTAAGTTTTTTACACGTCTAAAAAATTTTAAATCATCCGCAAACATAAGACGCATTGAATTTGTAAGGACATCAGGTAGGTCATTAATAAAAATAAGGAACAGCATTGGACCTAAATGACTCCCTTGCGGAACGCCAGAAGTTACAGAAAAGGGATGAGAGGTAATCAAATCAATTGAAACGAGTTGACTGCACCCTGTAAGATAAGCTGTCAGCCATTTTAGCATGTTGGAATGAAAACCTATGTTCTCTAATTTTTTTAATAAAATTTTATGATGCACCCTATCAAACGTTTTTACGTGTTGGTACGGGGATATGATTTCTTTTAATAAAAAATTCAATTTATCGCAAACATTTTTTTCAAATACTTTTGCTATCGAGGACAATTTATTAATAGGTCGGTAGTTTGTTATTTCCTGTTTTGGACCACATTTGTGAATAGGAGTAACAAAGGACGTTTTCCATTCTGGCAAAAATACACCATAAGTTAACGAACTATTAAACACAAAACACAAAACTGTACACAGAACGACGGAACATTTTCTTCTTGGAGAATTTGTCAATTCCTCTCAAGAGTCAGTACCCGTCAAAGAAACTTTAGATGGCATATGCTGGGATCGAACCCAATACCTCTCGTATGACAGCTACGGGTATTATTACGGTATCTCTTATCTGCAAATTCTAATAAATTGCAATGATAAGGCTTCTCAGACTTTCATGAAACATTGCGGCGGTGGTGTTCTAGTGATGTAAATGTTTCTATTATAGTTCTATCACCTTTGTAAATTACGGCCAGATCAGAAGGGGTGACAAATTTCTTGCACAGTCGGAGGAATCCTAAGCTCCTAGCAGCATTTCTGGAAATGTCGAATATGTGATCATTCCATAATAGGCAATAATAGATTTGGTCCACAGTTCGGTTAGATAATCCATCAAATAACAGGTAGACCTATTGCGTGCTGTTGGACGATAGTTGGAGGGAGAGGAGGATTCACCTTTTTAGGGACAGGCTGGACAAATGAGTAGGAAAGATTGAAAAGTTTACGCAGTGATTATACCAGCGTTGAAGCACACCTCTTTAGAACAATAGGAGGATACTACCCGGGCCAGCTAATTTGTGTATGTAAATGTCTTTCAGTACTCTTGCAACTGCACGGGAGCGAAAGAACATTTGTCCCATAAAATCTGTACTACTTTCGGTTGTTGGCAGCGGCAGCGAAGATTTGACGTTTAAGCAAATTGCATTCCACATTCTCGGAGTACGGCTAAAGAACGAATCTATGTACTTTATCACTAAGACCAATATACTGATAAGTATTTTTGAAGGCGTGAGTATTAATATTATGAATAGCTCTCAAAATAACCTCATAGAATCTTGAACATAAAACTTAAATCTTTAAACCTTATTCCAAAAAACTATCTAATTTCCGTTACACTATGATTTAATAGCAAAAAATTCCATGAATATATTTTTTTTCATTGATAAATGTGATTATTTATCAACTCGTATATACGTGTACATTTTTATAAACAAAGCCTAATGCTGCTACTCTATTAAAATATCAATAAGTCATACAACAGAGGATTAAATGATTAGAAATATGATTCAAAATGATTAGAAATCAATATAAAAGGAAAACCATATGTACCTATATGGTAGATACTATATATAAACTTCTCTTGAGATATTTTCAAGGAAACAATAATATACCGATGTTCTACATTCAAAAGAAATCTTTATGGTTTCATAATAAGTACCTAATCATATTCGAATATAATAAAATATATAAACAGAATGAATATAGATGCCTCATCACATGCCTTCTATTTTCAAGTGTTATGAGAGTATATCAATTTTATATGAGTATCCATCGATTTCGATACATTTGTACGTATATGGTATTCGTAAGGAATATTTATAGATACTTTATGACATAAAAAACAAAATGTCTTTGGTGTGATCGCGCATTTTGTGAAGACTTTTAAGCACTTAAGAAATCACAAGTTATAAATCTCTTTATTAAATTATAAATGAAAGCATACGTAAATATATATGTATATTGTATTCTCTCTATATTGCCTCTTATATATATTGTAGAAAGGAAAAGATTAGTTTTATTTCTTTACTATTTTATTTGTTTGCATTCTTTGAAATAGCATCAATCACCTGTATTGATAGATACTTATTATTAGCAACAACTTTATAAACATACATAAAAATGTATATAGATAGATTACCTTCTTCAAATTGTTTTACTATCTTTCTATTTTCTTAAGTGCATAACATCTTTAAAATTTCCGTGGCAATAAATAAATATGAGAGTATATAATATATTGAAGATTAGAGAAGTGCTTTTCTTAAAAGAGTTGATATATAAATTTAAAACCTAACGATCAAAGTCCGTGCGAAGTACAACTAACAAGTGTCTTTTTGAGACTTTTTTTTATAGGCATATATTAAAATCAATGATTTGCAAATCTTTAAGATCTTCATTAAGTTAACAGCGTCTATGCTCTAATACGAAGTTTCTATTTCTAAGATTCTTAGAAATTCAATACAAAACTTCACAAATTTTGTCTATCAAATCTCTAAGAATTTAACTTTTTTGATTAGATTTCTTAATCGCACTAAAAAACAGAAAAGAGAATGAAAGTTTATTTTACAATAGGTAAGAAATTCTGAAAAACCCTTATTTTGTCACTTTGAAGCAGGAAATTTTTCGATCGTAATCGTACTTGGACTCTGCAAATGTTTTGGAAATTAACTAAACATTAAATTTAATACAAATTTAGATATCTTAGTTAACCCCTATAGGCTTCCCATCGTTTGGCTTTTTTATTAATAGCCGCACATAAAATAGTAGGTAAAACAAAAACGTTTCCTGTATGCGTTCAAATAACTAGGCTTTTAAATCGCAGTGAATGCATTCATCTGGTTCGTTTAGCTGTCACGTTTTTGGAAAATACAACGATAGAAAATTGAAACCTTTGTTGGATCAAACAAATTAATTTAATATATGTAAATAAAATGTTGTTCTTTTCAGCAATATCACGTCTTAAAAAAGTTGCGAATCTATAAGACAATATACTCTAGTTCTTAAGAACCATTAGACATGCAATATGTTTCATGTTCCGAGTAATTCAAAATAAGGTATATTATCTGCAATATCTTCGATGAAGTTGTTAAAAGAAAAAAAATTCTCAAAAATTCAAGATTTTCTTTCTTGCTGTCTGATCTGTTAACTCTTTTAATGTTAATTGTAAAGAAATATGGCTTTTGCAATCGTTTGTTTCTTTCTCTAATTTTTTAACTCCTGATTTCTTTGAATGCACTTCATTTACAAGCTGCAAAATTTCAGCTTTCTTTTTCAATAAATTTCATCAACTCTCACCCTCTTTGAACAATTTTTGCTGGAAGCCTACTTTTTATTGCTCTATTTTGTTAAGAAGGTAAACTCATCAATGTAATAACATGTCACCTTTAAAACATTATATGGAATCTTTTGGAAAAGTATCTTGATTAAACAGGACGATTAAATTATCAAATAATCGATTTAAAAAACCTTATTTGCGCCATTCGCAAGATTTAACACAGTATTTATACTTAACCATAACGTTTTGACTTTTTCTTTTGACTAATACTTGATGAATTTGAAAACTACGGATATCTTAATTCTATCGTAAAGATATGAAGGACTCCAAAAAAAGAGGCTGGGATGTGACCCACACTGATAACTTCCCATCCCGTCTGTCGATTTGTCTTGCTTAAAAGTTTGAAGGTTTTCGTGATGGGTTAAAAAATTTGCGTACTATTTTATACTTTTAAAAACTACTGAATGTCGAAAACAATATTTTCTGTGAAATACGATATATCGTAATAACAATAAATATCGTAAAAAAAGTTTCAAAAATTAAAACAAATACTGTCTTGTTTTAATTTTTGAAAAGCTATTTGAGTCAAAAGTAAATTTTTACTAAGTTCAAGTATTAGGTTTTTATTTCTTGTAAAAAAAACTGTCCATTCGATTTTTCTGAAAATTATAACAATTGTTGACAACAATATTTTTTAAAAGATAAAAGTAGAAGTTTTGAAAAGATATTTGATTCGAAAATCAATCTTTACCAACTTTGAGTAATTTTTTTGTAGGTTTTAAGTTTTTTTTGTTAAAAAAATGTCAATTAAATTTTTGTCAAAATTTAACTGAATGTTGAAAACATTACTTTTTTAAAAGATAAAAGTAGTTTAAAGATATTATCTCAAAGTTTTGAAAAGATATTTAAGTCGAAATTAAATTTTTTCAAACTTTTATTAATATTTTTTGTTTAGGTTTTTATTTTTTGTAAAAAAAAACTTTCAATTCAATTTTTCTCAAAATTTTTCCGAAAGTTGCAAACAATATTTTTTATAAGTAAAAATTAGTTTTAAGCCATTATCTCAAATTTTTGAAAAGATATTTCTGTTGAAAGTCAATTTGTACCAACTTATGTTAAATTTACTTTTGAATTTTTATTTTTTATGTAAAAAATGTCCATTCGATTTTTCTCAAAATTTTTCAGAATGTTCAAAACAATATTTCTTATAAGATAAAATAAGTTTGAAGCCATAATCTTAAGTTGTTGAAAAGATATTTGAGTCGAATTTTAATTTTTACGAGCTTTGATTAATTTTTTTTCAGGTTTTTATTTTTTATAAAAAAAAAAACTGTCAATTTGATTTTTTGAGTTTTTTCTTTCGTTGCACAAAATTGTTTTGGAGATGAAATCATTTTTTATTTGTAAAATTATCGAGGTGACAATTTTTTTTAGTTTTTTCCATTTATAAAAAAAAAACCGTTAATTGGATTTTTTTGAAAAAATATATTTGTTTGGAATCACGTTACAATATATAATATAAAATTTAATTCAACTCACTAGTGTCATTGGTTCGTAAGATATTTAGGGTTAACTAAAATGTTCACATTTTCAAAAAACTGTTATGGTGACAAAAAAAAACACCCACGCAATTTTCTTGAGAGCCCTTTCCGCATCTTTCTGCCTTTTCATTTGTATATAATACAATTTATTTGAAGTCGATATCTCTTCTGGTTCTAGAGCTGTGGACGACGATAAAACGTCGCGACCGTACACGTACGCACAAACATCTTTCTAAAAAATCTTTTATTTTGACTCTAGGGTCCTTGAAACGTCGAGAAATGTCAAAATTTTCAATTTGACAAATCGGACCTATTACAATAACTTTCTATTGGAAAATAAACAAACATTGTTTAAGCCAATTCCTTGACAAAGTTAAAAAATCATTTTAAAACTCGACCAGTTACTAGGTTTGTTCGGTTTATTTTTAAAATTTGGGTTTAAAAATATTAAAAACTCTGACATTTTTTCACTTTCTATAAATTTCCTAGAAGTCAGTGTAAATTTATTATTGAATTTTATGGATTTAGCTCTCAATTTAATAAAACAAGGTTCTTACGAATGACAAAAATACTTAAATAGCGCCCCGAAGGATTTTTTGACATACATTTTTGACGTTTAATCGAGTAATGATGAGAAATTAGTGTTTCTCATTCATTTCAGATTATTAAATAAATTGTAGATTTATGTACATTAACTTCCATTTTTGATTACCTGTGGATCAATGTAGTTAAGAAGTATTTCTTGTATTTTTAGAATTAAATGCAACAATAAAACCTGATCATTGAATCGTTCGAATATCCTTGACCCTCAAAATTAAGGGTCTAATAAATGGTAGTTTTATCTCAAACTGAGATCTAAATCAGAGTTCTAACACTCCAGAACATGATGAAGAAATAACTTAGAACTCAGCCGAGTTTTTAAGACTAAAAATTTGTCAAGAAATTGGCATTCTCGGTCCCAGTGCTTTTGTATCTTCAACACTCGATTTTATTTAAATTGTAGAATCCTGTGAGAAAGTTAAAATGAAACGAGATGTGTTGGCTTTAACTTTCAAGTCAGAACTGATTTGTATTTATTTTTGAAACACTATTTATACAATAAAGTTTGTTTATACTCGATAAACAAGTTTGATTATTTAAACAAAATTCAATATCAAATATGTTTGAATACTGAGTTTTTCTTAAACTAAGTTATAATATATAAATTATTATTTTAATTTTGATTGCCACAGTACTCGCCCTCTAGTGACAACGATATCTATCTGGTATATGGACACGTCTACCATAATTTGTGGTTTGAGTTGTCATTTGAGGTGGATTGGAGCACAAATTTGGAGTGGTATTTCTTTCTTGTGTTTGTTCTTCTTCTTCGTTTAAAAGAAACGCTGGTTTGAGACGATCGATAGAGATATTTTTATTTCAAGTGTGAAATATTTGCTCGTCTTCGATTTAACAAGGTATGGACCATCATACGGTTGCTGGAGTGGTTTTCTTTCTTAGGAAGGAAAACATGACTTGAATTTTAAAGGTTTTTGGCTATGAATGTTTTGTTAGAGCCATGGCGCTCAGGTAGGATTGGTTGAAGATTTTGCATCGTTTCTCGGATTTTATTCAAGAAATCATGGCTGGAGGTAGCATCAGCTGATGTGAATAAATCGCCTGGAAGTCTTAATGAGGTACCATAGACAAGTTCAGCTAAGTTTGCTTTGTAGTCTTCTTGTAAAGATGATCTTAGGCCAAGCAGAACGATAGGGAGTTTGGCTACGCAATCTTGTGTTTCTTGGCATTTGATAGCTGTCTTCAAAGTTCGGTGGAATCGCTCTATCATGCCATTTGCCTGTGGATGATAAGGCGATGACCGGTGTCTCTTAATACCCAGAAGTTTTGCAAGTTCGTTGAAAAGAGAAGATTCAAATTGCCTTCTTTGGTCCGTCACAATATCTTTGGGGATTCCGAACCTTGAAATCCATCCAGAAAGAAAAGCTGTCGCAACTGTTTCGGCGGTGATGTCTGTGAGTTGAATGACTTCAGGCCATCTGGTGAAACGATCGATGCAGGTGAGAGCATCCATCTGAATATGGCAAAGGTCCAGATGAACATTTTGAAATCTTCCTTCAGGTAGCACGAACTCGGCGGTTGGAGATTGCATGTGCTGTTGGATTTTGCTCTTTTGGCAGCTGATACATGTTTGCGACCATTTACGACAATCTTTCCTAAGGTTTGGCCAAATGTAACGTTCTTTGAGCATCTGCGTAGTTTTCTGAACTCCTGAATGTGACAAGTTGTGAATCGCATCGAAAACTTGGGGCCGCAGATTCAATGGGACATATGGACGTGCCTTGCCTGTCGAAATATCGCAAAAGATTTGGTGCTTTGTGTTAGGCAGAGTGATTTGTTTCAGTTGTAAGGATGTTGTTGCACTGAGGAGTTGTCTGAGTTCTTCATCTGTTTGTTGTTCACTTGCCAAATCGTCGGAGTCGATGGGAGATGGCGAGGAAATGACATTTAATCTTGATAGAGCATCAGCCACAACGTTATCTTTGCCTTTGACATGCCTAATGTCTGTAGTAAACTGTCCGATGTAGCTCAAATGTCTGAGTTGACGTGGGCTTGATTTCTCAGGTTTTTGTTGAAAAGCGAAAATAAGCGGTTTGTGGTCTGTGTACAGCACAAACTGTCTTCCTTCAATCATGTGTTGAAAATGCTTGATTGCCATATAAGCACTCAAAAGCTCACGGTCATAGGCACTGTATTTGGTTTGTAAAATCTTATTGACCCAAGGGTATGCATGGAGAGGAGCTTGGATCTGTGCAGCTTTGGGAATAAAACGTCTATAGAAGTTAAGCATGCCCAAAAATCTTCGTAGCTCTTGCACTGTTGACGGCTTTTTGTAGGAAAATCAAATATGTTTGAATACTGAGTTTTTCTTAAAATAAGTTATAATATATAAATTATTATTTTAATTTTGATTGTCACAAAATGTTTGTATCAGAATCTTTTAGATTTGAAGAGATTTGAGATTTTACGATTGTTTTCTAAATTATGTTTTTTCCTGCCTGTTTCTTATTAACTAAATGTCTTTTTAGAAATTGCAATTTCAAAAATATAATGATAATAACAATTCCAATTCCAATAACAAGTACCTAGATATTGATTTTTTTGCCGCGACCTTTCCCAAAAACATGTTTCCTATTATGTCTTAAAAATTTAATTGGGTTATGAAATGCATCTTCATTTACATTTTGCACTTATTTTTAAAAAGCTCCTGCATTCAAAAAGTGTTTGCTTTAAATTCAGAAACTTTTCACATTTAAAGTTTAAAAAGCATTATAAATGTTATGCATCGATAAAAAGTTTTCATGCATACAAATTACAAAAAGAAATAAAATTAATTCTTTTATATAAAGGGTGACTACATTTAAAGGGCTTTTCGGTTGATTCGGAAAAAAAACACAAATTATTTAGAAAATGACTACAATTTCAATATATTTTGATAATAAAGGTATATTTTAAATTCGTATGAAACAAAATAAAAATATCATCTTAATGGCCGCAACCTAAGCAGTATACCTCCACTGTTGTTCTTATAAGTCCTTTAGATCCGGTTTGCTCAAATTTTGGCAGGATTTTTCCAATTTTACGTACATGTGGACGATTAAATTGACCAAACAAGTTACAAAGTCTAGAATGTATTTATGCATTTTGATTTAAACGCCTATTTTCATAATAAGCCTGAATATCTTTCACGCGTTGCTCGATTTCGTATCTTTCCAAGGTTCAAATTGGGCTAGTCTGAAAATTAGAAATGTCAAATGAAATGCAGACAAAACTTGAAGTTAAAGTGTGGTCCACATTCAACACCAGCCCTTGAAATCTAACCACCTTTTATTTCACTCATTTTGTTCCCTATACATTTTTAACAAAAACAGTACTGCATGACAATTTTTTAATATTTTAAAAAAAAAAAAGTTTTCATGAATTGTTTTTAAATGGAACAAATCTGTATTTTACATGATTTTTTGTAATTTATTTTTACATAACTTTAACAATTTGTGCACCCAAAATTTTCCAAAAAGACCTCAACTTTGAACATCTGACTGTCTTATTGTTTTATGTTGAGCTTTTGTAAAAATACATAAATATTTCAAAATGTATTGTTAAAGTTTTTATAATATCATCTTATCATGAAAAACTCGTGAAGGTAATTTATTTTTATGATTTTTAAGTGATTGACATACGCCATCTATTAACAAAACAATTCTAAGAAAATTCTAAATACCTATTTATCATTTATCTTTTAAAATCAAAATTAATTTTATTATTAAAATAAAACCAACAACGCAATTGGCATCTTTCTTATCGTATGGTGACATTTTCTCTTCCTTTTATATCAATAACGGTACCTACCAATTTCATTAATCTCGTTTTTATATTGATTGATCTTCAAGGCTTATATTTTCGTCTTACCTATCAGTTATCACAAATTTTATATAAAGATATACACAGAACGTCGTCGTCGTGCAAAATGCTTATCAAAATCTCTTAATTGCTTTGACACATCTTTTGTGGGATTTTTTGTTGAATTTTTGTAAAAGAAAAATAATAAATAATCACACCTCATCAGATCAATTGCCGCTGTCGCTGTCGTCGTTATAGAGTTGCGGTACTGAGCGATGACAATAGCAGCGGCGGCAGTGGCAGCGGCAGAGAGACACTTTCAAACATCAAGACTTGGCACAGATGATTGATAATTTTGTATTTTTTTTCATTTTTTTTTTCCAAACGCGCTATCGTCTTCAAAGAACTTTTCAAAGTCCAGTTTACTTAAATATTTATTTTCCACCATCACCCGGCCTGGCCCTGCCCTCATTGTAGGTTACTTTTTCTGTTCAAAGCTTATAGGTACATAGACTTATTTCAATAAGTTTTTAGATAAATTTCTGTTTTGAACCTTTATTTTTCGTTTGAAATCACAAGAGCGAGCTACATACATACTACATATATTTCTCTGATAACGACATCCAGTCATCAATTAAAATGATTTAACGACTTCTTTTGCGCATATAAAACACATTTTTGATTTAAAGCCTTTTAAACTCGTTATACTTAGAATGTTATGATGATGGGTGGCTTTTGGAATGTTTTTTTATATATATAAGTAGGTATACGATATAGAAAAACATCTATGTATATTTTCAACATTATGTACATAAATATCTATTGATTGGGGGATGTTATTGAATGAGTTCATTCTTTGCAATTGTTGTCAAAGTGGATATCCATAGATATAGGAACGTTATATTATTGGTATTTCGATACTTATAAGTCTTGTTGAGCTCGTATCTTATCAACAATGCTTTTGTTTCCAAATCCTGTACTTGTATACGTGATACATTATACATTTTTCTTTAAGAAGAAATATTTAGTTAGATATAGATACGTTTGATACTTTAGCTTAAACTTTATTAAGAAGAGTTTTTTTTTGTCGGAAACACTTTATAATATGTTCCAACTGTTAGCTCGATGACAAGATTGGATTATGTCTAAAGCTGACACTTAGTTTCACATACATAAGTAGAGCCTATTAAAAGTATAAAACTTTTATTTGAATCGACAAAAGTACCCAACCCACCAAAACTCAAAACATTTCATTGTAATAGCTTTTGGCGGGAAAAACTAAAATCTTACTCAATGTTAATGGAGCATTCACTTTGAATTGAATCCCATTTTACAAGAAATTGAAAATTCGATTCCCGAACATTATTGAAATTCCAAGCGGTTTTTTCCCTACATAATGTAAACTTGGAATTTAATTTGCTTAAGTGTCTCAAAAGAATTAAATGGATATTTTGAGCAACAAGGCCTTGAAGTCTTGTATGAAACGACTAGATACAATTTTATGTGACAGTGGCTGAGTTCAATCTCAGACAGATAGGGTACCCGGATACCTTTTTGTTAGTGTTTTACGTGTAAGATGTCAAAAAAGGAATCCAAAGGTATCCAAGAATTTCTGGGGTATGTAGGTATCTGAAAGAACAGCTGATTCAACACATGGTTGAATTGCAAGAAACTTGAAAACTGTTTTCAGCTTTTTGTATTTGTTGGTAAATAAAAAGATACAAAATGTTAGTTGAAGTTGTATTTGAGGATATTCTGTACATAATAGACGGTGGAGATGCTATTTGCCTCACAAATTTAAAAAGTAATTATGATCTATTTTTTTAAACTTCAAAATTGATTGATAACCATCATCCGACAAATCAGTTGAATTATCCATTACATGTTTTATCTTACAACAATTTTGACTTTTTTTTGTGAACAGCTGAAAGTTAATTTTATTTTTTGACAGCTATCTCAATACAGCTATCCAACTCGTTCGACAAGGTATCTAAAAATCCACCTATCCAAGATAACCTATCCAACACGAGATTGAACGCAGCCAATATTGCCGGAAACGTATTTGTCATCAATTGACTTAACATTGTCATTGTCTCACATTTGACATTTATGACAATTTTTTGGCTGACTAGTGTCATTTTTGAAAGTTAAAGAATCTAACAATTCGCAACCGTATTGACAAAGCAGGAAAATTAAATATAAACAAAATTTACTATTCATTCTCCCTTATGGCGTTTTTCCTTTTTAGTTCAGAGCAGAGCTCGAACTGTCAAAAAAATAATTTTGTTTCTTTTTGAGCTCTGATCGTGCTTCAAATTCGTGTTTCTGAACATGTTCAGAGCGCGCTCTGTGAGCTCAGAATAAAATAACTGAGTAAACGGAGTAAAATGCTGAACACAATCAATTTTATATCTGAAAGCCGGCAAATTAAAAAAATCAACGTCAAAACAATAAAAATGGCGGAAGAGTCTGGTCGCTCTAGCGCAGAAGGTATAAGGTTATTTAGAAAAACTAATTGCGTATAGGATTTTTATGAATCAAATTTATTTCAGGCATCAAATGAACCAACGCTATGACTGTTTTTCTTAAATTAATTCAATTAAAGAAAATTTTGAACGTTATCATATTTTTTTTCTATATCGGTAGATTCAGTACCAGGTCTATAATTATGTTTTTATGCATGGCAAGAAGTTCCTGGCACAACATATGAAAGACAATCGGAATTCTTTAAAATTGTTGTTTGAAGTCTTGTCGTAGAATCTCGGCACCACTTCTTCGGCAAAGTTCGCATTTTTATAATTCGCCTTGAATTAATTTTCGCAGTATTCATCTTCATCATCAAAAAACAAACTAAATTCTTCCCTTAAAATATTTGCTTTATCCATTTTAGTTGAACAATAAACTAGTCCTACTTTTCTTGATTAACAAAAATTTTACGTTTGACATTTGACATTTCAAATCATGACAGTTTAGTGCTCAAGTTCTTTCATAATTAAATTAGAGAGCTCTGCTCAGAACTCTACTCTACTCTTTAAGCTCAGACTCTGCTCAGTGCTCAGCTCTGAACTAAAAAAGAAAAAAGCCATTAGACATCAAAATAACTCTGCATTTCTGTTCCTCCCTTTTTGAATCTGCAATAGAAAATTCTTGAGAAATCGAATAATACAAGATTTATTCTCAGATTTCTACAGCAAATGTTTGAAATTTGTATGAGAAATCTATTTTATTTTTATGAGAACACAGACATTTCTGATATCTTACAAATGTAAACTGTCCACATTTTTAGCGAACTGACAATGGCTGAAAGTGACGTTTCCGTCAATAGTATATCGCAAACTTATAAACATCATACTAAACTTGTAGATTTGTGACGTTTTTTTTTATTTAAAGATTTGACATCCTCTAGTTAAAAAAAATACGTTTCAATTTAAGGGGACAGTTAATAGTTTATTTTTGTTTCTGCGTTAAAAAAAAATAAATTTGACATTGACACACTTCAATTAACCACATTGTCTATTTTTAACTTCTTTGTAAACGACCTTCATATAAATATCACTAGCTAGTTGATAAAAAATTCCATTTAAGACCACACTTGATTAGACTTTCTTTATCAAACTTTATACCACAGGCCCAATTAGCAATTAGAACAAAATATTGAGCTCGAACTGCTAAGCTTTTTATAGGTTTTTATGCAAGTGTTCATGTCTTCATGTTTTATACAATACCTAAACCTAAATAAACAATGAATACTACAGTGGCAAACAAGGTAGACATTAGAAACATTATTTCCTATTTTAACTTTATTTATTGGTTTTGAAAACTCTGCTGTACTTTTGAAACTGTTATCTTTTAAAGCTGTAACTTTTTAATATTTGACAAGTAAAAACTGCGTCAGTACTGAAATTTTACAACTACAAAAATGGCGCTACGTACACCACATACGCGACGTAACAATCGCAATTCTGTAAGAAAAGTTTCCTAACCATGTTATTTCTCGAAGGGTTGACCACTAAGATCTTGTGATTTAAACGCGTGAAAGATAAAATCTATGCGAAATATTCCATAACCTTTTCAAGACTTTAAAGATGCAAATCTAGATGCTGTGAAAATGAAATGATGCTCCAATTGTCTCAACTGATAGTTCACCTTTTTGCAATGAAATAGAAATCAATTGATTTTATTTTTTAATTAATCTCTATTTTTAATATCTAAGAAAACCTCTTATCAAACTTTTCTACAACAGACCCAAAAAGCTAAAAGAGAACAAAATATTGACCTCGAACTGCCAAGCTAGGTTCTTATGCAGGTGTACACTGTACATGCCTTTGTATTGTACACAATATACCTAAACTACATAAACTAGAAATCAGCTTTCACTTTTGAAGCTTTCATCTTTTAAAGCTGATTTCAAACCCTCAATTCTTTTCCTTTAAGTCCACGTACAAAATAAAATCTATTCCAATACCTCAAAACATATTAAAGACTCTATTTTTAACTTTATTTTCATATCTTCCGGTAATAAAGACAATATAACCTTAGTTTTTCTTAATCCATAGATTCTTTGTCGGAAATGGATATTTTTTTTTCAAATTGCACCCACTTATTTGATTTACCTAATAACTTCATAAAAAAAGATAATAACACCAAGGTTTAATACCTCCAGAACCATATTTAGCACTAAATGTACCTCACCCAAAAAATATTGCGCATTGCAAAGATGATCATTATTATGACACTTTAACTTCGTAATTCTCGTTTTGTCTTACCTCATCAAAAAACATTACCGACAAAAACAAAACCGAATCTTTATGAAAATATCAACTAATTTAACGAAATATTTGCGCAAATATCGATAAATATCAGATACGTTTTTCTCCTCAAAATCTTCTTCCTCCCATCATCAATATATAGATATATCAATGTAGGTAAAGGTACACAGTATCCCATCTATCTCGAAAGATAATGATAGGTATATTCGTATGATATGTGGAACACCTTTTCAAAAGACTTAACCATAACCACTCTATCTCGGGTTTTTTCTGTTTGAAAAGAACAAATTTTTATCAGTTGATCATCAACGTCTACATGACAAACATCTATTTCCTTATCTCATTTGTGTGCTTATTGTTGATGGTGCTATGTATCAATCGAGAGGCGATCCTACAAATTGTTTCCTGAACTCATTTAATGTGATGAACTTATATGTTCTTATATTTATTTATTCAGAAATTGGACGCATGAACCTTAACTATACGCGTTGGTTGTCGCGGTTGTTTCGTTGTCGCGTCGCGCGGACAAAACTTACGAAGATATCCCCGTATGTCAATATCAAACAGACCAAATGAAACAAGAATTCCAACTTCAAAGAGCATCATCGACACATCCGCTGTCTTTCTTCGTTTCGTAAGGAAGATGACGCGATGACTTCGAAAACGACTCCGACGACGACACATATCAAATCAGCAGGTATCCGTATCTCTTGTAGTTTGCAAACAAATAGTCGATAATGAATAAATGGTACTCATCATCTATACAGATGAAGACGAGCGACACTCCGAGAAATGTTGTTCGAGGTTATCTTATCAAATTGTCAATGAGAGATAGTCTCGTTTATTTGTTTTTCGCAGACTCTTTTTCCAGAAAGGGTATTCCATTTTACTTACAAGATATAGAAACCGAATGTCAAGACATCATCATTTACTCATTAGTGCAACTACGAGTATTTAGTAAATGTATTTAAGAATTCGTTAAGAATCTAATGATAGATATAGGTAGCCTAGACGGTTGGTCAGAATTGGGACGTATAGTCTGCTCCTGATTCGAATAATTTGTGAGTCTATTTGTCTACAGACAATTGACTTCATATTCAGTTTTTCATTGATATCATATCATCCACCCTCATGAAATCCACCTTGATGAAATTGATAAATATCAAATTTTAAATGCCTATTAATAAAAGTTTTCATGATAAAAAATGTTCAAAGCTGTTGTGATAAAAACAAAATGAATAACTAACATTAAAAGTGAGAGAAATCTTGTTAAGTATACCCATACAATTTGAGCCTGTAATAAATAAATGGCCATAATCTGACGTTATAAAGAATTGCTTCGATATTTTGCTTCGCTACAAATAGGTTGCTATTAACCCTTCCTAAATTTATAACTTTGTATATTTTTGGATCTTATTCATATTCATATTCATATATTTATTCGCATACATTTATACAATAAGATTCAATATCTTCTAAGGTAGTATAAACTTAATTATTTAATTTACATGATGTGTTGTAAGTTACAACAACAAAACATAAAGCTAACAAAATTAATTAAAACAAAGAAAATTATAATTATTAAAGAAAAGTTACAATAATACTTAATTATTTGGAAATAAAATTAATTTTAATGACTTAAATTGAGTAGGGAAATAATGAGAGAGAAAAAGGATATAAGTTATAGAAAGGAAAAAACAAAAGAAGAAAAAGAAAAAAGAAAATCATCACTATGTTAATGTCTCCAAGTTCTCCTTGAGTTTAATCCCGAACAACTCAGTACTGCATATCGTCCTTATTAATCGGGGAAGAGAATTCCACAGACGTATCGCATTTATAAAAAACTGGCGCTCAGATATTAAGATCGCGTAACGTATAGGCCGAATATTTAAAGTTCTACGAGAATGCGAATGACATATCTTATTATGAAGGTAAGGTGGTTGATGAGTTTGCAAAACACTGTGTAGCAGTGTTAACGTTCTAAGCTTATAAAGATATTCAAGAGTAACGCCATATATTTATTTGGAAAATTGGGAAACGTGATCGTACTTTCTTAAACCAAAGATATACCTAGCAATGCTGTTATATGCAACATTAAGCTTATGCTTGTGCTCATAATCACAATTATTGAAAATTTCACAGCCGAAGAGCATAAAGGAAATCAGAAGTGTTTTAGCTAATATGATTCTTGTTTTTAAGGGTGTTATTTTATGATTAGTCCACAGCATACGAAGGCCTCCGTAAACCCTACCAATTGTTAGTCGAATATGGTGATTCCAAGAAAGTGTTTTTGTAAACGTAATTGCTAAGTTTCTTGCTGAATCGGCAAATTCAATTTGATTATTATTTAAGTATATTTTGGGGAAGTCATATGTGTCGATTAACTTTCTTGAAATCACCAAGCATTTAGACTTAAGTGGGTTTATGCAAAGTCCATTTTCCTGAGACCAATTATGAACCAGGGATAATTCCTCATTAACCTCAACTGCTGCATTTTCAAACAAACCCAGGGGTAAGCTTTTCCGTATCTGAACATCATCAGCGTACATATCCACTTGACTGTTTTGCAAGCATGCAGGCAAGTCATTTATATACATGGAAAATAATAGTGGGCCAAGTATTGAACCTGTGGGACTCCTCTGTCCAACATGAGAAGTTCAGACACGCTGCCTTTTGCCACAACTGCCTGAGATCTTCAATCCATGGAAGGAAAAGAGAAGTTAAACTTATTTATTAGCTTACAACAAAGGACATTATGGTTAACCGTGTCAAATGCCTTAGAAAAGTCTAAAAGAACGAGAAAAACAACATTATCAGAGTCAACAGTTTGCCTTATGTTTTCATCAACATTTATAAGAGCCGTTGTACGCTGTGCTTGGGACGAAAACCAGACTGATTTACACATAGCAAATGTTTGTTGTTTAGATATTTTCGTATTTGGGAGTTCATAATCCTTTCCATCACCTTAGAGAGAAATGATAGAATGGCAATAGGTCTAAAATCATTCTGGTTTTTTGAATTGGGTATAATTTTAGTTTGTTTCCAACCAGTTGGAAAAATTCTCGACATAAGGATTGTGTTGAAAAGATGCGTTATATATCTAAGAATATATGGCAGTATAGCTTTAACGAAAACAGGATAAATTTCATCAAGTCCAACTGAATTTGATTTGATTTGTATGCAGCTCTCTAAGACGTCAGCATCATCAACTGGTGAAAAACTGAAACACGGGAAAGAAAACAGACTCTGCTCAATAGATACACTCGCTGTTTCATCAACGACTTCTGGGCATGGAAGAGAGATGAATTTCCTATTGAGATGAATTTCCTTCACACAAATAACCTCAACCTTTGAATTTTCAAATAGGTATTTAAATTCATCAAATTTTGGTAAAATACTTTGGGCAAATATGCAATCCAATACGCTGACTACATAAAACATTAACCATTGTTCGCATTGATCAACTTTGGCTTATAACATCTGTAGGTTCTCTGCATTGCAGTTCACTGGAATCAACCATTCTCAAAAGTTAAGAAAAGGAGGTTCCAAATTAACTTCTTTTCATAAAGGATGCATACACCACTAAAATCATTCGGAAAGTAAAACAATTTGCAGGAAGAAGGATGTTATCACTTTCCAACTCGATTCGTAGTTTACTATTTCGGGAATTTCTTCATTACTTGTATGGTCAGTCTATTCACTTTTCGCGATTTTTAAAATGCGGTACCTCAAGAACTTAAACTTTATTAAGTGAATATTCCCCACAAGCTTATAAAATGTTGCAAACTTGTTTACGAAGTTAGAAGGGTTTCGAAGATCAGCTGAGTTTGTTCCGGTATAGAGAGGAAGATGTGCGTAAGAACTTGATTTGGCACTACCGTTTCCTTTTTTAAGCACGTTTTTAATTAATATTTCACATTTTGATCATCTCACGACCCCAATTTGATAACCATACAAATAAAAAAAAATACATTTGTTTCTTTCTTTTGCACTCTTAAAAGGAGTTACATATCCTGAAACAATTTCTCAAAGACAATAAGTGGATCATTCGAAACGGTTGAAATAAATTGCAAGGTAATAGTTTTGTTTTTGAACATTGTTCGTCACACGAAGTTTTCAAATGTATTATGTCGCTTAATAACAAACACTCAAGTACTTCCGGTGGTACAACCAATCATCTTTTAAAACAGATTGCTTTTTTTATTATTTTATGTTCAAATGGTAGACATGTGCATTCAAGAGGACACAAGCGTGCGTCCACAAGTTTTTCTCAAAACCCGCCTCTGTCTATATCAACTCCTACTCTCACCTCTCCGCGGTGAACATCGGGTGCCTAGTACCTCAACTGGAGATTTGGGCTCCAACCCCAGTGGAAAGTTGTTGGGGGCAGCAAACGAGAGAGGGGGGGATATATATGTACGTGGAATGTTAGGTCCCTTAACAGCAGCCGAACAATTAGCGGAAGCCCTACACTGCTGCAAGGCAGATATTACAGCCATCCAAGAAATGCGATGGGATGGACCGGGCAAACGCAAACTAAAAGACTGCGATATCTACTACGGCGACTGCTACCGAGAACAAAGACAGCGTCTATTTAAGTGTGGATTTGTTGTTGGAACTAGGCTCAGGCAAAAAGTCTTGAGTTTCAACAGTGTGAGCGAGCGCATCACGACAATTCGCATCAAAGCTAAATTCGCCAACATAAGCCTAATATGCGCGCATGCCCCAACAGAGGAGCAAGATGAAGACACCAACGACATATTCTTCGAGCTCTTGGACAAGACATATGAGCAGTGCCCTGAGAAGAGAAGACTTCTTTGGTGGCATAATCGGGAGACACAGCCTGCACGACTATACACCTCCGACAACGGATTCAGGCTGGTCGATTTCGCTGCGGGGCGGGACGTTCTGGTAGCTAGTACGCAGTTCACGCATCTTGATATCCACAAGGGGACATGAAAATCTCCTGATCAATCAACGTCAACGAGATTGACCACATAGCAATCGACGCACGACACTTCTCCAGTATCCAGGATATCCGAACATTCGGAGAGGCCAACATTGACTCGGACCACTACCTCGTTGTAGCCAAGATACGGCTACGGATATCCCGATCCAAGCCAAAACAAGGAAGTACTGTGAGAAGATTCGACGTTAGACGGCTATAATCGCAAGAGACTGCCATGTCCTTTTCCAATCGAGTCTCTAATAACCTCTTAAGGAGTCCTTTGCTGCCTGCATTAAGCATTGAAAACCAGTGGCAACATTGCCTTGCAGCCATCAGAGATGCCGCCTCTGATGTGCTAGGTTTCACACGGCCACCACAGCCAAACCCCTGGTTTGACGACGAATGCCGGCAAGCGCACGCAGCGAAACAAGAGGCATACAGAACGGGGCTGCACAAAAGGACTAGAGCTGCTCACGAGCTCTACGAGCAGAAGAGGAGAGAGGAATACCGGCTTCTTAGACGGAAAAAAAGAGAGCATGAGAAGCGCGGGACCGAGAAGATAGAGGGATGTCACAACAGGAATGAGGTTCGTAAATTTTACCAAAAGGTAAAAAAAAAAACTCCCAAGGCTACCAGCCACGAACCGAAGCCTGTAAAAACGATCAGGGGAACATCGTAGTAGAACCACAGTCAAATTATATAACGGCGATGATGAACCGAATTCCGCTGTAAGGGAGATAGAACCACTAAACCTAGGCGACGCAGATTAACGATTCCGCCTACCCGACCTTGAATAAGTGAAGATAGCTATATCTAAACTTAAGTCAAACAAGGCTGCTGGAGCTGACGGCATCGATGCCGAACTATTCAAAGCAGCAGGCGATGACTTGGTACGGAGCATGCACCAACTCATCTGCAAAATATGGTCGGAAGAAAGCATGCCCGATGAGTGTAATCTCAGCATAGTGTGCCCGATACATAAGAAAGGAGACCCTCTAAACTGCGCCAACTACAGAGGCATCAGTCTCCTTAACATTGCGTATAAGATCCTCTCTGCCGTATTATGTGAACGTCTGAAGCCATTCGTCAACAACCTGGTTGGTCCTTATCAGTGTGGTTTCAGACCAGGAAAGTCCACTATCGCCCAAATATTCACACTACGGCAGATCTTGGAAAAAACCCAGGAACTTCAAATCGATACCCACCACCTCTTTATCGATTTTAAGGCCGCGTATGACAGCATCTATAGGGAAGAGCTCTACCGAGCAATGTCTAGTTTTGGCATCCTTGTCAAACTTATCCGTTTGTGCAGAATGACGATGGAGAATGCACGCTGCTCTATCAAGGTCGGGAAAGATCTTAACGATGCATTTGATGCCAAAAAAGATTTTAGACAAGGCGATGCACTGTCATGCTACTTCTTCAACATCGTTCTGGAAAGAATTGTGCAAAACTCAAGTGTCAACACTAGAGGCACAATCTTCCAAAGGTCCATCCAATTACTCGGATATGCAGATAATATTGACATAATTGGAAGATCAAAGCGGAATGTCAGTGGAGCGTTTTTGAGCATTGCGACGGAAGCTAAGAAGGTGGGTTTAGTGGTCAATGAGGGCAAGACCAAGTATATGCTGTCATCAAAAAAGGACACTGAACGACGACGTCTTGGACAAAACGTCACCATGGACAGCTATAACTTTGAGGTAGTTAAGGACTTTGTCTACCTAGGCTAGCTAGGTCATCAACGCTCCAGCCCGGAAGGTCTTCGAATCCAATCCCGAGGGACGGCACAGTAGAGGAAGACCGCGACTCAGGTGGCGCACCCAGGTGAGAGAGGACCTCAACCAACTTGGCGTGCGAAACTGGAGACAGCTAGCTAGGGATCGAGCTGGCTGGAGACGCATGTTGGTTGAAGCCCAGGTCCGCCCCGGACTGTAGCGCCACCTTAAGTAAGTAAGTAAGTACCTCAGGGTAGTCATTTTGGGCCTCTATCCGTTTCAACTTATTCGTCAATGACATTCGACCTTGTTTATAGTTTGCAAATTTTCTATTGTTCGCAAAGGATTTGAAATTATATTTTTCAGTATCTCCAATTGACGACTGTCTTAAGTTCCAAAAAGTTATAGATGAGTTTTCTCAGTGGTCGAAGAGATTGCTCATTAGTTCTTTCTATAAAGGACATTCTAAATGCATACAAATCTCCGGAATCACTAGCTCATATTCCTTTTTATGTTGCTGAGCGGAATCTAAGAAACAGAAAAGTTCTCTTTTTGATTTCTTATGACAGGACCATATCTCATTGTTTCTCACTTTTTAATTTAATTGACTATGAAGTTGGCGTTTAAATAAGTATTGAAATATGTTTAGAATGTTGTTTTTTTGAATAAATACATTTAAAAAAAATTACAAAGGTTTTTCATGGACCTAGTTAATGCCATCATTCTATAGTTACATCACTTCAAAAATTGTAACTATTCGCTCATAAATTATCGTCTTAATAATACAACTATAGATACCTACCTATCTATCCTATCATAATTGATAATTAACAATAAAAGAAAACAAAACAAAGAAAAGTTCAATAACCATCACCATCATCATCATACCCGTATAGATATTGCATCTGTTATTGCCAGCAATAGGTAATATTTTACGAAATCAAATTTTATAATTGCAATCTAACACGACGCATAAATCTTTCAAGCGTTTGAAAGCTTCGCAAAGATACAATCGACTCGACTAAGACGACGACGACAACGGACGGTGGACGGTGGACGCGCCGCCATCGTGCTGCGCGTAGTATATCCACTGAGTAAGCAAGCACAACAAATTAAAAATAGGTATGTAAGTATCTATATAATGTATCTTTGTTTTTTCGTCTTTCAAATGAATCTATAAACCTACCTACATAACTCATGGAAAAACAACAAAAGAAATCAACAACAACAACCACAACAAAAAACGCAAACAAACCAAAATAAAAACAATAAGAAAAGAGTAAACGTCTTAAAATTGACCTTGTGGTAATTATTATACTAAGCATAGGAACAAGGCGCACTTGTTGTAGGTAAAAATAAAAATTAACTATAGCTAGACATTCATATATACAATACCCATTAAAGTGCAGTCTAATGAAAGTGAAAACTATATTTTTCCCTCCTATAGTATTCGTATATATATTTAGATACATATTAGCATGGCGTGCCAAGATTTTAGTTTCCATGTACCTACATTTAGTATATGACTTAGTAAAAAGACGAAGACGAATGTACATACATTTATGTGCCTACATAAATATTTATGTTTAGATTCCTTTGGTAAGTATGACAATGGTGGAGTTTTAAAATTCTTAAATGTGATTGTTGTTATGAAAGAAGTCTGCAAGGGAGAATTTTAACAAATTAGTTAGATACTTTCGCTTGAATTAGACAAAAAAAAGATAATTTCTTTGGTCAGATTCCTTTAAGACGTTTTGATATAAAACTGATGGATCTCTATAAGCAGGGCTGTGGTTTAAGATAAGTACCAACTAAGAGTGGAGTCTCCTTTATTTTCATAGAATTCAATTCAGTATTAACTTCACTAGTTCATTAGTAGTAATTCAATTCCTATATCCAGTTAAACCGTTTTCCAATAAATGGATTAAATATCTCGCAATTTGAGTTTCTGTCACTTTTGAAGTTGTCATCTTTTGATATTGAAAACCCTGGCATTACTAATTATGGGTATCGAAAATTTCAGCTAAAAAGCATTGAAATTTACAAAAATTTGAAATTTTATAAACGCGAAGACCCACCCTCGTCGTAAAGCCTGGCTGCGATTTTTCTAATATTGTTTTTCATTGTTAATAGCACCTTTTTCTTTACATTTTTATTGGACATCGCTGAAGTACCATAATTCCCAACTCATTTGGTTCAATTTTACTTCAAAACTGGATTCTAATAGGTACCAAAAACCTCACATAAAGCGAAAGAAATAACTACACTTATTTGGCTAACCATCCCCCAAATTAGTAAATGTAAATGTTAACATGAACTTATAGGGATGATAAATTATTATAACCTCAAGGTTACCAAGTCATAGTGGCATAGAGTAAAATCAAAGGGCAGACGAACTGATGTCCATTTAAAAAGAGTCATCCCTGCCAACTGAATTGCTTCTGGAATTATAAAGGGCAATCAATTTGTACTCAAAATAGTGATAAAGGGTGTCCCGCAAGATTTGAATTTGCCGCCATTTGTGCAGTGAAGTGTTGGCAACCCTGAAAAAAAAGCAATTTGACAGCTAACAGTATAGGGTTATTAAAAATGGAGCGTAACACGATAGAACAACGTTTCAAAAATAGTGATAGCTTGGCGGCTGCAGTTCGAAAATTTCATACAAAATATGGTCGGAATAGTGTTTTAACTTCGTCAACTGTGAAGAGATTAATTGAAAAATTCATGGAGACTGGATCCGTTGGAGACGCCAAACACACTGGTCGTCCAAATACAAGCCGTTCAAATGTGAATGTCGAAGCAGTGCGTGAGAGTGTTGCTGACAATCCAGGAACCTCAATTCGACGTCGTCGTGGACATGAATTGCAAATTTCAAGAAACTCTCTACAGCCTATATTCACCAAATATCTGTGTCTTCATGCTTACAAAATTCAATTAACACAACAATTGAAGCCTATTTTTTTTGAAAATGATGCTGGTCAAGCAGTGACTGTTACTGGTGCTCGATATCGCGACATGATTACACAGTTCATTCTGCCAAAATTGGATGATATTGATGTATCCAATATGTGGTTTCAACAAGACGGTGCCACATGTCATACAGCCCGTGAAACAATTCAATTATTGCATGAGACATTTCCAGGTCCTGTACTCTCTCGTTTCGGTGATCAAAATTCGCCTCCTAGATCGTGTGATTTAACACCATTAGACTTCTTTTCATGGGGTTATTTGAAATCACAAGTCTATGTCAACAAGCCCACAACCACCCGTGCATTAAAGGAGGAGATTCAACGCTCCATCAACGAAATTCAGCCACATTTATGCAGAATGGTCATGGAAAATTTCAACAAAAGAGTGCGCATGTGCATGCAAAGCCATTGGCCATGGAGGCCATTTGTCAGATGTGTTATTCCATACATAACCCTATCCTATGTACTTTACAAGTCAATAAAAATATAACTATCAAAAGACTAAAAACTACGTTTTCTATTTAATTCAAATCCTGCGTTAATTTTGGGACACCCTATAATGATTGAAAAGAATGGGTAAGATAATTTGTATTTTATATTGAAAAATTACACGTGTGATTTTCAATCTGGCAATACTTTTTTCTGAGTTGGTCTTTTTGACAGATGTCACTTGATTTATGCTAAATTCTTGACCAGAACATTAAATTATATGCGTTTTATTTCTTCTTGAAAACTACAAGTCTAAAAAATCAAAAAATAATTTAAAATAATTTTGTAACTTTCCCCTAATTTTTGGCAAATTTAAAATGTTCTAAAACTTCTCATGTCAAAGAACGTACAGGGCGTTTTAAGAACGAGGAAACTTAAATTAAACACTACTAAAACAACAAATAAATACTATTTTATACTACAACACCAGCCCTGTAAGATGTTAAAATGCAGGCATAAACATTTTGATATAAACATAAACAAAATAATAATTTACAATGAAATGGATGAACAGCACGAAAGTGTTCCCACATTAATTTATACGAGAAGTACTTCGTCATTTTGTCTTTACGATCGTTTAACATTTATGCTTCCATTTGAGTTTGAAAGTGTCAGACACAAGCATCTAATTCAAAAATGTATCACGGCATTCTGTTAAAGGTTTAATTAGTGTTATTAGAATTAATTATATTTACATTGTTTAGAGTACACTTACCTATATACAGGTATGAAGATACTTTCTTGTTATAAAAATTACATAAGAAATAATCAGAAAGATTGGAATTGTATGCTCTTATATTGCCAACTGACTAACAACAGCTGATTTCCGTCATTCCTGGCCCTTGATAAAATCTACACTTGTTTTTGTACAGCCTATGAAGATGACAATTGTAAGTGTTTATTTAATTTTATGTTAAAAGGTGATACAAAACAAAATTTTTACATAAATTTGTTCTAAGAAAATCTATTACAAAAATTGGAAAAGCTGACATGAAGCCATTTGCGTTTTTTTCCAAACCCCTGATTGGGATTTCTATTTATCTCAATTATAATCACTATCACATCAAGAGTACCTCAAGGAAGGCACTTGGCACCACTACTTTTAATCTTAAATAAATACCTTTGGTTTATTTATTTCAAATCAAAAGGGCCAGGAGAGATGTTTACAAATTTATAAGAAATGTTTTAAATAAAATATTGATAAAGTTTATACAGATCTAAGTATAGATTAATTGGTTTCCAGTAAGAGGCTCAAAACTACAATTTGTATCATTCAAATATTGTATACCCTTAAATAAACTACACACCCAATATCATTACTTTTTTATATCCGCAGAGATGAATGGTGATTTCTTTATTTTAAGAACAAAATCATCGCAAGCTTACGATTTTCAGTGTAATTTGAATGAAATTCACATGAAGTTCAAGTTCAATGCCAGTTGAAAGATAAAGAAATAGCTTTACAGTTGTTAAATGTTTAAAATAAATATACTGAATCATACACAATGCGTTGGAATTAAAGTCAAGTTACTGCACAATAGGAGAAAATCATGGACCCATGTTGTGTGTGCGGTGCGTCATCTGTCATATTATGTTCATTGTTTAAGAATTATCTTTTAAGATTCTGTAATTTAAATCTAAACAATTGTTTTATAAACATTAAAAGAGTGTAAGAATCTTGAAAATAATACATACAAACAAATGTCAGTTGACGTTTCTTGACACAAGATTTGACATATTGTATCAATCAGTGTTGTCAGTTCTGTTCGTTTTTGTGTATCACTTATTGAGAAGCCATTTATAACTTCTTACATTTTTAATAATGTCACTTTGACGTTTTGTCTTTTTCGAAAGAAAATGAAATAAATAAAAATATTAATTTTTTCAACGAAAAACATATAAAATTTCTTGCAGCTTTGTGCCAACTAGTATACATTTTATTTGTTTTAAATTGAAATAAGTAAAGGGTGATTTTTTTGAGGTTAGGATTTTCATGCATTAGTATTTGACAGATCACGCTGGATTTCAGACATGGTGTCAAAGAGAAAGATGCTCAGTATGCTTTGACATTTCATTATGAATAGACTTACTAACGAGCAACGCTTGCAAATCATTGAATTTTATTACCAAAATCAGTGTTCGGTTCGAAATGTGTTTCGCGCTTTACGTCCGATTTATGGTCTACATAATCGACCAAGTGAGTAAACAATTAATGCGATTGTGACCAAGTTTCGCACTCAGTTTACTTCATTGGACATTAAACCAGCCACACGAATGCGTACAGAAGAGAATATTGCGTCTGTTTCTGAGAGTGTTGCTGAAGACCGTGAAATGTCGATTCGTCGCCGTTCGCAGCATTTGGGTTTGTGTTATTCGACCACATGGAAGATTTTACGCAAAGATCTTGGTTTAAAACCGTATAAAATACAGCTCGTGCAAGAACTGAAGCCGAACGATCTGCCACAACGTCGAATTTTCAGTAAATGGGCCCTAGAAAAGTTGGCAGAAAATCCGCTTTTTTATCGACAAATTTTGTTCAGCGATGAGGCTCATTTCTGGTTGAATGGCTACGTAAATAAGCAAAATTGCTGCATTTGGAGTGAAGAGCAACCAGAAGCCGTTCAAGAACTGCCCAAGCATTCCGAAAAATGCACTGTTTGGTGTGGTTTGTACGCTGGTGGAATCATTGGACCGTATTTTTTCAAAGATGCTGTTGGACGCAACGTTACGGTGAATGGCGATCGCTATCGTTCAAAGCTAACAAACTTTTTGTTGCCAAAAATGGAAGAACTGAACTTGGATGACATGTGGTTTCAACAAGATGGCGCTACATGCCACACAGCTCGCGATTCTATGGCCATTTTGAGGGAAAACTTCGGAGAACAATTCATCTCAAGGAATGGACCGGTAAGTTGGCCACCAAGATCATGCGATTTGATGCCTTAAGACTATTTTTTGTGGGGCTACGTCAAGTCTAAAGTCTACACAAATAAGCCAGCAACTATTCCAGCTTTGGAAGACAACATTTCCGAAGAAATTCGGGCTATTCCGGCCGAAATGCTCGAAAAAGTTACCCAAAATTGGACTTTCCGAATGGACCACCTAAGACGCAGCCGCGGTCAACATTTAAATGAAATTATTTTCAAAAAGTAAATGTCATGGACCAATCTAACGTTTCAAATAAAGAATCGATGAGATTTTGCAAATTTTATGCGTTTTTTTTTTAAAAAAAGTTCTCAAGCTCTTAAAAAATCACCGTTTACATACATATGTATATTCAAACACATCTGATCAGTGACTATTTAGGAAAACAAACAAACCCATGTACATAAATCTGAGCTTTAAAATAAACACTTTAAACTAAATTCTGTTTATAATTTCAATTTGGTCATTTACTAGCGAGTCAAATGGCTATGGAAGATTCAATTTTAAAATTGTAATTTGACTTTATTCTTTATTGAGTCGAAAGAACTCACTTGTAAATTGGGTCGGAGTGGCTAGGAGCCAAATGACTTGCTCGCGTATGTGGCAATGGGTGAGTTCAAAAATGCAACTAGTTGCACAAGCTATGCCGACAAAATTCATTTAATGCATTTATGAATGAAAAAACTACTGCAAGAATGCGGCAGATATACAATATCAAAAATTAGTTTATAAATGTAATCAAAGCAGCCGCCTATATAAAAGTATGACAGAAAGAATTAAATTTTTTCTTTGAGTTTTGGGTTCTAGTGTATTAACCAAATCCTTTCAAAATGTTCAATAAAAATGTTTTATTAGAACTTATTTTAAATGTTTTCAATCGAACAAATTCATTTATTCATTACTTCATTTCTATGAAGTGTAAATATTAAATTTCAACTTATTATTAACCAATCAATTTATTTTTGCCAAAAATTTAATAATTATTTATAGTGACTGCCATTAATATTCGGTTTTTGTTAATTTTTTTTTACTTCGACTTGGTGTTTAAAAATAAAATATATACAACTATTTCTTGCTTGTGAAAAAAGAATTTATTATTTCTTATTAAATGGTATAATTTTTGGTAACCAAACTAAAAGCTAAACAAAGAAAAAAATAGAAAAGGAACAAAACTTTAAAATAAACATAGTTCATTAGTATTCGGCTTTTTCTAAAAACACAAATGCATAGTTAAGAAATTAATTTTTTAAGAAATGATTTAATATTTTGTCGGATAACCTTGATTGGATATGACTCCTTGAAGTCTTTGAGGCATGTTTTTTTATAATTTTGGAAAGATATTCAACACTAATCTTGTTCCATTCTTCTTGGAGTCGAATTTTAAGTTCACTTATTGAAGTAACGGGTTTTTCACGAACACTTCGATCCAATTCATCCCACAAATTTTCAATTAGGTTTAAGTATGGGGATTGCGCAGGCCTTTGGATAACTTTTGGACAGTTATAGAGTAGCCACTCTCTAAAAACAGGAGCCTTATGTTTCGGATCGTTGTCCTGGTAAAACTTAAAACTGCGCAAAACACCCATTCTCTCAGAACTTTGTCTCAAATTTTCTCTCAAAATTCTCAAATATTGTTCTTTATTCATAATGCCGTCGATGAAAACAAGATTCCCCATGCCTTTGATGGTACGACGAATGGTTGATGCAGATATTTGCTTTTTGCATTCAATTCTGACTTCTTCAACTATTTTTGGGGCACTTAAACGAGGATTAGCGTAAGCCGTTCTTCTTTCGCCGTAAGTTTTTTTGTTTGGCCCAACTGCTTCTTTGGCTCGATTCTTCCTTCTTTTTTCTTGTAAGTTTCACTTTTTTCGTGTTGAATAATCACAAGTTTTCTTGTTTCAAGACTCGAATTTTGACCTTTACGACCCATGTTTTATTTATTGAATAATTCTATAATGTTTGACTTCTAATTACTTTACAAATGTACGCAGAAAACCTACAGCCTAGTTTGGTTTAATTTTACATTAAAAAAAAAAAACAAACCGTTAGTCTTAAGAAATGTCAAAACAAGCAGAAGAAGAAAAAACCGAATATT
Source organism: Eupeodes corollae (assembly GCF_945859685.1). NCBI lineage: Eukaryota > Metazoa > Arthropoda > Insecta > Diptera > Syrphidae > Eupeodes > Eupeodes corollae. The sequence goes on from NC_079148.1 coordinate 42,779,275, forward strand.
AATGGAGCGTTTACATTCAGCCTTTATGCGTTTACATCTAATAATCTTAGCGGAGGATGGTCAATGGCGGATAAATTTTGATCAGTTGTAAAGAATATAATCATTCATAAATAAAATAAACAAATACAAAGATTTATAATAATGTTTATAATAGGAAAATATGAAAAAAGAAATTGCATGATAAAAACCGAATATTAATGACACTCACTGTAATTATTTTACCTACACTTCTTTTTCTGATATTTTCCTGCAGAGCGGCATCAGAAATAAAATGACTGCAGGTTTGATCGCATTTCAGCTGTCAAACTGTTTTTTTTTAAGAGAGTTACCGACAGTAGTAATGCAGTGTATTTACATTTTTGAACGCTAATTTTGCATATATCGATGAACTAACCCTATCTTAAGATTTAAGTTTTTAAAATAAATAACCAAATTTAAACGGTAAAACCATAAGTTATGTCACTTTGACATTTTACCAAACTGGGACAAAAAGCCCGGTCAAAACTAAACTGTAGCTTTAGCTTGTGATTCTAGTTTCAACATTGGTGACGTGATAAAAGTAGACTTGCATGTGTCTAAATCTCTCACTATATTAAAACTAAGCTTTACTTTTAACTTATAAGAAGGAATTTCTATTGGATTCAAAGTACAAAGAAAAACTCAATTCGTCTCCTACATCTTCATTTTCACTTCCAATTAACATCTTCTGAGTTCAAAATAGTGGAATTCGCATTTGCAATTCCCATTAGCTAGGTAGCAGTGAAGTTGAGGTTTGAGGGCGGGGATGACGTGTGTGCGTCTTTGTCGTGCGCCCTTATACGTAGGTATAACAACAACAACAAAAAAAAAAAACGAAGTTCTCTTTTGGTTAGCACTTGGCACCATTTGTTGGCAGCAAGTAGCGCACCTTATACCTATACCTATTCCATAACCATATCCCATCGACTTTAACGTCGACATCCGCTGCTGCTTATTTCTTATCTCACCTCACACAGCACAAATTCACCACAAACATGCAAATAAAGAAATAAACAGTAGGAAAGCTACCTACAGAAGTTCAGCTTGCTTCAAATTTCAAGAACCGCAGAATAGCAGATCAATAGGTAGGTACTTTCTTCTTGTTCTTTGTTTTTTGGAGTCTATAGAATACAAAATATATAAAGATACAGTACAGGTAAAGAAACTAGATTCTAATGGTGGTGAATTGTGATTGTAACTTGGGGATTGATTTCTTATGCAGTCTACGAATTGATCTCTCTCTCGCTCTGGCATCTACAAAACATCGTCTTGGTCTTATGTACCAGTTAAGTTACCCTATACATCACACAATATAACACCCAGCCCCAGCCGAGCTGAAGGCCTTTAGACCCAGCAAGCAGCAGCAGTTAAAGAAAAACCAAAAAACGGGAAGGGATACTAAACACATTTCAACCTGAATTTTCTGAGATACAGAATACAGATAAAGATACAGCTACAGATACAGAAAACAAACACAGATACAGATACTCTCAGATAAAACGAACACAAGTGTAATTCTCTGCGTGCACGTCGCACGACGTGTATTGTTGGTGTTGTAATTCATCGGATTCATTGTCGCCATATTCGCCGCATTCGCTTGATCCGTCGTCCGTTGCCGTTCGACTTCGCCGAAAACGTATCGTTCTTGTTGGTTCATTTTACATTCGTCATCGTCATTTCGTTTGGTTATCTCTATCGCCTCGCCCTATATCGGCTCGGTTTAGGTACGGTTGAGCTTGGGATTCAACCAGCGCAACTAGAGCAAGAGCCAGCTCTCAACACAGCATTGAGAAGAGTTCTTCCAGTTTGGTTCATCCGTCACTAGTCTTTCTGATTCTCGTGTGTCGTTCTTGGATTTCTTATAGTCTGTGACGTGTAGGGTTTGAGAATCCAAAAAATATCTACAATCTCATCTTCGTACTTCGTCATAGAGTCATCGCCAATGTGCCTTGCCTCTCTGTCTCTGATAGTACCTTGTGTTGTGCCATGTCAGAGGCTCAGCGTCAGCAGAGCCAGTTTGCCTGTGCCTGTGCCTGTGCCAGTTCCAGTGCCACCCTTGCTGGTTGTTCTTCTTGTGTGTATCTTTTAGTTGTATATTCTCTTCTTATTCATATATGATTATTTTAGAGGGGAAATGTTTTCATTTAAATAGTTGACGTGCGATGGTCTATCACATCAGTTGAATTTCATCTTTCGAACGGTACTGGTGGTACGGTCGATGACGTACGGTTGAAAAGAAAATAAATGTACAAGACACAAATAAAAATACAATAAAACAAAACCCAAGAAAACGGAAACGGAAGCAAAGAAAAAGAGAATCTTATTTTATAACAGTTGTTGGTGCTTGACCGGATGATACTTCTATTTTTTTTTTTTGGATTTTGATTTAAATCAGTTCGTGCGTCGGTACTGTTCGGTTGCAATTTCTTATAAGTGAGAAATATATTTGTACCTCTGTGACTCCATGAAACTTTGCGCGATATGACACGGAAATATAAAAACAATAACAGAAACTTGTGAATATAAATAAATTAAAACATTTTTTAAAAAATACGCCTAAAGGTAATAAAACACAAAAGTTCGAAATTGGATTAAATCTACATACCATTTATCTCAATTCCTTGTCTACATCTTACTTAAACCTACTTAGGTACTTAGCTATCTGTGAATAAAATAAAAGCATAATTTATTGATCATGACTTCAAATACAATCAATTAAATCTTTAATATCTGTTCATAAAGTTTTTAAATGATTTTATTTTGTATGCTGGATATCTTAGTGACATGGATATTAAGTGTTAAGTGGTACTTAAGTAAATTTCTATATTAAGTCTTAACTTAAAATCTTCATCGTGGTGAAATTGTAAAATATTAAAACAATAACAACAATTTTTTAGTGACAATTCAAAATAGTTAACAAATAAAAGTGCTTCCTGAGTGCTAAGAAAAATGAATTCATATCCTGGATATTGCTTGAAAAGACCACGTAATCTTTAAAAACTGATATAAAAGTACCTTACCTACTTATCTATAATTTAAGTACGGAAGTTTCTCATTGGCTTTAAAATTAAATCTTCTTTTTAATGATAAAACTTATCACAATTCATAACTCAATAATAATTTTTAACATACCTATACCAACCTTACCCACCTTCAAATATATATAAGGTATAATAATAAGATTATAAATCGATGATAATATATACATACCGACCTACCTCTGCTATAAATGTACCTAGATACTTATGATGTATATATGTATCTATATTGGGATATGCTTAAATTCTTCTTCAGTTGGTTTTTCTCTTGATAACTCATAAAGCATTAATAAAGAACAATGTTATAATAGGTCAACTTTTCTGCGCATGCAGAGCTGTGGTGAATTCGTGAGAACTAAATAATAAATTATTAAAAATTAGAATTGTGGTGTGTTTTTTTTTTCAACCACATTAACGTTCCAATGATAAATTATTTTATTTTTCTTATGTGTAAATTTATGAGCAATATTTTTATCACATGGAATATAAAGATGTTTAAGTGTCTTAAGCCCTTTTTTCTGATGTAACTTAAGTTCGTTGTTAGATTGAAAATTAGAAATTTACTGTAATTCAACATTACCTACATATATTTTGTTAGCATATAGGTAGAACTTCAAATAATTTGCGAGATTTATCTTCTTTTTTCTTTTAATTGCGGTCCAGATTACATTTTCATATATCTAGCGGTTTGTGTGGTTTTAACAATTTAAATTTAGTTGAAACTTACCACACTTGACATATTTTTTAAAACATTTAACATTGAGGGTAATTCTTGATAACAATGTTTTTTAAATATATGTATCTTTTTTTGTTGATAAAAATGCAAACTAGCGAATTTTAAATTATTAACGAAGAAATTAGAAAATCTAAAAAAATGAACTTTTAAAATAATTAACAAAGACATATACTAAAAAACTGCACTTTGGCGAATTGTCAGACTAAGAGTCTTTAGAAGCTACAATTTATCATAATGGTGCAAATATAGGTAAAAGGTCAATTATTTCAAATAAAAATTGCATTAAAATATTTGTTTGTATTTTATTATAAATAAACAAGTAAGAATGTTATTAAATAAATAATATCAATATAATAGGTACCTACATATGTATGTACATATTGTTTTATCTATTATGACGTTCATCTCAACTAATTAGATTTAAGAATTAATATTTTTAAGTTGATTTTAAGCAAATTGCATAATAATCTATTGCTTTATTATTAACTTAATAAGTAATTTAAAGTGAAACAATTTTAACGACTAGACTGCACGAACTAGATACTTATTCTCTTTGATTTAAACCTGTAAAGCTATAAACAAGTGAAGATGCTGTATAAGTTCCTATTTAAAGCTAATAAACGGTGATTTTTTAAGAGCTTGAGAACTTTTTTTAAAAAAACAACGCATAAAATTTGCAAAATCTCATCGATTCTTTATTTAACACGTTAGATTGGTCCATGACATTTACTTTTTGAAGATAATTTCATTTAAATGTTGACCGCGGCTGCGTCTTAAGGGGTCCATTCGGAAAGTCTAATTTTGGGTAACTTTTTCTAGCATTTCTGCCGGAATAGCCCGAATTTCTTCGGAAATGTTGTCTTCCAAAGCTGGAATAGTTGCTGGCTTATTTGTGTAGACTTTAGACTTGACGTAGCCCCACAAAAAATAGTCTAAAGGCGTCAAATCACATGATCTTGGTGGCCAAATTACAGGTCCATTCCTTGAGATGAATTGTTCTCCGAAGTTTTCCCTCAAAATGGCCATAGAATCGCGAGCTGTGTGGCATGTAGCGCCATCTTGTTGAAACCACATGTCATCCAAGTTCAGTTCTTCCATTTTTGGCAACAAAAAGTTTGTTAGCATTGAACGATAGCGATCGCCATTCACCGTAACGTTGCGTCCAACAGCATCTTTGAAAAAATACGGTCCAATGATTCCACCAGCGTACAAACCACACCAAACAGTGCATTTTTCGGGATGCATGGGCAGTTCTTGGACGGCTTCTGGTTGCTCTTCACTCCAAATGCGGCAATTTTGCTTATTTACGTAGCCATTCAACCAGAAATGAGCCTCATCGCTGAACAAAATTTGTCGATAAAAAAGCGGATTTTCTGCCAACTTTTCTAGGGCCCATTCACTGAAAATTCGACGTTGTGGCAGATCGTTCGGCTTCAGTTTTTGAACGAGCTGTATTTTATACGGTTTTACACCAAGATCTTTGCGTAAAATCTTCCATGTGGTCGAATAAGAATAACACAAACCCAATTGCTGCGAACGGCGACGAATCGACATTTCACGGTCTTCAGCAACACTCTCAGAAACAGACGCAATATTCTCTTCTGTACGCACTGTACGCATTCGTGTGGTTGGTTTAATGTCCAATAACGTAAACTGAGTGCGAAACTTGGTCACAATCGCATTAATTGTTTGCTCACTTGGTCGATTATGTAGACCATAAATCGGACGTAAAGCGCGAAACACATTTCGAACCGAACACTGATTTTGGTAATAAAATTCAATGATTTACAAGCATTTCTCGTTAGTAAGTCTATTCATGATGAAATGTCAAAGCATACTGAGCATCTTTCTCTTTGACACCATGTCTGAAATCCCGCGTGATCTGTCAAATACTAATGCATGAAAATCCTAACCTCAAAAAAATCACCCTTTACCTATAATAGAAAATAAAATATATAAATTAATGTGATGTAGGAAAGCAGGTGTACCTAATTTGGCAACTTAAAAAAAAAGATGCTTGCAAGCATCAAATATGTATAGTTGGTGTTTACACTCAAGTTAATAATGATTTTTTTCGAAAATAAATTATTTAAACGTATTTTTAACTGAATTTGAAAAACTAAATTGTTTTGTGACGAAATTTCCCTACCTTCATCATATCGCCGTTTTTCTGCTTTAACCAAGTATGCTTTTTCAGGAATTATTACAATTTGTAAGCTTTTTTACTTTTATTTATTATTACTTTTATAACTTTTGATCATCAACAAATTGAGACTAAATTAAATTAAAAAAAAATATTTTCGTAAATGAGTGTCATGTGAAAACAGAACGATATGTTTGAAACTTGAAAATCAAACCAATTATAATGATAGGCAAAAGGATACAATTCACAATATTTTTGTTGCATTTAAACATAACTTGTTACCTATTTGAACCCTTCTTAACGGATTACCTAAATACATACGTACTCTTAAAGGTATAAACAATCTTTGAAATTCCGACGGGAAATTGAAAACGTTATTTTAGGTATTTATTCCCAACTGCAAAGTCTTATATGTTTAATTTGAACTAAAATTTTGTAAATACAAAGCTGCAGAGCAATTAGAAAAATATGCTAATAATAAAAAGAAAAACTATTTAAAAAAAAATTAATAATTTCTTAACAAAAGTAATGTTAAGAAAATGAATAAAAAAAAATTATAAAAACACTGGTTAACACAATTATGTAAGTGGGATTCAAATTATTTCTTTTATTCTTGTTTTCTTAGTTCGCATTCGATTTTAAAATCAATTACCCCATGTTTTTGAGATAACCGATTTAAAATTCGAAAAAAATATGTCACCTTTTATTGAGTTTATGTAAATTCTTGAGGTTAATTTTTGTTTTCAATAAAATTCTTGCTGATTTTTCAAATCCACAATCCCTATCAATATTCCGTTTAAATATTTTGAATATCTTATTTACTTTTTAAAAAATCCTCGTTAGACTTTACCTTTTAACCGAAGAAAGCAAAACGGTACAAAAAAAGTAATTTGTTGTTCTTATAACGAATTTGTCATGAAGGTTCTTATTATGAGTCAAACATTCGACTGAAAGCAAACATTTTTGAAATAACAAATTTAACGAATCCCACAATTCAAAGATCATTTCAAAAGCTTTTTTTAAAAAGAAATGTTGCTCTAGCTGAATTTCGAAGATCACCAATAAAATTTGGCTTTAAATCGAATGCTCCATCAATTTTTTTTTGTAATAAGGACGCTTAATTCAAGTTTTTTTAAATATGTAAATATTAAAAAATATGTAAAAAATAAAAACAATGTTGAAAATGGTTATTTTCAGATTTAAAATCAGAGCTCAAATTTGGAATCAGCACCAAACATTGTCTCTATAAATAAGTTTTAAAACATGGTAGCATAACATTTAAGGCTTTTTAAAACTTTATAGAGTAATAAATGAAGATTCATATGTTATTTCTTTTAACTGAAAATTAATAATGACATTGGGGAGGTTCAGGCGACATAAGGGACTTGAAATTAAGGCAAGTTTCTAGTATCTGATTGGCCAGCTGTCAAAAATTTGCATTCCAATTAAGTCAACTTCATTGGAAAGTTGACTGGAAAGTTAGTCAAGAAAAATCTCCCCTTCTATCAAGTATCAAATCAAAGTCTACTTCTGTCAAAAAGACAGTTAATTATGTCTTTTTCTTCAACTGAAAGCCGAACTTTGTTGGGCTATGATTAATTTATTTTCTGCACAGCTTTATTAAATGTTTTGTGTAAAAAGGTTCCTTGTCAATTTTTGAAAAGAAATGTTTCTTTACAGTACAAAATACAAATCGTGATAATGTCGAAATAATGTTTTTGTTAGTATTTGAACTATGAACTTAAAGTAGAGGTTTGGGAAGTAAAGGTCTGAATTTGAAACTTATGACACTTGGGAAACTAAATAGTTGCCTTGGTCAAAATTCACGTTCAAAGGATGAAGTTGAGTGCAAATGAAATCCCTTGTGTTGTCTGAACCTGCCCATTTTGAATAAAAGTGAAGAAAAAACAAATGAACATTATAATTAGTATTCGAACTAAGCTTATGCTAAATGAAAAATTTCACATTTCTTAAGAAGTTATAGCCTGGCGAATATCAATTTTTAAACACTTAATTATGTAGACTATTAAGTTTCTTTGCAAATCTTAAAGCATGATTGATGACTTCAATCATATTTTTTAACTTATTATTTAATAAAAACAAAACAGCAAAACTAAAGCACAAGCTTGTTTTATAATCTCAAATTTATCAATTAAATCTTTAACCCAATATGAATCTAATCTAAGGTAAAAAAATTGCATTATTTAATGTAATGACATTTAAAACAAACAAAATAAAAATGTTGATATTATTGATCGAATAACACGCGCATATTAATTTTAGCATTATAAAAATGTACTCATTGTGTTGTTAATAAAACTCATACAGTAACAAACAAGACAATTTTTTGAACTATTACAAAGGTTAATCAGCTTCAAATACAATGCGAAAAATTAACACTTTAAACAAAAATCAAAAACAATTTCCAGAAGAAGAAAACACAAAATAAATTATAAATTCAAATGTAGACACATACATCTAACTGTCTAGGTAGAAAACAAACAATAATAAACAACCTTTAATTCAGATTTAATTGATCGAAAGAAATCAATTTTCAACTTTTGCACTTGCACTTTAATACATATTTTTCTTATTGATGCCAAGTAAGGTTTCGTTGCCAAAACTGCAATTTTCTGTTAAAATAAAAATAGGATATTCTAAAAGTCTTAGTACCCGTGGCATGATGGTCCCTGCATATACCACCTAAAGTTTTTTTCACGGGTACTGACTACTGCCTCTTGCAATTAATTGACAAATTCTCCAAGAGTGCTTTCTCAAATTCGCCGTTCGGATTCGGCTTAAAACTGTAGGTCCCTTCCATCCCTGACAACAGTACTCGCACACAGGAATGGTTGAGAGTTGTCAAGTTCTCAAACGGACTGTTGCGCCACCCAATTTATTTTTATTTATTTATTTTTGTATTCTTAAAGTCACTGACTACTTTGAAATATTCATTTCTTGAGAGCTTAATTTATTTTCTTATTTCCTAAAAGAACTGAACCCAAAACAAAATATTTATATTAATTTATTTATGTACATATGTGAAAATTTAATTTAATGTTTTTATTTTCAGACTTAAACCTGTGTACAAAATGTTGAAAACATCGATAAAGAAGGAAATAACTGATATGTCGTTGCTAAAGATGGAACGCCGTCAATCAACAACATCAGATTCATCTGTTGAACCCATGGACTTGGGTCGATCGAATTCGAAATTATCCACAGATATGACCGATCACAGCAGCACAACATTACCAACAACAAAAACAACACAAATTAAAGATGCCATTTTATCAGATGCCAATACAAAGTATCGCTATGAATCCGATGCTGACGAATCAGCCGATGATAGAGATAGAGATCACCAAAGAAGATCACACAGTCAACATCACTATCATCATCGTCGGCGTGGCAATACGGTTCGCGACAAACGCACCGTCCTACTGGAATGCACCGACAGTCCACATTCTCTGCGAAAGAAATTTCGATTCAGCAGTAATAACCATAATAATAACACAACCATGCCCGATGCTGTGATCAATTTAAAAACAAAGACATCGAATAATGATACTTCAATCAAATCAACTACAGCACCAACAAATCTAACAGCAACAACAAACAACGAATCGGGATTTGTAGATGCTAGCATAAGTCATGTTTTAAATACATCAGGCTCATCGGCGACCTCATCCACATCATCGTCGTCGCCTACTTCATCGTCATCGGCTTCGCCATCGGCAAGTAGTAATGTTGCGTCGGCCATATCCAGCCCAGAGTCGGGCATGGGTGAACGTGATGATATGAAGTACCTTTGCCCAATTTGTGAAGTAGTCTCGGCGACACCGCATGAATTCACCAATCACATTCGATGTCATAATTATTCATCTGGGGACACCGAAAATTTCACTTGCCGCATATGTTCCAAGGTTAGTACATATTTTTTTTTTATTTTTTTTTTTCTTAGGTACCTCTTACCTATTTAGTACCTAACCTAATGGTTAGGTGTGGCTAAGAAAGTGACACAAATATTTGAAGACTTTATGATTCGCCCAAAGTTTACGAATATCGATTTTGTCAAATTATGACTTATTTATTGCTTATCGCTATAGCAGCAAATTTGAAGATTTTGAATTTAACGATAATTCAACTTTTAACGGTTCCGTTTGCACTTTGATAATTCAAATACAGATTTAAATTAAGTTTAATTTATTGTAATAAACATACAATTTGTAAACTAACTGTTATGTAAATTAATATAATATTAATATATTGCATATTATTTTTATCATTTTACCAAACAAAAACTACCTTCACATGTTTTGTAAAATAAGTATACAACTTTCTTATTCTCATTTTATAGGTTTTATCATCTGCCTCCTCATTGGATCGGCACGTTTTGGTGCACACTGGTGAGCGGCCCTTTAACTGCAAATATTGCCAATTAACATTCACTACAAATGGTAATATGCACCGTCACATGCGAACCCACAAGCAACACCAGCAGCATTATCATCGTAATTCAAATGGTACAAAAGGTGCAAATGGTAGTAGCTCAAACCTATTACCAGTTCTACCACTTACTGAGCCATCGCCAGCAACTCAAACATCAACTGCTGTAAGTGTTTTGCCTCCAAAAACTACGACGACGACGACAAGCGTAGGCAACAATGGTGAAGTTTGTAACAGCAATGGTGACACAATTGCGGGTGGTGGAGATGGAGATGGTTGTGGTGGCGAAAGCTATGACAGTGATGGTGGTTGCTCAACAGATTCATCAAGTGGCATCAGCCAAAGTTCCAATAACAACAATAACAGCAATACAAACAACAACAATATAAGCAATTTTAAACGCAAGAGCACCGACAGCTTAGATGATTTGGCCATTATGAAACGACGGGTGAAGACCACGATAAACAACAATAATATTATCGATAGCATTCACGCCATCCCGGAGCAAAGTGGAATTGAATTGCCAGGCGTCAACGATGATAAGAAACAACAACAGCAACATCAACAGCAAAAGCTTTTTTGCCCGGTGTGTAATCGTGACGATTTCGGAGGAATGCTTGCCCTGGGAGATCATATGGACTCCGATCATTCGGACATTCCAGCCAAATGTCGTCACTGTGATGTAGTTTTCAAAACCCACAGGCAGCTAAATCTCCATCCATGCACTAGCAAACATAAGATCACACAGGGTTTCAAAGACCTGACGTTTGTTGACTTCTCTAGCGAAAAATTCCCGCTTATTGCAAAGTCTCTGTGCGAGCAGAGTATCCGCGCACCAGTTGGGGCTCAAAAGTTCGAGTGTTCGAAGTGTTATCGAGCATTTCCATGTGCCAGTGCTGTTGAAATTCATGAGAAAGACTGTTCAACATCAGCTTTGAATCTATATGTAGAGAATCTACCCCAGCGAAAGCAAAGAGCTTACAGTGAAAGCTCAGCAAACGCGGACGATGATGACAATCGTCGTGAGGAGTTTTTTAATCGCCTTTACTTGACAAACAAATCCACAGCACAAAGTATGACAAGTTTGTCGGTATCATCACCATCCCTGTCTGATGTTAAGTCGTCCGAACTTGAAAAGACACCTGTGAAGAATGCCCAATTAGAACAATTCCAAGATACCAAAGAACTTGCTGACATCCAATCGATCCTCAATATAACTTCATCGTCGTCGACGAGTAATTTTCTTCGTAACTTTGAAAATTCTGTAAATGCGCCCATCAGTAATTATGGTGCTGAAAATGGCGAAGAAGAGGCTCAAGATGCTTTCACTTCAGAGTTTAGAAAAATGAAACTGCGTGGAGAATTTCCATGCAAGCTCTGCACAGCTGTGTTTCCTAATCTGCGAGCACTCAAAGGCCATAACAGAATACATCTTAGTGCCGCTGGTCCAGGGCCTTACCGTTGCAATATGTGCACATATTCAATCCATGATAAAGCAGCTCTCGTCCGACACATGCGCACCCACAACGGTGATCGGCCTTACGAGTGTGCCATTTGTAATTATGCATTCACAACAAAGGCCAATTGTGAAAGGCATTTACGAAACCGTCACGCAAAGACCACACGTGACGAGGTTAAGCGTGCCATTATTTACCATCCATCAGAAGACTCAAACTGTGACGATGCCATGAAGAAGTTGCACATGTTTTCTTCACCCGAATTCGATCAAGACGATATGGAACAACATCATCCGCCCAAAGATCGCTCAACTCCGGTTTCTCATCTGAAGGAAATGCTCCAAGCTGAATCTAAGCCAATGAAAATTCAAGTCAAGAGTCTTGAAAAACTGATTGATAAACCATCGTTCAACCAACCTAATGAACTCGAAAAGGAGCCAATAATTCCCGAACAAGAGAAAGAGATCAGCAGGCCAATTGACCTTAGCATGGATGCATTGGACTTAAGCAAAAAATCTGTAAAAACTGAAAAACTCGAAGAGAAAAGAGCTCAAACTCCTCCACCACAAGCGTTACGTTTAAATACCGCCCGTATTTTAACTGATGAGCCAAACATCGACATGCGATTATTGGAAAAAAATCAGCAGCTTTTGCTAGCCCAGCAAAGACTTTTGAATGAAGCCATGCCAAAAATGGATCCCGCACACTATTTTCAACTGTCGCAACTCTACAACAACTTGGTGTTCCAGCCACTCAATCCATTTTTACTACAGAATTCCTTTCTCTCGAACAACATCAGTGATTTGAATAAATTTGCTCCCATCGTGAATCCCCTTTATAGTGGAACACCTGTAGAGAGCCCGATTGCACGCAGTGAAAAACAAAACCAAACAAGTTCACTTCCGAAGTCAATTAAAGACGAAGGTCATGTATCGGTTAAGCAAGTTAACTCTCAAACTCAATCACCAGTGCCCGCTCAAAGCCAGCCATTGCCACGGAACCCAACACCGTCTTTATCGCAAATGCCAGCTTTGCCAAGAAGCCATCAACATCTCATGAGTGGGACTCACCCATCGGGAATGCTGCCATCATCTTTGCCCAGTTCAGGACCTGTTAAGATGGTCATCAAAAACGGAGTTCTTATGCCGAAACAAAAACAACGACGCTACCGCACTGAACGGCCGTTTGCCTGTGAACATTGCTCTGCACGGTTCACTTTGCGCTCCAACATGGAACGTCATATTAAGCAACAGCATCCCCAATATTGGGCTCAACGACAACGTAGTGGCCATCACATAATGCGTGGTCGTGCCAATAGTTCGTCATTACACTCCCACTTGCAATCAGCTCACTCCCCCTTGGAAGCACAACACCCAATTGGCCCTAGTGGCATGATGACAAATCCTTTGAGTGCCATTTCGGATCAAGTTAAATACGCTATACTTGCTCAACAGTTGAAAGCCCGCAAGGAGACTGATATTCTGCAACAAGCTCTGTCACAAGGATCCAGCAGTGTGCTCACACAGAACCCTGGATCTGGTATAAGCAGTATTCGCCAATCGCTCAGTGCATCATCGAATACAAACAATGGCAGCACTGAAGATGACGATCCCAAACTAGTTATTGACGAGGACGAAGACGAGCCAGAGGAAGAAGAAGACGATGACGAAGAAGAAGATTGTGAAGACCGAAAGCCGGATAACTTAACAAAATTTAATGATTTTCCAGAGCAAACAACAAATGAGGCTGCAAAGAAAGTTGCGGAATCTATCCTTGAGCAAGCAATGAAAGCTGGAAGTACTAAGATTTCGTACAACAACGACGAAGATCATGACCGAACAGTTAGTAAGGATTTCGGTCTCAAGTTATCGAAGAATATGATTGCTCAAGCCGAATCAGTAGGCAAATTTCTGAAAGAAGTCGCAAGCTCTCCATTTAAAGATGAGTCAAACGATTTGGCTTCAGTGTCTAGGTTAGTTGACAATGCAACCAACTCAATGTCATTTAACACCTATTTTCGACCCAGTGACGTAGTCAATCAAATGGAACAAAGTGATGAGGAAGGCCTTGTCGCATCAGGCAGTGCATCGGAGAGCAATAACTCTGGTCCAGAAGACATGGTCAGTTCCCAAGAGCCGAAGAAAAAATCAGCATACAGCTCAGCACCTAATCGTGTCTCCTGCCCCTATTGTCAGCGAATGTTCCCTTGGTCAAGTTCGTTACGAAGACACATTCTCACTCATACCGGCCAAAAACCATTTAAATGCTCACATTGCCCACTTCTCTTCACAACCAAAAGCAATTGCGACCGCCATCTGTTGCGCAAGCATGGAAACGTCGAATCCGCTGTCTCATTGTATGTTCCCATTGAGGATGTCAATGAACCTTTACCAATACCCAAATCTGTCGAGGAAATCGAACTGCAAAAGCAACAGCTTCTCCTGCAACAGAAACAACAAAAACGGTTAGAAGAGCTTAAAGAAATGGAAAGAATCCAACCAGCTCCAGTTCAAAAGCCAGTAGAAGAGAATTCCGAGCAGATACCAACTCCCAATACGAATTCGAATGCGAATTCAAACTCTACAAATGTCGTTCCTAAACTTGAACCAATTTCTTCCTGTCCAATGATTTCGTCTTCAGAGTTGCCATTCAAGTGTCATCTGTGTGACAGTTCATTTGCGGAAAGATTCCAATGCCTTGATCACATTAAAATTCATCACGCTCAAGAATTTTCACTTCTTCTGTCAAAGGGCGCCATAGACAATGATGCCGATGTTAACAGCCAAGTTCAGTCCACCGAAGATGATGAAAAACGCGACGAAAGTCGCGGCAAGTACCCAGACTACACCAATCGTAAAGTAATATGTGCTTTCTGTATGCGCCGCTTCTGGTCTACCGAGGACTTGCGTCGCCATATGAGAACACATTCTGGTGAAAGACCATTTCAATGCGATATATGCCTCCGTAAATTCACCCTGAAGCACAGCATGTTGCGACACATGAAGAAACATAGCGGTGGCAGCCATTCCAGCAACGGAGCCGCCAACGCCGGCAACAGTGGATCTGATGCCTCCGATGATGAACAACCGCCATCAAGTGTTATGCTTGCCAATGCCCTACGCTCTCACAAAATCCAAGAGCTTTTCTCAAAAGTCAACAGTGAATGGCGCAATAATCGTATCTCGGGCGAGCACAAAGAGAATATCGAAGAGCACAACAACCAATCTGATCTTATTGGAAATTTGCTAGGAATCAGCGATCAAGGCATTCTCAACAAACTACTATCGTCAGCTGATGAAGCGGCCAAATTTCTTGGTGTCGAAAAGTAAAGTTCTAGTGACGAGAAGTCCTGAATTCTCATGTATCTCTTATATTTTTGGTTTAAATATTCAAATCATGTTTATACTTAAAAAAGATTCAAGATTTTTACTGATTTCGATAGCTGAAAAGCCTGATGTCTTTATTGGCTTGATCTAAAACAAGTTAAAATTAATAGTTAAGCATTTACTGCTAACCATTCAGAGGCCTTTAAACCGTGAGAGCTGATATGCTCTTATTTTTCGTATCGAAATTTCTTGTTCAGTCTTAAATCGAATTCGAATTCCCTCTCTAGTCAATTGCTTATAGAAACACAATAAGTACCAAAATACAATGTATAAATCTAGAAGTATGTACTTTAACTTCGGCTTTTAATGCCAAATATCTTTACTAGTTTTAAGTTGTATATTAATTACTTAAACTTCAGACTCATAAAAATAACAGAAAAAAGTTGGTCAAAGAGTTTAAAAAGTAACTATATTAAGCTATACCAAAGCAAATCAAAGACCCTGACAACAAGAGACATGCATACTTATATAAACTTATATACATACCCTACTTGGTTTTTGTAGTTTAAGATATAAGATAATTAAGGGCTTAGCATAAGTTATCCTTTTGGAAAGTATATTTATTTAGAAACAAATATAAAAACATAAATCTTTGTAAAACACTGGTGTAACCAAACCTATTTCGTATTCGATATTCTGAAACGTTAAACTAAATCAAAATTAGGTCAACAATCTCTTAGATATTGTTGGGTAGAAAATAATATTAAAAAACAAACAAATATTTCAAAAAAAAAAAAACTATGTGAATTTCTAGTAGGCTCTTAAATATCATTGCGATTTAATAATAAGATAAGAATGAAACTTTAATGAGACTTTTATTGACAAAAATGTATGCCTTCTGCTCGTGCATTATCTATCTATGCTTAGACTTACTAACGGCTTTCGATTTAAAACATTAATTCAAAAGCCGTCACCACCAACTTGTGGCTTGTTGTAGACTTATTATAATTATATATTAATATAATTTTCTTTCAATATTTGCTGACTTAATAAACTTAAAAATGTATTATAATAATTACAAATTTAGGTATCATATAATATATTTATTATAATTTAAACAAACTAGTGTTTTTTTTTTCTTTTTAAATATTATTATTTGAAATATGCTTTTGCTTTTTATTACATTTAAAAAAAATAGTTTTTAATTAGTTTTTATTTCAAAATAATTTTGTTAATTATTGTGATTATGATTTTTGTATTTATCTAAAATTATATTTGAACATTTCTCTTAATTTGTTGTTCTTTATTTGCCAAACAAAAAATTATTTCAAAAGACATATACACAATATTGTAGTTACACAAGTATTTAAAAAAAAAAAACTATTTTATGCATTAAAAATAAAATAAAATTTTAATAGAATGTTAACTATGAACGAAAACAAAAATATTTAATGGCAAATAAATTATAAAACGCATACAGCAATAACCAAAGCATCTTAAGTGTGTAAAACTTACAACATAGTTCAATATGGAAAAAATTATATTATAATATGAGAACAAATAAAATAAATAATAAAAAAGTGACAAAAATACTTGCATTTCAAATCTTTATTTTGAGCTTTTATGGACAAGAGTTTTCTCCGGATAAGATGATTGTTGATAATATGAAATTTTTTAAAATTTTAAAAAATCGCACTAGTATTAGAATACTGTAGTAACTCAAATACTACAGTAGTTACCCTTATTTCATTATTGCATCATCTTCAGTTGCAAACGAAATTCGGAGAGGAAAGGATCGCTTCTTTGTTTTTAAAGTGAATTAATATGAGTTGGAACGTTTTTGCTGAATCAGGTATGTTAAAGTTAGATAATTATTTTGAGTTAAAACGTTTTAACTGATTTAAATGTAAACGGAAAATTGGGATAATTCAAGTTATAACCCTATAGTTGATTCACAAAAATGCGATTTTAAATATTATTTTAACTTACGACGTTCTTGTCGGTTTATTAAGAAATTTTAGACTTAGTTTAGTTCTGTTGACGAACTTTTACTTTACAATTTTTTGTGACACTTTGTAAACATTTAAACAAATACTTAATTGGTAATCATTAAGTTAGAAATCACGCATGGGATAATATTAATGTAAAAATTGTCAAGTCGTCCCATTCCCCGTTTCAAAAGAAATTTTGAGTTACTACGTTCTTGTTGACATAATAGTGTTCATGGTGTTTTGGTCTACTTTTTTTGTAGATTAAGAATGGATCGTGCCCGTTTGCTTGTAGAAATGGCTATGAAAAGCATGGAGAAGGAAAACGCCAAGCCAATCTCCAAAGCTTCACGTTCTCCAATTCTTGAAGAATTAAACAATGCACCAAGTACATCTCCAGTTCTTCAAGAATTAAACAATGAACCAAGTACATCTTGCAGTGTTGGGCAAAAGAAATAAACGGTGATTTTTTAAGAGCTTGAGAACTTAAAAAAAAAAACGCATAAAATTTGCAAAATCTCATCGATTCTTTATTTGAAACGTTAGATTGGTCCATGACATTTACTTTTTGAAGATAATTTCATTTAAATGTTGACCGCGGCTGAGTCTTAGGTGGTCCATTCGGAAAGTCCAATTTTGGGTAACTTTTTCGAGCATTTCGGCCGGAATAGCCCGAATTTCTTCGGAAATGTTGTCTTCCAAAGCTGGAATAGTTGCTGGCTTATTTGTGTAGACTTTAGACTTGACGTAGACCCACAAAAAATAGTCTAAAGGCGTCAAATCGCATGATCTTGGTGGCCAACTTACCGGTCCATTCCTTGAGATGAATTGTTCTCCGAAGTTTTCCCTCAAAATGGCCATAGAATCGCGAGCTGTGTGGCATGTAGCGCCATCTTGTTGAAACTACATGTCAACCAAGTTCAGTTCTTCCATTTTTGGCAACAAAAAGTTTGTTAGCATTGAACGATAGCGATCGCCATTCACCGTAACGTTGCGTCCAACAGCATCTTTGAAAAAATACGGTCCAATGATTCCACCAGCGTACAAACCACACCAAACAGTGCATTTTTCGGGATGCATGGGCAGTTCTTGAACGGCTTCTGGTTGCTCTTCACTCCAAATGCAGCAATTTTGCTTATTTACGTAGCCATTCAACCAGAAATGAGCCTCATCGCTGAACAAAATTTGTCGATAAAAAAGCGGATTTTCTGCCAACTTTTCTAGGGCCCATTCACTGAAAATTCGACGTTGTGGCAGATCGTTCGGCTTCAGTTCTTGCACGAGCTGTATTTTATACGGTTTTACACCAAGATCTTTGCGTAAAATCTTCCATGTGGTCGAATAAGAATAACACAAACCCAATTGCTGCGAACGGCGACGAATCGACATTTCACGGTCTTCAGCAACACTCTCAGAAACAGACGCAATATTCTCTTCTGTACGCACTGTACGCATTCGTGTGGTTGGTTTAATGTCCAATAAAGTAAACTGAGTGCGAAACTTGGTCACAATCGCATTAATTGTTTGCTCACTTGGTCGATTATTTAGACCATAAATCGGACGTAAAGCACGAAACACATTTCGAACGGCCGAACACTGATTTGGGTAATAAAATTCAATGATTTGCAAGCGTTGCTCGTTAGTAAGTCTATTCATGATGAAATGTCAAAGCATATTGAGCATCTTTCTCTTTGACACCATGTCTAAAATCCCGCGTGTCTGTCAAATACTAATGCATGAAAATCCTAACCTCAAAAAAATCACCCTTTATTATATTTCAATTCTGTGAATCCCACTACATCAATAGATGGACCAGCTGTTCAAAGTGTTTCAGAGATGAATATTGTTCCAGAAGTGCAAGTGGAACAAAGAGGCAGAAAGAGGGTAAGACAACCAAATAATTATAAATGTAAAATTGCAAAATCTCTTCGCAATTCTGGCAAAGCGTACCAGTCGAATACTAAAAAACAAGTACCTGCAAAAAAGATGGGTCCGGCGTGTGGCGAAAAATGCAGGTTGAATTGCAAATCAAAGATAGATGAGACATCAAGACAGAGTATTTTTAAAAAAACTATTGGAGCTTGGGACCTTGGGAGACCTGCAGAAACAAAGCGAATTTATTATTCAGCATACAAAAGAAATTAAACCAAAATACAGATACTCATCCACTCAAAATTTTGGACAACTTAATACCGCATTTCATTTCCAGCTAAACCATATAAATGTTAGAGTCTGCAAAACATTTTTTTAAAATACTCTAGCTATTAACGACAGAAACATTGCTACTGCACTAACAAAAAACACAGAGACTGCGGTTTTGTGCAAGAAGATATGAGAGGGAAACATGGAAAGCAACCCGCTATGAAACCAGCAGTCTACGATAGTGTCAAGAGTTTTATCGATAGTATACCACGAATCGAATCACACTATCTCAGAGCACAGACGTCGCGAGAGCTTATTCAGTGTGATAAATCCTTAGCTGACTTATACCGCGACTATAAAGACAATTGTGAAAAAGAGAACCTGGCATATGCTTCTGCGTCATCGTTTAACCGCATTTTTAACAAAGATTTCAATATTTCGTTTTACACACCAAAAAAAGATCAGTGTGATCTTTGCGAAAGTTTTAAAAATGCTGAAGAAGAAGAAAAACAAGAAATTGTTGCAAGTTATGAAAGCCACTTGAAAGAAAAAGAACTGTCCAGAAGAGAAAAAAGAAAAGGACAAATCTGGGACCGATAACACAATTGTTGCAGTTTATGATTTGCAAGCAGTGATGCCAATTCCAAAGGGACAAGTTTCAGTTTTCTATTACAAAAGTAAAATTAATTGTTTTAACTTCACTGAAGGCGATTTACATGCTAAAAACGTCGAATGTTTTTTTTGGGACGAAACGGAGGGAAAACGAGGTGCCATTGAAATTTTAAGTTGCATACTGAATTATATAGAAAGAATTACTCAAGCTAATACTGATGAAGAACTGGACTTTATATTTTACTCTGATAATTGCTGCGGGCTTACGCAACACAAAAAATGAACGTGAAGAGTATAACACATAAATTTCTGATTAGAGGTCATTCTCAAAACGAGGGTGATAATGTGCATAGCTTTCTTAAATCTGGCCCAATCTATGTTCCTCAACAATACATAACTTTAATACGTGCTGCCAAAAAGACAGGAGAGCCCTGCAAAGTGAACGAAATGGATCATGAAAAATTTTACGACCTGAAGATTCTCCAAAAAGAGTGGGGCAACAATTTTAATATGAACGAAAAAAAAGCAAATTAAATGGCACGACATAAAGGTACTTCGTATTGAAAAAGAATTCCCGTTTTCTTTTTTCTACAAGAATTCTAATGAAGAAGAAAATTACGAAAAAGTTTTCGTACGTAATAAGCGACAAACAATTAATCGAAATGTACTGTTGGATATGAAATTGAAACCAGCGTACACCGAAAATATTCCACTAACAGGACATACAACAAATTATTCCCCGATCGTTTTACGAATCTTATTTTCAAAAAAATAATTAATTAACGTTTTTAAAAAACAAATCAAAAATTCCTATAAATGTAAAACCTATAAGTTCCTATTAGTCATAACAAGAATGAAATAATTAATTTTTTAATTTTTCTTTATAATTTATTTTGTATTATAAATTTTTGTTGTTTTTTTTTTATGAAGTTTAATTTTGTTATTTTCGTTTTTCTTACAAGTTAAAAAAAAAAACAAGTATAATATACAAGTATAAAAATAAAATATGAACTATATCTTTTTTTGAATACTTTGTATTTTGTTATCATCTGGTTTTATCTATAAATGTCTTAACTTATTTGGTAAAAAATTTAAAATGTTAATGGTGGTAACTAAAAAACTTAACCCAAAAAGTAACACACCACCATACCTTAAAATTGTGGTAACTCCAAGTTTTTCAACTTTAACGACATAACTATAAAAAAAACACATGCATTATAGTCTTAACTTAAATTTTTTAAATATTTCAATAACCTGTTATTTTAAAAATTTATGGTAAATAGAAAACATTATAAAATAAGAATTTTTTTTATATCTTTAACAGGAAGTTTATAATCAGTTTTTCGTTGATTCTGAAAAAAGACGAATTTTGAGTTACTACAGTATTGTAATTGTAATACTGTATGCGAGCTTAACCCATTCTCTCCCATTGTACTTTTTTAAGTACAGTAAAATGAACTAAGTTGATGGAGCCATAAAACTATGGCAATACTGAAAAATGAAACGTTTTTTTTTTTTTTTTTTTTATTCACAAGCACTCAAGGGGTTATTAGTACCCTTTATATGTTTATATTTAAACACAGTGCGAGCGTTAGGAAAATAGGGAAGGATTTAAAAGGAGATACCGGTGCACATTGGTCTTAAAGTTCTGAACATTAAAATGGGAGGGAAAAACAGAGTTGGCCAAAGCATTCCACATTCTCGATGTGCGATTTAAGAAAGAATCTCTGTACTTAACAGTACGCCCGAAATTGAGCTCAAGGGTAAACTGATGAGCATTCCTAGAAGTGCGAGTATTACGGCTGAATTGTTTAAGGGGTGGAATGCAACTGGCTAATTCGACAGAACATTGTTTGTAAAAATATCTATAAAATAACGAAAGGCATGAAACATTGCGACGGTGTTCTAGCGATGTAAATGTTTCGATTATAGTTCTGTCGCCTATCATTTTTAAAGCCCTTTTTTGATTTCTATCCAAGAGATTTAAATTTGTTTTGGGGGCACCTGCCCAGATATGCGAATTATATTCAAGCTTTGGACGGATAAAAGCTTTGTAGATTATAGCCAGATCAGAAGGGGTGAAAAATTTCTTGTGATCATTCCATACGAGGTGATCTGTGATATTCATACCAAGAACTGAAAGTTGATTAGTTTCCTGGATGCAAGTGCCGCTCATGGATAGCGG
Organism: Eupeodes corollae; assembly: GCF_945859685.1. Classification (NCBI taxonomy): domain Eukaryota; kingdom Metazoa; phylum Arthropoda; class Insecta; order Diptera; family Syrphidae; genus Eupeodes; species Eupeodes corollae. The sequence goes on from NC_079148.1 coordinate 42,801,369, forward strand.
CATCGGGGGTGGGTTACGCTTTAACGACAGGAGACAGCATTGAGTTTTGGAAGCATTAAATTCTACACGGTTTTTGATTCCCCATTGGACAATGCTGTCAAGATGAAATTCCACATTCGAAGGACAGGAATGTGAATCTAGAAACGAATATGAAAAGCTGAGGGTACTGTCGTCGGCGAAACAGTTTAATGGATTAGAAGTGACAGACAAGAGATCGTTTATGAGTATAAGGAAGAGAGTCGGAGACAAAACGGAGCCCTGGGGTACACCAGCGTTTATTTTATGAATTTTAGACATGAAACCATCCAATACAACGGTTAGAAAGGTAATTTCTAATCCAACGAAGAAGAGATTCATCAATACCAAAAGCACGCATTTTCGATAAGAGAGCTTGGTGCCAAACTCTATCAAATGCTTTTGAAATATCAAGTGCAATAATCTTACTTTCTCCAAAACGATGTAAAGAGTTGTTACACTGTTCGGTTAGATGACCATGAGATCACCAGTGGACCTATTGCTACGAAGACCATACTGTCGGTCATTAAGAAGCTTCCGTTCTTCGAGATATTTCTTGAGCTGATAATTAATCAGCGTTTCCATGACCTTGGAAAGAAGGGACGTAAGAGCAATTGGACGTAAGAGCAGTTTGACATTTATTCTTCTTTATTCAATAAATTTGAATTTTTCCACATAGTTTTTTCTTACAAAAAACGAAGTAGGCTTATTTGTAACTGTCTTTTTGTGCATGACATATTATATTTCTACTCGTGTTGTTAGTTGCAAAAACATAAGTGCTCATAAAACTCGTAAAAATCCAAATATTTCGATTTCCTTCCAAATAATCAAAAGAAATAAAGATAACGTCTAGAAAATTGTAATTTCAAATATACTTCGTTGTTTTAATATATAAGGAGGTAAGTTTTGTCAAAGTTTGATGTACTTTAAAAAGTACAACGGGTTTATGCATGCACTTTTTTTTTAGTTTCTAAAATGAATTTCAAAAGCATCCCATCGAAAAACTTTTATGGAAAACGCTTTCAAAATCTGGAATCTGCCCTGGACGAACTATACAGCAATGACGATATAGTCAATGCTGATTTCGTCATGGTTCCTCCACCAGTGGACTACGTTACGGACGAAGAGGATTTAGATGAAGAAAATATAAGAGCGATAGAATTACCGCAAGATGTTCCAGGTGAGGTTGAGATCTTCGGAGTTTTGAATAGATTGACTTTCGAAGAAGAATACGAAAGTGATGACGACCTTCCGCTGTCCGAGCTAAAAAAGTTAATTGCCCCTCCTGTTTGGACAAAGACAATTTCCCCAAACGAATTTCAAAGAACTGAAAACTATTTGGAAAGAATAAAAACTGTGCTTCAGATTTGATTGGGCTCAGCGAAGTTGATGTTTTTGAAAAATTGTTTGATGTCGAGGTAAGACAACTCATTGTGAGACAAACCATGTTGTATGCTGGCCAAAAAAATCAACACAGCTTTGTATTCAATGAAGATGACTATCATTCTGAAGCTAGAGAATATATGTACTGGAAGCTGTCGGCAGATACCCATGTTCCTATTGAATCCAACAGTATGTCAAGGAACAGGTTTCAAGAAATAAAAAGGTACATACATTTTGCTGATAACAACAACCTTGACTTGAATGACAAAATGGCAAAACTTCGTCCGCTAAGCCAGCTTATGTGCAAAAAATTTAAAAAATGGGGATATATGCATGAGCATTTATCTATAGATGAATCCATGGTCAAATACTTCGGTCGTCATTCTTCAAAGCAATTCATAAGAGGAAAGCCTGTAAGGTTCGGCTTCAAAAATTGGATGCTTTGTAGCAAGGATGGTTATATGTATCAATTTGATACTTATTGCGGAGCAAAAAATGTTAAGCCTTCTCTAAAGAAATTGCCATTAGGGTCAAGAGTTGTTCTTGACTTACTAAAAAATATTGAATGTCCAACTGACCATGCAATTTATTTTGACAATTTTTTTACAAGCTATGAACTTATGAAGATTTTAAAACAAAAGAAATTTAGAACAACTGGAACAGCTCGCGACAATCGGCTCAAAAAATGTCCTCTTCCTCAAAATAAAGAATTTCAAAAGCAAAAAAGGGGTACTTTTGACCACCAATTCGACGAGACCAATGAGTTGCTTTTCGTTAAATGGAAAGACAACAGCATCGTTACTATAGCCACTAACTACGACAAAATCGAACCTTGCGAGAATGTAAAAAGATGGGACAAAGAACAACAGACAAAAATTAATATTCCTCAGCCGCTTGTCTTCAAAAACTATAATAAAAATATGGGTGGTGTTGATCTTCACGATCAGTTCATCAACACTTATTCTATAGAAATAAGAGCGAAGAAGTGGTGGTGGAACATTTTCACATCGATGATTTCATCTACTGTCTCTAATGCCTGGAAGCTTCACAAATTGACCAACAACTGCAAAGGTGATTTACTGGAGTTTACAAGAGCTGTTACGCTGCATTATCTCAGATTTCACACTTTGAATCAAGGACAACCGAGACTCGCAGTCAAAAGGAGCATAACAGAAAGCCCAGCGTACCATTTTGCAAAGAAGTTACCAAATCAGTTAAGATGTCGCCAGCAATGTGACCCTTTGCATACATAAAGATTGCTTTAAAAATTTGTATATTAATCAAAATTAAAATAGTATGTTTGATACCATTGTACTAAAAAAAGTACACCCTCGTAACTGCTGACCACTATTTTTTGAAAACTTTTTTTTTTGCAATTATTTTAAATTTAAACTCAATAAACAGAAAATATCACAAAAATACAAAATTTCTATTTTTCTATACCCTTGGGTGTTAATGGGTTAATTCATATTGATTTTACAGTTTATTAACTTACCATAGGTATGCGAATTGAAAATTTTAACATTTCTCGACCTTACTCGTATAAAGCCCCTAGAATCTTAATAAAAGATTTTTAGAGAGATGTCTGTGCGCGCGAGTTATATATTTAAGTAGAATATAAAACCCGTATTGTATAGAGTTCCAAACTCAACTCCATTCTTTATTGCCAAATTAAATTAAAGAAAATTATTTAATTTACATAAATTTTGCCGCACCAATATTTTTTTGTCAAAGTTGGTGAATTACTTTAGAGGACTTTAATCTTAATATTTTGGATAATAATGAAGTCGTTTCGAGTTTTTTGGCCTTATTAGCATCGCATGGTCTAGTGTCCTTTATCAAAGAGCCCACAAGATGTGAATCAGGTAGCTGCTTAGATCATATTTATGGGCGCTTTAATAATATCAACATTTATGACTGCGAAAGTAGTGTGCTTAATTTAATGAGCACTGATCACTCTATGACAGCCCTTTTACTAAATAATGCTATAACTAAAAGTTGTAGGGACCCCCAAGCTTCTAATAATTTTACGAAAATAGATTTTTACATGCCTAAAAATTCTCTCTTGTATGAGCTTTGGGAAAACGTTTTTTCTTGTGATGATACTTCATCTTCTTACTCTATCTTTATTAATACGCTAACAAATCACATTCTTAGTTGCTCCTTGTTGTTGCAATCGAAAAATTCAGTTAAAAAACTTAAACCTTGGATTTTAATTTATTTAATCAATAAATTTAGAGGTTAAGATAAGTTAGGAATAAGGTGCTATAAGTACCTTAACAATTTAACTCCTAAAAGAAAATATAAGAAACTTTGTTCCAAACTTAAAATAGAAATTCCAATTTGCCGGGATAATTATTATCATTGCCAATTCAATTCTGCAAAATGTAATCTTAATCTAAAGACGAATGGAAAATCGTTAACACCATTTTAAATAAACCTTCTGTTTCAAAAAAACCTAAAAGTATTTCTATCAATGGTTGCGATGTAACGGACAAGCTAGCTATTGCTAATGTTTTTAATAGTTTTTTTTTTTTTCTAATATTGCCAGCAGTTTGCAACCATGCTCCTCTCATCCTAATTGTACTCTTTGTGTGCCGTATGCAGATGCGTTGAACCATTGCAAATTAACAGTTTTGTTTTTGAGCCCATAACTCCTTTCGAATTACTTAAGGCTATTGGTAGTTTAAAAAATTCTCATTCTTGCGGACATAGAGGAAATATATTATCTAGAGTCCCGACTTAATGGGTTTGCTCTCTTTCGGCCTACAAGCTAAATTGCAAAGATTTTGTCCATAAGGATAAGCATGTGTTAGTTGTCCCGTGCATTTCTTTATGGGACCAAGCCATTTTGAATGTAGTTGTTATGGAATTTGTGCCCACATTGCTTAACCGCGGGGGAAAAAACTATGTGGTGAACTCAGCCGTTCAAAAAAGAGATCCGTTGAATTCAAAAATTGAAAAATTAATGCAATATTTTAAGAAAAATTAATTTTGCAACTTCTTTTTAGTGAAAACAGTGCTAAAAATAATATTTAACTGCTTTTGGCAAACAAATTCTATGATTTTTATGAAAAGTTTAGCTAAAAACAGAATAAATCATGCCGAAAGTATAGGCACACCCCAGAACTGCAATGCGAACGTGGCCCAATTTGAGTTGTACCCAGTTTTGACAGGTCAACAGCGAGTTAAGTATTTTGACAACGAAAATTAAAAAGAAAACAAAATACAATTTCTGCGATTTAAATTTTAAATAAATCAAAACAAAAGTGAAAATTAATAAAAACAAAGTTGTTAATAGTACTCCTAATTAACTGTTTTATCTATATTATATAAATAATTTCATAGAAAATGATCCAGAGTCAACTATTTCATCGATCTAAAAAGTGCCTTTATCATATCCGAAGATGTATTTCCCAACGTAACTTGGCTCTAGCTGATAGAGGATTCTTTCAGGATCTCTTTCCATACACCGCTGGGTAAGTTGTATATTGTTTTGTATGTTTATTAAAACTATAAGAAATCGTAATGAATTATATTCTGTTCTTCTTAAAATTGTAGTCCGGAAATGACAAAATTTTTCACAAGAAAACAACAAACAATCTACTCCGGCTTTGATCCAGCTGCCGATAGTCTACACGTTGGCTATCTCCTGGTAATAATTGGACTTCTGCATGGCATCGAGAAAGACACAATCCAATTGCGTTAGTTGGAAAAGCTACGGGTCTTATCGGTAATCCTAGTGGCAAAACAAAAACAGAACGAAATAAACTAGGGTTGTCGGTCATTGAGACAAATTAATTTCTATAGAAAAACACCTTAATAGAATATTCAAGAATCATCAGGATGGACTTTGGGGCACAAGTAAAAACAAAAATGACCTATCTCCTATTAGGTAACTATAATAGAAACCTAATACGCTTTAAAAACTCAATCGTTTTGATAATCTTTCTTTCAGAGTCGTCAACAATGCATCATGGTACGAAAATCTGAATGTAGTGGACTTTGTTGCCAATATGGGAAGACACTTTTGAATGGGATTACTGCTCTCAATATCGTCAGTCCAGTCGCGACTTAATAGTGCAGCTGGAATGAGCTTTACCGAATTCACATATCAAATTTTCCAAGCTTATGACTGGTTGCATTTGCTTCAGAAATACAATTGTCGCTTTCAAATGGGAGGCAGTGAACAAATGGGCAACTTAATGACTGGCCAGAACTATCGGCAGAGTAGAAAAAAAAATCAGTATTTGGATTGACACTTCCTCTTGTGACCATCGAAGGAGAAGACGAGTTCGGAAAATCGGCTGGCAATGGTATTTGGCTGGACGAAGAAAAAATGTCGCCATTTGTTCTTTATCAGTTCTTTTTGAAAATGCCAGAAGTCGAGAAGCTTCTCAAGTTGTTCACTTTTATCAGACTAGAAGAAAATTCATTTCTCATGTGACGCTTCTAGTCCATGGAGGTGATTTTTAATAAACAAATAAATCACTTCTTTTAGCTATTTAAGTTTTTCTCATTCCAGAGGCATGTCTAAAACAAGACGAAAAAGTCACAGAGGCGCTCTATTAGGGAAATGTTGAAGGACTAGGTGAACTGAATTACAACGAAATCCGATCGTTGAGATTTTTTCAGAGCCTGGACTATCCATTCTTGATCTGGCACTAAAAGCTAAATGTTTTACAACAGTGAGTAAGTGAAAAGTGTTAAGTTTTTGCTTGAGGTAATTTATTTTAAAATTAAAATTCTTCTTTCAGCTGATGCGATGAGAATCATCACAACTGGAGGGTTCTATATCAATCAAAAGTAAATGTAGTTTATGTTCCGTTCCCATTTTCATATTTTTTTTTATTTTATTTATTTATTACATCAATTAGAGTTAAGAGTATATTCAAATAGACTAATGAATATGACAAGTTTTATTTAAAATAATATATTATACACTAAGAATGTAAAGTTAAAAAAAATAAACTAAGCATACATATATTTGAAGGTATTTCTATTAATATGAAAATTAAAGTCAATATAGTTTGATAAGTTATTAATTTCTCTAACACTTTGAGTTATTGGTTCGTTGATAATATATTTCCTCTATGCTTGCGGAGCTGATGGTATATCTATATTCGGTTTTATGTTGTAGACGTCTTAGCTTATATCTTTAACCGATGCATTTTTGCTGGGGTTTTTCCAACTGACCTTAAATGTGCTGATGTCGAATCACTTTTTAAAAAAGGTTCTGCTCGTGATATAAGAAATTATAGGCCTATTTCTCTTCTTTCAGTTTTTAGCAAAATGTTTGAAAAACTTGTTACATAAGTCTAGAATATTAAATTATTTAGCTAAAACAAAGTTTTTTAATCGTTTCCAATTTGGGTTTCAAAAAGAAAAATCGACAGAAGATGCACTTTTGCGATCAAATAATGTCAAATCTTGACAAGAAAAAATATACAGCTGGTTTATTTATCGATATTACCAAAGCCTTTGATATGGTTAACCACAACTACCTGTTGAGAAAATTGGAAAAGGCCGGCTTTCGTGGCTTTATGCTCCACTTTTTTAGGTCATATCTTGGGAATAGGTCGCAAAGGGTAAAAAGGGACGAGATTATGAGTGAAATTAATCCTTAACTTAGGTGTACCGCAAAGTTCTGTTTTGGGGCCGATTTTGTTCCTGATTTACATCAATTCACTCTTTGCACTTGATTTTCGGGGTATACCAACTGCATTTGCAGATGATGTTGGTTTTTCATATGGCTCTAACAGTATATTGAATCTGTTTTCCGATATAAACCATGATCTTGAGTTATTGAGAATTTGGTTTGCGGAACATATGTACATAATTTGGTTATGAGTTCCAAAACTAAAATAATGCTTTTTAGTTTGGCTTCTTTAAAAAACTTTGAAGTAAACACATATTTTCATGCTCCAGAATGTCAAAAATATAAGCTACCGAGTTGTAACTGTGTGCATGGTAATTGTTCTCCTACTTATTTTGACAATATAAGCTGTAGCTCTAAGAGCTTTTTGATTGAAAAAGTTGATGAATTTAAATATTTAGGGTTATTGATTTCAGAATGAATTTTTTAAATCATACGAATAATTTGACACAGTATCTTCGATGCACACCTAGACATTTCTATTATTTGCGTAGTATCGTTCCAACCGATATTTTAAAAACAATTTATTATGGAATTTTTTAGTCCAAGCTGCAATATGGAATTGCTTGTTGGGGTGGTGCATACCTAAACAAAATTCAACCCTGGTTAGTCTTGCAAAAATACTTCTTAAGAAAAATTTGTCGCAAGGCGAGTAGACAACCGAGTTTCCCTTTATTTTGTGACCTAAAAATTCTACCTGTGCGCCATTTGTATTGTTTTAAGGTGCTTAAAACTTTCTTTATGAAGTCTGGTAATCGTAATTTTCGATTAATATCTAGTCACGGTTTGCGTGGAAACACTTTGAACATGTACACGGTACCTTTTTTTCGTTTTTTCGTACTACTGCATTTCGTAACTTTTATTCTATTTTTTCTTTCACTAACTAGGTCAGTGTCGCTGTACAGCCCGTACAGTTCGTCATTATATCTTCTCCTCCATTCTCCATCTTTGCGTACGGGACCAAAAATCACCCGAAGAATTTTTCTCTCGAAGCATCCTAAGACGCTCTCATCTTTCTTTGACAGGGTCCAGGCCTCAGCGCCATAAACGAGAACCGGGATGACGAGTGTCTTATAGATGGTGATTTTACATGCTCGAGAGAGGACTTTACTTCTCAACTGCCTTCTAAGTCCAAAGAAGCAGCGATTTGCAAGAGCTATTCTTCGTTTGATTTCAGCGCTGGTGTCGTTGTCTGCATTAATAGCGGTGCCTAGGTAGACAAAGTCCTTAACTACCTCAAAGTTATAGCTGTCCATGGTGACGTTTTGTCCAAGACGTCGTCGTTCAGTGTCCTTTTTTGATGACAGCATATACTTGGTCTTGCCCTCATTGACTACTAAACCCATCTTCTTCGCTTCCGTCGCAATGCTCAAAAATGCCTTTTAATATAGTTCAACAAATTTTCCTTCGCCCTAACTTAACAACATAAATTAAGGATCCTTTTTCCCCAAACTGATGGTGACTTTATTAACTGTGGTTACCAACCATCCCTAAGTATATTTAATAATGTTAAGATCATATGAGTACGGCAGCCATTGGAGGAAGTTCAAATTTTGCTCATCTGTTCAAGCTTTTATATTTCGCATCCAGTTAATTGGTTAATAGTTATCATGTTGGTAAGAAAAGTTTATTGGTCAAAAATTGTAGCAATAAAATAAATAAATTGGGTGGCGCAACAGTACGTTTGAGAACTAGGGCCTAGTGACTGACAACTCTCAACCATTCCTGTGTGCGAGTACTGTTGTCAGTGATGGAAGGGACCTACAGTTTTAAGGCGAATCCGAACGGCAAATTTGAGAAAGCACTTTTAATGACAAGAATTACTCTTGGAGAATTTTTCAATTCCTCGCAAGAGGTAGTACCCGTGAAAAAAACTTTAGGTGGTATAGCAGGGATCGAACCCAACACCTTTTGGATGACGGTCATGATTCTATAATGAAATTGTTTATTAACGAATAAGATTCTGTGGGGCACTCGATTGAATTTGTTCTTGTTAACATTTAGCTTTTTGTAAAAATGTCTATTTTAATATCTATTTTTTTAGGGAATCTTTCTTTTTTTTCTATGTTCAATATTATCTTCGCAACAGCTAGGAATTATTAAAAGAAAATTAATTACAGATAAGGCTTTAAATATTTTAATTTTCTAATAAAACCTTAATTCATAGTGTCCCACTTTACGCACTTAGCTATAACATACAAAAACAATAACAAAATAATATGTGTGTAGGTATTATAATTAAAAAGTTTATATTTCCAAAACCACAATAAGTTAACAAGGTAATCAATTCATTCAAAATGCACTTTTTCATTCGTTTCAATCAATTTTTGTACATTGTTTCAAGAGGGTCTTTATCACATTTAGAGATTTCTATATTACATTGGCCGACAAGCATTTGATTTAACTTAGGTTTGAAATATTTTAAAAATCCTCTTTCAGTGTTGCTGTGAAAACACATTATTACAGTTACATTCCGATGTTGAGCATCTAATAATTCATGGTGTGACATCTCTCCGGTAATGTACACATCAACCTTTTTGACTTCTTTTAAAAGTGATGCTCCAGAACCTGCACAGCATGCAACATCAGTTATTACAGTATCCATAGATTGACCAACACCCATTGCTACATGAACAGGCTTTTCAATATATTTTTGGATATGCTCAATTACTTCACTTAGTTTATAATTCATCCAGGCGGGATATTTCCATACCAACCCTGGGCCAGTTTTTGATTCCTCATCATTCTGTGGTATTTTATGAAAAAACACAATATTTAAGTATTTATCAATAAAAATAAGTATATAACATTTTTACAATTGTTATTGGTTTGGCATTATCCGTCAGTTGTAAGGCTTTTGATAGCCAACAATTAATACTCTCACCATTTGGAGCACAATCCCAGGACGTGTGTGGAGAATAGACGAAAATACCTTCTGCAAGGCACATAGAAATTATTTTTGCTTTCCAATTACTGCAAAAAAAAATAAATAAATCTGAGTAGTAAGAAAGTATGTTTTACATTGAATGCAAGGAGGAACCAACTTTTGAGATATCCTTTTCAATGGAGCAAATATTGGTGGGTGGTAGGATATAATCAAATCTGCTTTCTTCTCCATAGCTTCCTCCATAACGTTAAGAGTCAAATCATTGGTAAGAAATATATTCTTTATAACCTCCCTGAAATAATTCATATCATTTGATTAAACTATTTGGATTATCCTTGGGTATATTTATTGAAACATACTTTTTTTGATAAGGTTCTATGAGAAGACCAACATTATCCCATTTTTCGGCAAACTTAAGAGGAGCAAAAGACTCCAATTTTTCTAGTACGTTTTTCAAGGCTAAACCTTTTGGATCTCTGGCAGCGGAACTTGTTTCCATTTTACTTAAATTGCGAGTTAATAACTTTGTGTTGAATAGCTTTGTACTTAAACGAAAGTTGATCATTTATGAAAAGGAAAATCTGTTTTAATGAATTGCAGTTTTCTTCAGTAATTCATCCGGCCTTGTTGTTTCCTAAAAAAACTCAAAGATGACAGATTACTGTGACAGTCAGCCAGATGCCGGTGACATTTGTAGTTCAACCTAGTTTAAAAAATCGACTGTTTGTATACGAAGTTGAGTTGACATTTAACACATTACGCTTAGGTATTGCTTCCACTACGCAACCAAAAGTCGGATCAATCTTTAGGTGCTCCCATGTCACTATAAGCATATTTGACAAACAAAATGTTAATAAGTCCAATTGTTAATAGGCCAAGAATGAATATTTTGTCTTAATATATATATCAATGAATTTGACTATCAGCCAATACACGCTTAGAGAATAAACAGATTGTAACCCTTAGGGCTGAGGCCCTCAAGAGTAAAATGCAATCCAGCTTCTCTTCCGCAATTTCATCCTCAATCCATTGTTTTTTTTGACTGGGCATATTATATCTTGCCATGAGCAACTTCAAATGTCACATTTGACAGTAGAATCGGTTAATCTGTTGTTTACTTTTTTGTTGATTTCCCTTTAGTGTCGCTAGTTGTTGGTTTTGTATGAATCCATTTCTCGACGTAAGGGAACTTCATGATTTGGAGAAGCACATACTCAAGGACCTGGGCCTCAACCAACAAGCGTCTCCAGCCAGCTCGGTCCCTAGCTAGCTGTCTCCAGTTTCGCACGCCAAGTTGGTTGAGGTCCTCTCCCACCTGCGTGCGCCACCTGAGTCGCGGTCTTCCTCTACTGCGCCGTCCCTCGGGATTGGATTCGAAGACCTTCCGGGCGGGAGCGTTGATGTCCAACCGCTCTACATTATATAGCCATCTAAGCCGTTGGACTTTAATTCTGCTAACTAGGTCAGTGTCGCTGTACAGCCCGTACAGTTCGTCGTTATATCTTCTCCTCAATTCTTCATCTATACGTACGGGACCAAAAATCACATGCTCAAGAGAGGACTTTACTTCTCAATTGCCTTCTAAGTCCAAAGAAGCAGCGATTTGCAAGAGTTATTCTTCGTTTGATTTCAGCGCTGGTGTCGTTGTCTGCATTAATAGTGGTGCCTAGGTAGACAAAGTCCTTAACTACCTCAAAGTTATAGCTGTCCATGGTGACGGTTTGTCCAAGATGTCGTCGTTCAGTGTTCTTTTTTTGATGACAGGATATACTTGGTCTTGCCCTCATTGACCACTAAACCCATCTTCTTCACTTCCGCTGACATCACGCTTTGATCTTCCAATTATTTCAATATCATCTGCGTATCCGAGTAGTTGGATGGACCTTTGGATGATTGTGCCTCTAGTGTTGGGGGTTGAGTTTTGCACAATTCTTTCCAGAACGATGTTGAAGAAGTCGCATGATAGTGCATCGTCTTGTCTAAAACCTTTTTTGACATCAAATGCATGGATGAGATCTTTTCCGACCTTGATAGAGCAGCGTGCATTCTCCACCTCATTCCGCACAAACGGATAAGTTTGACAGGGATGTCAAAACTAGACATTGCTCGGTAGAGCTCTTCCCTATAGATGCTGTCATACGCGGCTTTAAAATCGATAAAGAGATGGTGGGTATCGATTTGAAGTGCCTGGGTTTGTTCCAAGATCTGCCGTAGTGTGAGTCCACTATCGACCGATAGTGGACTTCCCTGGTCTAAAGCCACACTGATAAGGACCAATCAGATTGTTGACGAATGGCTTCAGACGTTCACATAATACGGCAGAGAGGATCTTATACGCAATGTTAAGGAGACTGATGCCTATGTAGTTGGCGCAGTTTAGAGGGTCTCCTTTCTTATGTATGGGGCACACTATGCTGAGATTCCACTCATCGGGCATGCTTTCTTCCGACCATATTTTGCAGATGAGTTGGTGCATCCTCCGTTTCAAGTCATCGCCTGCTGCTTTGAATAGTTCGGCAGCGATGCCGTCAGCCCCAGCAGCTTTGTTTGACTTAAGTTTAGATATAGCTATCTTCACTTCGTCAAGGTCGGGTAGGCGGAATTGTTGATCTGCGTCGCCTAGGTTGAGTGGTTCTATCTCTCTTACAGCGGAATTCGGTTCGTCATCGCCGTTATATAATTTGGAGAAGTGATCTTTCCATATTCTCAGCATCGACCGTGGTTCTACTACGATGTTCCCTTGATCGTCTTTACAGGCTTCGGTTCGTGGCTGGTACTCTTGGGAACCTCATTCCCGTTGTGACATCCCTCTATGTCCTCGATCTCGCGCTTCTCATGCTCTCTTTTTTTCCATCTAAGAAGCCGGTGTTCCTCTCTCCTCTTCTGCTCGTAGAGCTCAGGAGCAGGTCTAGTCCTTTTGTGCAGCGCCGTTTTGTATGCCTCTTGTTTCGCTCTGTGCGCTTGCCGGCATTCGTTGTCAAACCAGGGGTTTCGCTGTGGTGGCCGTGTGAAACCTAGCACATCAGAGGCGGCATCTCTGATGGCTGCAAGGCAATGTTGCCACTGGTTTTCAATGCTTAATGCAGGCAGCATAGGACTTCTTAAGAGGTTATTAGAGACTCGATCGGAAAAGAGCATGGCAGTCTCTTGCGATTGTAGCCGTCTAACGTCGAATCTTCGCACAGTACTTCCTTGTTTTGGCTGGGATCGGGATATCCGTAGCCGTACCTTGGCTACAACGAGGTAGTGGTCCGAGTCAATGTTGGCCTCTCGGAATGTTCGGATATCCTGGAGACTGGAGAAGTGTCGTGCGTCGATCGCAATGTGGTCAATCTGGTTGACGGTTGATTGATCAGCAGATTTCCATGTCCCCTTGTGGATATTGAGATGCGTGAACTGCATACTAGCTACCAGAACGTCTCGCCCCGCAGCGAAATCGACCAGCCTGAATCCGTTGTGGGAGGTAGTTTCGTGCAGGCTGTATGTCCCGATTATGCCACCAAAGATGTCTTCTGTTCCTAGCTTGGCATTCAAATCTCCTAAGACAATTTTAATGTCATAGCCAGGGCACTGCTCATTAGTCTTGTCCAAGAGCTCGAAGAATAGGTCTTTGGTGTCTTCATCTTTCTCCTCTGTTGGGGCATGCGCGCATATTAGGCTTATGTTGGCGAATTTAGCCTTGATGCGGATTGTCGTGATGCGCTCGCTCACACTGTTAAAACTCAAGACTTTTTGCCTGAGCCTAGTTCCAACAACAAATCCACACCCAAATAGACGCTGTCTTTGTTCTCGGTAGCAGTCGACGTAGTAGATATCGCAGTCTTTTAGTTTGCGTTTGCCGGGTCCATCCCATCGCACTTCTTGGATGGCTGTAATATCTGCCTTGCAGCAGTGTAGGGCTTCCGCTAATTGTTCGGCTGCACGTGGTCTGTTAAGGGACCTAACATTCCACGTACATATCCAAAGTTCGTTGTCCTTATTTCGTTTGCGTGGGTTGTCAACAGTGAATCCGTCCGTATCCGAGGCTTGTTGGTGCTTCGAAATTATGATGTTTTTACGTGGCCAGGAAGTCACCCCGACGGCACAACCCCCAACCTGGAGGGCCAGATCCTTAGTATAACTTCAAGGAAGGGGAACATGAAATCTATATGGCCTTACACACTTTCATTTGTATAACGGTTGTCAATTAGAAATTACTTTTTTTTTTTCGTTGAACGCAATAATTAAGATTTTGTTATGTTTGGCATTTAATAACAACAAATGTACGAGAACGAAATTTATGTATCGTGAAAGAGTATCTAACAACAATTAGTTGTAATTTTATTATACACGTTACATTTAATATTAAAAATTCATATACTCCTCGTTAAAAAAAGAATAACAAATAATTATAATGTCCTAATTCTTTTTCAAAGATACAACTAAGCCGTAATTTGTTTTGTTCGTTATTTTAAATAGTAAGAAGTTTTACGAGTTACAAAATATAATGCATGTAAATACGGACAGTTAAAATATAAAATAACAAATAATGGAATATAAAAATTGTTTTTAAACTTAAAAGTAAGACAACTACATGAAAGCAAAGCGCCACGCGTTATTGGGTTCTTTTCGTGAGTTTTTGTAATACTTTAAGTCCTTGCTCTTGGTATTCTTGTTTGGACATCCAGAATGCATCGCGATCTTTTGTAACATCAGCAAGAACAGCTCCACCAATGAAAACCATATCTTTTCGTCTTGGCGGATCTTCAATACGAATTTTAAATTTCTGTAAAAAAAAATATTAAATATTAATGAACATTCAGTCTTAAAAGACAAATAATATTTAATTACCGATAATTTGTCTATGTCATTTTTTAAAACGCGCTCTAAATACAGTTGCTTAATTTCTCGTTCTAAACGACTCGGAAGACCTGGATACATAGTAGAACCACCAGAGAGGACAATGTGTTTGTACAATTCTGGTCGCATATCAATATCGGCAGCTTGGATTGTATTAAATACTAGTTCGGCAATACCTTGCCCTTCAACGTTGATTAAATGAGGCTGAAATAAAGCTTCTGGTGCTTCAAATCTTTCACCACCGACTTTTATCACTCGACCATCGGGAAGCTTAACATAATCAAAAAAATAAATAAATAAACTTCTGGAGCTTGGAACATTTCTATTTTATTTAAATATATTTACCGTGTACGATTCAACTAAAACAGTTGTTTCAAGTGCAAGTCTTTGTTCCATTTCAATGTCATAGCCAATATAACAGAGTTTCTCCTTCATCATTCGAACTGTTTCGAAGTCAGCTGAATGATTAAATGCATATCCACGCAGCAAGAGTAACTGCAAAAGATTTAAAACATTAAACAAATATTTTTACTTATTTGAAATTAAGGGAAGAGAACTTTGCTAAATTTCACATTTTGGCTCTATTCCTAAAACGTACCTTTATTAAATATCGGGTAATATCTCGACCAGCAATATCGAGTCTCCTTGTTAAATGTGGCAAAGCGAATTCCTCATAAACCGGACAAATATGCGTTACTCCATCGCCAGAATCGATTACCACCCCAGATATTAACCCTTGAGCATACAGCGTGAGCACCGCTTGGATAGCAATGTACGTTGAATCAAATCCATATTTTTCAAACATGACCTGTAGTCATGTTTTAAAGTTTTACATATATGTGGAAAATATAATGCTAACGTACCTCAATCATTTTTTCTCGGTTTTTTGTTGGATTCATTGGTGGTTCAGTGAGAAGAATTTTTGTATTTGTAGGATCGATGTTCATTTTTTTCTCACCAAATGTGTAGTCCCATACATGACACATATCTTCCCAGTTGCGCACAACACCATTTTCCATCGGATATGATACCTCCAACAATGATCTTAATTGCGAAGCTTCATCTCCAACCATTAAATCCTAAATTAAAATTACATTATACACATAAACACAATTTTTTGGGGTTTTTAAAATATTATTTTTTTTTTTAAGGATATTAAAGGGTGTTATATCTTTCGATATTAAATTAAATCAAAAAGAAACAAAAAAGAAAACAACATAAAGAAAAAATTTTAAATTGAAATTCTAACAACACAAAAACACAGCAAAATAATTCAAAATTATACATCATTAAGACTAAAAATAATAAAATTTGTCTGCATTCGCAAAAATATAGTTTTACTTATCATAGATGTGCGTTCAAAAAACAACAAACAAAAGAAAACTAGATTTTGTGAGAATAACATTGAAATCGCATTTTTTTTATGTGTTATCATTTCAATGCATGCAAATTGATAAAAATACAAACAAAATGTTCAAATTCTAAAATTAACCTTCCGTAAAATGTATAAAAGCTTTGCATTTAAGACCATAATTATCTACTGAAATAATTCAAACCCTAGTTTCCTGACCACTAGCTTTTTAGCCCAAATCATATTA
This sequence comes from Eupeodes corollae, assembly GCF_945859685.1. NCBI lineage: Eukaryota > Metazoa > Arthropoda > Insecta > Diptera > Syrphidae > Eupeodes > Eupeodes corollae. The sequence goes on from NC_079148.1 coordinate 42,817,747, forward strand.
ATTTATAATAAATATAAAAAAAGGTCTTGAAAATAGTTTCCTAAAGTCACTTTTAATATTCTAGTTACCAATTTTTTTTGTGGTTGATTTTATCAGGGGGTCAACGAAATGGTATTTCAAGATCGGTAATTGAAGATCGCAGACGAAATTAGTATAAGAAAAAAACAACTTGAATCAATATAAGGGAAGTCTATAGAGCGAATATAATTATATTATAATCCTTTGCAAGACTTATATAAATACAAGATGCTTATGGTTTCTTGATAACAGCGAAAACTTCAAAATTCAGAAAACACTATCATCAACCTACTGACTAATTTGTATCGAATTATGTTCTTAAATGAGAATATATCATAGTTTTGAGAAAAGAGCATAAGTGTCTTCTTGTTGGTTTTGAACTAAATTCCAATTATGACATTATGTTATATTCCACTTAAAATTCATTAACTTACTAATTATATTATTTTGTAATGTAAGAATAATTAATAGTTGAAGTTTTCGACTTCTAACGCCGAACGCATGGGTGAAAATTGTTAAAATAAATAAATTAATTCTTTTACGATGTTCTTGGAAATTCTTGCGACTTATTAGATTTTTGGGCGTGCTGCGTTCGGCACTGAATTTATTATTTATTAGGCTTACAATAAAGAGAAATCAACAAAAAAAAAAACACAAATTTTAGACTGGCTATTGACACTGCGTCGAAATACGAGGGTTCCTACTTATATTTCTAGCCTAGGTAAAAGTACGTGTTGCCAGGCACTATCTTTCATTTTTAACGGAAAGTTTGTCATTTTTAACCATAATCTTCTATAGAACATGTTTCATTTAAATGCGATTTGTAATGCTGACAGTTACTTAAAAAGTGGATCTCGGGCAAAAAATGGAATTAACTCGTGAACATTTTGGTGCGATTATTTTGCATAAGTTTCGACGTGGATTATGCAGACAACAGTGCAGCAATGAACTTAATTCTTTCTACAGCTATAAAGCACCATCCTAAAGCACTGCAAAAAACTGGTATAACGAATTCAATCATGGTCATCGTTCGCTCATCAATAAAATATTACATGAACATTTGAACATGATCTACCGTCTACCGTCAACCAGATTGACCATATTGCGATCGATGCCAGACACGCTTTCAGCATTATGGATGTACGAACTTTCCCAGAAGCTAACATCGACTCGGACCACTACCTCGTTGTAGCCAAGGTAGCACCTCGGATTTCCAGACCCAAGGCAAAACAGGGAGGTGCTGGGAGAAGGTACAACGTCGAACGGCTACAAGCGCCAGAGATCGCCAAATCCTTTTCCGACCGAGTTACAAGTAACCTCTCTCGAAGTTCTCTACCGCCAACACAATGTATCGAAAACCAGTGGCAACAGTGCCAAGATTCAATCAGAGAAGCCGCCTCTGATGTGCTGGGTTTCAAACAGCCACCAACAAGGAACCCCTGGTTTGATGAGGAATTTCGGCAGGCAAATGCAGCCAAACAACAGGCACGCAAAGCAGCGCTGCATAAAAGGACAAGAGCTGCTCATGAGCTCTATGAGCAGAAGAGGCGAGAGGAACGCCGACTTCTCAGAAGGAAAAAGAGTGGACATGAGAAGAGTGCGGTCGAAGATGTTGAGAGGTTTAAAAGCAGGAATGAAGTTCGAAAGTTTTATGAACAGGTGAAACGAAATTCACAGGTAAATAAACCACGAAAGTGGAACTGCAGTCAATGCTGAGGATATGGAAGGATCACTTCTGCAGACTATATAACCGCGACGAAGAACTGAATTCCGCTGTCAGGCAGGATGATCCATTCAATATAGTGACGAAAGTATACAATCCCGTCCTCCTGACTTAGACGAAGTAAAGATTGCCATATCTAAGCTGAAGTCTAATAAAGCCGCCAGAGCGGATGGCTGAAAAAAACCCAAGAATACCAAATCGACACCCACCATCTTTTCATCGATTTCAAGGCCGCATATGACAGTATATACAGGGACGAGCTGTATAGAGTCATGTCTAGTTTTGGCATCCCTGCCAAACTAGTCCGTTTCTGCAGGATGACCATGGACAAGGTGACGCGCTGTCATGTGATTTTTTTAACATTGTGCTTGAAACAATAGTGCAGAGCTCACATGTCAACACTAGAGGCACTATCTTTCAAACGTCTGTCCAATTACTGGCATATGCTGATGACATTGTCACCATCGACAGACGTAACTTTGAGGTAGTCCAGGACACCAGCACTGAGATCAAACGCAGAATAACTCTTGCTAACCGCTGTTTCTTTGGACTAAGAAAGCAAATGAATGGTAAAGTCTTCTCTCGAGGGACAAAAGTGTTGCTATATAAGACCCTTATCATCCCCGTCCTGCTATACGGTGCAGAAGCATGGACTATGACAAATGCGGATAAAGGCACCTTGGGTCGCTTCGAGAGAAAAGTTCTTCGTGTGATCTACGGTCCTGTATGCATCGAAGGGGAGTGGAGGAGAAGATGGAACGACGAGCTGTACGGGCTGTACAGCGACGTAGACTTAGCCAGAAGGGTAAAAGTCCAACGATTTAAATGGCTGGGTCACGTAGAGCGCATGGAAAGTCTTCGAATTCGCACCTACAGGACAGCGCACAAGTGGAAGGTGACCTCACCCAACTTGGAGCGCGAAACTGGAGACATCTAGCTAGGGACCGAGCTAGATGGAGAAGTTTGTTGGGTGAGGCCCTAGTTCACACAGGACTGTAGCGAGACCTTAAGTAAGTAAGTGAATATTTGACCGTGAAAAAGATTTGTTCGCGTTGAATCCCGCATAATCTGAAAAACGCCCAAAAGAAGGCTCGCGTCGATTGGTGCAAGGAAATGGTGAAAAAATAGTCAAGGTGCATCAAAGGCTGTGTATAATATCTACACAGACCAATTCATGGATCTATGCCTATGAGCCCGAAACAAAACAGCAATCGACTGTATGGGTCTTCCAAGATGACCCAAATCCAACAAAAGTTGTTCGCGGAAGAAGGACATCGTAGCAAATAGGTGCCTGTTTCTTCGGCATTACCGGTCACAGTAGCGTGTAAAGTCAGCAAAGCAAGTCGTTCAATTAGGAATGGTATACGACAATTTGTTCACCAGAAGCCATCGGAGAAATTCGAAAAAAAAAACAGAAGAAGAGGTGAATCATTTTATTATCATGACAATGCAAGCTCACACATTGGCTCAAACAAAGGAATTTTTGATTCTCCAAAACATCGAAATAATGGGTCACCCGCCGTTCAGTCTCAATTTGGCACCCAATCACTTCTTTTTATTCCCGCACATTAAAAAAGAAAATGCGCGGATATCGTTTTTCGACCCCTGAAGAAGCCGTTGATGCATTCAAAAACTATGTCTTGGACGTACCTCAATCGGAGTGGAAAAAGTACTACGAAAATTGGTTCAAACGCATGCAAAAGTGTATTGCTCTTCATGGAGTATATTTTGAAAAACAATAAAACCAATTTTAAACGAAATTCTTTGTTTTTTCATTACTAGGCCAGAAATATAAGTAGCAACCCTAGTATTACTATTACTATCTATTTTGATACCATCTTCACTTTCTTATCTAAGTGAAGAATTAAAACGTAAGTAAGCTTTTTATAACTTTATTATTTGTGTTTATCGTAACTTCTGTTTACCATTTCGAACGTTCACAATAATTGAACGTGTGGTTTGTTTCAACAAGATAAGTTATAAAACACGAACAATTGAACCTTAATTGTAAGACATTTCGTGGCGTTAAAACCACGTCAATTTCTTACAAACATGATGCGAATTAATGTGTTTGTTCTGAGGGGAAGCGCAAGAAAACGTGTTTACGCGAATAGTTACCGAACTTAGGGTGCATTTAAAACCAGTATTGCTAAAAACACATGATGCAAATACTCCCAAAGCGGTTATTTCAATAATTTTGTTTTTTTTTTTTTGTTCGCACTTAATAAACAAAGTCTAAACTTTTGTATAAAAAATGAATCATTGTATACTTTCAAAATGATCAAAGATGTTATTATACCAGAAAATAGCAAAAGCATGAATTTAACTTCATTATTAATTTTGAAGGAATCAACATACCTTGTAAAAATTAGCTGCGTATTGAGCCTGTTTAGTATTTGTAAAAGGGCGTTTGGTTATTACACAAAAGCTCAAATTGTTTATGTTTTTTTTATAGTAAAACAACAATCAGCTGCAAGCTGCGTAGAAACTTGTTCGGTTCTCGTAAATACCCTGTACTTAAATGAGGATAGATCCATATTTTAAATGTTGTTTGTAACAGGAGTATTTTTTATCTACCATATCGTTTACAAAAGAAACGTTTTTAAATGTGAAAATACTCAAGAGAACCACTTGATTGGGTTAACATAATTTAAAGCTGTTTTGATTTTTTTTACTATTACAATCAAACAAGACATTAGATAAAAATTAAAACGCACCAATAAACATTTCAAAAAGAAAACAGAAAAATGAGGTAAAACAACAAGCAGCAACTAATTTAAAAAAAAAAAACGAATTCGTAAAAAAAAGTAATTAAACAAATAATAAATAACAAAAAAACACTTAGGAAAAACTTCCGTACATATAATGATCATATCAAAATAATCGACTCTTTGGATAAATGTGGATTTAAATTGTAAAACTATAGACTTACATCGACATGTAAATCCTGTAAAAATAATTCCAAAAATAAAAGGAAAGAAAAGAATAAATTTATAATTTATATAAAATAACTTGTTTATAAAAAAATCTAAAAATACTTTTTTTATATTAAATATATATATAATTTTGAACATTTTAATCATTTTTTTTTGTCTTACTTATAAATCTAGTGTTGATAAAAAAAGAAAAGAATATTTGTTGAGGATTTTATTTTACAAACCTTGACTTCAATGTCACCAATTTTGTTGACCGCTCTGATTATTGGCCTTCCAACCATTGAGGGAAATATATGCGCTGGAAAGTTACTGCCAGCATAGCCACATTTTACAAACTGAAATGAGATTAAAAAAAACAATTGCCTTTATTTATTAAAATCGTGATTATTTTGTATAGGGTTTAGAATTAGTTCTTTACAAATAGTGTCTAAGATATGACCCTGTTGTTTTTTGTATATCATCTACATTTCCTTTGAAGATCTTACTGTTTGACGTCTTACTCATTATCAATTTTTATTCTATGCTCCAACGTATAAAATGGATGGTTTTTATTATTTTTGGGAGTGAACTCATTTTTGCGTATTTCAAAAAGTTGCAAGGAAATTTAAAAGTAGAAAGCAGACAAATTTGAATTAAAATGGTTAAAGCTCATCACTTATGTTATAACTTACAACTTAAAATAAAAAAAGAGCAATCAAAGATTTTTTTCCCCCAAAATGTGAATACTATTTGTGGGCTCAGAGCACACATATATGAGATGAAAGTTGAACTGATTACAATTAACCACCGACAAATGCTGAGAAAGCGCCGCCAGAGGATTCATCAGAGGGAACTCAACATGGTGAACCCTGAATACCGGACTGTCAAGAGCGAACTGGAATGTTTGAACATAATGTAACGTTTGGCAAGTACTGGCATACCAATCGCCATTTGTAAACTGTTGCTAATGCAAGACGCTGCGAGGAGGGCAGGCACCCGGTGGAACAACATCACCACGTGTCAAGCCACAAAAAACATCTGGCCAACACTGGATTTAAAAGGTTCAAGGTGCTTGATCTCTCTAAGCAGATCGCATATAAGCTCGATAATAGGTGTCATAAGCGGACATTGTCTAATAGGAAATCACGAAACGAGACTAGGCGTATTCTCAAATGACTTTTGCAGAAGCTGTATGGAAGAGGAAGAAACGGTTCTTCATCTTTACTGCACATGCCCTGCTCTAGCTCGAAAACGCAAGAATTACCTAGGAGAATTCTTCTTTAACGATCTAAATCATATCGGTATAACCAGCCTCTCACGTTTCGTAAGCGACTCAAGCTGGTTCCATTGAGCTTAGGAGGAAGCCTCAAGATTCATGTGGTATCACAATGGGCCATTAAACTGGCCTAAGTGTGTCTGTTTCTATCTTGGACATCCACTATAACCTAACCTAACCTATGTTCCGAAACTCCATCCGACACTACAACGACATCTCCTTCAAAAAGAGATTGAGGGAGATAAAACCGGGACCAAACGCCTTCAAGGAAATAAACCGCCTCATCGGTAGGAGAAAACCACTGCCGGAAGTCATGATGAGCAACAACATCGAGCTAACTTCAACGAATTACAAAGTGGAAGCTTTTGCCAAACACTTGGAACAGAGGTTCACTCCAAAACCATCAACGGATCAAGCCTTCCTCAACGAAGTAGAAACCATCCAGTTGATTCAGCAGCCAAACATTGAAGTTCAATTTGACGACAACTGCAAAGCTGATGAACCAGCAAATACCCATAAATTCTGCAATCGTGAGGAGATAGCTGATATCATTAACAACTTAAAACCGAAGAAGTCAACTGGAATGGACGGGATTCCCAACTATATCCTGAAAAGACTTCCTCAAGTTTTTTTTGATAATCTTGACTATTATCATAAATAACTGCATCAACAACGGCTACTTTCCAAAAAAATGGAAGACAGCCAAAGTAGTGGCAATCGCGAAGAAAGGGCAGTACCAACAACATCAGCAAAATTCTGGAAGAAGTTATTTTAAGGAGACTGAAGAAATTCTGCAAAGAGCATAGCATCATCCCCGACATGCAGTTTGGATTCCGACAGGCTCACTCAACGATCCATCCACTTCTAAAGTTTCAGTCTGACACCACCGCTGCTTCAATAGCCACCGAGCCACAGTTGGATGCTTTCTGGATGTCGAGAAAGCTTTCGTCAGCGTATGGATTGATGCCCTCATCCATAAGCTCCGAATTTTTAATATCCCACAGCCAATAATAAAAATTTTGTTTTGTTTTCTTTCTTTCAGAAACTTCTTCGTAGAAATAGATAGTTGCAAGTCAACGATTAGAGACGTAAAGGCTAAAATCGCCCAAGGATCGAAACTTGGACCGTTCCTCTACAGCCTGATGACATCTCACCAGCCAGTGCCAACCAACGAAAATGTTGATATACAAACAACTGCTAAGACACTCACGGTTTTCCGATATGGTTCACCATATCAAAAACTGCAATGGAAAGACTTAATGTCTTCGAGAGGAAGATACTAAGGATATGCACCGATCTACAATTCGACCGTCAACGACAGAATCACTATAGTAATCGTAGAGTCTACGAAGAAGCTGAAATCAAGCCACTTGACCAATTCCTTGCACAGGCAGCAAGGAAGATAATCACCAAAGTCGCCAGCCACCCTAACCTATTAATGAGAAGGATGGCCAATCAGGAACGGCACCCGGACCCGAGATACCTTTGTGGTATGGATATCTTGGACAAACTATCCCCATTGACGACGACGTCTCCTTCTATGCTGGCCTGGAGTCAGCATACTACCGCGGCTGAACACCGCCACACCCAACCAACCTCTATCAGGACAACCGGGACTGAACAACCCGAGCTTCATGTTAAACAAATGTTAAATTTTGAATTTTATCAATGTATAAAGTTAGACCCCCTTTGTGCCAACAAAAGTTTTAGTTGAAGTTATTGTTAAATATTATTTATGTTAGAATTAAGCCAAATGTATATAAATTTCTATAGTTCAATAAATTAAAATGTAAAACCAAAAAAAAAGCTGATTACAATTAAATTAATTAACTCTACAATAATTTTTAACTTTTGGCTTTTATAAACCTATCAAAAATTACACAAAATACCTTCAAGCTGTATATTATGTAGCTGATGATGTATCGTTTGTTTGTTATTTTCAACTTGATTTAATTGTTGTCCAAGTTTATAGCATGACCTTAGCTTTGATCACAACTTAACGTCAAGTTTTTTGCCCAAATTTATTTAACATTACTTTGTTTTTCTTCGAAGAATTCAACAAGTGAGAGGTGCACAGTTGAGCAGTGACTTAAGATTGTTTTAATTGTTTTTTGAAATTGGGCGTTTAAATCAAAATGCGTTACGTGCACTTAGTAATTTTAATGGTCAGCATAATTGATACAATTTTAACGCAGTGAATTCGTTAAAGAGAAGAATTTGCATTATTTGGGCAAATAAGAATCTACGAGATTGTTAGCCATGGCATCAACGAAAAGTGATTGTTTTGTGCGCTTTAAGGCTTAGTACCGTTATAAGACCGTACTTCCTGAAAATCAGGTCGGCCAAGAATTTACCGTGAATGCGTTAACTGTTTTTTTTTTTTTGAAAAAATATTTTTGTTTTCAAAATATATTTTTTTAACTTAATACAATGTTTCCCAAACATAACATTTATTTTATATGGCAGTTTCTGCGAAAACACAGCGTTTATTGGTGGACAACTAATTAGAAACAAAGAGGAAAATCATATCGTATCATAAAATTTATAACTTTATAATATTATTTACCTTCTCTTTATCTTTAATACCTTGTTGCGAAACCTTTTTGCTTCAAAACTTCCCGACATCTTCGTTCCATTTATGAAATAAGCCGCCTGCACTGATCTACGGGTATAGCCTTCCAAGCAGTTTATTATTATCTTTAATACCTTCGAAAGAACATCATTGTTGGAGTTAATTTTAAGAGCAACAGCTCTTTTATTATCTGCCCAAGATGCTCTATCGGATGTAGGTCTGCACTTGATGATGCCCATTCCAGAACTGTTATCGATTGGTCCCTAAAGAACTGTTTCGTAATTCCAGCAGTGTGCTTGGGGTCGTTGTCTTGCTGAAACTTCCATATCACTGGCATGTTTTCATCGTCCCAATCCATTAATCGTTCCTTAAGAATGTCAATGTATTTAACGGCTATCAGGGTTCCATAGATTCGATGGATTGGGCCAACTCCACATCACGAGAAACAACCCCAAACGTTAAGCGAGCCGCCTCCATTCTTAATTTTTGGAAAAACGTATTTAGGGTGGAACGCTGTTCCTTTTGGCCTTCGGACATAACGTGCACCATCTTGGCCGATTCTATTTATTTTAGTTTTGTCACTCTACACGTTTCATTCCATTCGTTTGTTGTCCAGTTGGCGTGTGATTTTGCGTACTCTATTCTAAGTCTAAGTTACCTTGCGGTTACTAATGGTTTCTTCCGAGAAACATGACCATGCAACTTGCGTAGCCCTATCGGGACATCGAATGCAACCGAAAGTTGGCGTTGTATCTCTGTGGATCTTATTTTGGGTAATTTGGCCAGCCTACTAATTGCTCGATCTATTTGGCAGCTTGTGTTACGGGCCCGTTTTTTACGAGGTACATTTTCAGCAGTCCCGAAGTTTTGAAAATGATTAATTTTCTTTACAGAACAGTTCATTTGATATGAAACTCTTTACCATTGTAATTACATCCAAGATTTAAAAATTATTCTTTAAAAACGTTTGCAGACAATTCAGAATTTTCTACTTACCAATGCAAAATAATAAAATAATTTTTATTTTACCCAAATCAAATGTAATTTAACTGTTTCTAATTAGGTGACCAGTTGAAACGAACACTTTTTATACTCTACCTTGATTTTATTGTGTACTTTGCAAAGACTTATGCACAAATTATGCTTTTTCAAACAATTATGTAATAACGCTTATATTACACCGTTTTGGATATCGCTATTCTAGTCACACTTGATAAAGTGAATATGGAAATGAGAAGCAAGTAATGTTTCTAATTAGTTGTCCACAGCTGTATATACCTTTAAATACATTTTTTTTACATTTTTGGGTTGATTCTTTTTTGTAAAAACGTCTAAAAATAGTGTTAGAAGAGTTATGGAAGCATTTGTTGCATAAATCTCAAGATGACAAATTTTATTAAATTGAATGTGCTTTTATTTGCAACAGTCCCATATTAGTTGCAAATTTTTGTTTGACTCCAGCAATGATGATACCAAACTGAGTTAAACAATTTATGTACACCTCACAAGCCAACCTACTTATTTCCAACTTACAAATGCAGCAGAGCGGGAAGAACCTTTTATTAGTCTACGTTCGCGAATATGTTAAATTCTAAACCTAGTCATTTGAACTTCAAGGCTGCAACTGTTGCCATTTAAATAACAAACAAATGTACGTAACTAATGCAATTCCTTTGTAAATAATAACAAGGGAAAATAAATTAAAGCATACTCAACCGATTTGAGTCATTTATTTAAATAAAATTACGAATTTTAAGTTTTTGTTGAAAAATTCAATGGAAAACTTTATGCTTTATGGTCGAGCGCTTGTTATAATTTCCTTACATGGGTAGACAGGTAGCCTAGTTTGATTTGCGGAGTCTTTTGAACATCTGGCAAAATGTGTCGCAACCAACAACATCACCCTTCAAATGGATACCAAAACTACGACCAAATTAGGAAGTGCCCAAAGTAGATAAGATATCCTCAAAAATATAGAATCAGAAGACAATCGAAAGCATCCAGAAATGAGGGCGGGTCACTTATGTGTCACACACAAACCCATAGATAACATTCTTGTCCGTCCAATCAATATCACACACTTTCCACTCAAGATAAAAAAAAAGAAAATCCAGCAAACGTTTAAAATTTCTTAAACACAATTCGATAAAAATCTATTAAATTCTCCTTAATAAAGCCAAGAAAAATTATAATTTAATAAAAAGAAACACAATTTAAGAAGGAAAAAAGATTACAAAAAAAAATCATACATACACCGGTTCCATTATCACAAACTATTACATTTCGCCCTTTGCTATCCATTTTTACTAACTATTTTAGACTAATTAAACAGTTAGGAAATAATGCTTATCTTATTGAGTTATTATAATTTAAGGAAAATAAATAATTTTCCTTATATGAATGAAATTAATTAACTTTTTATCTTTTCAATGCAAAAAAATAAGCAGAAACTTTGAAGACTGTCAAATTTTGCTTTCGAGGAGGTATAATCGTCATGACTCAAGAAGGGCGCGTTCGTAGATGTAGTTTCATTAGTCACTTGAGGCAGGGCTGTTAAAAGTGATACCATGACGCTATATAGGGTCTTTCCATAAGAAGTTTAATTTTGATATTGAGAGAAATAGTATTTTTTGAGAAATCAATGGATACTTCATTCCCCCCTTAAATCCCCTTGCTTGGGATCACTATAGGATTTAGAGTGGGTGTGATTTTGGGTATTTTGAAAGTACTTCCTAAACAAAAAAGCAAGTATGCCAACACTGAACAAAAAACGGTTAAGAAATATCAAAATCAACCATTTTGTCGAATTTTGTGTGTGAAAAAGTGAACTTTGAAAATTTATTTAAAATAGAAATAAATGTTCCCTCGCTCTAAAATTGCTATTTATTAATTATTTGCACATGTCTAGCAAATAAAACAAACAGCATTTTGAAATTCGTGGTAATGGAAAGTTGAGCCACAATGGTAAACGATATTAGACTAATAAGCGCTGATAAAGATTATTTTATGTAAATGTTGAATGTGACTGTGCCAGTCGATTAGTATAATTTTGGAATACACTTTCTAATATTTCTGCTTGTATCTCTCAAATAGTAGTGCCCGTGGCATGATGGTTAGTGCGTTAACAAAAAAAGTGTCTTGGAATGTCATGCCAGAGGTCTAGGGTTCGATCCCTGCCTATGCCATCTAAAGTCTTTTCACGGGTACTGTCCATCATTGCGAGGAATTGACAAATTCTCCAAGAAATACTCTTGTTATGAAAAAGTTATTTACTTACTTACTTACTTACTTAAGGTAGTCCGGGGCGGACCTGGGTCTTAACCAACATGCAGTTTCGCACGCCAAGTTGGTTGAGGTCCTCTCTCACCTGGGTGCGCCACTTGAGTCGCGGTCTTCCTCTACTCGGGGATTGGCTTCAAAGACATTCCGGGCGGGAGCGTTGATGTCCATCCGCTCTACATGACCTAGCAATCTAAGCCGTTGGACTTTAACTCTGCTAGCTAGGTCAGTGTCGCTGTACAGCCTGTACAGTTCGTCATTATATCTTCTGCTCCATTCTCCATCTATGCATTCGGGACCAAAAATCACCCGAAGAATTTTTCTCTCGAAGCATCCTAAGACGCTCTCATCTTTCTTTGACAGGGTCCAGGCCTCAGCGCCATAAATGAGAACCGGAATGATGAGTGTCTTATAGATGATGATTTTACATGCTCGAGAGAGGACTTTACTTCTCAATTGCCTTCTAAGTCCAAAGAAGCAGCGATTTGCAAGAGTTATTCATCGTTTGATTTCAGCGCTGGTGTCGTTGTCTGTGTTAATAGCGGTGCCTAGGTAGACAAAGTCCTTAACTACCTCAAAGTTATAGCTGTCCATGGTTGTTCAGTGTCCTTTTTTGAAGACAGCATATACTTGGTCTTGCCCTCATTGACCACTAAACCCATTTTCTTCGCTTCCGCTGACATCACGCTTTGATCTTCCAATTATGTCGATATCATCTGCGTATCCGAGTAGTTGGATGGAGCTTTGGAAGATTGTGCCTCTAGTGTTAACGGTTGAGTTTTCCACATTTTTTTCAGAACGATGTTGAAGAAGTCGCATGACAGTGCATCGCCTTTTCTAAAATTTTTTTGACATCAAATGCATCGGTAAGATCTTTTCGGACCTTGATAGAGCAGCGTGCATTCTCCGTCGTCATTCTGCACAAATGGATAAGTTTAACAGGGATGCCAAAACTAGACATTGCTCGGTAGAGCTCTTCCTCTAGATGCTGTCATACGCGGCTTTAAAATCGATAAAGAGGTGGTGGGTATCGATTTGAAGCTCCTGGGTTTTTTCCACGATCTGCCGTAGTGTTAATATTTGGTCGATAGTGGACTTTCCTGGTCTGAAGCCACACTGATAAGGACCAATCAGGTTGTAGATGAATGGTTTCAAACGTTCACATAATACGGCAGAGAGGAACTTGTACGCAATGTTAAGGAGACTGAAGCCTCTGTAGTTGGCGCAGTTTAGAGGGTCTCCTTTCTTAGGTATCGGGCACACTATGCTGAGGTTAAACTCATCGGGCATGCTTTCTTCCGACCATATTTTGCAGATCAGTTGGTGCATGCTCCCTACCAAGTCATCGCCTGCTGCTTTGAATAGTTCGGCAGCGATGCCGTCAGCTCCAGCAGCCTTGTTATAGCTATCTTCATATATAGCTATCTTCACTTATTTAAGGTCGGGTTGGCGGAATTGTTGATCTGCGTCGCCTAGGTTGAGTGGTTCTATCTCCCTTACAGCGGAATTCGGTTCGTCATCGCCGTTATATAATTTGGAGAAGTGATCTTTCCATATTCTCAGCATCTAGTGCGATTCTACTATAATGTTCCTCTGATCGTCTTTACAGGCTTCGGTTCGAGGCCGGCACCCTTGGGAGTTTTTTTTACCTTTTGGTAAAATTTACGAACCTCATTCCTGTTGTGACATCCCTCTTTCTCCTCGATCACGCGCTTCGCATGCTCTCCTTTTTTCCATCTAAGAAGCCGGTGTTCCTCTCTCCTCTTCTGCTCGTAGAGCTCGCGAGCAACTCTGGTCCTTTTGTGCAGCGCCGTTTTGTATGCCTCTTGTTTCGCTGTGTGTTCTTGCCGGCATTCGTCGTCAAACCAGAGGTTTCGCTGTGGTTGCCGTGTGAAACCTAGCACTTCAGAGGCGGCATCTCTGATGGCTGCAAGGCAATGTTGCCACTGGTTTTCAATGCTTAATGCAGGCAGCATAGGACTTCTTAAGAGGTTATTAGAGACTCGATCGGAAAAGGACATAGCAGTCTCTAGTTATGAAAAAGCGCTTTCTCAAATTAGCCGTCCGGATTCGGCATATTAACTGTTGATCCCCTACATTCTTGACACCATTACTCGCACACAGGAATGGTTGAGAGTTGTAAGTCACTAGGCCCTAGTTATCAACGGACTGTTACGCCACCCAAATTATTTATTTATTTTATCTCTCAAATAAATGTTTTAATGTTAGATATCAGTAAGTCAATCGAATTGGATTTGTCGCTGTAGACATTAGCGTTAAGTCCTACTAAAAAAAATTCCAAGCGTTAAATACAGTGTTCACTAAACTCCCCTCTCAATTGATTAATTGTCTGTTGAAATCACATGTCATGCAAGTCAAGTTCTTGTATTTGGAGCAAAAATTTTGTTCTCATTGTACTGTATTGCTCACAATGCACAGTAATGTCTCGATTCGCATCATCTTTAAGGGAAATACGGCCTAATGATACCGACACCTCATAGTACTCACCAAACAGTATCTTTTTTTCATGCATTGATAGCTCTTGTGATGCTTCTAATTGCTCTTCAATCCATCCTTTTAACCAGAAATTAACTTTCTGGCTGAACACAATTTTTCGACCAAAAATTGTAACTTTCGCACTCATTTTGACAATAAAATCCAATAATTTGTAAGCATTGTTCAATTGTAGCACATTTAATTTTATACCAAACTACAGATTTTTGACAGTGACACAAGACACATTACACATAACTTTTACTTAACAAGAAATTTGTAAGGATTTTGAAATATGTACTAACTCGAACTAGGTGATGATTTGGTAGATTCAATTGTTTTCCATCAGAAGTTTGCATAAGCACCATGAAATAATAATATTACTTTTTCACTTTATTCATCTCGCAAAATGACATATCTTGGTATACCAGATAACAAATAATAATATTATATTGGGAGACTTTCAGTACTTTGAGTTTTAATAGTTCAATGACATTTGGTACGGAAGTGCCGTAATGTAGGTATGCCATAATTGCGTTTTATGTATTCAAATGCTCCATTCTATTTTTCTTTATTTTTACAGAATAAGATAAGTGTAAATAGGGTATAATAGATCATCCCGCTTAGTTTATTTGTGAACCCTTCAATCACATAGTTACATATTTTTAATTTCACATCCCTGTTTTATTAAGGTAAGTTTGAGAAAAATTCTTAACGAAACTTTGACAGCCAACTTTGGAAGATTATGGTATAGTTTCTTTTTTTGACAAATATAGTTCATTTCCATTTCCAAAGAAATTTTGAAGAAAAAACCTTTAAAACAATTTAAAAACGAAATTCGAAAACTTTTAAAATCAAAAATAAAAACTCCACAAAGCTGCAATAGTTTTACAACACAAAAATGTTGTAGACAAAAAGTGAAAAAATTGATTTTTTCTTCGACGTGTTCTGTAAAAAAGTGCTCGCAAGTCGCAACTAAAAAAGTGTTGGTTTTCTCCAGTTGTGTACCTTTAGTGTGTCTTCTTGAAATAAAATTAATTGGAAGACGGGAAAACTATTTTTTCATGCAATTCAGTGGTAATCATCAAAGTTGCGACACCATCATCATCATAACATCATCCCCCGACGACCGAAGACGTCGATCACCTCAGTCAAAGCCAGAGGAGGAGAAATAAGTAATAATTATTCGAGTGAAAGTAACATTTTTTTTTGTCACGCAGAAATAGATCCCGAAGTGGACTTAATTTGTGAAGGAAATGTCTTCGTCAAATAATCAATCGAGCCAAAACCAGGCCGCCACTGCTGGGGCTAGTCAATCGCAATATTCAGCTCAGCAATCAAATCAGACGGCAACGGCAGCAAAACCAAAACACGATGAACCATCGACCCCAGATGGAGCTCAGCCACAGATAATTAAAAAAGCCTCGCTAACAGGAACTAAGGACCGCGTAGTAGATAGTGTGCCATTTCCCCCCAGTCATAAATTGACCATTGCTGAGATATTCGATGCCAGGACAGGTAAGCCTCAACCCGATGTCCTCAAGCAGCACTTTATACTCGAAGGTCGCATAGAGGAAGCGCCAGCGTTACGTATCATCCGCGAAGGTGCTGCAATTTTGCGATCGGAGAAGACTATGATCGAAATCGAAGCACCAGTTACGGTCTGCGGCGATATACATGGACAATTCTATGATCTCATGAAGTTATTCGAGGTCGGTGGATCGCCGGCCTCCACTAAGTACCTCTTCTTAGGCGATTACGTTGATCGAGGTTACTTTAGTATCGAGTGTGTGTTGTATCTGTGGGCCCTGAAAATTTGCTACCCCACGACGCTCTTTTTACTGCGGGGCAACCACGAGTGCCGTCATTTGACGGAGTATTTCACCTTCAAACAAGAATGCAAGATAAAGTACTCAGAATGCGTGTACGATGCCTGCATGGATGCATTCGACTGCTTGCCTCTGGCAGCTCTGATGAATCAACAATTCCTATGTGTCCATGGTGGGCTCTCGCCGGAGATTCACGAACTCGAGGACATTCGTCGTTTGGATCGGTTCAAAGAACCACCAGCATTCGGACCCATGTGTGATCTCCTCTGGTCCGATCCTCTGGAGGACTTCGGCAATGAAAAGAACTCCGAATTCTACACTCACAACTCGGTCCGCGGCTGCTCGTACTTTTACAGTTATGCCGCATGTTGTGACTTTCTCCAGAACAACAATTTGCTCTCGATTATACGAGCTCACGAGGCGCAAGACGCCGGCTACCGAATGTATCGCAAAAGCCAAACCACTGGCTTTCCCTCACTCATCACGATATTTTCCGCACCCAATTACCTGGATGTCTACAATAACAAAGCGGCCGTTCTTAAGTACGAGAACAATGTAATGAACATCCGGCAGTTCAACTGCTCACCCCATCCCTACTGGCTGCCCAACTTCATGGACGTCTTCACTTGGTCTTTGCCGTTTGTAGGTGAAAAGGTCACCGAGATGCTAGTCAACGTCCTCAACATATGCTCGGACGACGAGCTGATGACTGAAAGTGATGAGGATCCACTAACCGATGCCGAAGACGCTGCCCTCCGCAAGGAAGTCATCCGCAATAAGATCCGTGCCATCGGTAAAATGGCACGCGTCTTCTCTGTTCTGCGAGAGGAGTCTGAGTCCGTATTGCAATTGAAAGGACTCACCCCAACTGGAGCCCTGCCCTTGGGTGCACTTTCCGGTGGCAAGCAGTCACTGAAAAACGCCATGCAAGGCTTTTCACCCAACCACAAAATCACATCGTTTGCTGAGGCAAAGGGTCTAGACGCCATCAATGAGCGAATGCCACCAAGAAGGGATGCCCCACCCACACCTATAGACGATCAGAAGTCCACAACCCAGCAGTCCATCAATGGGTAATTAGTTTAGCATAACTGAAGTTCCAGTAAGCAAATCGTGTTTCATTGTTGTGAATTCGGGGTATACTGTACTTTATTACTCTTATTAATTTTTTATATATACATTTCTTACCATAAACTTAGGAAAATATTGATAAAGATAAAAGGTTTTCTCTCAGTTTCGAATTTGTGTCCTTAAAACAAAATTTTATTAAAAACAAAAAAAAAACAAAGTTATTTCGTATAAAATTTTTATCAGAAGTTGGTGTTCCTTAAAATAACTTTAATTTAAGATTCTTTTTAATTTAAAACTTAATTTTTTTTTCTTTTCTTTTGTTTTGTTTTAATAAATATTTTATTTTTGTATTATGTTCTATCATTTTTTATCGATGTATACAATTTCATTAATTTATTTTAAATAAAACAAAAAAGAAAGCAAAGTGTGTATTTTTAGATTTTTTCTCTAGCTAAATTTTTACCTTTAAAGAAAACAAAAAAAAATGCTTATATACATAATCGTATATAAAATAACAAATCTATAGACATATTATATATATTATAAAAAAAAAAGTTATTTAAATTTACAAACAAAATACAAAAAAAAAACTAACAAAAACTCTTAAGTACATAAAACATTAACATGCAAAATATTAAGTTAAATATAAAATGAAAGCGCGCGCCAATCGCCTACAGGAAGACAGAGCAAGAGAGAGGGAAAGCGAGAGAGAGGCACATGCTTTCCAGTATGTTACACACACCCCCGCAACCAGAACATATTTAAGAAACTCAAATTATATTTATGATGTTATTTAAATATAAGATATAATTAACAAACAAAATAGGCCAATTAGCTAAAATCATTTTTTTCAAGTTTTCTGTTTTCTAAAAGACAATGGTAAACAAAAATGTATCCAGAAATGTAGTGCAATCTTTTTTTTACTGGCTTTATTAAAGATTTATAATAATTTCTTCATTTTTATTTATTTGTTTATTGTTTTTATTTGATCATTGCAGAATCAATTTAAGCTGTCCAAGAACGCTTAGTTCGTCTTAGTTCGTGTTCCTTTAATTTTTTCCTTACCGAACAAAAATCGTTAGCAACTTAGGTTGTTCTTAATCTGAAAAACAAATATGTATGTATGTATTTATTATTTATTTAGTGACAAATTTTCTTATTTCGATTTTTAGTTTCAATCCTCTATTTGAAGTTAACAAAAGGTTAATAATACAATTCGACATCTGTTCTAAAAAAGAAAGTGGTACACTCAAGCGTATACGCACTATCACTATTGCATTTGTTATATTTGTTCATGGAAATTTAAAATTCTTTTATCTGCGTACATTTCTTCGCTTTTTGAGAAATCTAATCGTTTTAACGATATCAGACTTATACGTAAGGTCAATTCGTCGTATCCAAGTAAGATAATTAGTGTACTGCAAGCAGTCATGTGTTTTACTTGAATTTCGATTGACAAACAAATTTTAATTACATATAATTTTAGTTTTGATCTCTTTATCGGGGAAACAAGTACATTATTTTTTAAACTAAGTATTCGTTTGGTACGACACAGTCTACTTGTTGAAGAACAAAATTATGAAAGAGTAACAGCAGTTAAAAGTCAATTTCTTCAAATTCATTTTGAAAATGTAAATTTTATCAAAACAAATTTCAAATATTTAAATTTCGCCAAATTATCTCAGATTTAAAAACAAATACATAATAATTCTTAATAGAATAATAAAATACAACTTTTACGTACAATTTTGATGTGCAACTACTTTGAATAACGACATAAGCTTATGAAAAGACTGTTGACTATTCTGTACCTTGAGGTACGCAACATTATACAATCTACTAATCTCGAATGAGAGATTATTTTAAAGCTTATAATTGTGTCCATAGGCATATGTATACAGTTGTGGCGAACTAATTAGGAACGATTATAGAAATTGTTAATTTTTTTTTCTTACATACATATATATTTTAGTATATAATAAAAATAAACAGAATTTTTACAAAAAATATAAAATTAAATTCAAAAGGTTTTGAAAAAGCAAAATTAACTGGCGAACTAATTAAGAACAATTCATTTTTAGTCCAAATTTGAAGTCTAACTTCAATATTTTGTATTTTTTATTACTGCCTTACATTGAAGCAATTAGGTTCTGACATATTTTTGGGGTTATGTTTTCCCAAGCTGCTTTAGCGATCTCATATAATTCATTTATGTTTTTATTTTATGTCTATTAACTTCTCGTTTCAATTCGATCCAGGTCCGGGCTACATGAAGGCCAATCGATGACATTAACAGAATTATTGGAATGCTTTAGTTGCTCGCCAGTATGCTTAGGACCCGAATTATCCTGCATACATTTCCAAGTCACGGGCAACCCTCCATCTGCATAGGGCAGCATAACGTTTTCAAGGATGTTTATGTAGCTTTGGGCATTTATTATACCTTCCATGCGATATAACGGATCGGTTCCCTTGTATTACATACAACCCCATAGTATGACACTTCCACCTACATGTTTAATGGTGATAGTTGTGTACTAAGGGTTGAATGCTTCGTTTTTTGGTCGTCGAACATATTGCTTTCCATCGGAACCGACTCTATTGATCTTAGTTTCGTCACTCCACAATATTTTTTTCCACTGTGAGATGGTCCAGTTCTCATGTTCTCTTACAAAAGCTAACCTAGCCTTTCGGTTTTTTAATGAGAGCAGTGGTTTTTTTCTGGCCGATCTTCCAAATAGCTCGCTCTCACACAATCGTTCTCTGATAGAGCGTGCTGAAAGTGCATTTGGGTCTTCACCGAAAACTTCCTTTCGTATTTCTCTAGAACTCAAAAATGGATTATTTTCGCAGCACGAACAATTAACCTATCCTGGGCTTCAGTGGTTTTACGGGGTCTTCTACGTCTTGCAACGAGTTCTGTGGTTTTGTGGTTTTCAACATATTATATTATATACATATTTAATTAAGCTTATTTGCTTAGATTTATTATTTCTTCCCTCAGATTTTTTGTACAGCTTTTGTTCTTTCCCATATTTCTTTCAAAGGTCTTAAAACAAAGTGAGGACTAAATTTTTAAACAAATTATTAAACTTACTTAAAAATTTTAACGTTTAAAACGAAATATTAAAACAAGAAACAAATTGTTCTTAATTATATCGCCAATTGAAATAGTATACAATTTATCAAATAAACAATTTAAACCAAATTATACTAGTACAATTACTATGTAAGTTGATGTTTACGTTAGAATAGAGATGCAAGAAGGAATAGCGGTACTTTTCATGTTGGTTGTCATCTCTCATGATCAACCAAACGGTGTTACCAGGAGTTGGTAAAATCGTTCTTAATTAGTTCGCCACAACTGTATCTATATAAGATTTGTTCGGACTAATGCGGAAAACAGTTTGGAAGCTTTATTTTGAGTATTTAAAAAAAAATGACAATTAAAAGAAAAAGACTAAATGCTGAAATTCTGTCCGTCTTTTGTGTCATAATTACAAAACATGTAATGTTAGATGTCATGGACTACAATGATAAATTTAATAGGTAGCTGGACAAATTCTAAGTTCAGCAGAAACAAGTGCTATGATAAAAGAGTGCGTAACCACTCCCCTTTTTCAAAAATTCAACCCAACGTTTTAAAAAGAACTGTTTTGTTTAGATTATACATTTTGAATTTGGTTTTGTCCTTGAAAAACTTAAAATTATTTATTTATTTTTTTTTTTAATATTTGTACTCTTTAAATTTTACAATTGCTGAGTTTCTGTGCCAAAGTTAATTTTTATTTAAATTTTATTTTATTGAAATTATTTTTTTATCACATGTGTTCTTTTGATTTAAAGTTAAGTTTCACGTTTTTTCTAAATACATAAATATTTTTATTTTCCTACTTTAGTATTTTATTAAAAGAAACTTCTAAATTATCGGATAGAGCATTTTATGAAAATTATCGATTGTCTTTTTGTATCGTTTTTTGTTTTGTAATTTAATAATAATAAAACATAATAAAATCGATATATTTAAATTAAAAATATTTTAAGTCTTAATAAAATAATATGCAATTTTTACTTATTTATTATTAATGATAAAAACTCATTTTTATTTTCTACACTACATTATTATACATATGTAAGTAAATATATACGGAAAATGTAAAAACAAAAGTTTAAAAAATGAAATAGGATACATTTTTATTACAACACAACTTATTTATTAAATTAAATCATAAGTATATCATATATACAAATACATACTACATATATGTACAAAAGAAAATGTATTAATTTGTATGCATTTTAGGTTGGATAAAATAAAATCAGATTTTTACTTTTAATTTTTGAAAATTTGTGGCCATGAGGACCTTTAAGAAGTTCAGATTAATTGAATATTTGATATAATTGAGTCTCGAGCTTTTAAATGCAACTTACAAGTGCATAAGAAACAGTACAATTTTAACACCTAAGCCGTTCGTGAAATTAAGACTTCTATATTACCTACTTTAAGTGTTCTCGCTCTGTCAATTGTAATTTAAAATCCAAAAATTCAAAATATGAAATAGGCCTTTGAACAAAATACATTTTAAAGTATTGAACTCAATTTTTTATTAAAATATTTCAAACTGATTTTTTGTCAATACTTAACGCTAAGCGACTGTTAAAAAAATCTTCCTTGCTATTAAAAAGTAAAATCAAATAATTTATTAATTTAGAAATACATTTCATTTTAAATTTCTATCAAAGGATGCAAATTATAAAAAAACCTTGTTTGCCGTTAAAATTTTTTAATTTAATAACTTTTTCAGTTTATATAACAAATAAATAGTTAAAAGATTTGATCCAACCTTATATGCATGCATTAAATATATTATATACTCGTATATGTAATTATGAACATAAATTATACAGTTTTAAGAAAAGTTTGCACTTAATAATATATTCTATATTTGTTGTTGCATTTAATGCCAGTGTTGAAAATGACAGTGAAGTTTATTGATGTGGCACGGTTGTCTTAGAGCTTACAACAAAGTTGGTTCTTCTTTTTAAAATCATAAACATTTTTACTAATATTCAGTTAATTTTAAATATTTTAATCTCAAACATCAGAGTTGATAATGTGAAAACATTGAAGAAGAATTCCAATTCAGACAGCCATCTGATCAAGATCTGATTATGCCGGTTTTAAATGTGTTGGCACCTGCAATTATGAAGAAAAGTAGAGTGGATGAAAGAATTACTTCACGAAGTTAACGTATTCGTCTTCATATCTGAATTATGAAACTTCCTATAGTTTTGTATAGGAAAAATGTATAACAAGTTCCATGCATTGTAATGTCTTTTATCTCTATTCAATTAAAGTGATTTCAATATTTTGCATCCTCTTTTTGTGTAAATTTGAAAGTGAAGAACAATGTAAATCAATCATTAAGGTGTTAGAGCAAGAGAAGAAGTTTAAAATTCAACCGATTAGTTGATATTTTTAATAATAATACCCAAGAACCGATTTATTATGCGTAGGACTGCGATGACATGACCTGACGATACCTGGGTGTGCCACATACAAAAGTTTAATTCATTAGTAATGATAAATAAAAGGGCAGGTTCAGACGACATAAGGGACTTGAAACAATAACTTTAAATAAAACATTTGTCAGCACAAAGGGGGCCTAACTTTATACATTGATGAAATTCAAAATTTAACATGTATTGTGTTTAACATGAAGTCTTTGGCGAGGTTCATCTCGGGTTGTTCAGTCCCGGTTGTCCTCATGGAGGTTGGTTGGGTGTGGCGGTGTTCAGCCGCGGTAGTATGCTGACTCCAGGCCAGCATAGAAGAAGACGTCGTCGTCAGTGGGGAGTTTGTTTAAGATATCCATACCACAAAGGTATCTCGGGTCCGGGTGTCGTTCCTGATTGGCCATCCTTCTCATTAATTGGTTAGGGTGGCTGGCGACTTTGGTGATTATCTTCCTTGCTGCCTGTGCAAGGAATTGGTCAAGTGGCTTGATTTCAGCTTCTTCGTAGACTCTACGATTATAGTGCTTCTGTCGTTGACGGTCGAATTGTAGATCAGTGCATATCCTTAGTATCTTCCTCTCGGAGACATTAAGCCTTTCCATTGCAGTTTTTGATATGGTGAACCATATCGGAAAACCGTAGGTGATAACCAGTCTTAGCAGTTGTTTGTATATCAACATTTTCGTCGGTTTACTTAATCCAGTTTTCTTTTTCAAGAGAGGATGAACTCGATGGAGTGCGATGTTGGCTTTTGTTATCACAGCCTTAGAGTGAGGGTTGAAGCGCAGCAGCTCATTGAAGTGTATTCCCAGGTATTTGGCGTTCTTCTTGGCTTTGATCCTTGATCCATCCGGGAACGTCAGATTTTTCGGACCACTGCCGCCGATCTACAGCGGCCGTTGTTGGTGACAGGTCTCCGGAAGCATACCAGTTCCGATTTGGAGGTATTTATCCTTATTCCCCACATCTGGAAGTACTCGTAAAGTCTGCTTATGTGTGCTTCTACTCTTCGGGCTGCGATAGTAGGAAACATGGAGGACAAATAGGTGAGTGAGTCATCCGCAAACAGCAGGTTCTCACAATCCGTTGGCACTGGCTGGTCGGATGTCATCAGGCTTTAGAGGAACGGTCCAAGTTTCGATCCTTGGGCGATTCCAGCCTTTACGTCTCTAATCGTTGACTTGCAACTATCTATTTCTACGAAGAAGTTTCTAAAAGAAAGAAAAGAAAACAAAATTTTTATTATTGGCTGTGAGATATTAAAAATTCGGAGCTTATGGATGAGGGCCTTAATCCATACGCTGTCGAAAGCTTTCTCGCTTTCTTTTGGCCATCTGCCAAAAAATTACCTCTCAATTAAAGCAACTTTAATGGAAAGTTGACTGGAAAGTTAGTCAAGAAACAGTCTGCTATTATCAAAATGACAGTTGATCATGTTCTGATCTGAAAGCTGCACTTTATTGCTCTATTATTTATTTATTGTCTGTACAACTTCATTTAATGTTTTCTGCAAAAGGGTTCCTTATCAATTTGGAAAAGAAATTACTCAATTTCTTTACAATACAAAATCCAATTCGTGGTAGACTTGAACCTTGCCTGAGGAGTGTTTTGTAGACAGTAATTTTGTTGGTACTTTTTGTACTATAACCTTAAAGTAGAGGTTTACGAAGTAAAGTTCTGAACTATAGTTGCCTTAATCAAAATTTACGTTCAAAGCATGAAGTTGGCTGCAAATGAAGTCCCTTATGTTGCCTGAAACTGCCAAATGCTTCTCAAATAAGCCGTTTAGATTCGGTTTGAAAATTGTAGGCCCCCTTCATCTCTGACATTACTCGAACACAGAAAGGGTTGGAGTTGTACGTCACTAGGCCCTGGCTAACCACGAGCTGAAGCACAACCAGATTTATTAACTTATTTCTTATAAAACTTAATTTTCTGATATTTTTAAAGACGTATATTTTATGAAAACCAAAAGAACAACAATTACTTACTTGTTGTGGGTTCTTAATAAACAAACAAAGGAAGAAAAACAACCGCCTGTCCTTCACTGTTATAATTAAAACTCACAGTTATTATCACATCACTTTCATTAAATATACTCATCTCTATCACTCATTAATATATGTGTCGTGAAATCACTTTGTATACAAAAAATTACAAAACATAGAAAATGCAAAAAAAAGTAAATACCTACGTTATTTATAAATATTATATGTATACATATATATTATATACATACATTTTATGATCTTGACATAAAGCTCCCAAAATAAAGTTTTCTTGTCTTCTTAAAAAATTACATAGATAAACATTTAAAAAAAAACATTACAACTAAAGTAGCCTACTAAAGCAATCCTAAAATTAAAGATATGTTTACCAGCAATATATTTAAGATAACTTTATATTTAATTAAAAATAAGTACATATATGTTTAAATAAAATTAAGCATATGCTTAGGTATATTATTATATTTATTGCATGTCGGATAAAAAGAAAAAAAAAAAAACATTCAAAAGTCGACACTAAATCAATTTAAAAACAACAACAAAAAACAAAAGTGAATTTAAAACTAAATAAGTTGTTACAACACTTTAATATCCTATGCAAATATAATTAAAAAATTATTTAAAATAAACATAAAAAGAAAAAAACATAAAATCAGAAAGATATCGTAACATCTATGTAAGACTACTTTAATACCGCTATGAGCAAACTTTAAGGGTGATGTTCATAAAGTATAATTCACAAAAAAACTAGCTACATTTCTACTATACTAAACACTATGTGGGACACATTTTTTACTTATACATCTATATTTTAACTTAAAAGAATTACAATTTAATGAATTTAATTATACAAATAAAATATTCAGGATAATATTAAAAAAAAAAACAAAAAAAAACGAATTATTGCATTTTATTTATACAATCTTGTAACTAAACGGGGATTTTTTAAGAGCTTGAGAACTTTTTAAAAAAAATAAAACGCATAAAATTTGCGAAATCTCATCGATTCTTTATTTGAAACGTTAGATTGGTCCATGATATTTACTTTTTGAAGATATTTTATTTAAATGTTGACCGCGGCTGCGTCTTAGGTGGTCCATTCGGAAAGTCCAATTTTGGGTAACTTTTTCGAGCATTTCGGCCGGAATAGCCCGAATTTATTCGGCAATGTTGTCTTCCAAAGCTGGAATAGTTGCTGGGTTATTTGTGTAGACTTTAGACTTGAAGTAGACCCACAAAAAATAGTCTAAAGGCGTCAAATCGCATTATCTTGGTGGCCAACTTACCGGTCCATTCCTTGAGATGAATTGTTCTCCGAAGTTTTCCCTCAAAATGGCCATAGAATCGCGAGCTGTGTGGCATGTAGCGCCATCTTGTTGAAACCACATGTCAACCAAGTTTAGTTCTTCCATTTTTGGCAACAAAAAGTTTGTTAGCATTGAACGATAGCGATCGCCATTCACCGTAACGTTGCGTCCAACAGCATCTTTGAAAAAGTACGGTCCAATGATTCCACCAGCGTACAAACCACACCAAACAGTGCATTTTTCGGGATGCATGGGCAGTTCTTGAACGGCTTCTAGTTGCTCTTCATTCCAAATGCGGCAATTTCGCTTATTTACGTAGCCATTCAACCAAAAATGAGCCTCATCGCTGAACAAAATTTGGCGATAAAAAAGCGGATTTTCGGCCAACTTTTCTAGGGCCCATTCACTGAAAATTCGACGTTCGGCTTTAGTTCTTGCACGAGCTGTATTTTATACGGTTTTACACCAAGATCTTTGCGTAAAATCTTCCATGTGGTCGAATAACACAAACCCAATTGCTGCGAACGACATTTCACGGTCTTCAGCAACACTCTCAGAAACAGACGCAATATTCTCTTCTGTACGCACTGTACACATTCGTGTGGTTGGTTTAATGTCCAATAAAGTAAACTGAGTGCGAAACTTGGTCACAATCGCATTAATTGTTTGCTCACTTGGTCGATTATGTAGACCATAAATCGGACGTAAAGCGCGAAACACATTTCGAACCGAACACTGATTTTGGTAATAAAATTCAATGATGTGCAAGCGTTGCTCGTTAGTAAGTCTATTCATGATAAAATGTCAAAGCATACTGAGCATCTTTCTCTTTGACACCATGTCTGAAATCCCGCGTGATCTGTCAAATACTAATGCATGAAAATCCTAACCTAAATCACCCTCTATTATTCTATTTAAAGTAATTTTAGTCTTAAATTGTGGCTATTCACTAAGGGGCCGGTTAAAGCTATCAGTAATATTTTAGTTTTGAACATGAACGGGACCGTAGATCACACGAAGAACTTTTCTCTCGAAACGACCCAAGGTGCTTTAATCCTCTTTTGTCATAGTCCATGCTTCTGCACCGTATAGCAGGACGGGAATGATAAGGGTCTTATATAGCAACACTTTGGTCCCTCGAGAGAGGTCTTTACCATTCAATTGCTTTCTTAGTCCAAAGAAACAGCGGTTAGCAAGAGTTATTCTGCGTTTGATCTCAGCGCTGGTGTTGTTTTCTGCGTTTACAGCGGAGCCTAGGTAGACGAAGTTCTTGACTACCTCAAAGTTACGTCTGTCTGGTGACGTCTGATGGTGACGTTTTGACCAAGACGTCGGTGTTGTATGTCCTTTCTTGACGACAGCATGTACTTTGTTTTGCCCTCATTAACCGTTAAACCCATTTTTGCCGCCTCTACCTCAATACTCACAAAAGCCCCATTGACATCACGCTGAGTTCTTCCGATTATGTCAATGTCATCAGCATATGCCAGTAATTGGACAGACGTTTGAAAGATAGTGCCTCTAGTGTTGACGTGTGAGCTCTGCACTATTCTTTCAAGCACGATGTTAAAAAAATCGCATGACAGCGCATCACCTTGTCTAAAAACATTTTTTGACATCGAAAGGTTTTGTTAAGCGTGAATTCTCCATGGTCATCCTGCACAAACGGACTAATTTGGCAGGGATGCCAAAACTAGACATGGCTCTATACAGATCGTCCCTGTATGTGCTGTCATATGCGATAAGGACACTGATAAGGACCTATCAGGTTGTTGACGATGGGCTTTAGACGTTCACATATTACGGCAGAGAAGATTTTATAGGCGATGTTAAGTAGACTGATTGGTCTATAGTTGGTGCAGTTTAGAGGGTCTCCTTTTTTTCAGAATCAGGCAAACAATACTGAGCTTTCAGCATTCATCGGGCATGCTTTCTTCCGACCATATCTTACAGATAAGTTGGTACATGCTCCTAACCAACTTATCTCCAGCTGCTTTAAAGAGCTCGGTATTCAAGCCATCCGCTTCAGAGGCTTTATTAAACTTCATCTTAGATATGGCAATCTTTACTTCGTCTAAGTAAGGAGGTCGGGATTGTTGACTTTCGTCGTCTATGTTGAATGGATCATCTTGCCTGACAGTGGAATTCAGTTCGTCGTCGCCGTTATACAGTCTACAGAAGTGGTCCTTCCATATCCTCAGCATCGACTGCGGTTCCACTATGATGTTTCCAATTTCGTCTTTGCAGCCTTCGGTTCTAGGCTTATGTACCTGTGAATTTCGTTTCACCTGTTCATAAAACTTTCGAACTTCATTCCTGCTTTTACACCTCTCAATATCTTCGACCACACGCTTCTCATGCCCTCTCTTTTTCCTTCTGAGAAGTCGGCGTTCCTCTCGCCTCTTCTGTTCATAGAGCTCATGAGCAGCTCTCGTCCTTTTATGCAGCGCCGCTTTGCGTGCCTGTTGTTTGGCTGCATTTGCCTGCCGACATTCCTCATCAAACCAGGGGTTCCTTGTTGGTGGCTGTTTGAAACCCAGCACATCAGAGGCTGCTTCTCTGATTGCATCTTGGTAATGTTGCCACTGGTTTTCGATACATTGTGTTGGCGGCAGAGAACTTCGAGAGAGGTTACTTGTAACTTGGTCGGAAAAAGCTTTGGCGATCTCTGGCGCTTGTAGCCGTTCGATTTTGTACCTTCTCCCAGCACCTCCCTGTTTTGCCTTGGGTCTGGAAATCCGAAGTGCTACCTTGGCTACAACGAGGTAGTGGTCCGAGTCGATGTTAGCTCCTCGGAAAGTTCGTACATCCATGATGCTGGAAGCGTGTCTGGCGTCGTTCGCAATATGTTTAATCTGGTTGACGGTAGATTGATCTGGAGAAGTCCGAGTTCCTTTGTGGATGTTGAAGTGTGGAAAACGCGTACTGGCTACCATGACGTTTCGCTCCGCAGCAAAATCTATGAGCCTGAATCCGTTGTCGGAAGTGTTGTCGTGCAGGCTGTATCTCCCGATTATGCCACCAAAGATATCTTCTCTTTCTAGTTTGGCATTAAAATCTCCTAAGACAATTTTAATGTCATGGCCAGGGCCCTGCTCATATGTTTTGTCTAGGAGCTCGACGAACATATCTTTGGTGTTGTCAGTTTTCAGTTTTTCATCCTTTTTTTGCCCGGCCCATCCCATCGTATTTCCTGGATGGCGGCGATATCTGCTTTATAGCGGTCTAGGGCCTCCGCTAATTCTTCAGCAGCACGTGGTCTGTTAAGGGACCAAACATTCCGCGTGCTTATCCGAAGTTCATTGTCATTTATTCATTTGCGTTGGTTGTCAACAGTAAATCCCTCCGTATCCGAGGCTTGTTCGTGCATCGCAACACCCCGACGGCACAACCCCCAACGTGGAGGGCCAGATCCTTAGTATAACTCCAACGATGGGGAGCCGGATAAAACCGCTCCTTATAGGCCTGGGCTCCGAATAAGTCGAAGAAGCCCTATAAGGTGTTCACTAAGTAGTTCAACCTTACTAGAACTGTAGACGCCACGTCGATTCATCTCGGGAATTCCGAGTGTTTACCTCTAAGCTCCATATCTTGCAATATTCTGCTATACTGTTTATCATAATTTTTGTAAGGACGTGGGTGACTCAGCAAACATGACAATATCGTCGGCATTATGACTTTTACCAGCTTGTCACCAAACCTTACTCCACAAGGCAGATATTCAGTCAGGTCATCGAGAAACAGCGCTAAGAGCAACGGACTTAAATTGCAACCTTGTCTTATCCTCGATTGACTTCCAGTTTCTTTGTTATACTTTCTCCATCAAATACGTACGCTTCAGTCTGTTGATAGAGCTTTTCCAAAGCTTTTACGAATTTGTAAGAAACTCTCAAGTTATACAGTTTGTAAAAAGTCTACAAACCAGGCGTACAGTTATTTATTGTGACTAATCTTAATCCTCGCCAAACTACACAAAACAAAAATATTGTCCGACGTGGAATATCCTCTTTGAAAACCCGATTGAAACTCACTCAGCCTCTGGTTCATTTCAACCCATCTTGAGAGCCTATTACAAAGTAGTATAACGTGTAAATTTTTAGAGCCGAGTTCAGGAAGGAAATACGGATTCACCTTTCTTAAAAATTGGCCAAATGAGCGCTTCGTAAAAGTGTTCCCGATTGACACCAAACGTATATATAATGTTCAGAGCTTCGGATAGCTTTTCTTTGAAGAGACTTGAATTGTACTTATAAAATTCACAAGGGATAAAGTTAGTACCCGCCGCTTTTCCATCTTTAAGACCATTTAAAACTAGCTCCACTTCAACTTTTGTAATTTTGGAGTCTAAAATTATATTCTGTAAGAAAGGCATCGCGTAATTTCAATATATTGGGTCTACAGTATAATTTTTAATATCTTTTTGATTTTCCTAGCTTTTCCATATCCAAAGATATTAGCATTTATGTCGAAAAAGTGCTGATTTTTAATGGTTGGACATTTCGAACTTCAATCTCAAATATCTCGGATCTCCCATGAGTTATCGACAAAATATTTTTGCAAATATATCCGGCTTAGAACAACCTTTAATTTGATACCAAATTCATTGGTGTACACTCCGGGCCGAAAATGAGCATACCCCTTTACAAGAAATACGCACCAATGACGAAGGGCGGATCCAGACTTTTCATCAGGGGGGGTCACACACTTAAATGGGTTTTTACTCACCGCTTACAAATCTTCTCTAATTTTTTGTAAAGGATGCTAACAAAATTTAATAATTGCTAAAATGACAACTTTAGTTATCAAATTATTTAGAACACTGTTGTCCAGCAAGTTATGGCATATTTAAAAGCTAAAATACAATAGCTTAGAGGGTTTTTGGTGCATTTCGTGCAGAGATGTAGGAAATTGTTTTGAAACGATTGCTTTTTTCCAAAAACAAAACACACTTTTCTTGTTTTCATTTTTATTAATGCGAAGAACGCTACAAAAATTTAAAAATCCAGAAAATTAGAGAGGATCTGATATGTAAAAATGTCGGGCTTTTTTTGACGTAGTTTTTTCGAACTCAATTTCAGGGAGTCTCTTATTACTATCGTTATCAATCTGCTTACTCGTATTTGGATCTTATAAAGGCGTCAACAAAACTTAAAAATTGTAGAGACAAAAAGGTTTGGTTCTTGAATTTGAGGAGATAGTTGTATTTAAGAACATAACTTAGCTAAAAAACTTAAATTAAAACAAAGTAAGGTAAGTAAACAAATAAGTTGTGAAGAAAAGTTGTAATAAATCTTTAAATGAAATCTTTACTTATACAACTTAACTGTATAAGCTTTTTGGCTCATATGACCCCCCCTGGATTGTCAATTGGTCTAAAGTTGATGAATTTGAGCTGTGTTTTTGGAATAGGGCATATTATGTTCCTGGTCCAATCTTCAGTCAAAAGTAGTACTTTTAGTAACAAAGTTTAAGGAAGTAAAATACAAATGTTGTTTTCATATACAAAAAAATAATTTAAAATATAATGGGGGTCATATCCATTGAAAGGAATTCCTACGAAAAAGCAAACAAATTATCTCCCAGGGGGTCATGACCCCTACGACCCCCCCTGCATCCGCCATTGATTCTATATCAACTGTTGGCAAGTCTTGCATTAAGAAAATAGCTTAAACTTATTTTAAACCAGTTTTGAAGCAATTTCTCCTTGGCTCGTGCAAAAAAAATTAGAGATAAAAACTTTGAGGTTTTTTTTGTGATAAAACAATTTATTTTATTTTTGTATATATGTATATATAAACACAAGAATATATTATTTACAACAAATTTACACAGCAAGACAATAAAATTTCTTTCATACATTTATAAATTAAAACTATTTTCTTAACTAAATAAAACGTACTTAAAAATAATGTAATGAAAAAAGAAGAAATTCAGAATTTTCATAGAAAAATATATACAAAAGAAATTTAAGAGATTTATTCTTTTTTAATAAATTTCAATAAATGTGTCGTTCATTGTAACATGGTCGTTTCGGTATTCGTGTTTCGAGCTTAAATAGAATTATTTTTGAGAATATAATGGAATTCATTCATTTCATCATTTATCTTAGTTTCAAAATTAAAGATCTATATGAAATATTGTTGTGGAGATACGACAAACCTTATACAAAAAAAGAATAACTTAAGAAATTATATTAACATGGAATAAACCTGTGGCTTATTTAGTATCATATGAATATTCGATTTACTAATTTTATAGATATAAAAAAAGTCATTTTTTTCTTAAACCTAAATAAATGCTTGACATAATTTTAAATTTTCCTAAATAAGATCTTCATTTGAATTTTGAATAGATTTGATAATTTTAATAATTTGTTTAAAAGTTGGACGCTTTTCCTTTTCTGCATGCCAACTAGGTTTCATTATTTGATCATACACAATTTGTGGACAAAGATCTGGTTTTTTCAGCCTAACGATGAGTAAAATTTAGAAAACATTACAAATTTGTTTTTTTTTTAAGTAAAAAATACAAACCTTTCTCCTTCTTTCAGTTTGGCAACAAATTCTAAATCCATTAAAGGTGTGTTCTTTTT
Source organism: Eupeodes corollae (assembly GCF_945859685.1). Classification (NCBI taxonomy): domain Eukaryota; kingdom Metazoa; phylum Arthropoda; class Insecta; order Diptera; family Syrphidae; genus Eupeodes; species Eupeodes corollae. The sequence continues at coordinate 42,850,345 of NC_079148.1, forward strand.
GAGGCCTTCAAGATAAGGTTCTTCGCCTCGTGAAAATATTTCAAATAATGTAACACCATACGACCAGACATCCGAAGAGGCTGAGAATTTATTCGATATTAGAGATTCAACAGCGTACCATTTATATGGAATTTTCCTATTTTTTTGCGTTATGTAATAGCCATTAGTATTTACATGCTGTGCTAGACCAAAATCTGATATTTTTACAATTTCACCATCCACTAAGATATTTCTCGCCGCCAAATCTCTATGGATTATACCCTTTTCACTCAAGTATGCCATACCCTAGAAAATATATCAATAAGTAACTATAAATGAAAAAAAAACATCGTTTTATCTTACTTCTGCAATCTGCAAGGAAAAATTCAGCAATTTTTCGTTTGTTAAAATTGGTTTACGAGACAATAAGTAGACTTCGAAAGATCCGCCCATTAAATATTCCATAACAATGGACATTGGCTGCTCAGTAAACATAATAATTCTAACTATATTTGGATGATTTAAGCCCTGTTGGTAGATAAACCAAATTCAATTGAGAAAAACACGAACATAAATAAGAATTCCTTAAGATAACACTTTACCTGCATAATATCAATTTCTCTATTAAAATCTTCACCGATACACCCTCCGTCACTGTTTTTGAGAACTTTGATTGCAACTTCTCTCCTTGTTTCGTTGTGATATTCAATTTCGCCCCGGTACACCACACCATAATGACCTTCGCCTATTTTTACCTTTCTTATTAGTTTACCTTGGGTAATTCTTTGCACTGTCGCCATTTCTAACATATCAGAGAACATAGCTGCATCCTCTTCGTCGTCACCTAAAGAAATATAACCATTAATACCTTAAATAATTATGTAATCAAAATATTTCTTACATATATTCCCAGTTTCATTACTGGACGTTGAATTAGTCGATGGTTCAATGTCATCATCTGTAAAAGGTTGACTTATTTCTGAACATAACGCCTCATCTTTCTTTATAAGTTTATTGAGTTTTCTTAATATGTTCATTTTATCGAAACGTATTTCGTTTATGCTCCAGCCATTCATTATAATATCACGAATATCGTCGTGCCATTCACGTGGAATTTCTAAGATTCCTCCAGTCTCTCTTTGAGTATAAGTGAGTTGCTTGACAGTCAAACCTTGGATGGGTTCACCGCGAGAAAATATTTCCCACATAGTTGTGGCAAATGCCCATAATTCTGAAGACAAATCATACAATTGTTTGTTTGAAAGATTTGAATAAAACGTCGATGGTATCCAAGGCAAGCTACAAAATAATAAAAAAAAAACTATTAATATAAACAATATAAGAATAATTGTAAAAAAAGTTTTATAGAAGCCCCAATTACAATAGATACAATAGATTTTCACACAAGACAACAGGTTGCAAAATTTGTTTTCTTTTAAATTTCAAAAGGTTGAAATTTACATAACTGTTTGAGTACAGTAACAAAATAATCAAAATCATTGTAGTATTTTACACAAGCCGATTATTAAAGAAACAATAAACTGATGAAGGTTTTTTTTTGACGTGAGGTTTTCAAGAAGAAATATGGTATGGCCAAGAATTCGGCTTCAATCAAAAAATAAGGATTTACTTCTACACATAGTCCAAAAAGTCTCCGTACAGCAAACTAATTTTAGTGTTTTTTTTTTCACATAAATTCAAGCCAAAATGCAGCCATTAGAGCCGCTTTCAAGTCTTCAATTGTCTCAGGCTTATTTGTGTGCCCAAGCGACTTTACAAAAGCCACGCCATTACCGACTTTGCTAGGCAATTATACCAACAAAATATAAAATGCAGAACGTCATCTGAACCATTGTTATGGCAATAAATTTGCAAGTTTTGCTAACGTTGTTCAGGAGTAATGGCGAAACAAACAAAAAGTCTAACTCGGAAAAAAGTAAAGCCCCGAAAATAATATATTTTTTTAAGGGACTACAGAACCGTAACGAATTTTCATAATTCGCTTTTTCTGTTAAAAACCTCTGAAATATTTAAACTTAAAAAGAGTTAACTTTATACGCGCTTTAGTTATAAATAATAAAAATAACTTACTCTCTGTTCTTATCGTATTCTCTTCGAATTCCAAAGTCAGCAAGTTTGGCAACAATAACATTTTTTTCTGGACAATAACTGGTAACCATCAAGGAACTACATCGAATTCGCCCATGATATATTCTTTTTTCTTGCTAAAAAAGTGTATTTAAAATTAATAAAAATTAAACTTAATATTTTTGTTGTATCATTTAAATTTATTACCATAAACGCAACAGCACGAACTAAACCATTTGCTAGTTCTAATAAACATCTGAATGAAACGTTACGTCTTGTAGACAAAAATCTATTAAGTGGTCCGTATTTAGAGTGCTCTACTATCACTGCATATGGTGCTGTCAAAGTTAGACCGTACATTTTAAGAAAATCTGCCGAATATATTCCGCTCCATGTATTTGATAATTCCATAAAAGCCTTCATAGAAAAAATAATAATAAATAATTTAATTATACACGAAGATGAAAAAGATAAAGTTCTCCAGCATACCCCAAAGTCAGATTCGTTGTTTAACATTTTTAACGTCACTTTTATATTTTTAATACCACTTTTTTGAATCCATTCGGCTAAGTGACATGTCATTCTACCACAATCACTTCGAGTCTCAGAATCTGTTAATTTAAGAAAAAAAAAAAAATAAATTCAATTTATATATTAATAAAAGGAAATAATATTATAATATAACTTACGAATATAACGTTGAAGATCTCTTTTTGGTTCGAAAATTTGTGGACGATTTTCTTGCAGTCTTTCAAGGGTAATTTCGTTGCCAGTTGTTTTTGGTAAAAGATTTCGTGAAACACATAATAGCAACAATTGTGGTTTATCTGTTTTAATAAAATCATATTATTTTACGTCAATATTCAATTTTAATTAAGTTTGTTTAACACAACTTCATTTTTAAAATTTCTTTATATTCCTGTAAAAAAAAATATTTACAAACGAAAACAATTTTTTAATCAAAGGATGATTCATATTTTTGGTGCTAAAAGCTGTCGTCTTCCAGAGAAAATTTTATTTCATTATAGAGATTGGAAATTGCCATAAAGTGTAGAAATCACACAATAAGCTGCCTTAAAAAGATTCGCAGGAAGCAAATCTCTTGAGGTAATATTTACCTACTTTTCTGACTATGTATCAGAATTTGAGTTCGGGACTTATTCTAGCAAACACGTTTTTTTGCGTACCTCACGAAATTGTATGATCTTGTCGGCGAACTGAGTTCACCAAAACGTGAAATTACAGAGACAAAAAACTTCTGACTCAATAAATTCATAATTATTGGTGTTTTTTGGCTCATTGCCACATCTTGTTCATCTTTAACTGATACCCAAAAATATCTGTAATCGTCTGCCCATTCGCATCTTCGACGAGACAAATAATAACGAATGCAACGGCACATTATTGATCACTTTTGGGTTTTCTTAAAATTATGATTATTATGAGGATGACAATGCATTGATGACGCAAAATATTTACGACGTTAGTAACTCTTCCAACATTCAACTTATATTATGATACTTGTAATGACAACTGAGTTTGCAAGCGCTCCTAACTTGAAACCACGATATAAATGACCATATACTATGATTTGTTTATTTTGCCGATAAATAAAGATAGTAATTAACTATTTCTGTTGTATTTTAGAACAATTTTTAAGTTTTTTTGGCTTACTACATATTTATAAGGATGTTCAAATGGTAGACATGTGCATTCAAGAGGACACAAGCGTCCACAGGTTTTTCTCAAAACCCACCTCTGTCTGTCAACTCCTACTCTCACCTTCCCGCGGTGAACATCGGGTGGCTAGTACCTCAACTTGAGATTGGGTTCTCACCCCAGTGGAAAGTTGTTGGGGGCAGCAAACGAGAGAGGGGGGAGAGGTGTTTCCACTAAGGCACCTCTCCTTATCCAGACAGCAGCGGACAAATTCTCGAGATGGAATCAACGGTGGCGTCTACAGTTCCAGTAAAGTTGAAGGGCTTCTTCGACATATTCGGAGCCAAGGCCTGTAAGGAGCGGTTTATCCGGCTCCCCTTCCTTGGAGTTATACTAAGAATTTGGCCTTCCAGGGTGGGGGTTGTGCCGTCGGGGTGACTTCCTGGCCACGTAAAAAATACCTTTAGTTGCGAAGCACCAACAAGCCTCGGATACGGACGGATTCACTGTTGACAACCCACGCAAACGAAATAAGGACAACGAACTTCGGATCTGTACGTGGAATGTTAGGTCCCTTAACAGACCACGTGCAGCCGAACAATTAGCGGAAGCCCTAAACTGCTGCAAGGCAGATATTACCGCCATCCAAGAAGTGCGATGGGATGGACCGGGCAAACGCAAACTAAAAGACTGCGATATATACTACGGCAACTCCTACCGAGAACAAAGACAGAGCGTATTTGGGTGTGGATTTGTTGTTGGAACTAGATTTAGGCAAAAAGTCTTAAGTTTCAACAGTGTGAGCGAGCGCATCACGATAATCAGCATCAAGGCTAAATTCGCCAACATAAGCCTCATATGCGCGCATGCCCCAACAGAGGAGAAAGATTAAGACACCAAAGACATATTCTTCGAGCTCTTGGACAAGACATACATATGAGCAGTGCCATGGCTATGACATTAAAATTGTCTTAGGAGATTTGAATGCCAAGCTAGGAAGAGAAGACATCTTTGGTGGCACAATCGGACAACGGATTCAGGCTGATCGATTTCGCTGCGCAGTTCACACATCTCAATATCCACAAGGGGACATGGAAATCTCCTGATCAATCAACCGTCAACCAGATTAACCACATTGCGATCGACGCACGACACTTCTACAGTATACAGGATATCCGAACATTCCGAGAGACCAACATTGACTCGGACTACTACCTCGTTGTAGCCAAGGTACGGCTACGGATATCCCGATCTAAGCCAAAACAAGGAAGTACTGTGAGAAGATTCGACGTTAGACGGCTACAATCGCAAGAGACTGCCATGTCCTTTTCCAATCGAGTCTCTAATAACCTCTTAAGGAGTCCTATGCTGCCTGCATTAAGCATTGAAAACCATAGTGGCAACATTGCCTTGCAGCCATCATTGATGCCGCATCTGAAGTGCTAGGTTTCACACGGCCACCACAGCGAAACCCCTGGTTTGACGACGAATGCCGGCAAGCGCACGCAGCGAAACAGCAGGCATACAGAACGGGGCTGCATAAAAGGACCAGAGATGCTCGCGAGCTCTATGAGCAGAAGAGGAGAGAGGAACACTGGCTTCTTAGATGGAAAAAAAGAGAGCATGAGAAGAGCGCGATCGAGGAGATAGAGGGATGTCACAACAGGAATTTAAAAATTTTACCAAAAGGTAAAAAAACCTCCCAAGGGTACCAGCCACGAACCGAAGCCTGTAAAGACGATCAGGGGAACATCGTAGTACAACCACAGTCGATGTTGAGAATATGGAAAGATCACTTCTCCAAATTATATAACGGCGGTGACGAACCGAATTCCGCTGTAAGGGAGATAGAACCACTCAACCTCGGCGACGCAGATCAACAATTCCGCCGACCCGACCTTGAATAAGTGAAGATAACTATATCTAAACTTAAGTCAAACAAGGCTGCTGGAGCTGACGGCATCGCTGCCGAACTAATGAACCAACTCATCTGCAAAATATGGTGCCAACTACAGAGCATTGTATATATATTTCTTATAGTACTCCTATGGAACGAACATTTTTATTTCATCTCCACGCCGTTTATGGCGCTGCGTGTATCAAAATGCTTAGTAGGAAATCAAGAATGAGGAGAAAATTACTAAAGAAAGAATGAGAAAAGTAAATTTGCTTAGGTTCCATAAGCATTAATATGTTCGAGGGAGATAGCTAAAATACAAATTTCAAATCAAAAAGGAATAATATTTGTTTACATTTTTTTTGTTTTCACGTGTGAATGTAGAGGAGAGGTGCATGCATATGTATTCATATGCTTGTAGCTATGTATACTTTAACGTTGTAGGTATTTTGAATTTATAAATTGTCGTTAGATTTTAAATTTTCAATTTTCAATTTTTGTGAAAAATGAAATGTTGCCATATTTGGCATATACAAATACATTTGTTTGTAGCTATGTATACAATAACGTTGTAGGTATTTTGAAATTAATAATTCTCATTTCATTTTAAATTTTCAATTTTTGTTAAAAATGAAATGTTGCCATATTTGGCATATGATGCATTGAAGATTTTAAATATATTCAGTTATTTTGTTGTTGTTATTCTTGCGTGTTATTTGTTATTTGTACGCATCAAGTATAAACACAATCAAAAATTAAAATTTATTCAAAACTTGGATGATTTTTGTTTTTTAACGGCTAAATAGGGTGTACTGAATTGAATTTTAAATTTTTATATAGGAACATTCAAATAAATAAATACAATATAATATAAAACTAGGTTCAAAAATTAACCTTACACATATCAATGCCTTAATTTGAAAGATATAAGCCTAATATATAAGATATCGTGATTTTGACAGAATGGAAGTGTTTCTTGTGTGGAGATATCATTATGATAACATTAATTGCTTCTATGGAACTCTTCGATTCATATAGTCCAGAATATTTTACTTTTTTCGGTTTTAATCTTTTAAGGTCTTTTCTTGTAAAAGATACAAACATACTTGTAAGTGCATTGTATGCCGAGTTTGCACCTTGTTTCAAGAGTTTTTTTTCGGCGGGCATTTTAATTAGCATGTCTAGGAATTTAGCAACAAAAACTTCTCAAAAATTGATATCTTATCAGAACAAATAGCCCATTTGACTCTAGTATATGAGATCTTACTAAATAATTCGTAGATAGTTGGAGGTTTAACTGCAAGTACTGACGAAATAAAAATTATTACCGAAAAGCTAAAAAGGAAAAAAAATCTTTTTGATTTATCTTTTTGGCAACACTGGTTTAAACAGCTGACGCACGTTTCGTGTTTTGTTTCACTGTCAAACATCTTCAGTTTGGTCTATAATTGCACCATAAATCGTCTTACAAACGAACAACGCTTGCAATTTGTTGAATTGAAATATTGGAAATTGGACTAAGCGAATGGACCCCTTGAGGCGCGGTCAAGTTCAACATCTGCATGAAATAATATTCAAAAATTAAATTATATGGACCGTACTATCCATTCAAATAAAGATTTCATGCATTTTTCCGAATTGTATGTGTTTGTTTTTAACTTTCATGCTTTCATATGACTTTTAAAAATTCACCCTTTATAAATATAAACATATAGAATTATACATATAAAACGAACAAACTGAAGGAATTACGTGAAACTACATTTTTGGTATACAAAAGATAAAATATAATTTTTTTTTGATTCAAGAGTCATATCAAAAATAAAGACCATTATCAGGAACACCCTATTGAATTGGAAAACAAATATATTATATTCACTACCTACCCCAAAAAAAATACTCTTGCAGTACTGTTTTGCGTTGTTATTGTTTCTCTTATAAATACTTTTTCTATTTCTTGCCAAAGCATAACCGTAAAAACTTTCCTCTTCAAGTATAATATGCATACACACATATAATGTCAAAACATTGTTGCTATTATCTCCCTCGATCTCCTACTACATTTGCATATGTTCTTCTCTATTTTCTATTCTTTAATTATTGTTGAATTTTCTCTCATTCTCAACTATCGAGGGGTACAAAAAAAAGGGATCAAATTCAATCATCTCCACGCCTCTCAGATGTCGCTTCGATCGTTCCTCTTCATGAGAGTACTATAGAAAATATATATACAATGTACAGAGGCATCAGTCTCCTTAACATTGCGTATAAGGTCCTCTCTGCCGTATTATGTGAACGTCTGAAGCCATTCGTCAACCATCTGATTGGTCCTTATCAGTGTGGCTTCAGACCAGGAAAGTACACTATCGACCAAATATTCACACTACGGCAGATCTTGGAAAAAAAAACCAGGAACTTCAAATCGATACCCACCATCTATTTATCGATTTTAAAGCCGCGTATGACAGCATCTATAGGGAAGAGCTCTACCGAGCAATGTCTAGATTTGGCATCCCTGTCAAACTTATCCGTTTGTGCAGAATGACGATGGATTTAAGTTTATTTATTTCCAATCTTCCAAGGGTCCATCCAATTACTCAGATACGCAGATGATATTGACATAATTGGAAGATCAAAGCGTGATGTCAGCGGAGCGTTTTTGAGCATTGCGACGAAAGCGAAGAAGATGGGTTTAGTGGTCAATGAGGGCGAAACCAAGTATATGCTGTCATCAAGAAAGGACACTGAACAACGACGTCTTGGACAAAACGTCACCATAGACAGCTTTAGATTTGAGGTAGTTAAGGACTTTGTCTACCTAGGCACCGCTATCAACACAGACAACGACACCAGCGCTAAAATCAAACGAAGAATAACTCTCGCAAATCGCTGCTTCTTTGGACTTAGAAGGCAATTGAGAAGTAAAGTCCTCTCTCGAGCATCTAAAATCACCATCTATAAGACACTCATCATTCCGGTTCTCATTTATGGCGCGGAGGCCTGAACCCTCTCAAAGAAAAATGAGAGCGTCTTAGGATGCTTCGAGAAAAAAATTCTTCGGGTGATTTTCGGTCCCTTACGAATAGATGGAGAATGGATAAGAAGATATAACGACGAACTGTACGGGCTGTACAGCGACACTGACCTAGTTAGCAGAAATAAAGTCCAACGGATTAGATGGCTAGGTCATGTAGAGCGGATGGATAACAACGCTCCAGCCCGGAAGGTCTTCGAATCACATTCCGAGGAACGGCGCAGTAGAGGAAGACCGCGATTCAGGTGACGCACCCAGGTGGGTGAGGACCTCAACCAACTTGGCTTCCGAAAATGGAGAATTTTAAAAATCCCTTGAAGAAGCTGGAAAATAGCCAGCGAAACGTCGGGTAACAGAAAATGAATTAGTTTTTTATTAATTGCATCAAGAATATTGATCATTAAAGCCCAATCAAACAAACATTATATATTAGGTTAGGTTATAGTGGCTGTCCAAGATGGAACGGACACACTTAGGCCAGTTTAACATTATATATTAAATAAAATGGAAATAATTGTGAAGAATATGTTAATATGATTTAATTTACCATAATCAGAAGCTGGTATCTGATATCTAAATTTGATATCAGCTGGAATATGATCGGCTAAATCGTTTAGATTAGCAAACTTGCTAACCTCGTCCATGTGCAACAACCATTCGTTGTCTATTTTCGTTATTTTAAAAGTTTCTGGATGCTTTCTGCAAATATAATTAAATTTAGAAAAAAAGTTTTAAAATGTTTCTTTTTATTAGTTATAAATGTTTTTGTTCTTTCTTACTTTTTTGCAACAATATCAATGTAATATGTATCGTATTCCTTTTCACATTGTCGAACAATAAAAGTTCCCCGACCTTTACCTGATTCTCGAATTTGAGCATATGAAAAATCACCCCTGAAATTAAAAATAAACGAAACAATATTAAAAAAAAAAATACAAATTTAAGAAGTTTTAAACTTTAAAATAGAAACTTGAAATTAAATGATTTTTATATTTTTAAAACAAAATCAAACCCTTTTTTAGCCTTGTAATCATAATAAAGCAGCTATATAAAGGCTATTTGGCAACCTGCATGAACCAAAAATCGTCCAAAGCCATAGCTTCAATTTCAGAAAAGAAAAGTCAATTAGTATGGCTGTGTAAAAAGCCCACTGTTGATAGAGATTGTTAATGCTTATTTTCGAAATTGGAAAATGGTCTAATGATGCCACAACTCTCAAATCTGCACCAAACTTCCACAACAACGTGCGAGTAAGCATGGCAATCGAAATGAAGAGATGATTTTTTGACCAAAATAGTTGTTCGGTTAAAGCACCAAATTTCAATTTCTGAGTCAACTCGATCTAGTCTATTAATGGGGGCTTTGTATAGAAATCTTCTCAGATTCTAAACTAAGTCTAGTGCGTTAAATGTTCAGCTATTGGGATGGATGTCGAGTTGGCACTCATAAATATAACAATTTACATGTTTAATATTTTCCAACATTATTAAAAGCCTAAAACAACTCACTTAATTTCGCTGATGTGTTACCATCAATTTTTGTCAAAAGATTTCAAGCAGGAAACGGCGGTTAGTGTCAAAATTATTTATGGCTTAAAAAGAAACCTTTAAATGGCCCTCTCCTCAGTGAAAAGTCTTTCTAATTCTTTCTGAACTTACACTGACCTAATAAAAATCGAATAGAAAAACAACACCAACTTATTGTTGCAATTGATTTCTTCAATGCCAATAAGGTCTTAAGGTGGCAACAAACTATAGCAACCCTTAATCAATTATGTTAACGTAATTCCTCGCCTTAAAACCCATTAGCTTAATACATGAATATAATCTTTCGTTTGCATTTTGTTTTACTTTACTGTACATATTGTTATCTGCAGAAAACAAGACCGAAATATTAAATATCACTGGACTTCCTAAAAATGATAATATAAATAAGAAAAAAATAGCAATACAAGACAATAATAAACTGTTAGTGTTTTAAAATTTTCCAGTGAATTACGATTTTATACGTGACGGATACATCAAAATTGGGGTCAATTCTATTTTTTATCTTTCATTAATATACATGTATTATTCGTCTCTGTTTGCTGATGGTGGCTTGGGCAGTTAAATGTTTTATTATTGATGCCAAATTTCAAAGGAATCTACGGCATGATGTTTACAAAAAAAATAAAAGTATTTCCGCTTGGAAACTTGAGTTAGGTCAGTGATAATTTTGAGCATGTAACACATATGCATACATAATTAAATATTTTGTTTGCCTTGAATTAAGAGTAAATAAATACAAAATTGAATAGAATACTTTGCGAAAGTTTAAAAATTGATGCACCCCAAAATCAGTGCTTTAAAAATCTCCACTGTTTGGCACTTATTAACAAAGTTAATCGATTAATTAATCCCCGAGAACCCTCCAGATAGATGATAATTAATTATTTCACTTAAAAGAAGAAATAAAAATACAATAACAAGAACAAGACTTACCCTACGGGGCCATGGCACTTAAGTTCTTTCAGTTCCATAAGAGACGGCGTTGGAAAATTTACACAAGGATCAAACATCCATTTGATTGAAAGCCTAAAAAATAAAAAAATAATTAGTCTAAAGATAAACGGTTAGTTTTTTTTTTTTTAATTTAATTTACCTTAAATATCCGGTAACATAGGTCATAAAGGACTTTGACTCATGTGGATGATTAAACTTTAAATGATATTTTCTTAGATGTCCATTTATATCTAATTCAACGCCAAGTTGATTTTCATCCAAATATAATGCGTTAAGGTTTTCCAACTTTGTTACCAACAACCACTAAAATAAAAAGACATAAAAGAATTATACAATTTTTTAAGTAAAAAGTTAACCGTAGAAAAAAGTAAAACAATCAAGGTTAGGTTATAGTGGCTGTCCAAGATGGAAACGGACACACTTAGGCCAGTTTAATGGCCCATTGTGATACAACATGGATCTTGAGGCTTTCTCCTAAGCTCAATGGAACCAGCTTGAGTCCCTTACGAAACGTGAGAGGCTGATTATACCGATATGATTAAGATCGTTTAGATCGTTAAAGAAGAATTCTCCTAGGTAATTCTTGCGTTTTCGAGCTAGAGCAGGGCATGTGCAGAGAAGATGAAGAACCGTTTCTTCCTCTTCTTCGTCCATACAGCTTCTGCAAAAGTCATTTGAGAATACGCCTAGTCTCGTGGCGTGCTTTCCTATTAGACAGTGTCCGGTTATGACACCTATTATCGAGCTTTTATGCGATCTGTTTAGAGAGAGCAAACACCTTGAACGTTTTAAATCCAGTGTTGGCCAGATGTTTTTTGTGGCTTGACACGTGGTGATGTTGTTCCAACTGGTGCCTGCCCTCCTTGCAGCGTCTTGCATCAGCAACAGTTTACAAGTAGCGATTGGTATGCCAGTACTTGCCAAACGTGGTAGGATGGGCTGTACTGTACCGTTCCTGGTGAGTTCATCTGCCTTACAGTTACCTGGAATGTATCTATGGCCCGGCACCCAGCAAAGGTGAATATTGAACTGTTGTGCCATCTCCATTAGAGATGATCGACAGTTATGGATTTGATAGCGGCCTGGCTGTCAGAGAAAATACGGATATCAGATGTTGATATCACGTTTTCTTTGAGCCAAGACAAGACTTCTTTAATCGCCAAAAGTTCCGCCTGGAACACGCTACAATGATTGGGAAGGCGGAATGAGAGACTCAATTTCAGTCGTTCGGAGTACACACCTCCACCAACCCTTTCTTTGGTTTTTGACCCATCTGTGTAAAAATGGATTGACTCATCCTCCAAGAATGTCCTATCCTCCCAAAAAGATCTGTTAGGTATAGAAATCTGGAAGTTTCTGTCGAATTGTAGTTGGGGGATGGTGTAGTCTGTGTGCTTTGGAATTGATTCTAAGTACCTTAGAATTACGGAGTGGCTAATGTTGTTGTTGGTCAACAACAACAATCAAGGTTAAAAGAGGATCAATTTGGTAAACACAAAAGAGGGACAAAAACGCAAGTTGGCGCTCAAATCCAACAGAGTCTGTAAGTCTGCAAGATTGTCAAAACACTTTTAATTTTAATCCAAGCTGCTGCTTTACAGAGTAATTTTCCTGACAGTTCTCACATATAAATCCTAGACTTAGTTGTTTATTAAAGGAAAACGAAACATGTTTAAGAGAAAAGTTTTCCGGAGTATCGCTTCGTATGTGAGGAACAACGATTCTATAAAATCTTGAATGCAGTACTGTAGGAAATTTAACTAAAAGTAGATAAATACAAATAAATTAGGCGAAAAAACAGTCCTTTGAGAACTAGAGCCTAGTCACTTACAACTCTCAAACATTTCTGAATGCTATTAATGTTATCAGGGACGGAGGGGACCCATAGTTTTAAGCCAAATTCGAACGGATAATTTGAGAAAGCACTTTTCATAAAAACAATTACTCTTGGAGGATTTGTTAATTCTCAAGACCTCTGGCATAATAATCCTATGCACTAATCATCCCGCCATGGTATCTACTGGAAGTAGATATTGTGACAATAATTAAGCTCGACTTGGAAAACCTTTGCAGTTCATTCAATAATAGACAAAAACTTGGACTTAAATATAAAATATTTCAGGATCGCCAGCCCATTATGGCGCGCAACTAAGAAGGGAAATGCGCTGCCTAAAATTTCGAAAGAGTACAATCGTTAAAAAAGGGTGAGGTAAAAAGCATTACGACGATCTTACGACGTAAACAGTGAATGATTTTATTTGTCAACAATCATTTTTGAAGCTCTTCTTTGAATACTGTCCAAGAGGCTTAAGATATGTTTTATGTTCATACTGTAGTTAGATCATTAGGTAAAACAAGTAAGTGCATCTTCTTAGATTGACAACATCGCGTATGTGATCGTTCCGCAAGAGGTAGATGGTAATACCCATACCGAAAATATCACGATGTTCAGTTTTATTTATGCTAGCGTCACTTGTGTCATATCCCGTTTTAACAAATATTATTGGTTTTTCCAAACACTAAAATTAACCTGATTTCTTATTCTCCATTTTTTAGTACTGTTAAAATCAGAATTTTGCAGATTTACATCCGAAGTGAAAGGGTGAGGAAACGATTATCAGGGAAAAAATTAATTACTTTAGAAGTTGCAGACCGACATTAGCTACACAAACAAAGGTATCTTCCAAAAAACCGTAATAAAAGGTTAATGACCTAAAAATCGGTTCTGAAGAATTTGAGTACATTATGAAGACTTTATGTATTTTACGTATTAATAAGTGTCGTTGAGATACGAAACATTCTGCCTTACCTGCTTTTTAAATAGCGAAACTTTAATTGATGGGCCCTCATCTCCAAACAGATCCAAATCCACACTAACCGGATAGTTATTACTCCGGTCCAATTGATCGCCACCTTCGGGAAAATTAGCAACTGTGGCATTATACTTTTCTCGCAAATAGTTCGGAGCTAGATCTGCCAAGGTATGCATGTAAGAGCTCTTCACATAATTCAGTCCTTTTGTTGTTTTGCGAAGATTCTCAAATCCCTCTAAAATTCTTTTCCTAGCAAATATTTGATGCGTTTGCAGGATTATCGGAGGTACATACTTTTTGTAGTTCTTCTCAATACTCTCCACAGACCCCTTTTTTTCCGCCAGATCAATATACATATCCACCACCCCCAACCCAAGAACATTATTCTTGTGCAATGGATACCGAATTTCATCGATGCGTTCGTGGAACATGTCATGCCTTATTTGATGATACAAATACTCGTATGCATTTGGATCAATTGTAGACAAATTATCCAAATCGGGCACCTTAAATCGCATCCGGAATTCGTATTTATCGCTTCTTTCTGGTATTTGACATGGAAAAAGCCACTCCTCCGAATCCAGTTTACGGAGTCCAAATAACAAGCGAGTCGTTGGTAGAATTTTAAGTGATATGCAGCATTCGATGCATATCTTCTCGCAGGTAATGTCCGAATCTGAGAATATCTTGAATTCTTTGTCTTTATAAAGGAAAACTTGAATTGCTCCTGGCATTATTGTTGTTTGTGGCTTTCTGGAACGTATTGCATTTATAACTTTCATCATTTTTAATAAATTGTAATTGTTTGTTTGTTTTTAGTTTTGTAATGAAAAAACAAAAAGAAACTTGTTTTTTTTCTATTTTCTTTTAAGAATCTATTTTTATTAATTGCACATTGAAGCACATCTGCTTTAAAAGCAGTATCACACTTCTTGGTTTATCAGATCGCTCAATTTTTTATATTTTTTTCAATCGCGTTTGATTATTAAAAACAAATTTAAGGAAAAATAAAAATATTAAGCGATAACAAGATTCGTCAACACAATCAACACCATTTTATTTTTGATTTTTGGAAAAATAAAGTAGCAGTATGGGGGTGGTTGACAAAGCGCAAGGACACGGCGAAGTTATTTAGTAAAGGTGGAAGCACAAGACCAAATGGGCTATTACACCGAACCTACACTTGGAAGAACGTAATCAATCATGGCGATAATAGAATGAGAATTTAATGAACGAGTTGCGGATGGAATCGAATCGATTCTTTTGACAATTTTAATTTAGATGAAAAAAGGTAAAATTGGCATTTTATTCGGAGGAAGATCATTCTAGAAACAAACTAATTAACAATTAATTGCCTCGTTGGCATATTGGGAAAAACTAAACTGTATTTCAAAACAATGCGAAAAACGTTGAAAAAACCATCAAACTGATGGTTAAATCGAAGTCTTTTTTCAATGTTGATGTGTAAACTGTCAAAATTCACATGAAGAATATTCATGGAACAACATGAATTTCCACTGTGCAGGCAATGATATTTTAAATAGACTTCTGCAAGAACATAATACTAGGAAACGGTAGAAATAAAAAATAGTTATGTTTTGTATGAGTACAAAAGTTTAAATAACTTTTCTGAGCTTATTTGGTTTACCACTCCACTTTCCGCAACAAATTCGTGAAATATATATATAAAATCGGGGAAATCTCTGACATATAACAAGAGAACCAATTGCCCGAACAAAATCGAACATTTGTGGGTATATCGAGTTGGCTCTGTCAATCTTTTTGATTTTTAACAAGTCAAACATCAACGATCATGAGCCAAGGCTCGACTCTGTCGTGGATGGTGAATGAAGAAGTCAAGTAGTTCTGTCTGATGTCAACTGTAGTTGTTGGACGTAGTCCAAATGGTTCGGAGTGAATTGGCTTGATTGTGTATGGCACTGATGTCTTTTATCCGTCAATAGTTGTTTCTATTGCAACTTTGTGAGTTTTATGGAAGCCATATCCATTAAGGTAGTATGGGATAGTTTACATTTTGACAAATATTAACATACGTCTTTACTATGGTGGCACTTTATATAATTTACACCAATGAAGATTTCTGCATTTGATCCACTGTCACTATCTAATAGTGCAATATCAAGACTTTGTATGCGCTTCAGTTTTCAAAGTGTAGAACAGTGTTAATCTACCATAAAGAAAACGTCAACAAAATAAGAAGTACAAGTTTCCCTGTGTGTTGAAGGTATGTAAATGCAATTCGTTTGGGTGTTAAACCTACTAAAGCATTTAATGCGCAGTACTGCCAAAATTAATAAAACATGAAACGGAACCTTCTTGAAAAAAGGCATACATTTCAGTTTTCTAAACGGACATTTTATTTTCCATTTCAACAAACAGAGCTTACGCTGCTTACAGCGAAATACGGCGAAGATTTTTCAAAAATTGTATGTCAAAAATCTGTTTACCTCTGTCACCACCGGTCAACTCCGCTAAATTCGAGAATAACTGTTTTTTTTTTTTCTTCTAATAAACTAAGCAACAATTTGAAGAAAAAACAATAAAATCTAAATATAATGCGAGATTTGCACAAAATCCTTGAACTTTTCTCCAACGAAAGTGCGATGGATTACTGTCAAGAATTTGATGCCATAAAATCTGTTCTAGACTTTTGCAACAACAACGTAAAATCATTGAATAAAGTTCGTTTCCGAGGAGGTACCTAATTATCCATGGTAGTTACACTTTTATAATAAATTGGCTGATGAGATTTCTTTTTCAGGTAATGAAGATGTTGTGGATGAGATTTGCAATCGACTACAAGATTACCTCCTCAAAATGGACTACATAGATGGGGAGACTAAAAAACCACTGCCGAAAGCGCAACGCCTACTGCGTAAGATGGTTATGTTTCTTCTTGTAAATACTGATGCCACCTACAAGTACAACCTCAAAGATGATCCTGGGCTGGCACATGTTATAGAAATCTGCCCCCTACTACCTAAGTATCTTTTAGTTGCCATAATTTGGCAATTGAACCTCGATCAATTCTTCTATGAAGCTTTGGCGCATTGTCCTTGTTGGTTTTCGTTTCAGTATTTTGAAATTGCAACTGACTCCCTAAAACACATCAAGGACCCCTATGAGGTGCTGATAAAAGTCGAGAACATGGTAAGATCCATCTTCACGAGCATCACCAAGTCGAAGGCTCAACGTATTAATTTTGTTGACAAAAAAATCATACTCGGCAAGCTGTATGACTTTACAATGAATCTTTTGAGACAATTCTACACCCCAGATGCGGAAAAGTTCAAGACATTCAAGAAAAATGAATTCTTCACATACTCAGGATATGCTATCAATCATATTCTGGAGATGATCATTTTCGCCTTCGATGTGTACGAAGAAAAAAACAATTTGAAGCCTGATTTTGATGTTGGTGTTTATGACGTGTGTTCATCAATTTCTAGCCAAAATCCGACATCCGAAGCGGAGTCACACTCCCTGGTAAAGGAGTTTCAGTTAAAAGTAATAACTGCACTTCTAAACTCGCTTCAATATAACGTTATGTTGGTCAAGATCGATGTATTCATGCACTGGGTCGAGGTGGATTTGAACAGCCAGGAGACTCTTCAATCGGTCATCGGTGTCAAGTCGTTCCTTGTTGGTGAGCGTATGCTAGCCAATCGGGACTTCCATCACGATGTTGAACAGCAGCTTAAATCGATTGCCATTCGCCCAAAGACCTTGGAAGAGCAAATTACAGACGCAACAATTGGCGATATCCTGGGCAAGTTGCGGGAACCCCTCGAACGGCATGTAAAAAAGGCCTGGTTCGATGGACTCGTCAAAAACACTATATCCTTAGGGAACGAGGAATGTCTACAGTCCATCAAGGATAATATAAAATTGATGAGTTTGGATAATTGCATGGAAATTCTGGATTATATCGAACTAGAGCAGAAAGTACGGGAACAAACAGAGGATAATGCCGCATATGACTGCATGGATATCGATTCATTGCCCGATCTCACTACAATACTCCTTGCTGCAGTGCAGATTTTAAATTCAGCCGATATTATCAAGCTTATTAACTTCGAGGTGAAAAAATTCGGCAAAGATGTGACTCATTTTCAGGAAGAACGTTTTAACGAACGAGCTACCGAATTTCTCAATAAATTCTCAAATGAGTTTGACGAACAAGGATTCCTTTGCTTGTGTTTTGAAAATCCCAAAGCAATGTGGGGCAAGATGTTTGACGTTGCATGTAATTCCGAAGAGCATATTGGAATTTTTTGTTCCATGGTCAAATTGATGCGTCCTTTGTCAAATGATTACTTCCATCCACTTTTGAGCAGTGCTCTACGAGATGAACGAATTCAACAGAAATTCTTTAGCCAACTGTTGTGCAGTATTTATTTTGAATTGTGCTTCGACAGGCAAACTGAATTTTTCAAACAATTCTTTAATTCTTGTGTAAATGAGATGTTGGATTCGGAGCGTTATGGTGATTTGATTCCATTGGTTAAATGTCTGAATATGATGGTGTCAAAGGGCAGTAAGGAAGGTCTACCATTTGGACCAGCAACTGCACCGGTTCTGTTGATGGCAGCTCAAATTATGGAAAATGTTCGTTGGGATCTGCTAACATATTCGGATGAAAAAGATGAAGTTCTTAAGGAGTGTGCTCAATTTGTGCAAAATACTATAAAAGGGTTTTTGCCTTTGGCTAGAGAAAAGGGTAAGGTTTTTTTTTTAAGTTGTGGTTGGTTTGTTTCGTTTTTTTTTTTCAGTGGGTCTCCAAGCATATAGAGTTAAAAAAAGAAATATCAACTTTATCATACCATCCCTCCACACAAAGAAGAAGTGAAGCTCCATCTTCTGAAGCTTTGAAGTGGCCAAATATTGAGAAATACCAGTTAATCGATTTCAATGTTTAAGATATTAAAGAACTGGCGAAGTTATGCGGATATCTTCCAAGTCCCAAAATTTACCCCTGGCGTCTGACAATCTTTCTTGGTGGCGCCTTTAACTTAAAGAGGTTTTTGTTCATATAAAATTAATGATTCGCGCTTTCTTTTAAAAGCAATTATTGAAAGGCTTTGAATGAAGGAATAAGTGAATGAATGAATTCACAGATAAATTATAGGTTAATGGAGTACTGATTCCTTAAGGTCCTGAATATTTATTCTACAATCAGCCTTATTCTGCTATTAACGTGGATCGTATGTTCGATTCACCCATTCGATTCGCTTTCACACTGCCGTTGCATTCTGCAATCTATCGGGTGAACTACATTATCCCAAACCAATGTAGTTCATTCAAATAAACAGATGTTCATGTAAAAATCTTGGGAATGTTGGATAAATTGTTTTGATTCATACAAAAGAATAATTTGTGTAATTTTTTGAAATGGGTAATATTTGACTTTTTATTCCAATTGAAGGCAGAGGAATAAGAGAATCCTCAAACAGAGAGCTTCTAAGAAATGTTAGAAAGTGTCGTTCTTCCCCAAACAAATATTTAAAAATTTCAATAAATAAGTTATTACTTACATTTTGCTTAAATCAATTAACAAACCTGACATCAATGAAAAATCCGCTGCATTTTATATGCGGATCTGAATTGTATGGTAGGTAGAAATGGCGATCTCAAGGCAACCTAACCTGAGATCCAATTAGCGCTGTAGTGCGCCGTTTTGATACCAAAAATTCGTTTGACCTTTGATTGAAAGGGATAGATTTGTAGAGAAGCTTCATAGCGATTATGTTAGAGCCATTTTGTCGCATTGAGAAAAAAGATTAGGTCTCTAATCTTTGTCTCATATATCTCATCAAGTTCTTGAAAGAATGCTTTTCCAAAGTATTTCATTCTATTGTTTGCCAAAGCAGGACACTTGCAGAGGAAATGGATTATCGTTTCACTTTCTCTTTGGTCACAACAACTACGGCGAAAGGTGTTGTAAGAGATACCCAACTTCTCTGTATGAACTCCTATAGGCCAATGTCCGGTACAAACCGCAACAATCCTGGCTATGTCTTGCCTTGGCCTGCATAGAAGATCATTTGTACGGGTTTTTTTTTATAGGTGGGCCATATCTTCCTAGATATAATGCTGGGTATATTGCTCCACCTTCGGTTTGATTCAGTTTGATAGATAGAAAAGATTTTACCCTTCATAGCACCAAGAGGAATGTTAACCATTTCCGCAAGTGAGCTATGAAGGGCCGAACCTTGCCTGGCTAGCTCGTCAGCCCGTTCATTTCCCACGATACCACTATGGCACGGAACTCAGATCAGAGTGACACCGAGGTTAATATTCAGGCTCGCAAGCTCGTCGCGACATTGCTGGACCAATTTAGATGAGGATATGGCCGAGTTAATGGCTTTGACAGCTGCCTGACTGTAAAGATAGCCGCATTTCGGTTTTGGTTTGGGTTTTGTTTAAGTATCTTACATGCCAACCTTATTGCCAGCAGTTCAGCCTAAAAAACGCTAGCAAATTCAGGAAGCCTAAAATATTTGGCTACATTTAGGGACTCAGTAAAGATCCCAGGAACAACTCCGCACTCCATCTTTGAGCCGTCAGTAAAGATGGTTGTGTCGAAACCTATCGACACGATGTCATCCTCCCAATCTTCTCTGGATGGTAAAATAACCTTAAAACCCTTACTAAGGTTCAAAGTAGGAGTGCAGTAGTCAGTGACTCCCGAGATAATATCTGAGGGTATCAATTTCTTTGTGTTGCTGTGACCATAAGGTTTTGACAACCAGCTGTTTGATTCCTTCAGCCTAATAGCGCTGCAGGAAACTATGTATTTAATAAAAAGGTCGAAAGAGGTCGAGAAGATCCAAAATAACGTTTAAGGAGTCCGTTGGGCAAGTACGCATGGCCCCTGTGGTGCCCACGCTAGCTGTTCTCTGAACCTTCTTTAGCTTATCAATATTATAATCTTTGCTAAGAGCAGGCCACCACACAATGGACCCATATGTTAAGATTGGACGTACTACGGCTGTGTACGTCCATAAAATCATCTTCGACTGAAGTCCCCACTTTTTGCCGAAATTTTTGCTGCAGGCGTAGAAGGCAACACAGGCCTTCTTAACCCGTACTTCAATATTTAGTTTCCAGTTTAGTGTAGGGTCGAGTAGAACACCCAAATATGTTGCCTTGGAAGAGAATGATAGGATTTGACCGTTGAGTCGAGGTAGCGTGAAGGGCGGTACTTTAGTTTTGGTGGTAAAGAGCAACAGTTCAGTTTTACTTTGGTTAACTCCTAGTCCACACCTCGTGGCCCAGTTGCTAACTTTCTTCAAAGCTGACTTCGCGATTTCACTAATCACAGGGGTGTACTTTCCTGACACCAATAGCACCAAATCATCCGCATAGGCTACCGCCTTCACTCCACATCTCTCTAATTTAACGAGAATTGTATCCATGACCAGAAGCCATAGAAGAGACGAAAGGACACCACCCTGGGGATCTGAATGGTATAGAATTAATGCTTTCACGTGAATAAAAGGATACCGCGCAGTATTACCGACATACATAAATTCACTTCGAATGAATAGCAGAATAATGATTAGTAAAAATTCAAGTAAAATTCCCCCTGATGAATAGCAGAATAGACCTGAATATGTCTCCAAAATTGTATCCTTTTAGGAATTTAAGTTGTTTTGGTATGTTAAGAGAAGATAGCTCTTTATCTTCGTATTGGTAATACCGTACATATATCACTGCTCCCGAATCGAAGGATGGAGGCCGATAAATAATTTTAAATTATTTCTAATAAGAATGCAGTAGTTTTTCATAGTCTGGGAAATTCACTTCAGTTTTTATTTTGTCGCCTCTTCCTTTAATATTGGTTTTGATCAAATGTTGTCATATAGGACAATGGGGCTCTTGCTCCATGAAGGGTGCCGTTGCTCTCTTTTTATTGCTTACATGAAACATGTCCCGTTACCCAAATATTGAAATGAATAAATAAATTTCCATTTCAGTTTTACGAAGATGTGACAAAAGCTTAGCGCTTTTGCGATCTAAAATGATATTGCCGATATTTTGGTTTCTGTAGCATTGTTCATACAAAAATGTTCTGCATATTTCTCATGGCTTCAACTTCTGCCTAGAAAATGCTTGTTTGCTGACCGCCCCATCAGACTCCTGCACTCATCCTCTCAGATAAACTTGTTACTGTTTGACTAGAGAGTGTAGGTTTTCTCTAAAAGCGTTTCCCGTTCCCTTATTGTCATCAACCATTTCAGACTTGCCTGATCTGTAATGCTAGGAAAAGGTAAATCTTCAAAGTAAGCCCTCTACTTTTTTACTGACAAAACGGTCGCATAGCATTCAAGTTCCATTACAATATAATTTCTTTGAAACGAATTAAGTTTCATGACACAGACAGTCATTGGGGCTGCAATAGTCGCGTAATTTGGTATAAAACGCCCATACCATCAAGTCATGCTTACGAACCTATGGAGTTGTTTAAGGACCTTCGGAATTGAAGTCTTCGACTGCCGATATGCTTTGCCCTTGTCAATACTTATACATTTGTCTCCTTATATTTTATCTCCTTAACAAAACTTACTTATTTCGATATTTATAGTGAACCCAGGTTAGCGTAAAGCAATGGCATCTTTCTTCATTACTTGCATACATAATGTGTTTTGTCTGAAGAACAAAAAGGGGTCATCGCGGTAGTCACATGTGGCAATCTTAGTCGAGTATTCTAAATCACGAACTAAATAATATTTTTGATTCTTTCATAACCAAAATAAATAACAAATATAATTTAAATTAAATTTTTTTTTTTAATTTTTAGATAAAAAATGGATTAAAAAATCAATTAAAGACTCATACCGACCACTTACTCAATACTATTTCCAAAGATTTTCACTTACTCCAGATCAACCTCCCAAAAAATTCGATGAATTTCTCATGTCCTCAGAAAATCAAACTGCTGCTGATATTGAAATGTTTCTAATAAGTGTGAGAACCATAAAAATTATGCTATACAATTTTATATTAAAATCCTTCTTAATTTACAAATAGAATTTCATACGATGTACTACAAAAGAAACCGATTGGCTAGCACGTAGTGATCGGCTTTTACCACATATGTCCGATATGATTCTTACTCTGGGAGTTGTTGTCAATGAAACGGAAAATCCAAATGCAGTCCTTAATTACCGCAATTGTATGGTTAACTATGCAAATATAGTTAAAAAATACCTGATACCAGGGGTAGCTAAAAATACAGCTAAAGTGGAACAACTTATAACAAAGCTATTGAAAATAATCGAGTTTGCACCGGCTGCAATATATGAGGAAATGTTCATGAGCTTTGAACGGCTATTGGTGGAAGTAATGCAACAATGTGTTGTACCAGTTGACGAAACTATAACAAGTAATATACGAAAAAATATTGTTAAAATGAAAGATTGCAAGGGCAAGGAATTGTTTTTAACAAAATACAATGCACTCGTCACAGAAAATCTAAGCTAAATAATAAATGTATTGTTTTGAATTGATTTAACATTTTATGTTTCTTTTTTTAATGGAAAGTTCAATCGACAAATTTGATTTGAAATTAAAGTCACTTTTGGACTACACATAAATTCCGAAAGATATTGTTTGGACTCTGTTTTTTTTTTTTAATTTCGAGCGAGATTTTATTCATGATTGTCCTCGCTTGAATTTTTGCTTTCGAGGTTAGAGAAATCGACTAAAAATTCGATTTTTCAAAATCAAATCGGGTGGCGCAACAGTCCGTTGTGAACCAGGGCCTAGTGACTTACAACTCTCAACCATTCCTGTGTGCGAGTACTGTTGTCAGGGATGGAGATGGAGGAGACCTACAGTTATTGAACCGATTTCGAACGGCTAGTTTGAGAAAGCACTTTTTCATGACAAGAATTACTCTTAAAAGATTTGTCAATTCCTCGCAAGGGGCAGTACCCGCGAAAATAATTTTTTTTTTTTAATTAAGGTGGCACATGCAGGGATTGAAACCAAGACCCCTTGCATGACAGTCCAACGCAATTTTCTTTTTTTTTTTTAAATTAATTTTTATTAATTCATTCTTAAACCTATCTTAAAGCTAGACAAAAATTCATAAAACTAGCCTAATCATCCATAACTTACAACTTACTTAATGGTCCCATACGGACACTCTAAGTTAACAGAGCAACGCACTAACCATCATGCCACGGGTACTATAAAAAAAAAATCGATTTTTGGTTGGCTGAAATGTGAATCTGATAAATGTCAACTGGACATACAGTGGTGAGAAAAATAATAGGTGCAATATTGCATAGGTTGAAAAGTTTTTAATTTCCTTAAGAAAAGTAAAACAAGTGCTACTTAAATGATACAGAAAATATGTCACATACTCTTGTATCGCCTTAGTGCTCTTTCACGGGCATCTAGCCATTGCTTTTGATTTAATGACGTTAATTTTAACTGTTGTTAAAATTCGCTGTGTAAAAAAATAAGTGCATTAGAATGAAGCCAATCTCATTCGTCGTTTTAAGTCAAGACCAGTAAGTTGTTAGATTGTTTATCATTTTTTTTTATAGATTTAGAACAACTAAAAATGGACCATAAACGACATTGTTCAAATCAGATTAGAGAATTTATCAAAAAGCTTCAAGGTGGAGGAAATACATACCTATAAAACAATCGCGAAATCGTCAAACAGGTTGGTTGTTGTCAAAATATGTTCACGAATGCCTTAAAATAGACCAGCCACCCAGAAACCCGAGGAAGACCAAGAAAAACTATCAAAACCACTGATCGACAGATTACAAGGGCTGTTAAGACCAACCCGTTTATTAGTTCAACCCAATTAAAAAAGGACCTTAACCTGCATCTAAACACCTCAGCAATTAGGAGAGTAGTACCCGTGGCATGATGGTTAGTGCTTTGTACTGCAAAGCAGGGGTATCGAAAGATACCTCTGCCAATACATCAGGTGATGTTACTGTGGTGCAAGCAGCGGTACAAAAAATCACCGAAACAACATCAGACCAGTCAACGGACCAGTGGGCCATTGTTAAGAGAAAGAGGCAATCTCCCAATTTGGTAAAGCGAACCAATCCAGCTAAGCGGAACGCTAATAAAAAAAAAATGGAAGAAAAGACGAAAGGTGTGACGTCAGAGCACGAAACATCGGAGAGTGACGACTCTGGGAGCCCAGATTACGTCTCAGAGGGTGGAGAAGGGCAGTTTAGGTCACCGAAATATAGGAACAAGATCCTATCGGAGCCAGAACCGCCAACAAATAAATCGTTGGAGGGGGAGGTGGACCAAATCCTCCAAGAAGAGAATCAACTGATGGAGGCACTGCAAACTAAACAGGCTGCCATCAGTAAATTTGAAGAAAGCCTAAAAAAACTAAAGGAGGAAATAGAGCCACTCCTCAGTCAACTTAAGCTTAAGCAGGAAGCGCGCCGGCAGCAAGTGGCAGCGCAACGCCAACTGCAACAAAAACAACAACCACAGCAGCAAAAACAACCACCACCCAAGCCCGCTCCCAAAAACACAGGAGCGGAGCAAAATAAAAAGAAGCCAGCAGCAGCGACAGGCCCAATTGCTGAGGGCCCATCGACGTCGGCTAAGGCCAAACAGCAGCAACAACAACAGCTAAAACAACAGCTAAAACAACAGCAGCAGCAGCAACCGAAACAGCAGCAGCCGAAACAGCAGCAGCAAAAACAGCAGCAGCAACACCAGAAACAACCACAGCCCAAGGAGAAGGTGCCACCAATTAGAACCTATCAGGTTGACCTGCACGACTTGAAACAGGTATGTAAGTCGGCCACTAAGGGGAATTTTTTACTAAATATTTTGAACGAAAAAGAAAAGCGGTATTCGGTGCAGTGCTTCTCACTGGCCGAATACAAGCTAGTGAAAGAGTTATTAAAAGAGGCCACAGCTGAGTTCTTCAGCTTCACGCCCAAATGTGAGAAATTTAAGACGGTCCTTCTGAAGGGCATAAGTTCCTGCACGGAACCGGAGGAGCTCTTAGCTGAGCTCCGCCAAAAAGCTAGTGACGATCTCGATTTTATCGGGGTCAAGCCTTTCACTACGGTGAAGTCCAGACGAGGGGGTTATAGGCTGCCAATGTTCCTCGTAACATTATCGCCCCAAAGCAGTGTTAATAGTGTCAAGGGAATCAAATCTCTCGACAATCAAACTGTACGCTGGGAGACATTAAAAAGGCACGACGACATTCTACAATGTACGAAGTGCCAGAGGTTTGGCCATGCCAATGCCAATTGCAATATGCAGTTGCGTTGTGTGAGGTGCGGAGAAACCCACAAAGAAGGAGAATGCAAGCTGGGGAATGAGCGGGTTGAGGATTTGACCCTGCTCAAGTGTGTCCTTTGTGGAAACCAAGGGCACCCGGCTAGCTATAGGGGTTGCCCTAAGGTCCAACAAATGAAACAGAAACAGGCCAGTCAAAAAGCCGAAAAAAGTAGACAGGCTCCAACACAAAAATTCGTAGATCCCAAATTTTCCTACGCCCAAATGGTGTCAGGGAATGGGAACACGAGACAGGCTCCACCAACGGTTGCCCCAAAGGCCTCTGTGCCTAAGGCACCAGAGGTGCAGCCTGACATTGTAGCCTTGTTGTTGAGCATTCAAGGTCAACTAACAGGACTGCAAAGTCAGATAAAGGAGCAAGGCAAAAGGGTAGATCATCTCTACTCTTTGTTGCCTGGCCTGGCGCAATTTAGATCATAATGGGCGCGCTACCGGAGACGCGCCTTAAAGTCCTAGCTGTGAATGTAAATTCACTGATTAGGATTGAACGAAGAGCCAATATGTTCCAATTGTTGACAGACTACAGTCCCGATGTGTTTATGGCTAGCGAAACTAAGCTAAACCACAAACACAAATTGACTCATAAAAATTACAATATCGTAAGAAGAGACCGGCCCGACTCCACTCAAGGGGGTGGTGTCGCTCTCTTTATACGAAAAGGCATTAATTATAAAGTCATATACAACAATGAATTGCGAAAGCTCAAGACGCTAGAAGTTTGCGTTGTATGCATCTCTCTCACTCAAGGGAAGCGGATGTATATGATTGCTGCTTATGCGGCTGGAGCTCCGCAGGTTACTTACTTTGCTTCAGAACTCGAGATTCTTTTTAGGGAACTGAAACTGAGCTTGGAAGAAAACTATTTCATCATGGCCGGTGATTTGAACGCAAAACATGAAGATTGGGGAAATCAACATAGTAATCCCAGAGGTAATCATCTTTTTAATTTGATGAATCTTTACAGCGTTGAATATGGCATCGACCTGTTGGCTACCGAAAAGCCATCGTATCCAAGAAGCGGCTCCTTTCTGGATCTTTTGCTGTACGACACTAGACTGACAGTAACAGACAAAGTAGGTAATCACCCTCGAAACTGCTTACAGACAGTCGAGTACGACAGTGATCACTGCGGACTGGCTGCTGTAATGCAGATTCCGAACGAACGCGTAGAGTTGGAGGAATACGTTGCAACGCACTCTTACAATTACAGTAAGATGCGTTGGCCTCGTTTCACCAACGCCTTAGCGAGAGAACTTCGTTCGAGTGACATAGCCCCACCAAACAACAGAAACCTGACAAATACAGAAATTGACCAACATTTACAACAGATGGACGAAACAATAAAACGAACGATGGAACGGACAATCCCAAAGTACAGAGAACGGGACCGAATGGACGCTTACAGAAACGCGACAATTGACGCACTGCGAAAGCACAAGAGTGGCTTACTGACAAGACTCAAAAACTTGTACAGACGACTTACAGACCCACACGACTTGGAGGTTAGGACACTGAAGTCGTCAATAAAAAATGTCAATCTGTTGATTAAGGAGAACTACAGGCTATCAATTAACAAGTACTGGGACCGCAAGATCCGGTCAGTTAATTCGAGTGACCCTAGTATGTTCCCCAAAATCAACAAGATATTCAGGAAAAAAAACGATAATGACCTTCCGTGTCTTAAACTCCAAAGAACTGAAGAGAACAGAGACGTACTCAGGACAGCGCAAATAGATCCAGAGGAAGCCATCTTTGACGATGACTTTTACATAATTGAAGATCCGAAGGAAAAAGTGGAGGCGGTGGGAGCTGCTTTCCAGCAAGTGTACAAGGTGAATGTTAGCATTCGCCCCAACCACGACCTGGAAAACAGAGCCCTACTTAATCACTTTTACCTCCGTAATGATATCACACATTGGCGATCTGAGAACCGCGGTTTCATACGGTTCAATGACGATTCCTTGGCAAATGCCATAATCGCCGAGCAAACGGGACCAAGTCCCTTGTTAGTGACGAAGTTTGAGCTTCAACTCATCTTCAATTCAATAAAAAATAAAAAGTCAGCAGGTGTCGATGGTATATCCAACGTTGTACTAAGACGTTTTTTTTGTGCAACTTTGACCGTCGCGTTGAACACATGTGTGATCTGTCATATAGTTTGCAGTGTATATTATATTTCAAAAAATATAGTTAAAATTCCACGGGGCACAAATCGCCCAAAAAAATATTTTTTGGTTTAGAGATAGTGACTCTTATATAAAATATTAAAAGTGGAAATAAATACAATCAAAAACAAACGTTGTGCTCCAGATCATCTGGAGCACGTTGTGCAACTTAAAAGTAGTACGCCTTTGCGTACTAATAATTTAAGTTTTGGTCATAACCAAAATCATAATTTTGATCATATACCATCCAAACAACCGAATGTTAATAATATGATAAATATTAATGAACAAAATAAAACCGCTGCCGGCGCAAGCTCGGAAATGTTAAGTGATATTGATCAAGATCCCATGGACAGAAACTGGACCACAGTGCTATCGAATTTAAAACATGCTGCCAAAAGTTATGGCAAAAAAAGGAAATTAAATGATGACAATTTAGAAGTTTCTAATAAATTATCAAACAACACCTTCTATGCATTATCGGGTATGGAACAGGCATCCGCAGTTCTCCCTGATCAACAACTTAAAAAAGGCGCGAAAACAAACGTCACTGATTCAACCAACACCAGCCACAACAACAATCAATCAACAGAAGCAGAGGCTTCCCAGCACTCATCAAATCTTTTACTAAGCAATAAAAACTTTTGCCCTCCAATTTTTATTTTTGGTGCAAATTGTGCTTTAATTTCCGATCTACTTAATGTTGCTGCTCTCGAATGTAAAGCTAGTGATCTAAGATATAAATTCGTAAATTTAGGTTACAGAAAAACCAAAGTATATGTAGATAACGTAGATGTACATAAGTTAGTAATTGAAAAACTCAGAGGCACCGGCATTGGGGCTTTCTCATTTTCACCTAAAGAAACTAAACGGGCATCTATTTTGCTAAAAGGTATTGACGGCGACACAGATCCCGATTCGATTCGAAAGGCTTTGAACCAAGCCGTGCCAAATGTTAAAGTAAGTAAAATTTCACAATTTACCACTAATAAAACCAAAGAGCAAGGTCTCAAATTAAACATGTTTGTTGTTCAACTAGAAGTTGGAGAGTCTCTTAAAGATTTGTTGAAAATTAGGTCTCTTCTTCGTCAACGAGTATATTGGGAGAAAAAGTTTAACAGATCGGTAATCCGTTGTTATCGTTGCCAGAGATTTGGACACACAGGCGATTGTTGCTCTTATAATAGTCGATGTGTTCTGTGCAGCGAGTTTCATGATTCTGATGTGTGTATTAAAACTTTTAAAGAACTCAAAGAGAAAAACGAACCAATCCCCCCACTCAAATGTGCAAATTGTCTAAAAGACCATTCAGCTAACTCTCTTGAGTGTGAAGCGTATATGAGGTACAAAGAGAAGCAACAAATTAATGTTGAGCATGCAAAGTTTATAGCAAATAGAGCTAGAAATCAAGTCATAAACTCAATTCAAACATTTACAGACAAAAATATCTCTTTCGCCGACATGGCGAGAAATCCAAAGAGTATTCCAAAAAAACAGCCGTCATTATCTGAAATGATAAATCCCCCTCTTAGAGAAAAAAATCCTCAACCAAACAATATTACTGAATTTCTAGATGAAGCTAAGAACTTATTTAATATCTCTTTTAAAGATCTTTTATACAAAATAAGAGAATTCTGGCCAAAGTACCAGAAACTACAGAACAAGGAAGACAAGATGTTTGCATATCTTGAATTTGTGGCATCAATTGTTATATAATGGATTCCACCCTGAAACTTAAAACAATCTCGATTAATGCAAATTCCATTATATCAAATGAAAGAAGATTAGCGTTAGTAAGCCTTCTAAAAAGTCGCAAACCACAAATTTGTTTTTTATGTGAAACTGTTTTGAACTCTAGACATAAACCTTCATTTGAAGGATTTAGCATCATACGCAATGACGATGGCAGAGGAACTGCTATCGTTATTGATGAAAAATTAAAGTTTAACTCGTTTCCTTTCCACAGTGACATATTTTCAGCTTGTTTGGGTGTATTAATGTGTAAAAATAATTCTGGTATCACTAAACGTATCCTTATTGGAAGTATTTATATACCAACAAACGCAGGACAAGGGCTTTCTATGGAATTAGATAGGCTAAATGACATTATTAAGACTTTCGATGCCACAATTATAGGTGGTGACTTTAATGCCCGCCATCCATCCTGGGGAGACTCAGTGAGCAATCCAAATGGCAACATTATATACAAATGGTATAGTAATGGGCCATATCTAGACCTTGATTTAATTTCTCCCTTTAGCCCAACCTATCCGCAGTCCTCATCAATATTGGACTATTTCCTTACATCTAGTTCGCTTTCGCAAACCCAAAATAATACTAATAATAGGCTTTGCAAAACATTCCCTACGTTCTCAAATCATTATGGTATAGAAATAAATCTTAATATTTTTGATGTTTACCCGGTATTGATACCATCTCAATCGTATACCAGCTTCGAAAGAACTGATTGGGATGTGTTTAGAATGCAACTTCACAACAGGATCTCAAGAGTGACAGCACCCATAGATAAAAACATTACAAATGCAGAAGTTGATGTAATTTTAGACAATATAAATAAAAATATAGTTTCTTGTATTGAAAATAACTCAACTATTCGAAATAAAAGAGACGTTAAATACAAAAATATTTCCGATCTTACAAAAAATCTTTTGAAAATTCGTAACATTTGGTTAAGAAAACTCAAGAGGATCTTTCATAAGCATTTAAATAGACGCAACTCAGAGTATCAACAACTTCACTCGCAAATACAGTGTCTTAGTAAAATAATAAAAGAGAGAGTAAAACATGATCTTGACCAAGAGTTCAGAATACGTCTGAACAAAATTAGACCTTCTCCCCATGCTTTCAAGGAAATTGATAAAATTACAGGAAGAAAAGTCTTCGGGTCAGATATTGTCAAGGAGGTTTTGAATTTCGATGGACAGGAACTGGTTGATATTGAAGCTAAACTTAGTGCATTCAGGGCCATGTACGCTAATGGTTTTGCAGACCGAACGCCGTCTTTTGATGTTAATTTAAACAATGAAGTATTTTCAAAAGTAGATGAATTTTGTAACACTCATTTAGAAAACCCTTTAACGACATTCACACCATCAAACACAGCATGTAACCAAGTTTCCTTACCTTTCACTACATATCAAAAAGTCAATACATTTAGAATGAATTTGAATAACAAAAAGTCATTTGGTCTTGACAAAATTTCAAACTATGTATTAAGGAAATGTCCGATTTCCCTTGATCTCACTTTAACTTGTCTCTTTAATCATTGTATAAACAACGGATACTTTCCAACTGCATGGAAACAATCCAAAATTATGCCTATAGCTAAAAAAAATAACGCCAAAAATATAAAAGATTTTCGACCAATATCTCTTCTTTCCAACATAGGAAAACTGTTTGAAAAAGTCATAGCAGAATCTCTTGATAGTTTCCTCGATACTTCAAATATTATACCAAACACCCAATTTGGGTTTAAGAAAAATCACTCAACTGAGCATTGCCTTTTAGTGCTTAATGATAAAATTATTCACAATCTGAGACAAAAAAAATGCACAATTGTCCTGGATATTGATTTAGAGGCAGCATTTGACTCTATTTGGCATAAAGGTCTTATCTTTAAGTTAATAAGATTGAACTGTCCTAAGTACCTCATTAGATTGATCACCAGTTTTCTTAATTCAAGAACCGCGTCGATTGTCATTGGATCGGAGTTTTCAGATCCTTTCCCAGTACTCTTAGGAGTTGCTCAAGGAACATTACTTGGACCAAAATTATTTAATGTATTTTTATATGACATGCCTTTTTGCAACCCTGAATCCGAGCCTGAAGCACTTCTGTACGCAGACGACACAAAACTTTTTGCTGCTGCTATAAGGCCAAACAATGCACTAGAAAAATTACAAAGTGCTTTACCTAGTTTACTCTCGTATTTTAAATCTTGGGGATTAAAAATAAATACTGAAAAATGTGGGCTAACCTGTTTCAGGAACTCCTATGGAAAAGGGCACCGAAAGGCTGTTAAAGAAAGCAAGGAGTTATCCTTGCGTATTGACGATAAGATAGTTCCATTAAAAACAGAAACAAAGTACTTAGGGATCCACTATCAAAATATGTTAAAATTTAACAAACATGCGGGGAATGTATTAAACAAAGCGAAAATGGCTACTGCTATTTTAAAAAAATTACTTTCTTCAAAGCATCTATCCCAAAGTACTAAAATTCTAATGTATAAAGCATTGATAAGACCTATAATCTCGTATGGTTTTAGTACCTGGTTCTCTATTTCTCCAACGGCAGCAAAAGAATTAGAAAAGTTTGAAAGAACAATCTTACGATTTTGTAGTGGAAAATATCGTAGACCTAATAAAAAATGGTTTTCTAACTATACATTGTATAATTTAACAAAAGTGAAACCTTTGATGATTTATATGACAACATTATTAAAAACGAGATTAGAATCTTGTATAAATCATCCAAATCCACTTATAAAAGGATTATGGGACAAAAATATTACCAATGAAAGCTCATACTTCGAGTATTATCAATCTCCATTCGACCTTTTACATAATAGATCCCGAAATTTAATAGAACCTCAGATGAATGATGTACTTACTTTACCTTTTTATGAGAAAGCCACATTGAACGTCCTTCGAGGATAAAATTGTTTTAATTTTGTATATTAAAAAAAAAAAAAAAAAAGAATATTGTATATCTTTTTAATAAAATTATAGTTGGTTCATATAGCCTATGAATTAAATAAAATTAAATTAATTTTTCTATTATTTGTATTTGTTTGAATAAATCAAAAGTCTCTTGTTCTAATATATTAAATTATATCTCGAACTAAGTAACTGCTCTTACTATATTTATTTCAAACTTAAAAATAAAAACCTGATAGAAAATAAAATTCTTTATAATCGTAGCCTTGCATATGGAATGCATCTTTTGTTATTTAGTTTTAAGTTCTAGTCATTAGTTTTAAGTTTGGCCGCTTGTGAGCCACTAGTGAACGTGTGTCGGGAGCAAACACATGAATATATTAATGAAATACATTCT
This sequence comes from Eupeodes corollae, assembly GCF_945859685.1. Classification (NCBI taxonomy): domain Eukaryota; kingdom Metazoa; phylum Arthropoda; class Insecta; order Diptera; family Syrphidae; genus Eupeodes; species Eupeodes corollae. Next base: position 42,883,887 of record NC_079148.1, read on the forward strand.
TGAAATATGTATGCATATATTGTAATTTAAAAAGGTTTAAACTATTCTTTTATTAAACACTTTGTATAAGCCAGACATATTAATGAAGTCGGCAGCATAATTAAAAAATATTGTAATCAAAAATAATTTGTGAATTTTAAGTCTCAATAAAGAAAACTGAACTGAACTGAACCGTTGTACTAAGACATTTACCGACGGAAGCAATTGACATTTACACCACACTCTTCAACAATGCACTGAATAATGCATATTATCCAGTGCATTGGAAGACCGCTGTGGTTCATCCTCTTCCGAAAAAGGGAAAGGACAACTCCAACCCGTCAAATCTTCGGTCGATAAGTCTTCTTCCGAGCATCAGCAAAGTTTTCGAAAAGATCATTAATAGGGCTCTGACTAAGTGGGCTGCGGACAACAAAATAATTCCGGATAAACAGTTCGGGTTCAAGGCGGGTCATGACACAATTCATGCTGCGTCTAAACTCGTTTCTGATATCCAATGGATTAAATCAAAACAACAATGCACAGGTGCTGTCCTGGTTGATTTGGAAAAGGCCTTTGACACCGTATGGTTAGAGGGTCTTTACCTAAAACTGAGCAGGCTTGGCATAAGCAAGCCATTGTTGTATATACTTTATGATATGCTTAACGGTAGAAAGTTTGTTGTCAAAAGTGGCAATGTAACTTCTACCACAACATTCTCAATTAAAAATGGTCTTCAACAGGGAGCGGTGAATTCGCCGATTCTCTTCAGCATTTACACCAGCGATCTGATAGGTAGTCTTACAAAGGCAATTGCGTACGCCGACGATCTAATTGCGTACAGAACGGCCCGAAAGGTTGAGGTTATTAGAATTCTCTTGCAGCGTGATTTCGACAAGATTCAGCGATATTGCGACGACTGGAAACTGAAAATAAATGTCCAGAAGTCAGAGACAATTCTGTTCCGGACTCCGTTGGCTAGGGCCACGAGGGATACGTGTAAGAACTGGCGCAAGATGGTCATCGTTGATCTTCACGGGCAGCCATTAGCGAGCAAAAGTGTAGTGAAGTACCTCGGTATCTGGTTAGATCAGTATTTATATTTCGACAGACATATAAATGCTGCTCTGACCAGGGCCAGAGGAGCCTTCGCTCTGACGAAACGGCTGTTTTTTAGCAGTCGGCTTGACCCCAGAGTGAAGGTAATTTGCTACATGGCCCTCATACGGCCAATGATCGTGTATGGTTGTCCTGTGTGGTTCAACGTTGCCCCTTCCCAGATGGAGAAGTTTCGGGTGTTCGAGCGGCAGTGTTTACGACGCTGTACCGGCTTATATCGAACAGCCGAATCTTCTTATGTGCATTATTATTCCAACGAGGTCCTGTACAACGGGGCTCGAATCAACAGAATTGACAATTTCGTGATAAAACTCGTTCGAGGTCACATTGCAAGAGCTATGTCTTCGACCAACAATTTAATTTTCGGGGCGTTCTATCCGAACGACGAGTATTTAGAGAGTGCACGCTTGAGCGGCTTCATTCCACCAGAGGCATTCCTCTTTTTAGACAAATGCGGTCTGATACAGGATAGATTGGCAGTCCCGTTAATCTACCACGTCAGACGAAGAACCGTGGATAGGCGACTCCTGTACAATCGGGACGTCATGGCACAAGGCGGAGCAGAGCTCCTTCGGTTCAGTAGGGCTGTGTCCGAACGGGACCGAACTGATAGGGTGAAGCAGGAGAACCAGTTTTGGTGGCTTCAATCGGCACTTGATAATGGGTAGTCGGGATGGGGTTTAAGCCTTGGCCGGCTTACATACTTGTTTTATAGTTTTAGGGTTTAGTTTTAAGTAGAATAGGCATGGTGGCACAAAAAAAAAAATACAAAAAAAAATTAAAAAATAAAAAGAAAAAAAAAACAAAAAAAAAACAAAAGAAAATTAAAAACAAAAAAATCAAAGAAAAAAAAAAAAAACATGGAATAAAAAAAAAAAAAAAAAACATACAAAAAAGACAGTAAAATATAAAAACAAAAAACGTTAGATTTGCTGCTGTGGTTGTTCTAGTTTTAAGTAGTTTATAGGTAGAATAGGTAGTTTAAGTTAGTTTTAAGTTTTATTTAAGGACCTAACTTTAAGTAGTTTGTAAGTAAAAATAAATAAAAAAAGGATATTGATATTAGTTTTTTGTTCAAATTTTCTAATAAATACAAAAATAAATGAAATAAAATTTAAATGAAGTAAAATAGATCTTAGGGCCGAAAGGTATTAGTTTTAAGTGTTATAGTTTAACTTAGAGTGTCCGTATGGGACCATTAAGTTAGTTGTAAGTTATGGATAATTAGGCTAGTTTTATGAATTTTTGTCTAGCTTTAAGATAGGTTTAAGATTGAATAAATAAAAATGAATTAGAAAAAAAAAAAAAAAAAAAAGTGCTTTGTACTGTCATGCAAGGGGTCTTGAGTTCAATTCCTGCCTGTGTCACGTTAATTTAAAAAATTAATTTTCGCGGGTACTGCCTCTTGCGAGGAATTGACAATTCCTTCAAGAGTAATTCTTGTCATGAAAAAGTGCTTTCTCAAATTAGCCGTTTGGATTCGGCCTAAAATTGTAGGTCCCTTCCATTCCTGACAACAATACTCGCACACAGAAATGGTTGAGAGTTGTAAGTCACTAGGCCCTGGTCCACAACGGACTGTTGCTCCACCCAATTTATTTATTTTAACAATTAGGAGAAGGTTGCTGGAAAACAAACTACCCTCTAGAAGGCCGAGAAAATGCCCAATATTAACTATTCGACATAGAAAAAGACGAAAACACTTTGCGCAGCAGCATCTTCTATGGAGCAAAGAAAAATGGCGAAACATCTTTTGGTCTGACGAGTCAAAAATTAATTTATTTGGTGCAGATGGTGGTAAAAAGTTTGTATGACTAAAACTAAAAGAATTTGCACCACATTATAGAGTTAAGACAGTCAAACATGGAGGCGTAAGTGTGATGGTATGGAGATGCTTTTCCTGGTTTGGTGTTGGTCCAAAATTCTGGATTAAGGACATTATGCAATCAGCATGGTACATAAATATTCTATTATTCTGAGGAAGAAATGCCCCTTCTTAGGTGGTCATTCCAACAAGATAATGACCATAAGCATACGTCGAAGTCAGCAAGGACGTGGTTTATGAGGAATAAGATAAGAGAACTTGTGGAGTGATGTAAAAAGGGCTCTGGGCCAAAAAAAAACATACCTCGAAAGAAGAATTATGGCAATCAGTAAAAAAAAAGCTTGGGAGTCTATTCCTATTGACAGGTGGCAAAAATTGGTGGACTCAATTCCAAGAAGGTGTCAAAGTGTTCTTAATAATAATGGATTTGGAAAAAAATATTAAGTATGAAGTACATTATACATTACGAAAATCCTTGAAAATTTCATAGATTTTCTTTTATTTTCAGATTACTTTGGGGTTCAAGTTCTTACACCTATTTTTTGCACATCACACATTTTTTAAAATTCGTCTGCGGACTAAACGGAATTGTTTTTTGTTAAATAATTTGAAACTGGATACAAATAAATAAATTATGTTAATTTCACGCGTCTGTGTTTCCGTTTACAATTTGTATGTGTTTTTGAAGATTTTTCAGCACACACCTATTATTTTTCACACCACTGTATGTAAGTCGACTTTGTTGTTTTAACAGATAAATAAGGTTATTCTACTTTCATTAAAGTCGTTATATAAACCCAACAGACTTATAGACACACACAAGTATTGGTAGTAGTCATTTTTATTAAGATTTACATTTTTACTTTACATAAGATTCTTAAGGATAATATGTCTACATACAATTGACTGGAATATACATACAATAAAGTTAAACAAGTAAATCCAACCGCTCAAAGGTAAAAATAAAAAACAATCAAAGCAATGTTGACATTTTCTTAACTTGAACTACATACCTATATAACAAACATACAACTATATAATTATGTTTCTTTAAATATTCTTAAACCAAGCTTTTATATTTCCTTTAATTCTAACTATTTATTTCCTGTGTCAGATGTTCCTCTGAGGAACCTTACCAAACGGAGGTCCTGCACCCCCAGTGTGACTCGACCACGATGTAATGTGCAGAGGTAAGAATCGGAAAATAAACTCGTAATATAGATCTCAGCTGATGTTTGTAAGGCTTCCAATGCCGCAACAGTGATTTTATGGGCACTAGTAGATTCCTGTATCAATAGTTCGCGGATGAGTCGCCCAAAGGGAGCCTTTGGTGTTAAATTATCTAGAATCACAAAACATTTTGCAGTTAGTATTTATTTAGGAACATTTTCTATGCTTGCAATTATACCAGTTTTCTGTTGGAGTTGTTTAATTTGTTTCCACAACATCTGCTCTCGTCTCACTGGATTCATTTGCTTCCGACTTCTAGAATTTGTGGATGACCTATTGGTATTTCGAGGTATAAAACTGGATCTTGTTAGAGGCGATGACCTGGCTTCTCTGGCAGGCGATTCAACTGCTACAGGTGTTGCCCGTCTTTGAGATACTTGTCTGGAATGGTGAGGGCTACTATTGGTATAGTTGAAGCCATAATCTGTACGATCAGCTTCCAATTCTACCGATTGAAAACTTTCTGCTTCCGACCCTTCTGAAGCACTACTATCGCCGAGAAAGGCAATGGCTGCTTGTTTAGTTTTACTTTTTGTTTTTGATTTAGGTCCAGGTCCAGTGGCATGACCTGATTGCCTTCGAGGCATTGCAACTTAAAATTATAAATAAAAAATAAAATTTTATAAAGCGATTGTTTGAAAAAGAAAAAAACGCGCCTATTTGTCGTCAAGACTTTTTTTTTAAATTGTTAGACATTTGTTTTGAATTTAAGTTTTCAAATCAACTGTCATGTTTTATATTTTGTTGAGAGATCAATTTACATGGAATGTCGAAAGTTTGAATCCAGCTACGACCTGTTCGTAGTTATAAATTGATTTCAGGGATGAAACTGAGGAGTTGTCCAGTTTATATTATTTCTAAGGTGTCAGAGATTTCGGTATTCGCATTTATATAGTTCTATTGGCATCTTTCCATAACCGCAGAACGAGTATAGTTCTGTTTCTAGCAGTCAGGTAGGGGTCTTGACAGAACAGGTTTAAAATATAAGGGCGAAGAAACACCGTTAAGGTCAAAAGCAAATGTTTTCCTTTAATGATTTGTAATTTTTTTTTAACAGGTAGTACAGAGTACAGACAGATAAGTATGTAAGAGAGGACACCCTACGGCAAGCAACGGGTGCGGGATTGTGTACATGCAAAGTTCATTTTGCATTTAAAGCAGCCATTACACCTTTTTTATTATTTAATAAGCCCCTGCCTTAAATTTTTCGTTTAAGGATTTGTAATTTTTTTAACAGATAGTACAGAGTTCAGACAGATAGGTATGTAAGAGAGGGCACCCTGCCGCAAGCAACCTCTTGATTGAGAAGATTTGGGATAGGTGCGGGATTGGGTACATGCAAAGTTCATTCTGCATTTAAAGCAGTCATAACACCTTTTTTATTATTTAATAAGCCCCTGCCTTAAATTTATTTGAGTTAGTTTACTGACCAATTTGTGTAATTATTGTGATTAGTGGAAATATAGTTTTTCTCTGTAGTTTTTTTTTGCAACGAAACAATTAAGTAACAAGGATTGCTGACTTCTTCAGGAGAACTTTATTAACACAAACAAATTATACAAATGATCGAAGTATCCCATTGATTTAACTAAGATCATTTGTATATTTTTTTGTATTAATAAAGTTCCCCTGAAGAAGGCAGCAATCCATTAAATTTAATGAAGATTTAATATGTATGAATAATTTGAAAATAAATTCTAAAATAAATAAAAACTATCAATAACATTATCAAAAATTTTAGATATGGCATCACTGGAACAAATCAACTGTCAAAATAAACTATTTTTACATGTGTTTGATGTGAAAAGTTCAGATTTTAATTTTAATAGGCTTTTCACACAAATCCCAAAATCCAGTTTTTTCGAATTTATCGATTTTAGCATCATCATCATCAAACCACAAGTTTTTCACATACAAGTTTTGTATAAAGCAGCGAAACTATTAGCAATTAAAAGATGCTCTAAACAAACACACCTTTGAAAACATTCAATGTTCACTAAATGCAAACAAAACAGCTGATGCCTGCTTTCTCATCCATAAGTTCATTGCAGAATAGGAGAGTATATTAAAAGTTTTTTTTTGGCTCATTCCGATATGAAATACTTATCATCGTTTGCCAGTATTTCACGTTCCCAAAACGACGTTTTTTTCTTATGTTAGATGCTTGAGATAATGGAAAAAGTTTAATACAATTTTCTTGTGTTGTTAAACTTTTATTTAACTTACTAAAATAAATTTCAATTAGTCAGAATTCATTTAAATTTCACAAATAATAATTGTAGGAATAATTTTTACATCCAAATATTGAATCAATACAAATGAAAACATGTAAGACTAGGCGCACACTTGCAACTTTTAGTTTCTAAACTATTTGGTTTCTAAACTGAGAATTATAGACTTATATGAGAGTCAGCGCACATTCAGAAATCATTCTATCGCCCATTCGAGCAACTTTTTAGTTTGTGTTTTGACACAAACTAAACGATCACCTCGAACCAATTCCTTAGTTTGTGCCACAAGGAATTATATGTAACTGCACGGACATTCAACTAAATCGTTCAATAATTGTCTGTAAATACAAGAAAGAGAGATAAGGTGAATAAATGCTGTTGTTTTGGTATCATTTTTGTAAAAACATTATTTAAGCTATTTGGTATTATTGAATTTTGAAATTAAAACTGTGCCTTTTTATAACGAACTTCAAGACGACTGGTTGTGTTTTATTTCTTCTGGAATATTTTTATCTTTTACAGAAAACTGCGAATTATTCATCAAATGCTTCCTGTGTATTGGTGTATTTCGTTGATTACTTATGGAGTTGCTTATGTGCGCGATGTTTGGGCAACTAACTATCGAACTATTTGGTTTCGAAAAAGTTGCATGTGTGCGCCTAGCCTTAGTCAACGATTTTTGGGTTTTTGAAAACTTTTTTGTCGAAAACTCAGTTTTTGTGTTTGGTGTGAAAAAGCTATACGATTTTTTATTAAAGTCCAATGACTCAGCTTTGCATTTTCACCTTCATTGATTAATTTTTCAACTATCCAACACCAAATGACTTGATCGAGTCGAATCACAAGATGCAATTTGCTCGGTAGTCGGTTTGGCCCTGACAGAATTAAAATTAAATACTGGCATCACTATCACAGGTTTTCGAAACTCCATGTTGTTTTTTTTACGTCACTACTTTATCGAAATCGAAATTTCTTCTAAAATATGACGCATGCGTTGGATTTCTTGCCAAAAAGCTGGAGCATAGAACGGAAGGCCGGAGTAAATTTTCAGATTTGAAAAAAAAACTTAAAAGTACTATTTTGCAAAACTGTTCTCCTCAAATCCAGAGTTGAAATTAATTTAAATCAACGGCCACAACGCTAAATATAACAACGAGAAAACAATACAAATAAACAAACCAATCTGCAGAGAAAATAACACCAAGAACTTCATAAAAAGGAAAGAAAAGAAAAAAAGACGAGAAAAGCCCCAAAATGCTTAATAATAAAAAGGAACTTTTAGTAATTGACCCACCTAATGAATTGCGATTCCGTGGTACGTAATATTTTCTTTCATTGAACCAACATAAAAAAATAGATACTCATCAAAATATTCAGTATTTCCATATTTATGACTGAATATTTAGGGTTAAAATTAGTTTGTGTCATATTTAATTATGGATTATAGTTTGAAGAGAAAATTCTTGGGTCCCATTGCCATATAATATTTTCTTTGACTGTCAAAGTTCAATAATTTATAATTAAATAATGCAATCGCCCAATTCGCTAAAAGTGAGTAATATTAATGATATGAACGAATAAAATGGTTGCAGCAAATGTGCTGATTTGGGCTCAATCGAAAACCCAATTTTTCTTAAAACATGTATTCCGATAGTCAGCCTCCTCTCGATGGCTAAGGGAATATTTTTTTTGGTGAAACGAAAGTGTGGAACCAAGGAAAAAAATAATAAATATGAATATAAAAGAAAAAAAATGTGCAATTCTGCAACGTATCGCCTCGCCACGACGGTGACAGTCGCCCAATTTCTCATACATTCGTTTTATTGTTGCTAAAGAAAAATCGATTTTTCGCTTCGATAAATGAATGAATCTAGTGTGGGTTGGTTTTGGTTATACGCATCATAAAATGGATTATTGCTATCAACATAAGGCAACTACAAATATTTCAATTCCTAAAAAAACATAGAGTTTTTTTTTATAAATTTCTATTGACCTCACTTGTGCACCTTTGTGCTTTGGGTTCGGAGTGAGCCGCTATGCAATGTTATTACGTTTGACATACATTTTTGGTGAAGACTTTTTCCTGTGAAAGGACACCACACAAGAAGTAGGGTATGCATTGTGTGTGTAAGTATACTAAACCTGAAATGTGGAGCAGAAACATTGCCTAAATTTTCTTTGTTTATTGTTTAAATAAAAGAAAAACAAGAAAACTTCAGTCTATATAAGTTGGGAGTTGTAAATATAAATCATTCGTTGAGTTGACTTGAAATCATATTGCTCGAATTTCTGATGGGTTTTCAGCTTTTATAACTAGTAGTGTTCTTATGTGTTGTAAGTTATAAGGCTTCATTTAATAGAAAGCCATAGTTACTTCGCATAACATAGACATTTGGGTTAACAAAAAAATGTTGTTTTGTTTCAAAAATTAAAACCGAATGTAATGTAATGTTGAAAAATTTCATAGCATACAGATCGAAACTATGCGGCTTAAGATCTTATCAATTTACGACCTAGACAAAATTAATTAAGACGTTTAAAGAGCAATTTTAAGGCTCGGACATTTTTAGTAAATGGTTGATTAGAACTTAAGATCTTTGTTCTATTTTAAATACTAAAAGATTATTTCTTCTAACAAAAAATACATTGTTAATCAACTTAATAGTTATTGGTTGCTTATTTTTATCGGTTTCAAAATTAAAGCTTCATAAAAGGCAGCGATACATGGTTTAGGAAAATTTTGTTGTATTGTAAAGTTTGAACTTTGCTCTTAAGTTTGAAAATCAATATCATTCAAATGTTAGCCTCGGAAGTAAATTGTTGAAGATATTTTTAAACATTTCCGCACACTTAGAGTGGTGTGTTGTCCATAACTTCAGTATTATTGTTTTTAATGCGTCGAGAGTTGAGATCTTATTTGCGTAAACATTGTTTTATGCAATCTTAGTAGCCAATTGACTTCACCAAACCGTGTTTATTGTTGCCCCGTCTTTTTGGAGCAAAATATAGTCCAAGTCATGAACATGAAGTCAATTGTCGGCTAAAAGGGAGGTGTTTCGCTAATGCCGGGAAATCCATAAATTAGTGTCATCAAAAACATTTGAACTTGAAGCAGTAATATTGTAGGCTGTGAACGTGCATAAATTTAATGTACTCTTTTCACATTTTGAGTATGGATAATGCGTGAGTTGTGGCAGAAATGAATTAATCTTAATAAAAGGAAAAGGTCATATTTCATTTAAACAGATTTAGGACATCTTGGGTGAGTTTTGTGGAGAGCAATTCCAACAATCGTTTTCGCTCAATTTTGTATTGTGATTACAAATATTTGGGGAATATTCACAATCGCAGCTTTATTCGTAACTGAACAACTGTACAACAAATTTTGAAACAAATATTTTTATTTGGTTGAAAGCTGTGACACTTTTGTGTTGCCATTTGTAGTCCGAATTTATTCCGACGGGACTACCTGTTATACCAATTCTTTAGTACTGCTTAAGCTTTATTGAAGGCAACATCAATTAGATCTTTTTTGATTTTTGCCATTCTGCCCAAAATTCACAAGTTAGACTGTGTTGAATGAATATTTGTTCGGTTATTGAGTTTTTACATCCACATTGACATCGGCGATGGTAAAGGCATCGCCTGTCACTTTGAAAAACTCTGTGATTTCAGTCTGTTATTTTGATTGGAACTTAACTTGCATTTAGTTTTCTTCATAAGTTTGGATGGACTTGTCATGCCCAAGCCGTTTGGCATTATCTGTCCCGCAACTGATTCGATAGGTAGAAATGGCGATCTCAAGGCAACCTAGCCTGAGATGCAATTAGCGCTGTAGTGCGCCGTTTTGATAAAACTGAATCGATACAGAATGATTTAGCGTAGTAGCTTCTTAGAACACGCGAGTAGCTTGGATGCTTCTGCACAGAACCCGCCTATCGTTATTTATCGTTGGACTGGGGGGGGGGGGGGGGTGGTTTGTTAATGGTTGGAATAGAAAAATTATTTCTTTGAAATGAAGTTGTTCATAGTCGAACTTTCTCAAAACACCGTTGCAACCGTGTTGGTAGACCTTTTATCCTAATCAAAACCCGAGCTGGCTTCAACAGCAACAGCTTCCGTTGTTTTAGAAGTTTTCAAAGACAAGATTTCTCGTGTATCTCCTTGACTAATGTTTTGTTTGACTAGATACTTTTACCTCAATTATAATTGTTTAACTTTATTCCAGTAAACTTTTAATCAACTATAAATGTTTAAAACCAGTAAACGTTTCGTATTTTTTATATTTTTAAATTTTTCGATTTTTTGTTTGCAGGGCCATTTACGAAACCAGTTATCTCTGTAATGAAACTGACTAATCCAACAGAAGATTTAGTTCTTTTCAAAATCAAAACAACAGCTCCAAAAAAATATTGTGTTCGTCCAAACTTTGGCCATGTTACGCCACACACTACTATTAGAGTTGAAAGTAAGTATATTTAACATAAGTAAATACTTTTTCATAGTTATGTCCATGATGTTTATAATTTTATCCGTGTTTTTTAAGTTTGTTTACAGGCATTTGTTTACGATCCAAATGAAAAGAACAAACATAAGTTCATGGTTCAGAGCTTAGTCGTTCCGGAGGGTGTTGATGACTTTGGAAAACTGGTAATAAATTATAAAATTTAAGTTTTTACATACAAGTACTTAACGTAAATTGATTTTTTTTTTATTTGTATGTTTTAGTGGAAAGAGGTTGAACCTGACAACTTGATGGACGCTAAACTAAAGTGTGTATTTGAAATGCCAGCCGAGGCATCAGAAGCAGATAATTCTGGTAATTTTTTTTTTTTTAAATGTTATCATGTTAATATTTTATATTTTAAAGATTCTTACTTTTTTTTTTTAATCATCTTCAGTTGTTACATTTTACAAAACATAATAGATTAACTAAAATTAAACTAGAGTTCATCAAAAGAACAATAAATAGCGAGTATATTTGAGCCCTGCTTGAAACTCACTTAATTCGCCGAAATCGTAGGGCGTTTAATCTTGAGAAGAAAAAAAACTCCCTTAGCGTTTCAAGTATAACAAAATATTTTTATTTTGTTTTAAAAGTCCATTGTTATTTGAATCCAAATTATTCAAATTCAACCTTTCCGTTCAGTTTTACAATTTTGAATTATGTTTTATTATTTTATCGATATTATGAGAAATGATTTATTCGTCCGAACTTATTTTTAATACTTAGTCGATTTATGATATTATTTTCCTATTATAAACCTTTTAATGCAAATGTGTAATGGTTTAAATAAACCTGAAAATTTTTCAGAATTTTACATTTTTTGTGATCAAACCAATTTTCTTTTAATTACTAAAATCAAACAGTAACTTTGTTATTTGAATAAAAGCAATTCTTGCGTTAATTCCGACAGTTCTGATTTGTTGGGAAGTTGTTCATGATTTTGCGTTCATGGCTTGAGGAAAAATGTACATATATTATTGATAAGAAAAAAGTTAAAAAAAAGAATGGAACACACGAAATTATATTGTTTCCAAAATCGATATTTTTAGAATTGTTTTGTTTAATTTTGATTGAAATTGATAACACATTTGAATAAAACATTTTATTGTAATTTAAATTTAAATCGCTAACTTTGAACAGGGGTTGGATTGTAAATACTGTATGGGCCATAATATTGTATTCAAAATACTATATGTCAAAATACTCTAGGACAAAATTCTTTATTAAAAAATGCTACAAATACAGGGCTATCGTGAATCGCATTTCTCGAGAAATTTTTCTCAAATTCGAAAAATAGCTATCGTAAACTAATTTCGAAATTAGGAAAAAATTCCGCGAGAAATATTTACCTATCGTGAACTATTTTTTTATGGGAAATTTCCTTCGCTTTCTCGAGAAATATTCCGTTACAATTTTGCAAGGGAATCCGGAAAGTTATCTGTTGATATGTGAGTTATCTCTATAAAAAATAAACAAAACTATAAAATCATAAACATATAAAAAAAAAACAAGAAACAAGAACACTTACAAGTAAGACATTTAAGCTGAAATATCCTTTTCGGTTGAAATACAAATGTTTATTATCTGGAGGATCAATTATTTTGATATGAGTGCCGTCTACACAGCCTATTTTATGTTTCCCGTACAAATTCATACTGATTTTTCTTTTTTCTTCTTCGGTCGTCGGTGTTTTAATCCATACCGGGCACATTTCACTCTCAAAAAAACACAAGACAACTTAAAGGACTTCAGAAAATGAAGATTGAGCCAACCCAACTTCATGATTCTTCCCCACTCCTCCTCCTTTGGCAAAGAAGCGCAAACATGCACTTATTTTTATATAAGGAGGAACAGCGCCAGGTTTCTTTGCATGAGGTAAAAATCAGACAGTTTTTCGACCAAATATTTGAACAACGGCTTACTTACTCTATAATAATTGTGAAATCTGTGGATAAAGGATACAATAACAAATGTGATGATTTAAACAAATTGTTTTTTCAAAATACAGTGCTAGGGGAAGCTCCAAAGGATTAGAATGCTCTCAAATTGCGTCGTATGGCTCTCGGCTCATTTCTCCTTCTTGACTCTTCTTCCTCTAATAACAACAAAACTGCTATTCTTTGCATTTTTATAAATATTTAATTTAATGTTTAACAAATGTAATTATTTTGTATCAAAGCTAACTTCTTTGTTTTTTCTTTAAAATGAAATGTCAAACTTTTCGAACATTATTTTCGAATATTTTTTTTCTCGTTTCTAAGAGAAATATTTCCTAAGGAATTGCCGATAAGGCTGATAGTCTGAAATAGAAAAATCGTTAAGGGGGTATTCTGGTCTAGAGACATGAATTTTAGGTAATTTTTGAAGTGCTGTAAAAAAAGTGCTGTAGAAAAAAGCAAGCAACAATATTACCATCAATTTTTGTATACATTATTTATTCACATTAGAAGCATACAAAAAAAAATAAAAAAGTAAAAAAAAAAATAAAAATTCCGTTAGTTATCAGCTGATGGAGTGGTGCGTCTCAAAAATTTGGTGCGTGACAATACCCACGATTTTAACTCTCCTTGAAATCTGAAATCAAAAACTAAAAAAGATTATTAATCTACAATAATGTCGCAATGTCTGGAACTACGGAAAAGTTACAAACATTTTTTTTTACAAAATGGCGGCTGTCTAAAGAAAAATACAAAAAATTTACCATTTTTTTGAACATTCTTCGATTTGTTAAAAATGGTAAAAATGAAAATTTGGGGATGGCCGTAGTTCCGGACGTAGACAAGTCCCTAAAGAAGACTCTCTTAAAATTTCAATTAAATCGGTTCGGCAGAACCTGAGAAATCGGGGGTATCAGATTCAAAAAGACAGTTCTGAGAAAAACGCGTTTAAAGTACCCCATTATGTCTTTTGTTCTATTAGTTGCAGCCCAACCGATTTGGACGGCTGCTCAGCAAAGTACTTATTTCTCCGAAAATAATTTGAATTTGGGAAAATCCTCTCGTAGACATATTTTTAAATAGTTAAACTATGAAAATATGAAAAGGAAAAAAATCGATTTTTTTTAATTTCTAGACCAGAATACCCCCTTAAGATAATGTTTTTAATACTTAAAGCATTCTTGAGTACAGAATTCTTAAAACATTTATCATTTATATATGCATTTTAATTTAATTTTAATCCAATATTTGTACTGATTTTCAAAACAAAAATTAATACATTAAATCAAGTACTAACAAGACAACTATCAAAAATACAATTTATGAGGTTGCAGTATTTTGTGATAAGAAATTCTGAGATACAGTGTTATGACATACATTTCTTAAGACAGCATTTTTGTAAAGAGTTTTAGGGCCCTATTATGACTTGCGAGTCGCAAGAAAAATTTAATAAATGTGACTATTTGGTATTACCGTTTGCGAATCGCCTAGTTGACATTCGCCTAAAATGTCAAAAAAATAGCGAATTGAAATCTCGCTCTATTACCACTAGCGAACGTTCGCTTTTATCTGTCAGAATCGGAAGAATAAGAATCAATCTCTATGTATCTAACTAACCACCACTAACATTCAAACTATAAAATCCTTTTCTGTTTAAAAATTGATGTTGTAGCTGAACAGGAGCGATTATTCCAATGTGAGTCCCATCTACACAGCCCCATATTCCGGGTAATCTGGCCCTTTCAAAAAAGTAATAAGTAAAAAAGTAATAAGTAACTTCACTTAGAACTACTGAAACTTTTATATATGGTGGAATTGCAGAACTTTAAGTAGTTTTAAATCCTGGTGTAATGATGTTTAAAATATAACCAAATGCATACTTATTAACGCGAAAATATGACACAAACCTATAAAAAGAACAATTGAATTAAACTGAAATAGAATTCACGATTTTATTCTTACAAATTATCTGGAAGTTGAAGTGGGTTGGAGTTGTCCCTTAAACTTCTTCTTCATCTACACACCAATACTTTCTCCGCTCTTTCGTTTTCATCTTCATCTTCAAAAAAAAATAAATGAACACTGCTTATCATATTTTGTTTTATTTATTTTATTTTTTCCAAATTGTAAACAATATATCATCAACAATAATTTTCAGTCTTTGACGTTTCACCGAGTCATGACGTTACATATTTCACTTCTTAAAGTTGGTAATATTGTTTTCAAAAGCGAACGTCGAAGTTCGCCTTTCATAATACCACGACTTAGGCAATTCGCAAAATCGTTCGACTTGAGTCGAACGTTCGACTCGCGAGTCATAATAGGGCCCTAAGTGTTTTGAAATAGAGAATTTTAAACATAGAGAATTATGATATACAAAATTTGTATCACACATTATTCTGAAAAACAGTATTTCGACAGCTCCCTAAGAACAGAAGGAATTTATCATTTAAGAATCTAATCCAGGTTTAAGCGATATTTTCTAATCTTTGATTTTGTATACTATTTACTTTTAGAAAAAATAGATCTTCCTGGTCACAAAGTAACTCTTTCTGCCTGTTAAGCCTTCATGACTAATCCGCAGAAACACTTTTATTGAATATTGACATACAAATATATCGCTAGTACCAACTTACTAACTTAAGGTTGCGCTATAGTCCTGTGTGAACTAGGGCCTCACCCAACAAACATCTCCATCTAGCTCGGTCCCTACCTAGATGTCTCCAGTTTCGCACTCCAAGTTGGTTAAGGTCACTTTCCACTTGTGCGCGCCACCTGATTTGCGGTCTTCATCTACTGCGCTGTCCTGTGGGTGTGGATTCGAAGACTTTCCGGGCCGGGGCATTGGTTTCCGTGCGCTCTACCTGACCCAGACATCTTAGTCGTTGGACTTTTACCCTTCTGGCTAAGTCTACGTCGCTGTACCCACTCCCACCCCCTTCGATGCATACGGGACCGTAGATCTCACGAAGAACTTTTCTCTCGAAGCGACCCAAGGTGCTTTGATCCGCTTTTGTCATAGTCCATGCTTCTGCACCGTATAGCAGGACGGGGATGATAAGGGTCTTATATAGCGACATTTGGACCTTCGAAAGAGGACTTTTCCACTAAATTGCTTTCTTAGCTAGTACCATGCTTTTATTACCAATTCGTCAAGTTTTTGTTAAAATAGCACTTAATTGATTTTTTGAACAGCTTTAAGTTGGAAACCCTTAAATATTCCAACAAAATGTAATTAAGTAGCTTTAGAAAATGTTCTTTGGGCTAAAATTAAATAAAAAACGAATAAACCGCTGACATTTCTTATATTTTTGCCATATTGCCTCCATTGCTCGGAGTCAGAAAGCTGGATTAATAATAAGGCTAACATCATAAACAACTCAAAGAAAAATCAGAACTAGATTAGGTACGCATATGCGTATGTATATAAATAGATGCTGTATAACTTTGAAAAAACAACATTTGTGTTACTTTAATTATTCATGGTAGAAAAAGTGTCCAGATCTGTATCTCCTGAATGTGAACAAATCTATTTTATTTTTAAAACACGTATCTTACTGTTTATAAGACAATCCTTTCTTCAAGGGTATTTTATGTATCGTACCCTATTATTGATATAAAATCAAATGGTTCTTTAGTTTTTTAAGCCCTAATTTTTAAGATAATATACAGCTTATGCTGCATAAGACAAAAACCTCGAATTTTAAAATACCATTTTAAACTTAATATCTCTTTAGCAGCTCCAAAAGAAGTGGTGACTAACGAAGCATCACCTATTCCAGCAAGTGAGGAGAAGGTATGTCCTAGCTTAATTCTATACTAACTTGTTTAGAAATCCAACTGTATTAATAATAATAATTTGTTTGTTCATTTTATAAAGCAAAATGATAATAAGACAGAACAACTCTTATCAGAAATAAGGCAACTTAAAAATGAAGGAAGTGAATTAAGGGAAGAAAATCTTACTCTTAAGGTAACACAATTTATTTTCATTTTCGTTTATTACAAACAAATTATAAATTCATTTTTAAATACAGAATCATCTTATGCGCATAAAATACACAACGTCGCAGCAAAGAATGGACGAACCATATTCACCGACGGTGGAGAAACAAATTCCATTGTTTTACATAGCGCTCTCCATTGTAACAGCAATCTTTGGCATATTTCTGGGCAAATATTTGCTCTGAATCAATGGAGTTAAAATTTTATGTTATTATCAATGAGTAAAAGAAAAATTAAAACAACATACAAACAAAAAAAAAACTACAAAAAAATAATTAATACCTATCAAAAATAAAAAAAAAGTAAATGAATGCCTAAAAATACATAATTTTTAGACAAACACAACAGCAACAACAAATCAATTCAAAACAGTGATGAAAATAAAAAAATAAAATTCAACTGAATAAAATAAAAAGAAAACCATCTATTTAGATTATAATTCAAAATACAACAAATCCAGTGATTGAGTTCTTCATAAAAATAGCTTAAGAAAAGAAAGAATAAAAACAAAACAAAAGAATACACAAAATGCTATTAAGATACAACTTATGGCTAATTATTTCATAAAATCACAGAAATCGATTAATAACTCTAAAGATGGATGGCTTAAATAACAGGAGGTGATGGGAAACCTTTTTTTTTTATTTTCTTTGAAAATATCTTCACATCTTGATGGTTTGTTTTGTATGCTTTTTGTTTTTAAAAATGCCTTTTTAGTTTAAGATAATAATTTAGACGAAGAAAACAAAAAAAAAGTAATTATAATATGATATATCCTTTGTTTTGTTGCTGTCTACGAGTTGAAGGCTTAAAGAAAAATTATAATTTGTTTTAAATAAATGAATAAACTATTGCATTACATTGCTTTGAAGTAATTTACATCTTATTATTTTTTGCATTTTTAAAGTTTTATAAATTTCTTGTTGTAATGGAAAAAAATAATCTATGAACACATTTTTTACAAAATTTATTACAACAATGACATAAGCTGCTTAATTTTATAGTTTGTTGGATTTCATTTAGCTCAACAAACTATAATGAAATAGTCCATTTTAAGAGGTGTGCTATGCTAAATGGTTGGCCAATACAGTTTTTGTACTCAGACATTTACTGCTTGACCTTTCTTGTTGGTTACCTGCTATTTGCTAGCGGTATGCTACTTATTCTATTGTACGTCTTATGCTTACTTTTTAATTAATTATAATGAAACATTTACATTTACAATCGAATCAAATAGCATGAAAAGGTCTTTATAAATATTAATGTTTTAAATTCGTTATTCCTTTCGTATAAATTATGCGTCACTATACATTAACTCGAAACGCTGAATAGCTTTGGATAAAGTAGTTATATTAACAATGAATGAACGATTGGATATAACTCTGCAAAAAAATGCATACTGTTTTCTATCACCTCCTGTACGAAACTCCAACAAACTGACAATTCACACAATTGATGTGTATTTTGTTACAGAATTGTTATGTGTATTTAAAAATTATTTAAATACTTTTTTAATGTTGGTCAAATGATTGTTCTTAAATTTGGGTATAAATAAGGTATAAAATACAAAAAAAAAACACTTAAATTTAAAAAAAAAGAAAGACGTGTTCTCTTTGTTAGTTGTGTTTAATTAAAACTAAAACAACACAAAAAAAATGCATACTTCATACCAATAAATAAATGTTTGGCATATTCACGACAACAAAAAAAATCTATATAAATAAATATATATTATTTTCGCTTACAATAAACGACTCTCGAACATAATATTATTTTTTTCCAACAATAAAAAAACAAAAAACAAAATGTAATAAGTTTTTAAACATGCCGTTATATAAAAGAAATAAATTACTAAAAATAAAATAACCATTGACATGGTGAAAATAATCTAAAAACCTATTAAGTAATTTTATTTGTTGTTATCAATTCCAGTTAAACAATTTAACATAGGCCTTACTGAAGGCTTTGAAGATACAGCCAACATGTTTTCGTTTTTCGAATGAATATAGACAAAAAGGCAAAATTATTAAATTATTTTTAACAAAGCCATGTTGAGTTGACTGTTCCAAATTATAGATTTACAATTAAAAGATAGTAATTTACAAATAATGGGCTTAAAATAGCTTAGGAATAACGGAGATTATTGCATTAAAAAAAAATAGTTTTGTATCTCATTTCTACAACTCTTTTTATGGATTGGCTATATGTAAGAAATTTTCCAAAGTTCTGGAAAAATTAGTGATCTGAGACATCCATTAAAAATAATGTGAAGAGAATAGGATACTCTTCTTTTTTTTAAATATAAGAAGGTACCACTTTGTTAACCATGTACATGCATATTTAAATTTAGAAAGTCGAGGACTTTCCCAAAAGTCTAAAAACGCACGCATTTACGCATTGCAGAATTAAAACTTTACTTCACTAACTTCTTCCTTTAGTTTATCGTACAAAAACTATCAAAAAGCATTATTGACTACAAAACACTACTTAGACAAACTATACGTCCATCACTTCTTTCTTTTTCAATTTGACAAAGAAACCTGTTATACAAAACATTAAATGATATTGTGCAGCAAATAAATAAATCATAGAGTAATAAAGTTCAGCATTTAGTTTAATGAAAAAAAAATCATCAATTGTCAGTTTGACATAAGTTGACTTGACTAACTTTCCAATAATGTTGCCTTAATTGGAAGGCAATTTTTTGGCAGCTAGCCAATGGTTTTAGTATACATATATTTATAATGTGCAAAGAGGGGTAAATCTGCCGAAAAATCCAGATTTGATCAAAAATAAATCAATTTATTTTGTCCCATGGAATGCAAAAAAGGGTAAATTTGTGTTTTGATAGATCTAGCTCTAGGTTTTTATTGGAGAAACTACAAATATTACACAAATTTAAGTGATAAGTCTAACTCTGGGTGATGTTGGTTTTCTTCGACTAACAGGGTTTTGGTTAGATTTACAACATTAAATGTGTCCGAGAACAAAACAAGATCCAATATATTGTGAAAGTTGATGACAATCCTATTTCAATTGAATTGGCTTATTCAACATGAGACAAAAACATGAATTGTCAAAAATTATTAATTAGTAGAGGACAAATTAGCAGGCGATAGATAGTTCCCATATGTCGGTTAAATCCAAATCGTGTTTGAATGATTGAAATGTTCTAAGGCTAGTAGGTTATGTTCTGGCTCTATTTGATCGTATTTTTCAAAATGTTTTACCTTCTGTATTAAAAAACACTTACAACAACATTATGCTATATGTATTTTTGGTCCTTCTTGCAGCTTTCTATATTCTCTCAATCTTTTAATACGTATAAAAAAAACTATTAATGCGGCATTTTAGGGAACTTTAGAACCACTACTTGCGGTTAACTGCTGCATCGATCCCAATCATTAATTATTTGGACTTTGTGGTTGCATTTCTTTTTGAAAATTAAGCTTTGAAAAAGAAAGATATCAACTATATTGTGCTAGACGTTCACATGAAAATATATATTCTGCTATCCACCAAAAGTAAAACATTAGGCAGGTTCAGACAACATTAGGGACTTCATTTGCATTCTCTGAACGTACATACATTTTTGAGCTTGGAACTCTACTCCGCTAACCTCTAGCTTCAGTTCATTGCACAAAAACTATAAAAAACATTATTGTCTGCAAAACACTCCTCAGGCAAGCTACAAATCCATTACGATTTTTATTTTTTTATTGTAGATAAATATTACTTATTTCTCTTCCAATTTCACAAGTAACCCTTTTACAAAAATGATTAAATGAAATTGTGCAGAAAATAAAAAATTCATGGGGTAATAAAGTTCAGCTTTCAGTTGAATTAAAAAACCTAATCAATTGTCATTGTGACATAAGTTCACTTGACTTGATATTTAAGGAGATTTTTATTGATTAACTTTCCAGTCAACTTTCCAATGAAGTTGCCTTGATTGGAAGTCAATTTTTTGGCAGCTGGCCAATCAAAACTTGCCTGACTTTCAAGTCCCTTATGTCGCTTTAACTTGCCCATTCATTATAAACCAAATTTTAACAATTAAAGTTCTTTTAAAATAGAAAAATTGTTCTTTTTAATGGATCACAAATTTAAAGGAATAATCTCAGCCAGTTTTTTTTTAAACATTCACATAAATTGAAAAATTCGATCGAATAGGATAGCAGATTAGGGTTGTATCTAAAAAATTCGAAAATGGGTATAAACATCACCGCCGGACTCATTATATTTTTTTTTGTATTCATTTTATTTTCTTCTTATTACCAAAATAGAATATTAAATATATGATACATTTTAAATTTAAACATAACAAAATGAACTTAACATAACTTATAATACAATTTATTTAACTAATATTAAATTATCATACTTAAGTGTTTTCCATTTGGTAAATAAGAAGAAGGTACAATCTGTTGCCAAAGAGAAGAATCAAAAGTACGAACGAAATTCAAGATATAAAAGGATTTGACATAATTTTACATTAAGAAGTGTTGAAGGATGAACACCTAAAGAGATATACATATATAAAAAAAGTACTTAAATTATTGAAGGGAAAAAAGAGTGAACTAAACATTAGATAAGAATCCTGATAACACAGAAAAACAAAATCAACCGTTTTTTGTGTTGCATGACAATTTTTTACAGTTGTTTACTAATTTGGGTGCGCTGATTTTAAATCTACTCTCAGATTTTTTGTAACAGCTCTAGTTAGTAAGATACCGCTACCGATAGTTTCTATTTATAGCGGTGTAACTTAAGTAGTTCCTTTAAAAATGTCATTATGTTTTTCTCAAGAAGGACGTGTTTAAATAACCCTGATTGTTGATATTAGAGGATATGGTCCTAAAATTTCGTTTAAATGTGTCGGACTTTGTGAAAAAGGCATACTTCTACTACTTTGGGTTTCCGTTGCCATTAAATGCTTAACCTTGGATACCAAGTCTGGTATGTTAAAGTTGTGTTGAATCTTTGCGACTGTGGGCAAACAAAAAAGACCCACTTTTAAGTACAAAGCTCCTATGATTTGGCGTGAACCATCCAACCATCCAGCTCTAAGTAAGACCAGTCTTGAGTATTAGTGATACATCAACACCACATCAACCATGTAAATCTTCGGAAAATTCAGACCAGGGCAGCGAACAAAGCGAAAACGACGGCAATGGAAGCAACAGTGATTTCGATTGCTACGGTAGTCCCCGACCACTAAATCAAGATGATCTAAATGAGTTGAGCAGGGACCTTAGACTGTCTAAAACGGCATCAAAAATTTTAGCTTCCCGATTGCAAATAAAACTGGGGTTGATAAAACAGTTCGTAAAAGCTCTAAACAAAGATGGTGAATGTTTCAACTACATTGTAAAAGTGTTTCCAAAATTGAGTAGTGAGAAAATCAAGAGTGGTATTTTCGATGGCCCACAAATCAGGCAGTTGATAGATGATGCAAATTTCATCAACCATATGACAGCTGTCGAGAAATGTGCATGGGAAGAGTTTGTTTGGGTAGTGAGGAAGTTTTTGGGTAATAAGAAGTCTGAGGACTACATTCAGCAAGTTGAGTGGTTGCTATGAGTATCAAGTTATCACAGCCATATAGACTATTTTCCTGAAAATCTCGGCGACCTAAGCGAGGACCGGGAAAGCGCTTTCACCAGGATATTCGCACTATGGAGGAAAGGTATCAGGGTTACTGGAATGAACATATAATGGCTGATTATTGATGAAGCATTCAAAATAGTTCTCCTAATACATTTCACTCAAGAAAATCCAAAAAACGAACATTTTATTCGGTAAAAATATGTTTAGTAACTTTTTTAAACTTAAATTATGTGCATTTTCAATGAAAAATCCTGTCCCTTCATAACTCCAAAACTAGAGCTGCCACATGAAAACAGCATATATTTTTGAAATCAGCGTGGAAAAACTATTCAGATTCATTTAAGAACTTTCATACAACAAACATGCTGTTTTTCAGTGTAATGTTATTGATTTCATTGAGATCAAAGCTAAAAAGCCATGTTTTATGTTTTTGTTAAACGAATGCTTCGTAATTCAAAAGGCAGTTAGCTTTAAAGTCTAGAGGAAAAAAATTTAAAATTGAATAGCATTGAACGCTGGAATAATGGCAAGGTTTCTTTCGTTACTGCGTAAAGCGTAAGCTGGTATATTGGGATTTAAAAGATAGCCACTTCTCACAAAAAATATTTTTAAAATTCTATAAAAATAAAGGTGTTTGAGAGGAAGAATACCAGAGTTTACAAACAATGGAAAGCTATGTTAATATTTTCCTTTCTTCCAAATGGTTCTAATTAAATTCTTTTGCGTTACCAAAAGAGGTTGCCAAAGTTTTTTTTAACAACCATCCCAACATACCGTATTGTAGTTTCGATTGTACTAATCCATAATAAATAGTTTCCATACATTTTCTACAACATAGTTTTTTTAAATGAAACAAAATATAAGTGGTTGAAAGTAGGCATTTCTTTAATGCTTGAGTGTGAATGTTCCAGTCCATTTTACTGTCAATGTTTATTCCAAGATATTTATACTCAACGCATTAGCTTGTATGTATATCAAATGGTAGACATTCATGAGGACACAAGCGTCCAGAGGTTTTTCTCAAAACCAACCTCTGTCTATCAACTCCTACTCTCACCTCCCCGTGGTGAACATCGGGTGCCGAGCACCTCAACTGGAGATTGGGTTCCAACCCAATTGATAAGTTATTGGGGGCAGCAAACGAGAGAGGGGGGTAGACGTGTTTCCACTAAGGCACCTCTCCTTATCCAGAATGCAGCGGAGGAATTCCCGAGATGAAATCAACGGTGGCGTCTACAGTTCCATTAAGGTTGAACTACTTAGTGAACACCTTATAGGGCTTCTTCGACATATTCGGAGCCCAGGCCTGTAAGGAGCGGTTTATCCGGCTCCCCTTCCTTGGAGTTATACTAAGGATCTGGCCATCCAGGTTGGGGGTTGTGCCGTCCGTCGAGGTGACTTCCTGGCCACGTAAAAAATACCTTTAGTTGCGAATCACCAACAAGCCTCGGATACGGACGGATTCACTGTTGACAACCCACGCCCATAAGAGGACAACGAACTTCGGATCAGTACGTGGAATGTTAGGTCCCTTAACAGACCACGTGCAGCCGAACAATTAGTGGAAGCCCTAAACTGATGCAAGGCAGATATTACCGCCATCCAAGAAGTGCGATGGGATGGACCGGGCAAACGCAAACTTAAAGACTGCGATATATACTACGGTGACTCCCACCGACAACAAAGACAGCGTCTATTTGGGTGTGGATTTGTTGTTGGAACTAGACTCAGGCAAAAAATCATGAGTTTAAACAGTGTGAGCGAGCGCACCACCACAATCCGCATCAAGGCTAAACTCGCCAACATAAGCCTAATATCAACTCGGACCACTACCTCGTTGTAGTCAAGGTAGCACTTCAGATTTCCAGACCCAAGGCAAAACAGAGAGGTGCTGGTAGAAGGTACAACGTCGAACGGATACAATCGCCAGAGACCACCAAATCCTTTTCCGACCGAGTTACAAGAAACCTCTCTCGAAGTTCTCTGCCACCAACACAATGTATTAAAAACCAGTGGCAACATTGCCAAGATGTAATCAGAGAAGCAGCCTCTGATGTGCTGGGTTTCAAACAGCCACCAACAAGGAACCCCTGGTTTGATGAGGAATGTCGGCAGGCAAATGCAGCCAAACAACAGGCACGCAAAGCGGCGCTGCATAAAAGGACGAGAGCTGCTCATGAGCTCTATGAACAGAAGAGGCGAGAGGAACGCCGACTTCTCAGAAGGAAAAAGAGAGGGCATGAGAAGCGTGTGGTCGAAGATATTGAGAGGTGTAAAAGCAGGAATGAAGTTCGAAAGTTTTATGAACAGGTGAAACGAAATTCACAGGTACATAAGCCTAGAACCGAAGGCTGCAAAGACGAAAGTGGAAACATCATAGTGGAACCGCAGTCGATGCTGAGGATATGGAAGGACCACTTCTGTAGACTGTATAACGGCGACGACGAACTGAATTCCGCTGTCAGGCAGGATGATACATTCAATATAGACGACGAAAGCCAACAATCCCGTCCTCCCGACTTAGACGAAGTAAAGATTGCCATATCTAAGTTGAAGTCTAATAAAGCCGCTGGAGCAGATGGCTTGAATGCCGAGCTCTTTAAAGCAGCTGGAGATAAGTTGGTTAGGAGCATGCACCAACTTATCTGTAAGATATGGTCGGAAGAAAGTATGCCCGATGAATGGAACCCCAGTATTGTTTGCCCGATCCTGAAAAAAGGGGACCCTCTAAACTGCCTATCGTTAACAACCTGATAGGAAAGTCCACAGTTGATCAAATATTCACATTGCTACAGATCCTGGAAAAAACCCAGGAACACTAGGCCGAATATGACAGCATCTACAGGGACGTGCTGTATAGATCCATGTCCAATCTTGGCATCCCCGCCAAACTCGTCCGTTTGTGCAGGATGACCATGGAGAATTTAAGCTGCTCCATAAAGGTTGGAGACAACTTAACAGAACCTTTCGATGTCAAAAAAGGTTTTAGACAAGGTGATGCGCTGTCATGTGATTTTTTTTAACATCGTGCTTGAAACAATAGTGCAGAGCTCACACGTCAACGCTAGAGGCACTATCTTTCAAAAGTATGTCCAATTACTTACTGGCATATGCTGATGACATTGACATAATCGGAAGAACTCAGCGTGATGTCAATGGGGCTTTTGTGAGTATTGAGGCAGAGGCGGCAAAAATGGGTTTAACGGTTAATGAGGGCAAAACAAAGTACATACTGTCGTCAAGAAAGGACATACAACACCGACGTCTTGGTCAAATTGTCACAATCGACAGACGTAACTTTGAGGTAGTCAAGGACTTCGTCTAGGCTCCTCTGTAAACGCAGAAAACAACACCAGCGCTGAGATCAAACGAAGAATAACTCCTGCTAACCGTTCTTTGGACTAAGAAAGCAATTGAGTTTTAAAGTCCTCTCTCGAGGGACCAAAGTGTTGCTATATAAGACCCTTATCATCCCCGTCCTGCTATATGGTGCAGAAGCATGGACTATGACAAAAGCGGATGAAAGCACCTTGGGTCGTTTCGAGAGAAAAGTTCTTCGTGTGATCTACGGTCCCGTATGCATCTAAGGGGAGTGTAGGAGAAGATGGAACGACGAGCTGTACAGTGACTTGGACTTAGCCAAAAGTGTAAAAGTCCAACGACTAAGATGGCTGGGTCACGAAGAGCGCATGGAAACCAATGCTCTGGCCCGGAAAGTCTTCGAATCCACACCCACAGGACAGCGCAGTAGAGGGTGAGGCCCCTAGTTCACACAGGACTGTAGCGCCACCTTAAGTAAGTATTAACTTGTACAATAAGCGATATTACTTAGTGGGATCTTTTTGCAGTCATAATTATGCTGAACAAGAAGAGAAAGGCTTAAATCTACAGCAAGTCAAAAACATAATTCTTGTTTTCTCACTAGTAACGAGTTTTTGTATGCCAAACCAATGTTTTATTAAGTACGTCGCAACTCATCACATTCAGTTAATTTGTTTTTTAATATAATTTTACTCAAGAAGAAAACGATTTGAGCCAAATTTAATTAAGCATTGAGAAAATTTAAACATCATTTGCAAATACGTTTATTGCGAAACATTAAAAAACTTGCAAAGGCCACAAGGAATTCTCTCCAACTTTTTCAAAAACATTAATAATTTGGATGAAATGGATAATTTAAAAAAATGAAACCGATTAAATACGGTTACAATACCATGTTCATGAATAAAATAGAAGTATTCAAATTCTGAGACCCCATAAAAAGCACTATTGCAAGAACAGTTGAATTTCAATTTTCCAAAGAAGAAACTAAAATAAATTTAGTTTTAACACGTACTTCCAACTGATTTGCGTCAGAAATCAATTTTAAAAGGCGGAGTGTCTTAATTTTTAGCATTAAGAAATCTCATTCATATGCCAAAGTTCAATTTACAAGAAACAATGCAAAAGTATAAGCGTTTCTAGATTTTGTCGCTGGGAAAAATTTCGATTAACATTTTATTTACGATGACTCTAAGTAAGGTTTAAATACCAAAACAACAACTTGATTGATCCATCACAAGGCTAAAATTACATGCTTGGGTGCCAATGCCAACCGAGCATCATATTCCTTAGTTAGTTGATCGTTTTGAGTAGAAAAGTTGATTTTGAAATGTATTTAAATAGGTTAAATTTGATTAAGTTTATGTTTGTTTAGTAGCGGGAGAAGCAGTGAGTTATCTGGATGAATATTTGTATCTAGGAGTTTTTGGTGGGATGTTGTTTGCAAAGTGTGTTCTTGTTAATGGGCATCTTTGAAGAACATGGTCTAAGGTTTGAGTTTCCTGACAGAAGCTGCAAAGTGGTGTAGGTTCGTTTTTATAAAGATAAACTTTGTTGAACAAGGTATGACCTAGCCTTATCCGAGAGAGCTGCACTGATTGTAATCGGTTCAATGACTCGTTGTAGGTCACTTGTCCTAAGGTTGTCTTATGTTGTCTTAAAAAGGAATGGGAGTTATTCCAACGTATTTCTGCTTCTCGTCGTATATTGTCAGAGACAATTTTGAACATTGAAGATGCAAACGGGGGTGTTATATATTCCAAAGGCATTTTGATGGTTTCACGAGCTGCAAAGTCTGCCTTTTCGTTTCCTGGGATTCCTGTGTGTCCTGGGGACCATATTAAGTGAATTCTAGGGAAGTTGGAGCGGATAATTGAACGTAGAAGATGAAATATTGGTGTTTTGTTTTTGTTGTTGAGTATTTTGCGTATTGCACTCAAAGAGTCACTGCAAATAGCGGTTGTATCTGTTGGCAATTTGGAATGCTTCAACCAATGCCATTACCTCTCCAACAAAAGGACTTTGGTTTGGGGTTGTAAGTTTTTGTGAGAGGATCTTGTCACATTTATTGTCGTATCTATATACACAATAACTTGTTGTTTCTTCTGCTGTCGAGGCGTCTGTGTATAGTATGCAATTAAATTGTCCTGTAGTTATTTTTTCAGCAATTTTTTTTCTGTAGATGAGGTGTTCGTTCCTTCAGCATTTTGGCTAGAGATATGTCAATGGTGCTTTTTGGGAAAATCCAAGGTGTTGAATCGACGTCGTAATTAACTATTTCTGGTATAGTGATATTAGTAAATGTGAGGTATCGGATAGAATTATAGAGTGCACTTTTTATTTTCGTTTTTTTGGAAACTGTGCAACCAGATCTGCATATTTCGTGTAGCGGATGTTTGCAGTCTATGAGGCTTTGTATAACAATTTTGGTTTGTGTAATTTGTTTCGTTTCTAAAAAAATGGTGTGTTTGTTTCTGCCAATAAAGCATCAATAGGTGTAGATGGTAGAGCTCCAATAGACTTTCGTAGTAGTGCATTCATTTTGATTTGGATCATCTGATCGTTCCCTTTTGTCCAGTGTGAATAGATAGAAGGCTATGTTGTGTGGCACCCCGTATGAGGGCTTGTGCTATATTTATAGATGTGTTCTGGTGCGGTCCTTTGTGTTTTTGGCAGATAATTTTGAGTAGATTCAAGGATTTGTTGAGCTTGTCAGCTACAAACTTCGCGTGTGCATGCCATTTCCAAGTTTTCGAGCAAATCAGACCAAGAATTCTTAATTTTTCTTTAAGGGGAAAAGCAGAGTTGTTAAGATTGATAATTCTGTTCGGACAAGATCTTTTTCTGCATATATGCAGAACTTCCATTTTTTCAATAGGTAGTTTAGCTCCAGTATTTGTGCACCAAGTTTGTGCTTTCTGTATAATTTGATTGAGCGCATGGGCAACTTCTTCTGGGCTACCAGAACTTAAAACGAAAATGTTGTCGGCGAATGTTAAAGTTGATTTGATTTGTGGATCACCATCAGTGTTCAATTCATTTAAAAGCGAATTTACGTAAGTATTGTACAACATTGTTGAAATTGGAGATCCTTGTGGAACACCGTTTTCGATTGTGTTGTCTAATGAACAGTAGCCATTGACACGTACCTTTATTCTTCTGTTAGACATGAAGGAATAGATCACCTTCAAATAGTTTGAATGGATTCCCCAGTCGTGGAGTTGTTGTATTACTCCAAAATAAGTTACTTTTTCAAAAGCCTTTTCTAAGTCCATGGACAAGAGGACCGAATGGTCTCTGTATGTACTGCTTGGTCAAGCATATGCAGCAAAGTATGTGTGCCTCTACATGGTCTAAAACCGTGTTGTCCACTGTTGAGACATTTTTCAAGTGTCCATTTGAGTCTATTACCAATTATTTTTTCAAATAATTTGGATAGAATGGAGAGGAGAAAAATTGGGCGGTAATTTTCGATGGCTTGTGAGTCCGTGTTTGGTTTTGGTATAGGGATCAGAATAGCTTTTTTCCATTCATGCGGGAATGTACCGTTTTTCAAAATATTATTATATAGGTTGACCAACCTTGCCATGACCTCAGCTGGCAAATTTTTTAACATCTTAAATGTTATTTTATCAGAACCAGGCGTGGAGCCTTTGGTAGAACGTAGTGATTCTATAAGCTCTGTTAGAGTAATAGCTGGACTCAAAGCGGTTGAAGAAAAGTCCATTGAAAACGTGTTTTTTTGATGTAGGATATTATGGGAGAAATTTATATCGGAACTGTGCTCAGCCCATTTGTTTGCAAAGAGTTGTGCGATCTCGCTTTGATCAGTTACTAATGTTGAAGCTTGTTTGACGGAGGTGATGCTACACCGAGAGTGATTTCCGTTTATAATTTTAACTCTATTCCAAAGAGTTTTGGAATCCATATTTGGATTGATGGACGCCAAGAAATTTGTCCATGCGTCTCTTTTAGCTATACGCACTATTTGTTTGATTTTTGCAGCCAAACGTCTATATGAAATAATATTAGTGGAATTGGGATTGCTTTTTAGAGCGCTTCTTTTCTCTAGGGTGAGATTTTTTATTTGCATGTTAAACCAAATAGGTTGTTTGTCGTTGCATGGTGGGTGAGAAGAGGGAATTGAAGTGGCTGCAGATTGTCTAATTATTTTTCTTAAGTTTGCTGCTTCTTTGTTAATGTTTTCAGACCTAGGCACAACGCTTGAAATTTGGCCTGCATTTTGTGAAAATTTGAGCCAGTCAGCTTTTGTTTCTACGAAGCGGGATTGAAATTTTTTTCTAAGGGTGTACGGTGATCCTGTATCAATTATTATTGGAAAGTGGTCACTACCTTCCAACGAGTTATGGGTTTTCCAAGTGGCATCAGTTGCAATTGATGGTGATACAATTGTCAAGTCAATGGCAGTAAGTGTGTTTCTTGTAGAGAAATGCGTTGGTGACCCATCGTTCAACAGAACTAAGTCAGAACTTTGTAACCATTCAGCTACAATTGTTCCCGCACTATTGGTATGTGGGGAGCCCCACATTAAGTTATTGGCATTAAAGTCACCTAATACAATGCTTTGTGGAAGGTGGTTTGTGGCTAGACCAAGATACTCTTGCTGTGATACGATTTCATCAGATTGTCTGTAGATATTTTGCAGCGTTAGAGGGTTAGGTAGGTTAATTTTCAGAGTTTGGGTAAGTATTCCACTTGTGTACGTATGAGGTATATTTGATTTTATGAGAATAGCTGTGCCATCTTTATTTCGCTCGTGTGGCTTATTATTAAAGTAAGCAATGTAGTTTTTGTATTTTGATGGTGCTTTTTCTACAAGAACTTTAGTTTCTTGTAGAGCGATTACTTCGCGATTATATTTTTGAATAAGAATATCCAAGTGTGGAAGATTATTGAAATATCCTTGGATATTCCATTGAAGAATTTTTATATTAAGTTTCTTGTTCATATTGGTTGTTGGATTATTATTTTTTTGAAATGTATTCGTTGTTGGCAAAATTTGTTGTTGGTCAATTATTGATGGCCTTGGGCTTCTCTGACCGGAGGGGGGCATGGGGGCTGTGCGCCTGGAGTCCCTGTCCTCTCCCCTGTCAGAGATGTCCACGACCTCCTATACGGAAAAAGAGTTGAATTATTATTCATTGTCATCTGTATCTGATGTAGATATAAAATATGATTCTTTTTGTATTAAATTGTTTGATATAATTGAAATTGGAGAATTTTGTGTGCCTCGGATGTAGGCATTTTTGGTGGTTTTGGGGATGAATTTCTTTGGACGGTTGTTTTGTAGTTGTTGGTGGATGTATTAATGTTGTGATTGTCTTTTGCTTTATTAGCATCTAGATAATGAGTTTCTATAGACGGAAGAGTTTTTTCAGAAATCTTGAGACTTTCTCTGGCTCTTAATGAGTACGTTTGGGTTCTTAAGATTGGTTGAGTTGGGTACATTTGACTATAAGTGCGTTTAGCTTCTCCCATACTGCACTTGTTTCTGGTTTTGATTGTTAAGATCTCCTTGTTTTGGAGATATTTTGGACAGGTTTTGGATGAAGAAGGGTGGGCTTCAGAGCAATTGGCACACATAGTTCGAGTGCATTCGGTGGGTTCATGAGGTGGTAGGCTGCAAACTTCACATTGTTTGCTATTATTACATCTCTTTGCTGTGTGTCCCAAAATCTGACAACTCTTACATCTCATGGGGTTGGGGATATACTCCAGAACTTTTGTTTTATACCAAGCTATATCGATTGTCGGAGGATATTGATAGCGATCGAAAGTGAAAAGCATAAGTCCCGAAGGACGTAGGCCGCTTTCGGTATTTTTTGGAATTTATATACCTCGATTACACCTTGAGGTTTTAATTTACTTATTATTTCTTCTTCTTTAATGTTAATTAAACAAGGTGCATACACAACTCCTTTTGAGGAATTTAGATTGGCATGAAGTTTCACTGTTACAGGGATCTGGCCAAGATTAGAAATTCTAAGGAATTTATCTGCGATTGACTGTGATTTGGTGAGGATCAAAATATTCCCATCTCTAAGCTGGGAGATATTTTCATAGTCCTTACTCACAGCGTCAATTGCTTTGTTAAGGATAAACACACTTATTGATGACAGGGGTTGTTGTTCTTCTTTAGGAGAGATTATAATAAATTTAGGGTTCTTAAGGTTTGAAATGTCTGGAAGTAGAGGGAAATCAGTTAGCGAAGAGTTTTTTATTCTTTTTGCACTGGGCTCCGAATTCGGGGGCTCCGCCAACAAATCGAATCTATTCCCGGTTTTTTTTCTTCCTGGCCCCGGGGCCATTTTAATTGATATGGAAATTTAACCTCGCACCAAAAATTAAAGCACGCGGTGTCAAAGAAAGTTTATAAGCCCTGTGAAGGGAAAGAGGCAGATGTATATATCAGAAAAGAAAAAAGGTTAGAGATAACCACTGCACTAGGAAAGTCAACACAAGTGAACGCTGTGAAAGCTAGACGGTGACTATTCCTTTATTTGTGGCATTTAGTCTATGTTTGATTCAAATTAATTAAAAATGTTATGGATTTTTATATGCGAGTACTTTTTCTTTGTGAGCCAATTTATCAATATTGAATGTTTCCGTTAATAATAAAAATGATAATCGTTAATAAGATAAATCATTCCAAATTTAAATTATGAATTTAATGTATTTGAGTTTTTATCACATTTAAAAACAAATATTGTTTTGTGACTTATAATTATATTGTGTTCTTATATAAAAAAATACTAATTCCAAAGCTTGTTGATATTATCGTTCTTACAATCTATAAGTTCTCGATACTCCATATAAAGACGTTGCCATTTTGGATGTAGTTTGAGAACATTTAGGACAGTATCTAAAAGATGTTTTTTAGGAATTCCCTGTAACCGAAAAAAATATATGTATAAGTCAATTATTAAAGAATTCAAAAATAAAAATGAAAACTTGCCAAAATTTGAAGATCTTCTTCACTCGATTGTGCACAATTTGTACCCAACAATTCATCGAGAAGTAATCTTATTTGTTTTTCTACACCGTGTGTTGCCAGATGATATGCCAACGAAGAATACCAATGTTGCATTTCTTTTGGCGAATTAACAACTTCACAAAGCTTTATCTGGTTTTCTATGAAAAGCAGTTTAGCTCCTGATTGCCAGTCATCTTTGTTCCTATAATACATTTTATAAATAGTGTAAGTATAATATTAACATCAAATTGAATGATGAACTTACATCTCTGAAGAATTAGGAGTGTAATTATTTGATGAGGATTGTATAGTTGTAAGAGGATAAGATCGGAAGTTCTTTTGAAAATCTTTTGGTATTGCTGTCCTTAAGCCATGCCGTATTGCGGGATCCTTGGAGTTTAATACCATCCAGCATTCCATGCTGCTTGAATATGTATACGAATTTCCATTGGAAAACAAGACAAAAGGAACTCCATTTTCTGTGATGCTGAATTGAACAACTTGATCGTGTTTTCCAAATATTTCTGTGCAGGTTGTTGAAATGACAATTTTTTTTAATGCAATATCCCATATTCGAAGTAAACCGCATTCTGTTATCACGCCAACCAAATTTCCAAGGGGGCACTAGTTAAGATATACAAATGTTCATAAAAAGAAACTCTTCGTCCAAAGCATAAGATTTTAGCCGTAATTGATTAGCTTCGGCTTGTAATAGAAAATTTCACTTACAAAAGCACACTGGACTGCGGTGGAAGCTAAGTTTATTATGGGAAACACCGTATTGCCTGTATTTAGTGAAAGTATCCGTAGAGTTCCATCAACACTGCACACTATCAAGTACTTTGAAGATAAACAAGATGACGCGATATGTGATCCTTAAAATAAACCAAAATTAAAATTTATCGAAAAATCAATGATAAAATCAACCTACCAACAAATATTTCCCAAATTTTTTCATTACCATTGACAGCCCAGCATATAACTTTAGTTAGAGGACCCATTGATGTTGTAAGAGCTCCATTTTGCACGTGCACTCTATAATCTTGAGCCGATTTATTAAGTTCATTTTTATTTGGATGTGAACCAGGACCATTGCAAATGGCAGATTTGGGGTTTAAATTGGACGATGTTGAGACAGCTGGAAACGATTTCAGCACAGTTTGACTAGCATGCGAAGGAGATATTGCTAGTGTACTTTTTGTTAATCGATTATCTAAACGTCTGTTTTATTTTTTAAGCAAAAAATGTGTTAGTTTTCTTAGACAAAAACATTAAAACCTTAACAGTTACTTACGTTTGCTCGGCTTCTGTTATAATTGGTTTCATTACTGAAGTATCCGTATAGCTGATAAATTGCTTCTCGTCAATTACAATGGCATCATTTTTAGGACGGGAACTGCTGTTTATAACTGCTGCTGGTACTTCCCTATTTAATATTTAAAAAAAATTAAATATTTATTTAAATTTAACTTAAAATAGCAAGAATCGTTCGAGATTTAACAAGACTCTGTGGTTGGTTTATTTCTTACCCTGGTTCCTGATTTAGGGGAATGAAAACAGGAGTGATTCTTCGTTTTCCATCTTTTGTTCGAGTTTCAGTTTGTTTGTTGATGGCCTTAGCTTGGTAGATCGTCCCAGCAGAGTTTGATGTTATATTACGATTCATCGTTTCTTTAACAGTTTCTGATTTAAGGTCGATCGGAAAAGATGGCGGAAAAACTTGTTCCGGTACTGCATTTAGTAGTTCAGCATTTTCAATAAGTGTATCCCTAGCCGAAGTGGTTGTTTCAAAAGATGTTCCTTTTCCGTAGATTCTTTGATAAAGTAAATTCTAATAAAAGGAACAATTTTTAATGATTTTTAAACTTGAAAGCGTTAAAAATAGACCGATCTCTAAAATGTTATGTTTTATTACATATATATTTCTCTGTAGTCTTTTGATAAATGATGGAAGAAATTTTATTATTTTGCGAAACAAACTTACTTTATCTTCTTCCGAAAGTGATGTTCCTAGTTCCTTTTCGGAGAATTGCAAACAAGCTACAGTGCCATCTCCACTGCACGCCAGTAAAATGCACTTCTCAGCGCCCCATGATAAATCCAGGATGCTGTCTTCAAAAAGGTCATGTATAACGACTAGTGGTCGCTGCAGAGCAGTCATCCATACCGATAAAGATCGGTCGCGTGATCCAACTGCTAAGCAGCAATATTGCTGAGGTTTATTGGTTTTCGGAGCTTGCCGCTTAAGTATTGACGAATGAAAGCGCACACACGTGACAGCTTTCCGATGGCCAACAAAGTCCTTGTCACATTTCCAACCTTCACGTTCGATTATCTGAGCAGTGGGACCACCACCGTTCATGGCATGTGCTGACACCAAATATTGACCATCAGGAGACCAAGACAATCGAAGAATATGCGTGGTTCCACCACACTCTTCGAAGGGTTCTGTTATTGTATTACTACACGTCCAGTCACTGGTTTTCCAAATCTTTACACTTCGATCATCGCTTTGGGAAGCTAAAAACTTTCCCACTGGGTCCCAGGTTACACCTTTGACAAGCCCAGTGTGCCCTTTGAGCATTGCCACCATGGAGGGCAGCGCCTGGGCATCCCACACAATAATGGAATTGTCAACACTGCAACTTGCTAGCCATCGATCATGCGGAGACCAAGCTAAATCCAAGACATCTCCAGAGTGACCTCTTAAAGTTGCAATGCACTTCCAACTCTCAGGGTTTTTTGTTATACCACCCGTGCCGAAAACACCGCTTGAACCCTAAATATAAAATCGTATCGGCTTACGTGAACAACAGGACACTTCGTACACATACCTTGGCTTTTTTCCAGAGCATGACAAGTTTATCATCCGAACCAGAGGCTAGAAGTTGTCCATTCTTGGACCATCTTACACAGTTGACACACGATAAATGGCTGTCCATTTGGCACAATATTTTTGGCACTGAATCATCCAATTCAGCTTTTTCCGATAGGATCGGAAGTAGATTCCATATGACAACTCTACCAGAATCATTCCCCTGCCCACCAGTGGCAAATTTGAGGCACTCTTGGTGAATGTCAACTGAAAATATGGGCTTATCTGCAGGAAGAAAAATTTTACATAAAAAACCTTTATTAGGCATCTTTCGTTCGTCTAGGTTCTATGGGACTTGCCATCATGATGAACCCAATGGGGTTTAACAAGTTTCATCTAGAGTAATTAATTTCTGATCTTTTTTATTGAAAATAATTAAATATCAAACTTTTACAAAACTAAACAGAAACACGGGCCACGGGCCGGTTTTGGCTTTGACCTTTTTTTTGGCGTTTTGTGTTTTGACAGATTATGCTTTGGCGCGTTTTCGCATACGAATGAAATAATTCAATGAAATTGGCAAACCATAAGGTCGTACAACAACCTATTTTAATTAAGGGCTATTTTCTAGTCGTCTGCATTTAAACAGAATTTCACGAACGCTGGGCACATATGAGCAAATACTCTGGAGGTAGTTTAAAATGTCCGAAAGTGCCTTTGACCTTTTGTTAAGTAACTCATATTAGTCACAAACGATTTTGAAAGATATGGTATCTATTTCAATCACGAAAAAGGAGATTAAATGAAAGGAACTGAGAATGGAAGGTCATTCAAAACGTGGTTTTGAATAGGCATTTGATACCTTCAAGTATTATTTGAATGATTACTGTTTAGGATAACAAATCAGTTTGCAACCAAACAGCTCCTGAAAATTATTAAAACCTACTACAGTAGTGGTGAGCTGACTGTAGTCACTTTTTGGAAATTACGAGATGATTATGGTCATCTTAAAAGACCACCACATTTGATAAATTTGTGAATTTTTTTGAAAAGAATGGAAGCGTTACTGTTATCTTTCAGTCGAAAGGAATCCGAATTATTAAATTGTTGCCGTTCACATCAATTTAACGTGCTGTACACCTTATCATGGCAGACTTTGCATTTGTATCTTTAAAAACAATTGACTCCTGCTCACCTTTAACAATGCCGAAGATATGATTATTGAGTGTTAGGCACATTTATATAGATGTGCATATTTAAATAAACAAATAAGCTAATATGGAGCTTAGAAAGCACACGCGAAGAAGTGACATATTGCATCCAGACAAAAGTGACTGATGTGCTCTATAGTTGAAAGGTGTTATGGCTCCGTTTTTCTTCAAAGATGTAAATTGGAGACGGTTAAAAGTCAGTTCAAAATTATATGGCTGAATGATAGCCAATTTTGTTGACTGGCCCCTGAACGCTAGTTGCATTAAAAACCAATATTACTCAAGTTATAGCCGATATGCCACAAATTCGGCTAATTTACCACTTCTTGCAATAAGTTCTAAGTTCAAGAACTCGGAGATATAAGAAGAGCCTAACCAATAATAAATCACTTGGGTAACATTTTATGTAATATGTCGAGCTCAAGATTTTTTTTTGTAACTCACTTTGTACTTTTTTCCAAAAGTCTTTAATGTACTAGTTCCCTTATTCCGGGCACTATCATTTGGTAATGTGTAGTAGCTTTGAGGAAAAAAACAAAAACTTTGAAAGCATTCAGCGCCTTATAGAAAATGTTTTAAAATAAAAATTTTTTTGAGAAGTGACGTTTGGATAAACTTCAAAATTAAAATTTGTTTTTATCTTTTTGTAATTCTTCAGTTGATAATTTTTAATTTGTTTTAAATAAAAACTGAAATAATTATTCAATCAACATAAAATAAGCAATTACAATGGCTGAATTAAATAGCTCGGGGTCGGGACCAACTGATCGAAAAATTCGTCTAAAAAATCTTTTAGACAAGGGAAATGCGATTGGTATTATTTTTTAAGATATTTTGTTGTTTTAAGTTAAACTTAGTTAAATTAGAATAGTTTCTAAATTATAAAAAACGCGCACTCCAAATAATAATAGTTAACAAGAAAATTCATGTAATTTTCCTTTTCCTGACAAGGTTCTTTGATATGCACATCGGTTCTCCAACACAACAATAATTGTGTTGTTTCCTTTATAATCACGAGCTTCTGACCGCGACGTAGTACCCGTGACATGATGGTTAGTGGTTGGACTGTCTTGGGTTCGATCCCAGCCTGTGCCACCTAAAGTTTTACTCACGGGTACTGCCTCTTGCGAGGAATTGACAAATTCTGCAAGAGTAATTCTTTTCATGAAAAAGTACTTTCTCAAAATTAGCCGTTCGGATTCGGCTTATAAACTGTAGGTCCCCTCCATCCCTGCAATTACTCGCACATAGGAATCGTTGAGAGTTGTAAGTCATTAGGCCCTGGTTCTCTACGGACTGTTGCGCCATCTAAATTATTAATTCTGACCGCGAGTCCACTTGCTTGTTTAGATCATAGAAATCCTAATAATATTTAGCTTGCCTTGATATATGTTTGTAGTTTGAGGAAGAGCGGAGTTGAGTGTTGTATTGATTTTGGTAGCTACTTGGAACCACTTCAGTATTCAGCTGTCAATGATATTTGTGAATTCTAGTAGAACTTATGCTACTTATTTGTAGGTTCAAATGCTGAAGCCGAAGACACAGTTGAAACAATATCTGCACTCAAACAAATTATCATTGAATCCGATGAGATTATTGGAGAGGGAAATGTTGGCGATCGAACTGAGCATACTACTGAAATAGTTATGGATGCTCAGCTTCTTAAGCTTAGTCATCAGGCCGTTGCCAAAGTTCTGGAAGCTAGCACTGAGTTCAATGATGGCATATATCAAAACGCTATTGTATGATTCTATTAATATTTGTTTAAATTTTGAGACAAATTACCAACTATAATAAGTTATTTATTCAATGCAGGCTGGCCTTGTCTTCAAGGACGATTATGATAATTGGAATGCTTTGAGTGATGTAGCTATTGGAATATGCCGAACATGTAAAGTTTCAACATCAATGTTAGGATCATTTGATTTGAATGTCACCGAAACACAAAAAGTTCACAAAGAAAAACAACAAAGAAGAAAGAACAAAAATGTTAGTTCACAATTTGTGTGTTTACAATTTGAGAAATAAATTCTAAATTCGTGTTCTTTTTATTTTGTATGGATTAGAACGCAGAACAACGAGAACCTGAAGAAGTTACCAAACTAGAGAAACAAGACAAAGGAGCTAAAAAGGTTAAAATTATACACAAACAAATTGTTCGGGTATGTAAAAGCAATTTGAACATTTTTAACACAAATTCTTATGTTAGCATTTTTGTTATTTAAAAAGGCCTTTGAAGAGAACAATCGAGATCCAGTTCCATTTTATAAACTTGTCATAGATCCAAATAATTTTATGAATACAGTTGAGAATATTTTTCAAGTTTCGTTTCTCGCTCGCGATGGCATCGTTGCGATTGAAACTGGTGATGATAATCTGCCACATGTGCGTGTAACAATTAAAAATGAGAAAGATCTGGTTCAACATACAAGTCAATCTGTTTGCAGTGTTAATTTGCAACTTTGCAAAGTAAGTTTAATGTTTTCGTGTGTTGTTTTCATTCCTAAAATTACGGTTTTTTTTACATTAATTTAAAGGAAATGATAACTTTTTATGATATCAAAGAACCTATGCTTACACTCGTTAATACAATGGAACAAGATGATTGATACGGCGTTGTTATAGTTTAAGTTTTTTTTTCTAAGAATAAAATATAAAGAAATGTTTAAATCTGTTTTTTTTTTTTTATTTCCTACGTCCAGGGGTAGACTAAGAGACAATGACACCCAGGTGGTGTAGCAAACTTACACCCCTAAAAAATGCAAGAGAAAAAATATTAACAAAGATTATATTTAAAGGTGCTTTTGAGCTTTCATTGCACTGAATGTTTCGAATGTATCATTAAAATCTAAATTTTTGGTGTGCTGGATTGAAAGTATATCCAAGTTAGTAAGCCTATTTTGGCTTATTGTTGTACATAGATAAGTCTTTATGCATTTTAATTTTGAAAAGTTTCATTCAAACGCCAATGACACACTCATTAAAGAGTATGTCCAAATTTCTGAATCTTTTAAATTTATTTTTCAAGCTACTATGGGACTGATTTTCAATGTGATACTGTTATCTGTTTACAGGTAAGCATTTGAACCATAATACGGAGTTCTTCTTCCGTTCCATACAACAATATTTTCGGTTGAAGAGCTGAGAAAACTTCCATGGCCAATGAACCATTGTACAAGTCTTATCCTGGCATTCTAACATGGATCTTCTTGTTTTCTCTTCCATCATCAAACTATGATGTAAATAAGAAAACAAACTGGAATGATTTTAGAGAAAGGCTTTTAAGTTTTATAAATTTAAGATCTCCCATGGATACAATCGAGCAAATTGACCATGAAGGGGAACAATTTATTGCTGATGTGAAACAGGCCGCTGAAGAAAGTACTCCAACATTTTCTAATAGAAGAAAAAATGAAATAAAATAACCTTTAGAGATAAGAAAGTTGATAATAGAGAAAAGAAGAGCTCGAAGAAAATGGCAAACTAGTAGATTTCCAGGTGATAAAACAACATTTAACCGTATAAGCAACAATCTTAAAAAACAAATTTACAAATTCAAAAATGATTCACTCAGTACATTCCTAAGGAATTTAACGACTGATGCTTCAACCGATTTTTCGCTATGGAAAGCAGCCAAGCGCCTGAAAAGACCGCAGTTACAAAACTAACCCTTGAAATCTCAAGATGGGAAATGGATCGGTAACCCAAAAGAAAAAGCTAACCTTTTCGCTGGACATCTTGCGAATGTTTTTAAGCCATATTCATCAAATGCGGCTGAAAATAACTTACAGTTTGTTGATAAGATAGATGAAAGTGAAATACCAATTGTAAGACTTAAAGAAATAAAAAGTATGTGCTTACATCAACTACCAAATAAAAAATCACCAGGTTACGATCTAATTACTGCTCAGGTTATGAAAGAAATGCCATTGAAAGCCTTCAGAAAACTCCAATATATAATAAATGCATGCCTTAAGCAACGGTATGTCCCGCACCATTGGAAAATTGCTGAAGTAATTGTCATACCAAAGCAAGGTAAACCACCTACACAAGTGACGGCTTACAGACCAATATCGCTTATACCAATTATGGCAAAAGTTTTTGAAAAACTGCTTCTGAAAAGACTTAGCAAAATCATAGAAGAAAGAAGGTTAATCCCAAACCATGAGTTTGGCTTTAGAAATAAACATTCCACGATAGACCAAGTTCATAGAATATCGGATGTAATAGAAAAAGCATTAGAAGAAAAACAAGTATGTTCACCTATTTTCTTAGATGTTTCTCAAGCTTTTGACAAGGTTTGGCATGAGGGACTTGAGTACAAACTGCAAAATGATCTTCCCAGGCAGTACTTTGAAATATTAATATCGTACATCTCAGACCGATTGTTTAGAGTAAGGTACGATCAAGAATACTCGGAATTGAAGAAAACAGAAGCCGGTGTACCACAAGGAAGTGTCCTAGGTCCTACCCTGTATTTACTATACACAAGGGATATTCCAGTTGGCAATCACACCATAATGGCTACTATTCCAGATGATACCGCAATTTTGGTAGCCGACAAATGTGTCTCTAAGGCAGCAAAATGCCGTCGACACAGTGAGAGCTTGAACTGAAAAATGGCGTATCAAACTCAATGAAAAAAAATCAAAAAATACTACCTACTTGGTAACAACTCTGATTTATCAAACAAAAACAAAATAATGCTGTATAATCAAGTACTAAAGCCTGGGGTTGTACAAAGAAAACAAATACCGAAATCATCCAAAAATTCCAAAACAAAGTCCTTTGTGGAATAGTTAATGCACCTTGGTACATAAGAAATACCGATCTACATCGTGACTTACAAATAGAAATGGTTACAGAAGTTGTTAAAAAATACGATATATCGCACAACCAGAGACTGCAAAGTCATACTAATTCTGAAATGGAGTCCGTCTTGAATATAAGAAACCATGTTCGGAGATTAAGAGGAACCAAGTCCCATGAGCTTATGGTCTAAAAAACATGGGAAAGTATTAATTTAAACTTCCCCCAAAGTGATTGTACAAAATTAAGAAAGAAAAATCGGAAGTCGATCCTTCAAGATTGGTCCTGATGAAGAGGTGTTTTTAGTGGTTAAGAGTCCCACACTACTTGGTGTCGAATACTGCCAAGTGAAATTTCTAGCTCGGTACCTTGTCGATAAAAAATAATTTGAACATAAATAAAATGCATTTTTATAAAAATCATTATATTTTATAAAAGACCTGAGTGCCCTAGACATAGAAATAGGTGTGCAAGGAACATGTAATTTCCGACAAAGAATTCCAACCATCTCATCATGCAAGTCTTTGGATATGAAGAGTAACTACCAGTTAATATTTTCTATCACTCACACGCTGTGGGTCTTAGTCAAGATTGCTTTATTTGTGTTTATATTTTGTGTAGCGTGCAAAAAGTTATTTTGCTGTTACTGAAGGCACCCCCATTATCTCCCGGGTTGCTATGCACCCTTCGTCCTCCACTTCAAAAAGTTTTTTTTTTTACAGAGTGTCCAAGTTTCAAGTACACGTGTTACTACTGTCGGCCTTTGGTTTGGTTTCTTGATTTTAAATCTTGACCGTTGGATCGAAGCAGCGTCCGCATATTTCTTTAATGTAGTTATAAATTTAAAAAAGGATAACAATTCAAATGTTTAAAGTCCATAACAAACTTTGAAAGTATTTGATGTAACCACAAAAAGACTATAACCAAGTTACGTGTAGACATCATTTATGGTTGTTAGCCCATTTCGTACCACGGACACGTTTTTAATATGCTGAAAGGCATAAACTTACGTACAAATTCGGTTTTAAATCCAAACATATAGGGAAATTCCCACGCTCCATTCTAAGGATTGTTCTTAAGAAACGGGGTTTTCAACGGATGTCTACCTATATCATGATGATTGAAACTAAATGTTAAAAAATGTGTCTGCCTCTTTAAAATGGCACCACTCTTAACAATCTAGGACACTTAGTAAATGAAGTTCAGCAAGATTATTTTTCGAAACAAATTATGGGTAAGTGCTCTTCATTCATTTATTCGTCTTAAAAGTTACACACTTTATTTGGACCTATAATTATGATGCATAACCTAACATAACATAACATACATAGAGCATTATACTAAATTTACTAATTTATGCTTCAAAAATAATTCTATGAACATTAAATTCAATTGCAAAATCATATTTATAAAAATCCATACAAGCTCTTGTAATATAATTATGCTTAGCGTAGGTAGTAAGGAACTTTTAAAAAATTACAATTACGCGGATTCAAGTTTCGAGAATGTGGTAAAGAGGAGCTGTATAACAGTACAATATTCTAAATGTATAGGGGTCTTCTTCTACTCTGAACGTCGAACTTGTCGAGTTGTAGAAGCTGAGTAAGGTCAATGATTCTCGAGAATTTTCTCCAGATGAGTCCTCAAACTAAAGGACGTTCTTATCCCTCTACCTTCCCAAAATCATCATCTATTCCCACATAAACAAGGCATACCAGCCTATGTTTATGTCACCAACTCCCATCCCACCTGCCACATTGTAATGGCGAAAAAGCTAGCAGCGGCAGTGTTGCCGATTCAAAAAAAAATGTATCATGAGTTTTTATCATGAGATCCTAAAAAAAATCATGAGATTGCTTATTCTTCATTCGGCACTCAATAATGAATATTAGCGTATAATTTACCACACAAATTTTAAATTAAAAATACATATGAATTTTCATTTGATTTTAGTAAGTTTTAAATCAACATTTAGTAATATTTTAGAGGAAAAAAATAAATAAATTACATATCATTATATTTACATATGCCATTATCATTACTATTGGTTATAAACTTTACTAAAATATTTGTCGATTAATGGTTTTGTGACTTTGTAATCAAAACAACTTTGATTTTAGTAAGGTCATTGGAATGAACAAATCCAATTATTGCATCCTCTCAAGTCATTTCCTGATTTTTGTTTTGAATAATGTAACTTTTGAAAATATTCTTTCAGTGTTGCATGCATTTGTTAAGTTTAG
This sequence comes from Eupeodes corollae, assembly GCF_945859685.1. Lineage (NCBI taxonomy): Eukaryota > Metazoa > Arthropoda > Insecta > Diptera > Syrphidae > Eupeodes > Eupeodes corollae. The sequence goes on from NC_079148.1 coordinate 42,927,723, forward strand.
TAAAAAACGGTAGCACAAAACTAAGAAAACATAAATACATATAAGTAACAGTTTTATTGAGCATATTTAGAATAATTTTGCCTGACAGTAAGTTGTCACTTTTTGTAACGTTGTTAAAAACTTCTGACCTCGTCAGAAGTAGTCATGTCATCTTCAAAATAGCTTGAAAAGTTTTAAATGCTGCAATTCTCTTAGGACTGGTCTGAATATAATTATAAACATCTCAACATAAGTCTTTAATACTTGAGGGTAAATTGTAACATGCAAATGAAGCGTAGAGATGAAAAGATTGACTAATACACTTCATTATAATAATAAAAAGTTTGGGAAATTAGCTTGTAAATACGTGCGAACTGATGAGTTCACTCCCATCAATGCTGCAACTCCAACGGCACCAATACCTTTTTTTAAGGAAGATTTAAAAATCATGAGATTTTCAATAAATTCATGAGATCATGAGATGGGGTGAAAAATCATGAGAATCATGATAAATCATGAGATTCGGCAACACTGAGCAGCGGTCCTATCTCCTATGCTCCTTCTCACTCTAGGTAACCTAGCTGAATTGCTGTTACCGAATCCCAATCTTTTCCTTACACATCAGAATGATGAATTAACATCAACTGACTCCTCACCCTTTCTCTTCCTCCCCAACCACCACTCATCTTTATTGGGCTGGATCTTAGGTTTTAAACGACACGTACCGATGATCAGCCTGGCTGGGGGCCAAATTCAAAAATAGCACAGTCTCTAACGGAGTATCCGGATACCTGGCGACCTCCGGATTAACTAGCCTTGCGAATCTCTGTGCAGATGGACCTTTTTTCTTCGCATCTCGTGGGACCAAAATGAATAAATCCAACAAAAAAAAATAAAAAAACAATTGAGACCGGTATGCCTGCAGCAGCTTGGCATGGTTGTGAAAAATGGCCCTACCACTACAAATGAGAATACTTCCAGAAATGGAAAACTCTCAAAAAGGCCTCTGGTGTATCATCTGGGGCTGAAAGGACACCGCAGCAAACCGCTAACGTCGAATGGGCTAAAAGCATACCTATTTGCAACCACAAGGTCCAATAAGGACTCTACGTCCAAAAGAGAAAGGTCTCTTGAGGGGGCCGCACTGACACCAAAACGGCCTCGGGTGCACAACACCAGCATCAGGAAACAATCCAGTTTCAGTGACGTCGCGAAGGGCAAAATCTCGGGTGGCTTTTTGAGCATTTTGAGGAAGCTTCCAGGACCACTTCCTTCCACAAGCGATGGGGTTGGCATCAAGGCCATGTCAAACTCATGGTTTGTGGCGACCAGAGGTTTTGTGACCTGTACAAGCTTGCTGTCAGCCGGTTAGGTGAAGTTTGGCCAGGTGCGAAGCTCGAGGTGGTCGCTGTAGAAGAAATTCCTAGCAGACCTAGAGCCCGCATTTGGATACCGATCGAACCTGCTGGTATCGAGGACATTCTCGAGATAGTCAAAGTTTGCAACCCGTCCCTTCCGACTCATAGCTTGAAGATAAGCAGGCTAGAGGAAGTGAAGGGTCTTTATAGGAGCGCTATTGTGGTACTCAATGAAGAATCCTTGGCTCCTCTAGCCCTAAACGAGGGCTCCATAAACTATGACTTCGCTATTCGCATCTCGAAGACCCTTGGACCCAAAAAGGACGACTTTGCTTTCATCGCTTCACAGAACATTCCTCCATTTCTCTTTTGCCCAATCTTTATGTGCTTTACAAGCTCCTTTGTCTTTGCCACAGGCCTTTTCGTCAAGAATGGTACCTTGCGTGGACTTTGGGCCGGTAGCTTCGCTTATAAATGACGGCTTCGTATTGTGACAGCGCTAACAGACACTTGAAGTCCATTTCTTATCTTCCAAGAGCCTATGGTAGGGATCTGTTTTGCTAGCTGAGAAATTTGTCTGTCAGCTCTTTCAGTAGTCATTCTTTTTGGGCCTCGCGTTTTCGGTTTGTTTTGCCATTTTAAGGCGTAACTGACCATTTTTGCTGAGCAGCCTAGGATGTCTTGAATATTTTGGTAGGTTGTCCCTCCAAATGCAGTTTTCGAATTTCTTCGGTGCAAAGTCTTCACCGTCCCATTGTTTATTTTTGAGCTAATATTTATTAATTTTTTATATGCTAGTATGATACAAATACTTAAAAGTTTAAAAAGTGAAATATTTACTTACTGAAAAATAAAAAAATTGAATTTTTAACACTTTTTAATTATAAAATCAAAAGCACTGCTATTTTTATGAACACTCTATATCCAGAGAGTTTGAAATAATGGGTGTTCACCGGGAAAAGTAGAAAAGTAACTTCAAGCTAAAAGTCTGTAATATGAAAACGAAAGACCGTTACATGCAAGTAAAATGTCAATTTTTTTTGTAAGAATTTCCGTTCTTCCGTTCTTAAAATAATTGACAATCTAATACAATGTGACCAGCACAACTATTTTTATGAACACAACCGTGTCTCTATTCTTCTTAAGAAGACACTATGTTGATCGAAAGCCTTTGAAAAATCAGTGTAAATAGTGTATTACCATCTGTGATAGACAAAAATTTGAATACATTGATAAATTTATTTTTTACTGCAGCTTTGAAAACATTAGGAATTAACTGCAGTTTTGCAATTGGTTTTTAATTTCCAACCGAACTTTTTGTACCTGAATTATGAAGCGGATTTATTATAGAGTATTTACATTCATCTAATAACTTACCATTACTTAAAGAAAAGTTAAATATTATAGGAAATGGAGTAGCAAGTATATTAGTTTTTAAAAGAATTGGTGGAATGTTGTCTGGTGGAATAGAAAAACTATTTTTTCAAGATATAAAAGTACTTGTGAGACATTGTCTATAGATAACTGCAAATTACCAACATCAACCAAAGGATTTGAATTTATTGTGTTGGCATAATCTATTTTGAGATCAATAAAATTAGATTGAAAAAACGACGCAGTTATTGCAAATTATATTAATATCCAGCCTTATCACAGGCCCCGTCGTAATAGATTCGTAGTACGAACCCCGAAAAAAGTATCATTGCTTCCGTCGTACTCAAAATAAAAATTGCTACGAAATTCGGAGTTCGTGAAAAGTGGTATCACTAGCCCCGAATGAATACGAAGTTTGGCACTTTTTTCTACGAACGGTTATTTTGATCGGAGCTCAATTGAAAACGAAAAAAAATATTAAGCGTGCAAAAATAAATTAAATAAAATATATGAAAAGAATCATGTAAGTTTTAGTATTGTTTTAATGTGAAAGTGTTTACCTACAGCTGTGGACAACTAATTAGAAACATTACGTGCTTCTCATTTCCACATTCACTTTATCAAGTGTGACTAGAATAGCGGTATCCAAAACGGTGTAATGCAAGCGTTATTACATAATTGTTTGAAAAAGCATCATTTCTGCATAAGTCTTTGCAAAGTACACAATAAAATCAAGGTAGAGTGTAAAAAGTGTTCGTTTCAACTGGTCACCTAATTAGAAACAGTTAAATTACATTTGATTTGGGTGAAATATAAATAATCTTTTTATTTTGCATTGGTAAGTAGACAATTCTGAATTGTCTGCAAACGTTTTTAAAGAATAATTTTTAAATTTTGGAGGTGATTGCAATGGGAAAATTAAAGAGTTGTGATCTTCCTACTAGGAAAGCGATTTTTGAGCTTTGGAAGCATGTCCCGATAGAGCCACGCACAATCAGAAGAAGATTGGTGTAAGTTGGGTTGTATGGTCGTGTTTCTTGGAAGAAACTATAAGTAACCGCAAGGTAACGTAGACTTAGAATAGAGTTCGCAAGATCACACGCCAACTGGACAACAAACGAATGAAAGTACATAGTGTAGAGTGACGAAACTAAAATAAATAGACAACGACCCCAAGCACACTGCTGGAATTACGAAACAGTTCATTAGGGACCAATCGATAACAGTTCTGGAATGGGCTTCATCAAGTGCAGACCAACATCCGATAGAACATCTTAGGGCAGATGTTTAAAGAGCTGTTTCTCTCAAAAATAACTCCAACAATGATGTTCTTTCGAAAGTATTAAAGATAATAATAAGCTGCTTGGAAGGCTATACCCGTAGAGCAGTGCAGGCGGCTTATTTCATCAATGGAACGAAGATGTCGGGAAGTTTTGAAGCAAAAAGGTTTCGCAACAAGGTATTAAAGATAAATATAAGGTAAATGATATTATAAAGTTATAAATTTTATAATAAGATATGATTTTTCTCTTTGTTTCTAATTAGTTTTCCACCAATAAACGCTGTTTTCGCAGAAACTACCATATGAAATAAATGTTATGTTTGAGAAACATTGTTTTAAGTTTAAAAAATATATTTTGAAAACAAAAATATTTTTTCAAAAAAAAAAAAAATACAGATACTTCTTTAAAAGTGAATTCTATTTGTGTTTATAATTAGTAGCGATTTGCAAGAGTTATTCTTCGTTTGATTTCAGCGCTGGTGTCGTTGTCTGCATTAATAGCGGAATAGCGAATAGACAAAGTCCTTAACTACCTCAAAGTTATAGCTGTCCATGGTGACGTTTTGTCCAATACGTCGTCGTTCAGTGTCCTTTTTTGATGACAGCATATACTTGGTCTTGCTCTCATTGACCACTAAACCCATCTTCTTCGCTTCCGTCGCAATGCTCAAAAACGCTCCACTGACATCACGCTTTGATCTTCCAATTATGTCAATATCATCTGCGTATCCGAGTAATTGGATGGATCTTTGGAAGATTGTGCCTCTAGTGTTGATGGTTGAGTTTTGCACAATTCTTTCCAGAACGATGTTGAAGAAGTCGCATGACAGTGCATCGCCTTGTCTAAAACCTTTTTTGACATCAAATGCATCGGTAAGATCTTTTCCGACCTTGATAAAGCAGCGTGCATTCTCCATCGTCATTCTGCACAAACGGATAAGTTTGACAGGGATGCCAAAACTAGACATAGACACAGAGTTAAATAGCCTAGGCCCACCTTCTAAGGACACCTCAAGCTGGAGAAAAGTAAATTGAATAGATTAGTCCAACACTTTGTCATCAAGATCCAAGATGTTAAAAACATGTTTTCGTTCGGGGCTTATGATGTAAATGTATTCGTATTCGTAACGTAACAAATTTTTAGGGGACTCGCTACGAGGGACTCTGTGATAGGGGCGATCATCGGGCAACACATTATTATAAGTGATGCTAGAAACCGCTAAATCTAAAATGTTCCTGCTACTTCTTCTTCTATATAGAAAATTAATAGGTTCTGGTTCTATATTACTTCTTGAAAAATTCATCAGAAGATTTTTTTTTAAATAACAACAAAAAAGTAAAAATGAATTACTGAAATGAGAATTTGTCACTTGATAAAGAAAAAATCTGGTGTAAATTCGAAAATAGATAAATGTATTATATTTTTATATTAAAATTAAGTGATTTTTCTTTTTGTTATTTAATACATAAATTTAACATAAGTTTTTCATTTTGAAGCTCACAAACAGGCTGCAATTTAATTTTAAAAAAATCAATGCTATCTTCTTTCTTGTTTAACTTAAAAAAATAAAAAAAAAATCTTTGCATGGTTCGGCATATAATGTGGATATCATACAAAAAAACCTACATTTTTTAAAAATTGAATACAAAAGAAAAAAAAAGACAAAATTAAAATGTGGACAAAGTATAATTGTAAAAAGTTCTTGTAACAATTTTAATGTTTTGAATTCGATAAAGTTTTTTTTGTTTTGTTCTTGATATTTTTATATGGATAACAATTGTTGTCAATAAGAGGGACTGTTTTTTTTTTAATTAAACAAACAAAACGAGAAAAACCAACTATCCTTCTTGACCGAAGTCTTCTGTGAACTTTTCTAATTTCTTAAGATCATCTTCGTTGACGGTTGGTTTGGTACGAGATAGTGATTTTAACATGTCACGCTAGACAACAACAAAAAAAAGACAATTTTTAGAAACATTTTTCTTTGGATAAATGGAATTATATTAGTCTTACCATTGTGACGGGAGGTTCAAATAATTTATCACTTTCGACATCCATCCATGCCATTTCGAATGCTCCTTGATCACCTGGTGAGCAAGGTGTTAGCAAATCGTCAACAATAAGATTTTTATCAAGAGGTGATGGGCCTCTAACCCTCTGTAACAACAAACAAAATATAATTTATAATTCCGCACTTTTTCTTTATTGCAACTGTTAAGTTTCTTCCTCAGCTAACATGGGAATATTTGGCAGTCTTTAAGTGTTGACTCTGTTTCTGAATTCTTTCCAATATAAAAATATATTATTTATTACCTTAAAATGAGTAGCTTGTTGAACTTTTCGGACAGGTTCCATTAGAGCATCACGAACCACAATTGATATATCCGCTCCTGAGTATCTATAATGCACAAAAGCAATACATGAACTCATTAAAATTATCATCATCATCATTATAAATGAACCTTACCCATCAGTCTTGCTGGCAAGAACTTTTAAATCATCTTCTGTGAGCACATGTGTCGTATTACCCAAATGAATTTTAAACATAACCAATCGAGCATGATCCTCTGGCAGCGGAATGTAAATACGCTTCTCAAAACGCCTCCGAATAGCTGAGTCTAATACCCAAGGAATATTGGTAGCTCCAAGAACTAAAATTCCATCTGTATCATTACCAACACCTTGCATTTGAACCAAAAATTCTGTTTTAATTCTCCTCACACTGTCGTTCTCATTGTCCGAACGTGCCGAACACATTGAATCAACTTCATCGATAAATATAATGCTTGGCTTATGCTGGCGGGCTAATTCGAATAGATTCTTGACCAACTTTTCAGATTCACCAAGCCATTTTGACATTAAATCAGAACTCGACACCGAAAAGAATGTCGAATTATTTGCTTCGGTGGCAACAGCTTTAGCCAAATATGATTTACCAGTACCAGGTGGACCGAAGAGCAAGATACCTTTCCATGGTATTCTTTTACCAGTGAATAAATGTGGAAATTTAATGGGCAAAATTACAGCTTCCTTGAGAGCTTCTTTGGCTGCTTCCAGACCGGCAACATCTGACCATTTGACTTGGGGTTTTTCAATGACAATGGCACCTTCCAACTTGCTTTGTAACTTCTTTTTCTCCGGATCTTCGCCATCTGAATCACTATCACTCTTTTTATCCTTGTCTTCCCTTTAAAGAGAATAAAAAAGATGGTTACAATGAACTATGAGTTTTTAAAATAGCAAAAGATGGTTTTGTTGCTGTCAATGATTTTTAAACACTGAACCTTTATCAACTTATTTTTTGGAGATTCATTTGGTGTTCGACCAATATTTCATCGATTTTGTAAAAAACAACCTATATGAAGCCATATTGTAAATCGGCAACCCTTTTAAGCTCATCCGATTTTCCGGGACGATAATAGGGACATCTTGCTGGACATACCAATCGGTAAGAACAACACTGAACTATTTGATGTTAGAAATGTCCATATAGTTAACATCGTAAAAGGTTTTAAGTTTTAAGTTTATTTCATCAATCAATCTGAGATTAACATTCTCTTTTAGATTACATAAATATAAATAAAAATAACGAAAAATAGTAACTTAGAGATATAATAAATGTTTAAAATAAGTACAGAAAACATAAATTTGACATATATATCACAATAATTAATGAAATAACAAAATAAACATTACATGTTTTTTAAAAGGTTCTCGTGAACTGTGCATACAAATATCTATCTTTTCAATTTCGGCATTGGTTTCTCTTTTCAATTTCGGCATTGGTTTCTCTGATGCAACGCATCATTCTACCATAATTACTTCTAGAAAAAGTCTCCCTTAAGGGGGTATTCTGGTCTAGAAATTAAAAAAAATCGATTTTTTTTTCTTTTCATATTCTCATAGTTTAACTATTTAAGAATATGTCTACTAGAGGATTTTCCCAAATTCAAATTATTTTCGGAGAAATAAGTATTTTGCTGAGCAGCCATCCAAATCGGTTGGGCTGCAACTAATAGAACAAAAGACATAATGGGGTACTTTAAACGCGTTTTTCTCAGAACTGTCTTTTTGAATCTGATACCCACGATTTCTCAGGTTCTGCCGAACCGATTTACTTGAAATTTTAAGAAAGTCTTCTTTAGGGACTTGTCTACGTCCGGAACTACGGCCATCCCCAAATTTTTATTTTTACTATTTTTAACAAATCGAATAATGTTAAAAAAAATGGTAAATTTTTTGTATTTTTCTTTAGACAGCCGCCATTTTGTAAAAAAAAATGTTTGTAACTTTTCCGTAGTTCCAGACATTGCGACATTATTGTAGATTAATAATCTTTTTTAGTTTTTGATTTCAGATTTCTAGGAGAGTTAAAATCGTGGGTATGGTCACGCACCAAATTTTTGAGACGCACTACTCTATCAGCTGATAACTAACGGAATTTTTTTTTTTTTTTTACTTTTTTATTTTTTTTGTATGCTTCTAATGTGAATAAATAATGTATAAAAAAATTGATGGTAAAATTGTAGCTTGCTTTTTTCTACAGCACTTCAAAAATTACATAAAATTCATGTCTCTAGACCAGAATACCCCCTTAAATGAAAGCCTATACGAAGGCCTCTACTGGGAAAAAAAATTGTATTGCCTCTAGCAAGTAAGGACACATAATGTGACTACTTACTATATCCTTTATCATTAAATCATATTTAAACTGGCATGTCTCAAAAGAGAATTCCTTTTCTGACCACAAATACATTCAGTTTGAGCTCAAAGATGTAGCAAATACATCTACGGGATTTCGAAATCACCGGAATACAAACTGGGAGCGTTATAGGGAGGTACTAGCACAACTGCTTAATCACAACCTTCTTAAAAGCTCCTCCAGTAAAGATGAACTAGACCTTTCTGTGAATCATCTCACCGAAGCCTTAAATGAATCAATGAGAACTTCATGCCCTGTAACCATTTTAAAGGGTAAAAAGAAACCTCATTGGTGGCATAAAGAACTAGAACCATTCAGAAAGAGCTGTCGTAAACTCTTCAACAGATCTAAGTACACTAGATCTCCTTCTGACTGGGACTTATACAAACAAGCTCTAAAGCAATATAAAAAAGAATTAAGAAAGAGTAAGAGGTCTTCTTGGAGAAATTTTTGTGGTAAAATAGAAAATACTTCAGAAGCCTCAAGACTCAGGAAAATTCTCTCAAAAAGTCCAACAATACCTAGTGCTTTAAAGACAGAAACAGGCACGTGGACTATCACAGATGAAGAATCTCTTAATCTGTTACTAGACACCCACTTTCCAGGTAGTTCTAACATACTCAACGACTTAACATCAGAGTCTCAAGCTTCTACAAGCGATTTAGTTGATCTAATATCGCGGGAAAAACTGCAATGGGCCATAGACAGCTTTGATCCATATAAATCTCCAGGACCAGATGGAATCATTCCGGCCGAACTACAAAAATGCTCAGACATGATTACTCCACCATTGGAAATCATTCTGACAAGCTGTGTAAGGTTGAGATATATTCCCAAAGCCTGGAGAATGGCAAAAGTAGTCTTCATTCCCAAAGCAGGGAAACCCTCACACGTTAACCCTAAAGATCTACGACCAATCAGCCTATCATCCTTCCTTCTTAAAACCTTGGAAAGATTGATTGAAATTTATATCAGACATAATTTAAAACCATGTCTCATTTCCACAGCTCAACATGCTTACTCTAAGGAAAAATCAGTAGAATCAGCACTTCACTCGCTGGTACGTACTATTGAACATTCCCTCGAATACAAAGAATATAACCTGGTAGCGTTCCTAGATATTGAAGGAGCTTTCAACAACGTCAGTTACCAGGCGATCACAACAGCAATGGATAAGCTGAAATTAGAGAAGTCACTCATAGATCTTATAAGTCTCATGCTCAAAAGCAGGACAATAATTTCTAACATGAGAAGTTTTACTACCACCAGATCGGTGAATCGAGGCACTCCGCAAGGTGGAGTCCTTTCGCCTCTTTTATGAAACATGGTAGTAAACGACCTACTTACAGCATTGGAAGCAGAGGGTTTTAAGGTGATTGCATATGCTGACGACGTTGCGATATCCGTATCTGGGAAGCACCCCCAAGTTCTCTCGGAACTCCTACAAAATGCCCTAAACAGGCTAACTAAATGGGCTAAGCAATGTGGATTGGACGTCAACCCACACAAAACAGAATTAATACTCTTTTCGAGAAGATATAAAATTCCTCAGATTAGCCCACCCAAGATTAAAGGAAACCCATTAAGCTTTTCCGACCAAGCTAAATATTTAGGCCTCATTTTAGACAAATTGGAAAGCAAATATTGATGAAAGAGTCAAAAAGGCTACTGTAGCGCTTTTTACACAAAACGTCTCTCTAACTTTATTAAAAGTACAAAATGGTTTGTTTAAATTCATTACTCTCCCATGAGTAACCTCATTAGTGGTATCACAATGGACCCTTGAGGTCTACGTGTGTCAATGATATCTGGACAGCCACCCCAACCTAACCTAACCATATCCTTTATCATCATAATAGAAAAATACTTTCTTCTGACCTCAAGCGTTTGCATACCAAAAAGCAAACATCTCACATTATATGCGGGCATAATAATGTTCCAATTTAGCTTAAAAAAAAAACAATATCTTGTGAAACTTATCTGAACCCTTTCAATTCTCAATGAATGATTTGCATAGTACGGATTCAAACCACGCAACAGTATTCCAGGGTAGATCTCACAAAAGCCATATAAAGAGATTTAAGAGCATATGAATCGGAGAATTCTCTAGTGTTCCTTTTTAGAAAACCCAACATTTTATATGCTTTATTAACCATATAGTCAATGTGACTACTAAATGTGAACTTCCTATCAAATATGACTCCTAAATCCTTCTTTTCAGTTACTTTATCTAATGTTATATTATTGATAGTGTAATCAAATACTATAAGTGCAATTTTCCTTTAGCATATAAAGCTTTGACATTTGGCTACATTTAAGAAAAGGAGATTTTTATTTCACCATGATGCAAGTTCACATAAATCTTCTTGCAATAAATAACAATCATTTAGAGAATGTATAGTTCTGAATATTTTTACGTCGTCAGCATATAATAAATACCTGGAAAGCTGGAAAATGTCAGGAATATCATTGATAAACGAATTAAAGAACAAAGGACCAATGTGACATCCTTGAGGGATGCATTTTGAAACATATCTGTGTATCTTAACGAATTGGGTTCGATCTGTAAGATACGAACGTATCCATTCTAAAAGTATGGAAAGGATACCAAGTTTGGACAATTTATATAATAATATTTCATGGTTAACTCTATCAAATGCCTTGGCAAAGTCAGTAAAGATGATGTCGGTCTGGAGACCACTTTCAAATCCACTAACAACTAAATCACAAAAAATAGTGAGATTTGTAGCTGTAGATCTGCCGGAAACAAATCCATACTGAGAATCGGATACTATTTGTTTAGTAAGAAAAGTGAGCTTATCACATACAATTTTTTCAAACATTTTAGGAATAATAGATAACTTACATATTGGTCGGTAATTACTTTTTTTTTGCTTTGCTCCAGACTTAAAAATCGGAGATATGTACGATGTTTTCCACTCATTTAAAAATTTACCTGTCTTCAGAGACTTATTGAAAATTATCAACAAAGGTAACGCGAGGGACGTTGCACATTTTTTGATTATCTTGGGAGATATACTATCTGGACCAAGTCCTTTGTTTTCATTAATCCCATTTAACGCTTCAAGTACTTCTGATATTTCTAACTGAATAATTCCTAGATCAACTACATTAGATGGAGTAAATTCAGGAAGCTCGTTAGAAGACGTAACTGCGTAAACAGAATAAAAAAAATCTGCAAAAAGATTGCAGATAGATAGATAGAACCCGAAAACTCCATACAATTTGGTAAACCACTAAATTTTCTTTTGGAGTTAATAAAATTCCAAAAGGTTTTGCTGTCCTTCCTAACTTTGGATTCAACTGTTGAAACATAATTACCATGTTTAAGACATCAAAAGACTTTTTGATTACAAGATAGTTCTGTGATGGATCGTATTGAAACCAGCGGGTGTTGGGAGTTCATGGAATCGAACGAGCGATTTTATGTGCATGGGAATTGTTATGAACTCTTTTTGTATTTTTGTTGTTTTCGATTCAAATTAAGATACTCGTATGTAGGTACATTTTATCGGGGATGTGTGTTTAGGGAAATATTGAATACCTTTCCCATTTGATAAACAACATGAGGGATTTAATATTTAATCCTACCTACTCACCGACAAGACCGACGACGACGACAATAATTGAATGTACACCTTATTCCAGTCTGATGAATTTTGATAGCCTAGAGATGTTAAAAGGTCTTATAAGCGTGAATTAATATTAAAGAGGTTTCAATGATCCTGTATTTAGCAACTATTTGTGTACAATGATGAATTTTGAATACAAAATAATTATCTACTTGAATAAAAATATTTGTCTCTCTTATGTTTCCAAACAATTTCACACCTTTTATTATTTTTGGAACCAACGATTTTTCTCATCCACTATACAACAAGGAGCTCTAATGACTCCGTTTACAATGGCAAATAAAAACCATTTAAAATGTCACACAATACTAAAAAAGAGCTTTGAAATGATAGGCGATAGAACTACAATCGAACAAATTACGCCACTCGAACACCGCCGCAATGTTTCATGCCTTTCGTTACTCTACCGATATTTTATAAAGTGTTCTGTCAAATTAGTCAGTTGAATTCCCCCCCCCCCTCTTTCAAACAATTCAGCAGCAATACTCGTACTTCTAGGAATACACAGCAGTTTAAACTTGAGCTCAATTTCAGACGTACTTTCAAGAATAGAGATTTTTTTTTAACCGCACATCGAGAATGTGGAATGCTTTTCCCTATCATTTTGTGATTCAAAACTTTAAGGCCAATGTGCATCGGTATCTCCTTTTTGATCCTTCCTTATTTTCCTAAAGCTCACACTGTGTTTAAACTTTAAACATGTTAAGGGTATTAATAACCCCTTGAGTGCCCGTTAAATATAAAAAAAGATCTATTCTAAGGGCTTTTTAAAATATTATTTTTTTTCTTTTTAGTGAAATAATTATTGTTACCATTTGATTAAAACCGCTGTATTAGAACACGTCTTAAAAGTTACAGTTCATAGAAAAAAAAAACAAAGGAAACAAACCTAAATCTAAACGGAAGGAATCTACTAATTTCAAATGTCAGAAATCATATGTGGCATTTCCTTTTTTAGCTCTCAGCAGATCTGAACAAATATGTTTAATTTTTAGATCAAATGTGTTGAAGCACAAAATTTGAATATTCAGAGCTTGAACAAGCGAATCGCTAATCGACGTCAACGTCACTTATTTTTTTTTTTCATTTGAACTAAAAATTTAAAATTGATTTTGAAGACAGCCGCCAATCTACTTTAGGCAAACAAAACAAATTATTATTAAACTATTGTTATATCTCTCTGCGACGCATATTGACACTCATAAAATGGTCGTATTCCCAAAGGAATATGTAATTGACAGTTCATGACACAAAACAAAACAAACAAACCTAAATTTAAACAGAGCAGATATATTAAATTGAAATGTCAGAAATGTGAGTTTCCTTTTTTAGATCTGAGCAGACCACGGGATTTTGAAAAAATATGTTTTTTTTTTCAAGCTCGGAGGTAGTTCAGAGCTTAATCAATTTGTTTAGGATCGAATCGCTGATCGAAGTCAACATCACTTATTTTTTTTGTGATTTGAATTGTTAAGAAAGAAAGTAGCAAATTTCCTCAAGTGGTTTATAGAATATAATCAGCTCAAAGTTTTGCTCTGATCGCTCAAATATTGTATTAGAATGAGATGATACTATGCAATTTTGATAGGTCTATTAATACTCGTTAAAGGGAAAATACTTTTTTCTAAAAAAGTCAAGAAATCACCAGGAGGAAATTTATCAATGATCCTACCCCGAAGAAAAAAATAATAACAGTGCGTTTAATTTTCAAAACCTTAAGATTGTCTGAACTGATTCGGATAATTTTTGCTCTCAATACTTTTCAATTAGCTTAGCTAATTGTGAGTTATTTTAGAGCTTAGGTTCTTCAGAACGAACTTCAGAAAAGTATGGGTCGATCTAAAATGCAAAATTCATAAAAAAAAAAAAAAAACAAACGTCAAGGAAAATAAAATGCACATTGACACTTATAAAATGGATGTATTCACAATAGGGTATTTTATCAATTCACTTTCGCAATACCGATTTGTATTGCAATTCATAAATTCTATAGCATCTGCCAATGGGTTGGTTTTCGCAATAAAGGTTTTTGTAACCAAAAAACCGGTGCATTTTAACACGTCTTAACAATGACAGATCGTGAAAAGAACCAAAGCAAACAAACCTAAATTTAAACGGAATGGATCTATCAATTAGAAATGTCAAAATCTCAGAAATCATATGGATTTAACAAATTACTAAATGTCAAAGTTAAAGTAGCCATTTTGTTATTTTTAATAATCGTTTAAAATTTTGCGCCATGGAATATAAATTATTTTAATTCTGAATTGTACCAAGTCTAAGATGAACTAATCCTCGATAGCACCGACGTTTAACTCACAATCATCAAAGCCATAAGTACCTTATTTCACAGAACCTGCATATATTGTACATAGAAATATATGAAAACCAAATTATTTTTGTCTTTTTTGTAGCGTTTATGCTTTAATTTTTTTATTTTTGAGCTTAGAAAGTCTGTCATTATACCATGGTGGGTTGGAATTCTTTCTACTTATTTTTTTTCGGAATAAAACTTTCAGATGCTTGTTTTAAATAAGTTTTAAAAGATACGAACGCTTGGGTCAGATCTTGGCTTTCTATTATGAACTCCCACGGTAATGCATTTAAAAATAAATTCATTGCATCGAAATTACCATGCTTATAATCAAAAAAATAGTCGATATCATTAGTGGTTTGAAAATAGGCTAAGAGCTTAAAATCTATGACTAGGCTAATATGATGCTGAGAATTTTGAACCACCGGTGAAAGAGCTTTGTCAACGCTCACTTTTAGCTCATTATCAACAAATACTAAATCTAGTATGCGATTCAATAAATTAGGAACATTATTTTTTTGCAATAAATTAAACTGGCTGTAAAAATCTATTACAGAACACTCAATTTCAGTTTTAACGTTAAAAGGAATTAAACATTTATCTTCAGCATCAAATTTCCAGTTTACATCACCGATATTATAATCCCCCAAACAAATTATATGATCAGATGGATTTAAGGAATTAAACAAATTACGACAATTTTCAGTGTGAATATTATATAAATCTAATGGGCTTCCAGGTGGAATGTAGCTAGCGGATATCTATAAATATACATTTTTTCTAAGATGCACTTTAACAATTAATTAAAACAAGTGGCGTTATTGCTTGATTACAATTCAATTTGGTTCGAAATAAAATTAGTTTGAATGGCGATAATAATTCCACCACCTCTATTAAGACCAGTTTTCGTTGAACAACGATCTTTCCTATATACAGCATATTGATTACAATTTTGTATATTTTCAATATTTTGTAAGCTGGAAGAACTGATGGCAAAGCTGGGAGTGTCGCCTTTCAATCACAAAGCATTATAAAAAGTGTTATTTAAACTGTGACCATCCATTACAGAAATTCCAAAGTAATAAATGCCAAATTAAAATTTAGAGCAAATAACGAAATTCTTCTTGCGCAGTGAAAGGGTCTTTAGTGCCCTTTCTGTGCTATATACTCAAAAAGATGCACATTGGTTTTGAATTTTTGAAGATTGCAATGGTAGGGATAGATAAAGTGTAGTAATACATCCTACAATCTTTCACAGAAACAACAGAGTTGGGATTGAGGGCACATACACGACACACGTGTGGTATATTGATGAGCACTTCTGAAAGCGCGAGTATTACAGTTGCATTATTTAAGGCGACAAATTTCACTAAAGAAAAATCCCTTAAAATACGTTGGAAAAGGGTAGAAAAGAGAATTACAAAGGTAATTATGGGCAACAGCCCAGAGTGGGAGTTATAATCAGGCTTTGGCCATATAAAGTTTTAAAGATAATAGGCAAATCAGAGACTACTTGTATCATCTTATAAAACCTAAACAGCTTTTGGATACAAATCGTATGTTACTGTTTCACAAGCGATGGTTGGTGATGGATATACTGAGAATTTTGAGATGTTTATGAAAGTGTCACAGGTATCACAGGCACCTTCGTATTTTAAGTTACAACAAAAAAGTTTCAGAGATTTTATCCAAATTAAAATATTTGCCCAAGAATTTGGGATTCGTTAAAAGTAGCATTCGGTTTTAAGATAACTTGATGGTTAGTGCATGCCAGAGAGCTTGAGTTCAAACCCTGCCTCTGCCATCTAAAGTTTCTTTTTCATGGGTACTGCCTTTTGCGAGGAACTGACAAATCCTCCAAGAATAAGTCCTGTCGCGAGAAGTGCTTTGTCAAATTAACCGTTCGAATTCGGCTTTAAACTGAAGGTCACCTATATCCCTTACAACATAACTCGCACACATGAAAGGTTATGAAAGATATGGCTAGATATGATCTTCTTAGACGGGGCTGTAATAAGATAGTATTTTTTATTGTTGATAGCAACACAGTAACATCAAAAAAGGACACTGAAAGACGACGTCTTGGACAAAAAGACACCATGGACAGCTATAATTTTGAGGTAGTTAAGGACTTTGTCTACCTAGGCGCTGAAATCAAACGAAGAATAACTCTTGCAAATCGCTGCTTCTTTGGACTTAGAAGGCAATTGAGAAGTAAAGTCCTCTCTCGAGCATGTAAAATCACCATCTATAAGACACCCATCATCCCGTTTCTCATTTATGACGCTGAGGCCTGGACCCTGTCAAAGAAAGATGAGAGCGTCTTAGGATGCTTCGAGAGAAAAATTGTTCGGGTGATTTTTGGTCCCGTACACATAGATGGAGAATGGAGCAGAAGATATAACGACGAACTGTACGGGCTGTACAGCGACACTGACCTAGTTAGCAGATTTAAGTCAAATAGCTTAGAGGGCTAGGTCATGTAGAGCGGATGGACATCAACGCTCCAGCCCGGAAGGTCTTCGAATCCAATCCAGAGGGTCGGCGCAGTAGAGGAAGACAGCGACTCAGGTGGCGCACCTAGGTGGGAGAGGACCTCAACCAACTTGGCGTGGTAAACTGGAGACAGCTAGCTAGGGACCGAGCTGGCTGGAGACGCATGTTGGTTGAGACCCAGGTCCGCCCCGGAGTGTAGCGCCACCTTAAGTAAGTAAGTAAGTAAGTAAGTAAGCAACACATGAAAAATCTATGACTTATCAGTTTTAATTCTAAATCACTTAGCCCTAATTCTAAGTGGACTGTTGTGAACATTTTCATTCCTTTAAACTTTTAAAGAAAAAAGGAATTTACTTACTTTGAAGCAGATAAACCTTCCTTAACGGGCTTTTTGCCCTTCTTAAGGTATTCCTTTAGTTTCTCGGCACGATCTAAGTACTGAAGACATTTAGCCCGAATCGATTCCTTTGCCTTCTCTCCTTGAGCTTCATCTAGAGAGAAAAAAAAAAACAAAACAAAAAGAATAAAAAAGAGACATTCCATTAAAACTCCTCTGCCACCACATACATTTGATTGCATGCAAAAAGTATTCCACTCCATGCTCATAAAGGCGTAATGCTTCAGCATAGTTCTTATTGCGATCCTCCTCTGTAGCTTTAGTCACCAAATCGATAGCTTTTTGAAGTGTTGTTCCAGCAGCCATTTATCTGGTTGATGATCTTAAAAGAAAATCCATACCAAAAGGTTAGAAAAGTTGTTGTTAATGTAGAGTACAATAATTTATATTCGTCGAATAAGAATGACTCAAATGATGGGCAGTGTGCTGTATTGTGCTGTTGTGATGTCATAGGACCCATTCGTCTGATTGAAATACCACAAACGAAAACGAAAAAGAAAATTAATTGATTTTTTTTGTAAGATTCAAAATTTGTAGATTTTCTAATCACTTAACATTTAAATGAAGGAAATTTTGGGGAAGAATTTAGATTTTATTTTTATTTTCCAAAACAAAAAAGAAGTTGGGACGGATGATGGTCGATCCAGACAGACGGGTTTTTGTTGATAAATCACAACACATTTTGTTCGATGAGCAACCCATAAGGGAGATTGTAGATTTTCAATGGTATTTACCTTCTTAACTTTATAATTAACTATATTAAAAACGTAAAAAAAGAAACGAAAAACTACTACGGACTTTTTTTTTGTTGAATTTCGAAGCGTTTACACCACTTTTTGCGAAATTTAATGAAAATGACGATTTTGACGTTTATGTTTTTGTTCAGTGGCTGCGTTCGAAAACTGGATTCGGCGAAGGTAATGCCTGTCAAACTGTATTAGGTTAAAGTTTGAGTGACTGTATTTAAAATTAAAATTACTTTCATTTCCTATAAGTATGCAATTATTGCGTTTTTAGTGTCAAATTTGAGATTTATGCGGGTTTTCATGGGTAAGATAAATCTATTTATTCTTGATCTAGATCTGTCAAAACGCGAAATTCACCTGTTTTTGCACTCCATGGGGCAAAATAAATTGATTTATTTTTTTATTTGAGATTTACTTATGGAAACCCCATTCAAAATTTGTCACGGAAAACTAACTCAAAAAATACTTGTTCACAGACATTTAAGAAATAAAGCGTTCTCCGCATTGACATACTAGACATAGATTCTTAAAATTAGTTTCTTGCAGATTTGAAGGTTTGGAGGATAAAATGATAGTTAATTAATGATAATAACCTCAATAATATTTTTTTTTGTCAAAGGAACTAAATAAGTATTATTAAAAAATTCGATAAAATGAACACAATTTAAAAAAAACAAGTTCAAAAGTTGCTCCATATTTTTGCTAAACCTACAGAAGGGCTAGTAGCGTTAAATCATCAACGTGAAGTTTGCCATAAGCAGTTCATAGCTAGTACGCAGGTCACACATCTTAATATCCACAAGGGGACATGGAAATCTCTTGATCAATCAACCGTCAACCAGATTGACCACATTGCGATCGAAGCACGACACTTCTCCAGTATACACGATATCCGAACATTCCGAGAGGACAACATTGACTTGGACCACTTTCTCGTTGTAGCCAAGGTACGGCTACGGATATCCCGATCCAAGCCAAAACAAGGAAGTACTGTGAGAAGATTCGACGTTAGACGGCTACAATCGCAAGAGACTGCCATGTCCTTTTCCGATCGAGTCTCTAATAACCTCTTAAGGAGTCCAATGAAAACCAGTGACAACATTGCCTTGCAGCCATCAGAGATGCCGCCTCTGATGTGCTAGGTTGACGACGTATGCCGGCAAGCGCACGCAGCGGAACAAGAGGCATACAAAACGGCGCTGCACAAAAGGACTAGAGCTGCTCGCGAGCTCTACGAGCAGAAAAGGAGAGAGGAACACCGGCTTCTTAGATGGGAAAAAGGAGAGCATGAGAAGCGCGCGATCGAGGAGATAGAGGGATATCACAACAGGAATGAGGTTCGTAAATATTACCAAAAGGTAAAAAAACCTCCCAAGGGTACCAGCCACGAACCGAAGCCTGTAAAGACGATCAGGGGAACATCGTAGTAGAACCTCAGTCGATGCTGAGAATATGGAAAGATCACTTCTCCAAATTATATAACGGCGATGACGAACTGAATTCCGCAGTAAGGGAGATAGAACCACTCAACCTCGGCGACGCAGATCAACAATTCCGTCTACCCGACCTTGACGAAGTGAAGATAGCTATATCTTATCTGAAGTCAAACAAAGCTGCTGGAACTGACGGCATCGCTGCCGAACTATTCAAAGCAGCAGGCGATGACTTGGTAGGGAGCATGCACCAACTCATCTGCAAAATATGGTCGGAAGAAAGCATGCCCGATGAGTGGAATCTCAGAATAGTATACCCGAATAGTATACATAAGAAAGGAGATCCTCTAAATTGCGCCAACTACAGAGGCATTAGTCTCCTTAACATTGCGTATAAGATCCTCTCTGCCGTATTATGGCCATTCGTCAACAACCTAATTGGTCCTTATCAGTGTGGTTTCAGACCAGGAAAGTACACTATCGACCAAATATTCACACTACGGTAGATCTTGGAAAAAAACCCAGGAACTTCAAATCGATACCCACCATCTCTTTATCGATTTTAAAGCCGCGTATGGCAGCATCTATAGGGAAGAGCTCTACAGAGCAATGTCTAGTTTCAGCATCCCTGTCAAACTTATCCGTTTGTGCAGAATGACGATTCAGAATGCACGCTGAATTTGATGTCAAAAAAGGTTTTAGACACTGTCATGCGACTTCTTCAACACCGTTCTGGAAAGAATTGTGCAAAACTCAACCGTCAACACTAGAGGCACAATCTTCCAAAGGTCCATCCAATTACTCGGACACGCAGATGATATTGACATAATTGGAAGATCAAAGCGTGATGTCAGTGGAGCGTTTTTGAGCATTGCGACGGAAGCGAAGAAGATGGGTTTAGTGGTCAATGAGGGCAAGACCAAGTATATGCTGTTATCAAAAAAGAACACTGAACAACGACGTCTTGAACAAAACGTCACTACAGACAGCTATAACTTTGAGGTAGTTAAGAACTTTGTCTACCTAGGTACCGCTATTAACACAGACAACGACACCAGCGCTGAAATCAAACGAAGAATAACTCTTGTGAATCGCTGCTTCTTTGGACTTAGAAGGCAGTTAAGAAGTAAAGTCCTCTCTCGAGCATGTAAAATCACCATCTATAAGACACTCATCATCATCCCGGTTCTCATTTATGGCGCTGAGGCCTGGACCCTGTCAAAGAAAGATGAGAGCGTCTTAGGATTCTTCGAGAGAAAAATTCTTCGGGTGATTTTTGGTCCCGTACGCATAGATGGAGAATGAAGGAGAAGATATAACGACGAACTGTACGGGCTGTACAGCGCCACTGACCTAGTTAGCAGAATTAAAGTCAAACAGCTTAGAGGGCTAGGTCATGTAGAGCGAATGGACATCAACTCTCCAGCCCGGAAGGTCTTCGAATCCAATCCCGAGGGACGGCGCAGTAGAGGAAGACCGCGACTCAGGTGGCGTACCCAGGTGGGAGAGGACCTCAACCAACTTGGCGTGCGAAACTGGAGACAGCTAGCTAGGGACCGAGCTGGCTGGAGACGCATGTTGGTTGAGGCCCAGGTCAGCCCCGGATTGTAGCGCCACTGTAAGTAAGTAAGTAAGTAAGTTCATATTTAGTGGGTTCTCCAATCAAAACTTGATTTGAGTGGCTGTAATTTTTGAAATTGTCATATTTTCAAAACGCATGGAAATCGTTAAAATTAATTTTATAAATGATGAACATTTTGCAGTCACGGTTCCTTTTTTTTGGGGCACATATAGAAGATGTATTCCAATGCTCCACAATTGATTCAAGACATTAAGGAAAATAATGAAATTTGTAAAGTTATCAAAGACATATTCAGCAGCAAATCTGCAAGTGGGTTATAGAAAAATTCGTGAAAAAGGTATGGTGCTGTAGCCATCATGAAAGCCACTTGACTACATTAAATATCAGGTAGATAGGGTATCTGTAAACCCTTTTATTAGTTTAGCTTGTTTGAACAGCTTAAAGTGGTTTTACTTTTTTTGACAGCTATTTGAATTGAGCTATCAAAGTCGTTCGAAAAGGTATCTAAAAATTAACTTATAAGGATTGCCTACTAAAGACGAGGCCAAAATATACCATCACCTAAAAATTCTCGTTTCAAAACACCAAAATTAAGCTTTTTTATTGAAAGACCCTATATAAACTGGTTAGTTGGAGTTTAATTCCATTCTTTTATGAAATTGGAAAAAAACTCAATTATTTCGACTGAATATAAAATCTACCAAATGTTTGCGAAATTCTTGCTGAAATTCTAGTGATTAAAGCTTTGTCGGTACTTTGTAAGAGGCTCAAAATCATATTCATTGAAATTTCCTTAAAAACTTATCAAGTCTCCACGGATGAATAGTTTATATTTAATGTTTCATAACCATTTTAAATATAGCTTTGTGTTATTTAAAAACATTGCAAGTCTAAGCAGCTTCTATACAGCGTATATAAATAAGACTGGCAGTTTATTATAAGTAGTACCTGCTCGTAAATGTATTCACTGGAATAGTCTTTTAACCCTTTACATAACCATAAGTAGTTCGTCATGCCAAAGGTCTTAAGTATAATCCCTGCTTTTGCCACTTATAATGTATTCGGTATAAAAAAAGTAGGTCTCCTCCATCAATGAAATGAATCGCCCACTAGGCCCTAGTTCTCTTTTACCTAGTTATAATTTTGTCAAAAAGTGATCTTCATATCTGAGATCTTTTTATGCATTTTAACATCAATTTAAAAAATAATCTACCCCACTGTAAGCTTTTCTCATAAAACATAAACTTTGCACAAACAATTCAATAAAATTTAATATTTTTTTACAGCTTTCAAAATTTGCCTTGAACAAGAACTCAAAATATGTTCTAAGACAACTTCTATGCTACACTATAAGCTCCTACTAAGAGCTCCACTATATGTGTTTTGCACATTTGTTTACTCCAACGATAATATCCTCCGTTAATCGTCTGTTACTTTAGAAGCTGGTCATCAGTTCCTAAATGGTCTTTGTCAAATTTTAAATAGTAGATCACTGGTCGTGGTCCTGGTCTCATTAACATTTAACTAATTTTTTTAACAATACAAAAAAAAAGTTCTGGAATTGTGTAAGTTTTCATTATTTTTATAACCTACAAACATGGCTTTATTAAATTGGTATAATTCGTGCCAAGACACAAGTAAACTAATTCGACAAAATAAGTATAACATCGAAAATAATATCCAGAATATGATTGATATTTTAACCTCAACAAACTATGAGTTCGAATATAATGATAACCAATTGTCTGACCAGAACCAGAACCAGAACCAGAATCGGGGTTATAATAAAAAACAATTTTTACCACGGAAACCCCCACCGCCAATTCAATTACCAACATCGTCTGTTGATGAATTTCCAGAAATTCGGTGTAGTATCAACGGAGATTCGAATTCCAATGGCAATGCCAATTCGGAAACACGTGGTCCGTTTAAAATGTCAAGGTCACACATGAAAATGCCACTTACCCCTCCGTCACCATTGTCCAATTGCAATGGAACCAATGACGTGAACTTTAACTTTGATCCAGAGATTCAGCTGCAAGAGGACATGGACCAGAAATACACGAGTGCTCACAAGATTCCTTATCTATGGAATGGAATCCTGCCTCAGCCTCGTAATTATCGCATTACGACCTATTCGCAGAAAGTTTTTATCGGAGGCATTCCATGGGACATGAGTGAGCAATCACTCAATAAATTATTTGAACCCTTTGGCAGAATACGAGTCGAATGGCCCAGACGAGACAAGCACGCTGTCCAACCGAAAGGATATGCTTACATCATATTCGAGGCAGAGACAAAAGTGAGGGAGCTGTTGGCAGCTTGCACCACATCAAAGTTTTGCTCAGAAACTGCTGGAAATTACTACTTTCACATATCGTCTGGTCGTATTCGTGCCAAGCAGGTAGAGATCATCCCATGGACCATTTCGGATTCGAACTTTGTCACCTCCACTCATCAGAAGCTGAATCCGAGCAAAACTGTGTTTGTGGGAGCCCTACATGGCAAACTGACCGCCGAGGGACTGGCCAAGGTAATGAATGACATGTTTGACGGAGTTGTTTATGCAGGCATCGATACGGACAAATACAAGTATCCCATCGGATCGGGTCGCGTGACCTTCAATAACAGCCGCTCTTACATGAAAGCTGTATCAGCTGGCTTTATTAAGATCAAGACAACTATCTTCACAAAGACCATTCAAGTTGACCCCTATCTGGAGGACACTTTGTGCGCATTGTGTGGCGTGCAACATGGGCCGTACTTTTGCAGGGAGCTGGCCTGCTTTCGCTATTTTTGCCGGACTTGCTGGCAATGGCAGCATTCGTTTTATGATTTTAAGCTTCACAAGCCGCTCACACGCAGCTCCCGATCGGACACATTGTTTGGTTTCGATTTACCAAGTCCCTAGGAAAGATTGTTATTTATTTGTTTACATTTCTTTTTTTTGTGAAAAAACTATTTATTTTTTTTTCAGTTTTTATTTGTTATTATTTATTTAATTGGCGATTTTGGTAGACTAATTGTTTATTTATATTATTTTAAGTGTGAAAATTTTGTTTTCCATTTTTTGATTTTGATTGTTTTCATTAATTTAATTTTCAAAAATGAAACGTTTTTGATAATTTAAGTTATAACACATTTTGCAATTCGATTTTTAAATTAGCGATACATGGTATGATGTACGTACATATGTATAAAGTGTCCTCCATTGCAAAGAGGACATTGTTTAATATGTTATATTAATTTTAAAACATAACAACTTATGTTTTAATTATTAAATAAACTATTTCAAAAGCAAATACCTTTCAATTTATTGGAATATTGTTATATATTTTTTTTCTGTTATTTTCACAATGTAAATATATTTATGTAGTTTGATTTATTCAAATTTTTGTAATATAGACTTCTCATTATGTATGAAACATTATATAAATTTCTTATTCTTAAGAGAATAAAATTTAATACTCATTTTGTTTTAATATTAAAAAAAAAAAAATAAAAAAAATATAAAATATTAAAACTTTTCTGGTTCAAAAAAAAAAACAAAATGTTTTTATTTGAAACAATTTCAATAAAAGGAAATAAAATTACTTTTATGCAAACAAAATGTTGGTTGGCTTTGTTTTGGTGCTTGGTTTGGATTGAATGTTTATTTTTATTGAATTTGGATTTTAAGTTTGAATTTTATGTTAAAGATTTGGCGATGTAAATTTACTATGGAGATGACAATCAATTTGTGATGTGCGTCTTCATTAGTAAGATTCATCATCATTCAAAAACTACCTACAGCTAGAGATTTGTTTGAAGAGAGTCTATGTGGTTAGCGGTTGATGATTGAATTTGAAGTGGGCCGTGTGTATAGTTGCGGAATACAAATTTTGCTTTCACATTTTGCACATCGAAGTTATTTGACTGGAAACATTTGAATTCCTATGTATTGATTAATTGACCGTTCGCAGGAAGTCGGAAGTTATAAATATAGCGCAAAAACAATACAATTTTTTCTTTATGGGATTTAAAAAATAAAAATTAAAAACAAATAAATATTTGTGGATGAAGTTAGCAAGTTTGTCAGTTAAAAATTCGGTCTTTTTATAGATATAAATATAAATATTTAGGAGTTAGAGTTGGACAGGGGCACTAACTTAATGTATGTAAATAAAACACAATTCACTACTGATTTTTGTGTTTCAATGGGATGTATGTACATTTTGAAAAATACATATTTATAGCAAGAAAAATAAATTATTTTAAGTGTTTAGAATGAGAATATCATTTAGGACATTGTGTTTATGTGTTAGATTGAGTTATAAAAGCACAAACATTATTTTTAGATAATCAATTTAGTGAACATTTAAAGAAGGCTTGAGGCCATGCAAAATATTTTTGTTGAAACCTGAAATGTATGTAACGCTTGCAGTTTTCTTTTGTTAGCAATTTTGAGAGCAGAAGATTAAAAATAAAAACATTTTAAATTGTTGGTTATTTTTAAAGCTGGATATATTATGGAAACAACCCCCCATGTTAAAAAAAAAAATGATGTCAACTTTAAGAAGTCAAATTTTACTGGATATTTAATCATTATAACAAAATTTAAACGTTGGTTGTAGAAAAAAAACCGAACTAAGATTCGTTTGTAATCGACAGAATTTAGTTGTTTTTAATGAGTCTAGAATTCAAAGATTATTTCCATAACCTTAGAGAAATAAAATGCACGACTGGGTCTCACGAACTTGCTCATGTATCCGTGAACTCTGTTTTAAAATATTTCGAGTATTTTAAGATTTAAAAACGTAACTGCAAAAATTGACGTAATTGGGATTTAAAATTTGTAATGTTGTTTATTCTCTTGATATGGCGAGGCAAAGAATTCCACATACGTGTAGCATTAATAAAAAATTGGCGCTTAGATGTTAGGGAGGCATATCGGGGTTGAATCAACTGGTCAGACTTAACTGAAGAAGCCCTTCTTATTCTCTCAAAAAGGTAGGGTGGTTGGTGTGTAAGCAGGACATTGGAAAACAATGATAAGGTACGAAACTGAAAATAGTTCTCTAGTGGCATGTGAAGTAAACTATTTGTAAAATGAGATACTCTGTCGTATCTACGAAGCCCATAAATGTATCTGATGATGCTGTTGAAAATGACGTTAAGCTTACTTTTGCATGCAAAGTTACAACTCGAAAAAATTTCGCAGCCATAGGCCAAAATTGGAAGAATTAAACTTTTTGCAAGCATTGCACGCGTCTTCATAGGTGTATAAGCCTGGGAGACCCCAAGCATGCGTAATACTCCGTATGATTTTCCAATTATAGCGTTAATATGCCTATCCCATGTCAAATTACGAGTAAAAATGACTCCAAGATTCCGAGCAGAGTCCACATATTCAATAGTTGCATTGTTTAAAATAATTTGTGGGAAGTATGACAAATCCAGAACTCTTTTAGATATAACTAACACTTCGATTTAGATGGATTTAATGTCAGTCCATTAAACTGTGCCCAACCTGATAGTTTTTCAAGGTCCTCGTTTAAGCGGTAAGCACCATCTTCAATAAGACCAAGATCGCAGCCGAGATACATTGTACATCGTCAGCATACATATGTACTGTGCAGTTATGAATTACGGAGGGAATGTCTTTTACATATAAAGAAAAAAGTAATGGTCTCAGAATTGATCCCTGTGGAACTTAACAAGTGGTTGGAAGAAAGTCAGACAACCTGTTACCTACTTCAACTGCTTGCATTCTTCAGGATAAATAGGAAGGAATAAGTTTTACTGCATCAGAGGAGAAGTTATAATGCTGGCGAAGTTTATTTGCGAGTTTGCTGTGAACCACAGTATCAAGTGCCTTCGAAAAATCAAGGAGGACTACAAAATTAACTTTATCGCAATCGAATGCTTGACGGTGGTCCTCTATGACATCAAGCAGAGCCGTAACACAGCTATGCTTCTGTCGAAAGCCACTCTGTTTTGGAGTTTTGAAAGAAAATCTAAAATGGAAATTGGCCTATATTCGCTACACTTAGCACTTTTGGGTATAGGTATAACTTTTGCCAATTTCCAGTCAGTAGGAAACTCTCCAGTAGTAAGGATAGTATTGAAGATATGAGTGATATACGGTAACACAACGGGAAGTATAATTTTTAAAAAGGAAGGGTGCATTTCATCGAGGCCTATGGCATTTGACTTTACTGAAAGTAGGCTTTCAACAACTTCAATACTGCTAACACCTGTGAAGCCAAAGTTGAAGGAAGTATTTTGCGCTGATAAAATTTGAACTGGAAGCACAGAGTTAGATAGAGAAGTACAGACGAATTTTCTATTCAAAAAGTTACCGTCAACATTCTCGATATGACTATGTTTTGATTTACCAAGCCCAATGCTACGCAGATTACTCCACAGCTGTCGAATAAATCTTAGTCTTAGCTGAAGTGTACATTTGTATTTGAAAATCCGTAAATCATTTTTCATATACATATGTATATAATTTTTCGATTTAAATTTAAAAATACTTTAACTTACTTACTTAAGGTAGCGCTACAGTCTGGGCGGGCCTGGGCCTCAACAAACATGCGTCTCCAGAAAGCTCGGTCCATAGCTAGCTGTCTCCAGTTTCGCACGCCAAGTTGGTTGAGGTCCTCACCCACCTGAGAACGCAACCTGAGTCGCGGTTTTCATCTAGTGTACCGGCCGTCCCTCGGGATTGGATTCGAATACCTTCCGGGCTGGAGCGTTGATGTCCATTCGCTCTACATAATCTAGCCATCTAAGCCGTTGGACTTTAATTCTGCTGACTAGGTCAGTGTCGCTGTACAGCCCGTACAGTTCGTCATTATATCTTCTCCTCCATTCTCCATCTATGCGTACGGGACAAAAAATCACCCGAAGAATTTTCTCTTGAAGGATCCTAAGACGCTCTCATCTTTCTTTGACAGGGTCCAGGCCTCAGCGTCATAAATGAGAACCGGGATGATGAGTGTCTTATAGATGGTGATTTAAGATGCTCGAGAGAGGACTTTACTTCTCAATTGCCTTCTAAGTGCAAAGAAAAAGCGATTTGCGAGAGTTATTCTTCGTTTGATTTCAGCGCTGGTGTTGTTGTCTGTGTTAATAGCGGCGCTAGATAGACAAAGTCCTTAACTAGAACCAAGTTATAGCTGTCCATAGTGACGTTTTGTCCAATACGTCGTTGTTCAATGTCCTTTTTTTATGACAGCATATACTTGGACTTGCCCTCATTGACCACTAAACCCCTCTTCTTTGCATCCGTCGCAAAGATACTTTTTAGTATGCAGTTATTTAGTGCTTTCGTTATATTCGTCCTTCATTTGAATA
This sequence comes from Eupeodes corollae, assembly GCF_945859685.1. Lineage (NCBI taxonomy): Eukaryota > Metazoa > Arthropoda > Insecta > Diptera > Syrphidae > Eupeodes > Eupeodes corollae. The sequence continues at coordinate 42,956,381 of NC_079148.1, forward strand.
TCGTAAAAAAATGATGACCCAAAAATTACTGAAATCGGTTGATTAGTTCTTGAAAAAAAACTTTAATACAAACTAAAGGTTCTAAAAAATCTATCCGTTCGTTCTCGAGAAAATTGGAATTTTGTATTTTTAACCAACAATGTTTGTATGGGGACTACTGTTATTTTTAGTCTTTAAAAAAATTAAAAAAAACTCCCTACGTGAATCGGCTTAAGACCTTAATTTCCAAATTTGAAGTCAATTGATCCAATGGCTTGAGCTGTAGGGGCTTGGACAGACAGACGGACGTAACCAGGGACAGATTTATACCCATTTAATTAAAATCTCGAGTTCGAAATTTTTTACGAATGCAAGACATGTCATATGTCCCAGATCCTGTGTGTCGTAACGTAAGTACAAAATTTATCAATGCCAAATAGCATGACTTATCGGGCCAATTGAAAGAAATTTCGGATTATTTGAAACGCATATCAACCAGGGGAGTCATTCCGTAATTTTCAAAACGATAATCGTCAAAACGATTATCATTAAGGATATCGTCAATAATTTGCTTAACGTAACTTTGTCACTATCGTCTCGCTTATCGTTTTCAGTATTAGAGTACTGAAATGTCAAAATGAACTCAACGAAAGATAATGCTTGTTCGATAACTTGAAAATGTTATTAAACTTGGACTTTTGTCTATGTGAAGTTTTGAAAATTTGCAACAAATTGCTTTTAACCAAACTTACCAAAAATTTTGTGGTGTTTATTGTTATTGTTACTGTTTTTATTTTTTGCCGCCACCGATGTTATTTATGTCCGATATTAGTAAAATTATAAAGGCCTTTTTCGGACAAAACTATAATGGTTTAGTTTATTTTAAAAGTGAGAAAAAAAAACAAAAATGCTTACAAACATGTAGGTTGGAAGGGAGAGAGGGTCTGATTTATCTCTTAATTGTCTGCATAACCATTTAAATTTTATTTTTTTTTTCTCAGTTTTCATTTTGTAACAAAACTTAATTACGCTGAAGCATTGTTATTTGAATTTGCTTAGTATTTGGAAATCAATGGCAGACGATTCCTATTTAGCTATCGTACAAACGCTATCGTTTAGACGATATCACTTTGACAATTATCGTCTTACGTGAAGTGAGACTATCGTCAAAACGCTATCGTTTGACGATAATCGTTTTACGGAACGACCCCCCAGGTTATGATCTGCGAACGCCGAGCATTTGATAAATTCTGATCATCACCAACACTTGTGCCTACAGAAGTAATATTTTCGACTTATGATTTTCAGGTTAGATATCAGTTATGCGTTATCTTCAAATTTCTTTTATGATTATGACTATAACAATTTTATAATGAACGTAAAGATGGTTACGGATTTAGCCCGTTTTTAAGAAGAGTTTTTTTTTTAAACTTCCCATGGGAAGTTATTGTAATTGGTCCGATTTGTCAAATTGAAAATTTTGACATTTCTCGACGTTTCAAGGTCCCTAGAGTCGAAATAAAAGATTTTTAGAAAGATGTCTGTGCGTGCGTGTGTACGTACGTTCGTACGTACGTCTGTACGTTCGCGACGTTTTTTTCGTCCTCCATAGCTCAAGAACCATAAGAGATATCGACTTCAAATAAATTTTGTTATACAGATAATAAGGCAGAAAGATGCAGAAAGGGCTCTAAAGAAAATTGCGTGGGTAGTTTTTTTACCATAGCAGTTTAAAAAAAAGGTGACAATTTTGGTTAACCCTAAATATCTTACGAACCAAAAACGCTAGAGACTTGAATTAAATTTTATATAATAAACTGTAACGTGATCTCAAAGAAGTATATTTTTTGAAAAAATCTATTTAACGGTTTTTTTTATAAATCAAAAAAACTGAAAAAAAATTTGTCACCTCCTAAATTTAACGACTAACATATGATTTTATCTCCAAAACAATTTTATGCAACGAAGAATAATGTTTTTGAAATCTGATAAAATTTTGAGAAAAATCGAATAACAGTTTTTTTTATAAAAAATAAAATCTAAAAAAAACATTACTCAAAGTTCGTAAAAATTAAATATCGATTCAAATATCTTTTCAAATACTTGAAATTTAGGCTTCAAGCTTATTTTATCTTATAACAAATATTGTTTTCAACATTCAGTAAAATTTTGAGAAAAATCGAATTCACAGTTTTTTTTACAAAAAATAAAAACCTTAAAAAAAATTTATAAAAGTTGGTAAAAATTGATTTTCGATTCAAATATCTTTTCAAAAATTGTAGATATTGGCTTTTAACTACTTTTATCTTTCAAAAAATATTGTTGTTAACATTTAGTAAAATTTAAAAAAAAAATCGAATTGATAGTTTTTGTACAAAAAATTAAATACCTAAAAAAAATTTAACAAAAGTTGGTAAAAATTGATTTTCGACTCAAATATCTTTTCAAAAATTTGAAATATTGGCTTCAAACTTATTTTGCTTCACAGAAATATTGTTTTCGATATTCAGTAATTTTTATATAAAAATCCAACAGTCCGTTTTTTCATAAAAAATACATAAATAGTACGCAAATTTGGTAAAAATTGATACGAGTACATATAGACAAACTTTTAAGCAAGACAAATCGACAGACGCGATGGGAAGTTATCAGTGTGGGTCGCATCCCAGCCTCTTTTTTTTTATAATTTTAACGCATTGTTCGATTGTTAGGCGATAAATTACCTTCAACGTCTGCAGACATTCAGTTAATTTACACAACAGTCCGTTGGGCCTAAGGCTTGTAAGTGCTTTCTTATTAAACTAAGAATATGACATTTAAATTATATAACAGTTCAATTTGACAGATGTCAAATTGCTAAGTTGAAACAACGAAATAAATGACCCTTTATTTATATTAAATACTGTTTTTGGTTAGGTACATTAATTATTATTGTTCTATTAAAGTACCTACATAAAGTTTAAATTTAATAAGTAACTTATAAATGCTTTGCAAGAAAGCCTTTATCAACTGTTTAAATGTAACACAGTTTAAATAACAAATCGTTAAAGGCTGTTTTCGCCGAAAAAGTACGCTATAATCGATTGCTTCTTTGAAAAAACTCTCATAAGTTTTATGTGTGAAGTGTATTAACTTCAGGTCAAGGTAGATACTAGTCAGACAAAGAAAAAGTAGATAAATGGGGAAAGTATCAGCAAAGGTTAATTTCCTTTTATAAAAACAAAAAAGTCGCAAATGTGTGAGAAATAGGGAACTTCTTTGTACCGATTTTCTAATTTGAATTTTTTAAATAATTTTTTTCTTAATAAAAGTTGAAATAGGGACAACTACCAATTTTTGTAAAACAAAAGCAAGTAATTAAACCATCATAAACAAAATTAAAGAAGTTCTTCAGAAGTTCATGCTTTTACACCTCCTTTAAATAATTTGACCTATTACGATTTTTGTGACGACCTTAATGATCGTTATGGCACAATGCGGCGTAATAAACCGGAAATGAATACTCGTAGACCCATCAGTGCGTTTAATTTCGCACGAAAATATTACAACTACAACAATTCCCAAGTTTTGTTGTGTTCAAGATACAAAAACGCATATTATAAAGATGCTCCCTTTTGCTTCTCTTTTATATTAAGTATTCATTGCTTCAACATTCAAAAAGTTTTATCACGACTTATTACAACTTACAAATATATTTATGTATTTGCTTATTTTTTTTTTAAATTGTTCCTTATACCATTTTATGTTTACCTACGTATAGCTAAAGGTAGATAGGTTTTATTGCAAGAAAACAAAATAAAACAAAAAATGAAAAAGATATAATTATTTTGGTGGCATAAAGTTACTCATTGTAGCTTGCTCCAAGCTCCCCCACTCAAAAGTTGTCTATACAAGTATCTACCTATTGAAGCCGGAGCTCGAACGAACAATTTGAATTCATCATGGAGTTTCCACTTTCATCAAGTTAGTAACTCCGCGGCTCCCGTACAAATCGCTCTTACATTTTGATTGGAAGTCCATCGTTATGATGATGGTACCTTAAAATAACTTGACATCTTAACTCGAAGCCATTAAACTCCGATCTGTCCGTCAGTCAGCCAGTCCGCCTGTCCAGTATCCAAGAGTGCATTTTTTAAAAGTTTCCAAACAAATCTCCCCTAATACTCTTCTATAGTTTTAAAAAAAAGTTTTTCTGCAAAAAAGTTTTGTTGTTTTTGGTTCTGTTTGATTCGTGCGTCGCGTCGTCGTCTTGAATGGAAAAAAATTGCATCGCCGCCGCGGCAACTTTCGGTACATAAAACAAAAAAGTATAAAATATTTATCCGTATCTACTTTTTGTAGGTAATCTGTTTTCAAAGAAGCTATAACAGCATTTGCTCGTATTGTGTTGAAACGAGGCGAGATTTCGAAACTAATGTAAAAGATACTCTGTGCGCGAAAGTCTGTCTACCACAAGTTCCGTGGAAACGGAGGAGATACGAGAGTGATGGTCAATTTTGTTTAAGAACCGTCAAGTGATTGTCTTTGTTTTATCATTATTACACTAAAGGTATACATTTCTTGAGATATCTCCATTGAATTCATATTGTGCAATGTATCTATTCAGTTGAAATAAAAGTAACAAACAAAAAAGAAAACCATTTGAAAATAAATAATACAAAATTTACAGTTTGTTTGGATTGAATGTGGGACAAGTGCATTATTTAAGTGCGAAAAAAACGGTATGAACACATACATAGCGACGAATGGTGGCGCGGCGACCACGACACGGTCAGCCAAACGAATTTGCTTTCAGATTGATTTTCAATTGTGACAGTGCATATAGAGTGACAGTGGTGGCGGGGCTTTAGTATGTTCCATGCTTTGTACTTTGAAAAGTTAGTCTGATGCGGTGTCGTAGTTTCCATACAGTGCGGTTTGCGAGATTAGACCTCACAAACTTAGATTTTTCTTAGTTTGAAAATTAAGGTTGCTTTTAAAGGTTTTAAGCAGGTTTATCTGTCTTTTCCTCACTCACTCCATGATTCAGGAAAAACGTCACTCTATAATAATTTTTGAATTTAATATTTAATAACTCAAATTGATGATCTAAACCGTCTCTAGGCACATTAGACCATTGTATCGTATCTGCAAAATTCTCATGTCGAAAAAAACCCAGTTAAAGAAAAAACTCCTACGAGAACCGTTTGGCAATATGAGAAAGCCAACTGGGACGGTCTCAATGAATTCTTCAGGAACTTTAACTGGTCACTATGCTTCCTTGATAGTGACGTGGATTCCAGCGCAGAAATGGTAACAAATTTAATTATTTGTGGAATGAAAAATTTTTTCCCGAATAGGGTGAAATCTATCAAACCCAAAAAGAATTCACGGTTTGATTTGAGCTGTAAAGATGTTATTAGGATGTTAGTTTCCGATATTATAAAGCCAACCCGACTGAGGAAAAAAATACTACAATGTCCCAAAGGTAGTAAACATTTCTGGTCATTTGTAAAAAACGTACGAAACACCACGTCATCCTCGGTTCCAACGCTCGTCCACAATGACGCTCCCTATGTAAGCTCGATTGGTTAAGCCAATTTGCTTGCAGCATATTTTGCTGTTAATTCGACGCTTATACCGGATAGCGTCATGAGTCCTCCTGTTCTTGAGAGCGTAAATGATTCTATGGGTCGAATCTTCTTTCTTCTTCAGTCGCAAGAGTACTGAAAGACCTTGACATACACAAATCCGCTGGCCCAGATAGTATTCCCCCTATTGTTCTGAAGAGGTGTTCTTCAACGCTGGCAAAACCACTGCGTAACCTTTTCCATCTACAGGTCTCTTCCCGAGTGGATTTAAAACTGCATTTGTCCAGCCTGTCCCTAAAAAAGGCGAATCCTCCTCCCCCTCAAACTATCGTCCAATTGCACTTACGTCCCTTCTTTCTAAGGTCATGGAAACGGTGATAAATTTGCAGCTTAAGTAATATCTTGAAGAACGGAATCTTCTTAATGACCAACAGTATGGCTATCGTAGCAATAGGTCCACTGGTGATCTCATGGTTTATCTCACCGAACAGTGTAACAAATCTTTACATCGTTTTGGAGAAAAGCATTTGATAGAGTTTGGCACTACGCTCTCTTATCGGAAATGCGTGCTTTTGGTATTGATGAATCTCTTCTTCGTTGGATTAGAAATTACCTTTCTAACCGTTCAATACAAGTTGTATTAGATGATTTCAAGTCTCAAATTCATAAAATAAATGCTGATGTCCCCCAGGACTCCGATTCTCTTCCTTATATTCATAAACGATCTTTTGTCTGTCACTTCTAATCCATTAAACTGTTTCGCCGGTGACAATACCCTCAGCTTTTCATATTCGTTTCTAGATTCACATCCTTGTCCTTCGGATGTCGAACTTCAACGGCAGCGTATGATAAGCTCATTAAATTCTGATCTTGACAGCACTGTACAATGGGTAATCAAAAACCGTGTAGAATTTAATGCTTCGAAAACTCAATGCTGCCTCCTGTCGTTAATCCAATCAATAAACTATCAGTACTTAGTATGTGTATTACAAATCACCTTTTATGGAATGATCACATATTCGATATCGCCAAAAATGCTGCCAGAAGCTTAGGATTTCTCCGACGGTGCAAGACATTTTTCACCCCTTCTGATCTGGCTGTAATTTACATAGCCTTCATCCGACCAAAGCTTGAATATAATTCGCATATCTGGGCAAGTGCCCCAAAACAAATATAAATCTCTTGGATAGAATTCAAAAAAGGGCTTTAAAAATGATAGGCGACTGAACTATAATCGAAAAATTTACATCACTAGAACACCGTGGCAATGTTTCATGCCTTTCGTTGTTTTATAGATATTTTTACAAACAATGTTCTGTCGAATTAGCCAGTTGCATTCCACCCCTTTAATAATTCAGCCGTAATACTCGCACTTCTAGGAATGCTCATCAGTTTACCCTTGAGCTCAATTTCGGGCGTACTATTAAGTATAGAGATTCTTTCTTAAATCGCACATCGAGAATGTGGAATGCTTTAGCCAACTCTGTTTTTCCCTCCCATTTTGATGTTCAGAACTTTAAGACCAATGTGCACTTTTAAATCCTTCCCTATTTTCCTAACGCTCGCACTTTGTTTAAATATAAACATATAAAGGGTACTAATAACCCCTTGAGTGCTTGTGAATTAAAAAAATGATGATGATCTGGAAATGAGAGCAGGAAATTTGTTCAATATATTAGGTTATTTACGATATTTGTATTAGAATTTAATATCATTTGTGAAGTAAGTTTTTCGTGACCTTTTATAAAAATAGACAGCTAATAGGGACATTTACTAAGCTAAAGGCTCTGTAGTCAAGGTATTCTGATTGGCTAAATGCAACTACAAATGAATTGAAATTTGCCCTACGACGTTGTGTATATAAATTTCAGCTACACATGTATGTAGTTAGTGCACACTTACTTTGACGTTTAACAATCAGCTGCCCGGGAAAGACATAAGAATTAAAAATTCCCCATTTAAATAAAAATATACATCACTCAAATAATCCCTCATATATGTGTATATGTATTTATTTGATTTTATTGAATTTAAAAAGGAAAAAGATTATTTAATGATATCAAATCAGAAATGTTTCTTATTTTGTATATGTATTCTCATATGTCAGTGATATGACAGTTGCTACAGTAGTTTTGTAAAGCTTAAAGCTAGTCGAATTTAGACTACGTTTTCACAAGGATTTTTACCAAATGCCACTTAAAAGATAAGTCGTTGTTGATTAAATTTCCTTGTAAAATTTGTGTGGCTACATTGATTCTTTTCCATTGTAAAGCAATAGTAAGTTTTCAATTTGGTAAATGAACTGTCAAATTTTATATTAGAAATGATTTTAAAAATCACAATTCTCCAAGGGATTTTGTGTATACGATTATAACCAAGCGTATTTGTAATTTTAATTACAATAACTTTTGTTAAAATGTACAAACCATCACTTTTTGTGAATAGTTCAAAAATTAGTAAATGATAATTTAGTTGAAAGCATTTTTTCAGTTGTTTCCTACTTGTTGCTTGTTCGAGTTAATAAAAAGCGAAATAATTTTTTGAGTGCAAAAAATAATTTGTGTATGTTTAATATTTGACGTTTAACAAATCAATTGAAAGGGGCGCGGCGTTAACGCAAACTTGTATATGTAAACTTGTAATTTTACACTATTTGTAAAAATACCACGTTCCGTGTATGCTATTATTATAAAACCTTCTCACCTCCCATTAAAACATGCCACATAAAATACCAAACAATACTTTTTAGTTAGTTTAGTTAAAGAAGTTTCAAAACGCATCGTTCCTCAAACATAAAGGGTTTTCCAATAAGACTAATCATTTTCAACTGCATGCTATTTTGTCATCTTTTGACAGTTCTTGATATCTGATAAAAATGAAACGAAAACTTATTTGCGAGACATCAAAAATGAAAGCTCCAAAAGTGACATATACGAAACGCTCTAACGAAGCATTAAAATAATTTAAAATGGCTACGTGCCGAACGAAGCAATCTTATATACTTACTTACTTGAGGTGGCGCTACAGTCCTGTGTGAACTAGGGCCTCCCACTACAAACTTGCCCATTAAGATCGGTCCCTAGCTAGATGTCTCCAGAGTCGCGCTCGACATACCGTATACATCGAACGAGAGTTCGATGTATACGGGACCGTAGAACGAAATAATAGCAAGATAGAAAAGTTTTCTGGCAGTGATATTTCAAAAAAGGGTAATAACAATTGGTCACCGAGTTCTACTGATTTAACACTTTTAGACTGTTTGCTTTTGGACCATTTAAAATATAAAGTCTATTATCTCATCAAAATTTATCGTGCAAACAAACAAAACATCTAATATAAAACAATACCGATATTTAAGGTTTATTAACTAACAAGTAATCAAAATTCAACGTTTCCCAAACAGTTTGTACTGGTTGAGTACAGTACTAGCTGAGTTGTGTTGAGTGATTTTAAAAACTCTTTGCGGCTTTCAACAAGGTTTATATTCGGATATAAAAAATATTGAAATACTCTATGCATTCTTTGTTTTCGAAATTTTTTGAATTTTGTAACCTGATGGTTACGGACTACAATTATTTTTCTACATCATTTATCATTTTTTTTCTAGAAATACGAATACGTCTAATCTAATGAACTCTACTGTATACAAAAATTGTGAGTGTGTAATATGTGGGTCAATACTTTGAGTTCTTTGGGTTGGTTTTTGTTTTTTCGTTTTTTGTTTTTGCTGAAGTTAAGTGACTAACTGAATGAAAGTGGAAACATAAATTATTATGAAATAGTGCGTTTGTTGACTTATAAATTTATAATAATAATGTTTCCTGACTACTTTTTATGTAAAAGTGTCTATCAAAAAGTTAAAAAGCCTTGACAACCAAAACTTAAAGCATAGAGGCATAACTGGCCGCCAATGGTTATTGTTAGATAAAAATACTTTTATTATAAACAAAAACACACTTAGCTTTGAAAGTTGGGAATACTAAGTTGGTAGCGCGCAAAAGGCTATAAGATGACCAATTTTAACATAATAACACAACATAGTGATCCATAGATTGAGGCTTATTATACACTTTACATCTACCATTATTGTTGATGGCTTGGCTAGTAAAAGTTAGCCAAGCATTTTCCGTATAGTTACATTGTAATTTTGATCGCAAATTCATGATTCTTGTTAGAAATTTTTCTTCATTTTTTATAATTTCAATCGGAAAAGATACTTAAAGTTAAATTCGTGCGAATAAGGTGTAACGGATCCATTGACACTATATTGAATCGGGGTCAAGATTTCTTGAGAATATGAAAATAAAGAACAAAAAAAACAACCAATAATTTAATTATTCCAAAAATAAAATGAACCCAAGAATATTGTAAATAGTAACTGAATTAAACTTTTTCAATTATTAATTTTGTATCAACGACCTGTCGAAAAAAACCCAATAATTGGTTCCAATGATAGCTATAAATGTGCCCTAATTGAAGAACTGATCCAAAAGTTCAAATTTTCAATAACTACCTTTGCCACGTACATCTGCATACGAATATGAATTATTTGTATGCTAACACTTTATGTTGTTGTAGAATATCGGTCATTCCTTTGATCATTTCTAATAATTGTACGTTAATTCAAAAAAAAAAATATTTAATTCGTTATTTTCTTCCCATATCGCCAAAAAGGTATACAAGTCGTTAAATTTTCTTTTTGAGCATCAAAAATCTTTGACTTTTAAATATAAATAAAAATAACTTATTTTATGACTTGTTTATACCTAACTGTCTATAGAAGCTATAAAAATATACAAACTTAAACTTCATACAAAATTAATTAATAATGTATTGCCGACAAATCAAAAATAAATTGTTTGATGTTTTTGAGCTTACTGGATGGATAAGTTATTTAGAGATTCTATCACTTTTTCTTATTGTTTTTAAAATTAACATCACGTCTTGCCTGTCCAAGAATAGAATTGTTTTCTAACCTATAAGTCAAACAATTTTATAGGGGGAATTTTTACTCATTAGGTTTATTTCTAAGTATCGTTGGCAAATATTAAAAAAGACATTATTATTCTAAAGTGTATATTTTATACTAATTGGGTTTAACCTTGGAGAAAATTGTGCTGTAAGCTTTTTAAAACGATATTTAATTTTAATATTTTTACTCGTTTTTGATAGAATTTTTTTTGTATTAACTTTATTTTAAGACGATATCTAACTTTTCTCAGTTTAACATATATTTTTAAAATTTGCTCAAAACATAGTTAATGTTAATGGTAAATCGAACTTATCGATAAATTAAAGATGCTTTTGTTACAATTTTAGCATCTCAATATCTATTTACATTTTCCTAGAGTTTAAATCAAAAAATGTCAAATTAAGTTTAAGTAAATAACTAAATCAATAAGACTTCTGTGTGTCTGAAATTTCAAATATTAAAATACTTACGAACCAGTAAAATGCATTAGTTTCCAAGCGCTCTCCGTGATCTAGCCATCTCAGGCGATGGACTTGTATCCTTCTGGCTAAGTCTACGTCGCTGTTAAGCTCGTCGTTCCATCTTCTTCTCTACTCACCTTCTACGCATACGGGCAAGGGCGGATCCAGACTTTTCATCAGGGGGGGTCACCGCTTAAAAATGTTCTTTAATGTTTTGTAAAGGATGCTAACAAAATGTAATAATTGCTAAAATGACAACTTTGGTTATCAAATTATTTAGAACACTGTTGTCCAGCAAGTTATGGACTAACTATTTAATTTGGATGACTCATATGAAAGCATTCCAAGATTCGAACAATTGTGTAAATATGCCATATTTAAGAGCTAAAATACAATAGCTTAGAAATTTGTTGGTGCATTTCGCTCACGTTCTTCCAAAAACAAAACACACTTTTCTTGTTTTCATTTCTATTTATGCGAAGAGCGCTGCAAAAATTTAAAAATCCAGAAAATGAGATAGGATCTGAAATGTATAAATGTCGGGCTTTTTTTTGACGTTGGTTTTTCGAAATCAATTTCCGGGAGTCTCTTATTACTATCGTTATCAATCTGCTTACTTGTATTTAGATCTTTTAAAGTCGTCAACAAAACTTAAACAATGTAGAGACATAAAGGTTTGGTTGTTGAATTTAAGGAAATAGTTGTATTTAAGAACATAATTTATCTAAAAAATATAAATTAAAACAAAGTAAGGTAAGTAAACAAATAAGTTGGAAAGAAGTGTTTAGTAGTACTCCTGAATTACACGTTTCAAAGCTTTTATATCAATAGATATAAAACGTTTCTTATGTTTTTCACTTAGCCATAAGTTTAACGAAAGTGTCACTTGATTTTTTGGGACATTTGTATTACTGAAATTCGTGTTTCTATCTCAGTTCTAGAGCATCCAAAGCAAATTCACTTCAAAAAAGATTTTTTGTATTCAACAGAAAACCAATTTTGAAAGAAATGAAATGCACGACAGGGTCGCAAGAACATTATAATTTCTTCCAAAAAGTCTGTTTAAAAATATTGCCTATATTTTAAGATTTAAAAATGTACCTCCAAAATAAGTTTTTCTCAAAAATTTAAATTCCATTTTTTTTGTCAAAAAATCATTTTAAATTTTGTCTTAAAAATATTTTTGGTATAAGCACTAAATAAAGAGCTTATAAATATATGAACATTTTACATTTAAATTTCGTAAAAAAATATTGTTCCCTTTCTGTTTCCTTTGTAAAAAAATTAGTATTTTATTATAAATAAAAAAAATACATTTTTGATCATAAAAAATCATCATTAATTTGATCATTGACAAGAGCTTGCACAGAAAGAGAAGAATTTTGAAATCGGTCCATTAGTTCTTGAGAAAACTTAAAAACTAAATAAAAGTTTTTTGAGGGGTACCCTTCTGGGGCAATACGAAAATATGTTTTTCTTGTAGAATGAAGCCAAATTAAGAACACAAAATTTAGAGAAAGTTTTAGAAAAATCACATGTTTGCACCAAAAAATTTGTGTGGGGACTGCTGTTTTTCGTATTAATAAAATGATAAAAACTCCTTACACTAATCAGCTGAAAATCTTAATTTCAGACGAAAGGAATCGAGGCACATACTTTTTTCGACTTCTCTACCGCTGTAATGTCATATTTGATTAAAAGCTCTATTTCGAAATTGATTACTTATGCAAAATTTGAGTTGTTTTTGACAGCAAACTACTTTTTGGTGAATGTCGTTAAATTACTAATAAGTCTTTAAATTAAATCTTTACTTATACAACTTAACTGTATAAGCTTTTTGGCTCATATGACCCCCCCTGGATCGTCAATTGGTCAAAAGTTGATGAATTTGAGCTGTGTTTTTGGAATAGGGCTGAATATTTGATTAATATTATGTTTTTGGTCCAATCTTCAGTCAAAAGTAGTACTTTTAGCAACAAAGTTTAAGGAAGTAAAATACAAATGTTGTTTTCATATACAAAAAATAAATAATTCAAAATATAATGGGGGTCATATCTATTAACGCAATACGATTAGTTTTGAATTGAAGGGAATTCATACGATTGCATACGGGACAGTAGATCACGCGTAGAACTTTTCTCTCGAAACTCTTGTCATAGTCAATTCTCTTCCACAGTTTAGCAGGACGTGGATGACGAGGGTCTTATATAGCAAAACTTTGGTCGCTCGGGAGAGGGCTTTGCTGCTGAATTGCTTTCTAAGCCCAAAGAAACAGCGGCTAGCTGTGTTAATAGCGAAGCCTATAGGTAGACGTAATCTTTACCTAACTATTTTTCTTATAGTCTTCGTCTGTTTTGGTTTTTGTTATTCTTTAATTTGCAATGGCTGGAAATTTCAGGGTAGATTATTGTAATATTCGTGGGCTTAGATCGAATTTTCTTTCTGTGTACTCCCATACTGCTTTAAACAGGCCAGCTATTTTGGCACTAAGTGAAACCCAAGTGGGTGAGGATTCCGATCCCACTGAATTCTTTATTCAAGGGTATAACTTGGTGCCATTATTCTTTTCCCACCATGGTCTCGCCATATACATTAGGAATGATGTTGCTTATCAGTTTTTGCCACAATATGGTCTCTGCTCCAATTCTTTTTTCAATTTTATGTGGTTTAAATTTTCCGTGAATAAGCAAATCATTCACTATTGCTTCCTTTATCGAAGCCCAAATCTAGACAGAGTGTCAACTTCTCGTGAATTTGATGCTTTGTCTGATTCCATCCAAAGAATTGTTTCGTCCTATCCTAGCACTGAAATCGTTACGGGCGATTTCAATGTACACAATTCTTTATGGCTTCAACATTCGGGCCAGTCAACACCAGAAGGAGTGTGTGCTGAGATCTTCGCTGAGTTAAACCACCTAACTCAGCTGGTCAACGAGCCCACTCGAATATCGGACGTGGTACGTCGAGCAGAAAACACTCTTGACTTGTTTCTTACTTCTGACCCTGGTAAGTACACTATTATTGTTCTATCTCCTCTAGGCTCATCTGACCATTGTGTCATATCAGCAAATTTCTCGTGTAAAAACTCTCCAGTTAAAGAAAGAGCTCCTAAGAGAACCGTTTGGCAATACGAGAAAGCCAACTGGGACGGTCTCAATAATTATTTTAGGATCTTTAACTGGTCACTATGCTTCCTCTATAGTGACGTTGACGCCAGCGCTGATATGATCACAAGTTTGATTCTCTTGGAAATGAGAACTTTTATCCCGAATAGGGTTAAAAGCATCAGAGCTAAGGAAAACGCATGGTTCGATGCGAGCTGTAAAGAGGTTATTAGGGTCAAGAAGGTAAGTTTCCGTTGTTTTAAAGCCAATCCACCTGACGAAAACCGGAATAAGTTCAAGCAAGCCAGGAAGGCCTGCAACGCCCATATTCGACGGAGCAAATTTTTACATGACCAAAAATTACGGCAAAAAATACTGCAATGTCCCAAAGGCAGGACAAATTTTTGGTCATTTGTAAAAAATATGAAGAATTCTATCTCTTCCTACGCTCGTTGTGAATGACACTCCATTTGTTAGCTCTTTAGAGAAAGCAAATCTCTTAGCTAGGTAGTTCGCCGCCAATTCAACGTTTCCAGTGAATGTTATAACTCCGACTGTACTTAAGCCAGTTAATGATTCTATGGGGCAAATCTTTTTTCGCACTCGTACTGTAGCGAGAGTCCTAAAAGACCTTAACATACTCCTCAGGTCTCGTTCCGAGCGGATGGAAAACTGCATTTGTCCAGCCTATTCCCAAGAAAGGTGAATCTTCCTCACCCTCTAATTACCGACCGATTGCACTTACGTCCCTCCTTTCCAAGGTCATGGAAACGCTGATTAATTATCAGCTCAAGAAATATCTCGAAGATCGAAAGCTCCTTAATGACCGACAATACGGTTTTCGTAGCAATAGGTCCACTGGTGATCTCATGGTTCATCTAACCGAACAGTGGAACAAATCTTTACATAGTTTTGGAGAAAGTAAGATTCAAAAGATTTCAAAAGCATTTGATAGAGTTTGGCATCAGGCTCTCTTATCGAAAATGCGTGCTTCGGTTTTCATGAATCCCTCCTTCATTGGATTAGTAATTACCTTTCGAATCGTTCAATACAAGTTGTATTGGATGGATTCAAGTCTGAAAACCACAAAATAAATGCTGGTGTGCCCCAGGGCTCTGTTTTATCTCCAACACTCTTTCTCATTTTTATTAATGATCTCTTGCCTCCAACATCTAATCCAATACATTGTTTCGCTGACGATAGTACTCTTAGCTTTTCATATTCGTTTTCAGATTCACACCCCTCTTCTTGGGATGTGGAACTGCAACGACAAAATATGATAAGCTCATTAAATTCCGACCTAAACAGCATTGTACAATGGGGAATAAGAAACCGCGTGGAATTTAATGCTTCGAAAACGCAATGCTGTCTTGTATCGTTAAAGCGAAATACACTCCCCCTGCCATTATCCATAAATGGCACTTGCATCGAGGAAACTGAACATCTCGATATTCTCGGTATGTGGATATCACCAACCATCTTTTGTGGAACGATCACATACGCGATGTCACCAAAAATGCCGCAAGATGTTTTGGTTTTCTAAGGCGATGCAAGAAGATTTTCTCCCCCTCTGATCTGGCTGTTTTTTACAAGACTTATATACGTCCAAAGCTTGAGTATAACTCCCATATCTGGGCTAGTGCTCCTGCAACTTACTTAAGCCTCTTGGATAGTATTGAACATAGAGCATTTAGATTGATTGGTGATATTACCATCATAAGATCATTTACGTCACTTGAACATCGTCGAAATGTTTCTTGTCTCACCCTCTTTTACCGTTATTTTAATGGTTTATGCTCTAGAGAAATAGCCAGCTGCATTCCTCCCCTTAAACACTTCAAACGTAATACTCGCGCTTCTAGGAATGCTCATCAATATACCCTCGGGCCCAACTTCGGTCGTACTGTCAAGTACAGAGATTCGTTCTTTAGCCGTACTATGCGAATGTGGAATGCCTTGCCACACTCTGTCTTCCCCAGCTATTGCATATTCAGGAATTTAAAACCAATGTGCACCGACACCTCCTTTCAATCCCTCTCTCCTTTTCCTAGTGCTCACACTGTGTCTACATAATAAGGAAAGCTATCCCTTTGAGTGTGCGCTAATTATAAAAAAAACCTCAAAGTTACGCCTGTTGATGGTGACAATTTGACCAAGACGGCAGTGTTGAAGGTCCTTTCTTGATGTTTGTTGTTTTTGCCCTCATTAACCGCTAAACCCATTTTTGCCACCTCTGCCTCAAAACTCGCAAAAGCTTAATTGACATCACACAAAGTTCTTCCAAATATGTCAATGTTATCAGCATATTCCAGTAATTGAACAGACTTTTGAAAGACAGTGGGAAATTCAGGAGACATAAGGGACTTGAAAGTAATGCAAGTTTCTAGTATCTGATTGGTTAGCTGCCAAAAGATTACCTTCCAATTAAGGCAACTTTAATAGAAAGTTGACTGGAAAGTTAGTCAAGAAAAATCTCCCTAACTATCAAGTCAAGTCTACTTCTGTCAAAATGACAGTTGATTATGTTTTTTCATTGAACACAAGGCTGAACTTTATTATTGATTTTCTGCACAACTTCATTTGATGCCTTCTGTAAAAGGTTTCGTTGTCAATTTGGAAAAGAAATAAGTAATATTTCTTTACAATACAGAATCCAAATCTTGACTTACTTGTAGCTTGCTTTAGAATTGTTTTGTAGACAATAATGTTTTTAGTAGTTTTTGTACAATAAACTTACGGTAGAGGATTGTGAAGTAAGGTTCTGAATTTGAAATTTGTGACACTTCAAAAACTAACTAGTTGCTTTGGTCAAAACATACGTTCAAAGAATGCAGTTGACTGCAAACGAAGTCCCTTATGTTGTCTGAACCTGACCAGTGCCTCTTATTTTGACGTGGGAGCTCTGCACTATTTTTGTCAGGAAAGATGTTGAAGAAATCGCATGACAGTGCATCATCTTGTCTAAAGCATTTTTTGTCATCAAATTACAAAACTACACTACAAAGCTAGTTAATCTGAAACTGTCATATTATTGAAAAATACAAATATATAAAATAAAAAATATTTTTGATTTGATAACTTTAACTTATCTTTTCTGTTTTTAAATGCAATAAAATCAAATTTAAGACACAATTTGAATGATTTATATTTGTATTTAAATACTGAACGATTTATTTTATTTCAAATTCGTGTGTTTTTACCGAGCAGCTGATTGTGAAACGTCAAAATCATTCTCCACTAAATTTGTAGCCGAATTTTTTACACTACATCGGAGGGGAAATTTCAACTATTTTTGTAGTAAGATTTAGCCAATAAGAATCCCTTGACTGCATAGCCACTAGCTTTGTGAATGCGACCATTATCTTTCATATTCAAAAACGTCATCGGACAGTTCTCTGTAAAGTATTTTTGTGTCACTTTGTAAATCCACTCAATTAAATTAGAACTGTGGGAATACAAATTCATCATTTGCATTATAAGCATGTTTAATTTAAAAACTATAAATTTTCGATACGGAACATAAAAGAAATTCACGTTAAAATCTGTTACGAAGTCAGTTTTTTTTAGCAAAACGAAGTAACATTTCGATACTTTAAGCATTACCAGATACGATTATATCTCTACACTTATGCATATACGCGTACACGTACATTTACTGGTTCTCGTCTAATAAACAAACAAATTAACATTAATTTGGGAAACAAGCGATAAATTATTAAATTATAACCAAGGTTTTCATTAAAAATACCATATGAAGTAATTTTTTTTTGTCATGTGTACAAATTTATTGCCTGTTACTGTATTTTGTGTTTTGCAATTGAATCTGTGAAGAACTTAAACGGTTTTCCCATTTAATATAAAAACAAATGTTTGTGTAATTTGGTTATTTTAAGGTAAATTGATGTTAATTTTCTCATTGAATGTCAAACATATTTCTTTTTATAATATTGTTAAACAATAATAATATACTAAATAAATAAGTTTGTCATACCGTTTTATAATTTTTAAAAATGCAGCATTAGATGATATCATTGATTTTTTCGTCATAAGGCTCAAAATCACCAGGGTGCAGAATTGGCTTTGCTAGCAATTTAATGCCTTAAATCTTGACTTAATTAATAAAAAAATGTATAAATGGTAGGTACGTAGGTAGAAATGGCGATCTCAAGGCAACCTAGCCTGAGATCTAATTAGCGCTGTAGTGCGCCGTTTTGATACCAAAAACTCGTTTGACCTTTGATTGAAAGGGATAGATTTATAGAGAAGCTTCATAGCGGTAATGTTAGAGCCATTTTGTCGCACTGAAAAAAAAGATTAGGTCTCTACTCTTTGTCTCAGATAGCTCATCAAGTTCGTGAAAGAATGCTTTTCCAAAGCATTTCATTGTGGTGTTTGCCAAAGCAGGACATTTGCAGAGGAAATGGATTATGGTTTCACTTCCTCTTTGGTCTTTACAGCTACGGCAAAAGGTGTTTTAAGAGGTACCCAACTTCACTGCATGAACTCCTATAGGCCAATGTCCGGTACAAACCGCAACAATCCTGGCTATGTCTTGCCTTGGCCTGCATAAAAGATTGTTTGTACGGGTTTTATTATATGTGGGCCATATCTTCCTAGATATAATGCAGTTGGGTAAATTGCTCCACCTTCGGTTTGATTTAGTTTGGTAGATAGAAAAGATTTTACCCTTCATAGCACCAAGAGGAATGTTAACCATTTCCGCAAGTGAGCTATGAAGGGTCGATCCTTGCCTGGCTAGCTCGTCAGCCCGTTCATTTCCCACGATACCACTATGGCCCGGAACCCAGATCAGGGTGACACCGAGATTAATATTCAGGCTCGCAAGCTCATCGCGACATTGCTGAACCAATTTAGATGAGGATATAGCCGAGTTAATGGCTTTGACAGCTGCCTGACTGTCTGTAAAGATAGCCGCATTTCGGTTTTGGTTTTGTTTAAGTATCTTACATGCCTCCCTTATTGCCTGCAGTTCAGCCTGCTACGCTAGCAAGTCAGAAAGCCTAAAGGATTTGGCTACACTTAGGGACTCAGAAAAGATCCCAGAACCAACTCCGCACTCCATCTTTGAGCCGTCAGTAAAGATGGTTGTGTCGAAACCTATTGACGCGATAACCTTAAAACCCTTACTAAGGCTCAAAGTAGTCAGTGCAGTAGTCAGTTTGACAATTAGTAGAAGATCCAAAATAACGTGTAAGGAGTCCGTTGGGCAAGTACGCATGGCCCCTGTGGTGCCCACGCAAGCTGTTCTCTGAACCTTCTTTAGCTTATCAATATTACACGCTTTGCTATAAGAACAGGCCACCACACAATGGAACCATATGTTAAGATTGGACATACTACGGCTGTGTACGTCCATAAAATCATCTTCGACTGAAGTCCCCACTTTTTGCTGAAAGTTTTGCTACAGGCGTAGAAGGCGACACAGGCCTTCTTAACCCGTACTTCAATATTTAGTTTAGGGTCAAGTATAACTCCCAAATATTTTGCACTGGAAGACAATGATAGGATTTGACCGTTGAGTCGAGGTAGCGTGAAGAGCGGTACTTTAGTTTTGGCGGTAAAGAGCAACAGTTCAGTTTTACTTTGGTTAACTCCTAGTCCCTAGTAGTACCCGTGGCATGATGGTTAGTGCGTTGGACTGTCCAGACCAGAGGTCTTGGGTTCGATCCCTGCCTATGCCATCTAAAGTCTTTTTACGGGTACTGCCTCTTGCGAGGAATTGACAAATTCTCCAAGAATAACTCTTGTCATGAAAAAGTGCTTTCTCAGATTAGCCGTTCGGATTCGGCATATAAACTGTAGGTCCCCTCTATTCCTGGCAATATTACTCGCACACAGGAATAGTTGAGAGTTGTAAGTCACTAGACGCTAGTTCTCAACGGACTGTTGCGCCACCCAATTTATTTATTTTTTAACTCCTATTCCACACCTCGTGGCCCAGTTGCTAACTTTCTTCAAAGCTGACTCCGCGATTTCACTAATCACAGAGGTGTACTTTCCTGACACCAATAGCACCAAATCATCCGCATAGGCTACCGCCTTCACTCCACATCTCTCTAATTTAACGAGAATTGTATCCATGACCAGAAGCCATAGAAGAGGCGAAAGCACACCACCCTGGGGTGTTCCCCTACTCACGTGTTTTGTTGCGATTGTATTGCTTAGAGAGGCTCGAATCTTCCTAGCACTGAGCATGGAAATAATCCATTCTCGAATGAATGCTTCTACACCGAACTTAACGAGCGATTCTTCTATGGATTCGGTAAGGACGTTGTTAAAAGCACCTTTTATGTCTAGGAAGGAGGCAAGAGTAAATTCTTTATAATGGATTGTTTGTTCTACAGTACGCACTACCTCATGGAGGGCAGTCTCCGTAGATTTGCCCTTAAGATAAGCATGCTGAGAGCTTTCGAGAGGTCGTCCAACTAGGATTTCTCTAATATGGTAATCAAGAATGCGCTCCAAGGTTTTAAGCACAAAAGATGTTAAGCTTATTGGTCTGAAATCCTTCGCGGATTCGTGACCTAGCCTACCTACCCACTTTCGGGATAAAAACTACTTTGACCTGTCTCCACGACATGGGCACATGTTTGAGAAGGAGACATCCTTTGAAAATTTGTTCCAACCATGGAGCTGCCACATCATGCAACTTTTGAAGCATAACTGGCAGTATGCCATCCATGCCTGAGTATTTATATGGAGAAAAAGTATTGATGGCCCACAAAATATTTTCTCTGGTTATAACAGAGTTGACTTGCTCCACATGATCACACATGGTTTCAAGCGATTCGGGGTTATCACTCGCGCAACCCAGAAAGTGCGTCTTCATCAGTAGCTCAGGAGATTCGGCTGGAGAGGCTGTCCAGGTTCCATCAGGATTTTTTAGAAATGAAGGTTTACAATGTTATTTCGATAAAACTTTGCTGAGCCTTGCGGAGTCGTTTATGTCTTCGATTGATTGACAGTATTCTCTCCAGCCTTGTCTTTTGACGGATGACAGAGATTGCTTGTAAATTTTAAGAGAGTCTTTATACGGTTGGTAAAACTTATGTTTGTGGCAGATATTGAAAATTGTCCTCGCCATTTTCCTAAGACTTGACAGTCCACCAAGAAGGAAGGGTTTTACGGCTATATTTAACTGGGCAAGAGACTCTAAAAGCTTTACTTATAGAAGTTTCAAAGGTGTTCACCTTTGATTCAAAGTCTCCTATCGATTTAGTGAGATTCGGTAAGTTGCTTAATTTGGAATTAGCAATTTGACTGAATTTCGTCCAGTCAGTTCTTTTGGGATTTCTGTAAAGCGGAGGGTTTTTCGACTCGAAATTAATTCAAGGGGGTAACTCTCTAATTCTCCACTAATAAATTACTGTTGTTTACTAAAGTAACATCAAGCACATCTTCCCATTCATCATAATTTTCCGAGCTCGGAAAGACAAAAGTGGGAGTAGTGCCTCTGTTACAAATGGTCATCTTATTTTCAACAATAAAATCAAAAAGTGAATCACCTCGTTTGTTGATCACAGAACTTCCCCAAAGGGTATACCGAGCATTTGCGTCGCCTCCTCTCAGAAGGTTAATAAATACTTAAACTAACCTGTGTTGTGTGTCTATCAAACAATATAATTTATTAATAAGGTGAGTTTTAAATTAAATCAATATACATGCATAGAAAACCATTTTTTTCACAATCTTCAACAAAATGTAGTTTTACACAAAATGTAGTTTTAGAAAGGCTACTAAAAGATTATTTATTTTTAACCATAAAAATGCAAAAATAGTTTGTCCAATACCGCATAAGCCATTTCAGTGAACATATCGATAAATCGATTAAAAATAATTTTAAGTAAATCCAGCCATTCGGTGTCAAACGTCAGTCGAGGAAGAGAACAATAACAAAGCCGGCTGTCAGAGCATTTTTCGTCAAATAAATTATATCTAAATGTTAAGTACCTTTCTTTTCATTATTCGTAGAATTTACATCAATAGTCCGTCATTCTGTGAAGTATTTATTACATTTAATTATTGATGAAATTCTTTTTTACGACTCGAAATAACAAAGAAACCTCAAATGTGTTCCTATATTGACAAAGTCAGATCGCATTTATGGCTGGAACACAAACACGCTTCAGCTTCAGCTTCGCCTGACGTTTACGAGTTCAGCCATAGGAATTCAATGCATGCTATCACAATGGAGCTTCGACCTCACGTTTCGTTTGACAATCGTAAGGAAAAGAACGTAATGTAACGTAGACTCCAAACGGAAGCTCTAGTTCAATTATCTGAACATTTGCTTTGTCTGACAGCTCATCAGCTGTAAAAAAATGTCAACAAACAAAATATTTGCTCTTTGGAGGGATGAAATAATAGAAATGTCATTCAAAGCAACCTCGAAGCAGGCCCACCGTAACGCAGACAAAGCTGAAGCTAAATCGTGTTTGTGATTCAGCCATTAGATGGCCGCCGTATAATCAAAGAGCGCTCTTATTTGAATACGTCATTTCGTGAACGGCAATTTCGGGAACGTTCCCCGACATTATTTTACGTATTGTTTTCATTATTGCTTTCGGTAGTACCCGTGGCATGATAGTTAGTGCGTTGGACTGTCATGCAAGGAGTCTTGGGTTCAATCCCTGCCTGTGCCACATTAATTTAAAAAAAAATTAATTTTCGCGGGTACTGCCTCTTGCGAGGAATTGACAAATCCTTCAAGAGTAATTCTTGTCATGAAAAAGTGCTTTCTCAAACTAGCCGTTCGGATTCGGCATAAAATTGTAGGTCCCCTTCATTCCTGACAACATTACTCGCACACAGGAATGGTTGAGAGTTGTAAGTCACTAGGCCCTGGTTCACAACGGACTGTTGCGCCACCCCATTTGATTTTTTTTTCATTATTGCTTATTTAATATAGATACATAATACACCCATGTTATAAATCAAAGCATAAATTATGTGCTTTGTTTTCTTCTTTTTGATTTTATCAAACTTAGAAAAACGTTCCCGAATTGGTGGTTTCTATAAGATATTTAATACTAAAAAATATTTCTAATAAAGTGTAGGATTCTGTGCGCTGTCCTGTTAAAGTAATAAACAAATTTTAAAACAGTATAAGCTAAAAGTCATCACTTTAGCTTGCAATTTTTTTGTCATAAAATAAATTTTGAAAATTGCAACCTTGGTGATTTTGAGCCATAAACGTAACATTACGTGCGTTTTGTTCGCATTTTATATAAAGTAAAGTGAGAAATTCCCAACAAAACGATCCGCAGTGGCCAGAGTTTTGTATTTAAAAATTGGTACAACTGAAAGAAGATCTGTCAAAATAATAATAAAAAACGTCAAAAAAGAGGTTTGTTCGTAGACTACTACATTAACATGTTTCATTCTTTATATACTTGAATCGAGTTGAGATTTATCCATTCTAAACTTAGGTAAACATTTTTTGGAAGCATAGCAAAACATAAATATCTTTTCTATTGTTTTTTCTTGCAAAATAAGCCCAGTTAGTCCATTTTCACTAAAAAAACTAAATAATATCAACAGTAATAGATTCGTTTTTTCCGCAATGGAAAACACACATGATTCCAAATGCAGAACTACTCGACGAACACAGCCATCAAGATACAAATGCAATATCAATCGTACCAACATTTGAGAACGAAATCACATAAGATCCATTCGAGGCTCGTATAAATGTCAAAAACCTATTCATAGTGAGATTTTACTCTAACTTTTATTTATTTATAAATTATACTAAAAAGATAACAGTTTCAACATCTTCCCAACCAAAATTTCTATATCTTTTTGAGATTTAATGCTTATTTTTAGCTCTAAAAAACAATGAAAAACCTAAAAGTAGCCATCCCATAAATTTCTTAGTTGTGTCAGGGTGATTCATTTTTCGGTTCCAAAAGAAATAAAACAAATCTACAAGCGTCAGATGGCTTGATATTCGTGAAATAAAGCGAACAGTTCTTTTTTCTAGTAATCAAGCCATAAATAGCCTTGAAGTGTGACTTGTTGCCCTATTTTGTTGGAACAACAAAATTTCGATTTCCTGCGCTAAAAAGAAATTGTACGGCGCCAAAAAACAACACTTGCATTTAGAGCAGAATTGTGCACAGGCCTAATGAAATAGCGCCTCAACTTTTGCAAATTTTTGATATTTTTAAGTTGTATTCCACCTGAATCATCACTTTCAACTTATTTGTACCATTTAAAAAAATATTGAAAACGTAGTATTCAATTTGTCTAATGATTTGAATTCTGTTTGTGTAATAGGAGATTTTAATTTGGGTGATATTCGGTGTTCGGTCTTCATTCCCAAAGCAGGGAAACCCTCACACGTTAACCCTAAAGATCTACGACCAATCAGCCTATCATCCTTCCTTCTTAAAACCTTGGAAAGATTGATTGAAATTTATATCAGACATAATTTAAAACCATGTCTCATTTCCACAGCTCAACATGCTTACTCTAAGGGAAAATCAGTAGAATCAGCACTTCACTCGCTGGTACGTCCTATTGAACATTCCCTCGAATACAAAGAATATAACCTGGTAGCGTTCCTAGATATTGAAGGAACTTTCAACAACGTCAGTTACCAGGCGATCACAACAGCAATGGATAAGCTGAAATTAGAGAAGTCACTCATAGATCTTATAAGTCTCATGCTCAAAAGCAGGACAATAATTTCTAACATGAGAAGTTTTACTACCACCAGATCGGTGAATCGAGGCACTCCCCAAGGTGGAGTCCTTTCGCCTCTTTTATGGAACATGGTAGTAAACGACCTACTTACAGCATTGGAAGCAGAGGGTTTTAAGGTGATTGCCTATGCTGACGACGTTGCGATATCCGTATCTGGGAAGCACCCCCAAGTTCTCTCGGAACTCCTACAAAATGCATTAAATAGGCTAACAAAATGGGCTAAGCAAAGTGGCTTGGACGTCAATCCACATAAAACAGAACTAATACTCTTTTCGAGAAGGTATAAAATTCTTCAGATAAGCCCACCCAAGATTAAAGGAATACCATTAAGCTTTTCCGACCAAGCTAAATATTTAGGCCTCATTTTAGACAAATTGAAAAGCAAATATTGATGAAAGAGCAAAAAAGGCTACTGTAGCGCTTTTTACTTGTAAAAAGGCCATATGATCAAAATGGGGCTTCTCCCCAAAAATAACCCACTGGCTATACACTTCGGTAATCAGGCCGATACTCATTTATGGAGCCGTCGTATGGTGGACCGCACTGGACAAGATGGTAAATCTAAATAAGCTCATTAAAGTCCAGCGGTCAGCAGGTATGTGCATCACAGGAGCACTTCGCACAACACCAACCGCAGCACTGGAAGTGCTTTTAAACCTAACACCACTTGACATCTTCTCTAAAAAGGTGGCTGCCAACTCATGTGTAAGGCTTAGAGCCACCTCTCAATGGACCAGTAACAATACTGGACATACTACTATTCTAGACAATTTCAGATCTATCCCAGATCGCTTAGACTATACCACCCCAAAAATGGTATTTGGTAAAAGATTCCATGTGTCCATCCCTTCAAGATCCTCCTGGGAAGAAGAAGGACCCCTGGAAGACGATGCGGTACACTTCTATAGTCTGTCTCCACAAACTCTCGAACAGTCCACGATTGTCAATCATCTCTGAATGAGATCACGGAACAGTTTAACATTCACCTCATTTGGGTGCCGGGCCACAGAGACATTCCGGGAAATTGCAAAGCCGATGAGCTCGCCAAAAACGGAACACTTCTGCCTTATGTTAGACAAAAACATAACATAGGAACACCACTTGCTACATGCAAATATCTTCTCAAGCAATATGTTCTAGAAACAACAAATGCTAGATGGTCACAAAGTACCACCTGCCTGGCAACCAAGCAAATATGGCCAAGTATTGACTTAAAACGGTCAACAAGCTTGATATCCCTGAGCAGACAAAGTATAAGCTCTACAATTGGAGTAATAACGGGACACTGCCTCATAGGTAGACATGCTCTGAGGCTAGGGGTCTACACAAATGACTTCTGTAGAAGCTGCATGGACGAGGAGGAAGAGGAAACAGTCCAACACCTTCTATGTACATGTCCAGCACTCTCCATTAGAAGGAATTACTTTCTCGGTAATCCCTTCTTCGATAATACCAGTGAACTGGCAACGATTGACACAAAACGTCTCTCTAACTTTATTAAAAGTACGAAATGGTTTGTTTAAGTTCATTACTCTCCCATGAGTAACCTAATTAGTGGTATCACAATGGACCCAACCTAACCACCTAACCTAATATCATATATAAATATTTACACACCTAGCCGGCAACTAAGGATGGGGCATTTTATTTTTTAAATTCCTCATTCTACTAACTATGGACAGCGGGAACCAATGTCTCACTGTTGTAAATTATTTAATATATATTATGATGATTTAGATACCTTTTTGCCTAGATTACATTTTAAAGCTCTTTTATTAAATCTGCTTCAATTGTTATTTTTATTAATACAAGAAAACTAATACTTAATTTTATAACTAGTTCGTAAGCATAAATCTGTTGATGTAATTATCGTAGATTGAATAAATAAATAAATACACTTCCTTCACACTTGCCATAATTAGCGCCAAAAGTGGCTACGTTTGAATTATCACTTTTATTGTGTGTTATAAATTTAACGTGTTGCTTGATTGTTTACCGATCCATTATTACAAATGTCAAACACTGAACTAATATTATAACACTTTAAATGACAGCTGAGTTTGACATGTGTCAAATGCCAGCGCCACCTACTTGAAACCACGATATGACAAAACCTTACATTTCTTCATAACATTTAATTGATCAGTTTATAGAATTTAATTGAAGCATTTATTTGTTATAAAATACACACCCATTAGACTTCTTTAATGGACCAACTTGTTTTTTGTTGTATGGTATGATCATGACCAATTATTTCTTCGATAATAAAATAAACTGCGTGAAAGTAAAACTTATTCACATGCATGATGCTAAATACTCGTATAACCTCGAATTAGTCGTACTTACTGCAAATCAAAGTAGTTATCAACATTATTCAATGCCATCAGTCATTATGAGCACAAGAATCTTAGGTAAGAATAAAATGTATAAGTTGGTTAACTTTACAATGAACATTTAAGGAGGTGAACAAGTTGAAAAAATATCTAAATCAAGGTTTTCAGGTTCCTCAAGAACTTGAATAATAATTAACCATTATGGGAACATATTATTTAAATTCAAAGAACTTCATCGCCATAGCAAAGCATATGGAGACCACGATCGGAATTTTTTTGAATTCTGTTTTGACCATAAGAATAAATACAAATCATGCATAAATATTTGGACAAATCATTGACTTCTTCTTAACCGGAAATCTACAAATAAACATTTCCTTAAACAATTAAGACAACATTTTTGAATACGTAATTGTATTTCTAAGCAATTATTTTATTATTATCTTCTTTGGCGGTGCATCTCATTTGACCTCAATTAAGTTCTTTGCCAAAACTCAGTGACATTCAGATTTAGAGAAGATCTTATTTAGCATTTATATTCATCCAGTTATGGAGTCGAATTTAAGAATATTAAAATATGTATGTTCGTATAGCAACGAAACCATAATAATAACACAGTAGATTTATGATGATAGATTTATAAATTTTATGGTGAAACATGCGAAAAGATTATGTTAATTAAATCTTTAGGGTTTTAAAAAAATATAATTTTTACCATCAACAAAGGTTCCATTGAGCGCATCATCAGTTATTGTTCTCCGGGTTAAAACTTAAAAGTTACTAGTTTGAACGAACCCTATTTGGACCATATCAGGGCCGAATGTAGATAATATCGAACCTTTTATTAAAGAAGTTAGCCCTGAGCTATAATTGTTGTTCTTGTTATGGAGATTGATATGTACCAACAACTTTAGCTGCATGCACACGTAAAGTCATTATTTGTTTAATAAAACAGCTTATTAGACTTTTGATCTAGAGTTACAGAATTGACATTTGAATAAACATAACATAAGGTTGAAGTTGCATTTCCATTGTTGGTGAACGTTAATTTTTATGTTTATCTTTAAATTCTGTCAAGTGTACATACAAGTGCATGCAATATTCGTTATAGTAGTTAATAAATTTATGTCTTTCAATAATCCATACACAATTAACATTAATGGATTGTAAACAAAAAAAAAAGACTTTGTTTGCAGTTGAATGTTTAATGCTTCATTGTCATTTATCTAAAATCCAGTGTCTATAATTTAACGGAGGAAGGCCATTAATTATGTTTTTTCTTAACGATATTGAATTTGGATATATTCAAAGGGTAATTCATTTTGTGGGTTCGACTAAGTAGCGCAGCGCTGGCATTTGACATCTGTCAAACTTAGTTTTCATTTCAAGTGTCATAATATTGGTTGAATATTTGACATTTAGTATTTATTTATTTTCTTGATTAGCTTACACTTTAAGATACAATATCTTATTTATAGTGTAGCTTGTAAAATGTACAGTAGCTACGTACGTAATTGATGTTAATTCAAGTTTTACATATTTTTACAAATTTGAGTGTTGAGAGAAAGCAAGCGTTTTTGTTTCTCTGTCTTTAAACTCCAATGCAAGATACGATCTTGATGGATTGCCTTATTAATTAGAGATTTGAATAAAGACACGGTCTTTACTTGTTCACAGTTTTATTAAGAAGAAAAAATTATATATTGTTACGTTTTGACAACCGGAAGGGTTTTTCTTAAAAGCTCTGATACTTCATAAAATTTACTTTGTAAACAACTCAAAAAACATAGACTAATTTACAGGGTGCTTTAATTCAATTCAATTTTATAGGAAGTGTTTAGCGATGTTAAAAATTAAGTTTAATAAAGAAAAAATTTAAATTAAAGTAAGCATCGGACATAAGTATATAAAATAAAGGTATATTTAAGTCTCAACATTGAGAATATAACTTAATCTATGCTTTATTAAAGTAAAGTTTAAGTTCCTTTCCCATTTGTTTCGTCTTTTTAATACTTTTTATTTCTCGCGGCAATGAATTCCAAATTCTTACTGAGTTGACAAAGAACTGACGTTCAGATGGCGGAATTACTAAATCACGACATCTGTTAGAGTTGAAAAAGTTTAATTCATTGTAAAGATCCTTAGGTTGGCGGGTTAGAAATATGTCAGAGAACAAAGTCATTGTGCGGAATTTTATAAAATTCCCAAGAAGTTGGGATGTATACTGCGAAACTCTATCGTAACGTCGCAGCCCGTGAATATATCTTATTGTGCTATTAAATGCAACCGTTAATTTCCTTTTACTCTCGAAGTCTAACTTACAAAATATTTCACAGCCGTAAGTAAGCAGAGGTAAAATCAGCGTTTTCACTAGCAGAATTCTACTTGTTAAAGGAATAAAGTGCTGTGTTGACCATAGCATGCGTAGGACACCATATACGATTTCCCAATTGTGTTGTTTATATGATGTGTCCAGGTAAGGCTGCGGTTAAAAACGACACCTAAATTTTTAGCTGAGTCGACATAAGCAATAGGACAGTTATTCAAAAGGATTGCTGGAAAGTAAGATACATCAATTTTGTTTTTTGAAACCACGAGACACTTTGATTTCTTTGGGTTAAGAAGTAAGCAGTTATCAACCGACCAACGCTCAATCAAGCTTAAGTCCTCATTTATACAAGCTGCAGAGTGTTCAATACGTCCCAATGGGCAGCTCGAATAGAGTTGGGTGTCATCAGCATACAGTCGTATTGAACATTGTCTTACAATTGAAGGAAGTTCGTTAACATAGATTGAAAACAACAACGGGCCAAGAACCGAACCTTGAGGAACACCCCTAACGACAGGTAAGAAGTTGGAAAGAGTTCTGTTAACCTCTACTCCTTGCACTCGATCAGTAAGGTATGAAAATAAGAGCCTGACTGCGGAGAAAGAAAAGTTAAAAATGACGTAAGAGTTTTTGGCAAAGTACCATGTGATTTACCACGTCAAACGCCTTTGGGAAACCGAGGAGTATTAAAAATTTGACATTATCCTCGTCTATAGCTTTCCTTATATCGTCCGAGACACTTAACAAAGCTGTAATGCAGCTGCTTTTCTTTTGAAAGCCTGATTGCTTGGGGGTTAATAGACTGAACAGATTAAGAAACTCTTCATTTGTTTTTGTATAATTTTCTCAAAAACTTTAGATAAAAATGGCAATATTGAGATTGGTCTAAATTCGTCTCCTTTTGAAATTTTTGGAATGGGTAAAACTTTTGCCCTTTTCCATTGTGTTGGGAATTCATTTTGTACCAAGATGGAATTAAAAACATGGGTAATAACAGGCAAGAGCTTTAGTAAAATAATTTTCAAAAACGAAGGGTGCATATTATCAAGGCCTAAAGCATTAGACTTAATAGAGAGGAGTGATTCTACAACATCCTCCGCAGTTATTGCAGAAAACATAAATGAATTTGAGTTTGAGGTATGCGATGAAAAAATCTCTCCACAATATTGTTTGGGATCTAACGATTGCTGGTTAATAATTGGGTTAGAAACAAAAGATTTGTTGAGAGCGTTGATGTCTATGTCTTCAGCCAAACCACAAGATACTATTCCAACACCGATATTCTTCAAATTTTTTCAAATTAGTTTACTTCTTAAAGACGCGTTGATGCGAGTTGCATACAAAGCGGATTTTGACTTACGAATTTTTTGAACAGTTTTGTTGCGCAAAGAGGTAAATTTTTGGTGAAAGCTGTCAAGACGAAAGAGTTTCCACCGTCACGTATGTCATTTGTGAACCATGGTTTGTTGTGAGGAGACGCAGCTTTTGGTTTTTAAGGGTACATGGCTCTCAAATAATCTATTCACCCTGCTATTTAGAAAATCTACCTACTCGCTGGGGGATCGGATTTCCATATCCATTTTGGTTTGTGTGATGGTGCATTGGTTGTTGCGATAGTTTTTTTTAGTACTGATATTTTGGAGTTGAGTGTGTCAATATTTGTAAAGGGTGATTTTT
The DNA here is from genome assembly GCF_945859685.1 of Eupeodes corollae. NCBI lineage: Eukaryota > Metazoa > Arthropoda > Insecta > Diptera > Syrphidae > Eupeodes > Eupeodes corollae. The sequence continues at coordinate 42,987,534 of NC_079148.1, forward strand.
TTGAGGTTAGGATTTTCATGCGTTAGTATTTGACAGATCACGCGGGATTTCAGACATGGTGTCAAAGAGAAAGATGCTCAGTATGCTTTGACATTTCATCATGAATAGACTTACTAACGAGCAACGCTTGCAAATCATTGAATTTTATTACCAAAATCAGTGTTCGGTTCGAAATGTGTTTCGCGCTTTACGTCCGATTTATGGTCTACATAATCGACCACGTCAGCAAACAATTAATGCGATTGTGACCAAGTTTCGCACTCAGTTTACTTTATTGGACATTAAACCAACCACACGAATGCGTACAGTGCGTACAGAAGAGAATATTGCGTCTGTTTCTGAGAGTGTTGCTGAAGACCGTGAAATGTCGATTCGTCGCCGTTCGCAGCAATTGGGTTTGTGTTATTCGACCACATGGAAGATTTTACGCAAAGATCTTGGTGTAAAACCGTATAAAATACAGCTCGTGCAAGAACTGAAGCCGAACGATCTGCCACAACGTCGAATTTTCTGTGAATGGGCCTTAGAAAAGTTGGCAGAAAATCCGCTTTTTTATCGACAAATTTTGTTCAGCGATGAGGCTCATTTCTGGTTGATTGGCTACGTAAATAAGCGAAATTGCCGCATTTGGAGTGAAGAGCAACCAGAAGCCGTTCAAGAACTGCCCATGCATCCCAAAAAATATACTGTTTGGTGTGGTTTGTACGCTGGTGGAATCATTGGACCGTATTTTTTCAAAGATGCTGTTGGACGCAACGTTACGGTGAATGGCGATCGCTATCGTTCAATGCTAACAAACTTTTTGTTGCCAAAAATGGAAGAACTGAACTTGGTTGACATGTGGTTTCAACAAGATTTCGCTACATGCCACACAGCTCGCGATTCTATGGCCATTTTGAGGGAAAACTTCGGAGAACAATTCATCTCAAGGAATGGACCGGTAAGTTGGCCACCAAGATCATGCGATTTGACGCCTTTAGACTATTTTTTGTGGGGCTACGTCAAGTCTAAAGTCTACACAAATAAGCCAGCAACTATTCCAGCTTTGGAAGACAACATTTCCGAAGAAATTCGGGCTATTCCGGCAGAAATGCTCGAAAAAGTTACCCAAAATTGGACTTTCCGAATGGACCACCTAAGACGCAGCCGCGGTCAACATTTAAATAAAATTATCTTCAAAAAGTAAATGTCATGAACCAATCTAACGTTTCAAATAAAGAATCGATGAGATTTTGCAAATTTTATGCATTTTTTTTTTAAAGTTCTCAAGCTCTTAAAAAATCACCGTTTATTAGCATTTAAAAGATCTGTTTCAAGTTCAGTCACTTTATTTTTAGTGTCGTTTATAGAGTTTTTCAATTCTTTGATTTCGTCGCTTATTCTATTAAAAATTCTTTTTTCGGAATCGATAATTTGTTTGGAAAGAAGACCAATAATATAGTCGCTCTGTTCCTTACACTGCCGGTCCATATTTTTGCACTCTTCATTAGCACACGTATTCATTATAGTTTTTTGGGGGGTCAAAGTGTTTGTGGATCGAGGCGAAGTTTCTGCTCCGAGAGGAGGTACCGTTACGTTTCGCTGGGCCTGGCATTATCGCTACAAAAAGGAAAAACACTTAAATTCAATAACTAATTAAATATTTATTTCTACTCTTTTTGTGACTAAACTAACAAACAATTTAAATACCAAAAATGCAATGATGGTAAATCAAAAAAATAAGCTATTTTTGGTAAGTCTTTTTAATTTATTCCTAAATTATAACACTCGAAAATTTAAACAAGGGAGCCGGACTCTTATATACGTCTACTCCGTAGCTTTCATTGCGAATTAAAAGTCATTGGGCAAGTTAAAACCATGTTCAGGTTCAGACAACATAAGGGACTAAATTTGGAGTTAACTTCATTCTTTGAACGTTTATTTTAACCAAGGTAACTAGTTAGTTGTTCAAGTGTCATACATTTCAAACTCAGAACTTTACTTCACTAACTTTCAGTTTGTCGTACAAAACTAGCAAAGACATTATTGTTTGCAAAACAATCTTCAGGTAAGCTTAAAAGTTTATCACGGTTTGCATTTTGTATTGTAAAGTTATTTTACTTATTTATCTTCCAATTTGAGAAGGAACCTTTTCCTTTTTGACAAAACTTTAAACGGAATTGTGCAAAAATTAAATAATTCATAGAATAAAAAAGTTCAGCTTTCAGTTAAATAAAAAAACATGATCAACTGTCATTTTGACATAAGTAAGTAGACTTCAGATTTTTCTTAAAAACTTTCCAGTTAACTTTGCAATAAATTTGCCTTAACTGGAGGGCAATTTTTTGGCAGCTAGCCAATAAGATACCTGAAACTTGTCTTACTTTCAAGTCCCTTATATCGTCTGATCCTGCCCAATATTAGGGACTTCATTTGCAGTAAACTGCATTCTTAGAACGCAAAATAGGGCCAATCCTGCTAGTTAATATTTCAGATGTATAATATGGCAAAGAACACTTTTAAACTAATCTTTAAAAGCAATTTTCCTGTACAGACATAAATTGCAGAGTTATGAAGTTCATGTTTCAGTTAAACATAATAAGCTTATATTTTGACATAAATAGAATTAACTTTATTGCAAGGGATATTTTTCTTGACTAACTTTCCAGTCGACTTTCCAATAATTGGAAAGCAAGTTTTTTTTGACAGCTGGCCAATCAGATACTAGAAAACTGCCTTACCTTTTAGTACCTTATATCGTTTACGATTATGGATCGCTAAACAACAGCTCAGTACGCTATCATTATATAGTCGTCATAATTGACCGACTGCATAAACAACAGGTACAGTTGTGAAGAAATTTGAAACGAATGGAAGAGTTACTGATGTGATAAAGCCTGTGCATATTTTGAACGCTCCCTGCAAAATATTGTTGCTAATTGTAAATCATCCCGCCCTTCCCAAGCAACTGAATGTGTCGTACACTGACGAAATTTAACTTCGACAAGAAAAAGCCACAAAACATTGATACCATCATATTGTTTCTGTGGGACGCATAAGATCTAGACACAAAACCACGCGAAAAAGAATCACTTGCTGTAAATCTTCCCGAGTCTTACTAAAAGTAAAATTTTACTACATTTTGATAATAATTAGACACGTGTGGTCCTTCGAGCAGATTTGCAGATTTTCCATGTTAGGGACAGATAACAGACTAATGCTGGGCAGAGACAGAGGCCCGTGTAAGCATTTCCGAGTCAGGTTGCAGTTCATGAGGGGCTGGATAAGTTCCTCCTCTAGAATGACAGACAATGAGACATATTTAGGCACTGAAATATTCGTACATTGTATTGGGGTTTAAGAACATAGTATAAAATAAGCAAATTCATATTTCAATATTAGTAACTAACTAAAATGGCTTTGAAATTATACTTAATAATTTAAAACTTTTCACTGTTGTCTTTTCGTATATGTTAACCAAATCTTTGGTCTTGATTATGTTTAAGTTTTGAGCTTAGGAACTTTGAATTTAAAATTTGTATTACGGCTTAAAAAGTAGTCTGATATTAAAGAAGTGTTGCCACTTACACGAATTTTCTTGAAACCAGGAAACCAGTACACTACCGGTCAAAAGTTTGAGACCACATCTGAAATTTGAGAAATATTGAGTTTCAACCCCTAAACTGAAGGTTTAATAAAAAAAAGTGAAGAGCATGTCTAGTTGTAAATGATAGAAAAATGTAAACTAGTTTTGTACTAAACATAAATTACTTGTTTAAAAAAAAATAAAAGCTCTTAATTGAGTTTTCATCGAAAAACCCTCCTTTAAATTCAATAATTTATTTTACAATTCTGGCCAATCTTCTTAAAAGGTTTTGTATTTTTTCTTGTGGAATATTATTCCGGCAATTTTGTAGAGTTTCCCAAAGAGCAAATTCCGATGTTATGTGGTGATTCCGGGCATTTCTGTCAAGCTCTTCCCATAAGAGCTCAATGGGTTTAAAATCTGGAGACTGCGGTGGCCATACCATAACTTTTAGAATTTCCTCATCTTCTTCTTGTTTCAGGTATCCCCGGCAAAGTTTTGAAGTGTGTTTCGGGTCATTGTCTTGCTGGAATACAAAACCTTCACCGATTAATCGGAGTCCAGATACCAAAACGTGGTCTTCCAATATCGTTTTATAAACTTCTTTATCCATTCTTCCGATCACTCGTGTTAGATCTCCTACTCCATCGAAGGAAAAATATCCCCACACCATTACTGAACCGCCTCCATGCTTTACAGTTGGGACCAAACAGTCTGGTAGCATCTTCTGTTCATCACTGTGCCTGACGTACAATCTTCACTCATCGCTCCATAAGACTCTGTTGAAGTCTTCATCTGTCCAATCCCATTCCAACCGTTTGATCTTGTTTTGGGGTCGTAGAAGTGGTTTCCCCACTGCAACGCGCCCAAAAAGTCCGGCATACCTTAACCTTCGTTGTATCGTTGATACAGATAATGGTTCTTCCCGGATTTCATTGATCTAGGCGCGTATTTCTGGTGCTGTTTTCTTACTAGAACGCTTGCTTATTGTGATGATATGCAAATCTTCGGTTTTAGTCGTAACTCTTGGTCGTTCTGACCTCGGTTTATCCTTAAATCCGGCGGTAGGCATAACGTAACATAACGCTGTATGGTCCTGTGAACCTTTAGATATCTTCAGTTTTGTGGCGATTTCTCTTTGCAATAGCCTTCTTCAATAAGGGTCATAATTGCAGATCGAGTTTGAATAGTTAATTCCTTAACTTTTCCCATAATGCGCAATTTGTTTACTGGAGAAGATCAAAGTCTCAAATAAATTTAAATTGGATCAAACCGAGCATTATATACAAAATGCTGAATATGTAGATATTCAAATTTTACATTTTCTTACCCTTTAATATTACCGCAGTCATAAAAAAATTCAAGATTGAATGTAAAAAGTCATACAAAATAAAAACTATGGGAAATCAAAATAGATGCCAAAAACCCAATACTGTTTTTTTTTTACCTTTTTTCACAAATTAACCCTAATTTACAGAAAAGGATTAATATCTGGGGTTTTTTCACTTGCACCTTTTATGATTGTTCTAAGTTAACAATGCAGGTAAAAAATCCTATATTCAATGGCGGATCCAAGGGAGGGGGGGTCGTAGGGGTCATGACCACCCCTGGGAGATAATTTGTTTGCTTTTTCGTAGGAATTCCCTTCAATTCAAAACTAATCGTATTGCGTTAATGGATATGACCCCCATTATATTTTGAATCATTTATTGTATATGATTTGTATATGAAAACATCATTTATATTTTACTTCCTTAAATTTTGTTGCTAAAAGTACTACTTTTGACTGAAGATTGGATCAAAAACATATTATGAATCGGATATTCAGCCTTAATCCAAAAGCACAACACAAATTCATCAACTTTTGACCAATTGATGATCTAGGGGGGGGGTCACATGGGCTAAAAAGCTTATACAGCTAAGTTGTAGTAGAACTATATAGCAAGTCTTGCATTAGTAAACAATTTCAAACTAGAGTTTTTAACCACATATATATCATTAGGTGGAGAAGCCGAAAAGAGTGGATACCCCGATTGCTTTCGTCTGTCTGTCTTTCCTGGCCCATACAGTCCAAAAAATTGTGTTGATTGAAATTAAGACTTTCAGCCGATTAGATTATTTTTTGGTTCAACATGCGATTTTTCTAAAACTTTCTCTAAATTGTTTGTTCTTAATTTGGCTTCTTTCTACAAGAAAAACATATTTTCGTACTGCTCCAAAAGGGTACCTTTCAAAAAATCTTAATTTTGTTTTTAAGTTTTCTAAAGAACTAATGGAACGATTTCAAAATTCTTCTCTTTCTGTGCAAGCTCTTGTCAATGATCAAATTGATGATGATTTTTATGAAATTGATTTTTAATAAAATACTAAACTAAAAACTCGATATTTCAGGGACAACATTTTTTGACGAAATTTTAATGTAAAATGTTCATATATTTATAAGCGCTTTATTTAGTGCTTATACCAAAAATATTTTTAAGACAAAATTTAAAATGATTTTCGAAAAAATAGGTTAATCTAGATTTATTGACATTTAAATTTTTGAGAAAAACTTATTTTGCAGGTACATTTTTAAATCTTAAAATATAGGAAATATTTAAACAGACTTTTTGGAATAAATTATCAAGTTCGTGCGTAAAACATAATACAAGTTTCATATCTATTGATATAAAAGCTTTGAACAGTGTAATTTGTGAGTACTAAAAAACTTTTCTTCCCAACTTATTTGTTTACTTACCTTACTTTTTTTTAATCTAATTTTTTTAGAGAATTTATGTGAGTACTTAAATGCAACTATTTTCTTGAATTCAAGAATCAAGCCTGTTTGTCTCTACAATTTTTAAGTTTCGTTGACGCCTTTATAAGATCAAAATACGAGTAAGCAGATTGATAACGATAGTAATAAAAGACTCACGGAGATTGATTTCAAAAAAACTAAATCAAAAAAAGCCCGAAATTTGTACATATCAGATCCTCTCTCATTTTCTGGATTTTTAAATGTTTGCAGCGTTCTTTGCATTAATAGTAATGAAAACAAGAAAAGCGCGTTTTGTTTTTCGAAAAAAACAACGTTTCAAAACAATTTCCTACATTTCTGCGCGAAATGCACCAAAAACCCTCTAAACTATTGTATTTTAAAATTTTCTTAAATATGTCGTATTAAGAAAACTGCTGGAATCTTGGAATGCTTTCATATGAGTCATCCAAATTAAATAGTAAGACCATACCTTGCTGGACAACAGTGTTCTAAATAATTTGATAACTAAAACGGGAATTTTAGCAATTATTAAATTTTGTTAGAATCCTTTACAAAACATAAAAGAACATTTTTAAGCGGTGAGTAAAAACTCATCTAAGTCTGTGACCCCCCCCCCCCCCTGATGAAAAGTCTGGATCCGCCCTTGCCTTTATTCATTCATAAAACCAAGCGCGAGGTACAAATAAAGCAACCCTTTGAAGGTGGTCTCAAACTTTTGACCGGTAGTGTATGTTTAAGTTAGAAGACGCCCAAGGCAACAGTATCATTAGAGAGTCAAGTGTTAGATCTGTTATTTTTTTTTCAACATTTCACCTTAAAAAGTGATGTTGTATGATTAATCATTTAGTTTTAATTTCCAAAAACATAAACCCACTTCATCGGTTCATTGCTTTCTCCTATACTTCCTTCCCTCTACTAAAATACACCTTATCTTGACAAAAAATACATTTTAGGGGACCACAATATAAAATATGCTCATTTGTAAAGTTTATAAGAAAACACCCTTTATTATCAAAATTTATAAAGTTTATCAAATACACACAATAAATACGTTTTTTTTGGCGCGAAGCCCACAAGTAAGATATAACAGTGTAAGGCAAATTATTTTGTAACAGTTTTCTTGGCAGTTGGCTCGTATGGGCAGTCATGTATATATAAGCTAGTAATTTAATAAAGTATTTATAGGAACTATATAAACAGAAAGTACACAATTTTTGTTTTATAATTATTTAAAATGTATTTCCTATGACAAAATAAAATAAAAATTGTAATTTTTTGTCTTTATATTTCCATTTTCAGTTCTACGTCAAACTTGCTACAACCAAACAAGTTTGAGCGGAATATACTCTGAAGCAAGTGAAAGTCAACCAAGTTCGGCAGCTTAAACGCCGAATAATCAAACATCCAAACCGCCAATACACTACTTCGCGTCGTCGCTCCACGCCGCCGTGCGTTGCAACCGCTATACTCTTCGACTCTGCGTGAAAGTGACACTTTCATTTTTAAAGTACCTACCACATCACTCGGATCGTCTGTGTTATTTTTGTTTGTTTACATTTTAAAACGTCAAACTAAAAGAAGATGAATCTAATATCTGTGTATCTTTTACTTACACTTCAAAGTCAATCAATGGTGTGAATTTTGTATTTACAAGCGATAACTCACCGGGTAATATATCAATCGAAAAAAAAATTGAAAAGCTTTTATTTGCCTGCAATTAACATCATCATACAACATTTTGTTTATTTTTGTTTCGAAAACGAAAGTTTGAATTATATAATATCTCCAAATAATGCCAACCAATGATATACGAGTACACTCGGGCGTATACTTAACTATATTATTGCTTATTCGATGCAAAGTAAAATAATAATTATTATTTTGCAGAGAATCGTTTTGTTGCTGATAAAAACAAAATCAAAAATAAAAAAAAATATGCACATAACTTTGATGAAATAAAACTTAAAAGGCTTAATTCATTGTTTAAAGATGCACGGAACAATAATAATCGTGGTATTGATCGCGTGCCTTGTGGTACAATCACTAAGTGCAGGTAAGTGAGTCGAAATAGAGAAATGTTTTATGTTTTTAAATGAAGTTTTAGGATATATCCGCATTAAGAGGAAATTGTTAATTATATAATAATAAAATAGGAAATTATATTTTCCAACTATTAAACTATAAATAAGATAACACCGGAAGAAAAGGAAAATATTTAATTATTTCCAAATTTATTGTTATTTTACAATGGAAAATACCATTTGAGAGAGTTAAAAAAGTTACGGCAAACCTTATTATGTAAAGTTCCTTATCTTCTGGTCAGCTTCTCGGTTTTCATTAGTTAGTTAGTCTTAAAAACTTTATTTAAACAAAAAAAGCTTTGATTTACAATTTACAATTTTAACCTTAAGTTTAATATGGCTTGGCCAATGGCCGTCTACCAGATTGACATTTTTTTTAAAGTTTTATATGTATGTACATATGTATAAATATTGAACATTGTAGTTTTTGTTTTTTTTTTTTATTTTAGAAGTCTCCTTCGATAATACGCTTTCTATAGCACAGTGCGCTTGATGTGTATTTATATAAAATCTCCCAGCTTACTTTTCCATTCAAAACTTCCATGGTATTGTTCCAATCCATCGAGGCCACCCCAAAATATCTCACTCGAAACTCTTTTAAGATGGGACACCTGGCAATAAAGTGAAATGTATCTTCCCTTTCCTTCAAATTACATAGGCCACATAAAATCGGCAGATCAGGTCGATGAGGAATGAAATTTAAATTTAATAATTCTCCTCGTACTTTGAATATAATGTTTATCATATGCAGGGGGTAATGGTTAAGGAAGTATGTGTTATCTCGTAGGTCTGTACTGAGTTGACTGTAGATCATTCTATATTGTGAGGTTTGTGCTTCTTGTAGATATTTTGCATATGTGGTGTTGCTTCTAATATCGCAGTAAATACTCTTCGCATGTCCGTTACACTAATATCAGGTAAACAGCGGAAGTTTTCTCCTAGACTATTCGCCAACTCCTCCCACTCTTTGACTAGACCTCCCCTAGAAGAAAGTAGCTTCTTAAGAACTTTTTTTGGCAATCTAGTATCATCCATCTCCATCACCTTCAAAATATATTAGAAATGCAGCTTTAGTGTGCTTAAAAACATTGGCGGTTCAGTAGTTTCCAAATGCAACATATAATTAGGTGTGCAGTTAGGTAGCCGAAAAATGCGTTTTAAGAAATACCTGAGGAATCTTTCCACCTCTTCGAATTGGTTGTACCCCCAAACCTGAGCACCGTAGAGCATTATAGAAGCTGCGGTGGCATGAAAAATTTTAATCTTTGCCCTGTGTTCGATGAATTTATTTTCAATACAACGGGCCCACACTGAAGATACAGCTCTCTTTGCTTCCGCTAGTTTCAACTGGAAATGTTTTTTCATGTTTAGATTTGCCGTGATTAATACGCCTAAGTATTACAACGATTACAACACTGTCTTCCATATAAGTCCACTTTTCATTACTCGCATATCTACCACCACCATCCCTGAATATCATCATTTTGGACTTCCCTAAATTAACAGTTAAATTCCAAGTTTTGCAGTACCCCTCCAGACGATTCATCGTTCGCTGCATTCCTTCAACACTTTCAGATAAAAATACAATATCATCCGCAAAAATGAGCCCTAGTATCTGTGTATTTGCAAACTGGATGACTCCGCCAACTTCTTCCACTATATCGTTTATAAAGAGATTGAACAGTAACGTACTCAGGATACATCCTTGCTTTACTCCCATTTCAGCTGGAAACTCTTCAGAAACAGATTCCCCATCCCACACGTAGGCTACATTCTTTTCATACATCGCTTTCAGTAAGGTAACAATTTTACCTGATATCCCCAATTTATAGAACTTATAAAAAAGTGCTTCCCGAGCAATTGAATGGAAAGCGGCACGGAAATCGACAAAAAAGGCATAAAGTTTTTGTTTTCTTTTTTTGAAGCTCTCCGCAATATTAAACAGGCTGAATATTTGGTCCAAAGTCGAATAGTTTCTCCTGAATCCAGCTTGATTTTCGTTGAGTATTTTGTTATCCTCGATCCACTGTCTTAGCCTATTGAAAATCAGAGTACTAAAGATCTTTACAGAAGCATTCAAAAAGGAAATGCCTCTATAATTTTCTGGTATATCATATGGTCCTTTTTTGTGCAAAGGGTATATAATTGCTTTTTTGAAGTTATCCGGAACATGCGCACTCTCAAATATTCTATTATATTCCTCCGTCAATGCGGACAGGAATTCGGTTGTACAATTTTTATAAAACTCTACTGGGACTCGGTCGTCTCCCGGAGCTTTTCCCGCTTTAGATTTTTCAATAACCTTTTTTACTTCATAAATTGTAAATGGAGCATCTAAAAAATCATCGATGAAAAACGGAGCTGCGTACTGTGGAAGCGGGGAAGATTGAGGTGTATTAAGCAGAGTCTTAAAGTAGTCACGAAGTTTAAACGCTCGCAGAGATGTTGCAATTAAATTGTTTCTCCCGTTAATAGATTTGGCCGCTTTCCAAAATTCAGCCAAAGATTTTGAAGAATTAAGGATGCATATGGTTTGTTGTTTCAGGCACTTTCTTTTCTCAAGACAAAGTTTCTTAAAATCCTTATTTGCCGCTCCATACATGTTTTTGAAAAAAGACGTGTTGAATTTCCTTAGCAGTCTTAGGAATGAAAACGATTTTTGTCTAGCTTTTTGACATTCTTTATCAAACCAGGCTTGCTTAGAAGCATCTTTAGGTCTCCCCTTCGCACTTGCTGGCGCAGGCTCAACTATTATTTCGGTGAGATCATTCATATACAGCAGGTTGTTGTCTAACCTTCGTTTAGCAAGTTCTATATTTAATTTATTTTGGTAAATATTTTGGTTTCTATCACTCCATTTCAACTTAGGTAGTAGGCCCAATTGTTTTGTGTTGGGCATTTCTTCACATCCTGAAACTATACAAGACATTTTCCGGTTTTCATTATATTACCACAATTGTCCTGTGAACCTGTTCCCAATGAGACTAGAAGCTTATTGAGACCGATTAGTGATTGAGGATATTAATCACTAAAATCATAAAAGTAATAGCAACACTTCAGAACAGAATACATAATATAGGGTATTCCATTAAGAGGTGTTATTTTGATGTGAAACAAAACTAGTATATGTAAATCAATGGATGCTTTGTTTGATTGTAAAGGGAAAGGTGCGCCCTTAACAATAGATTCATCCAAAAAACGCCGACGCGACGGTTGCAGCACTATATCCTTTTTAAAAAAATGTCTATAACCAATTCACACCTTTGACGCAGTATGTCTTCAATAACTTTACGAAACACACATTTAAAGTTTTGAATTGGTTGTAGAGCATTGGCATAGATTTGTCTTAAGAAACAAAGTTACAAAATCTCGGATGCCATATATCATCATCTTTTCGAGAAATGAAACGGCTCTGAAACTTTTCTTGACAAACTTCGACTGTTTCGTTGATCATTGTGCATCATTCACTTTTATAGGAATGGCATAGTTTTTATTTGTCAAAATGTATAAAAAGATGACAGCTGCAAAAGTAACAGCTGCTTAAAAAATGGGGCTAATCAAAACGAAAGCTCTTAAGTGCCTTGCACATGAGAGCGAATAACGAATGAACGAATGGACGAACATACGTGATTTTACACATTTCAAAAAGTCAATTTCAAACAAAAACACATTTAAAATATATAAGAAATCAATTGATACTTATGTTAGGATAATAAAATTTGCATTTTGTTCTCTAAAACAAGACAATTTTGTAAAAACAATTGGGTAGTAACGAATTGCAGTGTGGTTGCTATGAACTGTCAAACTTTATTCGCGTTCCACATACCTTCCACACTGCAACGAATAAATTGTTCACGCTCAACTTAACCTCAAATTATATCTCTCTTGTTTTGTTTGTTGAAAATGGTTATTATAAATTGACAATTCATCGATGTCTGCGAATAGAAATAAAGCTCATGTGAAAGAAAAGTCAAAATATGCGAACATCCGCAGTTTGCAGTTCGCAGTTCGTAGCTCATGTGCAAGATTCTTTATTTAAGATCCATATGTGTAGGAAAAAAAACATTGATTGAAGACATTGGCTGTGTTCAATCTCGTTTTGGATAGGTGGATTTTTAGAAACCTTGTTGAATGAGTTGGATAGCTGTATTGAGATAGCTGTCAAAATATAAAAACACAAAAAGCAGAGAAACATGAGAAACATTTATGGCTGTAACACAAAAACGCTTCAGCTTCGGCTTCGCCTGACGTTTACGAGTTCAGCCATAGGAATTTAATGACATGCTATCACAATGAAGCTTCGATCTCACTTTTCATTTGACAATCGTAAGGAAATAAGGTAATGTGACTCCAAACGGAAGCTCTAGTTCAAATATGCTGCACATTTGCTTTGTCTGACAGCTCCACAGATGTAAAAAACAAAATACATTTGGCTTGATATGTATCTATAATGAATTGCTTATTAATATCTCTTGCACAGAGTGCAGCAAAAAAAAAAGAACTTTTTACTTGAAGAAAAAACTGTTGATTTTGTTTGGAGTAAGCAAGAAAGCTGGAGACAGGTTCAATTTAGCTAAGAGTTCTGCTCGTTTAGCATTCAGCAGAACATCCTCAAATACAACTTCAGCTAACATTTTGTGTCTTTTTGTTTTCCAACAAATACAAAAAGCTGAAACCAATTTTCAAGTTTCTTAAAATTCAACCATGTGTTGAATCAGCTGTTCTGTCAAATACCTACATACCCCAGAAATTGATCGCATTCATAAAGCTAGTGGCTACGTAGTCAAGGGATTCTGATTGGCTAAAACTAACTATAAAAGTAGTTGAAATTTCCCCTCCGACGTAGTGTAAAAAATTCGGCTACAAGGTTAGTGGTAAATGATTTTGACGTTTCAGAATTGCTAGGCAGTTCGCCGCAAATTCAACGCTGCCAGTGAGTGTTATGACTCCGCTTGTACTTGATCGACTTAATAATTCTATGGGGCAAATATTTGTTCGCACTCATACTGTAGCGAGAGTCCTAAAAGATCTTAACATACATAAATCTGCTGGTCCGGATGGTATCCCCGCTATTGTTCCGAAGATGTGTTCTTCATCGCTGGCAAAACCACTGCGTAAGCTTTTTATCTGTCCTACTCCTCAGGTCTCGTTCCGAGCGGATAGAAAACCGCATTTGTTCAGCCTATTCCTAAAAAAGACGAATCTTCCTCACCGTCTAATTACCGATCGATTGCACTTACGTCCCTTCTTTCCAAGGTCATGAAAACGCTGATTAATTATCAGCTCAAGAAATATCTTGAAGATCGAAAGCTTCTTAATGACCGGCAATACGGCTTTCGTAGCAATAGGTCCACTGGTGATCTCATGGTTCATCTCACCGAACAGTGGAACAAATCTTTACATAGTTTTGGAGAAAGTAAGATTATTGCACTAGATATTTCAAAAGCATTTGATAGGGTTTGGCATCAGGCTCTCTTATCGAAAATGCATGCTTTCGGTTTGCATGAATCCCTACTTCATTGGATTAGTAATGACCTTTTGAATCGTTCAATACAAGTTGTATTGGATGGATTCAAGTCTGAAAACCACACCCCTCTTCTTCGGATGTGGAACTGCAACGACGAAATATGATAAGCTCATTAAATTCCGACCTAAACAGCATTGTACAATGGGAAATAAGAAACCGCGTGGAATTTAATGCTTCGAAAACGCAATGCTGTCTTGTATCGTTAAAGCTAAATATACCCCCTGCCATTATCCATAAATGGCACTTGCATCGAGGAAATTGAACAAATCGATATTCTCGGTATGTGTATTACCAACCACTTTTTGTAGAACGATCACATACGCGATGTCGACAAAAATGCCGCAAGATGTTTGGGTTTTCTAAGGCGACGCAAGAAGTTTTTCTCCCCCTCTGATCTGGCTGTTATTTACAAGACTTATATACGTCCAAAGCTTGAGTATAACTCCCATATCTGGGCTAGTGCTGCTGCAACTTACTTAAGCCTCTTGGATAGTATTGAACGTAGAGCATTTAGATTAATTGGTGATATTACCATCATAAGATCATTTACGTCATTTGAACATCGTCGAAATGTTTCTTGTCTCACCCTGTTTTACCGTTATTTTAATGGTTTATGCTTTAGAGAAATAGCCAGCTGCATTCCTCCCCTTAAACAGTTCAACCGTAATATTCGCGCTTCTAGGAATGCTCATCAATATACCCTCGAGCCCAACTTCGGTCATACTATCAAGTACAGAGATTCGTTCTTTAGCCGTACTATGCGAATGTGGAATGCCTTGCCACACTCCGTCTTTCCCAGCTACTGCAATATTCAGGAATTCAAAACCCATGTGCACCGACATCTCCTTTCAACCCCTCTCTCCCTTTCCTAGTGCTAACACTGTGTCTACATAAAAAGGGTAATATATCCCTTTGAGTGTGGACTTATTATAAAAAAAAGCTGCTCATTAAAGAAACACGAATTCAAAATGAAATAAATCGTTCAGTATTTAAACACAAATATAAATCATTCAAATTGTGTCTTAAATTTGATTGTATTGAAAAAGATAAGTTAAAGTTATCAAATCAAATATCTTATTTTATATATTTGCAATTGTCAATAATTTGACAGTTCCAGATTGACTAGCTTTGTAGTGTAGTTTTGCATTCACAAAGCTAGTTGAATATTGACTACTTTCTTGAATACCTTTAGATTCCTTTTTTGACATCTCAGCTGTAATTTTTCCCGTAAAACACTAACAAAAAGGTATCCGAATACCCTATCTGTCTGAGATTGAACGCAGCCATTGTTTTATCAAATATAGATTTTCGTTAAAGAGCCTTTTCAATACTTAAAGAAATAGTTTAAAACACATTATTTAAATCGAAAGAAACTGGCACTTCGAAATTATAACATTAACAAAATAAATTAGAACCTCTGTTTTTTTTTTTAAATGTTACAATTACGAAGATAATTATACCAATTACAGAATCCAATGAATGAGTTTAATTAACTTTTTAGTATTTTAATGACGATAGAAATGTCAAATTTGACATTTGATTCTCTCCGGGTCTACTTATCGGATTTTTTAAAAAATAATTTAAACAAACCGAGAGCTACAGTGGAGGTAAATGAAAAGTTTTTGAGTCCTTACCTTATACAATATTGTGGAGTGAGTAGAACTTTATAAAAATTATTATGTATGTGCAAATAATCCCTACCAAAATTTAGGTTTTAATTATATTTTATTTTTTTCGATTCGTTTTAAGATTTTAACTTTAAATGGCGAAAACCTCAAAGAGAAGCCTTAGACGAAATCAACGACAAAGAGCTTTTGAAAGCTGTTCAAGATTCAGTTAAGGAATGGGAATTAAATAAGAAAACACACCATAGGTTTGAAATAAATCAATTATTCGAATAAATTGATTTAAATTTTTTTTGTTTGTGCTTTATTTTCATCAAATAATACATTTTTAGGAAAAAGAGGGCAGTTAAAAGAGTATGCTATAACGATGTAGGATGTTTCGATGACTCTGGACCATTTAGTTATTTGGAAATGTTGCCTTCATCCCCAGAAGAAATAAATACAAGTTTTTACTTCTATTCAACTAAAAATAGGTAAGCAAAAACTTAACTTTTCCAAAAGAAATGCTTTTACTAATATTTTCAAAATATTAATTTCTGCCAGGAGTGAACAGCCTCTGATGGAAATTCCGTTTGTCAATATGACGTCAATGTTTGCTAAACAGAATCAAACCAATATAAATATGACGAGTGACACAACGACACCACTAACCAAGTCGACTTTTACCCTTGACAATTTGCGTGGGCTAGAAGACTTATCCATCCGCGTTATAGTTCACGGTTTTGGGTCAGCATGTCCCCATGTTTGGATCTACGAGATGAAAACCGCTTTAATGGCTGTTGAAGATTGTATCGTTATATGCGTCGATTGGGCAAGCGGATCAACGTTTCCGAATTACGTAAAAGCAGCTGCAAATACGAGACTTGTTGGGAAACAAGTTGCAATGCTTATAAACAACCTCAAGGAGCACAATGGCTTGGATCTAGCCAAGACACATCTAATTGGATTCAGTTTAGGTGCTCATGTCTCTGGATTTGCCGGAGCCGAATTACCAGGCTTGAGTCGAATAACTGGATTAGATCCAGCGGGACCACTTTTTGAAGCCCAGCACCCCAAGGTGCGTTTGGATAGCACCGATGCTAACTTTGTCGATGTTATTCATTCGAATGGCGAAAATCTCATTTTGGGTGGACTGGGTTCCTGGCAGCCAATGGGGGATGTAGACTTCTATCCGAATGGGGGTAGAGTTCAAAATGGATGTTCGAATTTATTTGTTGGCGCTGTGACGGATTTCATTTGGTGTAAGTATTTTTGTCTTATTTTAAGTTTTCATTTTGATTGAAACTTTTTGGACTTCAGCTCAGAATGTAGAAGATGAGGAAGGTCGATCATTGTGCAATCATCGACGAGCCTATAAATTCTTTATTGATTCGGTGGCTCCGAGATGTCAATTTCCGGCATTCCCATGTAACAGCTATGACAATTTTTTGAATGGAAATTGTTTCCCTTGTTCGAAATACGAAACAAATGCCACAAGTAATGGAGCGAAATGTGGTAACATGGGCTATTACGCAGATCGATCGACTGGACGCGGGCAATTATACTTGTTGACTCGTGAAGAAGAGCCATTTTGTGCGCATCAGTTCCAAATTCAGATCTTCAATTCGTTTAATGACCTTCCATTGAGAACCATTGGGCGCATTGAAGCCACTCTCGAGGGAGAGGGTGGTCTTAATGAAACTTTCCGTATATCTGAGTAAGTTTGAAAATATATTCTGCGAAAGTTCTTTAAAAAATTAAAACAAATGTATTTTCATTTTATAGAAAAGAAGATACTGAATTCTTTGCTGGAGATATTGTGTCAAAAATAATAGTTCCTCATCCGGCATTAGGCTTTCCTACAAGTCTAAGCCTTCAATACAAATCCTACAGTGGTTGGTTGTCGAAAGGATTGCCACATTGGGATATTGATAAGATCGTTTTGACTGATAGTTTTGGAAGAAGTCATTCCTATTGCAAACCTCAGGTTAAGTTGTCATCAGGCAGTCCCGTGCATTTCAAACTTGATCCAGGAAATTGTGAAATACCTAACGAGGAGGATTATGGTACCTATATATCCGAGGATACCACAGAAAGGATATCAACTGAAGGTCCGCATTATCCAGATGCCGTAGAGGCAATTAAGAGAAGAAAAGATGAAGTAATTCTTAAAGCTCTAAAAGATATCAACAAAACTGAAAAATTCAACGACACCACTGAAGGCCCATGGCATTCAATTTTGGAGGGCAATTCTCTTGACAAAGAAGCCACCGAGACGAGTCGAAGCTTATCGGAAATATTCGAACCAATTTTGAAGGATCCACGTTCAGTTGTTAGCAGTGGACGAAAAATGCAATCCGATGATGTACCTGATGAAATAGTTGAGCCCCTTCTGCGATCTACTACGCCACGTCAACGAGTGAAAACCTCAACTGATGGTTCGAGATCGAATAAAGATATTATTGTCAACACTCCAGAAACAATGACAGTTCAGCTCTTACCTTTTAGACTAAGTGAATTACTTGAACGAGCTGAAAGATACGCTAGAGAAACACTTCTTCCCCTCATATCAATTCAAGCCCCTAAGTTTTTTAATTTAGGCTTTAAAGAAGAAGAAGGTAGGGACGAACGAAAGCCCAGATATATTCCCCGCATTGAAGAAGAAAAATTCCGCCGTCAGCTAAACGCAACTAATTCTTCGAAGAAAAAAAACAAAATTTACAACTTAGTACCTGCAGAAACTGAAACCCATCAAAATATATTCGACTTTATGCGTGCAAAGCCAAACAGAGATTCAACACAATCCTCCAATGAGGTGTCATACTATGCCAACGACTTGACAGAATCACGAGCCCTTAAACCTCTTGACGAGGTACGTGAACTTGTGCATATTGATCTTCCAACATATAGGCCTACCACAATAAGAAAAACTTCTGATCGAAGAAAAAGTTTGCAACGAAATTAGAGTATTCTTTTGTAAGTTCTAGAGATTCTGTTTTTCGAGCTCCGAAAGCGAAAAAAAGACCATAACTCTTTGTTAAGAAGTTTTATTTCTTAAACAAAAACACAATAAACTTTTCTAGTCCAGCAACAGAGGGATATGGCATGTTGCATTGATTTTTCTATCCAAATTAAATTCAAGATACTATGGTCGTTATAAATTAAGTTTTAAACTTTTATTATTACATAAATATTATTATATTTTAACATTCATTCCATTAATTATTTATAGACTATAATTTATGTGCAAAAAAAAATCAAATGAAAATTACAAAATAAAGAAACTTTATTTGTTTTAATTTATTGATGAAGTAAGTATAAGTAAGTTATTAGTAATTCAATTATTAACAATTTTTAAAATAAATACATATACATTTGTTGTTAAATTTAAAAGCTTTGGCTTTGCTGTCAGCTCTTTTATGAAAATCTTTAAAGCGTTTTTAAAATTTTTGTTGAAAAATGTTTTTGGAACGCAGTTATTTAGAATATATTAATATACATTTTATTTTTAATTTTGGTAAAAATACGTTGTTCCGTTTTTGATATATTGAATTTGGAAGAACAAAATTTATATTTTTTTAAAAATCCAAAACCAAAATGTTGACATTTTTGATTACCACATAATATTTCGACAATATGATAGCTTTATGTATAAACAAATACTTAATGGCTGAAACACAAACACGCTTCAGCTTCGGCTTCGCCTGACATTTACGAGTTCAGCCATAGGAATTCAATGCCTGCTATCAGAATGGAGCTACGACCTCACGTTTCGTTTGACAATCGTAAGGAAAAGAACGTAATGTGACTCCAAACGGAAGCTCTAGTTCAATTATCTGAACATTTGCTTTGTCTGACAGCTCAACAGCTGTACAAAAATTTCAAAAAACAAAATATTTGCTCTTTGCAGGGATGAAATAATAACGCAGACGAAGCCGAAGCTGAAACGTGTTTGTGATTTAGCCATAAATCGCTTTATGAATTAATGAGAAAATTTAAAAACAAAATAACGGTTCCCTTCTGGAGCAATACAAAAATATATTTTTTTTTAATTGAAAGTCCAAGTTAACAAAAAAAATGTTAGAGAACATTTAAAAAAATCTTTGGATACGTTTTTGAGAAAATTCGAATTTTCGGTTTTCGATCAAAACATTTGTTTTTTTTTGTCGAAAAAAGCGGCCGGTGATGACGGTCTGCACGCGAAGCTTTTTAAGTATGCTGCAGCAGATCTGGTAAGGAGCATACACCAGCTAGTTTCTAAAATTTGGTCGGAAGAAAGCATGCCCTACGAGTGGAACTTAAGCACCATCTGCCCGATCCATAAAAAAGTTGACCGCCTTCTCTGCGCCAACTACAGAGGCATTAGCCTTTTAAACATCGCGTACAAGATCTTGTCAAGCGTACTATGGAATGCCTAAAGCCATTTACTGACGAACTAATTGGCCCTAACCATTATGGCTTCAGGCCTGGAACATCTACCATCGACCAAATTTTAACTCTATGCCAAATCCTGGAAAAGACCCAGGAACATAACATCGAAACACACCATCTTTTCATCGATTTTAAAGCAGCTTATGACAGTGTTTCCCTACCAAACTGATACGACTTATCAGGGTGACGCTGGAAAATACTCGTTGCTGCGTCAAAATTGGAAAAGACTCGACGAAACCTTCGAAACCACCAGAGGACTTCGACAAGGCGATGCGCTGCCATGTAGCTGCTTCAATATTGCTCTTGAAAGAGTGGTGCGCAACACCAACCCCAATACAAGTGGCACCATCTTTCAAAAATACACATAATATCTTGGATATGCAGACGACATCGAGAAAGAACCAAACCAGCAGTGACAGGAGCTTTCTCTAATGTCGAGTCAGAGGCTAAGAAAATGGGACTTGACATTAACGAGGACAAAACGAAGTATTTACTTTCGTCAAATAGAGTAGATTCACACCATAGACTTGGTCAAAATGTGACAATTGACAGGTACAACTTTAAGGTGGTAAACGAATTTGTTTATCTGGGCACTGCTGGAACACAATGCAAAATCGGAGCCGGAGTCGTAACTGGAGTCGGAAAATCTGTCACAAGCTGTCGTATCGAAACTGTTGCGGAAGGTTAATGCATGTTTGCAATAATTATATAAAGTACACCATCCCAGTGCTCCGTTTAATATTTCGTAAAGTCTGCTTGGAGAAATATAGCTCTCATCAAAATAGAGTCGGCGGATTTCCTGCAGGATTGGGCATATGGCAATGAAATGGTTTATATCTTCATTTTCTCTTCTATTGCAAGCCAGCAGATTTGGGGTAAATCTGCTCGATGATGCATAAAGTTTAAGTTAAGAACTTCAACACATGCTCTAAATATGTAGCTTATAATTTCAGTCGAGTATTCATTACGAAAAAGAACCTAGTCCACATGATACTCAAGGCCAGTTTTGCTTCATTATTTTTTTGTTTGGCATGTTTTGAAAAATTGAGATTGTGTGTAATCCAAACACCCAGGTACTTAAATTCCTGTACAACGTCGATGTTAACATTATTGCGAAACCATTTTTCGTCGTCACCTTTGTCTTTCTTATATTGATGACTAACCCCCATTTCTGGCAAAATGCATTCAGCCTGCGAGTAGTACTAAGTCATCAGCATGTAACAGAACTTTAATTTGTATATCAGGAAACGATATTCCTTCTGGGAGTATATCACAAATGTCGTCAACAAACAAAGCAAAAAGTAATGGGCTTAAAATACAGCCCTGTGGAACACCTGCAGTTGTTCTGAGAAGTCCGTTCCATCCAACAAAGATGCACTAGATGAAGCAAGAAATTTAGAGTACATGGTCACAAATTTTCGGGAGATTTCTATCGTTGAAAGCTTGTACAGAAAAGCCTGTCTGTTAACTTTGTCAAAAGCTGCCTTGAAATCTACGAAGCCAACTATGAAGCAAGCTTATAGTTTTTTTTATCAATTGATTTTCTAGAAATGCTTGTCAAAGCAAATAGTTGATCCATGGTTGAGAAGCCCGACCGAAAACCAGCTTGGAACATACTTAAAAGGATTTTTTCTTCTATCAATTTGGTAAGCCTAAAAGTGCTTAAAATAGAAATTCCTCTGTAGTTTTCCGGTAGGGTGGCATTACCGCTCTTGTGGATTGCACAAAAGAATCGCTGCGTTGTATAATCTGTTGAGGTATGATAGAAGATAATTCTTGAATTGAACTGTGCTATTTTTGTAGAATTCTACTGGAATTCAATCTATGCCAGGAGCTTTGTTGTTTTTCATCTTATGAAGTGAAGAATTGAGTTCAGACAAAGATATTGGACAATTGAGTTCATCAACTAAAATGTTGGGTAAGGCATAAGAAAAAGTATGGTGGCTAACCTCAGCCGACAAAAGAGTCTTAAAATGTGCTGCTAGCGTTTCAGCTCCAAGAGTGTTCACCATATTTAAATAACGACCACCCAGTTAACGAACGTTATTCTGGAATGTTTTTGAATTTTCGGATTCCGATATATGTTTCAAGTACTCTTTTCTCACACAGGGCTTTGTATTCCTTGTTGACCTGAAGGTAGATATTTTTGAAAAACAAGGCAACTTTCGATCTAAAAAGCTTCAGATACACAAAATATTAATTGCGTAGGCTCTAACAATCGTACCATATATTTTGTGGAATCAATGAATGGGTGTCATTGCTATGAGTAGATAGAGCTGATTTTTTAATCACATTTATTATTTTTTCGTCTTATTGGTCAATTTCGGATGTTGATGGAGAAGGCAAGGAACAACAGTTGTAATTTAAACGAGATTTGTAAAGATGATCATTGCTTTCTTTTCATTAGAGCTTGAGAAATTTAGTGTGAATTCTTTGGGGAGCTTCAACCGGAATCATAAATTCATCTTGTATTGCTTAATGAGCAGACAAATTTTCTACACTCTCTTTGAAGTCTGCACATAATTTTAGCCAGTCTGGCGAGACTGCAGAAGTGTCAATAACTGACTGTCATATGGCTACTAATAAATGTGAGTTCTCCCACGGTATCACTTTTGGTTGCTCCATTAATAGTCCAAGATTTTCAAAACACTCAATAAGGAGCCTCCCATTGCGGTTAAAATTATTATCTTTTGAGTTTCTTATTTCGAATAATGTATTTTGAGTGTAAAGGTTCTGAATAGTGTATATTCTGATAATTTCCAATCCGAGCATTGCGGTCTCCAATTATCATGTTTTCAAAATTTAAATTATTCACTAAGTCTAGATTTTGGCCATCCTTCTGTGGCATGATAGAAGAAACTTCTGAAGCCTCTAGGTTACGGAAAATTCTTTCAACTAATCCAGCTATGCCAAGCTGCTTGAAAAATACAGACGGCTCCTGGACAAATTCAAGTAATGAATCGCTGAACTTACTATTGGACACTCACTTTCCTGGTAGTTCTCTTACCGAAACTTGCAATAGTTTTATACGTTCAAGTTCAAATACAACATATCCACAAGGTCTGATCACAAAGGATAAGCTACAATAGGCTCTCAACAGCTTCAAACCATTTAAAGCTGCATGACCAGATGGAATAATACCAGCCGAATTACAAAAGGCTTCTGATATAATTGCACCAATCCTTGAGGCAATTTTTACCAGCTGTCTTTACCTGGTCCATGTTCCCTCGGCATGGAGAGAAGTTAAAGTTGTTTTTATACCTAAAGCAGGTAAATGCTCCCAAGTCAATCCTAAAGATCTACGACCTATAAGTCTATCATTATTCCTTCTTAAGACCCTGGAAAGATTGATTGATGTCCATTTAAGGGCACGTATCGATACAAGACTTCTGTCTTCGTCTCAACATGCCTACTGTAAAGGTAAATCGGTGGAAGCAGCGTAAAGAGTTCACTATGGTTGCTTTCCTTGACATCGAAGGTGCCTTTAACAACGTATACACATCTGCACTGACATCTCTAAATGTAGAGAGTTCGCTTCGGGAGTTAATTCATTTAATGCTTACTAGCAGAATAATTAACTCAAAACTGGGCAACTCTTCTAGCAGACGATTCGTTAGTAGAGGGACACCGCAAGGTGGTGTTCTATCCCCTCTCCTCTGGAACCTAGTGGTGAATGAAATCCTAACTAGTCTGGATGCGGAGTGATATCCTATGCGAACGACGTTGCTATAGCAATTTCAGGAAAGCATCTTAATATCCTAAAAGAACTCTTACAAAATGCCTTGGACAGACTAATACTCTGGGCTGATCGGTGTGGACTGGGTGTTAACCCACACAAAACCGATCTGGTCTTATTTTCGAGGAGATAAAAAATTCCATTTGTCAACCCTCCTTACATTAAAGGAATCCAATTAAAATTCTCAGACGAGGACAAATACCTAGGTCTTGTCTTAGACAAAAAACTAAATTGGAAACGCAACGTACAGGAAAGAGTCAAAAAGCTACTGTAGCTCTCTTTTCTTGCAAAAAAGCTATTGGTAATAAATGGGGTTTACAACCCAGAATCACGCATTGGATATACACATCGGTAATCAGACCGATTTCAACGTACGGTGTGGCAGTATAGTGGACTGCTTTAGAGAAAGGTATAAACAGGGATAGGTTAAATAAAGTCTAACGTTCAGCCTGCCTATGTATAAGCGGATCGCTTCGCACGACCCCGTCTGCGGCACTGGACACCTTGCTCTACCTTACACCTCTTGACATATTTAGCAAACAAATAGCTGCAAGCTCTGCTATTCGCCTCAAAGCTTCGTCCCAGTGGACTAACAACAACATTGGCTACTCCGTAATTCTAAGGTACTTAGAATCAATTCCAAAGCACACAGACTACACCATCCCCCAACTACAATTCGACAGAAACTTCCAGATTTCTATACCTATTAGATCTTTTTGGGAGGATAGGACATTCTTGGAGGATGAGTCGATCCATTTTCACACAGATGGGTCAAAAACAAAAGAAGGGGCTGGTGGAGGTGTGTACTCTGCACAACTGAAATTAAGTCTCTCATTCCGCTTTCCCAATCATTGTAGCGTGTTCCAGGCGGAACTTTTGGCGATTAAGGAAGTCTTGTCTTGGCTCAAAGAAAACGTGATATCAACATCTGATATCCGTATTTTCTCCGACAGCCAGGCCGCTATCAAATCTCTGGACTCTGTCTCTACAAACTCTATAACAGTCCATAACTGTCGATCATCTCTAATGGAGATGGCGCAACAGTTTAATATTCACCTTTGCTGGCTGCTGGGTCATAGAGACATTCCAGGTAACTGTAAGGCAGATGAACTCGCCATTAACGGTAAAGTACAGCCCATCCTACCACGTTTGGCAAGTACTGGCATACCAATCGCTACTTATAAACTATTGCTAATGCAAGACTCTGTCAAGCCACAAAAAACATCTGGCCAACACTGGATTTAAAACGTTCAAGGTGCTTGCTCTCTCTAAGCAGATCGCATATAAGCTCGATAATAGGTGTCATAACCGGACACTGTCTAATAGGAAAGCACGCCACGAGACTAGGCGTATTCTCAAATGACTTTTGCAGAAGCTGTATGGACGAGGAAGAGGAAGAAACGGTTCTTCATCTTCTCTGCACATGCCCTGCTCTAGCTCGAAAACGCAAGAATTACCTAGGAGAAATCTTCTTTAACGATCTAAATCATATCGGTATAATCAGCCTCTCACGTTTCTTAAGGGACTCAAGCTGGTTTCATTGAGCTTAGGAGGAAGCTTCAAGATTCATGTGGTATCACAATGGGCCATTAAACTGGCCTAAGTGTATCCGTTTCCATCTTGGACAGCCACTATAACCTAACCTAACCTAGATTTTGGCTTTCCGGGATTTTAAAATTTGGGGATTCTGGTAGTACCCGTGGCATGATGGTTAGTGCGTTGGACTGTCTGCAAGGGGTCTTGGGTTCAATCCCTGCTTAATTAAAAAAAAAAAAAAATTAATTTTCGCGGGTACTGCCTCTTGCGAGGAATTGACAAATCCTTTAAGAGTAATTCTTGTCATGAAAAAGTGCTTTCTCAAACTAGCCGTTCGAATTCGGCCTTAAATTGTAGGTCCCTTCCATTCCTGACAACAGTACTCGCACACAGGAATGGTTGAGAGTTGTAAGTCACTAGGCCCTGGTTCACAACGGACTGTTGCGCCACCCCATTTGATTTTTGATTCTGAATTATCTGGATTCTGTCCCCAACGCCATTAAAATAAGATATTATAGTCTGTTTTATTTGTTTGTCAACAATAAGATCAAAAGGACGTAAAATAACGTCATTTAAATGTGGTACTTATGTATGTATCTAAGAACCGTTCCATAATAATACTTAACCATTTTAATTCATTTATATAATTGCTCAATTTCCTTTGCCATTTTAAGTTTAGGCGTTTATGAAATCACCATTTACCTGCAATTTTATAAGGATTCAAATGTTGTAACGGAATTACGTACCCATATCAAAAGTAAGAACGTTTCAAAATAGCAGGACAATTTTTGAGTTTCCAAGTTTCAAATTTCCATTAAAAAGAAACTCAATGAGAAAATTCGCCTTTTTACCAGAAGGATACAGTTCCGGGTGGCATGCCCGGTACCTCGATTGACGCGCCCGGCCGCCGCAGGAACCTCTTGTTATAATTCCCTATTTTCCGCTTGCAGTGGACAAATATTCTACGAAAAAAAGATAACCAACAATCAATTTTTGTATGCATCTACATAATATGACATTTACTTTATTTTTTTTTTAAACTTGTTGTTCTTTTTGTTATTGTAGTTATGTATGTATATTTCGAATTTCAAACACATTCGGATCACTTATTCAAATAATAACATTTACTTTTAAATATATATGTATATGTATAATATAATTGTATGTATATTTTTTATTTCATTTTGTTTTTCTCTGATTACAACATAATATCTAGATTTTTATGAATGAATCTTGAAGGTTTTTTAAAACTTTCTTTCTTTTACTTAACTTAATTGCAAGTATAACATACTTAAGGATTCATCTTAAAAAGTACTTTGTCCTCACTTGTGTGATGCAACCATAGAAGAAGAAAAAGTGGAAGAATAAATGAAAAGGAAAGGGAGTATAATAGAAGGGGGCGCAATTAAAAGATACACATTCGCAGCAAATATGTTTAGTAATTTTTGTTTTTATTGTGCAACGACTTTTGTAAAAATTAGAGGAGCGAAAAAAGGCATCTCTACAATATTGTTATCGTCTTATGATGGCTTCTTGTTGGTTGGTTTAAAACTCGGCTCTCCGGTTGTTTTTAAGCGTTTGTTTTTATTGCACGCGCATCATTTTCTTTTATTTATTTTTGTTTTATTTATTTGCATCGTGCGCATAACGAAATTTACAACTTGACATCATTTTTTAGTTCATTATAACAAAATAGCGAAAAAAAACTATTTAAAAATTAAAAACAATTTAATATTAGTTTAATTGAAAAACAAACGACTAATAATTCTCCTCCTCACTCGACGAATAGAGCGAGTTACGGCCAGTCGTGACTACATGTCGTACCATTGATGTGATGTTATGGACGTTGTTTCGTTGAGACGAGCGATTTCCTCATGGAGCCCATGGCCTAACCAGAGCAAGTGAATTTTCCTATAGCGCTCTGTACAGAGGGTTAGCGGATTGCCTCGTCTGAGACCTGCATCTGTTTCGCCGTATTCATCCAAGTAGGGTGGTTGAATGAAGCAGCCTTTGTTGCGACCCAGGTAGACAATCTGGCAATCACGGATACGCAGAAAAACGCCTATTTCCGCACCACAGAAATGAGCGTGATAGGTGCATGCGCCAACTATTCGAGTTGGCTCGAGCTCGGGCTGGCAGCAGTATGACTGACCGCATAGGATATCACCACAGATGAGACACATGGTGGGAGTTTTCATCTCTTCGCGTTCGTTGTTGGGACACGTGAGCTCCGATACACTGTTTATCAGATCGCTATAATCGTCGGGAAGTGCTACCAAGCTGGGCACAGGAAGCGTACACGGTACCAAAGGTAACACTGTAGTCGTTGTGTATTTTTCGAGTTCGGGATGTGAAGCAAAAAGCTCTGCAATAACGGCCGATGGTCGCTTACTGTCAAAATAACTCTCAACAGCTGTATTTAGACCTAGATAGCTGCACATATTGACAAAAGTGTCACTGTCGGGCTCTAGGAACTCATCCGTGAATTCTACATCTGTAACGAAATGGAAGAACAGACAGGCGCTGCGCAAGAATTGCTTGCTTTCCGTGCGCATGTGTTCCAGCAGGGATCGGATGTTGCGCTGTGAGATTTCTTGTGTGGGATTATTTCGCTGTCGCAGGTTGAAGCGCTGGTAGAAGTTTTTCAAATCTTCAAAGACCTCTGTACTTAAGTTCTGCGATGTTGATGCTGAAGTTGACGCTGATGCTGATGCTGATGCTGATGAACAAGCTGCAACTTCATCTTCTTTTGACTCCTGCTCCTCTTCATCAATATCCATGAAGGTCTGATCCTCTTCATTGAAGAGCAAAAGAGCTTTGACCAAATTTGCAATAAAGAGAAGCTGCAACACGTAGAATTCAAAGAAACTACCGCATGTGATGACTTTTTTGCCGTCATAGGCGAACATCATACTTGGTACTGATAAGATCACAGATAAGAGCATCTCAAAACAGTTCCACTGCAGCACTGGTGTGCCTTTTTGTGTGAACAATGTTTCGAGAATTTTTCGAACAGGGTTGAGAATATTATTTAAGTCCTCAGCATCGACGTTGCCTGCACGAAGACAGCTTGCACGTATCAGCCCACTCAAGCAACTGCTATGACGAATGGACATCTCACTCTTAAAAGGCTTCGAAGTGGCTCGCAAGTATACTTCCAGAGCCTGGATGGTATAACTGCAAGTGTGCCACAACTTTGGTAACTCCTCATTTTTGTTTAGGTCAAACGGGGTATGGGCAAACTTTCTCAAGCTCTCAGTAAAACGATCAGCAAAGGAAGCCCATTCCTTTGTTATTTCCAAAGATTGTTGGGGAGCACAGAGCTTTTTGAAATCATCTACCGTAACCATTTTTCCAGTCAGAATTTCTTCCAAATTTGGATACATAAACCAGTCGGAATCTTTTGGGGTATCTTCATCGGTGCTTGCACTTGGAGAAGAAGGTGCTGGCACTGTTGTCACGATTTCAGTAAAAGCAGTCATAACATCGACCCACTTGTCTAAGGGAACCACCTCCTCGCCAGTGTGTATCACAGGACTGACAGAAAATTTGGAGATTGGAGCTGTCAAAGGAAGAACAGCATTGCTGACACACCTGCAGTAAGGACATTGGAAGTCCGAATTGTTTCTGAGAAGGAAGTATCCTTGACGATTGCGAGTTGGACGACGCATTTCCTTGGACTCCTCATTCGAATAGTACTCATTCCAACAAGTGTCGTGCATCACATGACCGCAACTACTTGTGTAAATTGAATTAGGAGCGTCACCAGTTGGTGGGAGCACCTTACTCTTTTGAATATAAGCCGAATAAACTAGACACGGTCCATCCTTAGTCACAGTGCAGTCCTCAAAGCACAGAATGCACTTGAAAGTTTTGTCCACAGGTTGTTGATGACGCCTATCAACACCCAAACAAGCCAATGACCTATATGCTACAGCTCCTTCTTCTAATTCAAAACGATCGCGATCCGTTTGCCAGTCCATCGATGACTCATCGTCGTCCTTAACACCTTCGAGTTTTTCGAACATTTCTGCATTTGATTTCATGAAATTTCGTTGAGCATTCATCATTTGGGCGAGAATCTTCGATCGACGCTGAGCAGCTAAGCGGGAGCGTTCTTCTTTTTCCTGCTTCTCAGCCTCAGCTGCGGTCATTGGTTCGATACCCTCATCTTCGTCGGCAGGAGTTTCCATTGCTTCCTCGGTAGTGGATTCTTTTGGTTGGAGTTCTTTGAATTTTTTCAATGTCCACAAGATGAAGTCACGATGTGATTCAACCTATAAAAAAAAGATACAAACAAATTTAAAGCATTCAGAGAACAGGAAAATAAAATAAATTTAAAATTACCCTAGCGCTGTGGGATAGCTTCTCAAGTGACGGCAGAATATCGAATTTCTGCGATCTTTCGAAAAATTGTAGGAAGGGATAGTTTCCGGATGCTTCTTCTTGCAGAGCATATCCTATCAAGTGAAGAACCTGCAAGAAAAACATAATCGCTTAGTTTCACATAACACGCTAAAAAAGTGTGTAAGCTTTTACTTTTTGAAGATGATTATCTGTGAAACTGGATGACTTGAGATCTAGAGCACGATTGAAAACTGTTGAAATAATGGTCATCATAACATCACACTGAAGAAGGTTCGCAATTGAGCTAAAAATTAAATTATTCTCTTAGTAAAATTTTCATAAAAATCAATCATCTTAAAAATGTGTACTTACACAAATCCATCAGTAAGCTTAGGCAATTGTGGCGGTGGACAGCAAACCAGCAATTCTTTTGCCTTCCTGCGTGCTCTTTGATTCTCCTCTGATTTCGATTTCTCCTCTTTGGTGTAATGATAAAAGTACATGTTGTAATCGTCGTAGAATTCATCCTTCAATACGTAAACTCCCTTCGAATCGGTCTTCATTGGTTTCTTGAAATCGGCTAATACGTCAGTTACATGTTCTAAAATTATCTCATTATTAGAATCTAACAGAGCTCTGTTTAGCTCTGAGTGTGAATATGACTTAATGCACAACAATTGGATTATTTCCTTCTTTATGCGGTCAGCATCGGTTACATTCGCAATGCCTGGCACGTATCGCTCGCCAATAATCACAATCAGCATCTCTAAAAATTCATCAATCATCGATAGCTGCCGAATGAAGTCATCGTCTGCGGCGCTAGTGTTGTTTGACTCATAGTCAGCTTGTATCCATTCTAGAAGATTGAATTTATTTAGCAAATGAATTAAGTATTGATTGCTTTCAATGAGGGCTGCTCCGATCTGTAGGCCGACGATGTCACGGTCGAGCATTTCCGAACGACAACGCACATTGCGATAGAAGTACAACTGATGCAATAGGGAATATCCATTGCGGCGCCACATTCCCGAGTTTACCTGAGCAATCATGGCCTGAGTACAGAGAATGGGTTCCATGATTTCCTCCGGTGTACGACCTCCTGTTGTGAAGGCATTGTCGAAAGTTATTCCGTATTTGCCCAAATGCAGATAGATGCCCGCATAGAATCGTGACAAAGGTAGGTGAATTGAGACAGGGCGGGAAGACACGTCGTACATCATGCATTTGGCGACGTGATCGTTGACGGATTGCTCCTCAATTTTGCTGGTGTTAAGATTAAACCCGTTGTTCATCAAATGACGCATTGTCATCTGATAGACCTTAAGTAAAATCTCCCGATCGCTGGCGCACCAATCCAGAACCAAAGAAATAGTGTTGGCCAGCTTGATGTGCAAATTGAAAGCACACTCCCACTCCGGCTCGTAGTCCATGTGCTGGCCGGTCTGACGGGTTACCGACTCCATACCCTGCATCACATTCAACAGGCGCAAAAGGACCTTCACACCCTCGAGGAAGCCCTCTCGGAGCTCTGGAGTCCACACTTCCGGCTTGAAGCTCAAAATGTACCGCATATCATACAGAATGTAAGCGGCACGCTTAAACTGTCCCGAAATCGCCATATTTCTGGCAAAGTGGAGAGTCTTGTTCTGCACATACATGTCTATTGATTCGTGATAGAACGTATGGAGCAGCTTGTGGAAGATACCCTCGACGGCAATAAGATAATGGGCAATACTGGGCACCGTAAAAAGCTGAACACTCAATGATACAATCGAAAACGAGTGATCATGATCATCGCGGATGAAATCTTGCACAATAGTCGCATAGTGTCGGGAGAACTCCTGAGCAAGTGCCATTTTATTATCGTATTCCATCAACATGCCCGATATGAGCAGCCTGTGCCAGCAACTGCGCGCAGTCTTCCACAGTTTGACATCGTACTCGAGGATGTGACCGATGTTGTAAGTGGTAGTTTTGTCGCTTATCACAGTGGCAAAGATCGCTCGGAAGGTCATGTGTTTCATAAGGAACTCCTGGAACCACGTCAGCAGTTGTATGGCGAATTGTTGGCACGAAACTGCCCTTCTATGTAGAACCGATACTCGCAACGATTGATTGGCCCTGCTGTTGCTCGTGGTGGCTCCAATCTGCACTGACTGCTTCTCGATTGACTCCTTTAGCTGACGGCATGCGGCGAATGACTCACAACGAACGACTGCTCGACCTTCTCGATCTATACTCGCTACAATGTCCATTGCATCCTTTTGCCTACACTTCACAATCTTAGTCAGAGTTTGAATAACCTGACCGAAAGTATGACTCTCGTCATTGTAAAGGACTGTGCAGAAAATACGATCGTCTTCGTTGCCGTCGTCCAGACACTCCAGACTAGCAATCGACTCGATTTCGAATATATTCATGCAGAACTGAATAATCGCACGAAAGGCGATGTCACAGCGACCTTTTATGGCGTCTGTTATTATTGGACTCTCAGCTGGAAGTCCTTTGTTTCTCTAAAAAAAAAAATGAGAAAAAAGTACGTAAGTAAGGAATTATTTTTTTAGAAAGAGAGTTTTTTTTTCTTACATAATGTTCATCACAGTAATGATCCTTCTTCCAAGCTTCCTCGTCACCGCAATCACAACATCCACCACCTCCAGATGTGGACATTTTGTACTTGTGGTACCTGTGGGGGGATTGCTTGAAGCAGTTAACACACAGCACACATGTGAGATCCATGCCACATTCGCGACAACAGTAAGTCGGTTCACCATTTTTGAAAACTTTGCCACAAACTGCAGCGGTGTTACCTTCCTTCTGTAGTTTATCCAAAATGGTTTCCGGATTATCACCTAGTATGAATTCGAGCAGGACGTCAATGATACCCGCTTTGGCACCAGCTTCGTTGAATGAACATCGCACTGAAATTGAGAGTAGATTTTTTTTTTGTTTTAAACTTGAATAAAACTTGACTTTGTTAAAAAAAAAAATACAAATTAGAAACAATGAATATTATTAAATATGGAAAAGTCTTTATGTGATGAGCGAATTGTTCAAATAATGAAAATAAGATTAAGCTTAATTTTACATAAGACCTACTAAACGAAAGATAGATTTGGTTAAACGCATGAACTATTTATGAATGCTAAAGCCAAAGATTATCCTAGTAGAATGTGTTTTTTAAAGCAGGATGAATTTTTAATTATTCGATGGATGAAGATGAGTTTTTTAAACGATTAAGTGTTCAGATTTTCAAAACTCTTAGAGTAGCAACTTTTGGATCTGAGGGTTCTTGTGAAGCCCCTGTCAGTGCAAGATAAAATTTTTAATCCTTATGCAACTCACTACTAATTTTATGGTTTTAGGTGGGGTATAATGTTTACCGACGTCTTTGATCACCTCTAAAAACATTACATTGAAAGGATATTTGAAAGCCTACCCCAAAGAGTAAATACTAATGGAACAGATAGGGTTAAAGTGCATGATGCAGTCATAATAACTATCCTTGTGGAGTATTATCACTGTCGGACAAAAAAGGAGCAGAAAAGTCATGGAAATAAAAGTGACCTTACAAACTTATGGATATTTTGAAAGAAGTTAAAATAAATAGATACATTTCACGAATGAAGGAGGATTAATAAAATATATAAATAAACAATAACAATTAATACTACGTATTTATTTTTATCTTTAAACGTGCATATTGTAAAATTGCATATTTTAATTGCATGCGAAACCTAGTACCTCTTATGTATGCACATATTTGGTTAAATGGTGATTACAAAAAACACTTTTCCTGTATTCCCATTTAAAATTATTTTGCTAATTTAAAAACAAAGTATTGTGAGTCATTTTTAATTATAAAAACAAATTGAGAAAAGAAATCAATACAGTTATCGTTTTTCTACACATTCCTTATTTTTCTTAAGAGTTATCACTTTAAATGTTGTTACACTCCGTGTCACTTGATAAAATCTTTTTTTATCTTATCAAATAAAAAAGTCTGAGCATTTTATAAATGGTCAATCAAAGTCTCTAACATTAAAGATATTTGAGAAATTAGCTCGGACTCAAAAGATAAGCTTGTCCAATTATTTTCAAGTCAAAAGAGTTTTTTTAAAGAGTTTAACTTTGTACTAGTGAATAATTAGTTAAAGTGTTCTGAACATTTAACGAGTTTAGTTGATGGGTTGGCGCATAAGTCCAAAATTTCTACAACCAAATTTTAGCAAAAATTCAGTTTTTTTTTTAACTTTCGTTATTAGTCGTAATGTGGATATGTTTTAAATATTTTATTGATCTCATCTGGATCAGATCAGAAATGGTTGAGAGTTGTAAGTCACTAGGCCACTATTTTTGGCAATCCTATGAACAATTATCAATTTCCAACAATTGGCCAGTTTATATTTTTAAAATCTGTGAAGATTTTCTCAATCAGGTTGATAAAGCAGGAGAATGAAATTTAAACACAACTGACTGTTCCGTGATGGTTAGTGCGTTGGACTGCCATGCAAGGGGTCTTGGGTTCAAACCCTGCCTGTGCCACCTTAATTAAAAAAAAAAAATTATTTTCGCGGGTACTGCCTCTTGCGAGGAATTGACAAATCCTTCAAGAGTAATTCTTGTCATGAAAATGTGCTTTCTCAAACTAGCCGTTCGGATTCGGCCTAAAATTGTAGGTCCCTTCCATTCCTGACAACAGTACTCGCACACAGGAATGGTTGAGAGTTGTAAGTCACTAGGCGCTGGTTCACAACGGACTGTCCACCCCATTTGATTTTTTGACTGTTCATTTTCACCTAAACTATCCTCGCATTTATTTTTTTAAGCTTTCAAATGTGCTTAGAAATACTTGAGAAATCCAATCATAAAAATTCTATTCAGATTTCAGCCAGCAAGAATGAAATATTCCGTTTATGTTTCTGAGAATGCTGAAATCACCGAGATCTTATAAATATAAATATAAATATAAATATAAATATAAATATAAATATAAATATAAATATAAATATAAACAGGCCAAATACTTATGTTACGTTACGTTACAAAGCGAAAAAATCAAAACGTAAGTGCAGGGTGGGCCATCTGGTATATTATTTTTAGATCTTTTCTTTTGACAACTAGTTCCTGATCGAAATCTTGACAAATACTCGGAATCATCGAAGTAAATGTTTTGCAGACCAAACAATGCAATTTTTTAAAAAGAACTATTGGAATAATTAAAGCAATTGCAAACATTTTGAGAATAATTCACCAAAATGATCTCACCATCGATTTCAACATTTCACGCTCTAGCCTAAGGACAATTTTGCACAAATATTTATATGATTCAGCAAATGAAGGAGAACAAACCTACCGCTTTGTTTTTGGCAGGCGGTTCTGTTTATAAACAAAATTGCCACATGTGCCACAATGAGTGACATTTGTTTTGGTATAATTGCACCATTTTTGAACAAAGTTTTGGTTAACGATGGGAGTTATAGACTGAAATTAAACACGATTTGGACGATCTACGGTTCATGTAGGATGACAATCGAATCATTAACGAAATTTTGGAAAATTGGAGTGTCAGAAAGAAATTCAGCTTAATAATGTTGCACAATACCCGTGCTTTGTTGGAAAATCCATCAATAGTATAGTAGGATTTTACACGAATAACAAAAACAATATCCGCAGTATGAATACTACCGATAAAAGTTAAAGTAGAATCTCACTATGGATGTTTTTTTCACATCTATACGAGTCTCGAATGGATCTTATGTGATTTCGTCCTTAAATGTTGGTACGATTAATATTGCATTCGTATTTCGATGGCAGTGTTCGTTCAGTAGTTGTACATTTGGAATCATTTGTTTTCCATTGGCGAAAAAAAATCAATCTGATACTGTTGATATTATTTAGTTTTGTTAATGAAAATGGACTTACTGGGCTTATTTTGCAACTAAAGGTTTATCTCAGTTTACGTTAAATAAACTTTTTAGTGTTTCCACCTCACAAGAAGATTTAAAAATGATTAAGTTTGACAGCACTTTCTAAAATACAAATGGTGTTTGAATGTTTTGTATGAATTGCTATTGAGATAGATTGATTCGTGTTAAACAATAAAGAGCTGAATAGTTCAGCAACATATAAGAATACGCTACCTACTACATGTGCAATTTTGTTTAATTTGATTAAAAGAAAACTATATTTTTTGTACACAAACATGCAATTAAACAGACAATAATGCATTATCTGTAAAACCAACTTCTCCATACAGGGTTTTCTTCACAAATTTTGACTCGAATATGATCCCCCACCGGAATCGAGTCAAATCAAGCTCATTTCTGCTCGATTCAGTAATATAAAGAATTGAGACGAGTTTCAAGCTCGCTTCAATACCACCTGTTAATGTAGTAGTCTACGAACTAACCCCTTCTTAAAGTTTTTATTTTATGACAAAGTTTCAATTGTTAAATGAACTATTTTATAGAATCTCAATTTCCAGATGTTTTCTTACCCTTCTTCTTGAGAATTGTCCATTTTATAAGATTTTGTTAGTTTTTGCTGAATTTAATTTTAACTTTTGATTTTTACAAAACTTGCTTCTATTTGGGTGTGTTTTTTTATTATTATTCCGACAGATCTTCTTAAAGCTGTGGCAATTTTTAAATACTAAAATCTGGCTACTGCCGAAGCGTTTTCTTTTCAATTTTTATTTTTTACAAAAAACTCCCATATTATACAAATAATAACAAAAAAGTTAATTCCTAGCATAATACTGCTAACTATGCTGCGGGCTTAAAAGGCCTGCCATTTGGTTGAGTTAACGTTTTGTGAAATGAATTGTATAATTTTTTATGAGAAATGTATTACAAAATTAAGTTAAAATTCATTAACCATTTTGGTGAATCAAATTATTTCAATTTTTTTGGTGAACTTAATTTAAAATCATTGTGAATTTTACTTTTATAAAAGAAAATACACAAATCATAATTGTTTTCCAAATAGTTCTAAGATCAGTAAATCTTTTAAACGGTTTGTTCACATAATTTAATAAATTTATATTTGTTGCTAATTTTTTGCATCTTTGAATAATAACTTCTTAAAAATTTTGTACGAGTTCACGATTATTTTATTACACAGTATTTAACGAAATGAATTAAAAGGGAGCTCATGCAAACTTTTATTTAACACAATTTGTAAACTTAAGGGCCTTCCACATGAGAGCGAAAAACGAATGAACGAATGGACAAACAAACGTGATTTTACACATTAAAAAAAGTCAATGCCAAACAAAAAAACATATTTAAATTATAAGAAACCAATTGACACTAATGTTAGGACAACAAAATTTGCATTTTGTTCTCTAAAACAAGAAAATTTTGTAAAAATAATTTGGTAGTAACGAATTGCAGTGTGGTTGCTACGGCCGGTCAAACTCTTTTCGCGTTCCACATACCATCCACACTGCAATGAATAAATTGTTCGCGCTCAACTTAACCCCAAAATTATACTACTCTTGTTTGTTAAAAAGGTAATAATAAATTGACAATGGGCGCATACATAAAGCTAAAGACTACGTGTCAAAATTCTACTAGCTTTGTGAATGCAAAATTGAACTACCAAGCTAGTCAATCTTGAACTGTCATATTGATGACAAATACAAATATATAAAATAAGATACACTTGTGTTTTCAGAACTTTAAATAGTTTGTTTGTGAAACGTCAAAACCAATGTGCAAGATGCTTTATGGCTGAATCACAAACACACTTCAGCTTCGGCTTCGTCTGCGTTACGGTGGGCCTGCTTTGAGGCTGCTTTGAATGGCATTTCTATTATTTCATCCCTCCAAAGAGCAAATAGTTTGTTTGCTGACATTTTTTAACAGCCGTTGAGCTGTCAGACAAAGCAAATGTTCAGATAATGGAACTAGAGCTTCTGTTTGGGTTACATTACGTTCTTTTCCTTACGATTGTCAAACGAAACGTGACGTCGAAGCTCCATTGTGATATCATGCAATGAATTCCTATGGCTGAACTCGTAAACGTCAGGTGAAGCGTGTTTGTGATTCAGCCATTATTGCTTTATCACTTTGCGTGAGTACCATTCTTTTTCTTCACAAAACTTGACCCATTCACAATAAACAATAGTACTCTACCGATCAGATCCAGAACTATTTTTGTTTTTAATTATTTAAATAGGTCTTTAAAAAAGGATAATGCATTGACTTAGTATTTTTGCATTAATAACAAATTGATCAGAATCGATCAATTATTGCGAGGATAATACAAATTAATCAATTAGGTATGTGATGAAAGATGATATGTTATTTTGTACGTAACATGAGTATGACAAAACAAATGAAAAAATGCGATAGAGCTTGATTAATAAACAAATTACAACACAAAATCGACAATATAGGTACATAATACTTACGGCTTTCCCTAGTGGAGTCTGAAATGCAAACAAAACGTACATATAAATATATATAAAAGGAAAACAAAAAAATACAAAACAAGAAAATACAAAATACAAAAGGAATTGTTTTTGGGAGAGAGCGCGGGCGGTGTCCTATTTCAGAGACTCATTTCGATTGCTTAAGATTTTCAACAAAATTTCATAATTTACTCGTATGTTCAAACATAGGCCTATAAATTTTGAGTGCGAAATTATCCAAGTTTTAAAGGTAAACTCGAATAAGTTATTCAAGGTAAGGTAAAAATGTGCCTTTATAGAAATACCTAAAAAAAAAAACAAGCCATTCGGTTCACTAAAGCTAATCAAATCGATCTAGTTAAAATTATTTTGAATATTTTATAAATATGCAGGCAGACATTTAAATGAAAATACCTATATTTTTGTATAGACTTGTAAATAAAAATGCAACAAGGGTCGTTGGCAGTAGAAACAATAATGATGGTAAATGAATTAATTAAACAAGTTTGTGAGATCATTTGTAATGAAATGATGCAATTTTATTAACTTATTACATCATAATTGCAATGAATGAATGAATCTCGATGTAATAATAATATTTTTCTTTTCATGTTTTGTGGTTCTGTTTTTAACCAGTTTTTTTTTCTTCTTGTGTAAGCAAATGAATTGATCGTTCAATAATTGCGTTGACGCATTTATTCAGAAGCAAGTATCAGAATTATATAATTTTCGTGTGTTTAAAAAATTAAAACCACAATAAGATTGCGTGAACTTACGCAAGTAGTCTTTAAAACTTAGTAGTTAAATTGGAAAGTTAGACATTATTTGACATTTCAAGGTCTCTACGTACATTCGGGATACCTTCCTTTTCATCAAAGGAATGAGCAAATTCATCGACTTCAAATAAATTTAGTTTTGCTAGATTAAATTTTGAGATGTTCAAATGGTAGACATGTGCATTCAAGAGGACACAAGCGTCCACAGGTTTTTCTCAAAACCAACCTCTGTCTCTCACCTCCCCGTGGTGAACATCGGGTGTCTAGTACCTCACTGGACATTGGGTTCTAACCCCAGTGGAAAGTTTTTGGGGCAGCAAACGAGAGAGGTGGGGAGAGGTGTTTCCACTAACGCCCCTCTCCTTATCCAGACGGCAGCGGACTAATTCCCGAGATGGAATCAACGGTGGCGTCTACAGTTCCAGTAAGGTTGAACTACTTAGTGAACACCTTATAGGGCTTCTTCGACTTATTCGGAGCCCAGGCCTATAAGGAGCGGTTTTATCCGGCTCCCGATCCTTGGAGTTACACTTAGGATCTGGCACTCCAGGATGGGGGTTGTGCGTCGGGGTGACTTCCTGGCCACGTAAAAGCTTTCATAGTTGCGAAGCACCAACAAGCATCGGATACGGACGGATTTACTGTTGACAACCAACGCAAACGAATAAAGGACAACGAACTTCGGATATGCACGTGGAATGTTAGGTCCCTTAACAGACCACGTGCTGCCGAAGAATTAGCGGAGGCCCTAGACCGCTATAAAGCAGATATCACCGCCATCCAGGAAATACGATGGGATGGGCCGGGCAAAAAGAGGATGAAAAACTGCGATATTTACTATGGTGACTGCTACCACGAAAACCAACAGCGCTTATTTGGATGCGGCTTCGTCATTGGAGCCAGACTGAGGCAAGAAGTCTTGAGCTATAGGTGCATCAATGAGCGCCTCATGACCATACGCATCAAGGCTAAATTCAGCCTCATAGATTTTGCTGCGGGGCGAAACGTCACGGTAGCCAGTACGCGTTTTCCACACCTCAACATCCACAAAGGAACTTGGACTTCTCCAGATCAATCTACCGTCAACCAGATTAACCATATTGCGAACGACGCCAGACACGCTTCCAGCATCATGGATGTACGAACTTTCCGAGGAGCTAACATCGACTCGGACCACTTCCTCGTTGTAGCCAAGGTAGATTTCCAGACCCTCCAGACTCTCGAAGTTCTCTGCCACCAACACAATGTATCGAAAACCAGTGGCAACATTGCCAATATGCAATCAGAGAAGCCGCCTCTGATGTGCTAGGGTTCAAACAGCCACCAACAAGGAACCCCTGGTTTGATGAGGAATGTCGGCAGGCAAATGCAGCCAAACAAGAAGCACGCAAAGCGGCGCTGCATAAAAGGACGAGAGCTGCTCGTGAGCTCTATGAGCAGAAGAGGCGAGAGGAACGCCGACTTCTCAGAAGGAAAAAGAGATGGCATGAGAAGCTCGCGGTCGAAGATGTTGAGAGGTATAAAAGCAGAAATGAGGTTCGAAAGTTTTATGAACAGGTGAAACGAAATTCACAGGTACATAAGCCTAGAAGCGAAGGATGCAAAGACGAAAGTGGAAACATCATAGTGGAACCGCAGTCAATGCTGAGGATATGGTAGGACCACTTCTGCAGACTGTTTAACGGCTACGACGAACTGAATTCCGCTGTCAGGCACGATGATCCATTCAACAAAGACGACGAAAACCAACAATCCCGTCCTCCCGACTTAGACGAAGTAAAGATTGCCATATATAAGTTGAAGTCTAATAAAGCCGCTGGAGCAGATGGCTTGAATGCCGAGCTCTTTAAAGCAGCTGGAGATAAGTTGGTTAGGAGCATGCACCAACTTATCTGTAAGATATGGTCGGAAGAAAGCATGCCCGATGAATGGAACCTCAGTATTGTTTGCCCGATCCTGAAAAAAGGGGACCCTCTTAACTGCATCAACTATAGAGGAATCAGTCTACTTAACATCGCCTATAAAATCTTCTCTGCCGTAATATGTGAGCGTCTAAAGCCCATCGTCAACAACGTGATAGGTCCTTATCAGTGTGGTTTAAGACCAGGAAAGTCCACAGTTGATCAAATATTCACATTACGGCAGATCCTGGAAAAAACCCAAGAACACCAAATTGACACACACCATCATTTCATCGATTTCAAGGTCGCATATGACAGCATCTACAGGGACGTGCTGTATAGATCCATGTCCAGTCTTGGCATCCCCGCCAAACTCGTCCGTTTGTGCAGGATGACCATGGAGAATTCAAGCTGCTCCATAAAGGTTGGAAACAACTTAACAGAACCTTTCGATGTCAAAAAAGGTTTTAGACAAGGTGATGCGCAGTCATGTGATTTTTTAACATTGTGCATGAAAGAATAGTGCAGAGCTCACACGTCAACACTAGAGGCACTTTCTTTCAAACGTCTGTCCAATTACTGGCATATGCTGATGACATTGACATAATCGGAAGAACTCAGCGTGATGTCAATGGGGCTTTTGTGAGTATTGAGGCAGAAGCGGCGAAAATGGGTTTAACGGTTAATGAGGGCAAAACAAAGTACATGCTGTCGTCAAGAAAGGACATACAACACCGACGTCTTGGTCAAATTGTCACAATCGACAGACGTAACTTTGAGGTAGTCAAGGAGGTAGTCAAGGGCTTCGTCTACCTAGGCTCCGCTGTAAACGCAGAAAACAACACCAGCGCTGAGATCAAACGCAGAATAACTCTTGTTAACCGCTGTTTCTTTGGACTAAGAAAGCAATTAAATGGTAAAGTCCTCTCTCAAGGGACCAAAGTGTTGCTATATAAGACAGGCAGTCCAGAAGCATGGAATATCATAAAAGCGGATGAAAGCACCTTGGGTCGATTCGAGAGAAAAGTTCTTCGTGTGATCTACGGTCCCGTATGCATCGAAGGGGAGTGGAGGAGAAGATGGAACGACGAGCTGTACGGGCTGTACAGCGACGTAGAGTTAGCCAGAAGGGTAAAAGTCCGACTTAGATAGCTGGGTCACGTAGAGCGCATGGAAACCAATGCTCCGGCCCGGAAAGTCTTCGAATTCGCACCCACAGGACAGCGCAGTAGAGGAAGACCGCGGATCAGGTGGCGCGCACAAGTGGAAGGTGACCTCACCCAACTTGGAGCGCGAAACTGGAGACATCTAGCTAGGGACCGAGCTAGATGGAGAAGTTTGTTGGGTGAGGCCCTAGTTCACACAGGACTGT
This sequence comes from Eupeodes corollae, assembly GCF_945859685.1. Classification (NCBI taxonomy): domain Eukaryota; kingdom Metazoa; phylum Arthropoda; class Insecta; order Diptera; family Syrphidae; genus Eupeodes; species Eupeodes corollae. Next base: position 43,029,587 of record NC_079148.1, read on the forward strand.
AGCACCACCTTAAGTAAGTAAGTAAGAATCGGTTTATTTTGACCAATTTGTTCTGTCAGATTCCTGGGATGCGTCCACTCGAAAAATCCCATTCGTGTCCGTCTGTCGATAATTTTAAAAATTTAACAAAGGATTAATAACAACATTTTGTGCAAGATATAAAAAAGTTTAAAGCCAATATCTTTGTGTGGCCTCATAATACTTGAGTTAAAAACCAATGCTTAAAAGTGGTTTGTTGTTTTTGTAGGTTTTCGAGTTTTGTAAACAAACATTTTATTTTTCTAAATACTTTAACTTAAAGTTAACAACAATAATTTTCATAGAATACAAAAATTGAAGTAAATACCTTCATTTATTCTTATTGCTTCATTCATTTATTCCCAAACTACAGTTTTTACCCAATTTTGGTAATTTTTTTTGCAAAAAAGACTGTTATTTCGATTTTCTAAAAATTTTAACAGATTTTAAAAAAGATAAATTTTAATACCAACAAATATTTTGGAGGCAAAATCATTTTCTGTTCGCGATATATTTGAGGTCACTAATAGAGCCTATTTTCAACACCATCAATATTTTTTTTTAAGTTTTTTGACTTTTAAAAATGTTGCACTTTTTTAAAAATTGCTATAAAAACAACACCCACTCAAGTCCTTTTTTCTTTTAATGTTATTATTTTTGAGGTAAAATCAATTTGAAGTCGATATCTCCTCTGATTCTTGAGATATTACTGACGAAAAAATGTATACCAAATGGACTTACGGACTATCAAACGTACGGAAGGACATATGGACACAAAGAGGTACGAACTTACCTACACACGCACATACAGACATTTCTCTAACAACCTTTTATTTAGATTTTAGGAAATCTGAAACATAGAAAAGTGTCAATATTGTCAATTTGACAAATCGGACTGATTACAATAACTTCCTATGGCAAGTTAATAAGTTGAATTATTTTACCAATGGAAAATCCTATTGTATGCAATATTGCAATGTGACAGAACATGGGGCTTAAATTGAGAGACATTTAATTTCACATTATTGTATTGTCTTCCCCAAGTACAAATTACTCCAAATACACCATATCATTGAATATAACAAATTAAAAAAATAAATTAAATCACCATCTTAAGAATTGCACACATACAGTACTGTGCAAAACATTTGCAACTAGAACCTCAAACTTTTTTCATTAAAAAAAAAATTGTTTAGAAAATCCAACAGGCAAATTCTTTCTTTAGTTTTCTAAACTTTTTTGATATTACGTTATAATTGTTGGAAAAAAAATTAACACTCTTCACTTAAACAAAAAATAAATCACTAAATACTTTAATAGTTGGTAAAATTGCTGTGCAAAACATTTGCAACTTAGACCTTACATCTAAATTTCAAACTATTTTATTACTTCAAGACAATTAAATGTTAATATTTAATCACGCACCCTTTATTTTTTAGAACGGCAGTATATCTTCTGAGCATCGAAGCTATAGGGTTATTAATAACCGTTTTTGGAATTCCAGCGAAGAATTAACTTTTATTCTAAAAAATGTTGCTCCCAATTCTTCTATTCACAATTTCATACAGGTTCTCTATTGGGTTTTAGTCTGGGGATTGAGCTGGCCATGGTAAAACCTCAACCTTTTTTTCTGCAATCCAGTTTGTGGCCAACTTCGGCTTGTGTTTGAGATCATTGTCGTGTTGGAACGTCTATTTTCCAATGGGCATAAGGCAGCATGGTGTTACAAAGGATGTCTACATAGTCTTCAGACTTTATTATATGCTTTTCTAATTTGCCAAATTCCTTGACCAGAAAAGCAGCCCAAGACCAAAATTAAACCACCTACATGTTTGAACGTCCCTTTAGCGTATTTTTGATTTATTCTCTCACGCCGCCTTGGAACAAAATCTTAATACTATTAGTTGGAACTCTTTGTTAGATATATCTTCGCCCTCTATGCAGGTAGACTTTTTTACTGAAAAAACTAATGAACTTTATTATAGTCATGTGCCCCTAATAGCAAACCGTGGATAACGAGAAGTATTCTCTCTCTCAATAAAAAAAGAGATTTATTCTTCAAACGCTGGAAATTATTTCGCATTGACAGTTTTTATGTAAATTATTCCAAACTGCGAAACAAAATTATTCGGGAGATGCGCAAGGCCAAAGCTCAGACATATTCAACACGTTTCAATGCCGTATTGGGAAGCAAAGAGATTTGGAAGAATCTGAAAAACATAGGAATTGGTAAATTCGATAACAAATCTACAGATTTGCTTGACATAAATGCCCTAAACTTATCTTTCGTCTTTAGCACGCCAGGCACTTCGCATTTTCCAGACCGGGTTAATTCATCGGAGAATAATTTATCAAATGCTAGGCCTAATAAACCCCTTTTCAACTTCTCTCCCATTACCCCGGAGGATGTAGTTAAGGCCCTTCTATTGATAAAATCTAACGCTGTAGGACTTATGATGCACCCTAAGTTTTTAAAAATTGTTCTCCCTACCTTGCTACCATTCATCACACTCATTTTTAACTCCATTTTAAGAACACGTGAGTTTCCTTCTCTATGGAAAAAAGCAAAGGTTATTCCTATACAAAAAAATTCCAAAGGAGATGAGTTTAGACCTATATCTATATTGCCTTTTTTGTCGAAAGTTTTTGAGAGAATACTTCAAAAGCAAATAAACGAGTTTCTAACACGGTTTGACTTATTGACCTCAAGACAATCCGGCTTTCGAAAGAAAAATAGCTGCTTGACTGCCTTGTTAAGTGTTTCTGAGGATATTAGAAAAGCAGTTGATATTCACAACGTTACTTTTCTAATTCTTTTCGATTTCTCTAAGGCCTTCGATATGGTAAATCACAACATTCTTTACCTTAAGCTCTCAACTTATTTCAATTCTTCCTCCTCTGCAGTCGATCTAATGTTTTCTTATTTAACAGAACGTGAACAGACGGTTGAACATAATCAACAAAAATCGATCTTCTTACCTGTTGCGAATGGTGTTCCACAAGGGTCAATACTAAGCCCCTTGTTCTTTTCAATGTATGTGAACGAGTTGCCTAGTATTGTAAAAAAATGTTCCAATGGCATGTATGCCGACGACACTCAGCTGTACTTAAGTTGTCCCTTAGGGATGATTGAACACTACGTTGCATGTATTAATGAAGATTTAAAAAGAATCGATCAATAGAAAATTGCTTGCTACTTAACCCGATAAAATCGAAATGCATCGTCATCGCTAGAAATATGATGGATGTGTCATGTTTTCCTCAAGTTGCTCTCGACAAAGCTGTAAACCTCGGTGTTTTGTTCAATATGACCCTGACTTGGGAGGACCATATCAATAGAACTGTGGGTAAGTGTTATAGTGTCCTTCGTATGCTTTGGCCATCTCAATATTTAATTCCACTAAAAATCAGAGTTCTTCACTTACGATTGCGAAATTTTCTGCAAACTTGACTTCGAAAGCAAAAGAAAACTTAGTGTCGTCTTTAACTGTGCTGTTCGTTATGTTTATGGACTTAGACGTTTTTTTGAATATCCAATTACGTGATTCAATTTCTCGGAATGACATTTACAAATTTTCTCAAATATCGAACTTTAACTTTTTTCTCTGATATTCTTCAAACCCGACAACCTGAATACCTTTATAATGAGATAAGATTCCTAAACTCAAATCGTTCCGCTCAAGTTTTGGTAACGCGTTTTTGTTGTGCGACATCTGAACGCCAGTTTTTTTGGAAACTCCTCACGAATGTGGAATTCGTTACCCAGTGAAATGAATTAAAACTGTACCTTAGCAATTAATTACAATTAAAACAATTAATAATACATTTTTTAAATTCATCTTTTTATAAAATTGTAAACGGTGATTTTTTAAGAGCTTGAGAACTTTAAAAAAAAAACGCATAAAATTTGCAAAATCTCATGGATTCTTTATTTGAAACGTTAGATTGGTCCATGACATTTACTTTTTGAAGATAATTTCATTCAAATGTTGACCGCGGCTGCGTCTTAGGTGGTCCATTCGGAAAGTTCAATTTTGGGTAACTTTTTCGAAAATTTCGGCCGGAATAGCCCGAATTTCTTCGGAAATGTTGTCTTCCATAGCTGGAATAGTTCCTGGCTTATTTGTGTAGACTTTAGACTTGACGTAGCCCCACAAAAAATAGTCTAAAGGCGTCAAATCGCATGATCTTGGTGGCCAACTTACCGGTCCTTTCCTTGAGATGAATTGTTCTCCGAAGTTTTCCCTCAAAATGGCCATAGAATCGCGAGCTGTGTGGCATGTAGCGCCATCTTGTTGAAACCACATGTCAACCAAGTTCAGTTCTTCCATTTTTGGCAACAAAAAGTTTGTTAGCATTGAACGATAGCGATCGCCATTCACCGTAACGTTGCGTCCAACAGCATCTTTGAAAAAATACGGTCCAATGATTCCACCAGCGTACAAACCACACCAAACAGTATATTTTTTGGGATGCATGGGCAGTTCTTGAACGGCTTCTGGTTGCTCTTCACTCCAAATGCGGCAATTTCGCTTATTTACGTAGCCATTCAACCAGAAATGAGCCTCATCGCTGAACAAAATTTGTCGATAAAAAAGCGGATTTTCTGCCAACTTTTCTAGGGCCCATTCACTGAAAATTCGACGTTGTGGCAGATCGTTCGGCTTCAGTTGTTGCACGAGCTGTATTTTATACGGTTTTACACCAAGATCTTTGCGTAAAATCTTCCATGTGGTCGAATAACACAAACCCAATTGCTGCGAACGACATTTCACGGTCTTCAGCAACACTCTCAGAAACAGACGCAATATTCTCTTCTGTACGCACTGTACGCATTCGTGTGGTTGGTTTAATGTCCAATAAAGTAAACTGAGTGCGAAACTTGGTCACAATCGCATTAATTGTTTGCTCACTTGGTCGATTATGTAGACCAAAAATCGGACGTAAAGCGCGAAACACATTTCGAACCCAACACTGATTTTGGTAATAAAATTCAATGATTTGCAAGCGTTGCTCGTTAGTAAGTCTATTCATGATGAAATGTCAAAGCATACTGAGCATCTTTCTCTTTGACACCATGTCTGAAATCCCGCGTGATCTGTCAAATACTAATGCATGAAAATCCTTACCTCAAAAAAATCACCCTTTATAAGTACCTATTCTTATTAATATTTTCGTTATTATTATTCTCTTTCTTTCTTTTTGTAATTTGATATTTATTGTGATACAAAATGCCGTAGCTGCTGTACACTTTAAATAAGAATTTATGTTCTTACCATATAAGCTAATCATGATTAATAAAATACTAAAAAATACTAAATACATACGAATGTTCGTTTTTTTAAAAAGCGGTGACAGTTGCAAATGTTTTGCACAGTACTGTATGTATGTATGTATGTTGGTATATACCTGAAACTTTATTTATAGGTAATAAAATAATTTAAGACTTTCCAGTGTTAAAAAAATGGAAAAGCACACAAAGCAGCAACAATAAACAAAACACACGAAAGGAAAAATAATGTAGACGAACGGTCGTAAAAATTCAAAATGACTTTCATTTATTTCACGAATGGAAAAATAAAAATTCGTTGACCTCCCCATCAGTTTCTGAATTGTTGCATGGAAAATCCAAAGAAAAATCAGACAAAATTGTCGAAATACAAAGCAAAATCAAGGAATACAAAATTAATGTGGTGGAAAATAATATAATCGAATAAAATTAAAACAATGTATGCTTCTCTACAATTTTTGATTTTAATTAAAAGTTAAAGGTTCTTAGTCACGAGGAAATTTGAAACATTTAAATTTTGCAACCCACAAATAATGTTTCAAGCTAAACAAGTTTTTCAAATATAATAAATAATCATATCAGAAAATTGTAGATTTTGAAAATCAAATTGTTCCATTACTTAATTAAAGCTGAACTAACAACTTTATAAAATTAATGCAAACAAAAAAAATATCTATAAATATTTTCAATGTGAGTCGGTTGTGGCAGCGCAATACGTTGCAATATACACATGTATATGGCTTTGGCTTTAACAACTGGCCCGGCACAAAAGCAATGATTATGACGTCATTTCCAATTTAATCATACTCTCATACTTAGGTGAGATTGTTTTGTCAAGTTGCTTTTGTTTTTGCATTGCGAATGAATGTGAGTGAATCTATTTCCGTTGCCGGAACATCCTCGACAAAAGCTTGCGTGCATTTCAATAAAACAAAGGTAATTGTCTTTGAAAAAGCCTATCCAAGGAGATATGTTGTAGTAATTAAGAGATAAAATGTGAACGCACAATGCTTTACATTCATGCGCACAATTCCTGCACTGAACTCTTAGAAGGAGGAAGAATTAATAAGGAATTGACTGCAACGACATCTCCTTCAAAAAGATATTGAGGGAGATAAAACCGGGACCAAACGCCTTCAAGGAAATAAACCCCCTCATTGGTAGGAGAAAACCACTGCCCGAAGTCATGGTGAGCAACATCATCGAGCTAACTTCAACGAATGACAAAGTGGAAGCTTTTGCCAAACACTTTGAACAGAGTTTCACTCCAAAACCAGCAACGGACCAAGCCTTCCTCAACGAAGTAGAAACCTCCATCCAGTTGATTCAGCAGCCAAACATTGAAGTTCAATTTGACAACAACTGCAAAGCCGATGAACCAGCAAATACCCATAAATTCTGCAATGCTGAGGAGATAGCTGAGATCATTAACAACTTGAAGCCGAAGAAGTCAACTGGAATGGACGGGATTCCCAACTATATCCTGAAAAGACTTCCTCAAGTTTTTTTTGATAATCTTGACTATTATCATAAATAACTGCATCAACAACGGCTACTTTCCAAATAAGTGGAAGACAGCCAAAGTAGTGGCAATCCCGAAGAAAGGCAGTACCAATATGATCTCCAACTACAGGCCTGTCTCACTCCTCAACAACATCAGCAAAATTCTGGAAGGAGTCATTTTAAGGAGACTGAAGAAATTCTGCAACGAGCATAGCATCATCCCCGACATGCAGTTTGGATTCCGACAGGCTCACTCAACGATCCATTCACTTCTAAAGTTTCAGTCTGACGTCACCTCTGCTCTCAAAAGCCACCGAGCCACAGTTGGATGCTTTCTGGATGTCAAGAAAGCTTTCGACAGCGTATAGTAAACATTTTGTTTTCTTTTCTTTCTTTCAGAAACTTCTTCGTAGAAATGGATAGTTGCTAGTCAACAATTAGAGACGTAAAGGCTGGAATCGCCCAAGGATCGAAACTTGGACCGTTCCTCTACAGCCTGATGACATCTCACCAGCCAGTGCCAACGGATTGTGAGAACCTGCTGTTTGCGGATGACTCACTCACCTATTCGTCCTCCATGTTTCTCACGATCGCAGCCCGAAGAGTAGAAGCACACATAAGCAGACTTTACGAGTACTACCAGAAGTGGGGAATAAGTATAAATACCTCCAAATCGGAATTGGTATGCTTCCGGAGACCTGTCACCAACAATAGCCGCTGTAGATCGGCGGCAGTGTCCCGAAAACTTGTTCGGACGTTCCCAGATGGATCAAGGATTAAAGCCAAGAAGAACGCCAAATACCTGGGAATACACTTCAATGAGCTGATGCGCTTCAACCCTCACTCTAAGGCTGTAATAACAAAAGCCAACATCGCACTTCATCGAGTTCGTCCTCTCTTGAAGAAGAAAACTGGATTAAGTAAACCAACGAAAATGTTGATATATACAAACAACTGCTAAGACCGGTTATCACCTACGGTTTTCCGATATGGTTCACCATATCAAAAACTGCAATAGAAAGACTTAATGTCTTCGAGAGGAAGATACTAAGGATATGCACCGATCTACAATTCGACCGTCAACGACAGAAACACTATAGTAATAGTAGAGTCTACGAAGAAGCTGAAATCAAGCCACTTGACCAATTCCTTGCACAGGCAGCAAGGAAGATAATCACCAAAGTCGCCAGCCACCCTAACCAATTAATGAGAAGGATGGCCAATCAGGAACGACACCCGGACCCCAGATACCTTTGTGGTATGGATATCTTGGACAAACTCCCCACTGACGACGACGTCTCCTTCTATACTGGCCTGGGGTCAGCATACTACCGCGGCTGAACACCGCCACACCCAACCAACCTCCATCAGGATAACCGGGACTGAACAACCCGAGATGAACCTCACCAACGACACTTTTTTTTTTAGCCATCGACTTCATGTTAAACACATGTTAAATTTTGAATTTCATCAATGTATAAAGTTAGGCCCCTTTGTGCCAACAAATATTTTAGTTAAAGTTATTGTTAAATATTATTTATGTTAGAATTAAACCAAATGTATTTAAATTTTTATGGTTCAATAAATTAAAATGTAAAAAAAAAAATTGACTGGTTAAGAAAAAGGCTTACTGTTTGTTTTTATCCTTTTTCGTTATCGACTTTAAGAATACCAAGCATCCCAACGCGATTAGGCTAATGCGTAATAAGGTCACAACATAAGAGGTAGAGCTTTTACATAGGTATAAAGTCTGTATGTGTGATCAGAAGTTTTACCAAGAGGTCTTAATCAAAAATTACAACAAAATGGAATCCTACAACCCCGATCAATTATGAATTAAAATCGTAGAGCAGGATTCCTCTGTATTTTTGAAAAATTTGACGAATTTTGATATTCTACGCTTTTTCGTCGGTCCGCCTTGAAACTTTATACTACAAAAAAATAGATTTGCCTTGTCGTTCCGAATTCCAGTAAGAAAAAATGTATTTTATTGTAATCAATTATCCTCAATTTTAATTTGTTTTATTTAATTTCTTATTTAAATTAATTTACGCTACAATGTCATTACCCGTGTTTTTTTGGCACTCTATAAATAGTATAATATTAAATTCCCAAGAAAACGCATCGGCAGTAGCCAGATTTTTGTATTTAAAAATTGGTACAACTGAAAGAAGACCTGTCAAATAAAGGGGGTCCCAAAATTAACGCAAGATTTGAATTTGCCGCCATTTGTGCAGTGAAGTGTTGGCAACCCTGAAAAAAAAGCAATTTGACAACAACGTGTCTTCATTATTAGAGAACATTTCAAAAATAGTGAAAGCTTGGCGGCTGCAGTTCGAAAATTTCACACAAAATATGGTCGGAATAGTGTTTTAACTTCGTCAACTGTGAAGAGATTAATTGAAATGAAAAGTCATGGAGACTGGATCCGTTGGAGACGCCAAAAAACACTGGTCGTCCAAAAACAAGCCGTTCAAATGTGAATGTCGAAGCAGTGCGTGAGAGTGTTGCTGACAATCCAGGAACCTCAATTCGACGTCGTGGACAAGAATTGCAAATTTCAAGAACCTCTCTACAGCGTATACTCACCAAAGATCTGTGTCTTTATGCTTACAAAATTCAATTAACACAACAATTGAAGCCTAATGACCATGGACAGAGAAGAGAGTTCGTTGAACGGATTATTAAACATCAACAAATGGACCCTGATTTTTCGAGCAAAATCATCGTAAGCGATGAAGCACATTTTCATCTTGATGGCTTTGTCAATCGCCAAAATTGCCGCATTTGGGGTTCGGAGAACCTACATGTGATTGTCGAAAAACAAATGCATCCACAACGCGTGACTGTATGGTGTGGATTTTGGGCTGGAGGCATAATTGGGCCATATTTTTTTGAAAATGATGCTGGTCAAACAGTGACTGTTACTGGTGCTCGATATCGCGAAATGATTACACAGTTCTTTCTGCCAAAATTGGATGATATTGTTGTGTCCAATATGTGGTTTCAACAAGACGGTGCCACATGTCATACAGCCCGTGAAACAATTCAATTACTGCATGAGACATTTCCAGGTCGTGTACTCTCTAGTTTCGGTGATCAAAATTGGCCTCCTACATCGTGTGATTTAACACCATTAGACTTCTTTTCATGGGGTTATTTGAAATCACAAGTCTATGTCAACAGGCCCACAACCACCCGTGCATTAAAGGAGGAGATTCAACGCTGCATCAACGAAATTCAGCCACATTTATGCAGAATGGTCATGGAAAATTTCAACAAAAGAGTGCGCATGTGCATGCAAAGCCATTGGCCGTGGAAGCCATTTGTCCGATGTGTTATTCCATACATAACCCTATCCTATGTACTTTACGAGTCAATAAAAATATAACTATCAAAAGACTAAAAACGGCGTTTTCTATTTAATTCAAATCTTGCGTAAATTTTGGGACACCCTTTATTATTAAAAAAAATTATCTAATCATTTTTAAATCTTCTTGTGCGGTAAACACCAAAACGATTTATTTAAATTAAACTGAGATAAACCTTTTGGTGGAAACATAGCAAAACTCAATTATATTTTCTATTGTTTTCTCTTGCAAAATAAGACCAGTTAGTCCATTTTCATTAACGAAACAAAATAATATCAACAGTAACAGATTGATTTTTTCCCAAATGGAAAACACATGATTACAAATGCACAACTACTCAACGAACACAGCCATCGAAATGCAATATAAATCGTACGAACATTTGAGAACGAAATCACATAAGATCCATTCGAGACTCGTATAAATGTCAAAACCCCATCCATAGTGAGATTCTACTTTAACTTTTATCGGTAGTATTCATACTGCGGATTTTGTTTTTGTTATTCGTGTAAACTCCTACTATACTTTTGATAGATTTTCCAACAAAACACGGGTATTGACACATGTACATATATTTAATTTTGAAGGCCATTCCCAAAAAAAATATAACTGTTACATTACAATGTTTCTTTTCTTTATTTAAAGGAGTAGCTAATTCTCAAGTTTTTTTTTAAAGAAACAACAGAAATGTTAGACATTGTGTCTTGTTGATTGTTACCAAGGTCTCATTTGACTATCTGCTGAATTTCTTATCTTTGTTTAAATTCAATTAAATTGTTTAGTGTTTATATAATTAACCTTCAATTTGTTTCTTTTATTCCTTTAAGAAAGTTGTTGACTTCATATTAAACTAGAAAAAAAAACAAAGAGGCACGACAAAGTGAGCATGTGACAAGACATCTAGCTTGACCTTCATTTGCAAGCATAAGGTAAATCATTCAATTTTGGATTGTAAATTGATAAATTAAACTTTAAAAAATAGTATCAGATATTTATTGAATGCCGTTTTAAATTTATTTGAACGAACACGATTTACTTAGTAAAAACATATGAATCTAAAAAAAATGGATTCGACAAAAAATTTGCATATGAAACTCTTTATGTATAATTAAAAAAAACAACATTTCTTCTACACCAAAATAATGGTTTTCTTAATATCAAAATTACCGGGTTTTTATAGTCAGTGACGATAGTAATAAACGGTTCAGAACCAATATTGAAAAAGATAGCAGCTAGTCCAAATGTGTTTCCAAGTCATATAAAATTGGGTTCAACAGTTGTAAAAGTTGTAAGCTCAGATCCCAACTTACATTATTTTTTTATTTTGAAGTTTATTTTGTTATGAGTTTGTGTTTATCAGGACCCTTAAAGAATCACAGCGTTTGTACTTGAAATCCTAGAAATTTTGGAGAATGCTACATAAAAACGACACTATGTCCTCTGAGGGACTCATTTTGACGTTTCTTCATTTCTAATTGACGGTTAAAAAAAAATAGAAGATGTAGGTAAAAATTGATGAAACTCCATAAGATTCTAATACGCGGACCGTAAAATAATTTGAGCTATTAAGTCATATTTGGAGAAAAATTTAAAAAAATAAAAAAAATAATTTATACGAAACACATACGCATAGTACAAAAAATCTTCGTACAGAAAACTATTTTTAGTGTTTTTTTGAAAAAAAGTACAAGGAATAAATGTAAAAACCAAAGTGGTCAGGGCTATCGTGAATCGCACTTCTCGAGAAATTTTCCCCAAATTCGAAAAATAGCTATCGTAAACTAATTTTGAAATTAGGGAAAAATTCCGCGAGAAATATTTACCTATCGTGAACTATTTTTTTATGGGAAATTTCCTTCGCTTTCTCGAGAAATATTTCGTTACAATTTTGCAAGGGATTCCGGAAAGTTATCTGTTGATATGTGGTTATCTCTATAAAAAATAAACAAAACTATAAAAATAATTGATTTTTGAAGGTCTAAATCTTCAAATTCCAAACAAATAGAAAAATTAATTTCCTCAATGGAAAAAAATTCGGGCATTGCAAATTGCTTTACTAATAACAGTTAAAATTTTGGAATCGGCCAGAACAAGACCTCAACTCCATTGGGCACATTATGAAAATAATTGCTGAGTGGAAAAAAGTGAGTGGTTTACGATTTTAATGATGCTTTTTTGTAAAAAATGTTAATTTTTAAGGTTTGGCAAGATAAAAAAAAATATGTAAGGAAGAAAGTGTCTGAGAATTTGACACACAAAAAAGCGACTGGTGGAGGCCCATGCAAAGAATATAAATTCAGATCTTTAGAAGAGGCAATAATAGGTAAAGATTTGTAAAATGGTAGAGTCGGTGGAAGGAATTCCAAATTCTTCCACTTTTGGATTGCCTTCGAGCTCAAGAAAAAGAAACTTCGAGGAGGAAAACAATTTACCATCATCAATATGCAATCGCCCAATTGAAGAAGAAGTAAATAAAACATTGGATGAGGAGATTTTTATACAAATGTTTTGCAATTCGCCAGATTTGCAGCAGAAAAATAATGTTGTTAAGCAGGAAGCCGAAGATAATTTTAACATTCCTCACAAGAAGACAAAAATTTTGCGTCCAACAAGAGAAAAACAGAGAGCCATAGCAACAAAAAAGTATATTAGAAAAAGAAATAGAAATTCAAAGGGAGCTCTGTAACAAGATCGGTAATGCAGTCTTGTCAATGAAACATCACCAAGAGCAAATGTAACAAATGTAATTATTTTGTATCAAAGCTCACTTCTTTGCTTTTTCTTTAAAATGAAATTTCAAACTGTTCGAACATTATTTTCGAATATTTTTTTTCTCGTTTCATGTTGGTAAAACTTATTCGCAGGGAAAAGCATTCCGCCAGGAATTCCTGATAGGATGAATGTGTTCTCGAGAAGAGAAAAATTCCGTGAGAGAAATATTTCCCAAGGAATTGCCGATAAGGCTGATGAAAAAAAGTTAGTTTCCACTTTCACCTTTTTACCAAATTTAGAAGAATTGTAATTGTGATTTTCAAAACCTTTTTTTGAATATATTGTTATAATAAATATTTTATCTCAGAATCAACAATAAGAAAGCTGTTGTACGGATACTTTTTGAACTATGTGTAGTTGAATAATTTCCTTTCCATATGACGGCAATATTTCATTTACCCTATTTTTGATTTATGTCTTTTTTTCATTAATTGTAAAAAAAGACCACCTTTGTTGTTGTTAACTCCATATTTGCATTCTGTATTCAAAACGATTAATTAAAATCATTGCGCTTGCTTTATGCAAATCATTTAATTGTTCTGTTTTTATCTTATGCACACGAAATGTATGCCACGAGATCGGTAATAAGTTTGTATTCTATGCTGCTCATAGTTGATCTTTTATTTTAACTTTGTTCATAATGTGTACCAGTTTCTTCTTTGTGATAAGACATCTTAGTAAATTCAAAAATTGTCAATGAAAAACTTACGTTTCCCGTTTTATGACCTTGATTGTATTATTTATTAACAACATACAAATTGTTTACGCTAAGTAACAGTAATAATGGTAAGTTTTTGAATGTTAATAGGAACAATAAACAAGATATAACATACATTTTTGAATGTGCATACACAGCTGGGCAGGAAAGAAATGACAAAGCTTCTTTTATTGTACACAAAGTAAAAGATTTCAGAATTCAAAGGCGTACGTACAAAAATTGTATGTAATGAAATTTGGTAAAGATCTAGGGACTCGTGGCATTACAACTCCTTTAAGAAATTTAATTTATATTTAAATTTCTCGCAAAACGCTCTACAAACAATGATTGGACCTTCTAACATTAGTCTTAGGCGTTTAAAATTATACAATAGAAACTACTAGCTTTACTTAACAGTATATTGAAATTAAACAAGTTCTAAAGGCCCAACTATAATAGACCAAACCGAGCTTAAGCCAGCTTAAGGAAACGAACCAATACGCAGCCTTATATGTCACAAACCATAATAGACGTTCTGCTCAGTTTCGTTAAATTTCGCGCAATTACGCAAGAGCCATTTAAATAGCTCGAGCTTAAGCAAATGTCAAAATTGCTTAAGTTACTTGAATCTATTATGGTTACTTTTTGTTTTGACGATAACTTCTAATAACTTTTCATTCGGTTTTGACATTAGCTTACTTTTGGTTAAGTCGATTATAGTTGGGCCATAAGACAGAAGAAAACCAAGCGAAACATCTCCAAGAGAAGACTGAAAGATCATTTGCACCTAAAAGTCTTCAAGGGAAATAAAAAACAAACTGCAGCTTTCAATAATTTCCATAATTGTTCGTAGATGACTTGTTGAAGAACGATCACAAGAATGGTGCCAAAAGGAGGCAAAAAGTGGAGGAATGTTTTGTGGATGGACAAAGAAAAGATATATTTTTTTCGGAAGTGATGGTAGACAAACCGTTAGAAGGATTCCTTTGAAAGAACTTAATCCCAAATACATCTAGAAAACGGCCAAGAATGGTGGCGGCAGTGTCATACTTTGGGGTTAATTTTCTTGATATGGCGTTGGAACAATACATTTGATTTAGAGTAAAATGGATCAAAATATGAAGGTGAATATCATGAAGGATACAAGCTGCCTTATGCGGACGACAACATGCCTCTCAAAGTTGCCTACAGCAGGACAACGACCCTAAGCACAATTCCAAATCTGCGTAAAAGTATTTAAAAGACGAAAAAATCTGCGTATTGTGGGAGATTTCAAATACGCGGTTGGGAAAAACTATTATTAACGAACTGCAAATATCCCTTGAGAGGGAAGGCTACAGAGTGGTTGCGTACGCCGATGATATTGCTATCGCCATCACAGGAGAATATCCTAATACACTGAGAGACCTCCTCCAAAACGCACTCAATATGCTTACTAGATGGGCTGATCACTGCGGGCTTAGTATTAATCCTACTTCAATAAAAGGTGTACCACTATTTTTTACCAATGAAGCCAGATATCATGGTCTGATATTGGACAAAAAATTAAATTGGAAATCTAATATACAGGAAAGAGTTAAAAAAGCTACAGTAGCTCTTTTCCTTTGCAAGAAAGCCATATGAAGCAAATGTGGTTTTCATCCTCATATAACCTATTGGCTATACAAATCGGTCATCCGACCAATACTTATGTACGGGGTTGCAGTATGGTGGAATGCACTGGAGAAAGTCACATACTATGACAAACGTCCGACGCACCGCATGTCTCTGCTCAAGCGGGGCATTGAGAACTATACCCTCAGCAGAATTAGACACTCTCCTCCATCTGACACCCTTGGACATCTTTAGCAAACAAGTGGCAGCGAGTACAGCTATAAGACTCAACGCCTCATCCCAATGGACCAAAAACAATGTGGGCCACTCCATCATTTTGAACCTCTTTGGTTCTATACCAAAGTACATAGACTACACTATTCCAAAACCCCAATTTGGAAAAAACTTACAGGTATCCATTCCATCCAAAGATGAATAGGAATACAACAAATTTCTGGATGACAAAAGCATTCATTTTTAAACAGATGGATCCAAGACAAATGAGGGAGTTGGTAGTGGATTGTACTCAGAAAAGCTTAATCTAAGCATCTCATTCCGCCTCCCTAATCATCGTAGCGTCTGCCAAGCGGAAACTTTAGCGATATCAACTTCTGATATCCGCATCTTCTCTGACAGTCATGCTGCTATCAAATCCTTTGACGGTTTCTCAACCAAATCTCTAACGGCCCTCGATTGTCGATCGTCTCTTATGGAGATGGCTCAGTAATTTGGGTGCCGGGCCACAGAGACATCACAGGAAATTGTAGAGCCGATGAACTCGCTAAAAATGGAACCGTCATGTCATAGGTATACCGATAGCTAAATGTAAACTTCTGCTAAAAGAAACAGCTTTTACGATAACAAACTCGAGGTGGCACAATTTACCAACATGCACAGCCACAAAACTTATATGGCCTTCACTGGACCTAAAGCGCTTTAAAGACTTGTTATCTCAAAACAGGCTTCATATTAGCTACCTAATAGGTATCCTTAGGGGACTCTGTCTTATAGGAAGACACGCAATACGACTTGGTGTAGCCTCAAATGACTTCTGCAGGAGCTGTTTGGACGAGGAAGAAGAGGAAACAATCTCTCACCTTCTCTGGACTGCCCTGCTTTATCACTAAGACGCAAACTTCATCTCGGAGACTACTCTTTTAATAAACCCAGTGAACAACTAGCTAAAAAGGATATCAAATATCTTCTTCCCTTTATAAAAAGCTCAAAATGGTTCGACTCGTAAGAAGTATTTCTCTCGATTCTAGTGGTATCACAATGGGCCTTTTCTTTTGGCCTAAGTGCGTGAATTCTGAATCCGCAGCCACTTTAACCTAACCTGTATTTATGAATTTAAACTATTTTAAGTTATTATTTTACTATAAATAATGGATGATTTTAGTTTGAAAGAAAGAAAATAAGAAAATGAAGACCATCTTATTGGAAAACACATCATACCAAAAAAATCGATGCTACGTTCACGTATTTGTAGCAGAAATATTTTCGGATTAGAGTGTACGTAAGAAAATCACAGTTTGTTAGTGTTGCAGAGGTTTAAAAATTGTTATCTAGATTTTGAAAAATAAATACTTATTGTACAAATTTATGAGCAAGTCTAGTTTAAGAAGATCAGTTGTCAAACTTACATTTAATGCTAAAAGCTTCAAAACATATTATACTCATACATCGATACATACAAACAAAGTTTAACAGAAAAGATCAACCAACAATACAAGACAATGAGGTGTATTATCGCCTTCACCTGCATCAATTCGGTACATAACATTATTAACAAGTGGAAATTTGGACTTTTAAACAGCTTGTTCATGATGAAGATGACAAAGTTGCGTTATTTTAGATTTTCAAAGAGCGTTCGAAACAATCTATAGAATAATATTAGTTGAAAAATTGGAGAAATATGATGTACATGGTATTAAACTTAAGTGGTTCAAAACATATTTAACAAATAAATCCCAGAAAACTTGTGTTAATGCTGAACTATCCAGTGCAAAATTTACAAACTTTGGTGTACCACAAGGAACAATTTTGGGTCCTTTATTATTTCTTATACAGTTGTGTTCATAAAAATAGCAGTTCGCTCAAAATAAAACAATATTAACGTTATAATACATTTCATTAAACTTCTAATAATAAACTGCGTTCTTAACATCCCCCACAAATTTACGATGGGGTTAAGGTCGGGGGATTGAGCGGGTCACTCCATAACGGATAACTTCTTCTGCGCAAACCATGGTTTTGCCTTTTTTGACGTATGTTTTGGGTCATAGTCTTGTTGGTATACCCAAACCAACAGCATTTCCTCCTCAGCATAGGGTAACATAACCTCCCCGAGAATGTGCACATACGCACCTCCATGAGATAAATAGGCCCGACCCCATAATACGAAAGCAAGCTCGTATCATAATTTTTCCTCCACCATGCTTTACTGTTTTTATAGTGTACTGTGGATAGTATGCTGCATTTTAGGGTCTTCTCACATATTCTCGACGACCCTTGGCCCAAAAAGGACGAATTTGCTTTTATCGCTTCACAGAACATTCCTCCATTTCTCTTTTTTTCAATCTTTATGTACTTTAACAAGCTCCATTGTCTTTGCCAAATGCCTTTTCGTCAAGAATGGTACCTTGCGTGGACTTCGGGCCGGTAGCTTCGCTTATAAATGACTTCTTCGTATTATGACAGCGCTAACAGACAGTTGAAGTCCATTTCTTATTTTCCTAGAGCCTATGAAAGGGTTCTGTTTTGCTAAATGAATAATTTTGCGGTCAGTTCTTTCAGTGGTCATCCTTTTTGGGCCTTGCGTTTTCGGTTTATTTTGCCATTTAAAGGCGTTACTGACCATTTTTGCTGAGCAGCCTAGGATGTCTTAAATATTTTGGTAGGTTTTCCCCTCCAAACGCAGTATTCGAATAAGTTTTCAAATTACTTCGGTGCAGTGTCTTGACCGTCCTATTGTTTATTTTTGATCTAATATTTTTTTAATTTTTTATATGCTTGTATGGTACAAATACTTTAATACTTTATATAGTATAATATTTACTTGAAAAATAAAAAAAAATGATTTCTTAACACTTTTCAATTATAAAATCAAAAGCAATGCTATTTTTATGAACACTTTATATCCAGAGATTTCGAAATAATGGGTGTAATGGTTAGTTAAAGACTAATTTGACCAAAACTAAGTGTATGGTCATTAACAGTGATTATCGAATTAACCTTGAAATTGATAACTCCAAACTTGAACAAGTTGATGCACTTAAATACTTGGGTATTAAAATAGAAAGTAAATTAAACTTTAAAAGCCATATTCAATACACAATTGGTCAAATATCAAAAAGAAATAGTTTTTTTTTTTAAGAATTAGGAAAAATATAAATAAATAAAAAATCTGAATAGGTTCACAAATATTTTCACCACACTGATGGCCTCCCTTCATATGTATTGCAATGACACATCTTTTTTATACATATAATAAAAGAGCATCATTTTGTGCTTGTTTTGGGAGAAATAAATCTGTCTTAAATCTTACCGTTATTCTCCCACGGTTGCTAGACTAAATTTAATCATAAAAATAAGCATTTTTTGGCTCATCTGAATAGGTTCAACGGATGATATGGAATACAAAATGTTACCCTTTTCTATTGTATCATTATTTAACAATAGTTTATAATAAGTGTTGCCACCTCTTTTTAATATAAATTCTCGTAAATTCGATTCGGAATGGAACTATACAATTTTTCCAGGTATTACAGCGAAATTTCTTAACAGGCTTTTTTAATGGCTGCGATTAATGACTTTTTGTCTTTGAACTGCCTCCCTGACTATTATACTTTACCTAAGAGAAGTCCCCACACATTCTCTATTATGTTAAGGTCAGCGGAGTATGGGGGCCACACCAGCATCTCCACATTTTGGCTCTCTATTCACTGCCTTAATGTCCTCGCTGTATGGGTAGGGCGCATTATCATGTTGGAATGTCCGCGATATTGGTCCAAAGAGATCAGAAATCTGTGGAAAGGCCTTTTCTAACACACCTTTATATGAATTTGCATTCATTCTCGATGTAAAAAATTTGAGCTTTAAAACTCCGTAGAAGAAAATAGCTCCCCACACCATAACACTGCCTTCACAGATATGCAGCCGACTTAAATAATGCTCCCCTTTTCGAAGGTCAGGGCCGTCTAAATTTAACTTTTTCTCATTTGAAAAAATCACCTTTTCCACTCTGACTTTCACGACATGAATTTCTTACCGAACTTGAGACGATTTTCTTTCCTAGATTCGTTAAGTGGTGGTTTTTTCTGATTTTTTTTTCTTTTCAAACGAGAAGCACTTTTAATAACGCGTTTTACCGTAGCTCAAGTGCAATTGACACCGGTTTTTATTTTTATTTTTGACGCGAAATTATAAGAATTAGAAGCTGTTCTGATGATAGCACGTCTATCAGCCATTGATAAGGCCGTAGAAGTTCCTCTTTTCATGTTTTTTCCATAATTTTGGATATATCGCAAGTAACTGCCTACCAAATTTTGACTTTTTTTTTAAATTTTTTCGCTATAAGTCGTTGGCTTAGGCCTGATTCCCGAAATGCTTTTATTTTGCCTTTTTCTGCCTCGCTTCAAGATTTTCCTCGACCCTTAAAATGCTTGTTTTTATGAATACATTTAGTCTAACTACCGTGGGAGATTAACGGTAAGCTTTAAGACACATTTTTTTTCTCCCAAAACAAGCACATAATGATGATCTTTCATTACATATATAAAAAAGATGTATCATTGCAATACATGTGAAGAGATGTCAACAGTGAGGTGAAAATATTTGTAAACCTATTCAGATGAGCGGCAGTGTATGTGCTGTTAATATTTATAATACAATAGTTAAACCTCATTTTGACTTCTGTTCAACTATTTTATTCCTATGAACCAATGAAGAAATTAAACGTCTTCAGATTCTGCTAAATAAAGCGATGAGAACTATTACAAGAAGCAGTTTTCGAACACCTTTGGACACATAAAATAATAGCAGCGTTAACGCCAAAAATAGTTAAAACTAATAAAATAAAGTATAAGTCAACTAAAATAGCCAACAAACAGTGAGTATTTTCTGCAAATATCATTTTTTGTTATTTTGCATGTTTTTTTGTTAAATTTATTAAACATTGGTGATATGTATGTTAAGAATACGAGATTATATGTGTATTAATATTCTCTTTACTTCTCTTTTTAATGATATGAATGTATTGGAAAGTTATACGATGTAAGCTTGAGTCAACTGATAGGTTAGAAATAAGTTAGTCTTAAGATGATGAATTAAAGGTACAGACTCAAAAGTGAAATGGTGTTCTTATTAAAATACATTAATTGGGACGAGGAAAACATTGCAGTCAAGACCTACGCCAAATCATACGCCAAATGAGGAGCCCCGGACAATCGTTCAGGCAAATCCAAAACAAATTTAACGTTTCTGCAAAGCTGATCCATAATGCCATCAATTTTGTGTGAAAAAATGGAAACCAGAGGTCGAAAACGCAAATTGAAGGACGGGGAGCATAGGCAAATAGTTAAAATGTTAAAGAAAGACCCCTTAAAATCAGCTGTGGAGATAAACAAAGAGCTCCAGCTCAATGTGAGCGATGAGACAGTGCGTTGCACTCTTCGCACAGCTAACTTAAAGGCATGCCATTCAAGAAGAAAGCCACTCCTCTCCAAACGTCATCTGGTTCAACGCCTTGCTTTTGCAAAAAAGAGAGAAGTGGCCAGAGTTCCAGCCAAAACACACCATAAAAACAGTCAAGCATGGAGGCAGCAAAATAATGGTTTAAGGATGTTTTTCGTACAATGGTGTTGTTCCCATAAAAAAAAAATTGATGGCATTGTGGATCAACATGCGTATGTCCAAATTTTGGAGGATATGATGCTGCCTTACGCTGAAGAAGACATGCCTCTCAGATGGGTTTTCCAGCAAGACAATGACCCAAAGCAAGTACAACCCCAAAAATCAGGCAGAATTGTGGACTGCTGTACAAAGTGTGTGGAGGGGAATACCCATAGAGCCGTGCAACAAACTGGTGGATTCAATGCCAATAAGATGTGGTGATGTTATGAAAGTGAAGGGTTATTGTACAAAATATTAATGTGTTTAATAAATTATATTAATTATAAAATTTGATGAAATTATTGAATAAATGTTAATTTTTTGAATATTTATAAAACTGCTGCTATTATTTTGCGTGTCCAAAAGTTGCATTTTTTTAAACAAAGTGCCGTTATTTTATTTATATAATGCATATTGATATGATTGATGGTGATAATGAAATCTTATAATAAGAGTTTCAGAAAAAGCTTAAGTTAGAGAGAAAAAAGCAATAACAAAGATAATAAGGACTTAAAATATTTTGTGCGTACTTATGACGTAAAGTATCGTATGCAAGAGCCTTTTTAGTAGATAGAATGTCCTTAGCTTCAAGCATTAAACATATGAAAAAATTTTACTAAGGTTATTCAAACATGCCGAAATCAAAGTTTAATCAAATATTATTCGATGGATTAAGCACAATTGCAAAAATCGAACTTTTGCATTTTATATTTTCAATTTGAAGCCTAAATTATAATAAAAATCAAAGAAATACACTCTTCCAACAGTAGGTAAATACCTATTTCAAAAACCTCACTTAAGACAGTAAATAAGAAAATCAAAACATTTTAGATTTTTGTTGTTTACCACCTTTTAGAGTTTTTTTTGTTTTAATTTGGGTAGGTATCTATTTTGGTTGCGTCACCCTCACTATCAGACATCGTTGTTGTTGTAGTCGCGGTGGTTATGGAGTTAAACTGAATACCAAAGCTCTTTCCTTTCCCTTCATTACTTTTTTTTGCTTGAATTTTGTTGTCGTCGCTGTCGTGTCAATACAAAAACAACAACTAAAATCAATTTAACTCAGTCCAATCGAACATATTTATGTACATATAGGCACCTACTTTTAGCAACAACAAAAAAAAAGGAGATCAAAATATCTATAGGTACCACCCAACTTTTTTCTTTCAAGAACTACTTAGGTTGAGGTTCGCAAGTAGCTAATTGTAGATGATAAAATGGTAAAGGTTTTCCAATTTCTAAATAAAAACTTGTTACATTAATCTAAACAAGTAGAGAATTGGTTTGCTTTTGTTTTGGAAAGTTGTGTAAGAAGTCACAACACAAGTCAAGATAGACATCAAAAAATCAATCAATCGAGACCTAATAAATATATATGCAGGTAATAGAATTTAGAACTTACCTGCTTCTGAAACATATTCAAATTCGAAGTAGTTTTTAGCTTCCTTGCGAAAGAACTCAATGAAATCCTGTGCTACAATTGTGCCAGCTTGGTATTTGAGACGCCATTCCTTGAGCGGAGTCTCTGGCACTTCGCGCGGACGATTTCCATCTTCAAAGTCCAATTCGAATTCAATCATATTATTTTTATTGTTTTGTCTATTTTAATGTTGTTGTTTTCTTTTTTTGAATTTTATTGACTTCGTTTTCAATTTTGTTTACCACTTTTTTTTTGCAGTTCGGTTCCTTGTTGTTTAATTTAACTTTTATTGATTAACAAAAACAAACCCACGTTGACAAGATAAGTCATTAATTATGTTTTTTTTTTATTGTTTTTGTTTTGTGAGTCGTATTTTTGTTACAATTTTGTTTCGAGTGCTACAATCTGAACAGAAAGGGAAAAAAAAGAAGGAGGTTAAAAAAAAGAGTAGGAACACAAAAAAAGCAATGAATTTCACTTTTGTTTTTTTATTTTCAAAACAACGAGTCACTCAAATGAAACTTCCACAATTAAAACTCAGAATTAATGGCAAATGTTAAATAAAAATAGGCGAACACTCAAGAAAATTCTTAACAAAAAACAAAATAACACCCAACGATATCACAAGAAGAGGTGAATGAAAATTTGGTTCGTTCTTTGACAAAACAAAAAAGAAAAACCAATTGGAAATGGAAAATTACAACTAAACAATACACAAATTGTTCTTAATTAGAGTTTCAATTATTGATTGAAATGTTCAAAACAAAAATTAAACAAAACAAATAATCACAAAAAGAAACAAACAAACAAAATAGAGGAACGAACTTGTGCAGCAGCAATGCAACTTTGTGTGAATTGCTGTTGCCTCAGAGCCTGATGATGATGATGACTTGATTTGGTGATGAAACTATTTTATATTTGTTTCTAGCTTTTTGTGTATTCCTTTCTTTTGTGTTGTTTTTTTTTCTTTTATTATTTTCCTATCTGCGCCGTGGAATTTTGTGTGTGAAAAAAAAGGAAATTTTTTTAGGATTTTTTGAATTTTTCTCATTCACCTCTGAGTTTTAATCATTTCGAACGCACTTTCACTTGAAATTCACAATTTTTTTATCTTTAGCTTTCAATTTTCAAAAATAAATTTACAAATACGATAGGTATTTTTTCCTTTTCTTATGGAGGTTTATGTATATTTTTGAGTTGCACTGCACCTCTCAAGGGAAAAGGTTAAATAATCTTCCCGATTTGATGGTTTTTGGATTAATTTTTATTAAAATATATTGTGGGGAAATAAGATTTACACTTTTAAGTAATTTATAACTGTGGGGAGTGATTATTTTTGCCTTTTTTTGTATTTAAAAATATTTTTTGTCAAATATAAATCGCAATTTTTTTACTTTCTTATTCGCTGGCTGAACTGCATTCAGAGACAGAGCCAACAGCCAAGGTTCATGGTGTAGAGAAACAGAAAGAAATGTCAAAAGATTCTCGAAAATTGTCACTGAACTGTTTTGGTAGTTTTTCTACGATAGAAATCAGCTGTAAGTGCCAAGTTTCGCTTTAAGGTGGAGACGGAATGGATGGGATTGCTTTTTCGATTATTAACTAAGGACACGTACACATTTAACGTTTAAAAGTGGCAAATGGAAGTCAGTTTTTATTCATTTCGATCTGTTGTTTTTATCTGAATATTTAAAGACAAACCGTTTTGAAGTTTTGCCGGCTCAACTTTCCATTATCGCATCACGAATTTTGACTCGCGGTTTTTTTTTTATTTGATAGATATGGAAGCGAGGAAACATTTACTTCTATTTATAATTAATTTTCAAGGTTCACTTTTTTACATACAAAACACACAAAAATGGTTGATTTTGACATTTCTTCCCTGTTTTTTGTTCAGTGTTGCCATACTTGCTGTTTTTTGGGGTGGATTTCTTTGATTTTAGTGCTCAAATGCAAAAAGTACTTTGCATATACTCAAACTCGCACCCACCCGAAATCCTATAGTGATAGCAAGGAGGTGGTTGCAGCATGCCCCCCTTTACATACATAGCTGATAGTACGCCGCACAGTGGTGCGAGAGCGGAAAAAAGTCTTTTTAAGAAGTTATATTTATCCTTTTAAATTTTATGTTTAAGTACTCTTATATAACCCGAGCGTATGATTTAAAAGTATTTTTCAACATATATATTGTATGTTCTGATTTACAAGCCCTCAAAGTTGAAAAATAATTTTACTCAAATCGCGAACCGTATTTTCAACAAATTTTGAGATGTTTTTTTCCGAAGTTCCTTTAAATAAATTCTCTAGCTTCTTAAATAATTTAATTGGTCTATTTTCGATTATCTAAAATAAAAAAAAAATGATTATTTATAAAAGATACCTTCTATAAGTAGTCTGAAGCTTAAGTACTAGGAAAAAATGTGTTTTTTTTAAACTTTTTGATTTCAAAAAAAAGCTCCAAAAGACTCCAAGAAAATAAGTATGCCAGCATATGCTCCATGCATTTATGTAAAAGCACAGAAAAAATCAGCTGCAGATACGTGTAGATGTGGAAGTTATGATCAAAAATGTTTCACTGAATCGGATTTCAAAAAACTGCGTTTTGACGGTGGTGTTTACCAAAAAGTTTGATTTCTTCGTTATTAATTGTCAGTATGAACTGGTTAAGCCCATTATTTTAAGAAAAAATGTCAAACTTTATTTTAAAAATATAACAAAATTAATACATTGACACAGGTCTGAGATTTTCGATTTTTGCGAAACCATTTATTTCTGCCCGAAATTTTTTTTCAACTTTGAACTCAATTTTCTTGGAAAGAACACACGAAAAGCAATATAGTTTTATGATATTTTAAATTATATGATAGAGCTTAAAAAAAATAAAGAAAAGGATTAGGGATAATCCTTTATTTTTTTAGTTTTTTGCTAAAAGTAGGGCAGGTAGAAATAAAAAAGGTGTTATTTTTAAAGTTTTATTGCTTTGTTTTTGTTGTGTATTGCGTAATTTTGTATTACCTGGCGCAGGTTTCATTCGAGAAAATGCAGCCGAATTGTGACGAATGAAGATGTGATGCATCATATACTCATATCCTCGGATCCAATAATAACAGATTTAAGGCTACAGGCAAAAAAGAAAATACTTCAAATCAGCGCAAACGCTAAATACCTCATTTTAGCGTCATAAACTTACTACTTCATAATTGTTTGTTATTTATTTTTTGTATGTATTTATCTATTTATTTATTTAATTTTATAATATATATAGTTAGTAATAACATTTTGCTCAAAATAAAAAGTTATGATGTTTACTAAAAAAAACTTTTATTTAAATATAACATCAAAAGCCTCAAATTTTAGAAAAATGTCAATAACTTTTTTTCTAATAATTTTTTCTTGACCAAATTTTGACCAAGCGTATATAAGACTACTCTTAACATGTGTGTAAAATTTCATTAAAATTCGTTTAATAATTCAGATTTAACAGACTTTTTTCCGCTCTCTCATACAAAAATCAAAAACCCTCAAATTTTAGAAAAATGCCAATAACTTTTTTTCTAATAATTTTTTCTTGACCAAATTTTGACCAAGCATGTATAAAACTAATCTTAACATGTGTTTTAAATTTCATTAAAATTCGTTTAATAGTTTAGACTTTACAAATAGTTTTCCGCTCTCCCATACAAAAATTAAAAACCCTCAAATTTTAGAAAAATGTCAAAAACTTTGTTTATAATTATTTTTTTTCAACCAAATTTTGACCAAATATGTATAAGACTAATCTTAACATGTATGCCAAATTTCATTTAAATTTGTTGAACCGTTCAGATTTTACAGACTTTTTTCCGCTCTCCCATACAAACCGAACCACTGTGCGCCGTGCTATCAAATAAAAAACTAGTTTTAGACTCAAAAAATGCAAGACAAAAAAAGGACTGTGAAGCCCGAAAAAGAAAATATTTTTTTCTATGACTTAAAGTTGTTTCCTCGCCTTAATATTTAAAACAAGTTCTATTGAGGCCGCTACCTAACTGTAAAAAAATCAGAAGGAAATTTGTGCTGCGGTAAAGGAAAGTCGCGCCGTCTTGCCAATTTAGGTTTTTGTATGGTTAAGGAAAAAACGAAAAATAGTAAAGTTAGTAAGCTATACATTTTTAAATATATAAATACAAGTAGGACCGATATAAATTCATAAAACGTCATGAATCAAAAAGTGTTCAATGTGAACACTGTTGTTCGTTCGAATTCTGTCCTGTTCATATGAAAAAAAATCAAAGATCACTGAAATTCAGATTTAAGAGTAGATTTATTTGAGAAAAGTTTGGTTAGATTTGTTCACCAAGTTCACTAATAATATGTTTAAAGCGGAAAACACTTATAAATCTGCAAAGAGGTGCAAGTAAAACAGGAGAGTTGAAGAAATCTGGACAAATTTGATAAACCAGGTAAATGTATCTGATAAACTTGATGCAGAAGTAGTTGAAATTGCCATTGTTGACCATACTTAGTCATTTCAAAAAACTAGTGCAATAATGCAGTGTAATAAAGCTCCAATTTTGATATAAAGAAAAAACGTATTTTCTCAATGAAAAATCAATTAGTTTTTGTTTTATTGTAAAGAAAAACAGTAACAGTGAAATGGCTAGGGTAAGAGCCTCATAAGTTAAGACGATGTTTTTAAGGAGAAAATCAGTGAATATACAGAGTTATATATTTTGTGGTTTGAAAAGTAAACGTAAATAAAACAGATACAAATTATTTTTGTTCATGATATTTCTTTTTATTGTAAAGTTTGAACGTTGATATTATGTGTGAAACACTACATCATTTAATTTTCGATCATTTTTTGACACATATTGGGCGGTATCTCAACAATAACGAATGTTGTTTTTTAACTGCTCAAGATTTAAAAGTTTATCTGTATAAGCACGGTCTTTTGTGTAGACCCACAATAAGAATTTCAGCTGTGTCAAATAGCATAATCTTGGTGGTCAGTTGATATCGCCACGACGAGCAATTACGTGGCCATTAAATGTCTCTTGCAAACCACATATTCTTTGAGTCGCATTCTTTAATAACAGGCAAAACAAATTTGGCTGACAGTAGTTCCATCGTCTTTTTCGAAGAGGTAAGGTCCAATCCTTGACTTTTTGTGGATGTAATGGCCTCTTTTCAATTACTTGAGGATTCTTAGAACCCCAAATACGACACTTGTGTATATTAACATACGCACCGAGTGAGAAATGTGATTCGTCGCTGAAGAATTTTTGTTCGAAAAACCGCCTTTTGTTCAGGCACGTATTCGACGTATCTACCACGTGTCGTTGTGAATAGTCAGCTGGTTTTAGTTGTTGTGTGCAAACCATAATTTGAAGTAACCATAATTTCTGATAACGACGAGGAATCAACATATTCAGGTCTTTGGCATGACTTTCACTTACAGCAGCGAAATTTACGATGTTCAAGCAAAACGATGATGCACAGGCCTGAAAATATCTATAACCAATGCAGACTCTAAAAATTTCTTCAAAATTTCGCCAATTGCTTGCTTAGTTGGACAATTATGAAAACCCTAATCTCCTCTAAAAGTACGATATGTGGCTGTGGCAGAGACATCATTTTTGTAGTAGGTTTTAACAATTCGTATGCGTTGTTCGATAGTTAGGCGATCCATTTTCATAAATTTCAGACTTTCAACTGAAAACAAAATTGGTTTAATAGCTTAGTTTGACAACTGTCGAGTCTTAGCCCTATACTTTTGAAACAGAAAAAAGGATAACCTTAAGCTATGATCAGCATATTTGAATTGAAATTTTAAAATTAGAATGCGATTGCTACAACGTGTATCCTTCCTAGATAGATATTAAAATCTTAGTTAGTTAGTTAACGTAAAAAAAACATTATACTAAATTATTTCCACATTTAAACAAATATTTTAAAACAAATAAAAGAAAATTATATCTCTTACTTCAGGATCTTTAGCTGGTCTCTATGCTTCCCCGATACTGAAGTTGATGCCAGCGCTGATATGATTACAAGTTTAATTCTCCTGGGAATGAGAACTTTTATCCCGAATAGGGTTAAAAGCACCAGACCCAAGGAAAACGCATGGTTCGATGCGAGCTGTAAAGAGGTTATTAGGGTCAAGAAGGTAAGTTTCCGTTGTTTTAAAGCCAATCCAACTCAGGAAAACCGGAATAAGTTCAAGCAAGCCAGACCTGCAACGCCCATATTCGACGGACCAAATTTGTACATGACCAAAAATTACTGCAGTGCCCCAAAGGCAGTACAAATTATTGGTCATTTGTAAAAAATATGGTTAATTCTTTCTCTTCCTCGGTTCCTACGCTCGATGTGAATGACACTACATCATTTGTTAGCTCTTTAGAAAAAGCAAATCTCTTTGCTAGGCAGTTCGCCGCCAATTCAACGCTGCCAGTTAGTGTTATGACTCCGCCTGTACTT
Source organism: Eupeodes corollae (assembly GCF_945859685.1). Lineage (NCBI taxonomy): Eukaryota > Metazoa > Arthropoda > Insecta > Diptera > Syrphidae > Eupeodes > Eupeodes corollae. Next base: position 43,058,605 of record NC_079148.1, read on the forward strand.
GAGTGAGTAAGTCATTCTATGGGACCAATCTTTTTTTGCACTCGTACTGTAGCGAGAGTCCTAAAAGATCTGAACATACATAAATCTGCTGGTCCGGATGGAATCCCTGCTATTGTTCTGAAGAGGTGTTCTTCATCGCTGGCAAAACCACTGCGTAAGCTTTTTCATCTGTCCTACTCCTCAGGTCTCGTTCCGAACGGATGGAAAACCGCATTTGTCCAGCCTATTCCTAAAAAAGCGAATCTTCCTCACCGTCTAATTACCGACCGATTGCACTTACGTCCTTTCTTTCCAAGGTCATGGAAACGCTGGATAATTATCAGCTCAAGAAATATCTTGAAGAACGGATGCTTTTTAATGACCGACAGTATGGCTTTCGTAGCAATAGGTCCACTGGTGATCTCATAATTCATCTCACCGAACAGTGGAACAAATTTTTACATAGTTTTCAAGAAAGTAAGATTATTGCACTTGATATTTCAAAAGCATTTGATAGGGTTTGGCATCAGGCTCTCTTATCGAAAATGAGTGCTTTCGGTTTTCATGAATCCCTGCTTCATTGGATTAGTAAATCAAGTCTGAAAACCACAAAATAAATGCTGGTGTGCCCCACGGCTCTGTTTTATCTCCAACACTCTTTTTCATTTTTATTAATGATCTCCTGTCTGCAACATCTAATCCAATACATTGTTTCGCTGACGATAGTACTCTTAGTTTTTCATATTCGTTTTCAGATTCACACCCCTCTTCTTCGGATGTGGAACTGCGACTACAAAATATGATAAGCTCATTAAATTCCGACCTAAACAGCATTGTACAACGGGGAATAAGAAACCGCGTGGAATTTAATGCTTCGAAAACGCAATGCTGTCTTGTACCGTTAAAGCTAAATATACCCCCCCTGCCATTATCCATAAATGGCACTTGCATCGAGGAAATTGAACAAATCAATATTCTCGGTATGTGTATTCCAACCACTTTTTGTAGAACGATCACATACGCGATGTCGACAAAAATGCCGCAAGATGTTTGGGTTTTTTAAAGCGATGCAAGAAGTTTTTCTCCCCCTCTGATCTGGCTGTTATTTACAAGACTCATATACGTCCAAAGCTTTAGTATAACTTCCATATCTGGGCTGGTGCTCCTACAACTTACTTAAGCCTCTTGGATAGTATTGAACTTAGAGCATTTAGATTGATTGGTGATATTATCTTCATAAGATCATTTACGTTACTTGAACATCGTCGAAATGTTTCTTGTCTCATCCTCTTTTACAGTTATTTTAATGGTTTATGCTCTAGAGAAATATCCAGCTGCATTCCTCCCCTTAAACAGTTCAACCGTAATACTCGCGCTTCTAGGAATGCTCATCAAAATACCCTCGAGCCCAACTTCGGTCGTACTGTCAAGTACAGAGATTCGTTCTTTAGCCGTACTATGCGAATGTGGAATGCCTTGCCACACTCTGTCTTTCCCAGCTATTGCAATATTCAGGAGTTCAAAACTAATTTGCACCGACATCTCCTTTCAAACCTTCTCTCCCTTTCCTAGTGCTCACACTGTGTCTACATAATAAGGGTAATATATGAGCTTATTATAAAAAAAAATCTTTCTGTATAACAAATATCTTTCTCGTTGCATAAATAAGCCTTAACTATGTCTGGAAATTGTAATTCTTTTTGAAAAGACGCAAGGGATTTAAGATGAGGATCTTAGGAAATTTCGATCATGAATTTACCATTAATTATATGGGTTATCCGAATTTTCCAAAGCTATTTTAAAGCACTAATCTCAAAGCAAACAATTATTATTATAAACAAAAGTTAAAATAGTATTTAACCCCGTGCCCAATATTTTAAATTTAATTTTACACTGTTCGTGTTCGGTTATCTTTTTTTATTTAAAAATTATTGCAAGTATCTGCAAGAATATGAATAGTGTCGGATAGTTGGGATTTTTGCTGTTCTAAATCCTGAATTGATTCCGATATGCATATATTTGAAGTATCTGTGTATCTGGAGTACATGTTCTGCATATCTGGAGTATACGAATATTTATAGAATTCTATATTGACAAGGCAGACAAATATTGCAGAAAGCATCTTAAATATTACGTATACGCCTCAGTGAATCATAAAAACATTCAAAATAACTCTGGTTCTAAACAAATTTGTTTCCATTAACAAATAATAAGCAATCGTTATTCTAAAGCCTTCTTTAAAATTGTCGTATTATACTCTATTACTTTATTGGAAATAGAGCTTTTTACAATTTATAAACAATCCTTATTCCTATAACACATTAGCAATGTAGAAAAATCAAAACAAAACAACAAAAGCTTTTAAGTTATGTCCTGTTCCTGCTACAAATGCATTTTACTGGATTATGGCCAAAAAAGCTCATCAAAGTGCACAGACACGTCTATGTAAATATTTAGTTATCTCACAAAATACTCAAATTGAAAGTAAACAAAGGATAATTGTATCCTGCTGTGTAACTTATTTCTTTGGTGTTTTATGTGACGATTTGTTTCTTAACTTTTCCTTTTGAAATTATCCAATCAACAGAATCCCAAGGAAAACAAAATAATTTTGAAATACAAACAAATCGAAATAATCGTGATAGAAAATTATTCAAATAACTAATTTTTGAAGATATTATCGTGAATAAATCGACATATAAACGATTCGGAAAAATCAATAATATTTTCTTTCTTGGAAAAAAATAAAATATATCTAGCAATGCTATAAAGAAGTACTGACATAGTGTTTTAGGAAGGATATCATCACATTCATAGCTCATCGTCGTCATCGTTTAGTTTTTAAACTTCTTTTTGTCGCGGGCTTAAAGTGTTTTTCGATTTTTATTTTACACTTCAGGATAGACAGAATACAACCATAACCTTGTAAGGAAAAAGGCACATTTTGCCAGTAGCAAGGTCAGTGTTTTTATCTGCGATCTTTGTGATTATATGCTTGTACACGAACGTTTTCGAAAAGTCGTGATTTATTGCATCGTTTACGTGGTATTTTTTTTTTACATAAAAACCCTGTTTTATTGTTTTTGGTTTGATATTCAACTAAATATCAATAGTATTAATAGTGTTGCGATTTGAATTTGTTTAATGTTATAATGGAAGGAAATGCATCAAATTCAATACATATCTCGAATGGGAATTGTTTAACAACAACTACAGCTAAAACATCATCAACATCTGATGATGAGGAATCTACGCCCTTGAATGATAGAAATTTACCATTAGATGAAGATATATTAAAAGTATGTCCTTCAACTTCAAAAACGTCCTCGCCGTCATCGTTGTCATTGGAAGGGACAAGTCCACTGGGAACAGCTTCGTCATCAGTAACGGATTCACATCAAAAGCCCAGATGGTTGTCATCTTTACACCATCTAATTTTTATACTTACATGTGCTTTGGCAGCATTTGTTGTATTCAGAAATGTTCTTACATGGTAATTTTTCTAATTATTTGTATGTTTGTTACAAAGAAAATATGTTTTATGTTGTTTTTATTTTAGTTTATTGTTTCGCGTACTTTCAAACGAGTCAATTAATTTAATTAACAAAAGACTTTAGAACTTTTGTTTTAACTAGAGATAGATACTTTGGATTAAGCATATTACTTCGAATTAAGCATCACGTGTTTGAAGTAAAATATTCGTTCATATATCAACGAATTTTCTTTCAGTATACACACAAAAGCGTTTTGTAATAAAAATAAATCTTATATTTTTGTACCCATGTACAATTTTCTTTACAAACAAATTAAATGCGTCGTGTGCAGACAGCCTTAGTATGTCAATATTTTCAAATTAAAAAGTAACAATCATTGACATACTATACATGGACTGCTAGTGGTGTGAATTTTCCATACAAAATTTGAATAAAAATGGTTCCACTTCAAATTAGCTACACTAGCCCTTTCAGGCACAGTGGCAAAAAAAGTTATGAAATATTTAGCGACATCTGGTTGTATTTAGTTGAGATAAGCTTTTTCTGACATAGAAAGTACTGACATCTAGTATAATTTGTTGAAGACAAACGATGCCATGTTTTTTGCTGTGAGCAGTGCTGTCGTTTTGAAAATTTCAAGAGTAGTATTTTTCTATCATTTTGGGGAGCATTTTCTTAAATTGAGGAGTAAAACAAAAAAACAACAAACACATGCTTGGCCCATGAACAAAATTAAAAACTGAAAATAAAAATGTCCAAATTCGAAGTTAATTGGCCTATCGCGAAGGTAAATGTTCCGAAAACAGACAAATAGAAGGATATAATGTCGTACCAAATTTTTGCTTTCACTGCTTAAAGGCCAACATTTTAAAATAATATAGTTGAAATAAATAATTTAAATTCATAACTTTTTTTATTAAATAATAAATTGACAATTAAAATTATATTTACCATCAACATACATGTTTAAATATTCAAGAATAAATTAAAGTCATTATTGTAAATTCGATGTTTCATATTTTCAGTTAAAATCATTAAGGGGTCAATTATAGCTACCATTGAAATCGATCAAGACGATGTTTCCCTTTGATTAGAAATGAAAATTATATAATCATCCATCGGAAATCACACAAAGAATTTGTTTTTTGAGAAAAAAGTGTAACTGCGCATTTATTTTTCTCTACAACGGATGGAAATTCATTTTCCTGAACAGCTGATACTTTATGTTCAAATGTGAAACGAATCATTCCACTGATTTGTGTTCCAATTTCACACAATTCCAATGATAGATTTCTCTCAGTAAAATTTTGTCGTTGGATTTCAATCGGGAAATTTTTTCAATGACAAAAATGTTTAAGGATAGCTATAAACGACCTGTCAAAAACATTCGAATTTTTGTTTTCAATGATGAAAACCAATGATAGCTATAACTGGCGCCTTATACAATGATTTGTTATTCTCGATTAAAGTTTTCGATAACTCCCATTTTTCTGTGAAATTGTTTTTAATTAGTTCCTTAGCAGTTAGTATGGCATTTACCGTTTCTACCATCAGTGAATTTCTTTTTTATCTTTTATAAGGCTTATATCTGAAAATTTTCTTTCTGCTGTTGCGCTATTATTGGGGCATTATATTTTAAATTTTGGTTTTTTGTGAACCAAATAAAAATTTATTTTCCGTTTTATTTTGGGGAGTAGTTTTCTCTGAAAATAGTAAAATACTACTATAGTAGCAAAAACGACAGCAGTGGATGTGAGTATTAAATGTTACACAATTTTTCCGCATAGCCCTCTTTGCGCTAGTGTTTTGTCCGTTAAAAGTGGAACCATCGTGAAGTTGGCTACTAGCAGTCCATGTATAGTATGTCAATGGTAACAATAGTCCGGATAGGACTATTATGGCTGAAACACAAACACGCTTCAGCTTCGGCTTCGCCTGACGTTTACGAGTTCAGCCATAGGTATTCAATGCATGCTATCACAATAGAGCTTCGACCTCACGTTTCGTTTGACATTCGAAAAGAAAAGAACGTAATGTAATGCAATGTGACTCCAAACGGAAGCTCTAGTTCAATTATCTGAACATTTGCTTTGTCTGATCTTGAGCTCATCAGCTGTAAAAAAATGTCAACAAACTAAATATTTGCTCTTTGGACGACGACGAAGCCGAAGCTGAAGCGTGTATGTGTTTCAGCCATTAAATGCCTATGGTTTGGAACTCAATCCCAATTAAATTCTCAGAATAACCTTTTGATTTTGTCATAAAATTGTAAGTTCCCTTTTTTCAATTACGTTACGTTAACGTCAAATTAATTGGTTTGTTACATAGCATCAGTGATTTCTAAACAAACTACTCTTTGTCTGTCAAATTTTACAGTTCTGAAGTTTAAAGAAGTCGTTACAAAAAATGCCCTTTATCAACAATTATGTTGTGTTGATTAAAGCTGCGAATGCTGAACTTTTTACAGAGTTAAAGAGGGTTATGCCAGAAGACAAATTATATTCTGTATTTACTCTAGAAATATCTTTGAATATAAAACAGAAGTCTCTAGCAAGGGTATATTGAGATTTTCCAACAAAAAAAAAAACGCACACACTTTGGAGAAATCCTTAACATAAAGCAATTTAAATAAAGTTTGATTAAAACATTTTGATGTCTACACTGCATCAAACAGGCCAGCTGTTTTGGAGTCAAATAGGTGAAGATTCCGATCATTCGGAATTCAATCTAAATGGGTATAATTTAGTGCCATTAATTTTCCTCATCATGGATTAGCCGTATATATAAGAAATGATGTTGCATACCAACTTCAGCCACAATATGGTTTGTGCTCTAACACAAACCTTAACTTCATGTGGTTAAAATTCACGGTAGATAAACACATCATCCACTCATGTTTTTTATATCGAAGTCCAAATCTGGACAGAAATTCAACTTTTAACGAATTTGATGCTCTGTCTGACTCCATTCAAAGAATTGTTGCCCATTATCCTCACACTGAAATCGTCATTGCGGGCGATTTCAATGTACACAATTCTTCTTGGCTTCGTTATTCTGGCCAGTCAACACCGGAAGGAAGGTATGTTGAGATCTTTGATGAGTTAAATCAATTAACTGAGCTTGTCGATGAGCCAACTCGAATTCCTGACGTTGCAGGTCAATCCGCCAACACCCTAGACTTGTTTCTTACCTCTGACCCTAATTAATACACAATTAATGTATTACCGCCTCTAGGCACATCAGACCATTGTATCGTATCTGCAAAATTCTCATGTCGCAAAAACACAGTTTAAGAAAAAACTCCTATGAGAACCGTTTTTCAATATGAGAAAGCTAACTGGGACGGTCTCAATGAATTCTTCAGGAACTTTAACTGGTCACTATGCTTCCTCGATAGTGACGTGGATTCCAGCGCAGATATGGTTACAAATTTAATTCTTTGTGGAATGAGAAATTTTATCCCGAACAGGGTAAAATCTATCAAACCCAAAAAGAACACATGGTTTGATTCGAGCTGTAAAGAGGTTATTAAGCCAACCCAACTGAGGAAAACCGGGATAAGTTCCAACAAGCTAGAAAGACATGTAATGGTCATATTCGTCGAACCAAATTTTTGCATGATCAGAAATTAAGGCAAAAAATACTACAATGTCCCAAAGGTAGTAAAAATTTCTGGTCATTTGTAAAAAACATACGAAACACCTTGTCATCCTCGGTTCCAACACTCGTCCACAATGACGCTCCCTATATGTAAGCTCGATTGATAAAGTCAATTTGCTTTGCAGCACAGTTTTCTGTTAATTCGACGATACCGGAAAGTGTCATGAGTCCTCCTGTTCTTGAGAGCGTAAATGATTCAATGGGACAAATCTTCTTTCGCACTCGTGCAGTTGCAAGAGTACTGAAAGACCTTGACATACACAAATCCGCTGGCCCGGATAGTATCTCCCCAATTGTTCTGAAGAGGTGTTCTTCATCGCTGGCAAAACCACTGCGTAAACTTTTCCATCTTTCCTACTCTGCAGATCTCTTTCCGAGCGGATGGAAAATACCATTTGTCCAGCCTGTCCCTAAAAAAGGCGAATCCTCCTCTCACTCTTACTGTCGTCCAATATCACTCAGAGTCCCTTCTTTCCAAGGTCATGGAAACTCTGATTAATTATCAGCTCAAGAAATATCTTGAAGAACGGAAGCTTCTTAATGACCGACAGTGTGGTTTTCGTAGCAATAGGTTAACTGGTGATCTCATGGTTCATCTCCCCGAACAGTGGAACAAATCTTTACATCATTTTGGAGAAAGTAAGATTATTGAACTTAATATTTCAAAAGCATTTGATATAGGTTGTCACTAAGTTCTCTTATCGAAAATGCGTGCTTTTGGTATTGATGAATCTCTTCTTCGTTGGATTAGAAATTACCTTTCTAACCGTTCAATACAAATTGTATTGGATGATTACAAGTCTGAAATTCATAAAATAAATGCTGGTGTTTCCCAAGGCTCCGTTTTGTCTCCAACGCTCTTCCTTATTTTTATAAATGATCTTTTGTCTGAAACTTCTAACCCACTAAATTGTTTCGTTGATGACAGTAACCTCAGCCGTGTAGAATTTAATGCTTCGAAAACTCAATGCTGTCTCCTGTCGTTAAAGTGTAACACAACCCCGATGCCACTATCCATGAGCGGCACTTGCATCCAAAAAACTAATCAACTTTTAGTACTCGGTATGTGTATCACAGATCACCTTTTATGGAACGATCATATATTTGATATTGCCAAAAATGCTGCCAGGTGCTTAGGATTTCTCCGACGATGCAAGAAATTTTTCACCCCTTCTGATCTGGCTGTAATTTACATAGCGTTTATCCGAAGCTTGAATATAATTCGCGTATCTGGGTAGGTGCCCCTAAAACAAGTTTAAATCTCTTGGATAGAATAGATAGATAGAACTATAATCGAAACATTTACATCGCTAGAACACCGACGCAATGTTTCATGCCTTTCGTTGTTTTACCGATATTTTTATAAACAATGTTCTTTTGAACTAGCCAGTTGCATTCCACCCCTTAAACAATTCAGCCGTAATACTCGCACTTCCAGGAATGCTCATCAGTTTACCCTTGAGCTCAATTTCTGGGGTACTGTCAAGTATAGAGATTCTTTCTTAAATCGCACATCGAGAATGTGGAATGCTTTAGCCAGCTCTGTTTTTCCCTTCCATTTTGATGTTCAGAACTTTAAGACCAATGTGCACCGGTATCTCCTTTTAAAACCTTCCCTATTTTCCTAATGATGTGTTTAAATATAAACATATAAAGGGTACTAATAACCCCTTGAGTGCCTGCAAATTATTAAAAAAAAAAAACTAAATTTAAATTCTTGGTCTTTACTTTTATAAATATTTTATTTTTACTGAATGCATTTACATTACTGCGAAAAAACAAAAAGTCTACGAATATTAATAAGAATTTTCAACTTGAAAAGCCCGGTATTTAGCAGTTGTCATTTTTGAATTTGTTAGCTTTTGAAGTTTGCCAAGTAAAAACGTCATTACTAGAAATTAATCTATAAACGCTTCAACGAATCATAACAAAAGTTAAAATTAACTGTACAAAATGAGTTTTCTATGAAAAAATATCTATTATTACTTCTCTCTAAAAAATATTCAATTATTTTAAATGAAATCCGTTTTTGAGAAACTCTGTATAATGGGTCAGTTCTTTATAGTTATATTTATTTTCTTTTTTCTCTCGATCATTTTATTGGCCTTTTCTGTATTTCGTACAAAATTATGTTGGCTATTTTTTCAAAACTAAGTTTTTCTTCTTTGGTTTATACAAAATATGTAAGATACCCAAGTTCAAAATCATTAATTTACTCAAGGCTTTGTATCAATGCATTTAAAAAGAAATAAAATAAAGATCTTTCATTATAGTGGCGTATGTGAATCTAAAATACCTATAATTTCATGAGAGCTGTGTGCATATCATGGGCGGATCCAGACTTTTCATCAGGGGGGGTCACACACTTAGATGAGTTTTTACTCACCGCTTATAAATGTTCTTCAATTTTTAAATAACATGATTTCAAAATTTAAATAACATGATGTGTACGAGTATATTTACAAACCTTTACACATTTCAATTGCTCAAATGACAACTTTAGTTATCAAATTATTTTAGAACACATTTGGTCAGCAAGGTATGGTCTAACTATTTTATTTGGATGACTTCCTACATATAAAACCATTCCTAGATTTCAAAAGTTTTTTAAATATGCCAAGAGCTAAAACACAATAGGTTAGGGGGGTTTTTTGCTGCATTTCACGCAGAAATGTAAGAAATCGATCGTATAGTGATCTAAAAAAAAATTAAATTAAAATAAATGATGGTAAACAAATAAGTAGGGAAGAAACGTTTATGTAGCACTCACAAATTACACGTTTCGGAAAGTAGATTTATTTAATTTTTTAAGATCTTTAGAATAGCTTATTTTTTTTTTGTAAATCATTTAAATTCTAAATTTCATCTAAAAAATATTCTTGGTAAGCACTAAATAAAGAGCTTATATGTACATTTAACATTCGTCAACAAATGTTGATCCCTTTCAGAGATATCGAGTTTTGTGAACTAAATTAATATCTTTTTAAAAATAAAAGAAAATACATTTTTGATCATAAAAAATCATTATCGATTTGATCATCAAAAAGAACTTGCACAGAAAGAGAAGATTATTGAAATCGGTCCATTAGATCTTAAGAAAATTTAAAAACAAAATAAAGGTTTTTAAGGGGTACGCTTCTGGAACAATACCAAAATATTTTTTTCTTGTAGAAAGAAGCCAAATTAAGAACACAAAATTTCGAGAAAGTTTAAGAAAAATCGCATATTTTAACCGACATTTTTATGGAGACCGCATTATTTTTCGTATTAATAAAATAAAAAAACGTCTTACGCTATTGGCTGAAAACCTTAATTTTAATCAACACAATTGTTTAGACTGTAGGAGCCAGGAATGAATCGGGGTACCCACTTTTTTTGACTGTTCTACCGTCGTAATGTCGTATTTGATTAAAAGCTCTACTTCGAAATTGATTACTTATGCAAAACTTGCCATATAGTTCCTATTTGCCGCAAGTAAAAATCACTTCAATGCTCACTATCTATGTGTGTGAAAAAAAAGTTTAATAATAAAATTGAAGGCTAGTTTAAGGAATTTAAAGGCAACTTAATATAAAATAGATGATCTCTTGTTCAAGGTTTCTTCTTAAGAACCTGAATACTTGCTCTTTTTCGTAGACAAAATTTTTATGAAAATAATTAAGAGCATTACTAAGTTGTTGCAAACCACTTTTTGGTGAATGTCGTTAAATTACTAATAAATCTATAGATGAAATCTTTACTTATACAACTTAACTGTATAACCTTAATGGCTCATATGACCTTCACTGGATCGCCAGTTGGTCAAAAGTTGATGAATTATGCTGAATATTCGATTCATATTATGTTCTTGGTCCAGTCCTCAGTTAAAAGTAGTACTTTAAGCAACCAAGTTTAAGGAATTAAAATACAAATATTGTTTTCATATACAAAAAATAAATAATTCAAAATATAATGGGGGAGTTTTGAATTGAAGGGAATCCCTACGAAAAAGCAAACAAATTATTTCCCAGGGGGGGTCATGACCCCTATGAGCCCACCCTTGGATCCGCCATTGGTGCATATTTGCAACTTTTAAATTCAAAACAAAAACAGAGACGTACACAATACACACCTTAAGCAACCGGCTAGGCTATAAGGGAGCGGGAGTAATATAATAAAAAAAACTTAACTTTTTCTTCCGTATACAGAATTTACAAAAGAAAAATTGCAATATAAGTGTTGCCAATTATTATTTTTCTTAATCAAAGATTTGTTCGAGTTTTTCTTACTTTCTATTGATAAACTTGATGACAGGAAAACATTGAAAGTTTTTTGTTTGTAAGATATTAAAGATCCAATAGAACTCTCTAAACAGTTCTAATTGATTCTGAAGTTAGTGTATGTTTGATTTATTCGGTATTTAAATATGAGACACCTTTTGACTTTTGACGTTTCATCATTTTTTTTTCGCAACAATTGATGATTTGAAAGAGATAGAAATATCAGGAAGATATTTGTATTTTTTAATGAGTGGACTAAAAATTGCTGAAACGTCAAAAAATATATCGCCCAAATAAGTGTCTTAAGAAAATTTTGTTTCATTTTTCAACTGACATTTCAACAAGTTCATTATTTGAATTCAAAGCAAATGCCCTACACAAACTACATGTCAAATTTTTCGCTCTAGAATTTCTGCTAATCTAAATGCGTGAACAAAATTGGAACGTTTTGCCCTAGAGTTAAAATAATATGACCAACTGACAGGTAGTTGTTAAATACCTGAATAATTATGTGATCGTTCGCAGTAGAATTCTAAAAAAAAATTCTGATACAGATTGTCAATCAATGATAACAAGCTGTGATAAAACATACTTCCTGCCGGCAACTCTGGCATCGAATAAGCCCCATTCACTCCATATGCGAAACGATCCTCGTCGTAGTCGGATCGTTAAGTGTTTCGATCGTAGTTCCAGTAGCTGCAAACTGCAGCAAGTATACATTTTGTACTAGGCAATGGGCAGTGTGTTCTTGTCCGGCAAACCGCAGATACATCAACGTTTAATCTTGTCTTGCGGGTATTTTTCTGCCTTCCTCGCAAGTTCACTCGCACTGAACTATATGGTCGAAAGAGTTCTTTAAAGTGCGCAATTTGGGTTTATTGACCGAAGTTTACTTTTTGAATCCGATGTTTTCTTTTTTGTTTTAACTGTTGTATCTAATATATACGCATAGATATAGATACGTATTTTTGTTTTGATAAATTTTGTGATAAATTTCCCTTTGTTTTGAATTTTTTTTTTATCTTTGTGTTTGTTTACAAAACAAAGGCAAACTAAATAAATATAAAAATAAAAACAGAAACAAAACATGGAAAAAGAATTAATCAATTTTGATTTTCCAATAAGGCATTTACAAAGCTTCTGGGGTGCATCCGGTGACTTTTGGCAAGCACAATGGGACAAATTCATCAATATAACTGGTAAGTATCTATTTAAGCATAAATATAAAACAACAAAAGAACTTATGAAATAAATAAACCCTAAATAGAATAGAAATTAAGCTCAATTTCTCAATGAATTTTTTGATTTAAATTGTTTTTTTCTTTACTCATACCCATAATTTCATCAAATTACAAATTAATTGAGTGAAATTTATGCAAGCAGCGAGTAACTACTATTGTGATGTTGACTCTGTGACAGTTTCGCATCAGTCACTAGAGGGGGTAAGCCACAGTGAATCGTGGTATTTTTCGCACTTGTCGTTGTTGTTTTTATTATTGTTTTGTGCTTATGTCACAGGAAAGTAGCGGTTCATTGTTATTCAGATTGTGCAATGACATTGCTCAGACAAAGCGCGAATAAATTGACATTGTCTGAGTAAGGCAGGCAAATATATACTGCACTGATTGATAGCTCTCTTCAGTGCTTATCAAAGTTATAAATTTATTATTTGTTTATAATTATAACGGTATTAGAATACATTGAAGAGGATAAAGTTGAATCTTTTTTTAAAACTTCCTTTAATCCTTAATTTGATTGAAGTTAAATGCTTTAGATATTTTTTGAGATCAAGTTTAGATTTATTTCGATAAATGATTAATTATTTATTTATTGTTAAGAAATTAAATAAAAACCGTAAATTAAATTTGGCACGTAGACGTCTTATACTCGTATGTATATGTGCATAGGTAGTATTTGTAGGAACGGCTAATTAGTTAATAAAACACAGCGTGCCTGTGCATGATGTTTGTTTATTTACAGTGCTTACGCTTTTGAATTAGATAATGAAAATTAAATGACAAAATAAAGCTAACAACTGAAAGCATTTGAGATTTTCTACATGTATTGGTTCCAAAATATGAATGCCATAGTTACATACGTTATACATTTTCTTAAGGTTTACGTTTTTCTTTTTTAAGAATCTGTTCTTAATAACTAATAAGATAGGTGATGTTGATTCACCCACGCTTATTGATACTCAAGTAGGTACTTCATATTTGCACCTTAAAAAGGTAAAGTGTTGTAAATATGATCTTAATGATATTTGAATAAACCCTGCATCGATATGATTTGTATTAAAATTAATTCTGAGAAAAACAACTCAAGTTTAAAAACAAACAATACATATATAAATACCTATTCCAAGTGTTTAGTTAGGGACAGTTTTTTGCATCTATTCAAAAATTTCACAATTCAATGTCAAACTTCAGCAGTGACGAATTATATACAATTTAAGTTCACTCAGTGCAAATGTTATACATACAGTGGTGGACAAGAATTTAGCACACTTGTTAAAGAAAACAAAAACCATTTAATTTTCAATTTGTTTTCTTATTAAGAAATTAGGGTGAGTTTAAAAATGCAATTGGTTGCACAAGCCATGCCGGAAAAAAATTCAAGCAACAGAACAACTACTGCAAGAATGCGGCAGACATACAATATCGCAAACCAGTTCATAAATGTCATTAAAGCAGGTCCTAAAAAAGAATGACAGAAATAATTATGTTTTTTCTTTGAATTTCTGGGGCTTTGGTTTTTTAGTTTCTTAACAAAATTCTTTCAAAATCTCAAATTAAAATGTTTTAATAGAACTTATTTTTAATATTTTGAACGGAAAAAATTCATTCATTCATTCCTATGAAGTATAAATATTATATTTCAACTTATTAATAACTAATCATTCTATTTTTTGTCAAAAATTTAATAAATATACAATTATTTTACCTACTCATCTTGTTCGGACATTTTCCTGCAGAGCGACAACAGAAATAAAATGAATGCAGGTTTGATCGCATTTTAACTGTCAGACTGCTTTTTGAACAGAGTTACCGACTGCAGTAATGCAGTGTATTTAATTTTATGAACGCAAATCTTGCATTACTGCTACATTTTTACATTAATGAACTTACCCTTAGTTATAATTTATTTACATTGCATATACATAGCACTATATTTTCATAGTACTTCATCAAATATGTTTAAAATCTGTAAGAAGAAAAAATTATAGAATGTAGAAACATCAATTTTTCAAAGCCTCAACCAAAGCCTCACATCGTGACTTTGGAATTGCATACCAAGCATTTTGAATCTCCTGCCACAATTGTGTTAAATTGTTTTTTTTTTTGTTTGCGCAATGTGATGTTCACTATCATTCCACAAATTCTCGATCGGGTTAAGATCGGTTGATTGTGCTGGCTACTTCAAAATGTCGATTTTATTCACCTCTAAGGCACACTTCACTAACTTTGAAGTGTGTTTAGTGTTGTTGTCGTGCAAGAGACGCCATAATAACGGCAAATTGTCTTCTGCGTAGGGTATCATATGGTCCAACATTATATCTCTGCACACGTTCTGGTCCATTTTGGTGTCAATTTTTACGATGGAGCAAACGCCGGCCGTACCATGAAAAAGCAACCCAGACCATAACGTTGCCTCCACCGTGTTTCAACGTCTTGATGGTGTACCTTGGATCATATTCCTTGTTTTTTGGATGCCATACATATTTTTTCCCATCCGATCCGAACCGGTAGAATTTGGATTCATCGCTCCAGAACACGTTTTTAGAAAAACTAATTGGTTGGTCTAGGTGAGCTTTGGCAAGCTGTAACCTAGATTTCAGATTTTTGTTTGATACAAGCGGTTTTTTTTGAGCAACTCACCCTCGTATATTGTTTTCATTTAATCGGTGCTAATGGTCCTTGAAGAATCATTTACTTCATAGATCGTTGAAAGTCCGCTTCGAATGGCACTGGAGGTTTTAAACGGAACCTTGGTCGATAACCAACAAATAAGTCTATCTGCATTTGTAGTTGTCTTTCTGGCCCGGGGGTTTTGTTTAACGTTTTCAATCACTCCAAACTTTTAAAATGACGAACGGCATTATAAACCAGCTTCCTGGAGCATTCTAATAACTTAGAAATGTCTGTTACCGTCCGCCCTTTTGATTTCTTTTTTCCTCTGAGCACCATTTTCCTTTTGCCATGACTAATTAATATTTTTTTTTTTTGCAATATAGATCATCAAAGGAATATTTAATTACCTCAAAAATTATTATTTTCTTTTTAAAAAAACACAAAAATTAAAAATACATTCTTTGATTGCAAAACCGGCTAGATTTATGTCCAGCTTAAAACAACGCAAATCACAAACAATCTTAATTTTTCGCAAAACGGTTTTTTACTTTTCAATCATTTACACATTTTTATTACCATATAAGGTAATCATAGTAATAACATAAATATGAACCGTTGCTTGCAAGTAATAAAGAATTGAAAGTAGAAAAATACTTCTACTCTTTTCAATGTGCTAAATTTGTGTCCACCACTGTATATTATAAACAATTGTTTTTTGTCTGCAATATTAATCAACCAATCAGCAGAATTGTTGAATATTTAATCTAAACAAAAGCAATCAGAGATGCTGAAAAATTTGCTGGAACAAAAAATCAATCAAGCCACTTAGGTCAGATTTGTTGTTTTGCTTTAATAAATATAGAGGGCAGTGACTATCAAAAAGCATTTACAATTATTTATTGAATCTATTATCGAATTAATTAATAACAAAATGTAAAAAGAAATGTTTTTACTATCGATCAAACATAAAGAATGCTTGAAATATGTTTAATTCTACTGCATCCTTTCATTAAAAAAAAAAATACTCTTTCAAAAACTATTATAATATTTTTCTTTCAATTTTCTGCAAAAATTAAGTGGAAGTTCACCTTAAATAGTCTTTTCAACGAAAAGTTACACAAGGAGTAATGAACAAATTTTTCACTCACAGATAATCCTGACATTTCTCCAAAGTCATGGCTTTGACATTTATAAATGAACGTTATGCGGCATATACATTGTTCAAATGCTTGTCAAGCACGTGAGAGAGTATTAGCTAAAATGAAACACGTATACAATGTGTGTATGCTTGAAGCAAAATCAAAATGTTTTGATTTTTCTTCAATCAGATAGACAGCATTGACATAAAGGCCCAACTATAATAGGCATAAGCAAACATAAGCTTATGTCAAAAACCCAACGATAATTCACTTAAGTTAGCGATATTACTGCATAACCATAATGCAATTTTGCTCACGTATCTAAATGTCAGATTTTTCTTATGCGGCGAGCGACTGGTGTGCTTAAGTTAACGAAACTGAGAAAAATTGAACGAAACGGAGCTAGACTCCATTATGTTCACTCGTATTGAGATTCTTTGTATTCGCACATTTACTTATGCGCGCATATGCTAGCTTATGCCTATTATAGTTGGGCCTTAATGCATATGCGAAATGGATTGCTTGATCAAGCAAGCTTATTTTTTAATATTTGTCGAAGAAGTAACATCGGGTATCGGAAAATTAATTATGAATGAAAATGAAGTAAAACGATCAAATTCGCAAAAAATATTTTTCCCGATAAAACAACCGCACGTCTATTTACCTCAAAATTAAAATAAATATAAATGATTGAAAGCTTATGCCATAGACAAACCATATAAAGACCGGAAACAAATCTGTCATTCTGGTTATATGGTGTGTCTATGGCTTATGCATGATGTGTGTATATGACACGTCAAACAAAATTTACTAATACACTCTCACATGCTTGACAAGCATTTGATCAATGTATATGTCGCTTTAGGCAATTTTCGTTTATTTCAATAATAATTCTGAGTGACTTTACTTATGCCACGTTTAGATTACGACTGATAGGTGTATATTCAAAGATAAAACAAGTCCTTCAAGTTTTAAACCAGTTGACAATTGGTCAGTTTATATTTCTAATATTCTCAGTTGGATTGACAGATCGGGAGAATGAAAACAACTGACTTTTTATTTTCACGAGCAATTAAATAAGCTTTGTATTATTTTCCATACTTTTTGAGTTGTACGATAGAGATTCTTGAGAAATTGAATAATACAAATTTCGTTTAGATTTCTGACAGAAAAAGTAAGACATTTGTGTTCATATTTATGAAAATATAAAAACCCCTGTGGTCTAAGAAACACAAACTCGCCAAATATCAGACGGAATTTATTTGGAACGAGCAACACCAACCGGCGCACGGTGCTTTTCAAAGTTTTGAAATTGGTGTGGGAGTTGCATTTCTGATGACTTTCTCACTGAGTAATCAGTGGCATCGCAATTCAAAAGATAAAAAGGAAGATATCACCTCCTTTAAATTCAAATTCATCCATATTTTCGAATATCCAAAAGATAAATATCAAAAAAATGTTGATTACCTTGCAAGGAAATTATTTTTTAATTTCACGAATTGATCAAATATAATACTTTTTGTTAGAAACCCATATTCAGTGCCAAAAGTAATTTGTTTAATATTAAAAACTGATGTTTCTCGAAGAAAATAAGGGTTTTTATACACTCCTCGTCAACTGAATACGCACAAACTTTTTTTAATATACTTTATCCATTTTTTTCAAACAGTGATGGTTATTATGCCATCTGTTGATGCTAACTATTCCCTTAAGACGTTAAACAGATAATTCCGGAAGAATTATCCAAAAACAACCGTGAGTTTTTCTTCAACCACTTGCAAAGTGTTTTATATGCAAAGTAGGATTTTTTTTAAGTCAACTGAATAGGTACAACGCCATTTTCTTTGTTGTTTATAAGTTTTTTGGAGTGCTTGACAGTTTAAATTAACGGTTTTAGTGTTTTCAGTGAAATTTTATTCTTGATTTCAAATTTTAAGAAAAATGGGTAGATCTACGTGCCTTAACCGTGTTGAAAAAGCTAAAATCGATTTACTTAGAGACCAAGGCCTAACTGGACGTGCAATAGCTGATAAAGTTGGCCGAATAAGTTTTAATGTAGTTTATTCTTACTTGAAAAATAAAGATGCATACGGCAAAAACATGAAGGGAGGTAAGAAAACAGCAACAACAGCAGCTGAGAGACAAAGAATTTTAAGATATGCATCAAATTCTTCTGATTCTGTGGCAAAAATAAAACAAAAAGTCGGCGTAAACGCAAGTTGTTCAACAGTTCTAAGAGTAAGAGAGTAATCAACAACTCAAGCCATCTTAAACGAATGAAACTTAAGAAAAACCACCTCTTGACGAGAGACGGAAAATGTTGCGATAAGATTTTTTAAGACTTCACATGAGTTGGAAAAAAGAATGGTCACGTGGTTTTTGTAGATGAAAAAAAGTTTAATTTCGATGGCCCTGATTAGTTTAACTTCTTTTTTCACGACTTAAGAAAAGAAAAACAGATGGCATAATAGCCATCATGTTTGAAAAAAATTTATAAAATATATTCAAAAATGTTTGTGCGTATTCATTTGACGAGGAGTGTAAAAATATTGGAATAAAAATAAATGTACTTAATGAGTTTGACAGTTTAAGGGTCCGCTTACATTAAAAATGCAAATTTCCGATTTGAAAGCTACTTTTTTTTTTCATTTCATCTTGTCTTTTTTAAAATCAGTTTATAACATAAATAAGTAACACACCCAAATAAATGTCAAAAATTATCAAAAATTACTTTTAATTTGTTATTGAAAAACTATCAGTCATATTTACTTCGCCTCTACTATGTATTTACGTTATTAATGAAAAAAATTGTTAAGATTCTACTAACTATTTTTTGAGGTTTAAAAATCACACAGAATATAAAATATTTGTAACTTAAGTATGTACGTCATTAAAGGCAAATGAAATCAATTAATTCAAAACTAATAAAATATCGTCACAATAAAAATGTTTACACGAATGTAAAGAATCAATAAAAATAATCCTCATTTCCTCTTGGCCTTTTTACTATCAAACACATGTCAAAGAAGTTAGAATTAAGTTTTGAATAGACTAATTTGAAAACGTATGCATATGAAGTTGTTTCCAATAGTTTACATTAGTTATTCAAAAACTATTTTTTGCGTATGATAAGTTTTTAAAAAGTTTATTATTCCTTCTATAATTCCCACTTATTCGAACCGTGTTTACTTTGATGTGCAATTATACTGCTCAAACAATTAATTGGAAAGTAAATTGTAAAAACAAGTACACTTTTTTAGAACCAATTAAAATTTATTTTTATGATATAAGTGACAACAAAAATAAAATTTAAACTAATTATAATGGTTTAACATAACAAACAACTAGTTTAAGATTTTAAGATTCAGCCGTTTAAACGTTTTTTAATTTTAATAATTGACATTTTTAATTTCTCTTTGTTGAAAAGTCAGGTTAACCTTGGTTCGAAGTTCATATGTGGCTCAAAATCACAAAGGTGCAGAGTTGGCATTGCTATCAATTTAATGCCTTAAGTTAAGTTGACTTAATTAAAAAAATGAATAAAATACTAAAACTAACTTGTTTTGTGTGTCCATCAAACAATATAATTCATTAATGAGGTGAATTTTATATGAAATGAATATACACGCATAGAAAATCATTTCGGGAACGCGTCCTAATTTACAATCTTCAACAACAAGTCCAAAATATAATTGAAAAGTGTAAAGTATTTAACACCGGTCATTACTCAATACAGCGTTTTTTTTATACAAAATGTAGTTTTAGAGAAGATACTAAAATTTTATTTATTTTTAACTATAAAAATGCAAAAATAGTTTGTCCAATACCGCACAAGTCATTTCAATGAACATTCGGTGTCAAACGTCAGTCGAGCAAGAGAACAATAACAAAGCCGGCTGTCAGAGTATTTTTCGTCAAAAAAATTATATCTAAATGTTAAATACCTTTCTATTCATTATTCGTAGAGCGTAAATCAATAGTCCGTCATTCCGTGAACGTATTTATAACATTTAATTATTGATGAAATTCTTTTTTACGACTCGAAATAACAAATAAACCTCAAATATGTTCCTTTTGACAACGTCAAATCGCATTTAAGATGGCCGCCGTATAATCAAAGAGCGCTCTTATTTGAATACGTCATTTTGTGAACGGTCATTTCGGGAAAGTTCCCCGACATGATTTGACGTATTTTCCTTCTAGAAGAGTTTGTATGTACTTTTTTCATTATTGCTTATTTAATATAGATACATAATACACCCATGTTATAAATCAAAGCTTAAATTAGGTGCTTTGTTTTGTTCTTGTTGATTTTATCGAACTTAGAAAAACGTTTCCGAATTGATGGTTTCTATAAGATATTTAATACTAAAAAATATTTCTAATAAAGTATAGGATTCTGTGCGCTGCCCTGTCAAAGTTTATTAATATACAAATTTTAAAACAGTATAAGTTAAAAGCATCATTTTAGCTTTCAATTTTTTTTGTCATAGAACCAATTTTGAAATTTTGCAATCTTGGTGAATTTGAGCCATATGCACAATGTACAATGGTTTAAAATTTAATTTGTTCAAGTATTGCGTTAACTTCTTTTCTTCTTATTCTCAAAAAAATAATTTCAGGTGAAGATCCACTTATACTATGGGTAGTCGGAACAACGACATTTACAATGTTCGTTTACTGGTTATTTGGTGGTATCTATACATTTTTGGATCTAACAAACCGCCCTAGATTCTTGAGAAAATATAAAATTCAACCGGGTACAAATGAACCAGTCGATAGACATCGATTGACAAAGGTAAGAATTACTCACAATCAACGTTGATTAACACTTTACTCTTCTATCATTTGCAGGTAATAACAAGAGTAATAGCTAATCAAATATTCGTTGGTACGCCAATTGCTTTTGTAAGTTACAAATTGATGAAATTCCGTGGTCTCACTTCTATTCGAGACCTTCCGACATTCCATTGGGTTTGTTTTGAACTGACAATGTGCATCCTCATGGAAGAAATTGGCTTCTATTATTCACATCGGCTGTTGCACAGCAAACATATCTACAAGTTCATTCATAAGCAACATCACGAATGGACAGCACCAATTGCAGTAACGGCCATCTACTGTCATCCGATCGAGCATGTTTTTAGCAATCTGTTTCCGCCTTTTTTGGGTGTTTTCCTTATGGGCAGTCATGTGGCCACAGCTTGGCTGTGGTTCTCATTGGCCATTCTCTCAACACTGAATGCCCACTCTGGATATCATTTGCCATTTTTCCCAAGCCCAGAAGCCCATGATTTTCATCATCTTAAGTAAGTTCTATACTATAGTAAATTGTCTTATTTAAAAAATCAATTCAATTTATTTCACTGAAGGTTTAACAATTGCTTTGGAGTTTTGGGAGTGCTTGATCGATTACATGGGACTGATTCGATGTTCCGGTCAACGAAAGCTTATGCTAGACACATAATGATGTTGAGCCTGGTGCCGCCTCGGGAAGCTTTTCCAGATGAATCTAAATAAACAAATAATAGCCTCAGATGCACGAAGTGCAGCAAACAAATCAAACAGAACTTTTAGTCAAAGCTGAAGATTTACCAGAAACACTAGTAGTTTCTAAAGAAAGTATTAAATTGTAGAACCAATCACAAATTCACAAAACACGCGAGGGCATTCAGTAGAGATCAATGAACAAAAAACACACTCTTTTATTTCATTTAATTCTATATTTTTATTACCTTATTATTATTGTATAATCTATATATTTATTTTATAAATCTTTGGAAAGGATCAATATATGTGCATATTGCATGCAATCAAAAACAGCAACAAAAAGTCAATATTATAATGGTGTAACTATTTCCGGTGATGTCTGTAAACGAAAATGTGATAGAAATGTTTTACTCTTTTGTAATTAAACAAAAAAATATATACATATTTAATAATCGATATCTTAGCGTACATTATTATTATAAATATATAGTTTAAGGAAGAAAACATGTAACTTGCAGCGATAACTTACAAGCATTAGATATAAAAATAGAGACAAAAACATTGAACACAAATTTAAATAAAAAGGACACAAACACTCCTTTACAGGGATGCAGTGCTTACATACCACTGTATCGTGTAATAACACATGCATTCAAGTGTAAAAATAATAAATGTAATATAAAAAGTTTAAAAATTTGTTAAGTGTTTTTTTGTTTAAATGTTATGTTAAAATGGTAAGAAAAGACGTTTATTCTTTTGGGAAAAGAAAACATTTAGAATTACGATGAATCCAATTCTAGAATGGTTTTAATAAACTTTCACTGTGAGCCCACCCTTAAATCAATAAATCAACTGTCAATGTCAATTCACTCTGCGTAATATTTTATAATTTGGAGACTTTATGTATGTACATATTTCAAAAACCCAGTTTTAATTTTTTTACGTTAAATTTCCAGATCTAATTTATAGATTTGTTTTATTTTTATTCAAATTATCGTTATCACAATGATATATTAAACTGACCTAAGCGTGTTCTACTCCATCACGGACAGCAACTTGAACCTTTTTTCTACTTTAACCTATCGTGTGATTCAAAGTTCAAAAAAAGAGGCTGGGATACGACCCACACTGATAACTTCCCATCCCGTCTGTCGATTTGTATTGCTTTAAAGTTTGTCTATATGTACTCGTATCAATTTTTACCAAATTTGCGTACTATTTTTTGTAGATTTTATTTTTATGAAAAAACGGAACGCTGGATTTTTATAAAAACTACTGGATATCGAAAACAATATTTTCTGTTAAATAGTTTAAAGTTTAAAGCCAATATTTCAAATTTTTGAAAAGACATTTGTGTGGAAAATCAATTTTTACCAACTTTTGTTAAATTTTGTTTAGGTTTTTAATTTTTTGTACAAAAACTGTCAATTCGATCTTTTTCAAAGTTTAGCTGAATGTTAACAACAATAATTTTTGAAAGATAAAAGTAGTTTAAAGCCAATATCTACAATTTTTGAAAAGATATTTGAGTCGAAAATCAGTTTTTACCAACTTTCGTTAATTTTTTGTAAAAAAAAACTGTCAATTCGATTTTTTTCAAAATTTTACTGAATGTTAACAACTATATTTTTTCAAAGATAAAAGTAAATTAAAGCCAATATCTCAAAGTTTTGAAAAGATATTTGAGTCAAAAATCAATTTTTACCAACTGTTATTATTTTGTTTTTGGTTTTTAGTTTTTGTAAAAAAACTGTTGATTCGATTTTCCCCAAAATTTTTCAGAATGTTGAAAACAATATTTCTTATAAGATAAAATAAGTTTGAAGCCTAAATTTTAAGTTTTTGAAAAGATATTTGAATCGATATTCAATTTTTACCAACTTTGAGTAATGATTTTTTTGGATTTTTATTTTTTATAAAGAAAAAAACTGTCAATTCGATTTTTATCAAAATTTTATCAGATGTCAAAAACATTATAATTCGTTGCGCAAAATTATTTTGCAGATGAAATCATATTTTAGTCGTAAAATTTTGGAGGTGACAAATTTTTTTTCAGTTTTTTTGATTAATAAAAAAACCGTTAAATGGATTTTAAAAAAAATATATTTCTTTTATATTTATATTATATAAAATTTAATTCAAGTCTCTAGCGTTTTTAGTTCGTAAGATTTTAGGTTTAACCAAAATGTTCACCTTTTTTTCTAACTGCAATGGAAAGAAAACCACAAACGCAATTTTTATGAGAGCCCTTTCTGCATCTTTCTGCCTTATTATCTGCATAACAAAATTTATTTGAAATCGATAACACTTCTGGTTCTTGAGCTATGGACGACGAAAAAACGTCGCGAACGTGCGGACATACGGGCGTACTAACGTACGTACACACGTACGCACATACATCTTTCTAAAAATCTTTTATTTCGACTCTAGGGACCTTGAAACGTCGAGAAATGTCAAAATTTTCAATTTGACAAATCGGACCCATTATAATAACTTTCTATGGGAAGTTAATAAAGCAAATGTTTGAAACTTTGTACAGTTAGTCTCAGTTATTAAAAAAAATAGATAAACATTCGTCTACAAAAATGTTATTTTAAGAAAAGTGGAATAACTCCAAATTAATACTTACATTATATGGAACATAAAAAGGTTTTGTAGGAAGTTAAAACAATAGAAGTTACTGCATATAACCATATTTTAAAACTGTGGTCATTATTTTTTTAAGCAAGGTTATTTTATAAGCAAGTTGTTTTTTATAACCCAGGTTATTCTAAAACTAGTATTATATTTAAGTCCATGTTAATTTGTAATCTGATTTAATTTTTTACACTTCTAGTTATTTTATAAACTTGATTATTTTGTAATCTTGCTAATTTTATATAATAAAGGATACTTTTTAACAGTAGTAGTTTTGAAACAAAGGTTATTTTTTACCCCAGTTTATTTTATAACCCAAGTTTTATTGTGGCCCTGACTTTTGTATAATTGATATTTCATGACAAAGGTTATTTGTAAAATAATTAGTTTATTAACCCTGAATATTTTTTAGCCAACTTATTTCTAAAACTTGGTAATTTTTAAACTCAAGTTATTTTATAACCCTAGTTAATTCTCAACCAGGTAATTTTGTAATTTTTTTTAAACAAGGTTATTTTTCACCAGGATAACCTCTTATGACCAAGGTTATTTTTAGCACAGGTTAATTTTTAATCCTCATTACTTAAAAACCCAGGTTATTTTACAATCCACATTTCAAGTTTCCAAAATGATCTTACTTCATTTTTACTGTTTATCACAAACTTTGTTATTCAATATAAAAATACCCACTGGGATATTCAAAAATAATTTAAATTAATCCCTGACGAAATTTCTTGGGATGAGTTTTTGGTTCTGGTGTGAGGTATTGTTTATACCTTTTCTTAGCTCATTCTCAGACCGCTTATAACGTAATAAAAACTCGTCAAAAAAATTATGAATTATGGACTTAGAAACTAACAAATCTAAAGGAAAAGATTTTTCCATCCGATTAGGTCGTTCAAATATACAAACTTTTTCTTTTGATATATTTTTTCACAGTACTTTTATTATACAAAAAAGCAAAGATTTGAAATTGCCAAAAACGACTACAAAAATGGTTTCTTTTAGATTTTTTTCTTCAGAGTCAAGTAAAAGAGGTCTATACTGGTGTTCCACAATTAAATCAAGACTTTAAAGAGCCAATTTGTGAAATTATCAAACATTACATAAAGCTATAAATGCGAATGGTGCTCCCGTAGCCTTTGTATCTATTTGGCCGACTTTTAATTGCATAGATACAATTTTCTACAATTGTATATTATTTTAACAGTTTTTGCCATCTCTACGAGATGATCTTAAAAAAAGGATTTTATGCACAAAGCAGTACTAAAACCGTGCGTTGGTAAGAGTTTAGCATAAAACGCAATGAATACTTTAGTTCAATTCAAAAGTGAAATGCAGATACATGTAGACATAGCCTAACATTAGGAAGCAGAGAGTTTTCATATTCGGCTAAAAATATACACACACCCTGTTTTTACCAAGTGTTCCTTTGACATTTCAGCAACAAAAGAAACTGTCAAAAACAATTAAAAAATATAAAAACAAATGAAAAGATCAAAGAAAGAAAAACCAAAAAAGTGGATAGAGCAGACAAAAAAAGTAAATGTTGTAAATGTTGCATTTTAAGTAACTTTTTTTTTAATTTAAAACGTCGGATCTATTAATCCAAAATTTATATTCTTCCAACCTGTCTATCGTCAAAATCATAAAAAATGTTAATAAACTACGTGCTAATGCTTATTCTAAGCATTCACCTTGCAACAACAGCCTCTGTCAATCAAACAAGCATTTTCCATTCTGAAACGCAAAACCCTCAGAATAGTACCAATTCAAGTGCTCCGTTGGCTCTTCTACTTAAAGCCAAAGAAGATCAACCAAAAAATAAATCATTGGACAAATCTGAGGGAGTAGTGCTGAGTCGTAAAATTTTTAATACTAGCACCGTAAACGAACCGAAAAATATTCCAACGCCCCTTATAAAAATTGTCACCGAAGGCTCGGGAGTTTCTAAAGTTAATCCAAATGATACTACTTCTATTGTTCTCAGTGGTGTGAAAGTGAACACTCAAAAGAACTTAACTTCAACAACAACAAAGAAACCACCAATTGTTGGAGGTTCCAATTCAACTCAAATAAAAACTCACGAGACAAATGAGAATAAAACTAAGACCACGCCGACGACATTAGTTCCCCAAAATAAGACTTCCATAGTTGTGGCTCACTCCTCGTCTACGAACAGCACAAAGGCGTTCACGACGACAACAACTAGTACCACAACTACTTCCACCACGACCACAACAACAACAACTACTACAACTACCACAACGCCAAAACCTAAAAAGCCAACTATTACATCAGCTGTTGAAGATTTGCCCGAATTGGCCAGAGCCAATGCTGAAATAAACAACAAATTCCCTTCCGAAACAAAGTCTTCTTCTGGCAGATTTATTGTTGAAGATCCAGAGACACCTCATGCCCAACCCTCACAAGAATTGGATAGCAGACTCTATCGCAATCATCGCGATTACATTATTCCAATTGTTTCCATTATTTTTGCAGTGCCAATTCTAATGGGAATGGTCATTGTAGCCTATCGTCGATTCAAAGACTTCTGGTCAACTCGTCATTATCGTCGAATGGACTTTTTGGTCGACGGAATGTATAACGATTGACAGGGATATCAAGTCGGAGCAACATAATAAATGTTGTTATTTGCTGGAGTGAAGAACAAAACAAATTATAATGAGCAGGAGGAGGAGGAAAAGGAGGGAAGTGCAGAGGAAACAATTTGTGGCCAAATTTAAAATACAGTTTTATTTTTTTTACCCCAAACAAAAATTCGATTCCAAAATACGAGAGATATTTTCTATAATTAGGAACTATACTTCCATTACAAATATTTGCTGTGATTCATTTGGATTTTCTATGCATTGTATTATCGCATTGGTGCATTTTAATTTAAAATTTCCTTACGGCATCTTAATAAGGATAAGATTAAGTTATTATTTAAATTTCAAAAACAACAAACTCGCATTGTTATCTAAATTCAATTAATATTATTAAATGTATATTTTTGTCATCAAAAGGCCATCAACAGCAACTTAACAACTTTGTCCAAAGTGGTAAGACTTGTTTTGAATTTTTTGGTAATTTTTATTTCTACATGTTTTCTAAGTTTGGTTTCTTTTTAATTTTTGCTTTCATTGTTTTTCATATTTTTTATTGATATAATAATTTTATTTTTATTTTAAATCAAATTTTTGATGTACTTGGTTATAATGTTGAATCTTAAAAAGTGTTTAAACATTTAAAATACTGCTTTTAATAGCTGGTGGAAATGTTGTACCCATAAACTTTTATTATGTACGCTTTCACCATTACGCATTTATAAAATTAAAGTGTAAATAGGAAACGAGCGTTAGAATTCCCCAAAATAAAAAAGTAAAGTACTCAAAAAAGGAATGGAGCCACACGCAAAATGTCAGAAAAGAAACGAAAAAATAGATGAAATATTTACATTTTATGGTTTAACAACATTTCGTTATAACGTTTGTTTACATTAGTAATGCCATTGTTCACCTTTTTCCGATATTTGCTCTATAAGACGGTCTCAAATATTCAATTTGTACTTGCGACATTTAGGAACTATATGGCAAGTTTTGCATTCGTGCGAAATTTTGAATTTGAGGTTTTAATCAAACATGATATTACGATGGTAGAAAAGTCGAACAAAGTGGGTCCCGCGATTCCGTTCCTTATGTTTTGTCTGTCTGTCCACGCTCCTACATCCTAAACCATTGCGTCGATTGAGTTCAATCTTGGAAGATAAGGTTTTGAGCAGATTCGCGTTAGGCGATTTTTTAATTTTTTTTTTAGATCAAAACTAACAGTGGCCCGCATACAATTTTGTTGGTCAAAAAACGATAATTCGAATTTTCTCAAAAATAAACCGATAGATTTTTTTTATTTTCTCTAAAATTTTATTTTTTACCTTGGCTTTTTTTAATAAGAAAAACATATTTTTGAATTGCTCAGGAATGGTACCGCTCATAGAACCGTTATTTTGTTTTTTAATTTTCTCAGCAACTTATGAACTGATTTCAATAATTTTTTTTGAATAAGCTCTTATATTGATTTAACAACATTTGATTATCAATGGTAGGTATAAATGGCGATCTCAAGGCAACCTAGCGTTTTGATACCAAAAACTCGTTTGACCTTTGATTAAAAGGGATAGATTGATAGAGAAGCTTCATAGCGATTATGTTAGAGCCATTTTGTCGCATTGAGAAAAAAAATTAGGTCTCTAATCTTTGTCTCAGATAGCTCATCGAGTTCTTGAAAGAATGGTTTTCCAATGGTTTGCAGAGGAAATGGATTATGGTTTCACTTTCTCTTTGGTCTTTACAGCAACGGCAAAAGGTGTTGTAAGAGATACCCAACTTCTCTGCGTGAACTCCTATAGGCCAATGTCCGGTACAAACCGCAACAATCCTGGCTATGTCTTGCCTTGGCCTGCATAGAAGATCGTTTGTACGGGTTTTGTTATAGGTGGGCCATATCTTCCTAGATATAATGCAGTTTGGTAAATTGCTCCACCTTAGGTTTGATTCAGTTTGGTAGATAGAAAAGATTTTACCCTTCATAGCACCAAGGAATGTTAACCATTTCCGCAAGTGAGCTATGAAGGGCCGATCCTTGCCTGGCTAGCTCGTCAGCCCGTTCATTTCCCACGATACCACTATGGCCCGGAACCCAGATCAGGGTGACACCAAGGTTAATATTCAGGCTCGCAAGCTCATCGCGACATTGCTGGACCAATTTAGATGAGGATATGGCCGTGTTAATGGCTTTGACAGCTGCCTGACTGTCTGTAAAGATAGCCCCATTTCGGTTTTGGGTTGGGTTTTGTTTAAGTATCTTACATGCCTCCCTTATTGCCAGCAGTTCAGCCTGAAAAACGCTAGCAAAGACAGAAAGCCTAAAGGATTTGGCTACATTAAGGGACTCAGAAAAGATCCCAGAACCAACTCCGCACTACATCTTTGAGCAGTCAGTAAAGATGGTTGTGTCGAAACCTATCGACACGATGTCATCCTCCCAATCTTCTCTGGATGGGAAAATAACCTTAAAACCATTACTAAGGCTCAAAGTATAGGAGTGCAGTAGTCAGTGTCTACCGAGATAATATCTGAGGGAATCAATTTCGTTGTGTTGCTGTGACCATAAGGTTTTGACAACCAGCTATTTGATTCCTTCAGCCTAATAGCGCTGCAAGAAACTATGTATTTAATAAAAAGGTCGATTGGTAGAAGATCCAAAATAACGTTAAAGGCGTCCGGTGGGCAAGTACGCATGGCCCCTGTGGTGCCCACAGGTTCTCTGAACCTTATTAATGATATAGGCTTTTCTAAGAGCAGGCCACCACACAATCGAACCATATGTTAAGATTGTACATACTACGGCTGTGTACGTCCATAAAATCATCTTCGACTGAAGTCCCCACTTTTTGCTTCAGGCGTAGAAGGCAACACAGGCCTTTTTAACCCGTACTTCAATATTTAGTTTCCAGTTTAGTTAAGGATCGAGTATAACTCCCAAATATTTTGCACTGGAAGACAATGATAGGATTTGACCGTTGAGTCGAGGTAGCGTGAAGGGCGGTACTTTAGTTTTGGTGGTAAAGAGCAACAGTTCAGTTTTACTTTGGTTAACTCTTAGTCCACAACTCGTGGCCCAGTTGCTAACTTTCTTCAAAGCTGACTCCGTGATTTCACTAATCACAGAGGTGTACTTTTCTGACACCAATAGCACCAAATCATCCGCGTAGGCTACCCCCTTCACTCCACATCTCTCTAATTTAACGAGAATTGTATCCATGACCAGAAGCCCTGGGGTCTTCCCCTACTCACGTGTTTTGTTGCGATTGTATTGCCTAGAGAGGCTCGAATATTCCTACCACTGTGAGCATGGAAATAATCCATTGTCGAATGAAGTCTTCTACACCGAACTTAACGAGCGATTCTTCTATGGATTCTGTAAGACGTTGTTAAAAGCACCTTCTATGTCTAGGAAGGTGGCAAGAGTAAATTCTTTAACAATATTTGATTATCAATAGTGCGATTTGTTATTGTTTGAATTTTTAAAAAAATATTATATTTTTTTTTTGAAACATCGATATCTTAAAAACGGGTCAATATTTTTTTACGAAATTCAAATGTATGGCGTATATTTTCAATCTCTAAAGAACTGCATACCAAAAATATTTTTAGAACAAAATTGAAAAATTTTATATATAAAAAATATTTTTCAGGTAAAATTTTGAATCTTAAAATATTTTTTTTAAATTATTTTAACTGTATTTAAAGTAAATTATTTTGACAACATTTTTATTACATTCCTATCTTTTATCCAAATTAATGCATTTGGTACATATTTATGTATTTTTATAACTATAACTATTTTTATAATACCAACTATGGCCGTGTAGCGCCACTGCATCGGATTAACGAATATGATATGTTTAATCAACAACCTTTTTTTTTTAAGTGTCTATCAAGAACTAATATCTTGGTACTTTTGTATATATGATTTTAAAATATTATTCTTTAAGAATAAGGTTGTTTAGCACATATTTTACTTGCCTTCGCCTATATAAAAGAATAAATACTTAGTACTAGTTAAAAAAACGTACAACCTCTACAACTACTTCATAACTAAAATCCAAAACACACAAGAGCCTGATATTAATAGCAATTTCTTGTACTTGTTTGTATGCTTGTTTCTTTTTAAATTTAACGAAAAAAAAAAACTGAACGTAATAACTCCGTGTTTGCGCTGAAAACTTGTAGGAAAGAAAGAATGTGATTAGATTGTAGTAGGTACCTTCTACCTACCAATAACATTCTTTTACTATCATCAAAAAAATTGCATTATCTATCTATCTGCATAAAACTGAGCACGCCCAGTGAACTATTCTATGTTCGTTTTAGACACCTACTACACAACCAATAGGCGATCGCTTTACAATTTAAACATACGTACATATTCTTCCTCTTTGTTATCTTCAGATAATTTACTTTCCAACCTGGTTCTTCTAATATGAAATTGAAATAAGGCTATCCGAAGGAAAAGCTTTGAACGAAATATTTGAATACACATACAATTGTTTTCGTTAAGTACGCTTACAAGTATATTTCACTTCCGGGGTGAAATGTCCTAGGATGAGTTGCGTCTTGGGATGATGGGCGTTTTTTTGGACAAATCAAATGTCATTTATATCTTAGAAGACAAACTTATTTTACAGGTATATTTTAAAATCATGTATAGGTACTTTTTAAACAGACTCTTTGCATAGAGGAGCAAGTTCGTGCGACCCAGTCGTGCATTTTATTTATAATAATCACAGACCCAGGTACCACGAAGAGCTTCGATTAATGTGTCCTTGTCTTCAAATTGTCTGTCTTTCATGCCCAATGCAAAAGTTCCACGTCTTCTTATTGAATTCAACTTCTAACAACCCTCCAAGTGTGAATTGTGTCAAGGTTAAACTATTGTTCACTCGAAAAGACAACGCGTTTTCATGCACTGTTCCAAGTAACATGCTCTATTGCAAAATTCATTCGATGCTCCTTGTGTGCTTGTCTCAAAAAAGAGGTTTATTTTTTAGGTTTCGTTTCTGGTTAGTACAAATACTACAAATAACTTGTTTGTATTTTTTTAAACCGTTGATGTTCTGGATGATACTTCGTTTTTGGCCAATATTTTAGTCACTGGTAGAATGGAATTTGAGACAAGCGGAATTAACTTCTCTTCTCATGATGTTCTTGTTTCTACCTTTTTTGATGTTTCCCATAGTTTTGTGGATCAGCAATATGATTCCTTACAACTTTCTTGCTTCTGTTAGGTCTCTCTGCTATTTCACGTCCTGACAGTCGTAAATCCTTAAGAGAATCTAGTTTTGCTATTTCCATGGCCGCCAAAGCCTTTCCAGAGCCCATTTGTGTTTCGAGTTAATTTAAAACAGTTGTTTTCAACAATCTTTGATATTCTATAAACAAATTTTTTAAAAGTTCGCACTTGTAAACTCCTACACGGAATAATTAAAACTGTCCTCATCGTAGTAGATAAGTTTTTTATGCGATATTCTAGTAGTTTATATTTGATATTGGGAAATTTCGACGCTCCTTTTAATTTTCCCTTTAATTTTTTGAATTTGTAATGGTCAAATACGAACCTATTCACAACACATCCACCAGCTATAAAAAGCGAATATCTTTTTCCAAAATGTGTGGCCTCATCCCAGTGGTTGGTAGTGTATTTATTTTTGAAACTATTGCCAGTTATCTGGATCTTCTACCAATCGACCTTTTTATTAAATACATAGTTTCCTGTAGCGCTATTAGGCTGAAGGAATCAAATAGCTGGTTGTCAAAACCTTATGGTCACAGCAACACTACGAAATTAATTCCCTCAGATATTATCTCGGTAGACACTGACTACTGCACTCCTACTTTGAACCTTAGTAAGGGTTTTAAGGTTATTTTCCCATCCAGAAAAGATTGGGAGGACTTCCTGACTTTGCTAGCGTTTTTCAGGCTGAACTGCTGGCAATAAGGGAGGCATGTAAGATACTTAAACAAAACCCAAACCAAAACCAAAATGTGGCTATCTTTACAGACAATCAGGCAGCTGTCAAAGCCATTAACTCGGCCATATCCTCATCTAAATTGGTTCAGCAATGTCGCGATGAGCTTGCGAGCCTGAATATTAACCTCGGTGTCACCCTGATCTGGGTTCCGGGCCATAGTGGTATCGTGGGAAATGAACGGGCTGACGAGCTAGCCAGGCAAGGATCGGCCCTTCATAGCTCACTTGCGGAAATGGTTAACATTCCTCTTGGTGCTATGAAGGGTAAAATCTTTTCTATCTGCCAAACTGAATCAAACCTAAGGTGGAGCAATTTACCCAACTGCATTAAATCTAGGAAGATATGGCCCACCTATAACAAAACCCGTACAAACGATCTTCTATGCAGGCCAAGGCAAGACATAGCCAGGATTGTTGCGGTTTGTACTGGACATTGGCCTATAGGAGTTCATGCAGAGAAGTTGGGTATCTCTTACAACACCTTTTGCCGTAGTTGTAAAGACCAAAGAGAAAGTGAAACCATAATCCATTTCCTCTGCAAATGTCCTGCTTTGGCAAACACCAGAATGAAATGCTTTGGAAAACCATTCTTTCAAGAACTTGATGAGCTATCTGAGACAAAGATTAGAGACATAATCTTTTTTCTCAATGCGACAAAATGGCTCTAACATAATCGCTATGAAGCTTCTCTATAAATCTATCCCTTTCAATCAAAGGTCAAACGAGTTTTTGGTATCAAAACGGCGCACTACAGCGCTAATTGGATCTAAGGCTAGGTTCCCTTGAGATCGCCATTTCTACCTATCGCAAGTTATTCAAAACACAAAAAGCATCAAAATAATTTTGATATTGCTCAAGTTCTTGTGAAGATATTTTGTGACGTGAATATGAAAATCTGTATAACCGTTCATTTGAAAACAAAATTTCAGGAGTATTCACCTTTTCAAAAAAAAGATATAAAGATTATAACAACATGACTATTAAAAATTAAAACAAAAAATATCCAAACGGTGACCGTAAAACAGCTGTAAAAAAGATAAATAACACTGGTCAACATTGGTTTTGTCACACGACCTTTTATAGCTAATTTTGTTTTGTCAATGTAGTCTCATTATTAAATCACAATTGCCAAGTGTCAATTAGCCTCAGTTTTGTTGTGATACGGTATAACTAAAAACTTGTACTACGCAGCAAATTAACAGAACCGCTTCCAAGTAAACCGTTTTAAAAAATTTGTGGTTGCATTTTAAAACCTTTTTGTTTTAGCATTTTTTTATTATTACTAGTTGCAACTACGTTGAGAATGGCCATTCACACCCGCCCACTTCAGGTAAATGTGTTGACGAGGACGATGACTTTCAGTTTAAAGGAATCGCAAACGTGCCACATTTCATAACTCAAGGAGACTTAAATGATTTAGTTCGGAATCTAAATTTGTCCAAAAAACAATCAGAATTATTAGGATCTCGTCTAAAAACTAAGCGATCTAGAAAAATCTGCATGGAAGGCTTTTAAAAATGTTGTTGCAAATTTGTTGGGTAACTACAAGAGTGACAGCTACAGGGAGTTGGTTAGCGAGCTGTTAATGACATATAAAGCTTTGGGTTGCAACATGTCACTTAAGATCCACTTTTTAGACTCCCACCTGGATTTTTTTCCTGACAATTTAGTGTCTGTCAGGGACGAGTTGGGTGAGATGTTACATCAACATATTTTGAACATGTAAAAGCAGTAATAGGGCAAATGGAACCCAAATATGTTAGCGGATTTCTGCTGGGCAATTAAAAGGGACCAACCAGAAACGAAACATGGAAGAAAATCTAAGATTTATTAAGTCATTTATAAAAAAAATACAGTTTTGATTAGCAAGATCTTTGTTATTTCGCAATATTTTAAATTACTCAATAAAATAAATCTTTGGCCAAACATTTTTTTCACAATTAATTTTTCTTATGATCACCAACTAAAGCAAAAAATATCAAAAAAGTCCGTGTGGCAAAAAAGTTAAAATTTTGTTGACCAGTGTAATTTCCGGTTAAATTAACGAAAAAAGCTCAAAAAAGTAAGAAGCAGTCAGGTCTTGGCGCAGGTGATATGCTTGATGCTATTTTTCACCGCTTTCCCATATTTCCTTGACTCTTTGTCCAATTCTTCGCGGAGAAAAAGCTGTCAAGAATTTTAAATCTTCGTAGCTGTTTTCGCTGGCCAAAAACCTTAAAGTAAACGATAAGCGATAATGGGGTCAGTTAAGACAGAAGTTGTTTAAAAACATGCTTCTCCATGCGTACACAGTTTTAAAAATCTTCTTCATAAAATAAATAAATAAATTAGGTGGCGCAACACTCCATAAAGAACCAGGGCCTAGTGACTTACAACTCTCAACCATTCCTGTGTGCGAGTAATTTTGTAAGAGAAGGAAAAATCTTCTTCAGTTAAGTTAATACTAATTGTTACAATTCTATGTAAAATTGGATTATTTATGAGACGAATCATCTAGATGATTTTTCATTGCATCTTCTTTTCAATTTATCAAAGTTTATTTGAAGGATAAAAACATAACAGAGTAATAATAAGAAAATAATCCAATTTAAACTTCGTTTCAAAAAGAAAAGAAAATTTAACTGTCGCGTGTTAAGTTTTAGTAAGTAAATGTGCAAAAGTGGTTCTTATTTAGATTCTGATTTGTATTCTGAAGTAAAGTTCTTTTCTTTCCAGGAAAATGATTCAATAGTGCGATAAAGTTTTAAGATACTCCTTTTAATTTACTCGTTTGTATTTACAACTGCATCTGCCTTAGGGGCCAGTTATAGCTTTCATTGAAATCGATCCGGAAAATTGATCGGAAATAACACAAAGAATTTTTTTTTAAAGTTTAATTGCGGATGTAGTTATTTTTCGCTAAAAATATATTTTTCTATTTTCCAGCTGTTAGTTTTATGTTGAAAAGTGAAACGAATCCACTGATTTGTGTTCCAATTTCGCACAATTCCAATGGGAGATTTTTGTCAGTAAAAATTGTTCGGTTAATTTCTATAAGAAATTTTTTTTTCAATGACAGACATTTTTTACTGATAGCTATAAACGATTAGATTTGTTTGAAAAACGGAAACAAGTTGATTGTGTCTTCACAGACTTCAGTAGGGCCTTTGATAAATTGCGCCATAAAACGTTAACTTAAACCCCGAGGCTTTAACGATATATTTGTTAGTTGGGTTTCGTTGTACTTATATAATGAACACACAGCGTAGTTTTTAGAAATGATCAGTCATCATATTTTTATACCAACTCTGGCGTACCACAAGGTAGCCACTTAGGACCCTTACTGTTTATTTTGTACGTTAACGACTTACCTTCTATCTATCTAACACTCATCTGTTTTAATTTACGCTGATGACATTAAAATTTTCTAACGTATCGACTCACTTGACGACTGTTTACTCCTACAAGAGAATCTAAATAGTTTTCGCGAATAGTATTGTACAAATAAGCTTTTACCAAACATAGACAAATGTAAATCAATGTGTTTTACACGCAAACAAAATGTTTTGACTTTCAATTATCAATTAGACTCTTATTTGACTAAACTCTCTAATTTCTCTGAATTAGGTATCATTCTTGAATCAAAATTAACTTTTACAAATCACTATGACTATGACTATGAAAAGCAAATAAGACCCTCGGATTTATAAAACGATTTTCACATGATTTTCGCGAACTATATATTCTTAAACTTCTTTATATATCATTTGTAAGATCAATATTGGTCTTATAAACAGAATAGAAGGAGTACAAATCTATGGGACGAATCTTCTTTCGCTCTCGTACAGTTGCAAGAGTACTGAAAGACATTGACATACACAAATCCGCTGGCCCGGATAGTATCTCCCCAATTGTTCTGAAGAGGTGTTCTTCATCGCTGGCAAAACCACTGCGTAAACTTTTCCATCTTTCCCACTCTACAGGTCTTTTTCCGAGCGGATGGAATATAGCATTTGTCCAGCCTTGCCCTAAAAAAGGCGGAATCTCCTTTCCCTCTAACTATCGTCCAATAGCACTCACGTCCCTTCTTTCCAAGGGAATGGAAACTCTGATTAATTATCAGCTCAAAAAATATCTCGAAGAACGGAAGCTTCTTAATGACCGACAGTATGGTTTTCTTAGCAATAGGTCCACTGGTGATCTCATGGTTCATCTCACCGAACAGTGGAACAAATCTTTACATCGTTTTGGAGAAAGTAAGA
This sequence comes from Eupeodes corollae, assembly GCF_945859685.1. Classification (NCBI taxonomy): domain Eukaryota; kingdom Metazoa; phylum Arthropoda; class Insecta; order Diptera; family Syrphidae; genus Eupeodes; species Eupeodes corollae. The sequence goes on from NC_079148.1 coordinate 43,095,947, forward strand.
TTATTGCACTTGATATTTCAAAAGCATTTGATAGAGTTTGGCACCAAGGTCTCTTATCGAAAATGCGTGCTTTTGGTATTGATGAATCTCTTCTTCGTTGGATTAGAAATAACCTTTCTAACCGTTCAATACAAGTTGTATTGGATGGTTACAAGTCTGAAATTCATAAAATAAATGCTGGTGTTCCCCAGGGCTCCGTTTTGTCTCCGACACACTTTCTTATATCCATAAATGATCTTATGTCTGCCACTTCTAATCCATTAACCTGTTTCGCCGACGACAGTACCCTCAGCTTCTCATACTCGTTTATTGATTCACTTCCTTGTCCTTCGGATGTGGAACTTCAACGGCAGCGTATGATAGGCTCATTAAATTCTGATCTTGACAGCATTGTACAATGGGGAATCAAAACCCGTGTAGAATTTAATGCTTCGGAAACTCAATGCTGTCTCCTGTCGTTAAAGCGTAACACACCCCTGATGCCACTATCCATGAGTGGCACTTGAATCCAGGAAACTAATCAACTTTTAGTACTCGGTATGTGTATCACAGATCACCTTTTATGGAACGATCATATATTTGATATTGCCAAAAATGCTGCCAGGTGTTTTGGATTTCTCCGACGGTGCAAGAAATTTTTCACCCCTTCTGATCTGGCTGTAATTTAAAAAACCTTCATCTGTCCAAAGCTTGAATATAATTCGCAGGGGGGCAGGTGCCCCTAAAAAAAGTTTAAACCTCTTGGATAGAATATAAAAAAGGCTTTAAAAATGATAGGCGATAGAACTATAACACCGCCGCAATGTTTCATGCCTTTCGTTGTTTTATCGATATTTTTACCAACAATGTTCTGTTGAACTAGCCAGTTGCATTCCACCCCTCAAACGATTCAGCCGTAATGCTCGCACTTCCAGGAATGCTCATCAGTTTACCCTTGAGCTCAATTTTGGGCGTACTGTCAACGTCAAGTATAGAGATTCTTTCTTAAATCGCACATCGAGAATGTGGAATGCTTTAGCCAACTCTGCTTTTCCCTCCCATTTTGATGCTCAGAACTTTAAGACCAATGTGCACCGGTATCTCCTTTTAAATCCTTTCCTTTTTTCCTAATGCTCGCACTGTGTTTAAATATAAACATATAAAGGGTACTAATAACCCCTTGAGTGCCTGCAAATTATAAAAAAAAGAGAAGATTCATGCGCTTCTACCTCCGTTTCTTCCTATGGTCCAATAGGCCCGAACTTCCACCGTACAATCATAGGCTTACGCTTATAAATCTTCCATCGCTTTCTAAACACAGAGAGTACATTAAACTTTATTTATAGCCGTTCAAGTATTAGAAGACAAGTTCCTTTACGTCCTACATCAAGCAGATCGAGCTATGCCAAAAACAGTCCCCTCAACCAATTGATTGCAGTTTACAACAAGTATTACGTTTTGGTATATTCTGTAAGCGATGATTTCAAAAGTAAAACATTTAAATTAAATTTTTTCAACACTTAAGCTTTTTTTGGCAAATTGCTTAAAGCATTGTAAATCTATTAATCTTAGAATAATTGTAATATTAGTCTTAAGTTTTAACTTTAGTTTGTTTAACGAATTCAATAAATAAATCAATTACTTGTATGGCTCTCCTTTTGTTGTTCGTAATATGCTCCCTAGAAAAACGGTAATTTTTTATGATGTGAACACTTTGAATTCGCAAGGCTTTGGAATTGCCAAATAAGAACAATTCCAACAACAACTCCAATAAAATCTCATGCAAATCATGTTCCATTTAGCAACAACAAATTCTAGATTTGGTATAGATAGTTTCTAATAGTAAACTCTTGAGTCAATTCATCAATAAAATTATATTTTTGTGTGTTGTTTTCTACAGAAAAATATCAATCTTTTATTGGAATCACAATTTTCTATTTTCTTAGTTTAAATTTATAAAAAATCTAATATTCAAACATTTAAAAGTAGCTAAAATATTTTTTACTATATTTAGGTAGTCTCACATTTATTATTTTTCAAATACTTGTAACACTATGTCTTTTATTTAATTACAGAAACAGGCTTAATCAATTTAACTGATGGATCTGATGACACTTTTACTAACCCTTCTTCCATACATTAAACGTTTTCTTATAAGAAAATTACATCAGGATTATAAATAAATCAAAATAAGAGATTAACGAAAACTTAAATAAACTGTTAAAATATATCAAACTGCAGGTAAATATTTTTGTAAAGCTTGAACTATCACTAGTAATTAAATATAAACAAAACAAAAAGTGAGTTAAAAAAAGTTGCAATACGTATTGAAAATACAAACGAATAATCTATACTAAATAAGATAATATTTTATTTAAGCCAAAATATGTATAATCATCAACAAAACAAAAAGTTAAACAAAAAACACAGCCAAATACAAAAAATAAAAACAACAACTAACAAAAATCTCTCTCATAGTGTTGGTGCAAAAACATAAATAAATAATAAACATTATTTTTAGTGCCTTAAATGTATAAAAAAAATATGAGTTTTTAAAATTATAAGTATGTACGAAATATGTATTAAAAAAAGCTTAAAACATGAAGTTGACTATAATCTGCTTGAAAAATGTAATCTGTAAATTTAAATGTGAATAAAAGAAAAAATAAAAACATTTTAAATTTAACAAAATTACTATTCAAAATAATTTCAATAATTAATAAAATGCATATATTTAAATATATTTTTCTACTAGACAGTATGATATTAACTTGATGTATTTACAAAGTATTTAAATAAAATAATAAAAACATATTTGAAAAATACAAAACAAATAAAAAAAAATAATTATAAACAACCCATAATTACCTTTGTAAAATGTAAATTATAGTGTTGTGATACAAAAATTAATTATCTTATATAATTAATGTACCTATGTTTATTGAAAAGAAAAAAAAAATTATTTGCGTTTATGAAGCATTTTCCTGGAATTATTAGTTTCGATTTTAATTTTAATTCGTTTGAATATTAACATTTATGATGAAGATATTAAAAAAAAATTATAACTTTGTGATTTTAATTGTAAGAAATATGAAGCAATAAAATTGTAATATGTTAACAAAAATTAATGTTTTTTATTCGAAGAAAAAAGGTAAATAGGAAACATTCAGAAGTCCAGTTAAAACATTTCAAAACACATTTCGTGGAATAATAAATGCCTCTTGGTATGTACAATGTTGGCCAAAACATTACAACCTAAACTACCTACATCTTAATGTCATTAAAAAATCACTGTAACTAATCATGTTAACATTTTTTGTAAAATTTTTAATACAATATGTATAAACTTCTGAATAGATCACAAGAGAAAATAGTTTTCAAAAAGGTTTATTAAATATGACTTAAGTAGGACAGTAAACCCAATTTTTTACTGGACAAAATAAAATGAATTTTTATTGCTATTAGTCCGTTAACTACAATATTCATTCCTCATTATTAAAGGTGTTGGCAAACGAGTGCAGTTGAATCTATTTATTGGACGTTATTTAGTTCACGGGCAAGCTAATCAGTGTTCTTTGCTAACTTTTGTAAAATGACCGGAAACAAATACTCTAACGAAATGAAATAAATAATTATAAAATAATAAAAGAGGCTGGGATGCGACCCACACTGATAACTTTTCACCCCGTCTGTCGATTTGTCATGCTTTAAAGTTTGTCTATATGTACTCGTATCAATTTTTACCAAATTTGCGTGCAATTTTTTGTAGATTTTATTTTTTATGAAAAAACGTACTGTTAAAGCCAATATTTTTAATTTTTGAAAAGCTATTTGATTCGAAAGTAAATTTTTACCAAGTTTTAGTGTTGTTTTTTTAGAGTTTTATTTTTTGTAAAAAAAACTGTCAATTCGATTTTTTTTTTAAATTTTACTGAATGTAAACAACAATATTTTTTGAAAGGTAAAAGTAGTTTAAAGCTAAAAACTACAATTTTTGAAAAGATATTTGAGTCGAAAATCAATTTTTACCAACTTTTATTAATTTTTTTTTAGGTTTTTATTTTTTTTAAAAAAAACTGTCACTTGTGAATTGGGTTGAAATAAATAAATTGATAAGTCGATATCAGGCTTGTTTCCGGGCGGGCCTTTCAACGATTGTTCAAATTTTTGCTCTTACGAGCATTGCCAGGCTATTTATAGACAAAAAGAAGCCCCTATACACTTCTTTCGTCGACTTTAAAGCTTCTTTTGAACAGTACATCACTTCTATATAAGCTAGCAGTTATTGGTCAACCAAATTTATTCGGATTTATGAACAACTTTTATTTAACACGTCTGCAATGGTTTGTAATGGTATATCTACCTACATATGTCAAAATCCTTTAAAATCTAAACAGGTGTTCCACAAGGCTGTATATTGAGTTCGCTAATGTTCGCTCTTTCAATAATGTTGAAAATAAAATTACCGGGAGGCGTCAACTATGGCGATTTATCTTTGAAAATCTATGTTGATGAACTGGTGGTGTTTTCTGATTACTCAGTGACATTGCAGCTTCAGATAAATAAACTAAAACAACCTCAAAACCGGTCAGATAATAATGTACGAAATTGGACATTAGATGGTTCCACTATTGAAATTGTCAGCGAGTATAAATATCTTGGTTTTACTATCACTCATAATTTGAATATCAAAAATCATATTAAAGAGACATTGGTGCTAGCCAAATCAGCTGTAAACTCGATGTAGTTGCATTTTTTTTCTAGAAGCTTCGTGGACCCTACATCGAAATTTAAGGTTTTTGAGGCTAAATGAACAATTGCTATTGTTATTCGAATAAAGTGTATGGATACTAATTTCTAGAGGATATGGAAGTTATTCAAATATACTTTTTCAAAAGAATCTTCAGGCTGCCGTGTAGCACTCCTAACTACGCCATATATGTTCGAAATTTAAAGGCCAACACAGACTATCTTATAAAAGTTATGCATAGACCTGATAATAATCTGCACAAGCAAATCCTGCTTATATCACTCCATTGTGACGAATCTCGAAAGGTCTAGGGAATCACTTTCTAGAGCAACCATAATTTAACTTTATTATTATTATTTAGGTGATAATAATAATTTCTGTGATAATAATAATACTTGTTAAACAAATTAAAAAAAATCATTTTTTTGTATAGGACAAAATAAAGTACCCAATCAATAAAAGATTGGTATTGAACTTATTTAGTACTTTGTATGCCCTCCTTAAGCCTCGATAACAGCTTGTAGACGCCTTGGCATACTTTCCACGATATTTTAAATGTTGGGAATCAATATTTTCCCAGGATGTACGCATGTTGTCAAATAAGTTGTCGCGATTCGTAACTTCCCCTTTTTCGAAGTTGGAGTCCAAAATAGACCACAAATTTTCGATTGGTTTCAAATCTGGTGATTGGTCCGGCTAATCAAGCAGTTTGATCTTGAAAGAACGAAAGAAATTCTGTGTTTTCTTAGCCATATGCTTAGGGTCGTTGTCTTCTTGGAAGACGAAGTCATCTTCCAGACCCACCATCAGCAACGACTCCTCCAATCCCGTTCCTGATTATGCGAAATACCCTCAGACCATAATGCTCCCTCCTCCATGCTTAACTGTTTTTTGAACATTTTTGTCGTTACTTTTTGCCAGTCTTACACTAAGCGCGTGAGCGGTGCTTATGTCAAAAAATAACCTTCTTCCAAAACGAAATCGGCTTACTGATGTGTTTTTTTGCAAAACTTTAATCGTTTAACTTTGTTCGCTTTATGAATTAAAATGCGTCGTTGAGCAAAACTATTTTTGAGGCCTGCTTCTTTTAACCGCCTTCGTATTGTTTTTTGTGAAACATTTACTCCAGTCTTTTCTTGAATAAAATGAGTCGAAATCATTGGATTTTTTTTACTTCCCGTATAATTTTGCGATCATCATAGGAACTAGTCTTTCTCTGTATACCGCGACCAAGTTTATCATTTACCGAACCGAGTATTTGAAATTTTTTTTTAATCTTTCGTACATATTTTTTAGCAATTTCCCAATTAGAAATGCTTTTTTTTTGTCTAAAACAACAAGATTTCTAACTTGAATTGAAATTTTCGGCATTTCGATTTATTTCACCCACTATCTTTACACAATGTTGATAAAAGATAAGGTACCTTTTGTTGCAATTGAATTGTTGTTATTGTTGCAATTATAACAAAATTGAAGTGAGTACTTTTTTTTGACTAGTATAAAATGAGTCTTTGATGAAAGAATTACTTTCCTTCCAATGAGGTTTAATAGTAAAGTATTTAAAGCGGTTAAAGAATGTAGAAAAATTAAAAAAATTTGTTCCCACACATTTTTTGGCTTTTTAGCTAACACATTTTATGCGAAAATAGCATAATCATGAGAGTTCAAACTTTGGGTACTTTATTTTGTTCTGTACTGTAGATGCAATTGGTTCACTCTGCAACTCAAACCAAAACGAAGATATAATACCATTTTTAAGCAACTTGTATTTTACAAGAAATCCGTAGACTTCATTTTGATAAAAGCTTCTTTTCGTCGGAAGAATGTTTAAGTGTTTAAACGGGGGAAAAAAGAATTTAAATATTTTGAACAATGATTTAAAAATGATTTGTTTTCTTTTTTCATAGTAAAACATATTTATTGTTATCTATTCTTTTTCTTCTTTAAATTACTTTGCCACTTTAATAAAACAACATTTTTTTTCTTAATGTAATCTATCTTTCTATCTTCTTCTATCTTCTATATATATAAAAATTAATTGCTGTTCGTTAGTCTCAATAAAACTCGAGAACGGCTGAACGGATTTATCTTATCTTAGTCTTGAAATGTTCGTGGGGGTCTAGGGAAGGTTTAAAAGGCGAGAAAAAATTGAATAATTCCCGGGATAACCCTAAAAACAGCCCTTTTCTATTTCCTATACAAACGTTTTCTAGACTCAATTTGAACTTTTTTGCTATTCAATAAAGTTCATATTAAATTATAATGACTCACTGTTGTCTCAGCGATTAAGGTGTGTTCCTAATGTCAAAGAGTTAATTTGCAATTTATTACCGTTGCATAAAAATCAAATTCAATCATATTTTCGCAAGTCCTTTGGAGGATCTAATGTCGCGTTCCGAAAAAAAGCAAAAGTGAATCCAGAACGCGATTTTAAGTTTGATAAATCTTAAGTTTTGTCACAAATTAATTTTCTGAATACAACCATAATATTTGACATTAGATTTGACAACCAACTAATATGTCAATCATTCTGTCGCACTTCAGAACACGGAGATTTATGGCTTAAAGGTAAGCTCCAAAAAATAAATAAAAAATCTGCATACGGAAAAAAGTATAACGTGAGACATTGATCATGATAGAAGATATGTGTTTATTGATATCAGATAAAGTATTGTCGTGTTTGGGAATGACAGCGCACAAATTTTCCACAATTAAATCAACAATAAAGATGTTACGACACTTTGATAGAAGCTGTGAACAGTGGATCTGGTGTAATTTATTTCCTTGATGCGATCGGAAGAACCGGAAAAACGTTCTTAATTTTATTGCTTTTGACAAGGATCAGATCGCAAAATAAAGTTCCTCTTACGTTGGCTTCATCTGAAATAGCTGCGACTCTGCTAGAAGGCAGACTTGAAATTACCATTAAACATGCAAATCAACGAAACACCAATTTGCAACATCGCCAAAAATAGCGCAATGGCTAAGATCCTACAGGTATGCAAATTAATTGTTTGGGATGAATGCATAAGAGGTAACTGTTGGCGCTGGACAGAACATTGAAAGATTTTCGTGACAACCAAAATATTTTTGGTGGGGCCATGATTCTGTTGTCAGGCGATTTTCGTCAGACTCTTTCAGTTATTCCCCGAACTAAATGCATGCCTAAAATCATCGAATTTGTGGCAGTACGTAAAGACACTCCAATAAACAACTAACATGTCAAGATTATTAAATTGTTCTTCTCGCTGCAAATCGCTATTCACTAAGTCTAATAGGTGATGGCATACCAGAATGACTAAGTGATGAATTTGAGATCATAATACATAAGTTTTCAATTAATATCAATGCTTCATTATACATATCTGGCGAGAAATCTAGATTTGGACATTGGTTTGTTTGTTTAAGTCGGTATAGTAAAGGGTGATTTTTTTGAGGTTAGGATTTTCATGCATTAGTATTTGACAGATCAAAGAGAAAGATGCTCAGTATGCTTTGACATTTTATCATGAATAGACTTACTAACGAGCAACGCTTGCAAATTATTGAATTTTATTACCAAAATCAGTGTTCGGTTCGAAATGTGTTTCGCGCTTTACGTCCGATTTATGGTCTACATAATCGACCAAGTGAGCAACCAATTAATGCGATTGTGACCAAGTTTCGCACTCAGTTTACTTTATTGGACATTAAACCAACCACACGAATGCGTACAGAAGAGAATATTGCGTCTGTTTCTGAGAGTGTTGCTAAAGACCGTGAAATGTCGATTCGTCGCCTTCGCAGCAATTGGGTTTGTGTTATTCGACCACATGGAAGATTTTACGCAAAGATCTTGGTGTAAAACCGTATAAAATACAGCTCGTGCAAGAACTGAAGCCGAACGATCTGCCACAACGTCGAATTTTCAGTGAATGGGCCCTAGAAAAGTTGGCAGAAAATCCGTTTTTTTATCGACAAATTTTGTTCAGCGATGAGGCTCATCTCTGGTTGAATGGCTACGTAAATAAGCAAAATTGCCGCATTTGGAGTGAAGAGCAACCAGAAGCCGTTCAAGAACTGCCCATGCATCCCGAAAAATGCACTGTTTGGTGTGGTTTGTACGCTGGTGGAATCATTGGACCGTATTTTTCAAAGATGCTGTTGGACGCAACGTTACGGTGAATGGCGATCGCTATCGTTCAATGCTAACAAACTTTTTGTTGCCAAAAATGGAAGAACTGAACTTGGTTGACATGTGGTTTCAACAAGATGGCGCTACATGCCACACAGCTCGCGATTCTATGGCCATTTTGAGGGAAAACTTCTGAGAACAATTCATCTCAAGGAATGGACCGGTAAGTTGGCCACCAAGATCATGCGATTTGACACCTTTAGACTATTTATTGTGGGGCTACGTCAAATCTTAAGTCTACACAAATAAGCCAGCAACTATTCCAGCTTTGGAAGACAACATTTCCGAAGAAATTCGGGCTATTCCGGCCGAAATGCTCGAAAACGTTACCCAAAATTGGACTTTCCGAATGGACCACCTAAGACGCAGCCGCGGTCAACATTTAAATAAAATTATCTTCAAAAAGTAAATGTCATGGACCAATCTAACGTTTCAAATAAAGAATCGATGAGATTTTGCAAATTTTATGCGTTTTTTTTTTAAAAAAAAGTTCTTAAGCTCTTAAAAAATCACCGTTTATATCTTCAGTCATGTAGTTTTTATATTTGTCCCATAGTATAGATGGCTGTGTTGGAAAACATGTCGTAATGATGATGGCAAATAGTTGACGAATACAACTTGGTGAAGACGTTAAAGCTGCATCAGCAAGTGTCAGATCCCAATGATTGTCATCTTCTAAAAGTTGCAACTCACGACATGCATCTTGATACTTACTGAACACTCGACCATTAACTATTCGTACAAATTGGAAAGAGATTGGTCCAGGAGCATTAATCAACAACAAACGCAAAAAGAATCATTCACTTTGTTTTGGAATAACTGCATTGCCGATTTCATTGGTGTTTAAGTTTCCATCGATGTTTCCAACAACAGCATCTCGTAAGTGGATGTATTTCTCTGATCGTAATTTAGCTTGGTTAAACTGATCTTAGCAAACATATCTACAACGTATTGCTGATAAAACTGACGATATCGAAGAATATAATTGTCCTGATTATGTCTAATCATTAACCGATGCGCGTAGTAATTCATTGAACTAACTTTTTTACTTAATTCATTACCATTGATTGGATCACACTGTTTGATATTGATGTGATATTCATCTTGTCCTTGCCAGAATATCAATGGGTACTGGAGTGCGTCGTACAAACGGTGTATATCTGAAATTCTACTCACTGTATAATATCGGTGTGTAATTTTAATAGATCTGTTGTCAGCTGGATCACCGACCATAATAATAGCAACTTCATCTACGGTTGGCGCATTGAATCTGCAAGCGTGCTCTCCTGATGGTGCTTTGTCAGCTTTGATGACAATTTGATAATTGTCATTTTTCAATTGTGGTGATACTCTTTTGAACAGTTGAACCAGATGATTACGGTTCTTTTAAACTATTTCCGACAACACTACAATTACTCTTTTCTGGCTTGTTCAATAAAATTATACTGGCATCGAGTTGTCACACGTTCTTCACAATTGCCCATGAAGTAGATTTGGAGAAATTTTGGATCTTCATTTGGCATTGGCATCAATGATCCAATTTTATGGTACACTTGGCCTTGTATTTTAAATGTTGTTTTAAAATTGCGACCATCAGATGAGAGATCGCAAATTTTAGATGCTCCAAATGATGTCAATAAACTTTCGTGTCTTACGCAAAAATAATTTTGAATCATTTGAAATGCCAGAAAGTAGTGATTTGAAGGGTTCAGGTGGAGTAGGAAGTAATGGCAATACAACTTTTCGGATGCACAACACATGCCAGGTGTTTCATTTCGAAATTTTAAAGCTTGGCAACACTTACAAGCTTGATAAATAGTCTTGTAGATGATTATCATTCTGTTGCATTGATTTATGTGCACGAATATCTGCTATATGGATTCTTCGAGCTGAATTTCTTTCTTCTCTTTGCTCAACTAATTCGTGTGCTCTTTCAAGACGTCGATGTCGAGCTTTTTTGCTACGGGTATTGTGGAGGTTAGATTTTTTTGGTGGCATTGTACTGAGAATAGGGATTGTTAGATAAAATTCAATCAAAATAAAAAAAAATATTCAATTTTGCAGTCAAGATAACCCTGTTTAAAAATATTGATTGGTGAAATATTCGTCTCATTGAAGAACAAAAACAGAATAATACAAATTTTATTTCAAAGTCAAAATATATTTCAGTAGATTTTATATAAAGTATTTTTTCATTTGCAACATATATGTAAGCAATTTAGACCATTAATCGAAATATAAACTATCCTATATCTTAAGTTAGACCAAATTACACATAAAATGCCAACTTTCACCGAAATCGGTTGACTTGGTGAAGAGTTCACTGGGAACTGGACACTGGATTTTTATATATTAAGATACAAAAGTTTAGGTCTTTTATTTATCGATGGACGAAATCTGCTGGGTCAGCTACTATCTTGATAATATTCGGCCGACCGCGACGGCTCTAATGCCATGATTGTAAGTTTTTCTTTCTATTGTAAATTATTATGTTTCGTTTTTAATGAATAAAGATTATCTTATCTATTTTATCTTATCTATCAAAAATGGCTACAAATTCAAATATGAAAGCAAGAAAAATGCTGAATTTTTCGTTATACTTTGGGGAACAAAAATAAAAAAATCTTTCTTAAAGAAATTAATGCTTCTATACCATTTAAAGCCTTAAATGTTAACCAACGACGCATGTACTTCTCAATAACCAAACATATGAAGATATGAATAACACGTATTGTTAACCTGAAATGGTTTTGATGTGTCACATCTTTCCAAGCTGGTTTTCTTCTTTATTTTCTTTGAAAAAAATATTTTTTTTTAATAAAAATGAAGTAAGTTTGAGAAACAAAAAAATTAAAAAAAAGATTGAAGTTCGACTTTATTGGTCGGGCTGACAATGGCAGAACACTCCGGTACGCTATCCCACTACTGCTTACCACGGGAACTCTTGGCTGCTGGCTTTCGCCCCTGGCCCGGTTCATCCCTCCTTAGCCAACCTGAATACCTTGGACTCCTCCATGGCACCCATATTGATGGAAAGCTTAGTGCGGACGTTCCGTCAACATGGCCTGGCCCACTGCACAGAAACCCCAACCTCAAACCGTTCCACAATCTGACCTCCGAGAAGCCGGATTACAGGAGATGCCAACCTCCCAGTCGATATTATGAGAAAATAATTTCGAACAGTATAAAAATCAAAAAGCTTCGAATGCAGACCTAGGTGGTAATTTTTTTAAATCTTTAAACATTTTAAATGCAAAATCAAAATAATAAATAAATACTTTCAGCTTGTGAGTGTGATTAAAAAGTATTCTTTTAGACATTTTTCTATCTGATAGTCGCAGTCTTTTATTGAAAGTTAAATAAAATAAAAACTATCAGGTCATGGAACAGAAGTTTACAATCAAAACATTTTGTATGATGATTGGATTTGGGTTTCATTTAGTATTTCATTTTAAAATTTAACAAATGAAAGAAAAAAAAAGAAAAAAGAAACTCGATCCTGCCAGGAGTCGAACCTGGAATCTTCTGATCCGTAGTCAGACGCGTTATCCATTGCGCCACAGGACCACATAAAAATTGATACCAATATGAATATCTGAATCACGACATAATTTTTCACATTATAGACGCAATTTGACTCATCCACGTGTTTTTAGTAGATTTTTTAGATTAATGTTATGTTAATTTTGTGCTATAAGGTATAGAGCTACATGTTTTAAATTACACGTTGAATGATTTAAAATGTATAAGATGTCGTGGCACATCATTTAATCATGAGAGGGGGAAATTAAAACTTATTAAATGCCAATAAGACTCTTTCAAAAACTAGTTTTGCCATATTTGAGAGTTAGAAAGGGTAGATTTATGAACAAAGCATGACAACTTAATTTTAAGTTGAATATTAAGGAAGGTAACATTGTCTCTTCTGTAAATTTATACATAGAGAATTTAAAGTGTACACTTGGGCGTATAAGCACTCTTTTCATTGGTTTTAAAAGTTTTCTTTGTTAATGTGAAAAATACATACCCTTCAATAATTTGATTTTTACCACACTTTAGGCTCTGAACATTTTTTTAAAAATATGTATTAGAAATTTAAAAATGTCTTTTTTTTATAAACCTTCGAAAATCCGCTTCAAAGAAGATTTTAAATCTCTTGAACCCTCAGAACCTTCAATATCAAACTTGACATGTGTAATTTTTTGTTTCAGTTTAAAGTTTTCGGCTCTACTTTCCATTGCCGCAGCACGATTTCGAAACGCAGTTTTTTTATTTCATAGATATGTGCAAATAATTAATAATTATAGCAATTAGGGGGGAGATATTTATTAAATTCCCATAGGAAGTTATTGTAATGGGTCCGATTTGTCAAATTGAAAATTTTGAAATTTCTAGACGTTTCAAGGTCCCTAGGTCGAAAAAAAAGATTTTTAGAAAGATGTCTGTGTTTGCGTGTGTACGTACCTTCGTACGTCCGTACGTTCGCGGCGTTTTTTCGTCGTCCATAGCTCAAGAACCAGAAGAGATAACAAAATAAATTTTGTTATACAGATAATAAGGCAGAAAGATGCAGAAATGGAACTCAAGAAAATTGCCAAATCAAAAAAACTGAAAAAAAAAATTTTTAACACCTCCAAAAATTTTATGACTAAAATATGATTTCATCTCCAAAACAATTTTGAGCAACGAAAAATAATGTTTTTGAAATCTGATAAAATTTTGAAAAAAATCGAATTGACACTTTTTTTATAAAAAATAAAAACCTAAACAAAACTTTATAAAAGTTGGTAAAAATTGATTTTCGACTCAAATATCTTTTCAATACTTTAAGATATTGGGTTATATTCTAAAAGATGAGCAAGAGCTCAGAGTCTGAGCTGACGAGCTTGAACTCACCGGTGAGATCGATCGAGCAGGGCGGAACTCAGACTCAGTTTTGTATGCAAAAAATCGAGTTCAAGCTCAACAGCTATTACTCGTTGAAATTGAGATCGATCTCAAAGCTCTTTTTGTTGCTTAGTTATGATTCTTCTTCATGTAAGGCGAGTGAAAAAAAAATGTCGTCTGAAAGTGAAAATGATATATGCATCAATAGTGAATTAAGGAACTTAAAAACAATAAAATTTTGTTGGAAAAATCACAGTTGCCTATTCATAACGCAGAGAAGAGTGATGCCATTCTCAAAATAATTAGATCTTATAAAAGCCAATTTGGAATTGATATCAACGACAAACAAATAACTTAAAAAGTGGCAAACATGAAGTCCCGTTTAAAAAATAAAATAGGTGTCAAAAAAACAGGAAATAACAAAATAATTCTAAAAGACTGGGAAAAAGAATTACTAGTTTTAATTGGCGCAGAAACTAATCCAACGATGAATAAAATACCAGGTAAAAATTTTCAAGCAATATATGTACAAAAGAATGTATAGAATTATGTACCTACTTCTATTTAGGTGGACTCTCGTTAGGTTCTCGTGAGAACAATTCAAGCAGTCCAGCAACAAGTTCAAGAAAACGGTCAAGTGACTCCCTTCAAATGTCGTCATCAGAAATTCCAGTACAAAAATTGCGTCGGGTAAATTTTATGCCGTTTTGAGCATCTCTTTGATTATGTTGCCAACCAACTTATACATGAAATTTTTTGACAGGTTTCTAAGTTTCAAAGAGAAACCACTTCGGCAGTAGAAAGATATGAGACTGATGAAACGAAAAACTTAAATGGATTAATTTTATTGTGTGATCAATAAACGTGAAATTTCTTCTCGTCGTTGTTGTCCGGCGTTTCTAATACGGGCTGCAGTCGGAAGGGGTTGACCTTCAGTGGCATCGTTAGTTGGAATGATTTGATTGCTTTCAACAATTTCGTCTTCGTGTAAATACTTAGCGAAGTTATGCAAAATAAAACAAGAAGCTATTAAATTTGGAATGGTTTCTTGCTTCACTCGAACTTTATATTGCAAAATAGGAACTCTGTTTGATTTGTCCAAAGCATCTCTCTATAATAACTCTTTCTTTTGTCAAAACAGCATTAAAATTACGTTTGATGTCATTATTCGTTTCTTTAAACGGGGTCATTAACCATGGAGTAATGCCATAACCTTCATCACCGAGAAGTATTCCTGATAAGTTATTATTATTCATGTGACTATACAGGAAAGAGTTTTTCAAAATACGGGAGTCGTGTACGGATCCTGGCCAGCAAACTTCAACACTTGTAAACTTTTCTTCCGCATTGCATGAAGTTTGAACATTAATGGAGTAGTATCCCTTACGGTTAATGTACTCCTCATGATAGGTCAAAGGTTTCCATATTCGGACATGAGTGCAATATAAGCACTCATGTGCTTTCGCTTTGAGATCGATCTCATCCCTCTGAGATTGAACTCACCAAGTGAGATCTAACTCGGTCAGTAATTATTTGTTTGCATACAACCTTAAGAAAGTTCTCAAAAAAGTGAGTAAAGAGTTTGATCTCATCTTTTTGCATACGACCCATTGACTTTAATTTACTTTTATCTTTCAAAAAATATTGTTGTCCACATTCAGCAAAATTTTGAAAAAAATCGAATTGACAGTTTTTTTTTACAAAAAATTAAAAACCGAAAAAAAATTAACAAAAGTTGGTAAAAAATGATTTTCGACTCAAATATCTTTTCAAAACTTTGAAATATTGGCTTCAAACTAATTTTATCTTATAAGAAATATTGTTTTCAACATTCGATAAAATTTTGAAAAAAATCGGATTGACAGTTTTTTTTACAAAAAAATAAAACTCTAAAAACATAATACTAAAACTTGGTAAAAATTTACTTTCGACTCAAATAGCTTTTCAAAAATTAAAAATATTGGCTTCAAACTTATTTTATTTCACAGAAAATATTGTTTTCGATATTCAGTAATTTTTATAAAAATATCCAATCTTCCGTTTTTTCATAAAAATAAAATCTACAAAAAATAGTACGCAAATTTGGTAAAAATTGATACGAGTACATATAGACAAACTTTTAAGCAAGACAAATCGACAGACGGGATGGGAAGTTACCAGTGTGTGTCGCATCCCAGCCTCTTTTTTCTACTTAAAATTATATTTTTTAAAGTTCACTTTCTTACATACAAAACACCCAAAAATGGTTGATTTTGACATTTCTTCCCTGATTTGTGTTCAGTGTTGCCATAATTGTTTTTTTTAGTGCTCAAATGCAAAAAGTACTTTGCATATAGTCAAACTTGAACCCACCCCAAATTCTTTAGTGATAACAATCAGGGGCATGCTGCCCCCTAACATACCTAGCTGTTAGAACGCTCCAGTACTATCATTTAAAAAAAAACTTAATTTAGGCTAAAAAAAAAAAACAAAATACAAAAATTTGGGTTAAGTCCGAAAAAGAAAATATGTTTTTTATGACTTAAAGGTGTTTCCTCGCCTAAATATTTAAACAAATGTTCTATTAAGGCCTTTATCTAACTGTTAACAAAATAAGAAGGAAATTCGTGCTGCCATAATGCAAAGTCACCCTACGTTATCTTTTAACAAATATTTGAAGTGTTCAGTATGCTGATCTGGTACCGTTACATTTCGTTTGCACCTTCACAAAATAAACTGCCCTTAAATTAGCTACACTTCCGTCATTTCATTGGAAAACCTAAAAATAACAAATAGTTTTCCAATAAAATGTTTCGTTTTGTTGCAGTCACTTTTAAAGCTATCAGGTTTTGACACTTCGGAAGTAAATATACGTCATTATTTAAAATGTAACAATTCACGCTTAACAATGGATTTATGATATTAACGAAGATGGAATTTATTAAAATATGAAAGACAAACACTGCAAATCTACGAAAATCAATGGAAAATTATATAAAAAGAATATGGTGCTTTTCTTTGATTTCACTTAAAAATTACTCGTTTTTTTATAAATATCAACATAAAAACTCTTATTGGAAAATCTTGTATCTATGTATGTATATGTTAAGGGAGTTGTTTGTTGTCGTTGAAAGTTTTAAAGTTTGACAGTTATTTGATATTTGTACGATACTTTACTATTGGCTATATATCTCCTCTCGGCTACTTTTGGAAAAAAAAGTGTAGCTTTTTGGTATTCATTTAGAAAATATCTGCACTGACTAACTTTGATTAGCGTTCAATAATATTTAATACTATCTTTTAAGCTTATGTGAGTGAAAATTGTCAAAATCAGCTGGTTTTCCATTATATTTTGCTTACCAATAAAGTTGATTCTTTTCTCGCGCTTTGTTTTTGATTTCCATTTTATTATTTAAAAACACCAAATTTAATAATTTCATAATTCTGTTAAAATTGTATGTATTCGTTAATATTTCTTCTTTATTTGTTTTCATTTTTAACATCTGACCAGAAATAATATATCTGACGTACGCTTACATTTATTTTGACACTGCACTTAAATTTTATATATTTTCTGAAGGGTGGTTCACATTCTCAAATTATGTTTGACAAATATGGTTTGATTGACTCAAATATAATAGGATTGCCAAACATAGTGAATGAAAATCAAATTATTTTAGTTTGAGAATGTGAACACATGGTGGTCAAATCTGAAGCAAAAAAAGAGGCTGGGATGCGACCCACACTGTTAACTTCCCATCCCGTCTGTCGATTTGTCTTGCTTAAAAGTTTTTCTATATGTACTCGTATCAATTTTTACCAAATTTGCGTACTATTTTTTGTAGATTTTATTTTTTATGAAAAAACGGACTGTTGAATTTTTATATTAAAATTATGAATATTGAAAACAATATTTTCTGTGAAATAAAATAAGTTTGAAGCCAATGTTTTTAATTTTTGAAAAGCTATTTGAGCCGAAAATAAATTTTTACCAAGTTTTTTTTTTTTTTAAAAAGTTTTATTTTTTGTAAAAAAACTATCAATTCGATTTTTTTAAAAATGTTACCAAATATTGAAAACAATATTTCTTATAAGACAAAATTATTTTAAAGCCAATATTTTAAATTTTTAAAGAGATATTTTAGTCGAAAACCAATTTTTACCAACTTTTGTTAATTTTTTGTACAAAAACTAACAATTCGATTTTTTCAAACCTTAACTGAATGTTGACAACAAGATTTTTTGAA
Organism: Eupeodes corollae; assembly: GCF_945859685.1. NCBI lineage: Eukaryota > Metazoa > Arthropoda > Insecta > Diptera > Syrphidae > Eupeodes > Eupeodes corollae. The sequence continues at coordinate 43,113,963 of NC_079148.1, forward strand.
ATATAAAATTAAATTAAAGCCAATATTTCAAAGTTTTGAAAAGATATTTGAGTCGAAAATCAATTTTTACCAACTTTTATAATTTTTTTTTTAGGTTTTTATTTTTTGTAAAAAAACTGTCAATTCGATTTTTCTCAACACTTTTCAAAATGTTGAAAACAATATTTCTTATAAGATAAAATAAGCTTGAAGCCTAAATTTCAAGTTTTTGAAAAGATATTTGAATCGATATTCAATTTTTACGAACTTTTAGTAATGTCTTTTTTTAGATTTTTATTTTTTATAAAAAAAAACTACCAATTAGATTTTTCTCAAAATTTTATCAGATGTCAAATACATACATTATTTTTCGTTGCACAAAATTGTTTTAAAGATGAAATCATATTTCAGTCGTAAAATTTTGGAGGTGACAAATTTTTTTGTCAGTTTTATTGATTTTTAAAAAAACCGTTATATTGATTTTTTTCAAAAAATAAACCTGTTTGGGATCACGTTACAATATATTATATAAAATTTAATTCAAGTCTCTAGCGTTTTTGGTTCGTAAGATATTTAGGGTTAACCAAAATTTTCACCTTTTTTTTAAACTGCTATGGTAAAAAAAACCACCCACGCTATTTTCTTGAGAGCCCTTTCTGCATCTTTCTGCCTTTTTATCTATATAACAAAATTTATTTGAAATCGATATCTCTTCTGGTTCTTGAGCTATGGAGGACGAAAAAACGTCGCGAACGTACGGACGTACGAACGTACGTATACACGCACGCACAGACATCTTTCTAAAAATCTTTTATTTCGACTCTAGGGACCTTGAAACGTCGACAAATGTCAAAATTTTCAATTTGACAAATCGGACCCATTACAATAACTTCCTATGGGAAGTTAATAAAATAGAATAATTACAGGAGTATTTTAATAAAAACGTTAGTTTTCTTCAGACTTTAAAAATAGAAATAAGGGACATTTCTTAAACTTTTAAAATTGTATTGACATTAAAAGTAAGTTCGCAATGTTTAAAATTCAAATGGAAAGTCGTGTAAGACAGCATGTTTGACGAATTTCAACGATATTTGTCAAATATATTTTAACTGTGTACCCCTTCTTGTGAATCACCCTTATAGAGTTAAACGTCATAAGGTTGACAATAAAGCAAGACCTTGCACAATAGGTATTTAATCAAAATTATTAACAAGATTACAAGATTAATTGTCTTCTCTATCTATTACTCATTCTTTCTCTATCTTTATCCAATTAAGATTAGTTCTATATTTCAAAAAGTCTTTAGTTGATATAAAAATGAAGATATGTACATACATACATTAAATCCGTCGTAAACTAAAATGATATGGATCTAGAATTGCAAGTAATTGATTGTATACAAGGTTTATAAACATTTAAGGGAAAATACTAATAACAAAAATACCTCACTTACTATTTCTATGAATGAAATAATCTTTTGATATATAACAATAAAAGAATAATTTTTCTATTATTATAATCTTTTAAATTATTATCTAAAACTAAAAGATATAAAGGTTGTGAAGAAAAACCCATATGTATATAAAACAATTTAAATAAAATAACTGATTTGTTATGATTTTTGTTAATCGAATATCAGTTTTGATCGAAATGGAAAACGTTAAAGTTTATTGGATTCTTTTGTTGCCACTTATAATAGGTAAAAATAATAATAATAAAATATTGAAGATTAAATCAACGATTATCATCTCAATATCCTTTATAGTAGGCGTATCATCCGAAATTCCAAGGATAATTAATGGAACAGCAGCATTCATTGACAATACTCGTCATCAAGTATCAATCCGTGTTAAGAATAATGAAATTATTTTTGGAACTGGTCACATTTGTGGAGGTTCATTAATTGCACCAACGGTTGTCTTATCCGCAGCACATTGCTTTTATAAGTAGATACAAGTACTGCTTAATTGTTTTTGAAGTGTGTTTCTTACCGTTTTTGTCTCCTTTTTTTGGAAAGTAGTGATACACAGAAATTTCAAAGTGCACGGTTCTATTTCGCCGTTATGGGTACCCTAGACCGATTCGAGAGGAACGAACACACGATATCATTGGACATAACTCATATTGTTTATAATGATTTTGATAGACCAACATATTCAAATGATATTGCTATTGTTTTCTTGGATGGAACTGTTCCATCTTCGAATCCAGCTATTAGCGTAATACCAATGAACCGAAATGTGATTCCAGCAAATTCATTATGTCAAGTCACCGGATGGGGAAAAACGGAAACGGTAAGTTTAAGTAAGTTTAGTATGGCAACTTTAATTGTTTGTGTGTGTTTCAAAGGGCTTGCTGTCAGAAATTCTTATGACAGTTGACGTACCAATTATCGATAAGAAAACATGTTCGATTAATTATGGAGAGAGTACCATCAAAGAAGGAATGATTTGTGCAGGTTATATGAGTGGCGAAAAGGACGCTTCATATGGAGATTCTGGAGGTCCTCTAGTTTCAAATGGCAAGCTGGTTGGAATTGTTTCATTTGGAATAAGTGATGCTAGCCTAACAGGATATCCTGGAGTGTATACTGATGTACAGTATTACGTTAATTGGATAGAAGACACGATTAAACGAAATTCAGCGAACTTTAAGTCATTAAATAGTGCTGTTTGTCTGCTTGGGTTATTAATAGTTAGTATTTCATATCATTAAGCCTTGCATAAGTCCTTAGTTTATAGGTTTATATACACTTAATAAAAATTGAGTAAATACATATTGGAGAGTATATTGTTACAAGAGATTCCTTCGCCTTGCGAGCGTGAAAAGTTTGATATTTAATCAGCCGATTTATAAGAGTTCTGATATATGATAATATTTCAGACTATTGTTAATAACAACTAAATGTATGTACATATCAATTTCCTAATTTCAATATTTCGTCTGCTTGGAGGTAAAAGTCACTAAGTGCAATTTTATCCAAATTCGAGAACAATTCATTGTGTGTTGATGTAATCATTTCCCACAAGTTTGCAGAGTCACTAAGTGAAAAAACTGCTAAAAAGGCAAATCATAGAATGAGAAAATACACTATTTAACTATTTGAGAAGGTTTTGAGCGTATCCCCGTTTTTTTTTTGTTCTCCTGAACAATTTTGATTTTGATACCAAAAGACTTTTACCTCCAAGCACACAATTTGTCAACTATGAACTAATAGTTGGTGCACTCAATTATTGGATATGTTTGATCAATTTTTGTGGTTTATTAAGGTAGGTAGGTAGAAATGGCGCTGTAGTGCGCCGGCCGTTTGGATGCCAAAAACTCGTTTGAACTTTGATTGAAAGGGATAGATTTATAGAGAAGCTTCATAGCGATTATGTTAGAGCCATTTTGTCGCTTTGAGAAAAAAGATTAGGTATCTAATCTTTATCTCAGATAGCTCATCAAGTTCGTGAAAGAATGCTTTTCCAAAGTATTTAATTCTAGTGTTTGCCAAAGCAGGACATTTGCAGAGGAAATGGATTATCGTTTCACTTTCTCTTTGGTCACTACAACTACGGTAAAAGGTGTTGTAAGAGATACTCAACTTCTCTGCATGAACTACTATAGGCCAATGTCCGGTACAAACCGCAACAATCCTGGCTATGTCTTGCCTTATGGCCTGCATAGGAGATCGTTTGTACGGGTTTTGTTATAGGTGGGCCATATCTTCCTAGATATAATGTAGTTGGGTAAATTGCTCCACCTTCGGTTTGATTCAGTTTGGTAGAAAAAAAAGATTTTACCCTTCATAGCACCAAGAGGAATGTTAACCATTTCCGCAAGTGAGCTATGAAAGGCCGATCCTTGCCTATCTAGCTCGTCAGCCCGTTCATTTCCCACGATACCACTATGGCCCGGAACCCAGATCAGGGTGGCACCAAGGTTAATATTCAGGCTCGCAACCTCGTCGCTACATTGCTGGACCAATTTAGATGAGGATATGGCCGAGATAAAGTAGGAGTATTGCCTCTGTTACAAATGGTCATATTATTTTCAATAATAAAATTAAAAAGTGACTTACCTCGTTCGTTGATCACAGAACTTGCCCAAAGGGTATGCCGAGTATTTGCGTCGCCTCTGATCAGAATGTTTGCCTTTTTGATGTTAGCTTGGGTTATGATTTTGCACACCTCCTCCGGAGTTGATGGTGTATTATGGGCAGAGTAAAAAGAGGCCAACAGCAAACCCTGTGTATTCTTATCTTCAAATCTGACAACTGTCAGATCGGGAGTGCTAAAATTTGGACATAAAAAACCTTTTAAATGTTTCTTAGCTAAAATACAAGTTCTGGGATTACCTTGGTCTTGATCTGCGGTTTTATAAAAAGAGGTCGTATTGTTTGTCTTGGAGGCCTCGCACCTTGAGGCCGTTTATCCACGGTTCTTGGATAACGCCAATGTAGAAGTTTCACTCCCTAAGGAAAACTCTCAGATTATCTGAAGCACACTTAGAGTGCTTCAGATTAATCTGGATGACCTTTAGCGCGTTTTTTAATTATTTTTAGCTGCAGAGCTGGGACCCGGCAACTCGCTGGGGATCTCGACTCCGCTTATAACATCGTCAACCTCGACGTTGTCATCAGCTTTGTCGGTGTCTGTTCCCCGACTCTGCAGAATTTAAAGTTTTGGCATTCCTTATGCCAAAACTGAGTTTGTATTCGGCCTTTTAGCTGGGATAAGCTTGAGCTTCAAGCCCTCCCAGTCATTGCTAACCTTAGCAATGCTTTCACTAAGGAAATCCCTAGAAAACCTGTCCACACACTTAATTACCCTATGCCCCCTGAGCATCTCGCCAGAGTCAAAACTAGGATAGGGGCCCTCACTGTTTGATATAGTGTATGAAAACACCATCTCAGAGAGCTTGCCCTCGATAGAGTTCCACACGTTCAGCAGACCATTGCTGTTTGGCTCATCCACAACTGCTACGTGGAGGTCATCCCTGACAACCTCACTAAGAGTACGAAGTTGCGCTGCTCCAGAAGATGGTGCTTTCACTGGCTTTGTCCGGTTGTCAAGCTTGCTCTTTTTCTGAGACGTGCAGATCTCTACCTGAGATCTGTTTCGCTTAACGGCCTTTTCTCGGGTGGCCAGAAAATTATTGTATTCATCAACAACCTTCTGGTACTTTATTTTATCTTGAGCGTCCCTCTCATGAATCACTCCGGTCTCTTCATTTTTGGCAATCTTGGCAAGAATGTGAGAGGCCGTTTTGAAGCGGTTCCTGAGAAGAGCGCTTTCTGATGGTTTTTTTGGTTCCTCGAGTTGCATTGCTACTCAAGGGTTTCGGTTTGGTATACGGTTTAGGAAGTAAAGGAGTGATATGAATAGCACTGCCTATACTTCCTGTGGTTTTGGGTTGCTCACAAGTGCTGAAACTACCAGCGCTAAATGAGCTCCCCTTCAAAGTCTCCTAGCTGGAGGCCAAGAGTTTATCCTCCAAGTCTGTGGATGGTTCTACGTTCGTCATGTCTAGTCCGTCCATTTTATAAAAGTTTTTGAATGTTGGTCCTACGAGTAGGTCGGAAAAAAGTGGTCAGCCCCGGCAGACCCGATATACCGGGGTAAGGCAGAAGATAAGACGGACCCTGCCAAGGCATCCGAATCAGCTGGTTTGCCCCCCAGCCTTTCATTCTTCGGCACGGATTATGTAAGACGCTCACACCACCACTGAAATTAGGGACCCCGTATCTATGGTCAAATTGCATTGCAAATGCTTGCTACTAATAAGGAGTAGGAAACTTCAGCAATTCAACCTGACCTCAGCTGATCTCCATCTTTACAACGTGCAAGACAACTTTGGTGATCATTACCGCCCGGCACCCACTGGGAGGGTTTGAAACGAGGATTTTTCCCAGGCGTGGTTTTATTTAACTCATTAATGGATCTGATCGTTTATTTGCTTCCAAAATAGCGAAATATTACAGAAACGTCAACGGCACAAGGCGTGTTTACTTTTTTTTAGTTAAGAACACAGCCTAAACTGTCAAAAATTGAGTTCTATCTCATGCTCAGTTTTTGTTCAGAACTCATTTAGAGCTAAAAAAGAAAAAGCCTAAAACATAACCAAATTTTACGAATGAAGCTTAGTTTTGATGCCATACAAAACCTTATTATTAAAAATTATTAACATATTAAGAGGAAGAATTAATTCTAAAAAATTAAGAATCGCATGACATGTATACATATTTTCATATTTTTTTGAATTATTCATATAAAAAGAAAATATGATCGGAAATTTTAAGTTTTTACAGATAAAACAATTGGTTTATTTTCCAATGAATGGTTAAGATTTATTTGAAGTAATCTAATTACATCTCATCCTTAAGTTTACTTTTAAAAACGTCATTATTCCAAGCTAGTGTAAAAGTACACATAAATAAAACTAAATTATTCTGACGTCATTTCAATGGTTCTAATGACCGAAGCGTGTTCTTTGAAATTTAGTTTGATTTTTTATTGTTTTATGCTTATGACAAATTATAACGTTTAAAAAGGTGCAGCATTAATTTCTTGTTTCTAATCGAAGCTGATGGTTTTTTGAAATAAATAAAATAAAATCAACACAAAATAAGCAGACAATTTACTAGTAGATAAGATAAATAACCTTTGTGTATCTTCAATGGTAATTTACAATTATTGAATCAAACATGGTTCAAATATTTGTAGACGATTGCATGCCTCTTGGAAGAATCAGTTGGTGTTGTGATTTAAAAGTGGTTAAAATGTTCCTAAGGTTAATATTTCCCACATTAGTGTTGAGTGCCCTAAAAATAAACGAGATTGATGCTTTAGAAAGTAAGAAATACTTTGATCAATAAAAATGCACAAAAATGCACCATGCAGTTAAAAGTTGCTTTATAAATTTTCTGTCTTAATTTATCTTGTTATTAAAATTCTAAAGCTGGTCATGCATCACATTTAATTGGATTTTATTTGAATGACCTTACCAATAAAATGGAAAAAGAAAATTATATATCCACTGAGATAAACTAACTTGGAGTGTTTAAAATCAATAAAGATTAGTCATATTTTTAATACAAATCAGACTTAAACGAGTTGGAAAACATTAATCACAATTTCTTCCTAATAAATCCATCCAATTATTTTAGAAAACGTTGGTATTTTACCAAAAATCATCAATGGAACCACAGCCAAGGCAGAAGAAATTCGATATCAAGTTTCTATACACCTTAAAGACCGAGAGTGGTACTTTGGTTCCGGACATATTTGTGGAGGTTCTCTTATAAAGCCATCGATTGTCTTAACAGCAGCTCACTGTATTTACAAGTAAGAATGTTTATTTTTAAAATCTAAGTTGAAAATTAAATCACCCAAAATAATTTTTATTTTTAGTACGGACTTGAATGTGAGTCGATCAGCTGATGAGTTCATTGTTTCTATGGGCTCAATTGATCGATTTGATCGCATTAACAACTGGGCTTTTGAAGTTCTTGAAGTTTCTTACAAGAAAACATTTAACATGACAACTTTTGTGGATGACATAGCTTTGATGTTTCTAAATGGATTTGTTCCAGAAAATAACCACAAACAAATCAAACCAATTGAAATTAATTGGAACATTATTCCCGAGGGTACAATATGTCAAGTTTCTGGATGGGGAGTTACTGAAGACGTATAATATATAAATTAACTGTTTCTAAAAGTAAAGCTAATCCTTATATTGTCGCATATCAATTAATTTCAGGGAGACATGTCAGACTTGCTTATGACTCTTAATGTGCCCATCGTAAACCAAACCATTTGTGCAGAAAAATATGAGGGATATGTTTTAGAGGGAATGCTTTGTGCTGGCTATATGAATGGATCGGCAGATTCTTGTGACGGGGATTCTGGTGGACCTTTGGTTTGTAATGGCAAGTTAAGTGGGATTATTTCTTTTGGAGTTGGATGCGCTGTTAAGGATTTTCCCGGAGTCTACACAGACTTGAAATATCATAGAAAGTGGATTCAGAATTTGACTGAAAATGTTGACATTTTTAAAAGCTCAGCATCGATGACCTTCAAAGCACCGTCAATATCAATTTTAATTATTTTTCTTCTTATTACTGGTGAAAGGGAATTTTCATTTTAATAAATTCTTGAAAATATTATTTTGGCCCATATACTTAACCTCAAAAAAAACATTGACCAAGATTGTAGCATGGCTTTTTTACTAAGTTAGAGACAACATTCAAGACCTACTGATGATGGCCTTAAGTGTAAGGCCATAGTGTAAACTATGATCAGAGGCTCATCATTTAACTATTACAGAACAAAAAAATAAAATGAGAACGTTTACGATAGTGAAGCACTGGTTCTAAACAATTATTTTAATCCCACCTTATTTAAATTTAAATCCTATGATGAACAGTTTGAGTTATATAAAATGCTCATTCGACTTAAAGCTTCATTCTTGCCATAGTTAGTTTTATGGAAGTCAATATGTATAAAATCAAATGTGCGCAGGTGATGAGTTCCGCCCCGGTAATTCAAATGTACACAAGATAGTAAATAAGGTGCATCAATTTCACCATTAATAAGTTGCTGAAAAAATACTAAATCATTATTAACACGCCTTTGATGGAGAGATTGTATTTGAAGAAGTAGAATACGATGTTCATAGGGAGGCAGATCATAGGGATCTTCCCAAGGAAGACCTTTTAGGGCAAAGCGAATGAAATTATGTTGAATTGATTCAATACGTTTACTATGAATTTCGTAATAGGGAGTTCATACCTGCGAAGCATATTCAAGATGAGGACGAACATGGCAATTATACAAAGAAAGGGTAACATAGGGATCATTGAACTCCTTTGCCCAGCGTTTTATTAAACCAAGCATAGAACTTGCCTTATTAACAATAAAATTAATGTGATGTGTAAACTCTAAGTTGGAACAGAAATGTACACCTAAATCTTTAAATGTGGAGGCACGACAGTTTTTGCTGTGATATACAGTAGTCAAATACGTTACTGATTAGTTTTTTAGTGAAAGTTATAGTCTGGCATTTTAAAGGGTTGAGTAAAAGGCTATTTTTCCCACACCAAAATGTGAAACTATCAATGTCGGCTTGTAAAAGAATACGATAATGGGTGGACTTTATTATTTTGAAAATCTTCATATCGTCAGCAAAAATGAGAAGTTCACTTGAGCGTAGACATGACGATACATCGTTAATAGACAGGATGGGGAACACCAGATTGAGCAACAAAAGGTTCAGAATGACAATTTCTAAATTTTACCTCGTAAGATCTGTTTTAAAGGTATGACTTAATTCAAGCTAAGAAAAATGGTGAAAAACCAAGAGTTTTAAGTTTAAATAAAATAATTCTGTGGTTAAGTTGGTCAAAAGCTTTAGAAAAGTCAGTGTGTACACAGTCAACTTCATAACCTTGTTCTAAAGCGTTTGAAAATATATTTGAGAATGTGAGGGGATTAGTAACGGTTGATCTTTTTTTCACAAAACCATGTTGCTGTTCGCAAATAATATTTTAACTAAAATGTGCTGGCTTTCACAAACAACTTGTTCAAATACTTTAGGAATGAAAGAAAGCTTTGCAATGGGCCTGTAGTTGCTTATATCCGACTTGTTACCTTTCTTGAAAATTGGTGTTAGAAATGACTTCTTCCATATACTGGGAAATTTGCCTGTTTTTAGAGAAAGTTTGAATAAAAACGTAAGGGGTTCAACTAAAGCATTACTACACTTTTTTAGTACTATTGAGTATCGGGGGAATACCATGAGGACCGGCTGAGCAGTCATCATTCAACGCAGATAGAAGATCAAGGACCGTACTCTATAGCACAGGTATGTGACTACAGCTAGTTTGCGAAAAAGTGTGAAGATTATGAAAATATACTTCATCAACTTCTTGAGGGCTATTAACAAATGACTCACGGAAATTCGTTGCGAAAGCGTTACAGATATCAAAAGTTTTATCCAACGAAAGGTTCTTGTAAGTGAAGTTAACTGGAAAGCCATCTGATTTTTTCTTTGAGTTTACAAAATTAAAAATTTTTTTAGGATTCTCTTTCAAGGAGGTGGCCATATCAGTAACATAACAAGCATATACAAAATTAGAAAGAGTATTTAAATTCGTTAAAGAGTTCAACATAAAAAGAGAAGTTGACTGGAGACAGAGTTTTGAGATACGTTTTCCATGCCTTATTTCTTTTGTTACACAGTAAACGCAATTCTTTCGTGTATCAAGGATGGCTAAAGTCTGTATTTCTTGCTTTCTTTATAGGAACATTTTTTTCAAAACAGTAATTAAGGATCCTATAAAAAGTTGAAACTGCTTCGTCAATGTTAGAAAATGCTAGTGTATCAGCAATTCCCGAAATGGTTAAATCTTCAGACAACTGCTGGAAATTAGCTCTTCCGAAATCAAAATTATATAAGCAATCAAAAGAATTACTGTGATAAGTAAGGTGATTACTTAAGTCAAAAAAAATGTCCAAAGGGGGGTGATATTTATCAATATTAGTAATTAATGATTTAGATTTTAGAACAAGAGTACTAATAGCGTCAGAAGAAAAGACTAAATCGAGAATTCGATTTTTTGAGTTTTTAATACAGCTTGTTTTCTGTAAGTCAGTTTGCTGTAAAGTAAATTTATAAGGTAGTCTAATACCAAGGAGAGATCGTTATAAACAGACTCCAAACTTTTTGGAGGAATGTAAACGTTTAAAATGAAAAAAGTATTAGTCTGTATCATTATTTTTACACATACCAGTTCAATTGATAATACAAATGGAAAAGATACAGAAGAAGAGAAATATGTATTTTTTACCGCTATGAGAACACCTCCACCTAAATCCTTTGCATTACCAACATGACGATCGTTTCTGTTAACTTCGAACTCTTGACTGTTGAAGAGCTTGAATTAAGCCACGTTTCTGTCAAAAGGAATACGTCGTGTGGAAATGATTGTGAGTTAAGAAAAATGTCAGTAGTCTTGCTACGAAGTCCCCTTACGTTTTGGTAGAAGAGCGCAAGCCTGTTAAGTTTTTTGATTTGTTTTTCAAAGAAACACCCTGTTTTTGACTTTGAGTAAATTCTTTGACTAAAGTCTCTGCGGGCCATATTTTTGGGTTGCAAATAGAATCAAAGTAAGCGGGATTCGTTATTAATTTAAAAGAGGAAACAAATCTTTTTGGTTTACTGATCTTAGTACACCTGATAGATGAGCTTGAAGGTATAACGTTTCCGGACTGTTGGCATAACAACGGCTCTTATTTATTTGTCTAAATAAAAAAATACTAAAAAAGGTTCAAATCGCAACATTGATTACATGATTCTCCAAAAATTGTTATCCAACTCAACCTGCTCAAAGGCCAAAATGCGAAGCAACAATTATGCGAAAAACTTCTTTTAAAATAAGTTTTAATTATTTCATTAAGTCCAGTGGAAGTCTAAAATTGACAGCTGTCAGTGTCAATTATGATTTAAAATGAAACGACTAGATGCCCTACCCTCTTTACAATTACTATAACTTTAGAATTGTCATAAAGTGATAATTTATATGACTTCAAATCAGATATCATTAAATATAATGAGAAGAACCCCTAATTTCTATACCGCGGCGGTATGACGTTTATAATGATTTTATCACTTTAAACGAGCTCATCGAAACTGATTTAATTGGCTGCGTTCGATCTCGTGTTGGATAGGGTATCATGGATAGGTGGATTTGTAGATACTTTGTTGGACGAGTTGCAGAATGGATTTAAAAAGGGAATAGAGTGGTTCTTCTTTGGGGTTTTGAATCATCTGAAGGAATAACTTACCTTTTCTTTCAGCGACCTTATTTGCTTGTAGCTCCACAAGCTGTCTGCCTCTGTCTGCTTTTATACATAAAAATAAAAAAGCTAGATTTTTTTAATTCCACAAGATTAATATTTATTTACCTGTATTTTGTTCTGCCTCTGGAACAGGATAAGGTTCTTCAACTTCAGAATGCTGGGCCCTAGACTGGAGGTAAGACCTAGCAAATTGGTCATCTACAAAACGAGAACAAAATAAGTCAATTTTGAAGTTTAAAAAATATGTACGTATGTAGATCATAATTACTTTCTAAAACTCGGAGGCAAATAGCAATAGAACATCCTCGAATACAACTTCAAGTAACATTTTGTATCTTTTAGTTTACCAACAAATACAAAAAAGCTGAAATAAATGTTCAAGTTTCTTGAAATTCAATTCAATGTTGAATCAGCTGTTCTGTCAGATACCTACATACCCCAGAAATTCTTGGATTCCTTTTTTGACATCTCAGCTGTTTTTGATCAGCTGTTTTTTACACGTAAAACACTAACAAAAAGGTATTCGGATCACCATCTGTCTGAGATTGAACGCAGCCATTGTCAATTCGATATTAAATCTTAATTATATTTTAGAGGCCATGAATATAAACCGAAGTAGTTTTTTGTGTAGAATTTGTGATGATTTTCAAAAAATATCCTTAACTTGATTAAATAATATGTAAAAAAACATATAAGAGAATGTATGTTCAAATAGTAAATCGTACAATTAAATAGCTCGATTTAATCGCATGACTCACTACTTAAAAATATTTTTGATAATGAAGTTTGTTTGAAATTTCGTAGCTGGAAATTTCGGTTTGGAGATTGAAGCTGTTAGATTATGTCTTGTGGACATACTCCAACTCATTCAAAAATTCACGCGAATACACAATTTAACTACTTTAAAATAATTATTATTGTACCAAATATTTTAACCTTTATCACTGCGCTGGTAAAAACAATAACAATATAATAACAGCTGGGATTTTTGAACTGTAACGTTTCTAATTTTAGATATGTATGTAAAAATAACATTCGATAATAATATAGAAGCTCTTGTAAAGGTACGCTATATATTGATGGTGGTATTAGAATTGCCAATCAATAAATGATAAGATAATAATTTCATGAGGTAAGAAAGTTTGATTAACAAAAATTCTGTTAAAAAAAGGTAGTCGGCTTTAAAATCTATCCGATGGCTAACGTAAATTTGTTTGGATAAATTGTTTTTTTTTTTTTTTTTTTTTTTAAATATGGACAAATCTAAAAACCATAACCACATAATGAATAGCATGTTTTTGTGTTTTATTACTTTTATACTGATATGTAGTTCCAGTTTAAAAGTTGTTCAATCTGGTAAGTGTCAAGAAAAAAAAATCGAGATGGTTTCAATCAAATAAACATTTGTTTGCATTTGGCCAGTTTATGTTTTTAAGATTTCATATTCTCAGAAATATAAACCTTTGCTGTCTAAAATATAAAAACATTTGTCTGATCCTATTTCTTTCAAATTAAAAACAGAATGAATAATTTGATGGCTATGTGAGAAAGAATGGTGAATTGTTTTAATATTTTATTCTAATATTCTGTCTATGCGTCTGAGAAAATGCAGAAACGTTTTTGAAATATAAACTGACACATTATTTGTTAACTTTCCAATGTCAATGTTTAATTATTCAGAGTATTGACAAATTCCATAAATAAAAAACAGGTTAGTTTAAAAAATCCTTCTTTACTTCCCACAACCTTTAAATAATCAATAATGTGTAATAGTGCATGAGTGTAAAAATTAATAAAAAAATAGATAAAATATTGAAAAAAAAAATATTTAAAAATTATATATTATCGCTTAAATATCTAAAAAGATAACTCATTTAATACCTTTGATAAGATTAAACATTGCGGATGTGTTTCATAAAAATTAAACTGGGTTGTATTTATTGTCCTATATTTAAGTTAAAAATACATACTAAAAATGCATTATGGTATTATTTCGGGAATTATTTTGTATCGATGATGAAAAGCGATTTTCTTAAGATATCGGTAATAATACCAAGATCAACAGAAAAGACTTTAAAAAATGAAGAATTTGGTTGACCCAAATTATGCTATGCTTAGGGTGTTTTGCAATCAGTGCATGGGATTTAGAGTTTGTCATATAAATGCACACAGTCTTCGTAAAAAAATTGACGAGCTAAGATATGTTTTTGAAGGTTCTGGAGTTGATGCTATCTGTGTCTCTGAATCTTGGTTTCCCATTAATTTTCCAAACAATATGTTTAAGCTAAAGGGTTAAAGATTTTTTGGGTTGATAGAGGTAATAAAGAGGAGGTGTTGCAGTATATGTTCGATATTACCTGTAGGATAAATTGCATGTCAAACCCTGGTAGTGAAATTGAATATATTTATTTTTTTGGACATGGTGTGTGGAGAATCTTTCACCCCTCGTATCTCTCATAGAACAAATATCTTTGATGTCAACTAAAATTGTCTTGTGTTGAAACATTCATAGTAAGCTTCTACATGAGAGTATATTAATTGACACTATGGGATCTTTTAATATGTCACCGGTAAATGTGCATACGCTAACTCATTTTACAAGTAGTTCCAGTTCGCTCATTGATGTTATTTTCTACGATCAACTTATTGCACCTGCTTTTTCAAAACATGATCTCATATTTCTAACTTTAAATTTCAATATTATAACCCCTATAACTGTTTTCCAATATAGAGATATCAAAATAATTGATATTCCTGCTCTTGAGAGAAATGTTTCAACGGTTGAGTAGGAAAAAATTTACTTTATGTCATCAGCTAATGAACAAGTGGAATTCCTTCAATCTAATATGGATCATCTCCTTAATACTTATGTTCCACTTAAACAAAAATTTACTCGCTCATGTACCGCCGAAACCAAAAGATACTGGTTAGAACACCTTCACAGGTCATACTGTTTGTTAAGAAACAAAGTTGTTTGTAAGATACGCTCAGAAAAGTCAAAATTTTTTAAGTCGCTTTAATTTGGCAATGAATGGCCGAAAACTGTGGAACAACCTACGCGAGGTCGGAATTGGCAGGCAAAAAAGCTCAAATGATTGTTATAATCATCGATAGTAGAGAGTTGAACAAACAATTCTTAACATTGCCCGGTAAGTCCTCACTTAATCATAATGCTGTAATAAATGAAGATCATATCTCTGGTACTGTTCCTAGGTTTGAATTTTCTGGGATAAGTTGTATTGACGTTGTTGAAAGTTGTATGTTGGTGAAGTCGAATGCCGTTGGAGTTAATGGTGTAGACCCTGTATTTAGTCGAGCCTTACTTCCCTTGATTTTGCCTTACGTCACACACGTGTTTAACACTGTATTAACAAGTGGCATCTTTCCTTAGCTTTGGAAGTTAGCAAAAATAGTTCCTGTACCCAAAACTTCCAATGGCAAAGAGTCCAATTTCTCTTTTTTCCTTTCTCTCCAAGGTCTTGGAAGGGATTATGCCAAAGAAAATAAGTATACATCTTAGTGGAGCCAATTTACTGACACCTTTTCAGTCTGGTTTTCGTCGTCAGCGCAGCTGGACGACAGCACTAATCACTGTGACTGAAAACCTAAGGCAAGCTATTGATGACGATAAGGTGAGTTTTTTAGTTCTATTGGATTTTTCAAAAGCTTTTGACACAATTGACCACTCTATTCTTATATACGTAAGCTAGAACACCAATTAAATTTTTCGTCATCTGCAACAAATCTGGTACTTTCATATCTAAGTGATAGAAAGCAGGCTGTATCCGTCTCCAATACGCCCTCTCCGTTTTTGCCAGCCTTGAAAGGTGTTCCGCAAGGTTCGATTTTGGGACCAATTCTTTTTCCACTTCATATAAATGAACTTCCATCTATTTTTAAGTTCTCCCTCACACACATGTATGCACATGATGTGCAACTTTTTTTGAGTAGTTCGCTTGGTCTTATAGAAAATTGCAACCATAACATAAACCAAAACCATGCCCTGCAAAATGGCCTGTTCTTAAACTCTACCAAAATTAAATGCTTAGTTATTTCTAAGCGGTCTCTGGATCTTTCTTATTTCCCTCGATTAATGCTTGATAATGCCACTATTGTATTTGTAGAGACAGCTAAAAATCTTGGAGTAGTTTTTAACAGGTCGTTATCATAAAAAAAACACATTAATACTACTGTTGGTAAGGATATGGAGCTCTTAGAATTCTTGAAAATTCCCAACACATAAAGCCTATAAATACTAGAAAGATGCTAGCAAAAACATTGATCATCCCTATACTCACGAATGGTTGTGAAATCTATTGTAACTGTGATGCTGAGAGAAGACGAAAACTTACAGTTGCGTTCAACAACACAATAATGTACGTATATTGTCTAAAAAGGTATGACCAAACCACATCTCTGGCTTTGCTAACTTTTTTGGGTGGTATCTCAGCCATAACTTGACGAATGTTGGTTTTTAAGTGCTCAAGAGTTAAAGGTTTATCTGCATAAACACGGTCTTTCACGAAGTCCTACAAAAAATAGTCCGGCGGTGTTAAATCTTATGATCTGGTGGCCAGTTGATATTACCACGACGAAAATTACGCGGCCAGGAAATGTCTCTAGAAATAAAGCCACATTTGCTAGAGCTGTGTGGCATGTGGCACCGTCTTGTTAAAACCACATATTTTCCAAGTCGTATCCTTCAATAGAAAAAATCAGTTTTCATATGACAATAACGCTCGGAATTGTCGGTGACAGTCGTTCTATCGTCGTTTTCCTAGAAGTAAGGTCCAATTACACCTCCGGACAAAAAGAGCGCACCAAACAGTGATTATTGTGGATGAAATGGCCTCTCTTCAATTACTATTTTTTTTATAATAAACGGGCACTCAAGGAGTTATTAATACCCTTAACATGTTTAAAATTTAAACACAGTGCGAGCGTTAGGAAAATAGGGAAGGATTAAAGAGGAGATACCGATGCACATTGGTCTTAAAGTTTTGAATATCAAAATGATAGGGAACAACAAAGCTGGGTAAAACATTCCACATTCTCGATTTGCGGTTAAAAAAAAGAATCTCTATACTTGACAGTACGTCCGAAATTGAGCTCAAGGTTAAACAGATGTGCATTCCTAGAAGTACGAGTATTACGGCTGAATTGTTTAAGGGGGGAATTCGGCAGAACACTGTTTATAAAAATATCGGTAGAACAACGAAAGGCATGAAACATTGCGGCAGTGTTCAAGTGACGTAATTGTTTCGGTTATAGTTCTATCGCCTATCATTTTCAAAGCTCTTTTTTGGATCCTGTCCAAGATACTTAAACTTGTTTTAGGGGCACCTGCCCAAATATGCGAGTTATATTCAAGTTTTGGTCGAATGAAGGCTTTATAAATTACAGCCAGATCAAAAGAGGTGAAGAATTTCTGGCACCGTCGGAGAAATCCTAAGTACCTAGCAGCATTTTTTTCAATATCGAATATGTGATCATTCCATAAGATGTGATCTGTGATATTCATACCGAGTACTGAAAGTTGATTAGTTTCCTGCAAGTGCCGCTCATAGATAGCGGCATCGGGGGTGGGTTACGATCTAACGACAGGAGACAGCATTGAGTTTTCGAAGCATTAAATTCTACACGGTTTTTGATTCCCAATTGTACAATGCTGTCGAGATCAGAATTTAATGAGCTTATCATACGCTGCCGTTGAAGTTCCACATCCGAAGGACAAGGAAGTGAATCTATAAACGAATATGAAAAGCTGAGGGTACTGTCATCAGCGAAACAATTTAGTGGATTAAAAGTTTCAGACAAAAGGTCATTTATAAAAATAAGGAAGAGCGTCGAAGACAAAACGGAGCCCTGGGGCACACCAGCATTTATTTTGTGAATATCAGATTTGAACCCGTTCAACACTACTTGAATTGAACGGTCCGAAAGATAATTTCTAACCCAACGAAGAAGGGATTCTTCTATAATAAAAGCACGCATTTTCGATAAGAGAGCGTGTTGCAAAACTCTATCAAATGCTTTTTACATATCAAGTGCAATAATCTTACTTTCTCCAAAACGATGTAAAGATTTGTTCCACTGTTCGGTGAGATAGACCATGAGATCACCAGTGGACCTATTGCTACGAAAGCCATACTGCCGGTCATTAAGATTCCGTTCCTCAAGATATTTCTTAAGCTGATAATTTATCAGCATTTCCATGACCTTGGAAAGAAGAGACGTGAGTGCTATTGGACAATAGTTAGAGCAGGAGGATGATTCGCCTTTTTTAGGGACAGGCTGTTTTCCATCCGTTTGGAAAGAGACCTGTAGAGTAAGAAAGATGGAAAAGGTTACACAGTGGTTTTGCCAGCGTTGAAGAACACCCCTTCAGAACAATAGGGGGAATACTATCCGGATTTGTATATGTCAAGGTCTCTCAGTACTCTTGCAACTGCACGAGTGCGAAAGAACATTCGTTCCATAGAATCGTTTACGCTCTCAAGAACAGGAGGACTCAAGACACTCTCCGGTAGCGTCGAATTAACAGCTAACAGTGCTGCAAGCAAATTGGCTTTATCGATCGAGCTCACATAGGGAGCATCATTATGGACAAGCGTTGGAACCGAGGATGACATGGTGTTTCGTACGTTTTTACAAATGACCAGACATTTTTACTACCTTTGGGACATTGTAGTATTTTTTGCCTTAATTTCTGATCATGCAAAAGTTTGGTTTGTCGAATGTGGCCGTTGCAAGTCTTTCTAGCTTGTTTGAACTTATTCCGGTTTTCCTCAGTTGGATTTGAGGATTCTTGGAAAATGTTTTTGGTAGCAATTTTTTAGAAAAATTCTCTCAACAGTTTAAAACAATAATATTACTACTTAGTATTTGTAATTTCTTGAATTCGATTAATTTTCAGTTCAATATTGAATTTTTTTTAAACTTTACTTGGTCAAAAATTTTGTAAATTGTAATGAAAAAATCGCTGCTTTGACATTAATAACTGCCAAAAAAGGTTTAAACTCTTTTGTGCAAATTTGGTTGAAACTTTAGTGTGCAAGCGATAAGTCAATGGAAATGAAAACAGAAATCAGCAAAAAGATTAAAAAAAAGAGAAAAATAGAAAATTTGATATATGGATAACTTTGTAAGCATTGGATACAATAGCACTATAATATTAAACCTATGCGTATTCTGTGTAATATTAATTGTCAGCAAATAATGGTAAGTGTTTCTTTTATCAGTATTAAACAACTTGTAAGCTCTTTACTTGAAAAGCAGATTATAATTTTGGAGTAGGTATAGGAAGCACTTTGAATTGAAGAGTTAAACACAACAAAAGTACAACTTTGTCTAGAGCTACAAATAATTAATTTATTTACTTTTAAACCTGCTACCAGATGATAAGAGAAAAAACATTTTCTTTAACTGGTGAATAGCGAAACAAAAGATGGTTGTCAACATGAAAGTGATTTTTTAAGTGATAACCTGATGGGCTGACTAGGGACATTTAAAGATTCTTACTTAAATACCTATTAAAAAACAATTTCAAAGAACTTTACAAGATGTAACAGAATTGACTTATGAAAAGCTGCACTTCATAAGAACGGTTGACTTTAGCGTTTGTTGAAATTTCTTATATATTTTTAAAAATTAACATTCAGTTAAAGCCTTGGACCTTATCTTTCTAAACATAAGCTTAAGTCAAAACTAAACATATATTTTACATTGTATATCAAACCTTTAAGGCACTCTCATGGAGAGGAACAATTGAAGTGACACCTGTGCAGCTGTCAAGGAATGTGTTCTAGTAGAATTGAGAATGAGGGAAAACCATCAACGCCACCAGCATTCTTCTGATATTTAATAAAAACTTGACATTTACGTGTTATTGACATATGTACTACGTCTTTCAGATAATTATTATTAAAAAAATATTTAATTTATATTCAAGTTAAATCACAGTCCATGATTAGTATGATTGTGACAATGACAATTTGTTTATTGCTAAATAATTTTTTTAAAAAGTTTGTTTTATAAATTTTATCCACTAGATGCTGTGGATGCACGTATTTATGGTGGAACAGCGATTACAATTGCCGATGCACCATATCAAGTATCAGTGCGTTTAAAAGAACACGATGTTTACAAATTCGGCTCAGGACATATTTGTGGCGGATCATTGATCACAACCCGCGTTGTTGTAACAGCAGCTCATTGTATAGCCTCGTATGTTTGTACTTCTTTCAAAGATTTTATAAGAAACTCAATTATTTTATATCACGCCTTTATATAGATCCTTGGAAAAACCAATTCAATATCGAAAACCTTCCGAATTTACTCTTGTCTTGGGTGATACCTATCTCATGGAAAAAACTCCAACAACTCTACAATTTGACGTACAACAGATAGTTGTTCATCCAAGCTTTAACAACCCTTCGGAACTTGAAAATGATATAGCAATGATGTTCTTCAAGGGCAATGTCCCGATGGATCAAAAGAACGTGCAGCTTATTGGTCTTAATACCCAACCATTAGCCAACAATATTCTTTGTAGAGTTTCTGGATGGGGAAAAATCAATTCAGTAAGTCATCAATAATTATTATTGTATATATTTTGAAAATACATACTATTATTTTACTGTTTTCTTAATTTAGAATCAAATTCCAAATAATCTAATGGAAGCTGAAGTTCCCATTGTAAGCCATAGAAGGTGTGAAACTAATTACGGATATCTTCCTCAAAGTATTGTCTGTGCTGGGTATATGATCACCGGAGGAAAGGATGCTTGTCAAGGGGACTCAGGTGGTCCACTTGTTTGTAGTAATGAATTAGCGGGAATTGTGTCTTGGGGAACTGGATGTGCCAGACCTGGATATCCTGGAGTATATACGAATGTTTCCTATTTCCTTGATTGGATTGGAAAAACAAACGCTAAATTTAATTATAGCTCATATACTGATGGAGGATCTGCTTTAATTAAAAGTTCATCGATATTATTAGCTTTAGTGATAATTATAGGAATATTTCTTAAATAGTTCTATTTATAGAATAGTTATTGTAATAGATTAATGTTATCATCATCAGTCATATTTATTAGATTTCCTAGAACAGTATTAATGAAGTCTTTTATCTTAAACTCGGTTCCCGAAAATTGTCGACTGTAAAACCTTAATTTGTTTTCATACTTCTATATAATAAAATGGAGGTTTTATTATCACCCTACAAACAAACCTAAAATAGGCAGATACCTGATTATCGAGCCATGATTAACGAGGTTTAAAATAATGATTGTTATTTTCTTAAATTAAAAGGCAGTGATTCCTAGCATTACAACAAATCCAAAAAAAAAATTAAAGGTCGTCCACCCATCTGCAGTTGTATGTATAATGTTTGCAAATGCCGGAAAAATTGACTTTTATTTTTAAATTTGACAAATAATGGGATTAACATGTATCTGCATCTGGAACTATGAATAAAGTTAGAGTGGGATTGCAGATGTATGCCAGATGGCAGATAGTGAAGATAGAAATATTCTGTGTTATCACACTTCCTATAATTTGCATTTATAGAGATATGAGTATTTTTGGACTGCCATCTAAAACCAACTAATGTGATTTCAATATTTGAAAGCAAATTGAAAAATGTTCTACTTTTCTTAATTGTATGGATATGTACATCATCAAATGTAAATCAATCATTTAGTAATAATTAGTAAGCCCGAAACCAATGATTAATTTTATTCGTTTCGTTCATTGTAGTAAAATTTCTAAAACACTATTTTCCGCTAGATGTCACCTACTGAGAGGCGCAATAATAAAATAAGACTGGCATCACTTTTTTATAATTTGACAGATTGACAACCACTACTGTCACCTTGCATACATTTGGCATGGGAACGAAAACCAAATGTTTTTAGCCAAATATGAAAGTTTAATAATTCTTTAATAATTTATCAACTATGAAGTTAGAGTTCTGAAAGGAAAACAAAAATTAATAATACAAAAATTTAAATAGAATAAGATCCAAATAAATAGTTCGATATTCCAATAAAATGTCAAAATCTAAGAAAAAGCATCGTGAACACAAAACAGATTCTGAAAAGCATCACGACGAAGATGCTAACGATTCCGTGAATTCTGATTCCTCAGGCAGTGAATCGTCGTCGTCGTCGTCATATTCTTCATCATCTTCGTCTTTAGGTGAGGAAAAGAAATCACGCAAGAAGTCAACGACAAAAAGCAAATCCACAACAAAAAACTCATCAAGCAGAGACAAAAAGAAGAAAAAACGAAAACATCAAAGTTCTGAATCGGATTCGGAGGATTCCGACTCGTCGTCTTCTTCATCATCTTCTGCAAATGAGAAGAAATCCGTTAAGAAACGGAAGCACCACGAAACAGAAGAAACAAAATCCAAAAACCGAAGAAGAAAGAACTCGGACGGTGATGAATCTGGGAAAGAAGCACATAAGCCATCAGATGGCAGGCGAAATTCTGTAGGTCCCAGTGGTAGGCGATCAAGGTCTATAGAGCGTGGAAGCGATGGAGGAAACTGCTCAAAATGGGACAGTCCAGGCAGGGAAGGACGACGGGCAGGAAGAGGAGGATACCAAAACAATCGTTACGTCGACCGAAGAGGCGGCAATAACTGGAATCGTGGATATAACAACAATGATTGGCGCGACAATCGTGACAATGGTTATCGAAATAGAGACGGATTCGGTGGCAATCGCGATTGGGGCAGAGATCGGCGAGACGACGGCAATTCAAATCGAGGAGGACGTAACTACGGAGACGATAGAGGATGGAACGATGATAGAGGTGCTCGGAATGATGACAGAGGTGGACGCAATGATGAACGAGGACGCAACGACGACAGAGGAGGAAGAAATGAACAGAAGGACAGACGACAAGATGATAAGGAGAAAGATCGAAACGATAGAGATCGTCAACCTGACCGTGATCGTGACTCTGGACGGCGGTAAGTTTGTGTTGGCGCTTTGATTTTGGTGTGGTTTTAATTCTCCTCTTTCTTACAGCCGGAGTCGAAGCCGAAGCCCGAAAAGACCCCGAAATTTCCCACGCCGAAACAATGGTGATGATGATAAAGAATTCGAGTGGGGTGGGAGAAAGGACGAGAAAAATGTCAAAAAGGAAGAAGAGCAAAGTCCTGTTGAGAAGGAAAAACCCAATTTCGCTCTGAGTGGCAAATTGACTGAGGACACCAACACCGTGAACGGTGTTGTAGTCAAATATGCGGAGCCGCCAGAGGCCCGTAAACCCAAGCGCCGGTGGCGATTGTACCCATTCAAGGGCGAGAAAGCCCTTCCGACTTTGCACATTCACCGACAAAGTTGTTTCCTAATCGGTCGAGATCGCAAAGTATGTGACTTGCCCGTAGACCACCCCTCTTGTTCTAAACAGCATGCAGCTCTACAATACCGATTGGTTCCGTTCGAACGAGAAGACGGCTCGACAGGGCGCCGAGTTCGGCCGTACGTTATTGATCTGGAGTCTGCAAATGGAACATTCTTGAATAGCAAGAAGATCGACCCAAGAAGGTATGTCGAGCTGATAGAGAAGGACGTTCTAAAGTTTGGCTTCAGTTCGAGGGAATATGTGCTTTTGCACGAGAACAGTAAAGAGGATGAAGATGACGATGACGTGAAGCAAGAAGATGATGGTATTCAAGTTAAAGAGGAGCCAGAGTAGGCACACGCTGGACGATTGGAATACATTTTGTCTTATAAAAGATTGTATTAATAACTCGCCCACTTTCCCCCTCTTGTATATTTTTGCAGAGGAAATAAAGACAAATCTATTCCCTGTATGTTTTGATTTAGTTTATTTTACAATTTATTTTTTATACTTTTTCTTCGTTTTATCGATAAGTTAAAAATTTAATTGAAATTCGCAGCCCTACATAGCGAAGCAAAAGCTTTAGCAGGCGTACATCATTAAATGAAATGTAAACAAGCTCCAAAAAGTATGGAAAACTGTTTTCAACGTGGTTCTAACAACTAACACTTTTAGTCGAAGTGAACACCCAAAATTTTACATGCACTACTCTAAATCATAGAGGAAATATATTATCAGCAAGCATAACTAGGACATTGATTAAAATGTTAGCAAAATTAACTCCACCCGGAAGAAGATCGCAGACATCATCTATGAACAGGTAAATAATAATGGGCTGAGGATACAACCTTGAGGAACACCTGAAGTTGTTTCAAATCGATTTGAAAATGTGATACCGTCCCATACCCTTGCATTTGTTGACGAAATAAAACTTGCATGGAGAAACTTTCGTGACAAACCAATACAAGAGAGTATGTAAATTAAAGCTTGTCTATTGACTTTATCAAATGCAGCTTTAAAATCAACAAAGCAAGTGTATAGTTTATTTTTCCTATCTTTAAATTGTTGAGCAATGCTAGAAATGGCAAAGATATGATCCATGGTTGAAAAACCTGGGCGGAAACCGGCTTGAAAGATGCTCAAAAGACTGCTATCCTCAATCCATTTTGTGAGCCTTTCATATAGGATTGTAGTAAAAGTTTTTGTTATTGAATTTAAAATTGAAATATCTCTATAATTTTCGCAGCGTTAGCATCACCTTTTTTAAAAATGGCAAAAATTACAGATTCGTTGAAACTGATAGGTACACATCCATCATTGTACAACTTGTTATAAAAGGACACGAGGTAGTTTTTGAAATCAATATTGCTGTTTTTATAAAACTCGACTGGTATGCCGTCTAGGCCAGGAGCGTTGCTATTTTTCATTTTTTGGAGCGTTACTTCTAATTCGGGCAAAGAGAATTCTAAATACAGCTCGTTGACTCTAATGTCAGGTAGCGCGTAATCAAAGGTATCAAACCATTCATTTTTAGCTCCAAAAGTGTGTGTACTCTTCAACGCAAAAGGGGATGCAATCCTTATAACCCGTTCTATACTTTCACACACCACTTCAGACGAGACGAGACGGGGCAGAGATAGTAAGTGCCGAGAGAGGAGGCTAGAGTGTTGCATTGTTCTCCGACCTCTTCACCTTTTTAAAACTAGGTGTAGCCAGCTGGTTGGCTCTGTTAGCTGTATTTTAATAACAATTGAAAAATGAGCCGAATAGTTGATAAGTGCAATTTCAAAGTCATCGATCATGTTCAGCCAGTCAGTCCCCTGAAATCGCAGCAAAGTCAATCACAAATTATCCCTGCCCGCTAAAAAAAAGTGAATTCGCCACATGCATCACTATTAGAAGACCCATTTAAAGCGAATGGACCAAAAACTTCAAAAAATTCTGTTAAACTCCGCCCGTTGCGGTTATAAATTTGATCTCTAGAACATCTACTTTCGGCCAGTGCAACTCGTAAAATATAAGCGGAAGAATGTTGATATTCACCAATCTTAGCATTTAAATCACCGACGATTAACACATTTTCAAGAGAACTATTGTTCATAAATTGCACTAGGATTACTTTCATGGCTTGCACCAATGCTTCAGGTCGCCATAAAGTAAAACCTCTTGCCTGTACATTACCGACTCCACTCCAATCAGCTTGGATGACAGGAACTATCTTTGAAGACTGGTTTCATAATTTATTTGTGCTAGAAGTTGAAAACTTTCTTAGAAAACGCACCTAGTCACCCTCCAGAAAATCAGCTTCAAACATTAGATGGCTGCATAATAGTCATATTTATGCCACCAAATGTTACTCCACTCATTCAACCGATGGAACAAAACGTAACCGACTGTTAAAACAATTTTTTATAGAAAAAGCTTGTTATTGTCAATTATTGCAGCTGAAAAGGGAGGTAGTGAAATGATAACAAAGATGCAAGAAATATACAAAACGTTAAATTTTCTTATGGTGCTTTAGAAAATATTTGCTAAGCGGTAAAAGAAATCACGATCAAGGATGCGGTGTTCAATTTACGATCGGCTTGGGATAGCTTAGATGGTGCGGTGTTGGAAAAATATTTTTGAATTCAACGAACATTTTGTTGAGGAAGATGAAGAAGATAAGCAACAGGACAGGACATCAAAAATATTTCTGAAGAGTTGATTAATCTACTCAATCATCTAAACGAAGGCATAACGCATACACTTGGTGACATAGGCGATTGGAACGAAGATAGTCTTGTCGGATATTGAAGAAGCCGACAACGAAAACGAAGAAGAACATGTGCAGTTGGTAATGGAGAGAACAACATGTTCCGTTTCTTCAAAGGATGCTGTCGTTCTCTTTGATATGTATACCTACAGACTTTTCTGTTTTTGATTATAGTCATGATACGATTGCAAGAAAAAGCCATTCAAATTAATTTAAATTTAAGAGAAATTCAGACAAAAGTGACAAACTACTTTCCAAAAATGTAATTCTTTTTTGTTTTGTTTTTTTATGAGTTAAAATGTTTTTGTTTCATGTTATTTTATATAAATATTAGCAGACCCGACCACGCGTTGCTGTGGCTGAGTAATTAAGGAAGGACTTAATAGACAAAATTGAACACTAATTTACATAACATCTTTAATTTTATTTTATTAATAAATACTATGCTTAACATAAATTAAATAAAATCACAGTTAAAGTTTACTGAAGTGCTAATCGATGAACAATATTTTTGGTCAGCCTGTCTTTTGTCAACACAAATAAACTCGATGGTCTCCCTAGACGTGAACAGGCCACGTATAATTGCCCATGAGAGAAACATGGATTCTCTAAGTCTAAGCCGCAAATAGAAATTGGTTGTCCTTGTGATTTGTTTATAGTCATGGCGAAAGCTTTCCTGATATGTCTAAAGAATTCAAAAATTCAATTGGAAAATTCACTGCCTCGTCTTTATCGACAGTAGCGTCGATTGACTTAAACGACATTATATCGCCTGGTAATAATTGTTGTATCTGGTAGTTAATTAGAATTACATCAACATTTTTCGCTGCCAAAATAGCACGATTACTGAGCCAATTATGATTTAGATAGTTATTTATTATATCTGGAAAGACACTCTCGACCAGATCATTTTTAGTTTCAACAGCAGTACAGAAATTGTCTGGCAATCTTATGCATTGGGTATCTTGATTAAATTCCACTTCACCGTTTCCAATATCTAATAGTTGCTGAGAAAATACTCGTGCTGTCGGATCATTTTGGAGTTGTACTCGCATGTTTTTTGTTAACCTTAGTGTTTCGACGTTTCTCCATAAAAATGATTGTTTTAAACATGCATTGATTTCATCAGCAAAAGTAGAGCGAGAAATCACTGGAAATGTTTGCCGAAAATCACCAGATAATAGTAGAATAGCTCCACCAAAAAATCTGTCATTACTGTTTAAATCCTGCAAAGTTCTATTTAATGCTTCGAGTGAATGTTTATGAGCCATGGTACACTCATCCCAAATTATGATTGAACTCCTTTGTAACACTGTAGCCATTCCACTCCTTTTCTTAATGATACACATAGCATTTGGATTTTTATGGACATCTAGTGGTAACTTGAAAGCAGAATGTGCTGTTCGACCACCATCTAACAAAGTAGCAGCTAGCCTGATAATGAAATTGCTAATGCAATTTTCTTTTGTGACCGTACTTTCGCAAGGATCAACGATATCAAAAATGTTTTACCCGTTCCACCTAGTGCATCCAAGAAAAATAAACCACTTTGTTCAGCATCAACAGCCAACATAATCCGATTGTATACATTTTTAAGTTCGTCAGTTAATAATGGTTTATTATTAGCAACAATTGTAGCTAAATCAAGATTATTAAATTGTTCTTCTCGCTGCAAATCCCTATTCACTAAGTCTATAGCTGGACGATTAGGTGATGGCATACCATAATGACTAAGTGATGAATTTGAGATCTTAATACATAAGTTTTCAATTAATATCAATACTTCATTATACATACATATCTGGTGAGAAATCTAGATTTGGACATTGGTTTGTTTGTTTAAGTCGGTATAGTATATCTTCAGTCATGTAGTTTTTATATTTTTCTCACAGTATAGATGACTGTGTTGGAAAACATGTCGTCAAGATGATGGCAAATATAGTTGACGAATACAACTTGGCGAGGACGTTAAAGCTGCATCAGCAAGTGTCAGAGCCCAATGATTGTCATCTTCTAAAAGTTGCAACTCACGACATGCATATTGATACGTACTTAACACTCGACCATTAACTTTTCGTAAAAATTGGATAGAGATTGGTCCAGGAACATTAACCAACAACAAACGCAAAAAGAAGCATTCACGTCGTTTTGGATGTACTGTATAAAGTCGCCCCAGTGTCTTAGATTTAAATATACCTGCTATAGAAGGATGTGGTTCTCCTTTTTTACGTGGCTCCCATGTTTTAATTGACATGTTCCATGTAAAATAGCATGGAATATCGGTATACAATAATGTTCTTGCGAATTGGCCAAACGCATCAGTTTTTTGACAAAGTGAGAAAAATCCAGTTAACGTCGTTTTTGGTGGTTCAAATGCTCTTTGAAAAACATTCTCTTCAGTGAAATATACACGTTGACCATTTTCAAAATGAACTGCATTTGATGTTGGATAGATGGCTCTCTGTGGTTTATGGGAAAACTAAGTATACGCCAGACAGCTTCGTTGCTGCTAATGTATCTGCCCATTTGGTATCGTGCTATTTCGTCATTTTCATTTATGTTTTGTACTCCAAACATGGCTTAATCACTGCCCTTATTGACGTACTTGCAAATTTACTTAATGCATTTAATTGAACTACAAAGCTTAACATTAATATGAGCCTTGTATGTTTTTGAGAGCAGTGGTGAGTACGGTACCACCCATTGATTGTCAATTTCTAATTGGTTAGAATTTGACGTTCTTATTTTAAATGTGTGACCACCGTTATCGGCGTTTCTACGGCGATACAACGGATAACCATCGACATCAGTAATAATATCATTCGTGAATTTCTTAGGAATTTTTTTTTTACATTTCCCATTTTCCATGCATGGCGATGTCATATTAAAAGGACCACACGGCCCGTGAATCATGTGACTTGTAACAATGTCAAATATTTCTTGATCAATTGATGAATCTGTAATTTCGGCTGAAATAATTTGATTAATTTCTTCTGGACGAATTTTAACATCAAGCCAAATTAAAATGTGAGCATGAGGTAAGCCTCGCTTTTGCCACTTAATTGAATACAACCAACAACACGTTTTGTCAAAGACTGAATATTTTACAATAAAATCAATTAAGGATTTTAATTTTTGTTTAAACACTCGTGCAGTAATGTCGTGACGATGCATAAGTCATCGCATCCTGAATGTATTCTTGCATGTTTCGTGGACTACCGATGTAGCTTGAAGGTAAAATAACAGCACTGCTGATTTCATTGGTGTTTAAGTTTCCATCGATGTTTCCAACAACAGCATCTCGTAAGTGGATGTATTCCTCTGATCGTAATTTAGCTTGGTTAAACCGAATAAATCGCAAACGTTCGCTTTCAATCTTAGCAAACATATCTACAACGTATTGATGATACAACTGACGATATCGAAGAACATAATTGTCCTGATTATGTCTAATCATTAATCGATGCGCGTAGTAATTCATTGATCTAACTTTTTTACTTAATTCATTACCATTGATTGGATCACACTGTTTGATATTGATGTGATATTCATCTTGTCCTTGCCAGAATATCAATGGGTACTGGAGTGCGTCGTACAAACGGTGTATATCTGAAATTCTACTCACTGTATTATCTCGGTGTGTAATTTTAATAGATCTGTTGTCAACTGGATCACCGACCATAATAATAGTAACTTCATCTACGGTTGTCGCATTGAATCTTCCAGCGTGCTCTCCTGATGGTACTTTGTCAGCTTTGATGACAATTTGATAATTGTCATTTTTCAATTGTGGTGATACTCTTTTGAACAGTTGAAGCAGATGATTACGATTCTCTAAAAATATTTCCAACAATACTACAATTGCTCTCTTCTGCTCGTTCAATAAAATTATACTGGCATCGAGTTGTCACACGTTCTTCACAACTGCCCATGAAGTAGATTTGGAGAAATTTTGGATCTTCATTTGGTATTGGCATCAATGATCCAATTTTATGGTACACTTGGCCTTGTATTTTAAATGTTGTTTCAAAAATACGACCATCAGATGAGAGATCGCAAATTTTAGATGCTCCAAATGATGTCAATAAACTTTCGTGTCTTACGTAAAAATAACTTTGCATGATTTGAAATGCCAGAAAGTTGTGATTTCAAGGGTTCAGGACTTCAGGTGGAGTAGGAAGTAATGGCAATACAACTTTTCCGGATGCACAACACATGCGAGGTGTTTCATTGCGAAATTTTAACGCATGGCAATACTTACATATTTTGTCCATCTCACCGATAACTAACTTTGGGATCAGCTGAGTATTTAATGTCTGGTGCATAATTAAACGCCAGACGAATAATTGATTTTCGTGTTAATGCACGGCTGGTCCGTTGACTTTCTCGGTTTCGTTGTCTAAATTAATCTATGTGTTGTTCACGTGCCGTTCTTGTTCTTGATAAATAGTCTTGTAGATGATTATCATGCTGTTGTATTTATTCATGTGCACAAATATCTGCTATATGGATTCTTCGAGCTGCATTTCTTTCTTCTCTTTGCTCAACTGATTCGTGTGCTCTTTCAAGACGTCGATGTCGATGTCGAGCTTTTTTGCTACGGGCATTGTGGAGGTTAGATTTTTTTGGTGGCATTGTACTGAGAATAGGGATTGTTAGTTAAAATTCAATCAAAATAAAAAAAAAAATATATAATTTTGCAGTCAAGATAACCCTGTTTAAAAATATTGATTGGTGAAATATTCGTCTCCTTGAAGAACAAAAACAGAATAATGAAAATTTTATTTTAAAGTTAAAATATATTTCAGAAAACATAATGATCATATATAATTAGAACAGTAAATTTTATACAAAGTATTTTTCATTTGCAACATATATGTAAACAATTTAGATCATTACTTGAAATGTAAACCATCCTATATCTTAAGTTAGACCAAATTACACATAAAATGCCAACTTTCATCGAAATCGGTTGACTTGGTCAAGAGTTCACTGGGAACATACATATGACACTGGATTTTTATATATTAAGATTAGTAATATACAGATTCGATTTGAAATAAAAAATAAATCAATTTATTTTGCCCCATGGAATGCATATTTCGGTTTTGACAGATAGATCAAAAATAAATTTGATTTGTCTTAACCATGGAAAACCCCATGTGATTCATTAATTAGTGTACAATTTTATTTGAAGTTTTGTGTAAAAGGCTTTTTGTCATATTAGGAAAGAAATAAGGACTTTTTATTTATAATATAAAACACAACTTATAGGCATTGGACTTGTTACGTGTGTAAGGTAGTTTTTATGTACATAATAAAAATGGCGTTGATACTTCCTGCAAATAAAAGATAGTCTACAAATTAACTAGCTTACTTGCTTTTATTTTGAATTTAAAAAATTCATTTGACTGCAAATGAAGTCTTTCGATACGTTGTTTGAACCTCCCATTCAGTTAGACGTGCTTAATTAACACTGCCCAAAAAGCTCTCTTATTTTTACCCTGAGCTAATTTGTTTGTAGGTGTAGGCGTCGAAATAGCGAGTTATGGGATTCTTTAAATAAATATGTGTTAAATATGTGAAAGCAAAACTCTTTTCAAAACCTTAAGTTTCCGAATAATTTCCAAAAACGTTGTGCTCCTATTAAAAATAAGGGGGGATTTTTTAGGGAGTGTCAAGGACGCAAAACTGTAAATCGCAGCCAAGATTCAGTATTGTGGTAATTTTTCGAAATGTTTGTATCTTGTTTTTCTGGACTTCAACAAAAAGATCAAGTAATTAATCTTTGGGATTTTCAGCAGACCATCTTCAAAATTTTTCAAGACAACCGAAAGTAATCAAAACATTTTATTTTTAAATATTTTAAAGTTTTGCTTTATTTAAATAAGTATATGGATGTACTCGTTATGTAACTTATAAACAAAAAAATAAAGTTTTTCAATATAACATCACAAAAAATATCATGGTTTGTTTATATATATACTCGTAGTCTAAAATTTAAACACTCATGCTTATGAATATAAACTTATTTCTAAAATCTGGACAGTCCTTCATTAACGTAATGAACTGACTTCTGCTTTGGCTGATTTATATTATTAAATTCTGCTTCAGTTGGCATGGAAACCCTGAACGAGGTTAGTTCCCTTGGACTTTCATCAGATTGATTTCTTTGGCTTGTTTTATCATTAAAGCTACTATTCAGACTGGATCGTTTATCAATACCTTCGGATATATTAGCTGTAGGAATACACACAAATTATTAAAAACATTTTTTTTTCAATGGGAATCCTTACCTTTAGAAATACTTTCTACATCAGATTCCGTCTCGGAATATGACATATTTGCAATTCCACCTAAACCAAAACAGAAAAAGCAAATATTTAGTTACACATTAAACCGAAAAAGGTAAAATTTCTTACCTTCAAAAGCTTTGGTATGGATCATATTCAAAGCTTCAACTTTAACTGACATCAAGTCGGTTAGACATCTTTGGAACGTGGGTCTATCTTGAGGATCATGACTCCAACATTCAATCATAAGATTATACCTTCAAAAAGAATAAGAGTAAGCAAACGTGGGTAGTTAAATTTGAAATTTGATGATCTTACAGCTTTTCGGGACAGTCTTTAGGTCGTTCCAAACGTCCGCCCTCCTTGACAAAATTCAGTACTTCCAAATTACTCTGTGCCGGATAGGGCTGTTGACCGAGACTTAAAATTTCCCACAACAAAATCCCAAATGACCATATATCTGATTGAGAAGTAAATACTCCATCGACAAGACATTCTGGAGCCATCCAACGAACTGGCAACAGACCTTCGCCTTCCTTGCGGTAGTAGTCACACTTGTAAATATCTCGTGCCAATCCGAAGTCGCCAATTTTAACAACTCGATATTGTGGATCGACTGATGAGACCAAGCAATTGCGGCACGCTAAGTCCCGGTGAAGGAATTGCAGATCTTCTAGATAGCGACAGCCAGTGCAGACATCTAGACACATGCCAACAAGTTCGAGCAGAGTGAGGGTTCCTAGTTTGCCCATTGAAGGGCGGGATTCCCTCAGGTAGGTCTGTAAATCCCCGCCTTCCATCAACTCCATTATGATGCACATTGAATCGAGATCAAAGCATACACCAATGAGCTTCACAATATTCTCATGCTTGAAATGGCTCATGAGATGGGCTTCCTGGAGGAGTTCCGTTTTCTCTTGATCGTTGGCGCCCTTCCGAAGAGTCTGTACGAAATTTAACTCTTAAACCATGATTAAAGGGTTTTAAAGGAAAAAAAGTATACCTTAATGGCAACTCGATCTTGTGACCCATCACTTGAATATGTAACCAATCCTTCATAGACCTCACCAAAGGCCCCACTGCCCAGAAATCGTTGCATATTTATCTGGTTGCGACTTATTTGTGGCAGCAGAGCTATATCACCGTCAGTAAGGGGCTTCCCAGTGTACAACATGCTACTGGTCTGAGAAAAGTTTCGGCTTCTTGCTACTTGTTGAACAGTGGCTATATCAAGACCCCAAATGCTTGGGCGCAGATCGTCTACGAGTTTCTTTGCATGCTTCCTACGGCCATGGACTGTGAGAAGATAAAGTGAAAAATAATAAGGCAAGGATAAGTTTATGAAATTTGAAGGCCGTTTTTTTTCAGTGACTGGTAAGACCAGACATTTAGGCTTTGGCGTCCCAGAACTAGAGCAGAATTAACATTTTTGTACGAACTTGACAGTTGTCAGATAATTGTATTGTTTTATTGTTTGACAGCTGTCAAATAATTTGTTTGCAGTGTTGCTAATACTCTCTGATTTTCAAGTAGGTATACAAAATGCAAGATTAATAAGTTTAAGCTAAACTAAGCTCGTAATAAATTTTAGCCTCCTACTGAAAATTTGGACCTTAGTACTCGAAAAAATAAACTCACCATATTTTATGAGAAAGGCCATGCTGACACAAGTCGAAACTATTGTAATCGGTGCTACAATGGCAAAAACTAGTGTATCACGTTTTCTTGGTGATACAAATGGCTCTGCAATCATCTCACTATCTGCACTATACGGTCCCCATCCAAAGATGTTTCTCGCTCGTCCTCTAAACATCAAAAGCCTCATTGTGTGCAATTCCTTAATTATACAATTTGTATCGGTTCCATTGCAATATGGAATCCATTTGTCTTGAATCGGTTGAATCTCTTCAGCCCAAGGCAACTGACCCAATCTAGCCAAAGTCTTATTGTTTACTTGTCGATCGTCGCTTTGAGGGAAATAATGAGACCGACGAACTCGTTTAACTTGACTCGATTGCAGAGCTTCGAGGGAATACTCAAGAATAGGTGCTCCATTATTGCGAGCAGGTTCCCAGAATATTTTGAAAACCTCTCCTTTAATGTGTTCGATTAGGGGCTGACCGGGAGCGCCTGGACGATCGCCAAGAGTTTCGAAAACAAATCGATTATCTGGTGGCCAAACGTAGGAATACACCGAATTTGCATAGAAAAGCTTCATTTGGAAGGTGTATTTAGTTTTCGGCTCGAGAGATTCTATAAGTCGCCTTTGGGAGTCACTTGTTATGTTCACACTGATGTAGTCGTCTATATTGAGGGGAGAGTAGAGCAGAAATGCTGACGTAACATTAGTTGAGGCGTTCCAACTAAGAGTTAATGTACTGGAAGTTGAGTTGACAAAGGTCAAGTCTTCTGGCTCGGGGAATGTATGGAAGGTGTAAATAGAAGTTTCGTTGAATGCAGTCAAAGTCGAGAAGACCTTGATCCAAACGGTGTATGTATGATCTGGTCGTAGGCTCGAGAGAACGTGGGAGTTCCATTTGTCCTCGGTTTCAGGAATGATTGTCTGGTGCCGGTGAACGACACCATTAGCTGGGCTTTCAGTCTGCCAGTGTATCTCATACCACACACGTTCATTGTTTAAAACTGCTGGTTCCATCCACTCTACGAGACCATCTCGAGGACTCACCGCTGAAACAGTCACATTGTCTGGAGCCCAAGGTATTCCAGGTGCTGTTCCCATCGTGACATTAACACCTGACACACCAGTAAGCTCAAACTGCTCGGAATAGAAATTGCTGATGTGAAGTTGAAGGTTATATCTTGTAAAAGGTTTAAGGTTGGTAATGTTCATCTGGGGTTCAAAAGAGTGTAAATTCCTCACTTCAGCGTTTTCATTCTCAGACTCTGTCAAAAACAAAGTGTATTTAAGACCGGGTACTTCAATACCGCATCCGGAGGGAGTTGAAATCTTTGGAAATTTCAACTCAAGACTGAATGTGGTTGAATTAATTAACTGTGGAACGAGTAAGTTCGTTTCAACCAAAGGCTCTTCATCGAAATCTGGCAAAATGCATCTTCTCTCTGGAAACGGTTGGAAGCTGAATGCAGTGATCATATCAATATCATTCGTGTGCACCATATACTCAAGGGAATCTGGTGACAATCGGCTATAGGCTCTAATAGAGTGATTTTTCAAAACATAGAAGTAACCATTATCCTCGGCTATAAACAAATTGTTTGTGTCTATGCCAATTTTCAGTGGTCGGCAAGTTTCTTCCTGGATTTGGAGGATACACAAATTTTCGTCTTCATCAACCAAAATCACAGATTCTTGATTTTCTTCGAATAAACCGCGGTAAAGGGTTTTATAAGTAGTATTCAGGCCAGAGAACAATTTCAACTCTGTTGAGTTCATGAAATTCCAACCACTCAAGTTCCCATCGAGCTCAAGCCACAACAAAGTCTGACTCATTGGAAACATAACAAGGTTTTTGATAGGTTTGGGATTCGATATGACAAGTTTCCCAACCAAAGGTTCTCCCTCGAAACGATTTAAGTCCAGGGAGTGAATGGTACTCCCACCACCATGATCAGATTGAGACCAATAAACCACCCGAGATACCCAATCGGCTGTAAGACTTTGAACTTTTGAGTCTAAGTGTGTGACAATGCTAACATTTCCCTGGAAATAAGACATCATCTGAGCGGCATCATCAATCCAAACGACGTAGTTTTTATCGCCGTTTATGACAGTAATATGTTCTATAGCACCCTCAGATTTGGCCAGGATTTTTGTAGAATTTAAATCTATATCCAGGAGTTCAATCAGACCACCACCAGCTATGAGAAGCTTGGGAATCGATTGATATTCGGAGCTGACTGTAATTTCAATCGCCTTTGAGATCTCACCTCCAGCTCCAGATGTGAAAGCCTGTACTTGGAACGAATAAGTTACGTTATTTTCAAGACTCCAAAATATCGCCTCAAGACCAGTGGAATTGACAGTCTCCACATATTCTTCTCCTCTATGACAAACTATTGTGTATAAAATTATTGGACCGTTTGGTTCTTCCGGGGGCTCCCAACGAACTATAGCTGAGATATTTTGAGTTCCTCTTATGGGATCTGCTACACGATTCACGAACACTCTCAAACGTTGGGGTTCCGATGGAGCTGCTGTCGGTGAAAAGACCTCGATCACAGTTGTTGGCGAACTCTTCCAGGGAGAATTCGAAGTTATCCAGACTTTAAGGCTAGAATATGGTGGCAAGTCGGTGCGCGGATAGTGTACAGAAGGCTCCGAACTTTCTAGGAAAACCTTATCACCAATTTGGATCGAGTAACTGACGTTAAAGTAAACGCTTTCAACGTAGACCGGCTCCCAGGTTATGTTGAAATTATCCCACAGTCCTACAACTTTCAATGTCGAATTATCAACTTGATCGGGAATGATGTCAAAAGATGCTTGAAGTCTCAGTTTAGGCTCAACAACATACAGACTATTTAAAGTATCTTGGAAATGAATGAGAGCTTCATTACCACCACTCGAATTTGCCATTACCACTGAATTTCCAGTATCAATCATCGTATTCCATACCAAACGTCCGGAAGACAAATAATACATCCAATTTTTCACCGGAAATCTATCCATGGGAGTGATTATGGGTGTCTCAGCTTTCTTCGCAATATGGGCCAAGGCTGAACTAAACAAAAATCCATCGTG
This sequence comes from Eupeodes corollae, assembly GCF_945859685.1. NCBI lineage: Eukaryota > Metazoa > Arthropoda > Insecta > Diptera > Syrphidae > Eupeodes > Eupeodes corollae. Next base: position 43,150,917 of record NC_079148.1, read on the forward strand.
ATCTGATTGAATTGTCCACAAGACACGTCCATTCTTCAAATCCAAAGCCGGACCGATAAGTTCCTCTTCGGAGAACAAAGAAGTTCTGTAGTAGGTCATGCAAGCCTTGCCATTTAATCTACAAGCTTTGATTCTCAAACCAGTTGAAAAATATATATAACCGTTTTCAGAGTCTAGTTGAATATGTTTTGCGTCTATAATTGGTAAAAGTTCCCGTTTTGTTCCGTCGACGTGTGACCGTACGACAACACCCTTAGACGAATCTGTAAAATACAACTGGTTTCCTTTCCAGTCAAATGCAACATTTCCTGCCGAATCGTCAACTTCAAACCCTGTCAGATTGTTAGTGTCCCAGTTGTAGAGATGAGAGTTCTTAACAACAAACAACGTTCCGTTGGCCCATGTGACCGACTTAATTGTTCCATTTATCACAGTTTCTAAATTATCACCTACTTCGTCTGACCGCAGAAGACCATTTTCGGTAGCCCAGAAAAGATAACGTTCTTCCGAAGGCATCCATGTTTTCGACATAAACCATTCACTCCACGGACCATCAGCACCATCTACAATGTTTGCTCGCACTCGAAACCAATATTCTGTGCTTGGCTTGAGTTTCTCAACGACGTAAAAGTTCGATTTGATGTTTCTTATTGCCACACTAACTTCCTCTTCCTTGATCTCAAGATCATATTCATAGGGTGTTTGGGCAGATGGACTTTGGAAGTATGATTTTTTCGGTGGTTTCCACGAAAGTTTAGCTTTATCAGCTGAAAGAAGGGCTTGAAATTCCATTGGTGGATCGTTTACAGTTGCTTTCTCTTGAGCAGAAGTGTGGAAAAGTTTGATAAATTTACACTTTTCAAACAGAACCGTTACTGATTGATTGTTAAAGATTTGATTGCCGTCAGTCCAATAAACGCTCGATTCGTAATTAACAAGATCAAGTACAATTACCGATGAAGCTTCAACATCTGCTTTGAAGGAAATTCTTCCGTCATATGAAATTCTTTGAAATTGTTTTTCACTTTTAGAAAACGCTGTTAAAAGGAATCTTTTCGGATCCAATGAAAACGCACTGAAATTTCCGGTTGTGAAAATATTTGTCCATTTTCCATTGGCGAGATCGAGACGAAAAACGCCAGACTGCAGTGTTATCCAAAACAGATAACCATTTAAAGGGTCAACTTGTAAGTCAAGAGGTTTATCTTTCAAATCTTTGACTATGATTTTAAGGTCATCACCGTTAGATCCAGCTTGAAAGATAACCCAAGATTTATTTGGAACCTTTTAAGGAAAAAATATTTCAGTGAGTTCAACAGATTATTAAAAAATAAATTACCTCATTTCGAGGCTCTCCTAAGATATATAAGTTTGAACTTAACCAATCGATTGTTATTTTTGTCGGCTTATAGTTTTCGAATGATTTTGGTAACAAAATGGCATCTCTTTCCACAGAATTTTCCATATTGATCCTTAAATTGTTTGTTTTTGTAAGTAAAAGAGTTTAATTTTTAGAAAAAGAATATTAAGTTACCTAAAAACATGGCCACTAATATCCGACACGAAAAAAGTCCTCTGATCAACAAGGACATCGTATCCAACTATCATCTGATCACTATCATAGACTTCAATTGCCGTAGAACTGTCACTTGAAGTATTCAGCAAATTAACCTTAAAATCTCCAACAACAATAAACGTTGGACTTGGACTTTCTGAAGGTTGTTTTCCAGTTGAAGCAACTGTTAATGCAGAAGGACCAGTGCCAATGGAATTTTCCATTGCTACTTCTATTTCGTAAGTTTGTTCTGGTTCGAGGTGGTGAAGGATTGTGTACTCATCTTCCGATGATGAAGTCTACAAAAAGTTCTAAGTCTTAACAAGTCTTAACAATTTATTGAAAATATCAAAACTTACCACTTCAGACGTAAAATTTGACTCTAACGCCTTGGCTATAATCTTGTAACTTTCTAGCGGTCCATTTGTGTATCGTCCCTGCTTCCAAAAAATAGCTATTTTGTCGTAGTCCAATGTCTTAACGTTTGTGATCTCTGGTTTGGATGAAGGCTCCCCTGAGGGCATTGTTTCAAAGACATCTGATTCAGCTGAATAGATGAAGTCAGAATGGTCTGTTGTTACCATCATAGCGATTCTAAACTAAAAAGACATATAGTTTTATACTAACCGAATTTGAACCCAGATTGAACTTGGAACTTCTATGATTTTACCGTTAAATAAATGTATGCAATCATAATTCAATATTTATTCAAGGGTTTACCAATTTCAAATTTTTGGCTTAAAGGTGGTTTAAGAGTTTAATAAAATTTGATGATTGAAATTATCAAACGACGGATTAAAATTGATCTACAATTTTTCAACTGTCATCTGTCAGTTGTCAAACTTACCTTATACTTGGTAAAAGGTTGTAGTTTTTCAATTGTACAAGTATAATTTTTGAACCATTCAAAACTTGATGAAAACCACCATCTCAAAGGGCTATCATTTGCCACTAAAGCCCATTGCAAGACAAGTCTTTTAATTGAATATTTCCTATGTTCTATTGGCCAAAATAATGTCAGAGAAGTTCCATTGATAGTATCAGCATCAGTATCAACATCATCAACAAGCACTGGAGGTATATTAAAATCATCTAATTTACTAAGATGATCTACAATTCCATAAACAGCTTGATTGCAACCGGAAATACAGGCCAAGTCGCATGGCGATAAATTACTGTGCCATGTGTCATCACGCTAAAAAATGTCTTTGATTAGAATTTATTTCAAAAACAAAAATAAAATATTATGTATTAATTGTACTACATACGCAAACTTGTTCGCAGGTGGAGAATGTTGATTGTTTCCAGTGATTACAACCTTGAGTGCACTGAAAAAATAAAGATGAGGTTTAGATAAAAGACTTGTTTTTTTCTTTCCTATACTAAGTGGGACTTAACGTCTATATTTGTGTAATTGTGTGCTTATTTTCAAAACAAATAAAAGGTGTTAAACAGGATTGAATGTTGTCGGTTGTTCTGCATTTGACAGATGATAGCTCATATATTAAAAAAATTGAGCATTAATGTCATTTTTATTTTTTGGCAATATTGAAGCCTTCGGAACAGTTCTGAAAGTGGTCACTTGGGAACAAATGGCAGTTCTTATTATGAAATGAACAAAAAATTAGAATCAAAAGCACTGCTTAACATATAATAATTAAACGTCAATTTTGACAGCTCTAAGTATCTGTTTTATGACGCGAAGTCAAGGATTTAATGCTTCAGAATCGTCAGAACAAAATGTTCAGTTTTTGCATAGTATAATTTGTAATGGGAGTGATGAACGAATTCAGTGACACTTAATAAATTGGTGTGGCTTCACTGTTCGTCAAATGTCAAAGTTTAAGAGTTTCAAACCCACTTTACACTTAAAATGTGAACTAGCTTAAAACCTGCGTAGTCGTTTGGACTTTTTTGTCAGAGGTTTCTTCACATTTGTATAGAATTGTGCCCCTCAAATACATTTATAAAACAAAAGCCCTGAGGATCTCTTTATTTCTGGATTATTGCATTACCCGTGAGAAGTTTTATTCTTTTATTCAATGTTAAACCGAAATAAGGTCCTCTTGGAGACTTACAATTCCAATAGGTGTCGGGTTACGAAACAAAAAAAAAAAAACAAGAATAAACACTTTACATAGTAATTGTTGCATAAAGTCCCCCAATGCGGTTAAATGTTTAACATTGTGTATCAAATTTCGTGAGAAAACTAAAAAAGGGGTTCTACTTCGGATTATCTTTTGTTTTAAGTTTTGAATTCATGTTTGTTGTTCTTATTTGTAGTTATATGTGTCTTTAAGTTTTTAAATTGTAATACACTTACCAGTTCCTTATAACTTAGGCATCCTACAGCTTGTAAGTTCCCATAGAATTGGTCCTGCAAGAGAAAAACAAAAGAAATAATAAATCATGGGAAAAGCAAAAAAAAATAAATACATTTCATGATTGTTACGGATTTCCAAGGTAGGAGTATTTCGAATGTTCAAAACAAATATTATTTACATTAGTTATTATACAAATAATTAACTACCCCATTAAAATAGAACGATTTCTTAAAAAACAAGTCTTCCATCGCAAACCTTGTAAAATTCTTTTCATTTATTCTAAGAGGAAAACCTTAGAATCACACAGACTACACCATCCCCCAACTACAATTCGACAGGAATTTCCAGATTTCTATACCTACCAGATCTTTTTGGGAGGATAGGACATTCTTGGAGGATGAGTCAATCCACTTTTACACAGATGGCTCAAAAACCAAAGGGGTTGGTGGAGGTGTGTATTCTGCACGACTGAAATTAAGTCTCTCATTCCGCCTTCCCAATCATTGTAGCGTGTTCCAGGCGGAACTTTTGGCGATTAAGGAAGTCTTGTCTTGGCTCAAAGAAAACGTGATATCAACATCTGATATCCGTATTTTCTCCGACAGCCAGGCCGCTATCAAATCTCTGGACTCTGTCTCTACAAACTCTATAACAGTCCATAACTGTCCATCATCTCTAATGGAGATGGCGCAACAGTTTAATATTCACCTTTGCTGGGTGCCGGGCCATAGAGACTTTCCAGGTAACTGGTAAGGCAGATGAACTCGCTAGGAACGGTACAGTACAGCCCATCCTACCACGTTTGGCAAGTACTGGCATACCAATCGCTACTTGCAAACTGCTACTAATGCAAAACGCTGCGAGGTGGGCAGGCACCAGGTGGACCAACATCACCACGTGTCAAGCCACAAAAAACATCTGGCCAACACTGGATTTAAAACGTTCAAGGTACTTGCTCTCTCTAAGCAGATCGCATATAAGCTCGATAATAGGCGTCATAACCGGACACTGTCTAATAGGAAAGCACGCCACGAGACTAGGCGTATTCTCAAATGACTTTTGCAGAAGCTGAATGGACGTGGAAGAGGAAGAAACGGTTCTTCATCTTCTCTGCACATGCCCTGCTCTAGATCGAAAACGCAAGAATTACCTAGGAGAATTCTTCTTTAACGATCTAAATGATCTAAATCATATCAGTATAATCAGCCTCTCACGTTTCGTAAGGGAATCTAGCTGGTTCCATTGAGCTTAGGGGGCAGCCTCAAGATTCATGTGGTATCACAATGGGCCATTAAACTGGCCTAAGTGTGCCCGTTTCCATCTTGGACAGCCACTATAACCTAACCTAACCTAACCTAAGAGCCAAAGAAAACGGGAATAATGTTGATACGGTTTCCATTGATTTCCACAAAGCTCTTATCAACATTTCTTATAAGATTATAGTCTTTAAACTCTCATTTTTAGGTTGAGAAAAGTGAATATTATTTCCGATTTAGATCTGCATATTCCAATCTAATTCCCCAAGATGTAACCAACGATTGGTAAATCCTTCTACAGTTCATTCGGCTGTAGTAAACCGCACGTCGGATTTGGGGGTGCGGCATTTTTCATACAAAAATGGCAATCGTGATGCTATTAATATTGAACTAGAAACAATACTTTCGACTATCGAAACACCATAAGAATCGGAACATGGAACTTTCGTTCTCTGTATGGACAGGGCATTTATGAACAGGTGGAACGTAAAATGAAAATACACAACTTGAGTATTCTTGGGCAGAGTGAAACGAAGTAGAGGGGAAAAGCAGAGCAGAGATCAGCAACAAAGCGGACGTGGATGCTGTATTCTGGAGAGGATGAGACAGGTAGCGGTCAAAGACTGAATAGTGTTGGCATAATGCTGAATAATAAGGCTAAAAAAAACTTAATTTCCTGGGAACCAGTTTCGGCTAGGATAATGACAGCAAGGTTTAAGTCCAGAATGCGCAAACTCACCATAATCCAGTGTTACGCTCCGATGAATGATGCAGCAGAAGAAAACAAAAGCTCATTCTACGCTCAACTGAACTTGGTCTACAGCAGAGTTCCAAAGGGTGACAAAGGTGCGAAAGTTCGCTCGGATAACACAGGCCTTGAATGAGTTATGGGTAAACACGGCACAGGTCAACGAAATGACAACGGTGATATGCTTGTCGATTTTGTAATGTCTGTCGGCTGGTGGTAGGTGGAACCCTTTTCCCACATAAGACCTGCCAAGAAGCGATCATCATCTGCTATTAGCGACAATTCGACTGCGAAGAGCTGCTATCCGGAGACATACAGATTTGGCAACCAGACACAAATTTAATACAATCGCTTTTAGTGACCCAAATACTAGTCGTGATTTTGCAAACACTCTTAACGACAAGGCGTCAAATGAAGGGCCAAACGCAAATGTTCCCGTTGAGACGTTGTGGGGCACGGAAAAAAGAGTTTTTATTGAACTTGGATCTGATACGGTACCGAAGCAATAAAAGGATAAGGATTTACACACCGCAGAGCACTCAATATAGAGTATATAGAGTATAGAGCAGATCAAAAGGTAGTGCAGAGGTGTGTGAGATGAGATAGGAGGGTCAGATTAGACAAATTGGCATAAAGCGCTGAGGAAAATCACTGTACAAAATCACTAAGCATCTTGTAGACCAACAAAACATTGTCAACCATCCTGTTCGTGACACGAACGGTAGTCCTTAAGTGTCAATGGAAGACCAATCGCGAAGATGGAAGGAGCACTTCTGTATATTATGAACGATGATCAGAATGCACACGCTAATGCAAATCATCAACTGTCGGACATACGTAGATCTACCAGAAGCATTAATATTGATCCCTGGACATGTACGGAAATAAGAACCGCGATACATGTTTTGGGCATACCTGCCGAATTCTTCAAAGCAGACCTCGACTTGGCTGCCGGTATTTTGTGGCCACTTGTTAAGTCTATTTGGGGAAACGAAACCTTTCCCAGGGAATGGAAGTACGGGGTAATCGCCAAGCTACAAAAAAAGTTGATCTTAATAACTGTAATAACAGGCGTGGAATCACTATTCTGTCCGTATTTCCAAAGTCAATGGCAACCATCATTCTCGGAAGGATAAAATCTAAGATCGAGTCTAGGATTTCGCAGTGGTCGGTCATGTTTCGACCACATTAACACCTTGCGAATTATTCTTAATCGTCAGAGTTCCAATCGCCGCTTTGCCTCATGTTCGTCGATTTTGAAAAGGCCTTCAATCGCGTTAGTTGTGATGTTATCTGGAGATCGATTGGTGCTAGAGGCATTCCTGATAAAATTGTTGCGATAATAAAAGAGTCTTACAACAACGCAAGGTGTATCGTTTTGCACAATGGACAGCTTTCCGACGCATTTGAAATGCGACAGGTAGTGAGACAGGGTTATGTATTGTCACCGATTCTGTTCTTGCTTGCTATTGATGATGTTATGACTGCTACAGTGGGTAGATACGAAAGACTAGGTATCCATGGCGCCTGAGGGAAACATTAAGCCATTGATGTGACGACTGTGCTGACGACATATTATGTAAACCAAGTGGAGGTAGAAAAGGTCACCCAGTTCAACTATCTGGTAAGCTATTTGGCACTCGATGGTGGAACGGACCTGGATGTCCGAATAAATAAAGTCCGTAGTCCATACGGAATGCTTTCTAAAGTGTGGAACTCCAGGAAAATAACGCTCCGTACAAAGTTAAATTTCTTTGAGTTCAACGTAAAATCCTTGCTGCTATACGTCTGCGAAACGTGGAAGTGCTCTGCTAACATCTCGAAAAGCTTGCAAACTTTGCTCAACCGCTGTCTACGTTACATCCTGAACATCCGGTGGCCACTAACCATATATAACGATGAACTGTGGCTTAGGACTGGGCAAACAAAAGTGGATGTTGACATCGCGCAGAGAAAGTGGCGCTGGGTTGGCCATACATTGAGGAAGCCGGGCGACTACATAGCAAAGCAGTGCTTTCAATGGAATCCTCAAGGTAGAAGGCGGGCTGGAGGCAAAGATAAACATGGAGATCATCTGTCATGAAGGAAGCTCGGTCCCAAAACTTGGAGACGTTGTCTCAGCTGAGGTATCGTGCTAGGAATAGAGCAGGAACTGGTTGCCTCACTATACTATACTAGCAGCCGCAAACGAAGAGATATTTCAATCCTATTTTAGCCTAGTGACCTTCAAGGCTTTAAGGTACTCATTTAGGTCCTCTTGCCGGAACATGGTCATTAAACATTTTGAAATAGCCCTTTACACTGACAATACAAAATTTTTCAAAATCATTGCAGCAGATGAGGACAAATCTCTCCTGCAAACAGATCTCTACAATTTCTGAACCTGGTGTATTGCTTATATCAGACCTTTTCAAGTAAGCACGTCAAAACAACTCCCCGTCATTACCGTCTTCATATTTATCCCATAGGTATGGTAGAAAACATTAGCAAGCTTCAAATTGTATGTGTCCGTACTTCATATTAATGAAATAATTCATAAGAATCTCTCTGTATTTGGTTTTGTTAAAATACGGTCTAAAAAAGGTCTACTTCTAATTTTACATTTTCAAAGTGCAATAAGTTTTGTGAGCGATTAACCGGGCTGGAGAAATTTAAAATAGATTTATCAAATTTTAATTTTCGACTCAAATATCTTATCTAATTTAAGATTATGGCTTCAAACTAATTTTGTCTTTTGTTTGTTTTGTTTGTTTTGTTTTCAACAAACGGTTACAAGAATCGAATAGACAGTTTTTTAAGAAACAATAAAAACCTCAAAGAAAACAATACTAAAACTAAAAAAAAAAAATTAAAAAAAAAATAAACTAAAACTTTGTAAAATTTTATTTTTGACTAAAATATATTTTTAAAAAATAAAAATATTAACTTCAAACTAATCACATTTCACAGAAAATATTGTTTTCGACAATCTTGATATTTGTTTCGTTAATGGAAAATTTGAATATCTAAAAGAACTTTTATACATCAATTTTTTTCCCTTCAACTTTATCTTTTGGATCTATGGAAAATTTCAATTAAGAACGTTAGTTCCAAAGTATGTTTATAACTATTTTTAATTCGGACAGGTATGTTTTCATGGAACCTTTTTGGTTTGAAGTTGCAACAGTTTAATTTCTTCTGAAATAAAAAAAATATTTTTTACACACAAAAATCAGTTATAATTTTTCGTTCTTTAATCAAAATACATGATGCCAATTTATTTGTTATATTGGTTTTATAGGAAAAAAATTTAATTTTCGACCGTGACAGGACTCGAACCTGCAATCTTCGGATTCGAAGTCCGACGCCTTATCCATTAGGCCACACGGTCCTTGTACAGCATCCTTATTTTATCCTTTAAAAATTGCTCAATCGTCCTTTGAAAAATCAATAATTTCTATGTAAGATGCATCAAATCTTCATCCCCCATGAAATATTCACCCCTTAAAAAGTACATAAACATGATGTATTATTATATTTTCAGAAACTGAACTATTATATCAACAAAATTAATAACGTTAAAGATTTTTTTACTATACATAAATATAAATATCAATGACATTTTATTATAAAAGATTATACTAATCATAATAATTCATGCATTTTGCTTAAACCATGAAAATTATTTAAATAAAAAAAGCTAAATGTTTTTGTAGGAACTTAGTGAAAATTTGAACTGAACAAAAATGCAACTCATCGCCATTACATCTGCATTCTATTACCTAATAGGGTAATAAATTTAATAAAAACATGGCATCATTTTAATATGATTTTAATAGATGGGTAAAGTCTGAATTACGTACATATTTAGATGTTCTTAAGATTGTAGGTCATTGCACAAATGTAGTTATAAGCTATAAAAAATGTGGTCATTTGAAATAAGATCATGAAAAGTAATGAAACAAACATAATTGTGGAAAAAAGTTTTCAAAACTTAACGTTACGTGATAAATAATTCGTTTGTTTTGCTTCACAAGAAAAGACTTGATCACTATGTATGTTTTTTTTTTAGTTTTGTTCCTTTCAATCTTAAGGGGGTTTTAATGAAATACAAATACGCAAACCGCATAAAAATAGTTGAATAATTGAAAATGTTGTTTTTTTTTAAGTATTTCGAAGTGACCGCATTTTTTTGTAGATAGTGATATATTTTTTATATATAAGTACTTAACACCGTTTATTTCCTAAGTTATTGAATTGTAATACTCGTGTATTAAGTAATGCTTCCCATTATACCCTCAAGCTTCATTTCAGTGGTACTGTAATGTACTGAGTATCAGTTTTAAGCCGTACTACACGCATGTGGAATACTTTACTGCCCTATGTATGTATGCAATATCTAACAATTTAAAAATCTTCATTTCTCAATACTCGCACAGTTTCTTTGGCATAATAAAATATCCTTGACACTGTGCACTTTGCATAGTAAAAGAAACAAACCCAGCAATCTACAAAACAGTATTAATTACAAAATCCAATGAATAATGGACCTTTAAAGTTAGTTGAAACACTGACTTACTTGTGTAGCATTGTATATTTACATCCGTCATGAAAAATGAAAGATATGTCAAAATTGGCGATAAGACTTAATCATGTATGTCATAGACACGTAATTGCATCTAACAAATATAATACAAATATTGGTACACTATGGCGTATACGCACTTTTTTAAAGTTTCATATATGATTTTAAAAATGTTCAATTTTTTTGTTTGTGGATAGTTTAAAGTCAGATTGATCACTTAGTAAGAAGATATTGTACAAATTATACACGTTTAAAGAAGAAGGTAAAAAAAACAATGCCAAAAGAAACCAAATGTTTAATCGCGATCCTTTAATTTCTAATAAAATCCATTCATTCTATTAAATCCAAATGTGCCAATGGAAAACACCTTAATTAAAGTATCTACAGTTAAGCTATGAGCCCATTTATAAAATGTCATACGAATGATCTACATTAGGCTATTTAAAATCATTACTTTAAATCACAATTAAAACAAAATACCTCCTTTAAATTAAAAGTAAAAATTCAAGTTGACTGATATGTGTAGGTGTAGAAACCTACATAATTGAGTGCGTTCGTAATTTAACTTGATGATTATTTATTATTAAATTTTTCTCTTAAATTTGACGTCAGCCATTTTAATTAACCAAAAATATAATTCTAAATGTTGGTATATTGTGTACTGAATATACATATATTCATTATATACTTTTTTTGAGTACGATACACCCATGTTCTTTGTTTGAGATACATATATCTGTTTTTCGTTACTTTTGTATTCTTAAAATTATATAAAAAAAGAAAATAAGTGAAATTTGTTATTTTGAAAAGCAAATTTCATTTTCGATTTGAATGTCCCATTCAATTACTATTAGCAAAGAAAAAAAAACGTAAAAATGAAAGAATGTTCACAAAAGTATTTACAATCCTATACATTATTTGAAAACCGCACGCTAATGCTAGGAGAACTATACAACAAAACACAATTCTTCCCGCCATTGGAACATTTTATAGACCTACATTATTGCAGTCATATCTACACAGGGGTGGACTGCGGCACTGGGAAGTTGGAATATTAGCTGGTAGGCCTCTATGCAAGTAAAAAGTTCATAGTGGTATCTTAAATCCGTTTTTGTTTCTATCATATACGAGTTATGAGAAAATCTTGAGATTTCCTCGGTACCCTAGACTCTTTAGGTCATGAGGCATTTAAGGTTCAAAAGCATTCGAAGGAAACCAACACAACTTGAAGGGATTTTAACATTAACCTTTTTAGCCCTCTGCTCTAATCGTGAAGTTAATGTTAATACATTTAGTTGCAGCACGTATATAATTGTAACAGTCTGTTTAGGGGTCACTGATCCAAGAGTCACTAATGAATTTGTTTAGACACAAACAAATTCGTTTGTGCAGGATGACCATGGAGAATTCACGCTCCTGCATAAAGATTGCAAACAACTTAACAGACCCTTCGGTGTCAAAAAAGGCTTTAGACAAGGTGATGCGCTGTTCGCTACCCTCAGATAGTTGAGTATCCTAAACTGCACCAGATTTTGAAAACAACTTTCACACATTTTCAAAAGCCAGAGCTTTCAGAAAAGTGGAGAAGCACTCAAATCTTTCTTAAAAACATCAACCCTGCAGCACACTTGTCCAATATAGCCAGTCCTTTAGCAGAAAAGAATGTATAAAAGTATTAAGAGTTAGAATATGAAAAACAATGGTTAAAAGCAAACACTTCTACACTCGTGAAGCTTAAGAGGAATGCCCAAATTGTGAAACACCTCTTACAATCTGGCATATTTTTGTAGAGTGTTCTGTTTCTCTACAAAAGATACTGAAACAGACGACGTAGTTGCGACTCTGGCAAAAATCTTAGATCCATCAAATGTCAAAACTATCTGTCGAATTAAAGCTGTCATATCCACCCAAGAGCTGTCATATGGCAAGAAAGGGTTTAATGGTCAATGAGAGCTTAACAAAGTACATGCCGTAATCAAGAAAGAACCTACAACACCGACGTCTCGGTCAAAACGTTACCATTGACAGACGATACTTTGAGATAGTTAAGGACTTTTCCTATCTAGGCTTCGCTATGAATACAGAAAACAACATCAACAATGTGATCAAACAAAGACTTACTTTTGCAAATCGCTGTTTTTTGGGCTAAAAAAGCAATTGAGTAGTAGAGCCCTCTCTTGAGCGACCCAAGTGTCCGTTCGAGAGAAAAGTTCTTTGCTTAATCTAAGAGAGTGGAGGAAAAGATGGAACGACGAGCTGTACATCGACGTAGACTTAGTCAGAAGAATGAAATATCAACTAGTGAGATGGTTGGGTCACGTAGAACTAATCTCGGGCCCGGAAAGTCATCGAATCCACGCCCGCCCACAGGGCAGCGCAGTAGTGGAAGACCGCTTGGAGTACGTAAATGATAACATCTATCGACTTATTCGAGAAGATATGCGTCGAGACAAGGTGTAATGGTCATCTTCTGATGAGCCCAACCATTACATCGGGGCGAAACGCATATTTGAACACCATGCTGGTTTATTTGTATATTCATTTTTCATGATTTAAAATCATATTTATTAAAATAGACGGTGTTCAGGAAATAACAATTCGACTGTTAACAGTCAAACACTTCATCTAGCTAGGGACCGAGCTAGATGGAGAAGGGTGTTGGGTGAGGCCCTATAGTTTACTCAGGACTGTTGCGCCACCTTAAGTAAGTAAGTATATGACGTTGTTAAAAAAATATATGAACTACGGCCAAACGGTGATTTACCACACAGATCTCAATATTTTACATTCTGGACTTCTTTTAGTTGCCTTATTTGAAAACAAGGTGAACGCTTGCAAGTATTAAACCAAGCTGCCAATATGGCTTAACCTGTGTAAGACATATCCATGTTCAAAAGGTTACAATATTCAATTGGAGCCAAAATAAATTGGATACCATCATTCTTCTATGCATTCTCAAAAACAGAAATGACATATTAGGAAGATCTTTCATTGATTAAAGTCTTCCAGAAAACATGATTATGGTAACCGTCAAATGTTACCTTAACAGGAAGTCCTCTTTCAAACATCAAACAAATTAATCACTATATAACATTACAACTCTCCATTACGATTTTTCAAGACAAAATAAATAAATTACAATTTAGTGGACAGACACTAGCTTCAAGAAGAATATTGTCTACGACATAATCAAAATTTCTTTAAAGTCAAAAATTAAAAATGTAAATGTCTGCATTACAAATTACTAGTATTTTAAATCATTTTAAGATACAATTTATTCGGCCCTGGGAAGCCTTTTGACCTCCAATCCGCATCTGTATCTATATAAAATATATAGCTACCAAAATATGTACAAATTCATCAATTGTCGCAGAACTATAGCTATGTCAGTTAGGTATGCTCGTACATAATATTCTAAGTCTAAACTTTTTTCCGAAATCTGATTCAATTAAAGTTTCTTTCAAAATGAAAATAAAAAGCAACAACAAAACACACAAACATTTATGCCATGCGACACAAAAGTGGACAATTTGACAAGAGGTTTTTTTTTCAGAAATTCTTTCTTTAACTATACTAAACTTGAAGTAAGCTTGGTTATATTGTCGTGTATAGCAAAAACGTCCGTCGCCAACGCCAAAGCCATCGCCATCACTATCACAGTCATCGCAGTCAGGTCGTCCATTTTGCTCCAAATAGCTTTGAAACGATCTGTGTCTCAGCCAATTATTTAATTGCAACACATTGAATGGAGAGAAATAAATAATAATAATAATAGCAATGATTTTTCTAAGTAGCTAGGTTGTTAAATGTAGGATAGGTAGAGGTACATACTTTACCTACGTTTTGTTATTGCAAATACCAAAGTGACGGTGGTAATGGTTACAATGAATACTAGACACGAGTCACGACATATGTTATAGTGCCAGAAAAGTGTACCTGCACTGTGCACTGATGCAACTTCAAAAGGTTGCATAAACTTGCTTAGGAAATAAGAATACTGCTAGATCAAGACTGATGATGCTCCAAGGTATTATTTAAAGCTTGCTATAAGTGACGAAATCATTTTAGTGCACCTTCGTTATGACAACGCACTTTCCTTAAAACCGAGTCTTAGAAATGAGCTTAAGAACTAATGTCAAAACTTATATTTCCATTCCTAAAAAAATTTAGTTTTATGTACTTTAACATTAAGTTTTCACCTTAGGGTGGTCCTTATTTAAATACAAACCTGAAACTTTAAGTATTCTAAATTTTTGTATTTACATAGCCGAAGAACAAAACTTAAAAATTAAATTTAAATTTCTAATTTTTTTTTTGGTTTAATTCGTATGAATTGATTCAAATAAATTCAAGCCATCGTATTGAATTAGGAAGGCAGGAAGGCAATATTAGATAAAAATATTTGTTTTTATTGAAAATATGCTATTGACTACAAACCATTGCTTCTAAAAAAAGGGCCATAAATTCTCCGTTCTAAGTAAAGCGTTGACATATTGAACTTTTTCTTTGGTATTTCAAATACCTTTGGCTTTGTTTTTTGTGATGACCGTAGATAATTCCTGGCCTATTAATATTAGACAAAGTATCACCAAGTTCCAAATCTCCCAATCATTATATTTTTTGTAGTTCTGTAATTTTTAAAAACTAAAGCTTTGGCTCATTTTAAAGCCTTGAGAAGTAAGATTATTGCACTTTATATTTCAAAGGCATTTGATAGAGTATGGCACCAAGCTCTCTTATCGAAAAAGAGTGCATTTGGTATTGATGAATCCCTTCTTCGTTGGGTTCGTAATTACCTTTCAAATATTCAAATCTGATAACAACAAAATAAACGCTGGTGTACCCCAGGGCTCCGTTTTGTCTCCGACGCTCTTTCTTATTTTTATAAATGATCTTTTGTGTGAAACTAATTACCCGATAAATTGTTTCGCTTATGACAGTACCCTCAGCTTTTCATATTCGTTTTTAGATTCTCATCCTTGTTTTTCGGATGTGGACTGCCAACAGCAGCGTATGATAAGCTCATTAAATTCTAATCTTGACTGAATTGTGCAATGGGGAATCAAAAATCGTATAGAATTTAATGCTTCGAAAACGCAAGGCTGTCGCAAAACCGTAACCCTCTCCCAATGCCACTATCCATGAGTAGTATTTATATCGAGGAGACTGAACAGCTACGAGTCCTAGGAATGTGCATTACAAACCAGAGTGATCACATTTTTGACACTGCCAAAAATGCTGCTAAGTGTTTAGGTTTCCTCTGACGATGCAAGAAGTTTTTCTACTCCAAATTTATAAAGCCTATATTCGTCCGAAACTTGAGTACAATGCCCATATGTGAGCAGGTGCTCCTATAACCCACATCAGTCTCTTGGATGGAATTCAAAAGAGAGCTCTAAAAATGATGAAATGGTGATGGTTGTCTAACTGAAGCTTTTGCATCTCTCGAGCACCGTCCGTCGTAAGGTTTCATGTCTATAATTATTTTATCGCTACTTCCAAAACCAATGTTAAAATGAAATAGTCGTTTTCATTCCTCCCCTTATCCATTTTCACTTCGCATCTCTTTCTAAATTATGAGATTTACTTGAATTAAGGAAGTTTTTAGCAAGTGTTATGAACTTATAAATGAAGTTCTCCGCAAAAGTTATAAAATTTTGAAAATGTTGAAATACTTTTTGTGAATATACTACAAACAATACTATTTGTGAATCTTATTATAAATTAATGAATGTATCTTAAAATCATACTGGACACCACTATTAAAAATATTAACTGAGGTACCTTTTTTTACATTAAATAATAATGCAGGAGACAAATTAAAGTTTAACAAGAGTTGTACTAGAAATTAAGAAATTGAAAATAGTTAGAAGTTTTAATTTCTTTTAACTTTTTACGGTTTTCTATTTTTTAAATTAAAAGGTGGAGTTTTTGAAATATTTATAAAAAAAAAAGTCTCTGAAAAGTTTAATTTTTAAATAAATAAAGGTTATGACCCAAGCTATGTATATAAAAAATCGCTTAATTCTTTTTTTCAATAAGCTTATATAATATTTCTTTCAAAAATTAAGGTTAAAAAAAATGCAAAACATTTAATGGTATGGTCAAAAATTAAGCTTTAATATAAAGATAAGGGTTTCGGGCGAATTGACGCCGCAACTGGCTTGAACAAAGGACCAATTTTCGACCACTCTTTGCAGAAACTGAGTGAGCAATAAAGAGCAAAATATATTCTCTTTCAAGTCGTCAATCGTCTCGGGCTTATCTGCGTGGACAAGCAACTCCAAATAGGCCCCCAACAAAATTATTCCAGCGGGGTTAAATCACAACAATCTTGTTTGC
The DNA here is from genome assembly GCF_945859685.1 of Eupeodes corollae. NCBI lineage: Eukaryota > Metazoa > Arthropoda > Insecta > Diptera > Syrphidae > Eupeodes > Eupeodes corollae. Next base: position 43,167,706 of record NC_079148.1, read on the forward strand.
CAGCAAAATCTTTATTTTTTTGGCCATATAACAACGAAACATTATTTTGGTAATAAATTTACACCGTTTGCAAACATTGTTCAAGAATAAGTCTTTTTATCATGAAATGGTAAACCAAATTTCACATGAACTATATGACAGCTGTCAAGAAAAAACAACTCCGAAAATGTTATTGCAACGTCTAAAAAAAATATTTGTTATAAATAACTAGAGGTCCCACATGAACCTACATATTAAGAAGAGTGTTCTACAATTATAACTACTACAGAAATAAATCATGGGTTACATAAGGTAATTTAATGTTTGAAAATATATATAGTCATTTTCTCGTTTTTAATTTTTTCGCTGTAAGAAATGCTTAATAATTTTTTTCGAGAAAAATATTTTTTGTATTTTTAGCAAACAAATTCAAAAAATTGTATACGGACAGTGAAAACTAATTGATGCATTTTTTTAAACAAAACAAAAAAATCAAGAATCTGTTGACATTTGTCAAAGTGACAGATAAAAACCGTTATGAGAGCAAAACTTACCTCACATTTTCGACTACAAATGACCTTCTTCTGTGCCGAAAACTTTGGGACACCCTATAAAACAACATTTCAAAATTGGTCCAAAAATGTATATTCTATAGTCTAATTCGTCTATACCTCCTACCTTGTATAAATAAAGACTTCATTGTTCTTCCATGGGTACATTTTAGTTCAATAATTGCTTTTAAATGATATAAAAACTCGTAACTTGAGTCATACGAGTTTAAAACTAAAAACATAACACAAATACAAATGGTAAAAAATAAACATAAAATACAAAAATTTACACAGCTTTTTAAATTCTTAAGAACAATAAAAATTATTGACCTGAAGCCTATAATAGACAAACATATTGAACATTTAGGGCAACACGATATTTTGGTTCGATGTCTGCTGGTTTTAGAATGTATGATTCTCATGTTTCTTCTACATAAAAAAAAAAAAACAGTTTTACCACAGAAAAAAGCAAAATCTCTTGGACTAATGGACAGATTTTCACGATGATTTTTCTTCTGACCGAAGACTCCTTTTGAAGTCTTATCATTTAATAACTCTTCGAAGTGATATAAAATAACTAACCGTCAAAATGACATCTCAAAACAGTCCAATGCCACTAACTTCACAACAAATTGAAATCACGGTTTTTAAGATGCAATACTTATTTCAGTGTATAAAAACACACAGTACAAATTTTGTACTTAATTTTAACAATTTCAATACGTAAAGTATTGGGCAGCTGTCAAAAATGACAGCGGCTATTCCAAACAGTTTTATTTATTGTATAACCCTATAAATATGACAGTTTAAAGGTGCATCTATTTATGTTAATGTTAGCTGTTTTGAACTGCCCATTTAGCGAACTTTAAACTACAATAACAGAGCTTTTCAAAATAAAAAGGTAATTTTCTTAGAATCAGAAAGTGCAACTTTGTAAAACTTATTTTTCTCCGAAACCCCTACATATCCCATAAGACAGCTATAATAGCCTCGAAGACATTAAAATGCAAAATTATTCCAGCACGATCATTTAAACTGGATGTAAGAATAAATTTTAGAGCAATTCCAAGGAATAGTTAAGATATAATATAATAATAATTGCCACTGCCATTTAAGCCACATCATGCTAAATGTTTAAAATATGGCCTCTAAAAAGCTCATCTCTCGCTATCATCGTGTAGATTAACATAGATACATTTGAATGACCTTTAACCTTACCTCCTTTTCACATTTATCCAGACACTTGTTGATGATATCATCAAATCCACTTTCATTAGTATCATTTAACCAAGAATCGAAATCTAAAGATGAAGTTGTGTTTTGACCTGATGGAGAGATGGCCATTTCCATCCCCAACCCCTCAACTAGCAACGACGTCGATGACGACGTTACCGATTCAGACTCTGTCGTCGCCGTCACTGTACCCGACCACAAATTAATTATAATCAATAAAATTGCGAAGAAATTACTCAATGAAAACACTGACCCGCTTTTGAAGATCGGCTTTGTGATCGCTAAGCCGATAGGCGACGATAACAACAACAACGACGACGTTGAAGATGACGATGACACACAACGCATGATTTTGTTTTGGTTTTAATTTCTTATTTGCTTTAATTTATTTTTCGTTATAATTATTTGTATTTTTATTTTTATTTCTTAAAGCCGGCTTCGGCTCAACTCAGTCTTGACTTGACTCCTCCACCCCCCTGCAGCTGTTTCGACTTTAGTTTGTTTTCAATCAAAACATTAACTACAAACTTTATTATTTTTAGTGGAATGATCCTCCTCCCCGAAAACAATAGATATATTTACTCATCAAAAGATATTTTGGGACATATTTTTATTTGCTTTTCCGTTAAAAATTGTCATCACGCGTTAGACAGTTTTATTTTTTGATTCGTTTTTAATTTCTTTCTTTAATTAATCACATAATTGGAAAAAATTGGCACGACCTTCGTTTAGGGTTGTGTTTTTGAAAACTTAAATTTTAGTCTCTTTTTATTGTACACCACCTGTGTCATGTAAAATCGTATATTTTTAACGACTGAGTATACCGAGATCTTTTCAGTTCAGACTTCAGATACTGAAAAACCGGTTTTTTGTAATAATTTCAATATTGGAAGTATGTAAAAATAATATTCAACACGAAGCAATCAATTAATTGATTAGGCTCAATGCAACTTTTGCAATTCAATTAGATTCAATTTGCAAATAGATACAAAAAGCGTTGATCAGCAGCGACTACAACGAAGAACGACGACGCGACGCAGACGAACGTGATCGATGTTTGAAGCGTGAATATGTCTTGAGTCTACCGTGGTCGGATCGCAACTGATTTTAATTTGCTGGGGCAACTACTTCCCCTTTTAGAATTCATATTGTATGGTAATTGAAGAAGTCAAGTTTTGAAAATGAAAAGAAACGTCGACATCGTTTTCGTAGCGTCGTCGTCGTCGTTGGTTGCTTGTCGGTCGGACGTTCGTCGTATTGGCTGAGGATCTGAGGTACTAAGAGCATTGTATAAAGCTTTACTCGAACTCGACTCGAGAGTGTCGACGACGTCGACGTCAAGTGCTCGTGTGTCAGTCGAGTGAACAATAACAAAAGCAGTAGTTGTTGGGGGACAGAACTACCAGAACACTTGGATGTGGATGAGTAACAGTTATTTGTTAACAAAAGGGGGATGGTGAAGATCTTTTAACAAAAAAACAGAGCTGTCTTTTCGTTACAAAATAAAACATCAAGATTTCTAGAAAGTCATTCAAGTCAAAATATTTTTCAGGCTATGGAAACTTTTTTGTATCGTTTTAAAAGTCATTATTTGATTCCTTAACCTTCGATTTATTTATTACAAACTGTACTGAAGAAACAACAAACCTTATTGTAGTAAAAGTATTAAAAGAGGCATCCCTGTTTTAGTAACTTGAAATAAACTTAAGTTTATATGCGAATATTTTATGTAAGAGGGGTTTATGCACCTTGAACGTAGGTAAAGTTCTTCAAATGCAACTTGGTGACTTTATGTCTAAAGAGTTTCCAAAGAGTGACTTTGAATCTAGAAGTAACCGGAGACACGATCAGTTGGTTTATAAACTCAAAAGGGGCACTTTAGTTGATACATATACATTTTTCCATACAAAAAAAAAACGATTGTGAGGTTTTTTCTTTGATTACTGAATGTGGACTTCTTAAGTGATGGTGGAATTTTCAAACATGAGAACCAGTTCGATCATACTTTTATGTGTACTTTAAACAATAAAAAGGGGGAATTGGTCACGAGATATGAACTTAAAATTACATTTTATTAATTGTCGGTGGGTAGGATGTTGAGGAAATGATTTCCTTAATAATTTCTTATGTTTATCAAAAATTATTTTTAGTTATTTTTTTTTAATTTAAATTTCTTTGAATTTAAGTGTATGGTAAAGTAAATTAAGAAGTTGGTTACAAGTTTTGAGGTCTATGAGAAACACCTTTGCTTGACAATAACTACAATACATCTTGATATTTATGCAATCAACAAAGTATGTCATCCAAATGGCAGAACTTTTTCTTAAATATCCCACAAATTAGTGCCTTAATTCCACTTACGAATTCATACACCTTATATGAACAAATTGGGATCTTATAAATACATATAGCTATTCTTATCAGGTATCATTATTTGGTTTAAATATCCTACAAAGAAAATAAGATTTTAAACTTTATAAATTCATTAAAACCATATGAATGGCTGATTGTAAAACACATCCTTCTATTTACTAACAGACGGTTTTTGTCAAGAAGACTACAAACTTTTTTTAATATCTTAAAAATTTAGAAAAAATATCTTTCAATGGATCAATCAACAAACCTAATTAATAATATAGTAATTTGTCAAATATGAATGAAACTTTTTGAAGCTAACGACTTGTTTTTAATTAGTGTACTTACATTTTCCTTCTAATTTCTTCTTCTTTCTTTCTAATTGGTTCTTTGATTAAATACCATGTGTTGCCTTTTTACGTATATTTAAGGCAAGTTTTACAGAATATCCCAGTTTTGGGATTAGGTTTACAATATCTAACAAATCCAAAAATCAATTGTATATGAATATTCCATATCTATTATGACCTTTAAGGAGCAGTGGAGACTTTTTTACCGCTTAAAAACTAAAAAATTGACCTATATGTCAAAATATTGTATTTTCAATATACCAAAAATGAGATATTACCGTTTTAAGATGATATTACTAAACAAAAATTTAAATCATATAAAATACTTTATTTTGATATCTTACCGGACCTAGTTTATTACGTGAATTTTTGATAAAAATGTAAATACAAATTCATACAAAATAAATTTGCAGATCTTCAAAATAAAAAAAGAGGCTGGGATTCGACCCACACTGATAACTTCGTCGAGCTACAATAGCTCTCTGTCGATTTGTCTTGCTTAAAAGTTTCTAGGGTTGGGTTAAAAAAGTTGTTAGTTGAATTATTCTTAAAAATTTCAAAACTACCAACAACATTTTTCATATTATGAAATAGTTTAGTTTCAAAGTTTAGTTTTTTTAACTAGATTTTTAGTCGAAAACAATTTTTTACGAATTTTAGTAGCATTTCTTAATTTTTTCCAAATTGGATGAATGAAATTAATTTGGGAGATATCAAGAAACGAACTTCAATTTTTACAAAATTTGCTTACTAGTTTTTGTAGATTTTATTTTATTTTGAAAAAACGGACTGTTGGAGTTTTATAAAAAGAAAATACTGAATATCGAAAACAATATTTTCTGTGATATTAAAAAAGTTTGGAGCAAAGCTTTTTGAGTCGAAAGTAATTTCTTACCAACTTTTTTTAGGTTGTTAGTTTTTTGTAAACAAACTGTCAATTCGATGTTTCTCAAAATGTAACTAAGAGTTAAAAACAACATTTTTTAAAGATAAAAGTTAATTAAAGCCAATATCTCAAAGTTTTGAAAAGAAATTCGAATCGAAAATCATTTTTTACAACCTTTGTTAATTTTTTTTTTTAGGTTTTTAGTTTTTTGTAAGAAAAACTGTAAATTCGATGTTTCCTAAAATTTTACTCAATGTTGACACCAATATTTTTTTAAAAGATAAAAGTAGTTTAACCAATATCTCAACGTTTTGAAAAGATTTTTGAGCCGAAAATCAATCAGGTTTTTATTTTTTGTACAAAAACTGTCAAATCGATTTTTCCCAAATCTTACACAATATTTCTTATAAGTTAAAATTAGTTGAAAGCCATATCTCAATTTATCTTTGAGTAATGTTTTTTAGGTTTTTATTTTTTATAAAAAAAACTCTCAATTGGATTTTTGTCAAAATCTTAACAGTTGTTAAAACGTTATTTTTCATTGCACAACATTGTTTTGGAGATAAAATCATTTTGTATTCGTTAAATTTTCGAGGTGACATTTTTATTTTCATTTTTTTGTATTTGAAAAAAAAACCATTAGTTTCATTTTTTTCAAAAAATATACTTGTTTGTTATCAAGTTACAATATATTATGTAAAATTCAAATGTCTAGCGTTTTTGGTTCTAAGATATTTAAGGTTAACCATAAATGTGCACCTTCTTTTTAAACTGCTATGGTATAAAAAATCACCCACATAATTTTCTGGAAAACCCTTTCTGCATCTTTCTGCCTTATTATTATTATTTCCGATAAATGTGTCATTCATAGAAGTTGGAAACTACCATTTTTTTTAGAAAACATTTTTTTACACTATGCTCTTGATCTCTTGCGAAAATAAGATATTTAAATATTTAAGATGAAAAGAAGAACGGATTTTTAAAATATAACACACTTTTTTTTGAAAATTCCACTGAACCTTATCCTTTGGTGGGATTTTCGGCAAATTTGTGGATAACACACACTCATCAAACAATTTAAATTTCAATTAAATTATCGCGTTATACTGATATTTACTTAATGTTTGGGTCTAATGTATTAATATTTAAAGCAGTAAATAGTTCACTTGAATATCCTATAAATAAGCTTAATAATTCCAAAGCTATAGATTCAATAAAACACCATACTTATATTTGATTTTCAATGTGAAACAAAACCCAAACTAAAATTGTCCTTTTTTCAAATACAGGTACCACAAAAATCTACAAGAATCAGGGACACTGAAAAAAAAATAAAGCTTAATAACAAATTAATTTTCCACTCGCATTCAATTACAATACGAGTTGAGTATCACTTGAATTTACATATCATGATGTGCCAAATTCAAAACTTAAAATGTTCTCAAAAACTCAACTTCACGTTGCTTATGATTAAGAAAATAAACGAACAATGAATCTATTCATGTGGGACAGCTCATTTTTCACCTGCCAATTGACTTTGTGTACATAAAGGTTAAACATTAAATAAAAATTAGAACTTAATTATTCTAATGAAGTATTGAATACTTCCATGTGAGAAAAGAAAACCTTTACCAATAATTAATTAGACAAATAACTCACACACTTATTATCAGCTTTCTATCTCTTAATAAAATGGACATTTTCAAGCCCTTCGGTTTGTACAATGTTTGTTCAATGAGGATATTGTCGTGTTTTGTGTACATATACTTTGTCAACATTTCAGAGCGTCTTCAGTTTAAAGGTAATGGCGAACGTGAATTATCGTATTCTATTTTTGTGGGCTATAGTCCCAATAACTTCTATTACAGCACACAACTTGACTCATAAGTCGAAAAGTCTCTCCCTAGGTGAGGTCACATTATTTCTGGTCCGGGAACATCTAATCCACTTGACATCAACTGTTGTATTAGCTGAACACACAACATTGGATGAAACGTATGGAACAAATGTTGACCTCCTGGAATACATTCTGCATAATCTTGACGAAAAGATTGTAGCTCAGCTGTATATGCACAATTACACGGCCCAACCATGGGAGTATTATGTTTTCATAGTGGATAGCCTCGAGGCTTTTAGGTAAAACTTTCAAATGTTTCTCTCAAAGAAGCTTTTAGGATTATTAAGGTTTTTTGTTGCAGAGAAATCTACCATGGCTTTCAACACAACTTATATGAGCGACATTTTCGTTTCCTTATCATCCTGACCAAATACCCAACGGAATTTAGTTATATCTTGGAAGAAATGTTTAAGCTGTGCTATCGCTATGACGTCATTGATGTAAACATCATAACAGATCACCCTGAAATGGGTGTCTCCATGTTTACTTACTTTCTGTACTCGGAAAAAGTCTGTCGGAGTTGCTTGCCTAAACTTTTATACAAGTTCAGTGATGGTCTTGAAAATTTAGAAAAGGTTTTTCCCGAAAAAATGAACAACTTTCAAAAATGTCCATTTAAAGTAACGAGTCGGATTCTTTCACCGTTTTTGAGTTTCAATGGAAATACAAGTAATCCCCAGCCTATTGGGGATTGGGATAATCTTTATGGTATTGAGGGAAATTTATTGAAGTTACTCGCACAAAAGTTGAACTTTACAATTGATTTGCGACCTTTTCCTGTGGATCGGAGTTATGTTGAGGGTAATCGAACTCATGGATGCTTTTATGAGGTGAGTTTGGTAATTTCATACAAAAAAATTTAAAATAAAACCATCTTTAAGCTAGAGGACAGCAAAGTGGACTTGGCTATTGGATGCTTTGGAGGTTCAATTCCGAGCACTTGGATTTTCTCACCAACCAGTCCTTATCACAATGCTCCGTATTTGTACGTTGTTCGTGGAAGGAGATCTCTAAACGCCCTCAGCCGTCTTGCTCAACCTTTTACCAATGAAGTGTGGCTGGTCATAGCGGCTTTCCTTATACTGGCCATTACCATAACATGACTCTTAAAGCAGAAAGTTCGTCAATTTGTATTCGGAGAAGAGAATACAAACCCTGTGACGAACTTTTTTGCAGTATTCCTGGGTTATCCAGTTAGCCAATCGCCTCGTCGTAATTTTGCCCGATATATTTTCCTGCTCTTGCTTTTGTTTACCCTCGTTTTACGCAATGCCTATCAAGGCTCCCTCTATGATGCTTTTCGTATGGACAGATTTGCCAGGGCCCCATCAGGCTTTGATGAACTGATCAAATGGAACTACACAATTATACTTCCTCCAGAGACGGCAGAGTTGAAGTTATTCCCGCAACAACAAACAATTAAGGTGAATACCGATGGCTTTGAGCCAAGGCTTGAAATGCTGGAAAAGCTGGAAGGAAAATATGTGACAGTTGTTATACAGGATGGCTATCTACATTATTTGCAAAAGGCTCTCCGTAACGGAAGTGAACTGATTCTGCTTCCAGAAGCCATTTATAATTATCAGTTTGTTATGTTTCTGCCGAAGCATTCGATTTATTTGAACATTTTCAATAAAAAATTAAAGGAATTTGCTTGTGCAGGTATAACGGCAAAAATAAGTTCGGATTCTACAATAGACCGTTTGACTTTGCGAAAGCTTATGAATAACCCCAAAGCGGTGGCACTAACTGGCAAGCGCCTTAGAGCGTTATATCATATTTACATTATATCAGTTTCAATATCATTTGGTGTGTTTGTTTTGGAAAAACTCTCGGTTCGGTATGAAAGACTTGAAAAATATTTTATGAAAATTATGTGAAAACGTGTGTGAAGTATAAACTTTGAATGTTTCGAATAAAAATATGGTTTAAAGCTTTAAGATTATATTTTGATTGTCTATGGAAAACGTGTCATAACGTCTGTGAAGGTGTCAGTCAGCAAATAAGGAATAAGTTTAAATAATTATATGCAAAATTAATTTAATTTTAACATAAAATTATATTAGCAATACATATTTTGCATGTCAGTTAAAGATATAAGCCATAGTAGTTTTAAAATGAATTTATAATTTTTTTATTTTTCACCACACGTGATCTAGCATTTTGTCATTGTCTTTGTTTATGGTGGTACATATATTTAATATAATTTGTATGAAATATTGCATAATTAATTTTAGAATTGTTAATGTTTTGAAAATATTATCTTACTTAAATAGAATACGTGTGTATAATAAGAGTGGTACCATAAGGAATAATACTGATACAATGAAATTCATTTTCATTTAAATTTTTGGGCGATGCGAACCACACTGATAACTTCCCATCCCTAAAAAGAATAAAAGATTTGTGGGTTTTCGTGTTTTGCTAAAAAAAATTGTCAGTTGAAATATTCCAACAAATTAAAAATGTTTGCATTTCATTTTCATTCCAAAATCTATTTTGGTTAACAAGATTTGTATTCTAAAGCCAATTTTTAATAATTTTAGAAGCACTTCTTTAAAGTTTTTAATATAAACAAATACAAATTGAATTAATGGAATTAATTTGAAGTTAATAATTTCTATTATTCACCGAACATTAATTTTTACCAAATTTGCAAAATATTTTGTGTAGATTTTAATTTTTTTATGAAAAAACCCACACAAAACCGATTTAGTCTTATTTTCGAGGAGATACAAAATTCCATTTATCAACTCTCCCTATATTAAAGGAATCAAATTAAAATTCTCAGAAAAGGCTAAATAGCTAGATCTTGTCTTAGATAAAAAACTATAATAATAACTAAAAAAAATGAGTCAAAAAAGCTATTGTAGCTCTCTTTTCTTGCAGAAAAGATATTGGTAGTAAATGGGGCTTAAAACCCAGAATCACGCATTGGCTATATACATTGGTAATCAGACCGATTTTAATGTACGGTGTGGGAGCATGGTGCTCTGCTTTAGATACAACTATAAACCGTCATAAATTAATTAAAGTCCAACGTTCAGCTTGCCTATTTATAAACGGGTCGATTCGCACGACCGCATCTGCGGCACTAGACACCTTACTGTACCTAACACCTCTTCACATATTTAGTAAACAAATAGCTGCAAGCTCTGCTATTCGCCTCAAAGCTTCGACGCAGTGGACTAACAACAACATTGGGCACTCCGTAATTCTTAGGTATTTATAATCAATTCCAAAGCACACACACTACACCATACTCCAACTGCAATTCGACAGAAACTTCCAGATTTCTATACCTCCCAGATCTTTCTGGGAGGATAGGAAATTCGTGGAAAATGAGTCAATCCATTTTTATACAGATGGTTCAAAAACAAAAGAAATGGTTGGTGGAGGTGTGTACTCTGAACGACTGAAAGTAAGTCTCTCATCCCGCCTTAACAATCATTGTAGCGCGTTCTAAAGGGGAACTATAAAAGAAGTCTTGTCCTGGCTTAAAGAATACGTTATATCAACATCTGATATACGTATTTTCTCATATAGTCAAGCTGCTAACAAATCTCTGGACTCTTTCTCTACAAACTCTATAACAGTCCATAACTGTCGATCATCTCTAACGGTGATGACATAACAGTTTAATATTCACTTTTGCTCGGTTCCGGGCCATAGAGACATTCCAGGTAACCAAGGCAAATGAACTCGCCAGGAACGGTACAGTGCAACCCATCCTAACAAGTTTGGCACATACTGGCATACTAATCGCTACTTGTAAACTGTTGCTAATGCAAGACGCTGTGAGGAGGGCAGGCACCAGGTGGAACAACATCACCACGGGTCAGGTCACAAAAAACATCTGAACAACACTAGATTTAAAACGTCAAAGGTGCTTGCTATCTCTAGGCAGATCGCATATAAGCTCGATAATATGTGTCATAAACGGACACAGTCTAATAGGAAAGTACTCCACGCAACTAGGCGTATTCTCAAATGACTTTTGCAGAAGCTGTATGGACGAGGAAGAGGATGAAACAATTCTTCATCTTCTCTGTACATGCCGTTCTCTGGCTCAAAACGCAAGAATTATCTAGGAGAATTCTTCTTTAACCATCTAAGTCATATCAGCATAATCAGCTTCTCACGTTGCGTAAGGGACTCAAACTGGTTCCATTGAGCTTAGGAGGAAGCCCTAAGATTCATGTGGTATCACAATGGGCCAATAAACTGGCCCAAGTGTGTCTGTTTCCATCTTGGATAGCCACTTTAACCTAACCTAACCTAACCTATGAAAAAATTGACTTTTCGATTTTTATAAAAAAATTACTGAATGTTGAAAACAATATTTTTATTAAATAAAATTAATTTGAAGCCTACATCTTGAATTTTTGAAAAGATATTTGAGTCGAAAATCAATTTTTACGAACTTCTATTAATTGTTTTTAGGTATTTATTTTTTGTTAAAAAACTGTCAACTCGATTTTTTCTCATAATTTTACTGAAACGTTCAACAATATTTTTTATAAGATAAAATGAGTCATGAGCCATAATCTCAAATTATTGAAAAGATATTTGAGTCGAAATCAAATTTTTACCAACTTTGAGTAATGTTTTTTTGTTAGGTTTTTATTTTTTTTTTTTATAAAAAACTAATTTCAAAAACGTTATTTTCGTTGCGTTGTTTAGGATAGAAAACCATTTTTTGTTCGCGAAACTTTCGAGGTGACAATTTTTTTCCAGTTTTTTTGATTTATAAAAAACTGTTAATTGAAATTTATGCCGAAAATATAAATGTTTCGTATCACATTAAAATATATAATATAAAATTGAATTCAAGCCTCTAGCGTTATTGGTTCGATGGATATTTAGGGTTAATTAAAATGTTTACCTTATTTCAAACCCACCCAAATTTTTAAGAGCCCTTTCTGCATCTTTCCTCACTATTATCTATATAACAAAATGTATTTGAAGTCGATATCTCTTCTAGTTCTTTAGCTATAGACACCAAAAAAACGTCGCACGCTCAGGCATCTTTCCAAGAATCTTTTATTTCAACTCTAGGGAATTTGAACGTCGAAACATTTCAAAATTTTCAATTCGACAAATCGGACCCATTACAATAACTTACTAAAAGAAAGTTTTTGAGATCGATTAGTGAATTTTTACTTTCACTTATAAAATTATATTTGAAGACCAAAATGTTAATACAACATTGGTACATTTTTTTTAATGTTGTGCGACATAATTTCAATTTCGTTCGTTTAAAATGTTAAGTTAAGACCTAAGAAAAACAAAAACAAATATCCCCTATTTGCCAAATGATGGTTATGGGCTTTAATTAAAAAAAGTAATCTTGAAATGTAATCACCAAGAATCTGAAAAAAAATCCACACAATTTTTGTCTTGCATCTTGTTAATAATTATCACTTCTATTTGAAAAGTTTTCGTTTTTGAAAATCACTAAATAAAAGGTTTAAACACAAATTTGACAAGTGAACCAAATTTTAGATCCTTCTTTTAGAAAGACTTTGAGTTGCTTAAATTCATTGGTGCAAAATTTTAAACGATTTAGTAAATTGTTAAATCATATTTAGGAATTTACTAAGGTTAAAAGGTAACCATCTTTAATCTTTTAATCATCACCTTATTTTAAACTACTTTAACATCTTACCATTTCTTAAAATCACGGAATGTCTACTTTAAATTTTAGCAATTTGCTTAATCAATAGACATCTGCACAGTTATTCTTATAAGAACAGTGAATTGAAAGGTTGAGTCAACGGTTGAAAAATCCAAATTAAAAGGTCCGTTTAAGCGTATTTGCTTTCTTTATTTTCAGGAGCTGTTATTTTTTAGACATGTTTAGATGCTCGTTTTTTAATAAAAGCCGATTAGAAATTTACTAGTTAGCGAATGGTTTAACAATTTGGACTCCCTTAGTAAAATGCTACATTTTTAGGAAACTGCTACCTAGTAAATTGTAATGCCCTTGCAAATGGGTTGTTTAAAATTTTGCGCCATTATTTTTTTTCGAATGTTTTCAGAATATCGGGCTACGAGACCTAAAACAGAGCCGATACTATGAAACGAGACTGTATGCTTTTGACCGTAATTAACGTAGACACTCGTCACTGTTTTAGAATTTAAAAGTTTCAGCAGACAAAACTTTTTAAATCTGTTTTTTTTCCTTTATAGGTGTTTTCTATTTTCTCATGGTTTAAAAATATTATCATCAGATTTAAGTTCAAACTTTAAACCTAAAACTCAGTGTACGAAATGAAACTAAGGCTGGAAGATGCTACTAAAAATTAAACTTTTACGAGACGGAGGCGAGGCCTTATTATAGGACACCGAAACGAGACTGAAATTTTTCGACTTTGACGAGAACGTAACTAAAAAGTAGTCACTATTGGGTCTGTCGAAAAAAATCCTTTTTAGGACCAATTTTCAAAATTATCGTTGAAAAATAAAATGAACTAAATTGTAAATTCAATCAAGGCATACCACAGAACGAAGAACAGAAAACTTGAGTTTTGATTGATTTACTTGAACGAAACTCTCCAAATTGTTTTTCATAAGAAGTAAATATCGTTTATAACCTAAGAAAACCTTAAATCAAATAAAAAGCATATTTTTTTATATCAGATTGTATGAAAGTAAAACAGGCAATTTTCATAATTGACAAGCCATCATATATTACTTATCCAATTTCTTCCCTCAGGGAATCTCATACCTATACAAAAAAAAAAACTAAAACTTATTCACATGGATGTTGTAGCTAATTTATTTATAACCCTTTCTGTTATCACATTAAAGGAACTTAGGTAATTATATTAATTGAATTTTTGAATAAAAACTATTGGAAGAAATGGAAAGCATAAGTAAATTTAGCGAAACAGATACTTCCTATAAGTTGACTTCTTTGGTAAGCTACCTAATACACTATAAAAGACTGCTTGTTGTGTAAACGTTTGTCAATTAGGTTAATATACTCCCAAGGACTATCAACCTTTTAATTGAAGAAGTTTACATTATTCAAATAGATATCACATAATCATGAGCTAATAAAATTTGACGAATTCACATAGAAGCAAGTTGTGAAACATTTTAATAGTTCCTCGCATTTACGAAATAATGATGGCTTACTTGAACTGCCCAAGGTTTTTGTTCCTAATAATGTTCCTCACTATAAATATATCTGCACTCCAGTCGAAAAACCTAACACTATCTGAAGTTGCACTATTCATCGTCCGTGATCATCTGAGCAACTTAACGTCGACCATTGTATTAGCTGAAAAAGGCATGACGCCTGAATCAACGATCAACAATACCCTGCTTTTGGAATACATTCTGCAGAATCTTAATGGAAAAATTGCAATTCAGTCTTACATGACCAACTACAGTGAGCAACCTTTTGAGTATTATGTGTTTATTGTAGACTCTCTAGAGGCCTTCAGGTACGGACTACATGAACATTTTCAAAGTATTAATTTAATTTCTTTTAAGGGAGCTTCATAACGACTTTAAGGACAGCCTTTTCGAGAGACACTTTCGATTTATAATCGTCCTAACACAGCAAACACAAAATCTTCGAAATGCTATGCAACAAATCTTTGTGCTTTGTCATTCATTTGACGTTATTGATGTTAATATTATAGTACACCATCAAATTTTGGGAGTGGCAATGTTCACCTACTACCTGTACTCGGAAACTGTGTGTCGTCGTTGTGTTCCAATACTTTTGCACAACTGCAATCAAGGAATTGAAAATCTGAAATTGGTGTTTCCAGAGAAGCTTACGAATTTACATGGATGTCCGTTCAGGGTTTCAGGACGGTCTTTTGCACCATATGTGAGGTTTAAAGGCAATCGAAATGATCCGAAGCCAGTAGGAGCTTGGGAAAACCTTAACGGCATTGAAGGAGCCTTGTTGAAGTTCTTGGCAAAATCATTGAATTTTACTATTGATTTGCAACCTATTCCTGCAGAAGGCAGTTTTTATAACATCAATCATACCTCTGGGTGTTTTTCACAGGTACTAGAATTTGTTTAACTTTATTTAATGTTTAGAACATATGTTTTCGGTTCTCTACAGTTACTGGAGAAAAAAGCAGACATAGTCATTGGAGGCTTCATTGACTCGAGTCTTGGCCGAATGATTTTCTCACCAACAAATACGTATCACAGTTCGCACTTTAAGTACGTAATTCAGGGAAAAATAGATGTAAACTCATTGGATCGACTTATTAAGCCTTTCAACTCCGTTCTTTGGTGGTATGTTGCGGCTTTCTTTTGCCTTAACATAATCATTGTGTCGTACTTAAGAACAAAAAGTGCATATATTCAAGAATTCGTCTTCGGAGAAGAAAATCGCAGTCCAGTGACGAACTTTTTGGCAATTTTCCTTGGGTATTCTATTAGTCGAACTCCTCGTCGTAATTTCGCTCGATATATCTTCTCTCATTTGCTATTCCTTACTCTCGTCCTACGCAGTGCTTATCAAGGCTCCCTTTACGACGCTTTTTTTATGGACCGATTTACACGAATTCCATTGGGTTATGAAGATCTCGTGAAATGGAATTATACTTTCTTCCTCCCCCCAGAAGGAGTAGATTCTGTTTACTTTCCTCCGGCTCGAACAATCAAAATTATGCATGAAGAATATCAAAAGAGGTTTAAAACATTGGACCGTTTGGACGGAAAATATGTAACAGCTTCTTATCAAGACTGTTATATTGATTACTTTAAGAATAACTTGCGAAACCATACGACAAAACTTATTTTGCTACCTGAAATCATCTATAATTATCAGTTTGTATTGTATCTGCCAAAGCATTCGATCTTTTTGCCAGTTTTAAATATTAAAATATTCGAATTAGCTGCTGCTGGAATATTAAAGAAAATAACAAATAATTTAAGAATTAGTGATAGAGTTTTTAACACGTATTTTAAGACGAAATCAGATAAAATACCACTTCGCAATAAACGTCTTGAAGCATTGTACGTTATTTGTGCCTGCATGATAGGAATTTCTGTGGTGGTATTTTGTTTTGAAATTCTCTCGGTAAATAATTGCAAATGGTTGCAATGGATCTTTGTGTGAATTATATTTAAACGAAATAATTATGAAAAAATAAAGATTTTGATTTATTGTTATTTTCCTTTTTTTAAGTGATGAATAGCGTATTGAGAAAGATTGATTGTAAAACAATTTACGGCAAACACATATTTTGACATTTATATAATATTTCTTTTCAAACGTCATTCTTAAGGTTACGTCGTTAGGTTTCTTTAAATACTTTTAAAAACCAAAAAGCATTTTTAAAGATAAATTTAAAATAAAAAGTATGTTTTGTGCTGAAGATGAGGAAGAATTGAAGAGATTAACGAAACCGACGATAGACTCGAAGCAGGGTCCGATTACACCACCAGCGCAAGAAGAAAGATTTGAAAGCTTGATGCCTTAGTCTGCCAAGACTCTAGCCTGCAAAATACGATGCAAAATCGTTAAATCCGAAGATCGACAAGGAACCAACAAATCGGGCTGTAGCAGAAATATTCCCTGTTGTTCTTCAGCGAGGCACGTGGTCTTAATTCTCCATACCACAAAAATTGTTTCAGCTGTTTATATTCCTGCACCAGTTCCACTACCGCTGGGGGAGAAGGTGTGTCAAGGCGTCGGTGAAAGTGTACAGCAGAATTCGAGGCAGTCTATTCCTCGCCGTGCACAAGAACACGGCCTTTCGCAGACTTCAACTTGGTGAATTTTAAACAAAGAAGAGGACCCCAATTTTGTCCCCGACAAATCAACACTAGTGACGAGAAGCATTTTGGGATGAATGGCTGTGTTTACAAGTTGGTCTTATATGGGACGACACCAACCTACGCGAGGTTCACCAGGTGATAATGCATCCTCAAAAACTTACCGTTTGTTGTGGATTTTGGGCTGGCGCGGCGGCGTAATTTGTCCGTACTTTTTTTAAAACCACGTTAATGAAGTGGTCACCGTCAACAGCGAGCGCTGCATAACAATGATAACGAAGTTCTTATGAAAAAATTGAACCAAGTGGACCTGGACGACATGTGGTTTCATCAGGACGGTGCTACGTGGCACACAGAAAACGCCACGACATTTACACACAACATCTACGTGCCCTTATTGAAAAACTTTAGCAGTTTCGAATTGAAAACGCTCTTAAGACAAATGTTATTAATTTTTATTCAAGAAAAGAAATAGTACAGAATATTTAATATTTAAATTTTTAAAAATAGATAAAATGAGAATTATTTAATCGTTAATCCAATCCAAAACATTTTTAATTCTGCGAAAACGTTCCGAAAGCACTTCCAAAACAAAAACTCCTGTTGCCATTAAGTTCAAATGAAACCATACATTTAAAAATGCTTCAAAATGTTTCATTGTCAAAGTTAAATTTTTAGCTTTAAGTGCCTTATTAAAACTATAATCTGCTAAATTAAGTTCGTTTGATAATTTTCCCAAAATCCCACAATAACTGAATTCTTCAAGTTTTCTATTAAAAACATCCAAAAATATTGATCGTTTGGTAAAACCCATTGCTATTTGATACATCAGAAAAACTTCATCCATCATAAGAAGTTCATTGTTATTATGAATTTTTTGAGCTTCCTGGGAATAACTTACAAAATTAGGCTGAAGTACGAGAGTAGCGTAGTTTCCATCAAAGTTGGCCAACTTTTCAAGACGTTTCTCGAAATTACCCGCAACTATTATTATTCGATTTTTAGGATGTAACTTCAGATGTGCAACATCTGGTGGCAGCAAATATATATAATTCTTTCTTAAGAGTTCGTCAAAATTTAAAGGTGGCTTAGCGAAAGTCTTATTCACTCGAATAATTTCGTATAAAGACCCCAAATACACAGTGCGTAGAACCAAGTCCATAAGAAGCAACATCATTAGTAGAAATCTGGCGAAATTCCGTTGAGGTACAGCGGTAACAGGACTTCCAACAAGATATGCCATTAAATTGAGTATAGCTGTTTTATTCTTTTTCCCTAGGATAAAATTTCGAATCGAAGGTCGTACGAATTTCAACGATAAGATCAGAGAACTTGCCGAAAAAAAGAACGTAGCCAGAAGCAGCCATAGATGTATGTTGAGTGGCAACCCTATACGGCTGAGAGTACTTAAAGGCTTACCACGGACAATATGTTTTATGGGTGATCTATAATAAATATGTGATTGTGAAATAAGGGTTCGACCCGGATCTGAACCGCTAAAACTTCCCATTGCAATATCAGCTTCATGATTAAGTAGCTGTAAATATAATAAAATAAAACATTTTCACAAGGTTAGTTGTCATAAATTTGAGGTTATTTAACTGCTTTTTAACATATATAAGGATTTAAGTGTGCACTTTCATAAATAAGCTAAAAAAACAAAATATAAAACAATGTTTGACTAAAGAATAAATCTGTTAGATGTCAACGACGGACTGGATCGTAAATGAAAAATGCACTTACTCAAAATGTATACCTCAAAGCAAGTATTTTGAAAAAAAAAAAACAAAATACCTTAAGGTAACTTCCATAGACAATTTCTCCATCCTTATACTTTGTTTCATTAACAAATGGCAGCAATTTAATAGAAAAATTAAGATTATGCGATAAATGTCTCAACAATATTCCTTCAAATCCAAAAAGATTTTCCCACATTCCAACTGGCTCAGGATTACTTATATTGCCAATGAAGTTAAAAAAAGGACGCTCATTTCGGGCAGTCACGGTCAATGAACAATTATAAAAGTTATTCATTTTTTCTGGAAAAATTTTCTTCAACTGCTTCAAATCGCGATTAAAAGAAAAATAAATTACAGGTGTTACGACGCGACATCTGTTTTCCAGAAACAATAAATAAGTGTACATATTAATCAATCCATTTGACTGTTTAACCATAATATTGACATTCATCACATTTAATTTATAACATTCGATAAAAATATCCTTCATGGTATTTTGCCAATGTGGGCTGTGATTAGTTAGAATTATAAGAAAATGGAGAAGTCGGTCCTTAAATGTTATCGAGATTTGACTCAAGAGGAACCTGCATGAATAATTCAAAATCAAGTTAGCTATTTTATATTTTGGATTTCAACGTTATTTTTTTATACTTGAAGGCATCAAAAGAGTCAATTATAAAAATATAATAATCCCACGTATATTCCACACTATTTATCTGCACGGAAATGGATTCGTTAAGGTTTTGCAGGAGATGATTGAGAATGTTTGTATTTTCATAGACGAATTCCTGTGACGAACTATGCTCTGCCACAGCAATTGTTGAAGTTGCAACATTAAGATGTTCTCGAATTATGTATAAAGTGACATCGCCCAGATCATGAATATCTAGGGACACTACCGATGATGTCGATATAAAAAGAGTTGAAACGAAAAAAATACAACTTATGTTAACCATGATTGCCATAGAACTGATGAAGTTTTTTGAAGAACCAACTGTAAGTTTAAAACTCAATGGATTTGCAGATTATTCCCAAAACAGTGATATTCTAAATTATAGAAACACACTAAAAATAATTATTTAAATTATGGCTATCAAGCATAGAAAGCACGTTTTATGAAAGTAAGATTCTAATTTTTCGCATTTAGATTGCGTTCTCGGATATATGAAATTTATATGCAGTTAGATAGAATTGTAGTTTCATTTCAGTTTAGCTTTTAAACAGTAACTTGAATTGATTAAATTCTGAAAACTAAAAATTATGTGGAATGTGAATAAGCTAATGTTGTCAATGAATAAACTAACAAACGTTTATTAGAAGCTGTATGACTTTGCGAAAACCATGGTGTTTAGGATTGACATATCAATATTAAGATTTCAAAGAATATTCATTTTAAAATGAGGCACATAGACAAAATCCCATATACTTGGGAAGAACGAAATATTATACTCTCCTAAGTTTTTGATGCACTGAATTTCAGATACCCGAGAAATTCTAACCATTATTTTGAAAAAGGTTCTGCGTTCTCCTAACATCCGAATGTTCCCTTAACAAAACCTATTCAAATTAATGCGTATGAAAACATGGAAAATGAAAAATAAACGTTTACCGTAACAGAAATACAAACGGTTTTCAAATCAATCAGTCCTCTTAAAATAGCTCCAACTGGCTTACAATGAACAGGTTCAGACAACATATGGTACTTCATTCTGTCAACTGAATTCTTTTAACTTACATTTTAACCATAAAAACTATTTAGTTGGTCAACGGATTTAACTTATCTTAGTCTTGAAATGTTCATGGAGGTCTAGGGAAGGTTTAAAAGGCGAGTCAAAATTGAATAATTCCCTAAAAACAGCCCTTTTCTATTACCCATACAGACGTTTTCTAGAGTCAATTTGAACTTTATTGTTGAATAGCAATAAAGTTCATATTAAATTATAATAACTAATTGTTGGCGCAGCGGTTTAGGTGTGTTCCTAACGTCAAAGAGTTAATTTGCAATTTATTACCGCTGAATAAAGTTAAAATTCAATCATATCTTCGCCTGTGCTTTGGAAGATCTAATGTCGCGTTCCGAAAATAAACAGAAGTGAATCGCAAACGCGATTTTAAGTTTGATAAATAATCTTAAGTTTTGTCACAAATTAAGTTTCTGAATACAACCATAATATTTGACATTAGATTTGACAACCAACTAATATGTCAATCATTCTGTCGTACTTCAGAACACGGAGACTTATGGCTTTAAGGTAAGCGCCAAAAAAAATAAATAAAAAAATCAGAACACGGAAAAAAGTATAACGATTGACGATATTGTGTTATGAGCATGGTTACGATATTCCTACACTACAAATGACTGAAGAAATTTATCGTGTTTGGGAATGACAGCACCCAATCGTCATATGCACGATGCAGTAAACCACGAATTGCAAAGGGAACAACAATACGACATTGAAGCATTGTCCGCAACAGTTCATACAAATGTTCCACAATTAAATCAACAATGAAGAATTGCGGGCCACACTTTGATATAAGCTGTGAAAAGTGGATCTGGTGGAATTTATTTCCTTGATGCTCCCGGAGGAACCGGAAAAAAGTTCTTAATTTCTCAAGCGTTGGCTTTATATGGAATAGCTGCGACTCTGCTAGATGGCGGCCGAACTGCGCATTCTGCCTTGAAATTACCATTAAACATGCAAATCACCGAAACACCAATTTGCAACATCGCTAAAAATAGCGCAATGGCCAAGATCCTACACGTATGCAAATTAATTGTTTGGGATGAATGAACAATGGCCAATAAGAGATCACTGGAGGCGCTGGACAGAACATTAAAAGATCTTCGTGACAACCAAAATATTTTTGGTGGGGCCATGATATTCGTTAGACTCTTTCAGTTATTCCCCGATCAACTGTTGCTGATGAACTAAATGCATGCCTAAGATCATCGAATTTGTGGCAATACGTAAAGACACTCCAATTAACAACTAACATGCAAGTATTTTTGCAACTTGATGAAACTGCAAATGTGTTTTCGAAGCAGTTGTTAGATATTGGAAATATAATAAAGTTGCAATGGACACCTCGACCGGAATCATCACATTACCCACTGATTTCTGTCACATCACATATTCAAATGAGGAGCTTATTCAGCGTATTTTCCCAGATATAGCGCAAACGCTCACCCTTTGATCCTCCAATTATGTCAATACCATCTGCGTATCCAAGTAGTTGGATGGACCTTTGGAAGATTGTGCCTCTAGTGTTGATGGTTGAGTTTTGCATAATTCTTTCCAGAACGATATTGACGAAGTCTATGACAATGAATCGCCTTTTCTAAAACCTTTTTTGACAACGAACGCATCGGTGAGATATTTTCCCACCTTGATAGAGCAGCGTGCATTCTCCATCATTATTCTGCACAAACGGATTGTTTGACAGGTATGCCAAAACTAGACATTGATCTGTAGAGCTCTTGCCTATAGATACACGGCTTTGAAATCAAAGAGATGGTGGGTATCGATTTGAAGCTCCTGGGTTTTTTCCAAGATCTGCCGTAGTGTGAATATTTGGTCGATAGTGGACTTTCCTGATCTAAAGCCACACTGATAAGGACCAATCAGGTTATTGACGAACGGTTCGTCATCGCCGTTATATAATTTGGAGAAGTGGTCTTTCCATATTCTCAACATAAACTGCGGTTCTACTACGATGTTCCCCTGATCGTATTTACAGGCTTTGGTTTGTGGCTGGTACCCTTGGAAGGTTTTTTCTACCTTTTGGTAAAATTTAAGAACCTCATTCCTGTTGTGACATCCCTCTATCTCCTCGATAGCGCGCTTCTCATGTTCTCTTTTTTTCCGTCAAAGAAGCCAGTGTTCCTCTCTCCTCTTCTGCTCGTAGAGTTCGCGAGCAGCTCTAGTCCTTTTGCGCTGCGCCGTTTTGTATGTCTCTTGTTTAGCTGCGTGCGTTTGCCGGAATTCGTCGTCAAACCAGGGGTTTCGCTGTGGTGGCCGTGTGAAACCTAGCACTTCAAAAGCGGCATCTCTGATGGCTGCAAGGCAATGTTGCCACTGGTTTTCAACGCTTAATGCAGGAAGCATAGGACTCCTTAGGAGGTTATTAGAGACTCGATCGTAAAAGGACATGGCAGTCTCTTGCGATTGTAGCCGTCTTACGTCGAAACTTCTCACAGTACTTCCTTGTTTTGGCTTGAACCGGGATATCCGT
The DNA here is from genome assembly GCF_945859685.1 of Eupeodes corollae. Classification (NCBI taxonomy): domain Eukaryota; kingdom Metazoa; phylum Arthropoda; class Insecta; order Diptera; family Syrphidae; genus Eupeodes; species Eupeodes corollae. The sequence goes on from NC_079148.1 coordinate 43,190,688, forward strand.
AGCCTTACCTTAATACAGATATCCTGTGTGAATTGAAATTGAAACTCAAGACTTTTTGCCTGAGTCTGAGTTCCAACAACAAATCCACACCCAAATAGACGCTGTCTATGTTCTCGGTAGCAGTCCCCGTATTATACATCGCAGTCTTTTAGTTTGCGTTTGAACGTACCATCCCATCGGACTTTTTGGGTGGCGGTAATATCTGCCTTGCAGCATTTTAGGGCTTGAGCTAATTGTTCGGCTGCACGTGGTCTGTTAAGGGACCTTACATTCCACGAACAGATTTTAAGTTCGTTGTCCTTAATGCGTTTGCTTGGGTTGTCAACAGTGAATCCGTCCGTATCCGAGGCTTGTTGGTGCATCGCAACTAATGTATTTTGTACGTGGTCAGGAAGTTACCCCGACGGCACAACCCCCAACTCCAAGGACGGGGAGCCGGATAACCCGCTCTTTTTAGGCCTGAGCTCCGAATAAGTCGTAGAAACCCTATAAGGTGTTCACTAAGTAGCTTAACCTTACTAGAACTGTAGACACCACCATTGATTCCATCTCAGAAATTCGTCCGCTGTCGTCTGGATAAGGAGAGGTGCCTTAGTGGAAACACTTAGAAATGTAGAAATGGCAAAAGTTGTCGTCTTACAATGATGTTCAAAATAATTTAAAATGTTACTTGGTGCTGCTCCGGAAATCTGCAACGAAAACAGATGGTAATGAAATGTCAAAAATAATGGTCATTTAGATGTTTGCGCTGTAAAGAAAGTATAACATTAAACCAAAAAAACACTTTTTAGTTTTGATAAAAATACACAGAACAGAATATTGAAGAGACATTTTTATTTTGATACTTTTACCCGTTCTGTCTTCAATTAGAAGTATATACTGACTTATGTTAAAAGAATTCCAATAAAAACTAGTTCTTCATTACAATCTTTAAGAAAAAAATACCATGAGATTCATTTATTTTTTTTACTAAGGGCCACCCTATATCGTAACGTCATGATTTGTTCTCGTTCTTATAATTGTTCGAAAACCTTTGCCGTGGTTCAAAACCATCAATATCAACATTTGATCCTCGATGTGGATACATTAACAAAAAAAAATACTAACGACAGGCTGTTAGAGTGGATACTCGTCATAATCATTATGAAGTAATAAGTTTTTTTACTGCTATCATAATTACTATTAAGTCAATTCAATTAATTTGATTATTAACCATTACCATAATATTGACCAAACACGAGTACGAGTATCTTAAGAAATTATTCAGCAAAGTATATATCAATTTAATTAAAGAGCATTCTATCAGCATTACGATCTTTGATTAATTTAGGTATAACATTCTAGTTAGCGATGTCCCTTCATATACAAAGTAATGTTAATAATAATCAAAAAAATGTCCTTTTAGTTTGTTCAAAATGGTTAATATAAAACGATGTGTATTATTTTATTTTATTACTTGGCCATTAAAAACTATTGAAACTGCAAAAATACATTGGCCAACAGTTGAAGTTGACAACGATAGCATTGAATTAGCTGAAATTACATTAAATCTAACTCGAAAGTTCTTGAAATATGCTACATCAACCCTTGTGATTGTTGAAAAAAGTGTTACACCCGAAACGAGTAACACGAATTTAAATTTATTGGAATATTTTTTACAAAATGTACAAGATAATATTGCAGTCCAGTTGAAAATTCATTCTAAAAATAAACAACCATGGGAATATTATATTTTTATAGTGGATTCAATTGAAGCATTCAGGTATGAAACTTTTTAAAGGCCTGTTTCCGACCTTATAAATAAAATTGTGTAATGGGTTTAATTATTCCGCTGGGTATAATTTTCAATTTCAATTTTTTATTGAATATTCATATTCCTATTAATTATTGTTTTTATTTCTAGAAAAATCAACGGTTTATTTCCGGAATCCTTTTTTGAGCGTCACTTTTATTTTCTCATTATCTTAACCAAACACACTCACAACCTGGGAAATGTTATCGAAGATATTTTCAAACTTTGCTATCAGTTCAATGTTATCGATGTTATATTGATTGTAAAACACCCAACAGATGGCGTTTGCATGTTCACATACATGCTATATTCAACGAATGCTTGTCGAACTGTCCAGCCTATTCTCTATCTGAGACTCAAAGATAATCGTGAATTGGACAATCTTAAAACTATTTTTCCTGAAAAATTGAACAATTTCTTTGGATGTCCAGTTAAAGTAGCTGGTAGAAAATTAGGACCTTTTTTGGATTTGAGAGGAAATAAAAATAATCCGCAACCAGTTGGATCATGGGAAAATCTATCAGGAGTTGAAGGATTGTTGATAAGAGAACTTGCATCAGCGTTAAATTTCCAGCTTCAGTTATTACCGTTTCCAAAAAGCAGAAGCTACATTGAGAATTTAACTTGTTATGGGTCTTTTCTTGAGGTACGTACGTAGATAACAAAGTAGTCATGTAAAATAACATTCTTTACAATATGACTTAATTATTTTCTAGCTACAAAACGGCAACGCGGATCTTGCTATTGGAGGATTTGGTGGTTCTGATCCAAGTCGATGGCTTTTTACACCGTCTATTGTTTATCACTCATCTCCGTTTGTTTATGTTGTGCGAGCCAAGGAATTAAGTGCCATAGGCCGTTTGGCAAAGCCGTTTTCTATCCAACTTTGGATAGCTTTGGTTGGAGTCCTTGCCATTGGTTTTTCATTCATTATAATTCTTCGTTTTATGAATCCAGTTACTACTCAATATATCCTTGGAGATAAAAATGATGCTCCAACGTTAAATTTTTTTGCAATTATTCTCGGCTATCCAGTCAATCGAACTCCATTGGCCAATCGGAATTTCGCTCGGTACATTTTATTGCTATTGCTTATTTTGACATTAGTCATTCGCAACGCATATCAAGGATCTCTGTACGAAGCAATTCTTAGAGATGGATTCGTAAGAATTCCATCCGGCCTTAAAGAAATTGTCAAGTGGAACTATAAGATCCTGATTTCACCGGAAGTTGATAAATTTAATGCTTACCCCAAAGACTTAACTATAACCGTACCTGTTGGTGGATATTTGGCACGGATTAAAATTCTGGAGAAAATCGAAGGAAGATATGCCTCGGCCATTCTTCGGGAGAGTTTCATCGATTACATGAACAAAAACCAATGGAAAAGAAACAATTTGTTTATGAACAATGAAGTTATAATAATGTATCATTTTGTAATGTTCTTTCCCAAGAATTCGATTTATGTCGCAACATTTGATAAGAAGTTACGATTGTTGATCTATGGCGGGATAACAAATAAGTTAAAACACAATAATTTAACTTCAGAAGCGGCTTTGCGAAGCATAAGAAGAAGCCAACCACCACGGGAACCACTTGGAAATAGACGCTTGAGAGCAATGTATGATATTTATATTTGCATGAAAGTCATAGCGATTTTTGTTTTTTTCTTGGAATTGATGTCAGTTCGTTGTGATAAATTGTATAGATTTTTTCAGTGGATTAGCTAAATAGGGGCCCCATCTGTCAAAATTAATAAAAATATCTATACACAAAAGTTATTTTTTTGTGATGTTAGGAACGCCTTAACTAACGCTGTACTTGCACTTGGTGCCACATGGATAGGGGCAAGCTTTTTTCATTTTTTATTTGGCCATATTTCATGAAATGTGGTTTCTCAGATTAAATTCGGCTTTAAACTTTAGATCTCTTCGATCCCTGACAACATTACCCACACACAGGAATGGTTGAGAGTTGTAAGTCACTAGGCTCTAGTATCATCCTTAACGGACTGTTGAGCCACCTAATTTATTTAATTGGTTTATTTTTGTTTGATTTGAAGATCTAATATAATCTTTCAAGGTAATGTCAAAGCTCATAAGATAAAAACAAAGACTACTTCTTCTATAATGAAGGACGTTCTAAATTCATAAGTTGACAGAATTAAAACAAAGAAAGAATCAATTCCTATATAGAAACTATCATTTACAACCAAACGTTTGTATGAGCACCCCCGAACCAATATATTTGCGGTTAGGTTAGGGTTAGGTTATAGTGGCTGCCCAAGATGGAAACGGACTCACTTAGGCCAGTTTAATGGCCCATTGTGATACCACATGAATCTTGAGGCTTCCTCCTAAGCTCAATGGAACCAGTTTGAGTCCCTTACGAAACGTGAGAGGCTAATTATACCGATATGATTAAGATCGTTTAGATCGTTAAAGAAGAATTTTCCTAGTTAATTCTTGCATTTTCGAGCTAGAGCAGGGCATGTGCATACGTCCATACAGCTTCTGCAAAAGTCATTTGAGAATACGCCTAGTCTCGTGACGTGCTTTCCTATTAGACAGTGTCCGGTTATGACACCTATTATCGAGCTTATATGGGATCTGCTTAGAGAGAGCAAGCACCTTTAACGTTTTAAATCCAGTTTTGGCCAGATGTTTTTTGTGACTTGACACGTGGTGATGTTGTTCCACCTGGTGCCTGCCCTCCTCACAGCGTCCTGCATTAGCAGCAGTTTACAAGTAGCGATTGGTATGCCAGTACTTGCCAAATGTGGTAGGATGGGCTGTACTGTACCGTTCCTGGCGAGTTAATCTGCCTTACAGTTACATTGGAATGTCTCTATGGCTATTTGTTTGCTAAATATGTCAAGAGGTGTAAGGTAGAGCAAGGTGTCCAGTGCCCTAGACGGGGTCGAGCAAAGTGATCCGCTTATACATAGGCAAGCTGAACGTTGGACTTTATTTAGCTTATCCCTGTTTATACATTTTTCTAAAGCAGTCCACCATACTGCCACAACGTACGTTAAAATCAGTCTGATTACAGATGTGTATAGCCAATGCGTGATTCGCATTTATTATTATTACCAATAGCTTTTTTGCAAAAAAAGAGAGCTACAGTAGCTTTTTTGACTCTTTCCTGTACATTGCGTTTCCAATTTAGTTTTTTATCTAAGACAAGTCCCAGGTATTTAGCCTCGTCTGAGCATTTTAATTGGATTCCTTTCATATAGGGAAGGTTGACAAATGGAATTTTGTATCTCCTCGAAAATAAGACCAGATCAGTTTTGTGTGGTTTAACACCCAGTCCACACCAATCAGCCTTAAGTATTAGTCTGTCCAAGGCATTTTGTAAGACTTCTTTTAGGATGTTAAGATGCTTTCCTGAAACCGCTATAGCAACGTCGTCCGCATAGGTTATCACTCTAAAACCCTTCGCATCCACACTAGTTAGGATTTCATTCACCACTGGGTTCCAGAGGGGATAGAACACTACCTTGCGGTGTCCCTCTACTAACGAATCGTCTACTAGAAGAGTTGCCCAGTTTTGAGTTAATTATTTTGCTAGTAAATGAATTAATTCCCGAAACGAACTCTCTACATTTAGAGATGTTAGTGCAGATGTGATTACCGATGTGTCCACGTTCTTAAAGGCACCTTCGATGTCAAGGAAAGCAACCATGGTGAACTCTTTATGATGAAGGGAATATTCGACGGTGCGTACTTAAGTGTGGAACGCTGTTTCCACCGATTTACCTTTACAGTAGGCATGTTGAGACGAAGACAGAAGTCTTGTATCGATACTTGCCCTTAAGTAAAAAAATACTTTTTTTCATAGTGGATGAAAATGACACTATTTATAACTTCAATCGTGTTCCATTCTTCATAAAAAAATTGATTATTGCTTGTTATACAATTTTAAATAACAATGAAAAACCGCATTCGAAAAAAAAGTCCTATAGCGATTGTCAAAGCAAACAGTTCCTTTCATAAATTCTCATGCTTAGTTCTTCTATCTGCTCACAGATGTCACACCTAATTCGCCCTCATACGAAAACTAATTCGCCGCTCTAAAATCTACTTATCTCTCTCAGCCACATAATAAGAACCTACATCAACTTCTCTCAACAAAAACCTTCAATCAAAAATATTACTACACGAACAAGAAAAAATGACACTTGACATTGCGGCGAAAATATCCCCAAAATGGCATCAGAGTTAGTTCATTCATTGCTGTCAAAAATCAAAACTTTTTATTAAATGAATACAATAATAACCATAGTGATTTTCTTAGGAAAAAAAACTTACTATACCTACTTACACTTACGTGCAGTCAAGCCTCACACACAATTGCTATTTATAACTAAAAACAAAAATAAATACGAAATAAAAAAACCAAAACAATTAAAATCAACATGAAAAATATTAAAGAATCAATTAAAATTTATAGATTTTATTTGTGGAACTGAGAAAGTGCAAAAACAAATAGAAAAACACAGCAAAGATTTTCATAAAAAAAGAAAAAAGTGCTCGTAGACAACGATGACGAAGTTATTTTTATTGTCTCTAAAGTTCTTCATGAATTTATATACTTTTTAATTCTCGTAACTATTCTCTTGTCTGTGCCCTAACAGTGACGACCTTCAGTTTTTGTGTTTTTATTTTTCATGACAAACTCCGATTCTATCTATGTACCTACCTACCTAAAAGAAAAAAACAAAACATAAGAAGTTCATGTCCGGTAGAATTTATTTCTAACTTTGTACATAACTCATGAAGTTATGATCCCTGTGAATTGATTGTGATTATTACGTTTACGATAGATTTGCTCTCACTTAATTATAATGACAGCCATTTAATTAGAATTAGAATAACGACGCGTCCGCAGTTGAGTGAAATACAAATTTTGTCGGTTCGAGTTGAGTTTGTGCGGTGTGTACGATGTGTACGGTCGCTGTTCCAACTCCAAAGATTATAAAATTTACAATGTGATGGCCTTGAAGCAAAAACAAATGTCAACAATTATTAAAACGACCCTGGGAACTGCGGCGAAAGGGGCTGCGAAATAGTGACAGATAGTAGATAACGTTAAACTACTAGGTACGTTGGAACGCATTAAATTTTAGGTATTATTTTCTGCCTCCTCTATATTATTGACACTGACAAGTAGTGTCAATAAGAATATACATACCTGCCTACTCAACGAAAAATCTAGACAGTTGTTGTAGAAAACTATCAAAACGTCAAACTTTCTTTTGGTTGTTTTTTGTCGTCTTGTTGTACTACGTACCTTCTCGAGTTAAGTTGCCGCATTATTTTCCAACAACAAAATTATTAAATAGCTACCACGGATATAATCTGTTCTGTTTTGAATACCTAGGTGGGTAAATAAGTAGTGTGTCAAGTGAAATAAGTTGTTCCCTATGTGCTTAGTGTCTCTCTGTTTCTGTTTCTGTCTTTTATTCTGTCTCTGGTTCTCTGTTCTTGTTCTTATATAATTTTGAAATAATGTTTTTATTCGATGATAATAATAAATAATAAAAATTAACGAAGCTATTTAATTAAGTCGTAGTGTAATCGTAGTGTAATGCGCCATAGTGCAAGCACCCGATTCTGTTTCAAGCCAGACATCCAGTACCTAACCAGTGTTGTGATATGTGATCTGTAGCTCTGGCTCTGTTCTGGTGAAGCAAGTGCCAAGCCAATAGCCTTACTTACTGCGGCTTAAAGCTAGAGCGGTAAAAGCAGACGCCGAAAAAATAAAAAAAAAGTTTTGCTCACCAATTCCAGCAACAAAAACAAGGGCAAAAGTTAAATAAAACAAAAACAAAAACAACAAAAACACCAAACTGTCAAGGTTAGTGGGTAAGTTGTAGTTGTAGTTTATTAGTTGTATAGAGATAGATATACTAATAGATTATGGATAATGAGTGACTAATGGGTTTTTCTCTTTCTAACTTACGGAAAGTTAAGCAGCGGTGTTTGTGATGTTTGTTCGTTTACACATTGTTTAAAGTGAAGTGAATGCAAACCCAGTGTAGCAGTGGTGTTATAGATTTAGCTGTTGTCGTTGTGCTGTATTCTAATGTTTTAAAATTTTTAAAATGTCGTTGTTATTTTGTTTTTGTTTTTTAAATATTGATTTGGGGTGTGTACAGTGGCTGTCATTTTGTTTGTGTTTCTTTGACTTTATTTTTTTTGGATTAGAGTTCTTGTCAAAAAGACAATTTCAGGTTGAGCTTTATTTTTGTGTGTGTTGATGTAGGTTGGTTCGGTAGGCAGGCCAGGCAGTTAGTAGTGTAGCACATTATGTCACTCGCACGTAACTGACCTGTCTTTAACTTTCTTGTGGCATACGGATACGAATTGGGTTAGGTAGGGTCACGAATCATCAGAATTATTTTCTTTTTTTTTTGATGATTCTTACCTTTTTTGTGTAGGTATAGATTATGCAGGTAGGTACATATATCCAATTGGTTTGAATAGATAATCTTGTTATTATTATTTTGTTTAGCTTGTAATAAATGAAGTGTAGTTACCTACGTTAAGTGAAAATATTTTAAAAGGTTAAATGGCTCATTAATTATTTACAATGAGGACCCCTAATTATTTTTTTTTCTAGATTGCTTTTAAACAATAGACGTAATTCACATGAAAAAAATCATCTAGACAATATTTTGAAGACTATTTGCATGATTTGCAACAATTTGTCATTGGGCTATTTTCATACAATTTTGTCCAAAGAATGTAAGACCATCAAATGACAAGGATCAAATTGTCATCCAGACCAAACTTATGTGTCTTTTTTTAAGAATCACACACAATTTAAAACTGCTTTAAGGTCCAACTACACTGGTGATTTTTTAATGGGTGTGTCTACTTTATGTAAATATTTCATGAAAACTATGAATATTAATTATTTTCATGAAATGCATAATTAAAAATAATTATGTTTATTTGGGATACAAAATATAAAAGTTCAATTAATTTCAATGTTGTGTGAATACATTCATCTACCTTTTCATAAACTATGCAAATAAACGCTATTTATGGATCCTGTTGTCGTTTATGGTGCAGCTTATTAGGAAACTAAAATTTGCTATGTTCATTTTTGTTCAATGCAATTATTTATTTATGTGGCTTATAAGCTTAATGTCAAAGTATCTAATACGCAACTTAGTTGCATTCTCTTTCTTACGAAAATTGATTTTTTTCATTCAATACAAAATTTAGTTTTTTAATGTTTTAAGTTCAATGTCCCTTTTCTGTTCTTTTTTTGTCTTGCGGATCATATTATATTTATTAATATTAAAAAAAAGTATAATTTTGAAACCAAAGAAAAAAGTATAAAATTTTTAAATCAAAAGATTTTGGGCAATTGTGATCACTTCTGCAAACAAGAAAATAACACTGTGACTGCAAAATTTCCACTAAACACAACAATTTCAATGCATCGTTGAAGCCTGCGTCGTGTGATTCTAAATAATGACGAAGTTTTTACTTGTCAAGTCTTAAGTGGCGACATCTTCAAAAGTGACATATTCCCAAAATAGTGGGATATTTAAAATAAAACCTTTTATTGCAAAATGTTATATATTATTAATTGTCTGTTTTTTGTGAAGAAGTTTTTGTGATACTATATCGATGCTTTCCCGGAAGAATGTATTGCGACATTTTAAGAATTTTACAGGAGACGAAAAAAACCTCCTGTGTAGGCAATTATTTGTGTATTTTAAAGTGATAAGCATAATTTTGATTGAGATTTAGGCCACATTTTTTGTGTACCATTACATGGACGAAATTTCGGTCAGATAAAAAGTTTTTGTCGCTTAGATCATTTTCATGGTCTACAGATTGTCGTTTGATACAGTGGCTAAATGGCGTTTAGATCAATGGATGGTAGGTAATATTACAGGATTCCAAGAAATATTGTCGTTTAGTTCATTTGCTTTATTGAGTTTTTATTATCAACAAAGTTAAAATAATCATTAAATATAACATTATACTTCAGAAAATAAAAAAGAAAACAGTTCAACTTTAAAATAAATAAAAATAATTAACTTTTCAGATATGAAAATTTACAGATCACTGATTCAGTTGATTTTCTGATAAGTCGTCTTCTTCATCAGTCTCTGGTAAAACATCTTCCCTCTCACCAACAATGTCAATGATTTCTCGGTATTCCTGGATATACCGTTCGGGGATAAACTTCTTGAGTAAAGTTTCTAAGTCCTTTTCCTTTGGTACCGATATTGGCAGTTTTGCGGTGTATAAAATATAAGGCTCATCAAAATTTTCAAGACATTTAACTTGATTTCGAGATCTACACAAATCCAACGTGTATGAAGGTGGTTCCATGTCTCCGGAAATATTAAATATTGAATACTTGATGTCACAGGATGACTTAGAGAACAAAAAAATGTTGTTAACTCCCTGCGTTGGAAAATATTTCAAAGCTTCTTTCTTCCAGTCGCGAAAATCATCTATAGTTAGTTTTATAACCTCGTAAGGCCTTGGATTTATCCTCGAATTGGCAATCATGGTTATCCATTCCTTCGGCGACCAAACTGTTCTTTTTTTGACGAAACGCTCTATGGTGGCGTGAACAGAGTCAACAGGCATATAAGTATGCCCTGGCAAAAGAAAGGTGAGAGAGATTTGATTTATGTTATTAGTTTTCTTTTGAAGAAACAAAAAAATCATTGTGATAATCTGACGATTTTTGTTTTTGCTAGGACAGCTATCGCAATGCAGGGCAATGGAAGTCACAGTTTCTCTGGCATCAACAATACTTAAGTACTTAAAAAGATAATTGAACACATTTCATTTGCTCCCCGCATTCAATCAATCTTACCCCAAAGAAAAGCATAGCCGTTTTGAGTTCCACTTTCATAGATAGTCTCGTTATAAAATGAGTACTTTCTTGAATAGTAAAAGAGCATACTTTGCGTATGTGGAACGTTTAAGACTTTCTGAAGATCAAAACTAGCACACTTGGCCTTTTCCTGATCATCCATAAATAATGTTTGGCTGTTTTCCTTTTGTTGGGAGTGCTTCAAAACAAGAACTTTCTCTTTGTCCTCCAACACGAGGGATTTATGTGCTTCACAAAAGGTGCACTTGTCTTTTTTCGGAACGTGGATGCCAATATTATAGGGTCCTTCCTTTTGAATATTTTTTCGGAAACAACATTTTTACCTTTTTCCACTTGTTTTGATTTAGAGCTCCTGTATAAATTGGATAGGCTAAAGTATTCTGTTGGCAGATAAGTGCGATTGGTCGAGTATTGGCAATAGTTTGATGGGACTTTTGGCAAGCTTTCTATAAAACTGCAAACAGCTGCTTTAAGTTCTTCTGAAGTAGCATTTGCTGGAAGAGTTTTACATCTTTTATCCGTAGCTGATGTATTTAATGCATTTTTTGTTCAAGAGCGTACGACACAACCCGGCTCGAAATATCTAGGGTCTTAAGTAAGAGCTGCATACAAACCTGTTCTTTTTTCACTTCAAAATTGATGAAAGATTTTCTCGTTTCTGTTTTCTTTTCGGCATTTTTGGTTCGTCGTCTTTTGATGGAAACTTGTTCAACAGAAGACAAAATCCAATCTATTCGCTGGACATACGGCAGCTTCCAATACAAATTGAAAATGTCTTGACTTTGCGAATTAGTGAACTTTGTTCCACACTTATTTTGGCAGCTTTTGTACGGATTTGCTTGCAAAGATTTGTTTGGCTTGACTGCCTTTTTAGATCTCGCATCCACCTTTCCCTCATTATAATATGTCTTCTTTTTGGGGGATGGGTTCCCATTTTGCTATCACTTGAATCGTCCATGGAATTATAGTGCCAAGAAGAATTTCCATCAGTTTCAAAGGGATCTATTTCTGATCCTGATGCGGATAGCGTTGGCGAACTAAACACAGTGGGTTGAATGGTTTCCAAATGCGTTACCTTAGAAATAAAAATTAGCTTAAAATACCACTCTAATACGTTAATCGACTTACTTTAACTCCGTCACATTGTTCATTCGATTTCTTTTTCTCTACCAATTCCAGCATAAGTTTGCCTCTTGAAACAGGCATATTCATTTTTTTCAAACCAGAGGATGTACTTGGATTATTTCCACTCATTTTAAAAACAAAAACTTTCTTCTACAACAAATTTATTTTCTAAAAGAAACGTAACAATAAAAACAAAAAATCTTAAGATAAATTCTGAAACTTACATTTCCTTCGCTTCTGTAATAACTTCAAACAATGCGGCAACTACAACTTCAACATTAACAATGAGAAAATGAATGATCCAATTTTCGAAGAAGATTGAAACAGGCTACTAGATTCATAATTAAAAAGTAACGTATTTAACTGACTACTAGATGAAATTGTTAAAGCGAATGGAAAACACAAAAGAATAGTAGAATGAAGTGCAGAATTGTAGTTGCATTATAAACCTAACGGAAAATCTTAAAATTTTTCAAGACAAATGTAATGGGTAGAAAATGTATCAAGCGACAACAAATGGAAGAGCTTTCCGGTAGGAACATGTTCTAAGCGACAATATCGGTTGAACTATGCAACATCTGACAAACATTTTTTTGTGGAACTTTGGTTGCTTAAAGTACTATTCACATGAGCACGACCAACGACCAACGAATGAACGAATATTCGTCGATTTTGACGTTTCTTTCACATGAGAGTTTTTAATTCGTCGCGAATGAAGCCACAGCCAAACAACATTCACCACCGAAACCAAAATAAGAACGAAGAAGTACGCGCGATTATTTTATTCGTTGCGAGTGTGGATTATGTGGAACGCGAATAAAGTTTGACAGTTCGTATCAACTATAATTTTTTCGCGACGAATAAATTTGTTTTCTTAAATTTCTTTATATATTATATTGAAAAGTAAAAGTATGTATCATAAATCAAATAGAAACTATATTGCTATCGTTTTGTTAAGAATTTGTGTGGAAATATGTCTTCAAACGTATATAAACTCACATTTTGTAATTCATTCGTCGTTCGTTGGTCGCGCTCATGTGAATACTACTTAAGACAATAAGATTTTCAAAAATGTCGCTTAGCATAATTTTACTGGCGGATAAAACAAATTTCAGGGAGCAACATTATTCCAGTGAAAAAACATGGCTACAATTTTATTTTTTCTCTAGTTTCTTTAGTATACATGATAGGAAAGTGAAACTCAGGCCAAAATGTGGCGCTTAATTTATTGTATACTACTACTAATCATTTTCGAAAAAAATGTCGCTTAATACATTCTTCCGGGAAGGCATCGATTGACACGTACGTACGAATAAAAACACTTAATATTAAACCACTCGTGAGGGGTGGGCTTTAAGATTTAATGTTTAATTAATAATGAAAACGTGATTAATCCTTTGTCAAATAAAGAGGAAAATAGATTTGGATTAACAAATTAATTTATTTTAATTTAAATATAAAAATAAATATTAATATTATAAAAATATCATAACTAACTGAATTACCCATAAATACTAAACAGCAATTGACAAAAAATTAGAACAATTTGAAATACATTTTCTTAATTTTGGAAAGATTTTTTGAAAACTAGATTGCAAAATGATGGTCTGTTAACAGTATCAACTCAAAGACAAACTCAAACCTAGGACGTTGTTCACATTGGACTCTTTTAAGAGGCGACTCATTTTGATGTCTGATCATTTTGTGTATAACTTACTCATTTAAATAAGTCTACCCTTATTTCAAGTTTATCTTAAATGACGAGGTTTTAAAATCACTCGCTTTAAAGGAGTTAAATGTGGACGCCGCCTTATAACGGGTGTTTTTGTTTGACGTGTTGTTTCCAATTTAGCAACACTTTTTTCCGAGTTGATCTTTTTGACAGCTGTCAGTTGATTTTTTCTCAATTTGTTTATCAAATCAAAGTGAATGAACAATGTTTAGTACGCACCGAAGACGATATTCCTGCTGTAGAGCAGAGAATCGAATAAGCCCCGAATAAGTTCATCCGCCATCGCGTGTAATAATTGGGGCTGGGCCATTTTAAAAACCCCAACTCAACTACCGGCTTACAAAATCCAAATCATGCTAGAATTGAAGCCAAACGACCATTGTTGCACGTTCGGTGAATGCGCCCAAAACGAGATGCCAACCGATCTCGAATATCACAAGAAAATTTTGTTCAGGGATGAAGCTCATTTTTGGTTTAATTTATAGGCAGAGGGAATTATTGTTCCATATTACTTCAAAAATTAATTCGGCCATAATGTTACAGTCAGCGGGGAAAGCAGTAAAGCCATGATCTGTGCTACATGACATACAGCTAAGGAACCAAACAATTTATTTATTAAAAGAAATTTAGAGAGCTCATTTTTTGAGTGGTGGGCTTGTGATCTTGGGCTTCCAAGATCATCCGATTTAGTAGGGCTGAGCTATTTTTTGGGGAGCTATGTATGTAAAATAGTTTGTTTACTCAGACAAGTGCGGACTATTGACACTTTTAAAGCGAATATTTGGTGCGATATTCCTGACTTACGATCCCAATTCCTGCAAAAATGGGTCGAAAATCTGGTATTTCCCAATTTTTAAAACATAACAGAAACCCTCATCTTTATAAAAAAGCTAAATTCTTCGCCATAACATTTAATTGTATATGTTTTATTTCTTCTTAAAAGCCACATGTCTAAAAAAACACCTATTTTGTGTTAGAGTTAATTCTTATATAATATTTAGAAGCATGATTTTTTAATTGACTAAAAACCAAATAAAATACAGAAAATCATCACCAGACTTGTTTTTTAAATACAGATAATGCTATGAGTCAATATCTGCTGTTAAAATTTACCAATTAACGTACACAGCTATATTTTTTTGCGTGACCGTTAATCACAAACTTTTTTACTATTTCTGCGTTTTTAAAAGTATAAACAATACTAATTTAAATAGTACGCATTTTTAATGGCACGCGTAACATTGACATTCTTTATCTAAATATGTACAAGTTAAGAGCCAGAAGAAGTCATGTTCTATGTGCCTACTCTATTCACTCAAATCACGCAATAAACTTCGTCTTTTGGACGTTCAATTTCAAATATGTTGCGTAGGCATATCAAATTAATTTCTCAGCTTTAAATTCTCTTATACTAAAACAAATATAACCCATTATGCACATTATAATTGCATTTATTGAATAAATAATTGGATTATTCGATGATGTAGAGCAAGGGTATTTTAAAGAAGTTGTCCATAGTCAAATAATTGGTTGAAAGCTTTAAAATACAAAAAAAAAAAAAAAACAAAAAATGTGTATACACAAATTTAATATAAAGACATTTTAGGTCTAAAATAAAATAATCGTAGCTTAAGAATTAAAGATATAACATTCAATATAAACTATAATTGAATTTAAACTTATGACATATCTATTAACAAACTACTTTGACATTTAGTCCTCGTCGTAATCATCAAATACATAAATCGATTCAAATAAAACCTGTTCCAGTAGTTTAAACATATTATAAAGAATTATAGATTAGAATAGGGACTCGTTCTTCTACGCCCATTATTTTTGTATGAATTATAATATAAATAAAGTACATGGACACCTAGTAGAAATTGCTTCCCTTACCACCCTTAATTCGATTCGTAAGAAAAATATCTGCAATATTTACAAAGTATTATTAAATTAGGAGGTGTTAAAAAAAAGGAAAAAGCTTTTGACGTCATCATAATGCAGAGGAGATTTAAGAAAACTAAAATAACACATTACACATAATTTGACATAAAGGGCTTAATTAAATGTTTTTGGCGTTTGTGCGTTTATAACAACCCTGAGTCGTCCAGCTTTTTAGGTAGCTTTCACTTTTAAAACTGTCATCTTTTGACACTTGACAAGCAAAAACAACTCCATCCCTAAAAATAGAACAATAAACGCTTCAAAAACGCCTTTAAACTGTTAAAACTTATAACAACAATAGTGAATAATTTATAGTACCACTTTTCCAAATTAACAGTTTTTTCTGTTTCGGCATAATAAAGTCCACTGTATTTTTTTCCTCAAAATTTCATTACGAAAATTTGGAATACATTTGACATTTGTGTCTCATACCTTTTACGCGTTTTTTTAGCTAAGAAAAGAGTTCTGAGCAGAGTCCAAACATATCGAGCATGCTCGGAACATCCTTTAAACCAAGTGTGTTCTGAGTGCACAAAACACAACTAAACACTTATCTGTCACTATTTGACACTTGTCAACTTAATTGTCATTTTCTTTTAAATAAACAAGAATTAAATTGAAAACTGAGAATTGTAGATCGAATTATAATCATAAAGCGTTTAATTTATTTATTGAAGAAAAGGAGGGTGAAGATTCGGATGCTTGTTATCAGCATTCAACTCGATGAAAGAAATGCAACTTTGAAGTTCAAAACGTTCGAAGGTCAATAACGTTTAACAACTCAGGCTTTATTCTAAACTAAAAAAGAAAAAGCGTCTATATATTATTTAATTTATAATAATTTAGTTTTTTGTCAAACTTTAAAATTTGACTGAATTTGGGATTCATACTTGACAGCTGACAGCTGCCAGATATTATGATTTGTACCTAATCAAGTAATCAGGAGTGTGTTAAAATAGTAGTTTACATGCTCACTCTTTGTAGGTACCTGATTTGTTGTCAATATATGACTTAAAAATTTGTATGAACCTACAAACAAAATACACGAAATTTGGGGCTTCGTTATCGTAATAATGTCGTCGAATTTAGAATGTGCTATAAACAAAAAAAAAATAAGATGACGTAGGTCATGGCTAAACAAAAAATAAAATTATTTGCGATTATATTTGTAGTGTAGGTTATGTTTGCGGAAAAATACTCCCATCAAATACGAGATATCAAGGCAAATCTATTTTTATAAAACAATCAGCCATAATAAACTTTGCTAACAAAACAAAAACAAACTAAAAAAAAATAATATAATCTGAATAGGGCTTCTATTTGTCATAGTCAGAGTCACCATATCACAATAATTGAGATATTATAATATAGTTTTATTGTGGGGTTGAATATAAATTTAGTTTTTTCTTGTTTATATAAAAGATATAGTGAATAAAAAAAAATAACATTACCCGACATCCAGTAGGTTGGTTTATGGAATATGAAATCTCATTAGCATAAATCACTATACCCTGCTGGAAATGCGAGCTTTCGTTGCTATTTATGGGGTTACTTTGTAGGAGATTATGGGAATATGGGATTTTCCATAAAAGTGTTGACAAATTGACAATATCAAACGAAATAAAAAAAAACAACAATCACTTATCACAGTATTGTAATTTTTATTTTTTGGTTGTGTGGTTCTAAAGGCAGGGTTGCCAGACGTTGTGCCAACATGCAAATAAAAGATAAAACAAAGTTGGGTAAAGTTTTCCACATTCTTTATGTGTGGCTCATAAACGAATCTCTATACTTTACAGTACGTCAGAAACCGAAGTCAAGAGTAAACTGAGGGGTGTTTTAAAAGTGAAAGTCTTATGTCAGAAGTGTTTGAAAGGTAGTAGGCAAATCCAAAACCCGTTTTTCGCCAAATTATCGATTTTCGCCGAAAACCTACATCGACAACTCAAGTTTTCCCGTACATTTTTGGTAAACCATAAGTTTTATATTAAATCTCTCGAAAACTAGTAGCAATTAAAAGTTGAACTAAACAAACAAACCTGTCGAAACATTAAGCGCTCGAAATAATGTAAAACAAACAGCTGATGGCTGCTGTAAAATCAAATATTTCATTTTGAAAGAAACTTTGGGGGAGCAGTGTGGCAACAGAATAAATTGAGGAAACTTTTGCCAGTGTCGAGAATAATTTATGATTCTCCAGAGTTTTAAACGCTCTTTGTTAATCGAGGAACCGGAATTCACTATGGTTACTTGCTTGACGTCCTCAAGGACGAGGAAGACTTGCTTATAGTTCGTAAAAACGTTTCCAAGAGATGCGTCTTCGAACTCGTCGCCACAAATATATTCGACGCTTTCGCTTACTACTTTGAGTAAATCTTTATATCCGTTATATCACAAGGGTTTGCGAGATATGAGAAAGGCAAGAAGTTCATTTCTGGAGGAGAATTAGTATGAAACAATATTTCTGCGGTAGAGGCTAAGTCGCAGCGGGATAGGAAAATTTGGGCCAAATCATTCCACAATGTGAGAATCGTTGTTTCAGTGAATAAAACCACAACAGTGGGCTATCGCCTATTGATAAACAGCCTGCCAACATCAAGAAGATCCTCAGTGCTTTGGACAAGCCAGGCAAGTCCTCAAAGAAAGAAGCCAAATAGATAGTCATGGAGAAATTGCAGCCCATCATAACAGCTTCAGTGGTCGCTCTGGATGAGTGTAAATTTGGTACGAATCTGGAACTAGCAATTGACTTTTTCTGCTACGGCCATAAGGACCTACACGAAATCGTTCAGAATCTTCTCAACCCCGCCTATAAGTTGCTCTGACGGCCATAATATAAGGCCATTCTGAAGGCACATTTGGCCAACAGAAGCAAGCTCAGTATTTTGGATTGAATTTGTTGTGAAAGAAGAAGAAAATGTTTTAAATAAAATTAATTTTATTGTAACAGTTTTGTTTGTTGTTGATTCTATGATATATTTTCGAGACCGGTTGAAGTGAACAAAGAGGATAGCTGCAGTCAAGCGAGCTTGTAGTTCTTGTTGGTTCATGTCGTGGGCCCAATCCACTCGTCCCCAGAACTTCAGTTGAAACTCTTTTTCAAGACGAGCTAATTTTACGGTCTTGTCTGCCCTGATATGCTGCTCTATCACAGCACAAGAAAGTATTATGGACTTAAGGGTGTCGACGGCAAAAACACATCCTTAGGAGAACATTTGCACTTCAAAAATTGTCCAATACTTTTGTGTCTATTTCATATTTTGTTCAACTTTCTTTTTTATGTTCAAAATCAATTTGAATTAATTTTATTTTCATAAATAATTTGAGAAGAACAAAACTTTTTACTCATAAATTTTGGATCAATACAAAATTTGACAGCCTGTGTTAAACAAATTTTAGTGTCAAATGAAAACGTGTAAATGTTCGTTATAAACGATTTTCGGGTTTTCGAAAACATTTTGCCGAAAACCCGGTTTTGGTAATGATCATGCGAATTGCTGTTTTGAAAAAAAAATCTGCACAAATATCGGTAAGACAACTGTAAAACTTTACTATGATGAATACAAATGTAGCTTTATTAAGCATTTGACAGTTTGAACATTGATTTAAGGGTGCGTTCACGATTGCAAATTTTTAACTCTCAAATTGCAATTTTGACACTTTTAAAACTAAGGAACAATTATTAACTACTAGCTAGTTTTTTAGGTTAATGTAATTTTGGCTTTTCCCTAAGATATGACATTTTTCTTTAAAACTTTCTATATCAAAAAGTTTCTAAAATGTGTAGTGATAAAAGGTAATCAGGTGTAATGTTTTTCCTCGTAAATATTATCAAAAGAAAAAGACGTCAGTAAAGTTACATTTTTTAAAATTTCATTTTATCATGCTATACAAAATTGTTAACAATCCATAATTAAGTTAATAACTAGTTTCTCATTTTTTTATTTGCATTTCCACAGAGTTTTCGTATAGTTAATTTTTGTTTATATAATTTTTAGATATCTTGAACTATACTTATTTTTTAAATAGATGTGGGTCATTGCCATCATTAAATTGAAATATGGTTTTCAAACAAGAACTATAAAACTGTTATCAATATTTATCTACCTACCGGAGGGCTCAAAAATCTCGTAATTTGAGTTCCAGTTTTTTTGTTTTCACATACAAAGCATACAAAGTGTATATATTAATTTTATAATTAATGAAATAAACTTTAGGGCCTATTAAACTAAAGTTGTTATTTTTAAGTGAGCTGATGTATGATTTATAGTTCATTGAGTGATAACATACTGCTTTATTTTAAACTTGAAGTATAACTTATTACTGGCTTGTAGCGCAAGTGTAAATATTCTTTTGTGCGGTGCTTAGAGTAGTGTGTTGTACCTCAGCCACAGAAATATCACATAGTGACTTGACTTTATCTTAGAATAACATACAAATTCTGTTTGGTGGTATCCAGGCTTAATCATGAGCTGAGTCATCAATTTGGCTATTAACAGCTGTATGTAGTCAATAATTCACGAATTGAATTGTTCGGGAAGCATTGACATTGACCTCAACTCTTATGTGGCCTTACAGTAAAATTTATGAATAATAAAATCTCGGTGGCTAATTGTGATCACCTCTTCAAGAAATATTACATTTTTTAAAGGAATTTTAATCATTTCAGTGCATTGTTGATCGTGTGATTCTTTATTATTTTAAGTGATTGATTATGAAATATTTTCTCACCAAATGTCAAAAGATGACAGTTGCCCAAATAAAGGGATATTCAAAATTGGTTTTCTCATTGGAAAACTCTATTTTATACCTAGCTTACAAATTGCTCTGACGTATTTTTAACATATTTGATTAATTAGTTGTCAGACTATAAAAAATTGTCTAAAAAGTCATTACTCAGCTACCATTAAACTGACAAAAATCAAATTCTTTTCAATTAAAAATTGTCTGTACACAAATTTTGCAGATTTCTTCAAAGTCTTATAATTTTATTGGCAAATGATAAGCTGGTTCAATTTTTTAACAGCCCTGAGGACAGCGACATATAAATGAAATAAATAAATTAGGTGGCCCAACAATTTAAGGTGGAACAAGCAGGATTCATCCCAAGACCCCTTGCATGACAGTCCAACGCACTTACCATCACGATACGGGACAGCGACTTATGTCGATTTTATATGTTGTTTGACACTGACAATGAGTTTTCTTGCAAAATTGTCGCACGTGCAGGTATATTCATTTTCAATTGCGAAAGTAAAACTGAAATCTGAATACTTAAAATTATCATTTTATTTCAATATATAGTTTGAATTTTGCTATTAAATGTGAATCATTTAAAGGGCCGCCTGCCTTGGAAAGATTCCTAGTATACAATTTTTTTGTACACATTTTTCAAGCACTTTTTCGAAGATTTTAGGTTGAGTAATTTTTGTTTTAAATATGTCTAAATAATCCCCTAAATTATTCACGTAAATATAATTTGATGAATGTCACCAAACGTAAAACTATACTTGCCTTCCCGTATTGGTAAAAAGAGTTTTGGGACACGTTCAATTGTTGCGAACTCCGAAATCGATAAATTCGAGTTATCAGCAACACTTGCACTTGCAGTAACAATGTTTTCAACTAAACTTTTGAAGTTAATTGTAATGGCGCAACATTTTAAACAACCTATTATTAAGGCCTTAGCACGATAATAGTTAATAATGTACTATATACATATTAATCTACTAATTTTTTGCTAATTTTAAACACTTTTTATTGTTTTGCTAACTAGTATCATGCTAAAACCATTTTATTGAAAAAAAAAAACATGAACCCATCTAAATAATGACAGATTGTGGAGCAAACAAAACAAACATATCTTAATATTTTTGCAAATGTCAAAGTGACAACATTGAATTTGTTTTTTTCTTTTTTCATTAATTTTGTTTTCATAACTCGCCGTGGTTTATTTGCGATAAAGTTTAAGTTCGTTGAAGATATTTTGGATATTAAGACCGAGTAATATTAAAAATTTATTCAACGAGGTAAAAGAATTACTGTTTAGTGAAAAAGTTTAAATGAAATGTGCATTAAATTATTGAATATGTGCGATAGATCTATTCCCTGTGAAGCATCTTCAATACCCAGAAGCTGCTACAATGCTACAACTGTTGGCTTCGGTGTGAAGGTTGGTGGCAGTGATTGTCACATTTGAGGAAATGACATATGTCATACAGATTTAGTACGATACTAAAAAGATAAAGTAGCCATTTGGTGATTTTAACTTTAGTAAAATGTTAAGAAGATAGTACGATACTAAACTCGTTTAAAATTTTCAAAATCCTTTTTTTAACCTAGAATCATACTAAAAATGATTTAACATTGTACTAAATCGTCTAAAATTTTGCGCCAATATTTTTTACGAATTGTTAGAATAAGTGAATCATTTTCATAAATATTAAACTAATATTACGGTATTTCAAATAACAACTGAGTTTTTTTTATCAAGAACTAAGCTTTTATATTGTCTCAATATTATTTGATGATCAAAAATGTCATTGTTTTTATTTTTGATTTTTTAAGAAATTGTGTTTAGAAATTCGATATCTTGAAAAAGGTCATCATGTTTTAGGGAATTATTTCTTGACTAAAATTTTATAAAATATGTACAAAATTAATAAAAAAAAACGCTCTTACGATTTTCAAATAATAAAATTGAAAAATTAAGTTTTTTTTGAGAATTTTTTGAAAACAGAATTTGTTTGCAGTTACATTTTCAAATATTATAATACTGAAAATACAGACTCGTTTGATACATTTCGAATGACATAGTCGTCCATTTTATTTCTGACAGATTTGACAATATGATCTGGCAATCTTCGTATACTAAGCTTTGAACTTCAATGAACGCCAATGGGGAATTGTAGGACATTTTGATGTTACACATATCATCACTATTTTGAATTATAGTCATAATTTTACTGGCTCAAAATGCTCGAAATCATTTTTGACCATAAGGCTCCGAATTGACGGTGACAGTCCTTTCATCGTTGTTATCGAAGAAGTAACGTCCAATCACACTTCCTGACATAAGATCGCACAAAACAGTGACTTTTTGTGTTTGTAATGACCGCTCTTAAATTACTTGAGGATTCTCAGAATCCCAAATTTGACAATTTTGTGTGCTTCGTCGCTGAAGAAAATGTTTGTTCGAAAAATCGCCGTCCACCATCTGTTGTTCCATCCATTCGAGGTATCTAGGAAATTGTAAATGGTCAGCTGGCTTCAGTTGTTGTTTGAGCTGAACTTTAAATATGGATATAGGTGAAGATCCAAATGCAAAATAAACCATAATTTGCAGTAAGACATTCCTAATTTCTGAGAAGGACGAGGAATCGGCACATTCAGGTCTTCGGCAACACTTTCACTTATAGCAGCGTAATTTTTAGTGGTACGAGCGAAACGATGATACACAGGCCTTACCATATCTAAATCGTGATTTTTTAAAAGCTTTAAGAAAGTTTTTCAAAAAACAAAAATACATACAATTCAGAAAAATACATGAAATCTTTATTTGAGTCGATGATACGTTCCATATAATTTAATGTTTGAATATTATTTCATGCAAATGTTGACCTTGGCTGCGCCTCAAATGATCAATCCGCTTATTCCAATTTTGGCATAATCTTTTCAACATTTCGGCCTTTAGCTCACGAATAAATGCTTCAATGTTGTCTTCCAATGCGTCAATTAAAGCGGTCTTGTCTGTATAAACATGAGCTTTTACATAGCAACACAAAAAATAGTATAAAGGCGTTAAATCGCACGATCTAGGCGGCTAATTGACCGGTCCCGAACGTGAAATAAAAATGTTCAACAATTTCTTCTCTCAATAAGTCCATTTTTGCGCATGCTGTGTGACATGTGGCACCATCTAGAAGAAGTATAACGGTAGTGCTCACCTCTGAAGAAGTACGGTTCAATGATGCCACCATAAACCGCACCAAAATGTGACTTTTTCTGGATGCATTATTAGCTCTTGCAATGCTTTTGGCTGATATTCATTCCAAAATCGACAATTTTGATCTTCGGCCAACTTTCCAAGAGCCCATTCACCAAAAATTTTGCGTTGCAGCAGGTCGTTTGGCTTCAATTCTTGCACCAGCTGTATTTTGAAAGGAATCACACCTAAATCCTTCTACAAAATTTTCCACTTTGTAGAGTAACAGCGAACGGCGACAAGTCGATAATTGATGGTCATCATTAACACTGGCCGATATTTTCTTCACTCTACGTAAGCGTGTTGGGGGTTTAATGTCTAACAATGTAAATTTGGTGCGAAATTTAGCCACAATAGCCCGTACAGCCGCTTCAGTGGGTCGATTAAACTGATCATAAAATGGAAGAAACGAGCGATAAACTTTCTTAACAGAGCACACATTTTGATAATAAATTTTACAATTGGCAAGCGTCGTTCATTTTAAAGACGATTCATGGTTAAGTTATAGACCAAACTGAAGATGTTTGACAGTGAAACAAAACACGAAACGATCGTCAGCTGTTTAAACCAGTGTTGCCAAAAAGATATTAGCTAATAAAATCACCCTTTATAACCAATCCAGTCTCTTCAAATTTCTTCACAATTTTACTAATTGTTTATCTTAAAGCACGATATGTAACTGTGGCAGATTCACCATTTTTGTACGCTTTAGCGAACTATTTCGTTAATATTAATCTTAGCTTTTGACAGGCGACAAATAGAAGTGCTTCTAACTTCCAAAACCACTAAATTAAAATCCAATGATTTAAAGCTTAAACTTGCGATTTAATATTTGAGAGTATAAACATCAAATTATTATTTTAATCCTCATGTTAATTAATCGATTGCGGAATTATTTTTGATGGTTTCAAATTTTCTTGCTAAATAATTTTACAAATTGTGTGAAATATGAATACAGCATTAATAATTAAAAGAAACAAGAATCAAACCCTTAATATTAACTTGTAGGTATCAATTAACTGCAATTAATTTATTTATTGTTTTGTTGACGTTTAAAGTTAAATCAATTAAGTAAGATAATCAACTGAAGTTGATTATGAATTCAGATTTATCAAAACTCTTATTTTGAAGAAATGAAAAATTTACATACTATATGACGTAAACGGTAGTTTTCCACGATCTTATATAACGTTAAAATAAAAATGGTACACCGGGCGTACACATTATTCTTATAAGAATAAATAAATGTGCTGGCCATTTTTGTTCAACTTGCCCAGTGGAATTGAGTGAGGTTGTTGTATTTTGTTGGTAAATGGGCTTCAGTTCAAAGACTTTGTTTCATTTTGCTCTGCAGTCCATTTACCAACACAATATTTGTTCATCTAATAAAACCTTATTAAAGAAAAACGAAGAGATCCAAAACCACTAGTGGATGATTGTTAAAATCTCCCGTTCAAATTAATAGATTTTGTATCTAAAAACAAAATTTTGTATCGAGGTCATAATTCAACGGTACATCATATAAAAGAGTTGATTTCTGTTTTCTAATCTGAAAATGGCTACAAGTTTTATTTTTCTCTTCTACCAAAAAAATAAAAAAACAAATAAAGATTCTTTTTATAGAAAATGTTTTGCTGCATGATATTTACTCATGTAGACCATTTATCTGAATTGATTGTCCTCGCAATTGCTAAAAATATTCATTTTCCAAAGAATACTCGTATAATTGAGTCAATTGAAGCCCGATTACCACTAACTACGTTGGCTCCCTGGTGAGTTGGGTTTTTATTTTTGTTGCATTGAAATCGTTCTTTATGTTAAATCTCACTGAGTTACTCCAATCAAAACAATAATAATGCAAATAAATAAAATATATTTATTAATACGATTTTTTCCATTTGAATCCTGTTTGGTCTTCAAAACAGTTAGTATTGTCCATATACTCGTTCTTGTGTATATTTTCCCCTTGCAAAATTGACAAACCTCGCATGTCAAGAGCGTAGGCTTCGAAAATATCATCAGAAAAAAACAAGATTCCATGCGATGCCATGACCTGATTGAATGAAGAAAAATAAACTTCGAGTCGAATAAAATAATATCAAACTGGGTGTGTTTGTCGGCGGCTCCCGGCACGGCATGCATGGCGGCGGTGACAGTGTCAGGGCGGCGGTGGATAATCAAAGTCAATCATTCAGAGAACAAGTGGTCCTGATTAAGGAGCTTTTGTACGATAAAATGTGCGTACACTGTACCCAGAGTACATACAACGTATTGTTGCACAAATACCAAAATGGGAATTATCCCAACAGGTGGTAGCGTATGTGGTGGCTGTATAAGAATTACGTAGAAAGTGTGCCGCGCACAAGAAACGTAGTGTACTCGTAGATACAAATATCCTTCATATCAGAAAAAAACAGTTTCATTCTGAGGGTTGTTTTTTTTTAATTCAGGAACCATAAGCACTCGAGTAAGGAATATGTAAGAATGAATAAAACTTGGGAAATACAAAAGACAATAATTGGAACTTATGTCTTTCCCACGCCAAATAATCTCAATTGTGGTAATTGATTCATAAAACCTTCGACTTTTCTTTTAATTCTGTTGATTTCTTCAAGATTATTATTATGGGATATATTTAGTAGTATATTACTATAGGGTGTCTCAAATCAGAGGTTTGTCTACTTGTGCAGGGTTTTTCAATAAGAGGATTACTTCTGATATTAAAAAAAAGGATTGGATGTCACTTTGACTGATATCTTCCAATTCGTGCCAGTCTGTCAATACTTCCAAAAGTTTAAAAAAAATCGTTAACAACAATAAATAAAAGGTTTAAAGTGAATATTTTTAAATTTTAATAAAGTTGTCTTGTTATTTTTGTGGTTTGTAAGAAAACCTTTGAATTGGATTCTTTTAAGAAAATAACTTAAAGCTATCAACAATATTTTGCACACAATGAAATAATAAGTCAAACAACAGTTTTTACCAATTTTGTGAAGTATTTTTTTTGTAGATACAAAATTTAAGCTTCAATTTTTCTATTATTAAATTACATTAAAATTAGTTCGAGAGATACTCAGGTTAAACAAACTGTTCACTTTTTTAAATTGCATTAAAAACAAAAGGTATTTTAAATGTCTTTTCTGCATATTTTTTTGTTTTTATCTGTAAGATTTATTTGATGTCGATATCTCTTCGGTTTTTTGAGATATGGCTGACGAAAAAGGTATACCGAACGCTACAGACAGACGGACATCTCTCTAAAAACTTTTTATTTAGATTGTTGGGAGCTTGAAACATTAAGAAATGTCAAATTGAATCGATTTTAAAGGAAATCAATTTTACGGTAAAGAAAAAAAGTACTAAAAATAAAAAAAACGATATCAGCCAATTAGGCGCAAGTTGTGGCTGAATGGCGTCGATAATCACTTCTCCCAGAAATAAAGCTGTCAGGTAAGGTAGGTTTTAATCAGAACTCTAATTTCAACCCCGCACGTGGAGTATAAACAGAATTTTCAAGAATCATTTTTCAATTTTACAACTCAATAGATTTTTTACGAAAAACCGGATTATGTTGATGCATTTCAAGAACCCATGCAGCAAAGGCACGATTTTTCCGATGATCAACACTTTAGTTAGTTAGTTAGTTTCTTTATTACGTAAAAAATATTTTCAAAAAAGTCTAGGACCGCTCATTTTACAATTCAGAGATTTGATAATTATATCTTACAACTGAAACATTATCTTGGGAGAAAAAAAAAATATAATAAATAGTTAAGAAGAAAATCGAAGGAAATACGAAAAAAACCTTCATTCAAAATATTACAAAAAAAAGTATTACAATAAGCGAAACCAGAAAAAGTAAATTTAATTTACATAAAACAATTAGAGAATAATAATGAATAATTAAAATGTAAAAGCATAATGAATAAGCTAAATAAATAAATATATACAAGAAAATGGCAAATAAATTAATGAAAAATTAAATAATTTAACAAGCAAATTATTGAATATAAGCACATAATAAATTAAAAAAAAAAAAAAAACAAACAAATAAATAAATAAAAAATAGTAAAAATAATAATAATACTAATAATAATAGTAACAATAATAATAATAACAATAATAATAATAATAATAATAATTATAATAATAATAGAAATTAATACATGCAGAAATAAATTAAGAATAAATAAATAAATAAATAAAAAAAAAATATTAAATAAATTAACACATAAATAAATTAAAAATAGATAATTTAACAAATAAGCGAATTGACAATAAATTATCAAACAAACAAAAATAAATTAACACCTAAATAAATAAGCAATAAATTAATTCTAAAATAAATTAATTAAGAAATAAATAAATAAACATACAAATAATTAAACAAATAAATAAATTAACAAAACAGATAAAAAACCATTAACATAAACCAAAATGAAAAAAAACGCAATAGTTTTACTTAAAATATATCACAGATTATGCAAGAAGTTGGTTTATGAGAAAATTCTCAGAACTTTCGCAGCTGATATTAAAATTATTTGTAAGCTTACAAATTCTATCAGAAATCAGTTCAACATTCGCTTTTCCATGGAGACTTAAAGTTGAGTAATGCCAAGGAAGGTTAAGCATCATTTTTAAAACCCTGTTTTGTGATACCTGTAACTTCTTTAAATGGCATCTGGCAGCGTTACCCCATACTGGACACCCATATAACAGTATCTCTCTCACTCAAGGGAAGCGGATGTATATGATTGCGGCTTATGCGGCTGGAGCTCCGCAGGTTACTTACTTTACTTCAGAACTCAAGATTCTTTTTAGGGAACTGAAACTGAGCTTGGAAGAAAACTATTTCATCTTGGCCGGTGATTTGAACGCAAAATATCAACATAGTAATCCCAGAGGTAACCATCTTTTTAATTTATTGAATCTTTACATCGTTGAATATGGCGTCGACCTGCTGGCTACTGAAAAGCCATCGTATCCAAGACGCGGCTCCTTTCTAGATCTTTTGCTGTACGACACCAGACTGACAGTAACAGAAAAAGTGGGTAATCAGCAGGTGTCGATGGTATATCCAACGTTGTACTAAGATATTTACCGATGGCGGCAATTGACATTTACTCCACACTCTTCAACAATGCACTGAATAATGCATATTATCCAGTGCTGTGGTTCATCCCCTCCCGAAAAAGGGAAAGGACAACTCCAATCCGTCAAATCTTCGGTCGATAATTCTTCTTCCGAGCATCAGCAAAGTTTTCGAGAAGATCATCAATAGGGCTCTGACTAAGTGGTCTGCGGACAACAAGATAGTTCTTGTTTAAACAGTTCCGGTTCAAGGCGGGTCATGACACAATTCATGCTGCGTCTAAACTCGTTTCTGATATCCAATGGAAGAAATCAAAACAACAATGCACAGGTGCTGTTCTGGTTGATTTGGAAAAGGCTTTTGACACGTATGGTTAGAGGGTCTTTACCTAAAACTAAGCTTGGCATCGCATAAGCAAGCCATTGTTGTATATACTTTATGATATGCTTAACGGTAAAAAGTTTGTTGTAAAAGTGGCAATGTAACTTCTACCACAACATTCTTAATTAAAAATGGTCTTCAAAAGGGAGCGGTGAATTCGCCAATTATCTTCAGCATTTACACCAGCGATCTGATAAGTAGTATTTCAAAGGCAATTGCGTACGCCGAACGGCCGGAAAGGTTGAGGTTATAAGATTCTCTTGCAGCGTGATATCGACAAGATTCAGCGATATTGCGACGACTGTTCTGACCTGGGCCAGAGGAGCCGGTTCTTTTACAACCGTTGGGCTTGACCCCAGAAGTTGGCTTGACCCCAGAAGGAAGGTTATTTGCTACATGGCCCCCATACGGTGGATGATCGTTTATGGTTGTCCTGTGTGGTTCAAAGTTGCCCCTTCCCAGATGGAGCGGTTTCGGTTGTTCGAGCGGCAGTGTTAACGACGCTGTGCCGGCTTATGTCGAACAGCCGAATCTTTGTAAGTGCATTACTATTCCAACGAGGTCCTATAAAACATGGCTCGAATCAACAGAATTGATAATTTTGTGATAAGACTCGTTCGAGGTCACATTGCAAGAGCTACATATGTATGTCTTCGACCAACAATTTAATTTTCGGGGCGTTCTATCCGAACGACAAGTATTTTGAAAGTGCACGATTGAGCGGTTTAATTCCATCCGAGGCATTCCTCCTTTTAGATAGATGCGGTCTGATACAGGATAGATTGGCAGTTCCGGTAATCTACCACGTCAGACGACGAACCGTGGATAGGCGACTCCTGTAAAATCGGGACGTCATGGCACAAGGCGGAGCAGAGCTCTTTCGGTTCAGTATGGCTGTGTCCGAACGGTACCGAACTGATAGGGTGAAGCAGGAGAACCAGTATTGGTGGCTTCAATTGGCACTTGGAAGTGAGTAGCAGGTGTATTTAAGCCTTGGCCGGCTTGCGTACTTGTTTATAGTTTAAGTTTAGTTTTAAATTGAAGTGGTATGGTGGCAAAAAAAAACTAATTAACAAAAAACAATAATGAAAAAATAAATAAAAAAAAACATAGAAAAAAAGGAAAATAGAAAATGAAAAACAAAAAATGTAGAGAGTTAGATTTGATGCTGTGGTCGTTCTAGTTTTAAGTAGTTTATAGGTAGAATAGGTAGTTTAAGTTAGTTTTGAGTTTTATTTAAGGACCTAATTTTAAGTATTGTTTAACTTGGTCTGTATGGGACCAGTAAGTTAGTTGAAGGTTATGAAAATAAGGCTTGTTTTCAGAGTTTTTCACAATCAAGTGTTATTTGTTTTGAGGAAAATGTAACCGAAAATGTATCGTGGTTTAAACAAATGTTTTTTAAGGGGATTTTCTTGAATTATCCTAAAAATAATAATCCACCTCAAGGTTTTCGCATTTCCATTGATTTCAACGATGAAATCTCAAAGTTAACTTTTCCAAAATATTATTCTAGAATTTTTGTCACTATGGTTTTTAAATAATCTAAACAAGGAAGTATTAAGATCAATGTAATAAAAATGATCACAATACATTTATTTATATTATCAAAATCAAATCGCAAACAAACAAACAATTTGGAAAATTATGAAAACACCCGCAGTCAAAACACTAAAGATGATGTTGACTTATAACTTTGTCAAGGGAGAACATTTTGATAATTGTAGGTATAACCTAAAGGCTAAATTTTGTATTCATAGGCAATAACTTTCGAACCAAACGTGTGATTAAATTTATAAATTCGGTAGAAAAACAAAACAAATTTAATTCACTTAATGCGGAATTTAATCGCTCTTATCACATCTAACGTTGATATGCTTAGATTTTGAAAACAAATTGTAATAGGAAAAGAAATATGACGAACTGAATGAACTTTAGAGCTTAATAATATTTGTTATCCATTAAGAAGAGATCGTTATAAGTAAAAAGACTAATTGACTAGACTTAGTCATAAAATGTATAAGACAAAAACATTTATATAAAGCAGCTATTATTAGGCTAGGAAAGATAAGGTCTTATTTCCAAAAAATTAATTTAATGTTGTGATTAGAATCGACGCAGAGTTTAATCCTCAGTAGCGCATATAAACCCGTATTCTTATAAAATCTGCTCATTGTTTTTTTTTTGTCTAAACACACTTAAGGAAGACGAGAGTTGGAAAAATTTTGAAGCAATACAAAGACTTTTGGATTGATCTTATAATAAATGGGAATCCACAATGGTAAAAAATATAAGAATTTGTATCATTTACTGCAACTTAAACAACTTCTTTCATTTAAATAAATAAGTAAAATGTTACAACACGTTCACATAAAGATGACCTAAATTTTGTGACCTTACAACTTTACACAAAAAGTGACATAATTTTCTGGACATCATTTTACATTTAGAATACGAACTGAAAATTTAAAACAAGTTCAGAATTTTAATATTATGTAGATACTTAACTCATATAAAAATAAAAACAGAAAGAAAAGAAAACGGACCGCATGGACTTGATATTATTTATTTACATAAGTTAAAGAAAGACTTCATACTTAAATGTTTTTAAATTGTAATGACATACTTGTCATGTTGTTTAATATATGGATAAAGAACACTAGCATACCTGCTTTAGCTTGCGTTGATAAAGAATTATTCTAACATATCGCCCATTATAAAGACAGCAGATCACTTTTTCATTTTTTGTTAAAAATTAATTTTTAGTATGCGTACTCTGTTAAGAAAGTTCATCGGGCGCTTATTCTATTTTATGGTCAGTTTAATCGACCCACTCAAGCGGCTATTCGGGCTATTGGGACTTAATTTCGCACCAAATTCACATTGTTGGACATTAAACCACCAACAGACTTACGTAGAGTGCGAACAACTGGAGGAAATATCGCAGCTATATCGGCCAGTGTTAATAATCTCTGTTACTCAACCACTTTTAAAATTTTACGGAAGGATTTAGGTGTGATGCCTTTCAAAATAAAGCTGGTGCAAGAATTGAAGCCGAACGACCTACCGCAACGTAAAATTTTTGGTGAATGGGCTCTTTTAAAGTTGGCCGAAGATCCTCTATTTTACCGAAAAATTGTGTTCAACGACGAAGCTTATTTTTGGCTCAATAAGTACGTTAATAAACAGAATTGTCGATTAAAATTGGAGTGAATATTAGCTACAAGCATTGCAAGAGCTACCAATGCGTCCAGAAAAAGTAGCAGTTTGGTGCGGTGTATGGGCTGGTGGCATCACTGGACCGTACTTCTTCAAAGATGATGCGAATCGTAACGTAACTGTGAATTTTGTTCGCCCAAAATGCAAGAGTTAAACTTTCATGACATGTGGTTTCTACAAGACGGTTCCACATGCCACACAGCATGCGCAACAATGAACTTATTGAGTGGCCAGTTTGGTGAACACTTTATATCACGTTCGGGACCGGTCAATTGGTCACCTAAATCGTGCGATTTAACGCCTTTAGACTATTTTTTGTGGGGCTATGTCAAAGCTTATGTCTATACAGCCCGCTTTTATTATTTTATATTCGTGAGATACTGGCTAAAATTTTGGAAAGAGTATGCCAAAATTGGACTTAGCGGATGGACCATTTGAGGCGCAGTTAAGTTCAACATTTGCATGAAATAATCTTTAAACATTGAGTTATATATGGACCATACTATCGATTCAAATAAAGATTTCATGCATTTTTTTCTGAAAAACTTTCGTAAAGCTTTTAACAAATCACCCTTTATTATTGGAAATTTGCTACTCTTGAATATAGTCGCAAGGGTAATTCCTATTATTATTTTATTGCTATTTTCATAAATAATACTGAAGTGCAATAGCGAATTGTATTGTTCCACTTAAACAATTTAATCGTAATACACGTAATTCTGAGAATGCTCATTAGTTGATGTCAGTTTTAAAAGTATTATTGAGAACATTAATTCTTTTTTAAGCCGCTCTAAATGAATCTGGAACGGTTTACCTTGCACAATATTACCCTAATTACAATTGGTAGATATCGAAAACCAACGTTCATCGAAATTTCATTTCTTATCCTATCCTCGTTTTCTAATTTCTAAGTATGTGTTTAATCATTAAAATGCTATTCATCATTCCTAAAGTGGAAAAAACACTTCCTTGATATTTGAAGATCTCTTTTGATAAAATAAAAACTCCCTTGATGTATCAAGACCTCCCTTGACGTTTTAAGAAACAAACAAAATTATGTGGAGCGACAGTCCATTGAGAACTAGGGTCTATTGAGTTAAAACTCTCACCAATTACAGTGTGTTTGTAAGTTTGACAGGGATGAAGAGCACCTACAGTTTTAAGCCGAATCCAAGCGGCTAATTTGAAAAAGCACTTTTCATAACAAGAATTACTCTTGAAAGATTTTTCAATTCCTACCCAAGAGGCAGTATCCGTTAAATAAACTTTATATGGCCCAAGACTTCTGGCATGACAACCCTAATTATCAAGGCCGGGGAACTACTTCTACTGACCTCCCTTGCAATTTTAAGACCTACCTTGAAATTTTCAGACTTCAATTGATATTTCCTTACCTCTTTTGACATCTCCAGACCTCCCCTGACATTGTAAGACCTCCCTTAAATCTCCAGACCTCCCTTAATATTGCATGACATCTGCTTATATTTCATGACCTATCTTAAAATTTCCAGGCCTCCCTTGAAATCTAAAAACCTCTACTGATATTTTAAGAACTGCCTCGAAATCTACAGACCTCCCTTGAAATCTCTAGGCCTCCGTTTATATTGGAAGACCTCCCTTGTTATCTTTAGACATCTCCTTTTATTTCATAACCTCCCTTTATATTTCAACACTTCCCTTAAAAACTCCAGATCTCCCTTGTAATTTCAAGACCCTCCCTAATTTGTCAGGACCTCTTTTTAAATATTCAGATCTTCGTTGATAACTTTAGAGCTACCATACAATTTCCAGACCTCCCACGATATATCAAGACCTCCCTTTTTATTTCAACACCTCCCTTAAAATTAAGATATTAATATTGAAATTTCAAGATATTTGAAGACCTCACCAGAAATCTCCAGACCTCACTTAAAATCTTCATACTTCCCTTGATATTTCAAGACGTCTCCTGATATGTCAAGACCTCGATTGATATTTGAAGACCTTCTACTTATTTTTTGTAATTTCCAAATAAGAACTCTTAACAAAAACTCTGAAGAAGTATATAACGTATTTTATAATTTAATTATAATTTTCATGAATGAAATATAATTTGCCTTATGTGTTTTAGGTACAAAATACCTTTAAGGGCGAAAAATAATACTTTCGACTTCTTAGTTTTTTTAAGCACTGCAACTTCTAAATGATTTCTAGGTACAAAAAAAAGTTATTGATCCCAAAGCCAAGTTGAAAAACATATTTGAAGTATTAGCATTTCGATTGTCAATGGACAACTATACCCAAATAATAAAGATTCAATTTGTCTCCCTTTCAAGAGGTTCTCTAACTGTAAATGTTTTCTCATTGAAAGGAAGCTTTTAATTGGTTGTTGTTTACTTTGTTTTTTTAAGCGAAGAGTTGTATATCATACCTTCATTTAAAATTCCGTTCTTCTAAGTCAGTAGGTTGGCTGATTTCAAAATGACCTAAATTCAATATTCATTGCATGCCCAGAGGGTGGTAAATTTCAGTCTTAAAAATTCCAATAAAAAAGTTAGGGGAAAATTTTATTGGTATAACATATTTTAAATCAAAGATAACCCATAAAAAAAAACAAATAGCACTAATTTGTCTCATACTGTCAAATACATCCTTTATTTGTCTAGATTTTATTTTTATGGACTCTTTTTATTCTGTATTCATAGAATAAATGAAATGTTTTTATTACCTCCTATTTTTACTGTTCATAAAATAACAAAACTGTGTCGTAATAAGGCTCATGGCATGGGGTCTAGTAGTGATGAACCCTTAACGAGTAGAATATTGTGTTGAAATCTGTTACTTAAAGTATAAAAATACAATTTACACAGAAATGGAAGAAATATTTTATGCATAGATATTTTTTATTGCTGTTATTACTGAGACTATTAAATAAGGATAAAGGACTCAGAAGTGTCTTTTTGTAAAAATTTCGAAAATTACACCATTATTCATTAAATGAAAACTCTGTTAGTGATTTTTTTCCTGAGAAGTCTGAGTTAAATTCCAAAGACCAATATTACTCTTTATCCCAATTACATTGATTAAAAACTTCCGCAATACAAACACCTGCATGAATAGCTCTTGTACGAAAGTACAATTACAAATGAGAACAAATTTACGGAGAGAAGACAGTTCAACATTTGAAGGAAACAAACCTTCTAAAAATTATCAAATACAGTCCACAAATGAGCTACATGTCAAATAATTAATGGAATTGTTGTATAATCGAATATACATTGTCTTGTGACTAAAAATATAATTCAAAATTGATTTCTACAAAGTGGTTGATGTTTTATTTCTTTGTTCTTTTTTTACTAATTTTTTATAACAAAAACTTAGACATAACATTTGGTCCTTTTCGAACCGTTTTTTATGAACATTAAACAATTATTTGAACAATACATTTTAAACAATTATTTGAACAATAAACTTTTCAAGAAGTGTGTGCAGTGAGTGCTATTAACTTCTACGAACAAAAAAATTAATTAAAAGATCCAATCAACGATTGATCAAAAATAATCACGTGAATTAAATTTGCATAGACAATAATCAGTTTAATCAAGTGATTTATACAAATTTTCTTAAATAATAACTTAATTTAACTTAAACTTAACTTAAAAACTAATTTAAAACTAATTTTTTACATTGAGGACATCAGCGGAGTCACCGAAAAATCATTTTTAAATATCAGCTACAGCAGCAGTAACACACAAAGCAGTAAGTTTGCCCTTTTAAGTGTCGTAAACTTGTCTACATTTAACAACTGTTTTATTCTGTTAAATTAAAAGAAAAATAAATGATTAAAATGGCTGAAACTAAAAATTATAAATACGGTGAGCTGCAGAAAGGTATTTTAAGTAAGATGATAAAGGATCTTACCAACTTTAAAAAGGCTCCAAAAGAGCGTAGGGTGAAATCTTATGCCACAGGTCGTCTCAGTAAATTGGAAGACGATTTGTCCACGTCAAAATCCTACCACGAAGCCATCATTGGGGCAGGTATGCTGGAAGATAATTTAAAAACAGAAGAGTTAGAGGTGGTATATGAACAAATAAATGATATATACCTTGAATATCGTGCAGAGTTAGTAGAGGCAATCGAGAAATCTTCGCCAATGATTGCGGCTTTGTCAGATACGGGTGCTCCGCCCCTTTCTACAGCTGCATCATCATCGCATACGGGGATTCGACTACCTCGAATCGATCTGCCAAAATTCGACGGTTCATATACCACCTGGCGTGCTTTTCAAGATAGGTTCCAGGCTCTCGTCCACAATAATAAGAGCATAGACGACATTGACAAACTGCACTTTTTACAATCATGTCTAATTGGTGACGCAAATCGATTTTTGCAAAATTTGTCAGTGGAGGCAGCGAATTATGATAAGGCTTGGGAGCTTTTGAAGGAAAGGTATGACCATAAGCGCATTCTGGTCCACATCCAAATGCAGAAGCTTTTTGGCCAACCTTCCGTGCCTTGTGAAACTGCTGCTGGTCTTCGGGATCTTCTCTACACAACAAGAGAATGTTGTCTGGCGTTGGAAAACATGGACGTTCCGGTATCTAAGTGGGATACGGTTCTCATTTGGTTCCTTAACCAAAAACTTCCTGGTACGAGTCAAAAACTATGGGAAGAGAGGTTAGGAAACAGAAAAGACTTACCAAATTTCAAAGAATTTACCGATTTTTTGGAAACTCGTTTCCGGACTTTGGAAGTTGTTGGCCAGCAGGAAACTAGAGCGGCAGGCAGAAACAAAGATGAGCCACTCGTCAATCCAAGGCCTCGTTTCCAGCCAGCCAAAGCAAAGGTGTTGCATGCTAAACAGGTCGTTAAGCAGCCGGTCAAACCAATTGGGAAGACAGTTCCTGTTGAGCAGTTGTTATGTAAATTGTGCAACCAAACCAAGCACACGCTGAGAAGATGTCAACAATTCCTCAACATGGACATCATGGGGCGAAAGGAGACAGTACGCAGACTAAAAGTATGCGAAAATTGTCTGTCTTATGGGCACATCGTTCAAGATTGTCTAAGTTTCAGCAGTTGCTTCTTTTGCCAACAAAGGCATCATTCGCTGTTGCACCAACAACCACAATACCAACAACAACCACAACAACAACAATACCAACAACAACAATACCAACAACCACAGCAACAACAGCAACCAACAACGTCGAATACATCTGCTCAGGCGAGGAATAACCGTACAAATACTCTTCAGGCGTCTGTGAACCCTCACGCGCCTGAATTCCAGCCGATGACGGGACAACAACTCCAATCAAACGGATACACTTTAAATTACCACACGTCGCATGGTGATCGTCGACAAACACACCAGGTGCTTATAGCGACAGCAGTTGTGAAGGCGCGAGCAGCAGATGGGAAGCTACGCCTTTTACGTGCTCTGATCGACACAGGCTCAGAAACGTCCTTCATCACAGAAGCTGCCGCACAACTGCTGAAGTTAGAAAAGCGACGTACCATTGCCGAGGTGTCTGGGTTAGGGTTGGTCAGCAGCGGCATAACGCAACACTCCGTCGAAGTACGTTTTGCGTCCCGACACTCGACGTTTGAGACAGCTGTACAAGCTTTGGTATTCAAGTCGCTGACTGGGCATCTCCCGACCCAACGAGTGACACCCGGCAATTGGGACCACCTCAAAGGTCTTTCCTTGGCAGACCCCCATCTCTGTGAGCCTGCACCAATCGATCTTTTACTCGGAAGTGACGTTTGCGCTCAGATTCTCCTTCCTGAGATAAGGCGTCCAGAGGTTGGCATCGGTCCGGTGGCACAAAAAACCGAATTGGGATGGATTGTTTTTGGACAAGTCTTACCAGATTCTCCTCGGCAAGTTCGCAGTTTTGCCCAAATTGCTGACTTGAACTCACAACTTGAGAAATTTTGGGATATTGAAGAAACGCCGTTCCAGCCACATCAGACTGAAGATGACATTGCATGTGACAAACACTTTTCGATGCACACAAAGCGCCTACATGACGGGCGTTATGAGGTTAAGCTGCCCTTCAAAGGTGAAGGCTGTCCAGCGATGGGGTCCAGTCGACAAAGCGCTTATAGACGATTTCTGCATTTAGAAAAGAAGCTTGAGAGCAATCCGAAGCTTCGTGCAGACTATAACAAATGTTTAAAAGAGTATGAAGAACTCCATCACATGGAGGAAATTGATGTAAATGATGCGGTTTTACAAACCCCATTTCACTACTTTTTGCCCCATCATGCGGTTTTTAAAGAAGCTAGCTCCACTACGAAGCTGAGAGTAGTATTTGATGCAGCAGCGAAAGCTTCGGACGGGAAATCCCTCAACGACCGGCTACTTGTGGGTCCAAAATTGCAGTCGAGCATCATAGATCTCGTTCTAAAATGGCGGACTCACCGAGTCACATTTACGGCCGACATCGAAAAAATGTACAGACAAATTTTGGTTAGTTTCCCAGACCGATACTATCAGCTGATCATGTGGAGAGAGCAAAAGACGTCACCTGTAAGAATTTACAAAATGAATACAGTTACTTTTGGCACAGCAAGTGCGCCGTATCTTGCCATCAAGATATTAAAAAGAGTAGCGGATGATGAAGAAGCCAATTTTCCGGAAGGGGCGAAGGTTGTCCGTGAGGACATGTATGTCGACGACCTTATAAGTGGAGCAGATTCAATCATAGAGGCACGGACGAAACGTGACGAAGCAAGGAAACTATTGGCATCTGCGGGGCTTAATTTGAGAAAATGGACGAGTAACACAAAAGAACTCATCGAAGACATACCAGTTCAAGATCGAGAGCTCGACTTTGAACTTCCGTTCAATTTGTCAAACCATGTTAAGACTCTCGGCATCAAATGGTTTCCTGTTGACGACTACTTTTCGTACCAAAATCTTCAACCTACAACTGATGCTACCACCAAAAGATCCATGCTGTCGACTATAGCCAAACTTTTCGATCCTCTTGGTTGGATCTCGCCGTGCATCATAACCGCAAAAATCATGATGCAGCGATTGTGGGAGCTCGGTTGTGACTGGGACGAACCGATTCCACCAGCCTTGGAAAAAGATTGGAATGCTTTTCTACGAGAACTTCCAATCATCGAACGACTTCGCATCCCGCGGTGGACCCACATGAGCAAGACCAACAAGGCCATCGAATTGCACGGGTTTTGCGACGCTTCGATGAAAGCTTATGGTGCAGCAGTCTACATCCGTGTACTGGACAGCGATGACAGCATCCATGTACATTTGCTTTTGTCAAAGACGAAAGTAGCACCAAGTCAACGAACTATCACTCTTCCACGTCTTGAACTGTGTGGTACTGTTGTCTTAGCCCAGTTGATGCAATACACAAAGGACGTTTTGGCCATTCCCGATGTAAAAATGTATGCTTGGACGGACTCTACAATTGCACTTGCCTGGATACGCGCCACTCCCGCAAAATGGACCACATTTGTTTCCAATCGTGTGTCGGAAATCCAGCGATTAGTGGGGATCGATTGCTGGGGACATGTCGCAACGCTTCATAACCCAGCCGATCTGGCGTCCAGGGGTGTGTTTCCATCTGAATTGGAGTCATTAGAAGTTTGGTGGACCGGTCCGGAATACTTACGGCTACATTGGGATTTCGAGGTCCCGCGTCAACCCATTGAAATCGACACCGAAGAAGAGAAGCGCACTGTAAACGTACTTACCATACAGGTAGACCACAACGACTGTTTCTTGCAAGCGATTTACAACTGTTCGAGTCTACTCAAAGTTGTACGAGTCATCGCTTACTGTTATCGCTTTACCATCAACTGTCAACCGAAGTTGGGGCCTATTAAAGGTCCACTAAGTCCCAGAGAATTAGAAGCAGCGCTACTGATCGTCGTCAAAACAGCACAAAAGGATATGTTCAAGAACGAGATTCAACAAATTTTAGAAAACAAGATTCCCAAAACCTTACGATCGTTAAACGCATTCATCGATGTTAATGGGATCTTACGTGTAGGGGGACGTTTGGAGAACTCTCTCCTTTCTTATGATGCTCAACATCCGATTTTGTTGCAAAATAACCATCATTTTACAACCTTAGTTGTCAGAGATGCCCACAAGAACACTCTTCATGGGGGCATCCAACAAATGATAATGTACATTCGTCAAAAATACTGGATTGGACAAATAAGAAGAAGTGTCAAGTATCAGCTGCATAGATGTTCTTCTTGCTTCCGGCAAAAGGCATCCGAAATGCAGCAGCTAATGGCAAATTTACCCGCTCCTAGAGTTAGGATGTCTCGACCATTCAGCCATACAGGTGTCGACTACGCCGGACCAATCGAGATAAAATCCTGGAAGGCACGAGGAGCAAAAATCCTAAAAGGGTACTTTGCAGTATTTATCTGTTTAGCCACGAAGGCAATTCATCTGGAAGTGGTATCAGATCTGACAACATCAGCTTTTTTAGCAGCATTCAAACGCTTTACTGCAAGAAGAGGAAGCTGCAAGAAAATATACAGCGATTGCGGAACTAATTTCGTTGGCGCGAATAACGAACTAACCAAGATGTTAAAAGAGGCAAGCCATGACTGGAAGGAAATCGCAAAAACCTTAGCAAATCACGGTACCGATTGGCACTTTATTCCTCCTGCTTCTCCACACTTTGGTGGATTATGGGAAGCAGGTGTGAAATCAGTCAAGTACCATCTTAAAAGAGTAGTCGGAACTGAAAGGTTAACTTTTGAGGAGCTCGCGACGCTTCTAACACAAATAGAAGCGTGTCTGAATTCGAGGCCCCTATGCCCTCTCTCCGACAGTCTTGACGATTTAAACGCGCTCACTCCTGCGCACTTCTTAGTCGGCGAATCATTATATGCAGTACCTCAAGGCGAAACTAACGAAAACGTAACACACATCGACCGGTGGAAACGTGTCCAAGCGCTGGCGGAAGGATTTTGGCGAAAATGGAACTCCGAATACCTGGCAAGGCTTCAACAGCGCCCAAAATGGATGAAAATCCAAGCAATGCCGAAAATCGGAGATTTAGTTCTGTTAAAAGACGAACGACTTCCACCGACCTACTGGAATCTCGCGAGAATTGAAGGTACCCATGCAGGATCGGACGGACTAGTACGTGTAGTTACCGTCAAGACACAAACTGGACA
Organism: Eupeodes corollae; assembly: GCF_945859685.1. NCBI lineage: Eukaryota > Metazoa > Arthropoda > Insecta > Diptera > Syrphidae > Eupeodes > Eupeodes corollae. The sequence goes on from NC_079148.1 coordinate 43,231,996, forward strand.
CATTAAACGACCGATCGCGAAAATTTGTCTATTACCGTCAAACGAATCACCAGAACAAACAGCCATCGTTTAAATTAAAAGTAACCCATCGCAAAAACAAAACCAGAACATTTCTTCATATATTTCATATTTATAATCATTGCAGATCATTCTCGGATTAAATGAAACGCACAAATTTAAATTTTCAACAATTTATTTACAATTTATTCTTCATGTACAGGAACAAAACCTGCAGAAAATTATAATATAAAACCACATCAAATGAAAATAAAATAAAATCAAAAAATCATAATCATTTATTAACATACATATTTATTTAAAAATTCTTAAAATCATCACACATAAATTTGCAGACAACAAATAAATAATTCGATTCACATAATTCTACAATAAATAAAACACATTAAATTTGTTCAAATTGTATTTATTTATCAAAAACAAATATTCACATACAATAAAAATTTAAGAAATTCGAAACATATTAATACAAAAACTGCAATGCCACATCACAGTATGCAGGAAAATTTCGAATTTTTAACAAAATAAATCGCGACAAAGCATGATAAAACAATTAATAAAAGAAATCAAATTATTAAAATTTATTTATTATTTTGACAAATTTTATATTTCAGCTTCTAACTGAGCTAAAAACACAATCCACAAAACTTGTCAAAAATGTATTTACATATTTGGATGAAATTTAAAATAAATAAAAACAAAGCACATCAAAATGTCAAAACGCGTCGGCAAAAAATTCCGAAGAAAATAGTAAACAAATCACACAAATCAACGATTTTTAAAATTAATCAAAATTATTACAGATCACAATAATTCAAAACAAACAATAATCAATATCGAACGAAAATCGAAATAATTCGCCGAAGTCAATTCACGAATTTAACAATAAAAAAAAAAAAAAAATATTCAATTTATACACCGGACCGGTTTAATTGAAACTATTATTTGTATTACGAATTTCACAACAACAAATAATAATATTAATCACATTTGTCACATCGATTTAATTAATTAATAATTATTTCATCATCACAAACTTAAACGCAATGAAACTATTTAAAAACCACTTTGAATTATTTCAAATTAAAATACTCAACATTTTTCTTGTTTTGTTTTGAGTATTATTGTCACTGTTTACTGTCACTCAAACTAAATGTAAACAAACTTCCCGATAATTCCAATTGGAAACCGAACACATTCCAACTGGAAACTTCATTTCTTGGCTGTTATATACTAATACATAACTTTTATATAGACGCCAAGGGATTAAAATTCACACCATATACTTCCTATAGGTATATAATAAAGAAAATTAATTTGATTTTATATTAATAAAATAGGCATCGACAGCCAAATATTAATCAAAATATATTTTAAATATCAACCAAACAAAAAAAAATGCACTCACACAACTCAGCACATACCGCGATCGCGTAAAATTAATTCGGGAACCGAATGCGCGCGCGCTCACTCCGTAAACTCACATATAAATATAATTTTCTCACAAAACATTCAACAGTAATAAAAGAACTCACCTGATTTAATTCACTGAATTTAATAATTAATAACAAAATAAACCGCACAATCGAAAACTAAATGAAAGAAAATTACCACGCACTGACCGAACACGAACCTACGACAACAAGATTAACAAGCAATAATAACTACATACGTATGTATATCTATAGACTGTACCTACGTACTATTGTTTTACTATCATCTGTTCATTGATACAATACAATAAGCTGGAACGAGAGATATATAAAACATAGTTATGAGAAACTCAACCACCATTCTCATGTGTTACAATATATTGTTGACCTTGTCTGTTGTGTTTGTCTTATATGTCAAATAACATTTATTAATAATTTGTCTCTTTTCATGTACATTGTGAATGAGATAAGAAGAAGCTGACCAAAGGAGATGACATAAACAGATTCCGAGCCATTAGCCGATCATGCCGGTATTGCAGTGTTCAAATATTTAAACTGCAACAGTGATGCCAAGCTGCCTTTTTTCGTAATGCTGTGTGTAAACTTACAAATTCAAACTTTAAGGATGAAGGTAGCATTTTCTTGTTGCGAGGCGGGAGAATGTACGAAAGTACAATTACAAATGAGAACAAATTTACGGAGAGAAGACAGTTCAACATTTGAAGGAAACAAACCTTCTAAAAATTATCAAATACAGTCCACAAATGAGCTACATGTCAAATAATTAATGGAATTGTTGTATAATCGAATATACATTGTCTTGTGACTAAAAATATAATTCAAAATTGATTTCTACAAAGTGGTTGATGTTTTATTTCTTTGTTCTTTTTTTACTAATTTTTTATAACAAAAACTTAGACATAACAGCTCTCGAAATTCATTAAATGCGATTATATAAAAGTCAAAAGTTTAAAATAAGAAGTTTTCATCATTAAACAACGACACACTGCTACATGTTCCTAGATATTTAAACTTAACATTTTAAACTCTTGAAATTTTAAAATTATTAATGGTTATTTTATCTTCTATATTTTCAGCTCATATATACAACAAACAAAACGATGTAACTCTTGCCTTCAAAAACAAAAAAAAACTGTAGTCAAAATGCCCAAGAAGCTAAACTTAGTCCAAATAAATGCAATATTTCGAATTATTATATAAAAGTCACTGTTTAAATATCTTTTTGATATATAATTAAATTTCATAAAAGACTACCAAAAAATAAACATTCACAATTTTATCAAAAACCTCAAAGTTAAAAAAAAAATAAACTCACTCCCAAAAGTGGTCCTTCAACGAAGACAAAATATAATTCTTATATCTAAACAAAAACCATAAACGACACAAAATGAATACCCATATTAAAAAACAAAATATTATTATAATTAAACAAATTAAACGAGAACTCAAGCCAAATCAAATAATAAATACAATAAAATGTGAAACCAATCCAGATGGTAGTCCAAATCGGGTGATAGTGACTACAACAACGGCAACAGCTGGCTCTGCTAGACAGCAAGCGATTTCACCAGTAGCGGCGGCGGCAGCAATATCACCGGGTACGTCAAAACGCCCACCACAACAGTTGATTGAAATACGAACATCACCAATTAAAACAACAGCAACAGCTACAACAACAACAACGGGCGCAACAACAAAACTACCTCACATTGCTATTGTTGGTGGTGGTGTTGGTGGGATTGGTGGTGCTACTTCGGATTCGGCTACGTCACCGCCGCCATCAACAGTCATACGTGCTCTGTCAATTTTGACACCTTCTCCGAATATAACGGCAAGTGACACAGCAATATCTCCGGTACTGTCAACCCAGTCGTCATGCACATCGGATGCAGAGACATCTACGGACATGCTGGCCAACATATCGGACTTTTCGGACAACCAAAGCGATGATAAACTTTTAAAGTGAGTACATGTTTTTAAATGTCTTTTTTTTTTAAAAAAAACTTTTGTCTGCAAATAAAAATGTCTTTGGAATTTTCGAACCCCTTCCTTACTTTAGGCCCTGAAAGTCGACAACTCTTCACCTGATCAACAACTTCGATTTTCATTAGATAATCCGAGAATTGAAATGCGAATAGTTTTGAAGTTTGACATTTCATTTAAGTGTCATTCACATGACCTACGATCTGTGAACAGAATTTCAAGATTAAATATTATATATATTTTGTTTTGCAATTTAAAAATTATCCACTTTTGAAAATATAAATAAGGGTTGCGAACTCTCAAATAAAAGACGAGTTCCACAAACCAGCAGATATAAAATGTCACATTAAATCGCATTTTGAATGACAATACGTTGACTCCATGATACAAATGTTAAAGAACGTGAGCGTTAACAGTGAAAAATAAGTGTTTTTCCGACTTTAACCTAATTCACTCAGCATTTTTGAAGCTTCAATTAAATATTTGTACTCAGTCAATACAGAACTGTCAATTTCAATTTGACAACAACTCGATGCCTATTTGTATAAGGATTGAAATAAATTTAAATTTCGTCTCAAACCAAATACAAACCTATAAATTGTGATTCTGACCAATTTTTGACAGAAATTACTTTGGGGCTTTAATAATGACTTGCCAATTAATAAATTAATATTTCAAAGTTCGTCTATGTCCATTAAAGCCTTGTTTCAGTTTCCAATTCATTTCAACACGAAAAACTGCTCACTCGTTCAATACTGACTTTGATGGATTCCTAAATTGTGTATTAAAAAATGTATGGTTACACTTGCCAAGTGGCTTGTGGTGCCGTCTTCTTGAAACCATAAGTGTAAAAATCAAAGTCTAATTACTTAAAAAGTCGATCAATCGATCCCCCAGTGAAATGCTGTCATTTTTTTTGTCAATGAAGTAGTGTATTTTCTGAAGTACAGGACCTCGTTGTATTTGTCTAAGTTTCCATAATAAAAACCAAGCATTAGAATATTTTGACAGGTCGGTCATACCAATTATTGATAAAGCAATTTTTTTAGACAGAAAAAAGTGATTTTGAATAGCATACAATTGAAAATAAATCAGTGAAACGATACAATTTATTTTTCGACATAAAAATTTCCTTGAGTGAATTTTTATCATTAAGAACAAAATTGACTTTTTTGACAGTTCTAAAAATATCTATTCAAAAATTTCTCTGAATTTATTGATACATATAACCCGTTTCCATTACTGTCCCGTTCTAATTAATTAGTGAAAAGTTCTAATTATTTGTCAATATTTTTCGATTGTTTGACTGCTTTGACATTTTAGGGTACGTTATCAGTGAATATAAAATAAAACGTCAAGGCATTCTTTGTTACATTTGTATTTCATCTTTTAAAAAGTTAAGGAAAGGGTATCTATGTATTTTGTTTTGACACATATGTTTTGAAAATTCACGAATACAAAAACACAAATTATTGAATCGAAAAAAAAAAAAATATATCAATTCTTTCATTTTAAAATTTCCGATCAAAAAGCTCCTTTAATTCCTCTGGATTTACCCTATAAAAAAGCTCATATTTATTTATTTGAAATTTGTTGACGTTCTTCACTATAATCTCAAAATCTTCAAAAGTTGTATAAATCTAGTCTATATACCTCAGCGATTGAGAGATGTAAAGGTAGTTTTCATTCCCAAGGCGGGCAAATGCTCGCATGTCAACCCTAAAGACCTAAGACCTATTAGCCTATCATCTTTCATTCTCAAAACTCTGGAAAATTGATCGGTATCCATATACGTAACAACATTGAGAAGAGACTATCAACGTCTCAGCATGCTTACTGCAAAGAGAAATCGGTAGAAACAGCCTTGCACACTCTGGTAAGAACTATCGAATACTCCCTACTACTAATATCCCTTGAGAGGGAAGGCTACTGAGTGCTTACGTATGCCGATGATGTTGCTATCGCCGTCACAGGCCTTCTCCAAAATGCACTCAATATGCTCACTAGATGGGCTGATCACTGCGGACTTAGTATTAATCCTAAAAAAACAGACCTCGTCCTTTTCACACGGAAATACAAGATCCCAGTCATTGTACCTCATTCAATAAAAGGTATACCACTAATTTGTACCAATGAAGCCAAATACCTTGGTCTGATATTGGACAAAAAATTAAGCTGGAAATCTAATATACAGGAAAGAGTTAAAAAAGCTACAGCAGCTCTTTTCCTTTGCAAGAAAGCTATAGGAAGCAAATGGGGTTTTCAACCTCGCATCTGGTCATCCGACCAATACTTATGTACGGGGTTGCAGTATGTGGACTGCACTGGAGAAAGTCACATACTACGACAAACTCAGCAGAGTCCATCGCACTGCATGTCTCTGCATAAGCGGGTCATTGAGAACCACACCCTCAGCAGCGTTAGACACTCTCCTCCATCTGACACCCCTCGACATCTTCAGTCAACAAATGGCAGCGAGTACAGCGATAAGACTCAACGCCTCATCTCAATGGACCAACAACAATGTGGGGCACTCCATCATTTTAAACCTCTTTGGTTCTATACCAAAGTACATAGACTACACTATTCCTAAACCCCTATTTGGAAAAAAACTTCCAGGTATCCATTCCATCCAGAGATGAATGGGAAGACAAAAAACTCCTGGTTAACAAAAGTATTCATTTTTATACAGAAAGATCCAAGACAAATGAGGTAGTTGGTAGTGATGTGTATTCAGAAAAGCTTAATCCTCATTCCGCCTCCCTAATCATTGTAGCGTCTTTGAAGCGGAAATTTTAGCGATCAAAGAGGTTCTCTCCTGGCTAAGAGAAAACGTGATATCAACTTCTGATATTCGCATCTTCTCTGACAGTCATGCTGCTATCAAATCCCTTGACGGTTTCTCAACCAAATCTCAAACTGCCCTCGATTGTCGATCGTCTCTTACGGAGATGGCGCAGCAATTTAACATTCACCTCTGTTGAGTGCCGGGCCACAGAGACATCACAGGAAATTGTAGAGCCGATGAACTCACTTAAAATGGAACCGTCATACCTATTTCACCTGAAAGGGAGAAGATAGGTTCACCGATAGCTACATGTAAACTTATGCTAAAAGAAACAGCTTTTGCGATAGCAAATTCTTGGTGGCACAACTTACGAACATGCGCAGCCACAAAACTCATATGGTCTTAACTGGACCTAAAGCGCTCTAAAGACTTGTTATCTCAAAGCCGACTTCATATTAGCTCCCTAATAGGTGTCCTTACGGGACACTGTCTTATAGGCAGACACGCAATTCGACTTGGTGTAGCCTCAAATGACTTCTGTAGGAGCTGTATGGACGAAGAAGAAAAGGAAACATTCTCTCATCTCCTCTGCACTTGCCCTGCTCTTTCACTCAGACGCAAACTTCATCTGGGTTACTACTCTTTTGATAATCCCAGTGAACTAGCTAAAAAGGATATCAAATATCTTCTTCGCTTTATAAAAAGCTCAAAATGGTTCGACTAGTAAGAAGTAATTCTCTAGATTCATGTGGTATCACAATGGGCCTTTCTCTTGGCCTAAGTGTGTGGATTTTAATGCGCAGCCACGTAAACCTAACCTAACCTAACTATAATCATGCTTTATTTAAAGAAGAATTATTTCACTTTAATTTTCCTAAACTTTTGACAGTAGTCTATATTCAAATGAATATAGTTTGTCATTTGTAAATTTAGATGTCAATAACAAAATTAATTTCTTTTTGTAGCCAATAGAACACGGTGGAAAAATATGTTTTTAGCCATTGTGTTAATGTTCTTACTTGCAATTGTAGCTGTCAAATTCGTATTATTTTTTTAGTTTGCATCAATGAAAAGGCAAAAAATGGAAAACAAATGAAATCTGTAAAAGATTTTGAATACAATTCTCAAATTTAAATCTAAACATATAACAAAAAACATAAGTCAAATTAAAAAAGGTGATCTACAAAAAAAATCACTTGTTTTTTCCCAATGGAACTTACAAATATTATGACAGAATAAAATCAAATTTTAATTGATATATTTTACCAATGGAAAATCTAATAAGACATAAATATAAACATCACCACAGACCCAAACTTGGTTTCAATCTTAATCGTACGAAGAATGCGCGCCTCTACAATTCATACTTTTCTTCTTGTAAAAGAGAAAAAAAAGTGATGATTATATCAATAAATAAACAAAACAAAACTCTACACTGATCGCGGAAGTAAAGTCTGTGCTGATACGTCATTGGCGTTTGTCCGTAGTGATTGATAAACGTTATTCACCACACCTGTTTGCAGAGTGGTGGTGAGTTTCCCATATATGAGAACAAGTTAAAATCGATTCTCTTTTACTCCACTTTTCTGTTCAATTTACTTTAGTTTTTTTATCAATCAATAAGCATTTCCGTTTTTGAATAGAATTGTTTTAAATTGAGCTTGAAAACAAAATGGCATTCTCTTATACTAGGTGCTTTATAGACCATCATCATCATACAAAGTATAAATCAATGTAAGCTGATTAAGTTATGCAAATAAGTTTAATGTTTTCTTACATCCGGCAATATAAGCACAACAGAATGAAGATAAACCCATAAACCTACGTTACGTGTGAAAAGTATTTAATTAGACCAATTTAAATCAATATATAAGCTGATTAAAATATGCAAATAAGTCTAGATAGAGGTAGGTAATGTTTTCCTTTAATTTTCTTTCTTCCGGCAATAAACATGAGTGCCAAAGATTAACCTACTCCATGGATAACCTATACCCATGAACAGTACATAAGAGAGACGTGTGAAAAGTATTTAATTTTCACACCACTTGTAACTTGTGGATATTCAGTATCCATCAGTTCCATCATACATTTATTTATACACAAATTTCTGTAGAGATTTCTTGGGTACATCTGAACCTAATTCTGTTGCTCATCGTATACTTTTAGTCAAATGCCGGCTGCCCTGCCCCATGCACCGTTGAAAAATGCTTTGTCCTATATTTTCAATTTCTCTTAATCATGTGTTGCTTCAGCTGCTTTAGCATCTTCCACCACCTCCTCCACGTCATTCAGCTGTTATCTACATTAAATTAAATTGAAATATAACAATTTTACTGATAACATTATTTTTCTCTTTCAACAAAAATTAAATATGAATCGGGGTGGGCCTTAAGAGAAATTTACTTCCCTTATCTAGGGGTAGTTTAAGAGAACATAATAAATTAACTGCAAAGCAAAATAAAGGAAAATAAAGTTTATAACACTTTTATTTATTGATATGTCACATTTGACGTGTTGTGTTGGCGTGAAAGGTAGATATGGAAAATATTGTCTGTCTATTTTGCTTGTGTCAATTTAGTAACTTTGTTACTTCGCAAAGCTTTTATTGTCAATAAATTTGTGGCGTTGCGTTGCTGGGTGTTATCAAAAAAAGCTAATAGCTTTATTTTATTTCCCCACAAGATATACACATTTAGAAGCAATAGATACATATCTACACTACCTATATACCTACATATATCCTGTTTTGATGATAGATATATAAAATTCAAAGACCAAAAAAAAAGGAAAGGAAATACAAATTCATAAAAATATTAAGCACGCATTTAATCAAAAAATAATTTCAAATAGCCTAAAGTCCATGCGATGTGAAGTAGGTAGGTAGGCCTGACTCTGAATATATTTAGTAGCCGCATTTATACTTTTACTTACCTACATAAAATATTGATATGAAAGTTTTCCTCCTATAATATTCATCAATATATATGTAAGCCAAGGTCAGTTGTTCTTGTTTGTTTCTTATTGAGGGGGAGTAATTATTCTTAACTTTTTCTTTTTTTTTTTTTGTTGGGTTTACTTTTTTTTCGACTTTGAATACAAAAGAAAAAACAAATATTTGGAGAACTATAAAATGTCAAATAATGAATTCAGTCTATGATACAAATCATAGGAAACCAGAGCTGCCGAAGTTATACTTTTAATAGGGGTAATATTTTGTTTAAGACATTTGAATTTATGCAAATTATTATGATAACAGTTTCAGCTTTTGACCGTCTTTGAAAAAAGAGGTTAAAATAAGTTGAGTCTAGGCTATATGCTTCTGAGTGCCTGAAATATTATCAGTAAGAAAGAAAGGTCATAAAGTAAAGGGTCATTCATTTTGTGTTTCCAGAGTGAATAATCGACATATTTTATTTCATTATAAAGTTCAAAATGTTGCCATTGAGTATCGAAAAGAAAATAATTCGCAGCATCTGATTTCCTTGCTGTAATTTTTAACCAATTTTTCAAAAGCCTTACTAAGTGGTGTCTTAGCCATGACTTGTTCAATGTTGGTTTATTCGGGTTGACACGGTTTTTTGCATAGAAATCTATTGATCCTGGTAATCAAAAACGTGAAAGAGGTTCCCTTCAACTGCTTTGACATGAACAATCCACTGCCAGGGCCTAATCGATTTTCAAGGACTCCAAAAAAAAAAAATGGTTCAAGAGAGTTTACGTGAAAATCCACGATTTCGATATTGAAAAAGGCATCGTCACTAAAAATTCCAAGAGCGATTATTCATGAAATTAAAAAAAAGGATTGAAATTTCCATCCATTCAAAATTCGAATCATTCAAGAACTTAAAAAATGCATGTTTCATGCACAAATTTTTGTGAGAAAATGTTGGAACATTTTTGTACTGTCCCTTTTTTCGTTTTTATTTAACGGACACGTTAATAAAAAAACTGTCTTCACTTTGATCCAAGAACCACTAACTCTCGACCTAAATACCAAAAGTCATTGTATTGCCCCAGGATAACTATTTGATGCTCCTTATGGGATAACCGGAACATTTTGTTTGAGAATGCTCAGGGCCAGGAGACAAACGCCAATAGTGGCAATTACCGATGCATGATAACGGATTTATTTTTGCCGAACCTGTAAGCATCCATTGTTTTTATCGCACACGGCGTTCCAACAAGATGTTGTGACCGCCCACATGGCTAGAGATTCAATGAATATACTTCGGGAAGCTTTACCTCAAAAAATCATTCGCCTTAGGGACATCCCGTGGCCAGCGAGGTCCCCCCACTTAACCCCAATAGATATTTTTTTTGAGCTACCCCAAAGAGACAATTTACAGCAACAATCATTGAACTCTAGTAAACTTATGGGAAAACATTCTTTGAGAAATAAGCGCAATTTAATCAAGTATACTGCAGCGTGTAAGACGAGGTACCGTTTTAAATAGTTCGTGCAGCTCGATGGAAGAAATTTGGATGACATAATGTTCAACAATTAAAATCCGCACTATTAGTTTTTCGTTTAGTGTTTCAAATAAAACAATATGTAAAATAGATTTTTTAAATTTAATTTTGAAAATATAAATCTGCCACAAGTCTACCTCTATAAGATACAATTAATTTGAAGACAATACCATTAATTATAACCAAGATATTCGAGTTTGTTTCGGTTCTAAAGACTTTGAAACTTTGAAAAATGTCAAAATTTTTTATTCGACCAATCGGACTGTTTAAAATCAAAATCTATTGACATTTATTTTTTTGAAAAAAGACAATAACAAAAACAGAACACTTTTTTGGTATGACGTCCTGAATATCTCGAATATTTCGAACTCAATACTTCAAAGGTCCTCTAATGCCAGCTTAGCTTATTAAAAAACAAAACCAATTAGAAGTAACAGTTTAGAAGGATGATTATGATAGTAATTTTGCAAAGGCTAAGATTGAAAGTTATCTAGTTAAGAACTGAAAGCAGATGGAGTACATATAGGAAGAAAGTCATTATATAATTTCTATAATTTGATAAAGTGACAACCCTGGCACTCGTTAGTCTAATCTTAAGTAAAAAACTTTCGATTTAAATATATTGGTTATAGTTTTCAAGTGAAAAATTAATCTCTGCATGTTTATCAACACTTTGGATAGGTCTTTTATTCAAACATGTTTGTTCTTCATTAAAATTAATAACAAAAAATTATAAAAAAAATGTCTTTGAGCTTAAGCTTCCTAAGCTTATTTTATGGTATAAATAATTTCATGCTTAAAAACCCTTCTTAAAAATAAAGAAATTCATTGGAAAACATAACGTATATGCATAAATCTCTTCTAAGGACTTGTTACCATCAGTTCTTATGTGCGTGTCGTGTAGATTATAATTTCGAAATTAATAATATCAATCTTCCCTCTTTCTCTTTTAATATGGGATTGCTTACTAATAAAATAATAATAATTCTTTTATTCCTTTACCCTGGATAATGATGAGGATGCTGAAAAAGTATCTAAGAAATTCACTTAAGTTTTTCCATAAACGTATATATGTAGTTAATCAGTATTCAACTTGAGTGTCGCGAGATATTGTAGTTCTTATATATGATTTTTGTTTACTCTTTTTCATCTTTTTGTTGTATAGCTAAGAATATTAAATAACCATTTTATATTTATAAATATATCCTATAAAACATATATTATATATATATTAATATACCTGCAGGCAAATGGCAGAGAAGATTGTTTTTGTTTCAAGAGCATAACTAATTAGTGTATAAGACCTTGAAGTAGAAGTTAGTATAATTCATATATACAAACATAGGTACTCAATTCATATTCTACAGGAAGATTTACTCTTCTAAATGAGATATTTTACATGATACGGTACATTTAACGAATTTCCATTTAATTTCGAAACTTTTTCTTTTAATTTTGATTATAAGTATGAGACATATAATTGCGCTATTTTTGTATTTTAATTGGATCATTTTGTTTTAACAAATATATATGTTTGCTGGCGTTGTTGTTTTTTAAAGAATCAAACAAATTGATAATAAATCAAGGACAGCAAAAACTAGGTGTAAATTGAAGCTTGAGATCCAAAGCACACTGATAACGTCCTTAAATGTTTGAAAATTTATTAGAAAGTTAAATTTTTCGAATTTCGAAATTTACGTCAATAAAATGAATGTTTAGGCAGTTTTTTGTCGAGATATTTGAGAGCTTAAAGCTTTTCATAAGTTGTTGAATTTGTGTTTAAAAGATGTTCAAAATTAATTAAATATTAACAATAAAATTTAGAAAAAAATTAAAAAACTTTAAAGGCAAAAGAATGAATTTATTTTTTGTAAAAAGCTCAGATTTACCATTTATTATGTAATTAAATTAAATTCAAATAAGTGGATAACATTATTTCTAAGACAGATATTAAGATGCCAATTATAGCTATCATTGGTTTTAATCATTGAAACCAACCATTGGAATTTTTTCGGAAGGTCGTTTTTAGCAAAAAATTAATGCGAAATAATACTTTTTTTCTCAAAAACAATTCTTTGTATGATTTCCGGTCCATCAGTACATACATTTTATTTCTAATCAAAGGGAATCACCGTCAAATATCGCTTCAAAAATGATTCCGGATGGATTTTAATGATAGCTATAACTGGCCCCTAAGGAACAACTGAATTTACCACTTTTTTACTCGTACACGACACATAGAAACTACCGATTCGTAAAAATTTCGTACTCGACATTTTTATCTAACATAAAACATAAAAAAAATAGGTCCTTGCCCTTAAGGACTAAACATTGAATAGGCATCAAATAGAAAAATGTCATAAAGTCCTAAATTCGTCACAAAGCCCAAAAGTTAAAAAAAAATTGCAAACAACCCAAATCAAGTGTTGTAACGCTCAAATAAATGTTGAATAAAATAATGCTCAAAGTGTTATTTCTTATTTTGTCGTTACAAATTTCAAACAAATCGTTTCTCCAATCCAACTTTTGATGTCGTAACGTCCAAATTCAGAAATGTAATAAAGCCCAAAATATTTTTAGGTGGTTATTCTTTGAGACGCTTATAAACAGTGAGTATGGAGAAGCATGCTGCCCCTTGCAAACACCTACTTCGGCTCACTATATGATTTGGAGTTGGTGCAAAATTGAGTGAAGGCAAAGTTTCTTTGCATTTAAAGAATCCGGATTGAAAGAAACTTTGCATACACAAAACCCGCACCTTCCCCAAATCCAATAATAAGCTGCAGGAAGGTTGCATTGGGTAGAATACCTCCCAAATATATTTCACATATTCATACATTTTTTTTTATTAATGGAATGGCATTTAAAGCTTTGAAAACAAACTTATTTTGCGGGTACATTTTTAAACCCTTAAATATAGGTCCTATTCTTAAACAGATTCTTTGAGTCCAAGATCCAGTTCATGTGACTGAGTCTTACAATTATTTTTTCTGAAGTTCTTGTTTATCTATCAAAAAATTACCTATTTTCAGACTTAAATCAATTATTTCCATGGCTTTTTGACTATATGTTGTACTTTTATAATGAATTTTTGAAATACATTTATTATCTTGTCTTACAGGGGGTGTACTACACATTAATTACAAATTAAGGACAATTTAACGAATTTAATACATGCGTACCGCTATAATATTGATTTCGATGTTTTTTGTCAGCTTTGCTTTTTATTTCGAATAAATAATTCAAGCTTTATAAGCAACCAAAAATGTTCGCGGGGAAAATGGGTCCTGTTGAAAATATATGAAAACCAGGCCTAATTTATGCACATATCTTACAATTTTTGTTTTCATTTTAAAACACAAACAAATTGATTGTAAAGTGAATTTTTTGGTTGAGTTCATGATTTTGTGAAAATAGATCTTTTTAAAACAATTTAAATGACTTTTATGCGATGTGGAATATCCTGTATATTTTTTAACTATTACATAATTCTATTAGGCTTGTAAAAGGAAGCAGTCCTATGTGAATGCAATCATTATAAATCATTTATTAAATTTATCATAGAGATTGAGGCTTACTTCAAATCTTCCAATCACCATCTTTTGGGCTTAAAAATATTGAAATACTCATACCCAGTCATTGGATTGCAATCAATTAATTGCAATTATTTGAAACTTTAAGAATTCATTCACTCACTTGAAGTAAAATTGCATTTATTCTATTTTTAACATTTATTTGAAGTCCTTGCAATCGTTTTATGCACATGATTGGTAATAATTGTAATGACTGGACATTGAATGCAAACACTTCAAATAATTGAATGAATTCTTAAATAATTGCAATGACATGATTGATGCTGAAAAGATTGTAATCTTTACATTACATTCATAAAATATTGCATTCCCTAGGGATTACATTCTTTTACAAACAGAATTGAAATAAGTAATATTTACCAAAATCAATATCGGATAGATGCTACAAACATCATAGCCCCTTAAATTCTCTCTGAATTAAAGAAAAAAACTATAATTTGACAGCTTCTGTACTTTAAAAACTTTTTAAAAAACTATAAAATATGACTTAAGTTGATACTTCAGGCCCAAAATCTGCAAATTTGATTTCTGTTCTTTGTGGTTTGGGTGACGTGTTTGAGCAGTGTTTTGATTTTATGTTATACTTTGGTTATTTTGAAATATAATGTACTACTTTTGATGTATCTTCAGATTAGTTTTAATAGCTTTAAAAAAATAGTTATTTCCCTGATAGCTAGTTGGCTTTTCTTTTATACATTCAGATATGTTCTTCTTTGTCGTGTAATGTTTCGCATATTACCATTAAGTGAAGAAAAAAGTTTATCAAGAGAATTAGAATAAATAAAAGATACCAGATATTTGTGTAATGACCAAGATTTAAACCGAATTAAATCACGTTTAGATATAACGACAACTAGTTATAGAAACATACTTTTATTTGTTTTTAATTCACAGTGAATGCTTTTAGATTGTGTTAGAAATACAACCTTTAATTTGAGATTTTATCAATAAATTAGCACTAAACATGCTACACGCATTTGACTACTTCATTAACAGTTATTTGATTATCCGTATGTACTTTATTCCAAAAAATAACATAAAAAACGTAAGAAAAATGTGTAAATTCATGAATAATTTAAACGAAACAAACTTCTATTTTTAGAAAAGGTCCAAAAACACTTTATTCAATTCTCTTTGACAAATAAAATGCTGATTCATTAAATTGACCTCAATGTACTTTAATTTATTTAAAAAAAAAACAACCCACAAAATATAATCAATAAATTAATAAGACTTTCACATTTTAACATAATATTAAAATACTTGATTTCAAATTACTGATGTTAATATTTGTATAATAAACATTAAATAATTCACTCACAAATATTTGTTAAAATAATTATTTTGTTAAAACATTAAATTGTTTTTAATTTAGATGCTCCATTACAAGTAATGAGCCAAATGTTCAAAAATAAAATGATAACATGTCTTTATTTATTGCGACTTATTGAATATTATTTTCGAGATTCCCTGGAAGCTTATCAAAGAATTCGATAATTATAAAGAAGATAAAATACCAATTTATTACTAATCGTTTTTGGTAGTGGTTACCGAAATTCAAAATAAAGCTTCAGAAAATAACAATGCAATTTTTTAGTACTTATAAAATCTTAAAATTTTTAAAATTATACAAAATTTTACAAAATCAATGAAGTAATATTGTTTTACAAATGTTTAGTTTTGTATTCACAATCTTAATGATTTTTGTTTTTAATTTGAATTTGTATACCATATTTCGTAGGAAATCGATAAGGCTTAGAGTAAAAAACAATTAAAATCTAAAAAAGTCTAAGATGCGACCAACCCTGATGACTTCCCACCCCTCCTGTCGATTTATTTTGCTTAAAACTTTAACAAAATATTCATATCAATATTTTGTGTGAGATAAATAATTAGGAGTCAATATCTTTCTTTGTTCTTCTAATACTTGAGTCCAAAACCATTTCTTATAAGGTTTTTGTTATTTTTTAATGTTTTCGTGTTTTGAAAAAAATGTTGTTGGTTGAATTTTTCTTAAAAATTAACTAAGATTTTTATACCAATTATCTGAATATCGAAAAAATCATTTTCTATAACACGAAGTAAGTTTGATGAGAATATTTTTAATTTTTAAAAAGATACTGAAGTCGAAAATCATTTTTTACCAACTTGAAGTATTGTTTAAAAAAAACAGTCAATTCTATTTATCTCAAAATTTTACTTGATTGCAAAAGCTTTATTTTTTGTTGCATACAACTATTTTGGAGATAAAATTTTTTTTTTTCGTATAATATTCGATGTGACAATTATGTTTTCAGTCAGTTTTTTATTTAATAAAAAAAGACGTTAATTGATTTTTTTTAATTTTATCGGTTTGATATCAATCCATATTATATAATATAAAATTTAATTCAAGTCGCTGGGGTTATTATTTCGTCAGATATTATCAACATTTTTAAATTAAAAATAAATAAATTAAGTGGTGCTATAGTCCGTTGAAGCTCGGGCCCAGTGCCTTACAACTAGTTACTTTTCAAATAGCTATTATTTAAAAACCATCCACTCAACTTCTATCTTTGGAAGCCCTTTTTCCATTTTGCAGTTTTATTAACTGCATAACAAAATTTGAAGTCGATATCTATACAGGTTCTTGAGATATGGACGACGAAAAAAGCACACAAAGATATTTCTGTAAAAATCTTTTACATACATTTTAGTGACCTTGAAACGTATAGAAAAGTCAACATTTTTAATCCGACAAATCGAACCGATTATGGGAAGTTAAAAATGGACCTTATAAACAGTTTTATACCAATTTAAAAACATAGAATTTGAATTACCAATTTTATGAAATATAACAATTTTAAAGCAGAACAAATTTTAGGCACAGATTTATCTAGAAACTTGAATGAGAAAATTAAAACAAAAATAGAACAATAATAAAGATTTTAAAGGAGTTAAGAAAACTAATAATATCTTCTGAATAGTTTTATTTTCAAAAAATTGTATAGAAAACTTTAGTCTACTGTTTTTCTTTTATTAAAACAAAAATTAAAAAAACGATTGCCCTTAAAAATCGAAAATTTTAAGAAATAATAATAACTATTGACATCAGCTGTTGTTAATATTTGAACTTTTTGTTTAAGTAATTACATTTTTTTTAGAAAACAAAATCAAATTTGTTTCGAATATCTCGCATGAGTTTCAGTTATTGATTGAATACTTTTCCAAGTTCTTTGAATGATAATTTGAATTTTTACAAACAAATATCAAGTCTTAAAGCACACAAGTGAAAAGTTGTATCAGTGTCGATAACGTCCAGCGACTTACTTACAGTTCTGTGTGAACTAGGGCCTCACCCAACAAACTTTTCCATCTAGCTCGGTTCCAGCCGCTTATCAAACATAAAATAGTTCTTTTTACGAATTGGAAAAGGAAATCGTAAAAAAAATTGTTTTTTGGAACGAAAATCCTTATTTTTCAAAGAATTTTAAAATTGGTCGAAAACGTAGCCTTATATTTCCACTTGAGAATTTTTAGCTCTTACTAAAAATTGAATGATAAACGTTTCAAAAACGCATTAAAATTGTTATTTCCTACAAAGTCATGAGCATTTTGTCGCATCTCGTAAAATCAAAGCCACTTTTGGGTCGTCCTCAAGCAGCTTCTCGGCCAGCATCACTTAAATTGGTCAAAAACTTAACCTATTAGGACACGTAAGTGATGTTAACTAGAAATGTTGCTGCTGGTAACCGTTAGAGTTGATGAAAACCAAGGTTAATTGATTCTTTATCGTATTTTGTAAAAAAACTTACATAAATCTTAATGCTTTTAAAGTTAACTTAACACAAGATTTCAAGCCGGTCAATTACCAGCAACGACGAACCCTCACTGATTGCAGCTTTAAAATTTTTCAAAATAATACAATAGCTGTTACGTTTCTAAAAATGAGTGTCACCTACAGACTTTTTTCTTAGAAGCCAAGTAAATGAAAGATAAGATCTTACAAAATAAAACTTCTAATTTTAAAACTCTATATTAATTACGTATCAAAATTGTCTATACTTACGACACTTATGAACCTTCTTCAATAAAAAATATTTATTTATGAGCTTTTAAAATTCGTTTTCGAAGAAGACAGCATAGATATTTATAATTCATAAAATTTCATGTACTTAAATTGATTTTTCAGCACTTCCTGCCCGGAATATAAATTGATTTCCCTTCCTTCAGTTTAGAACCCCGTACCCTTTTTCTTAAAAATACAAGTTTTTATTTTCTAAAATGTTCTCATTACAAAATGTATCTACATATGTAGGTACCTATATTATTTATTTGTATGTATGTAAATAAAATAACAAACTAAAAAGCTCTCTTCTGTACAAAAATAAATAAAACAATATCTATCCCCAACAGAGCTTTTTAAAATCATCAAGCTAAGAGGAAAAAGAAGTTAAGGATCTAAAATATACAAATATGTATATTTCTACATAAACGTACATATATCTATCTATCTATTATACGAGTATCTAACAAAGTATAAAAATAGATAAAAAATAAATCCAACCACTTGTTTATCCTCTCTCTTTCGTATGTACAAAAAGAAAACTTTAAAGCACACCACTTACAAAAACAAAACAAAAAATCACTCTTATAAGGATGGAACTATTCTACATACTTCTACTTCAATTTTACTCATGAATAAATTATTCAATATACAAAAACAAAAATGGACGATGAAGACAAATTAATTTGCAACGCTGAGAGTTTATTCAACAGGGAACAACTACAACTCTAATCATGTTAAATTCATCTTACTTAAACTTAAACCTAATACTGAATACTCTCTCTGGTCTCTAATCTCTACAAAAGCTTTTCTCTTTATTTTGTTTATTAATTTCTTTTGATTTTCTACAGAAATATCTCATATATCCCTCCCGCTTCCATTTTAATAAATCTGCACAAAACAAAAATAAGAACTTGCTGCAGAAGGGTTAAAAGAACACTTGTAGATTCTCACATGAGCTTTTTATCGAGTTGAATGAGCGCCAATTTACTGCCAGTCGCAGACTTTAATAATACAAAAAAGTTCAAATTTAATTAGAACTTATTTTACATTTTCTGCGCATATTATAAAGATACGTTTGCCGTCACGTCTCGCCGTCATTTTCGCGGCGCGTCGTCGTCGCTCCCTAAAATCGTGACCTACACTCAGAAAAAAATTGTATCTGTAACTGCTGCTATCAATCTTTCTTAAATTCTCTTCTTTTTTTTCTCTCTCGCTGTTGTTGTTGTTCTTTAAAAAGAGAGCAACTACCTGCAAAGTCCAATAATAAAATTAGCTTTTAGTAACAACTCGAGCACAGCCTCTAATATCACATCCGTAAAACTTGTCATTGTGACTGTGAGTGATGATTATAAACCTTTAAGAAGAAATACTAAGAAAAACATATCTTTAAAATTCCCACAGTAATGTTGGAGAGCATCAAAGAGCGTGAAAAATTCTCTACAGACCGACCTTCATTTCATATCAAAAATTCAAGAGCAAGACTAAAAGTAAGAGTATGAAAAATAGTAATAACCCACCAGCCACCAACGACGAACTGAACTGAAACTGATATATGTATAAGGGCGGGCGGAAAAGATGGGCGGAGAAGGCACAGCAACAAATACCAGTACCTATACATTTTACAGATACTTTTCGACACCAACAACAAAATAAGCAACAACAAAATTCAAATAATTTTTCGACGACACTCCGTCAGTCATTTGAAGCCGCTTTTCAATTCAGTATACAAATTGAAATTCTACGGGCAACTGTAGCACGAAAACAAGGTCGGTCTTTTGTCAGTATTGTAGACATTTAATTTATTTTTTTTCTTCGGAGAGTTTCATTGAGATACTATAGCGCAATGTATAATTTAGATATATCTTTTATAGGATCAAATATTTTGGGATATATTTTTTTATCTACATTTTATTTAGTTCCTATATTTCTAGATAGTTTTGTTTTTTGAATTTTCTTGTGGATTAAAGTAAAATTTTGAACTTTGACGGATGCGACGTTAAATTAATTTCGGTTTTGCGGAAAGAACTTTGCTTTTTTCGGAAAAAATTGTTGCTTTTTGGTTTTGATTTATTTTTGTTTGTTTTTTGATTTTATTGTTGGCTGATTTTTTGCGCGAAAGTGGCGCTTTTCTATAGATAAAGAGAGCGGTACGGAGTGCGGTAATTAGCTTGCCACGATACGGTGCGATAAAGTGTCAATCTTTTCGGTATTTTTTCGTCTTCTTCTGGCTGTGTGTTTTTTTTTTTTAATTTTAAGTTTGTATATTTTTTCCTTGTCTTTTTTTGTATATTTTTCGTTTTTTTTTGTATAATTTGTTTAAAGAGACCGAGAGAGTTTTGTTTTTCGTCGTCGTCGTCTTCTGATATTATACCTAGTGATTTTTTGGTCGCAAAATATTCGTAGTCGTTGTCGTCGTCGTCGTAGTTGTTGGTATCATATTTTTTTGTTAACGTTGTGCATTTTGTTTAATTTAACAAAACAACACAATAAATAAAAAATATAATAAAAGAAAAAATGTATATATACATATACACTTCGATATGTTAAATGAATGTGTGTATATTTTGTTTGTGTGTTTTTGTGTAACAATAAAAAATAAAACACATGTGCGTTATGATTACGTTTGCTAATCAAGGTCTTTTTCCCTGTTTTTTTTTCTAGTTTTGAAAATGTAACAAATTCTTTTTTAAAGTGCGATTTTTTCCCAAAAATAAAAATATAAATTTAAATACAGTGTACCTACATAATTCCCAAAAGAAATATAAAAAAGATCTAATTAAAAAATATCAAAAAACAAAAGAATATATATAGAAATGTTTTATGTACAAAAAAATCAACAACGTCATAAATTTAAACTCATTAGTTATGAATTATTATCTTAATTAGAAACCAACAAAATCTACTATCTAAACAATAAATCTACCTTATTAATAAAAAAACCGGCTTGTACCGTCCCAGCTTTATCGACGAATTTCTTTAAACAAAATAAAAATACCAAGTATACACCAAACAAAAAGAAAAAATAATTATGACCAAAAATCTTAAGATAAAATAGTTTTAATTATAAACAAAACAAGAGAATAAATATAAATAAAAAAGTTTTTAATGATGTCAAACAAATTATGTGAATTAAATTATTTTAAATGTGTGGATGTGAATTAGATAAATTTACATAGAACTTTTTTTCATATATAAGAAAAAAACAAAAAATTGAGTGTGATTTTAAATAAATACATTTTTTAATAAATTTAAATATATTTCCATGTGTAAGAAAGTAAATAGGAGTGTGTGTTAAAAAAAAATATAATGTGTTTTAAATAAACTAAGTGTTAAAAATTAAAAAATATATATGTATAAATGTTTCATAATTTTAAAAATAAAATTCGTTGTAACAAGAAAATGAGTGCATTAAAACGTAATTATTACCAAAAAATTGTGATGATGATGATTTTCTTATAAGAAAATATAAAAATCAACAGCAACAAAAGAGTTTCAAATTCAATTCCTTTTTATTTTTTAATAAAAATCCAAAAAAAACCAACGTAAAACTTAAAACTAAGCACAAGCATTTATTTAAGCTTAATAAAATAAAATTATTCAACACATCAACAACTGGTTTCAAAAATATATACCTTAACTTTTTAATGTTTAAAATAAAAGAAATATTTATTAATTATATACAAATAAAATAAATATTCATTAAAGAAATTTATACAAACAAATAAAATAAATATTCTATGCAAAATTAGAACCAAAAAAAAAACTAAAACAATAGCAAAAATAGTTTTTGTTTTTTGTTAACAAAATGAAAGCTGAAAAATAAAATCCAAAATTCAGGAATAAATAAAAATTAATACAAAATAAAAAAATATAAAACAAAAAAACCAAAAAAAGGTGAGGAACCAGTTTATCTTCTTCTCTTCTCTCATTTTTGTCTCTATATTCAAAATTAAGAGATTCTTTTTTCTTTTTAATTTATAATGAATAGAGACAAGTTTTTTTTTTTGTTTTTTGTTTTAAACAAAATATTTTTGAAAGCAATACATTCATCGGCAATTTTCAAGATTGTGTGGGTTTTTGTGTATAAACGTATAAACAAAACAAAACAAAACAACAATTAAAAACAAAAACAAAAAATACACCTGTTGTTGACAAGTTCTTTAGCTTTTGTTCTTAACATTATTATTTTAATTAAATGCAACAAAAACAAGTAAACAAAAAAAAATGTTATAAAATATAAAACTCAAGTATCGTTTAATTAACGTATTTTATACTTTTTAAAAGAAATATATACTATATTATAAATTAATCACTTCGAATTGAAGAGGTGTTGATATTTTGTTTTTGTTTTTATGATCTTTAAGTTTTCTATTGTTAGTAATAATTATATTTTAAATGACTACTTACTACTTTGTGACTGGTTTGATTAAGTTTTCTTTTGATTAGTCGTCATACTGTATTTAAATTAATTCGTTGTGTTCGTTTTTGTATTTTTTTTTAATTAATTTTTGATTTTGGTTTTTGTTTAAAGAAAAAAAAACCTGAAATGTTAATGAAACAATATGATTTATAATCGATTTTTGGTTAGGTTAGGTTAAGATATTAAACATTTTATTTTAGGCAGTCAACTTTTTGAGCTTTTTGAGATGTTTGACTTCATAACTGTTTAAGGTTAAATATTTGTATTTTTTTATACGTCTTTAATTAAAATATTTAAAAAGATCACAAGGGTTTTGCTTATGGTTGACACACTTTGTTAGGTAAACATTGTTTTTTATTTATAAATTAAAAAAAGGTTGTTTTAGTAAGAAAGATAGCATTGAAAATAAAAGTTTAAAATAGGATTTGATAACAATAAAATAAAATTATTCCGGGATAAACATCATAGTCATATTAGTAACTTTTTTTTGTTAGTGCCCTTGATTTTGTTTTGAAAAACAAATCGTTGTTATTTGAAATGAAACAAATGTTTTACGATCTTATAGAATACATTTTTAATAACGTCGTAGTATTTTATATGAAAAAGTAAATTTTACTTACTTTCTTCATCTGTTACCTTTAGTGGCGCTACAGTCTGGGACGGATCTGGAATTTTACCAACATGCATCTCCAGCCAGCTCAGTCCCAGTTGTCTCTAGTTTTGCAGATATAGTTTGTTAAGTTAATCCCCCACCTGTGAGCGCCATCTGAGAAACGATCTGCCTTTATTGCACCATCCCTCGGTTTCGATTCGAAGACCTTCAGGGTTGGAGCATCGATATCCGTTCGCTCTACATGACCTAATTACAATTTTACTCTTTTGACTATATCATCGCTGTACAGACTTTATCGTTTGTCGTTGTATCTTCGCTATACAGAAGGGAACAAAAGTCATCCCTAGAATTTTTCACTTTAATCATCTTTAGACGTCCCCATTTTGCCTTGACATGGTTCAAGCCTCAGCGCTAAAAATGATAACCAGGATAATGAGTGTCTTATAGGGAGCGACATTAGTTGAAAGAGTACCTTACAACTTCATTTCCATCTAGGTCCGAAGAAGTGATTTTTTTATTGTTTTATTTTAGCGCTGGTTTAGTTGTCTGAATTTATAAGCAGACAAAGTTTTTAACTACTTCAAATTTATAGCTGTCCATTTTGACTTTTTGCACAAGACGTCCATGTCCTTTTTGCCGTCATTGATCACTAAGCCCAATTTCTCCGCTTCTGTCATAATGCTTAAAAATGAATTTAGCTTCATGGTCTTTAGAAAAATGTCGGGTTAGCTTTTTTAAGAGTGAGTAGAGGTACCGGTTTTGAATAAATATTGTTTTATAAATAATAAAAATATCAAAATTTACAAAAAGGAATTTCAAATAAATGTAATAACTTAATTTCTTTAGCCAATAAAGAAATAATGCTAACAATGACGTTTATTAAATTTTGTGAAAGTCATTTTTTAAAGTACAAACAAAGACTATTTTTAAGCTCCAATATTGTAAAAACAAAGAATGGTATTAACTTCCGAAAAAATGTAATCTAAACGAAGATTGGATTTTTTTTACGACTTGTAAATTTATCGAAGAAAATTTGAATTCACGGTTTATCTTACAAAATATAAAAACTTATTAAAAATAGAGAAGCAGTGAAAATATTTACTTCAAACTTCTAAAAAAACCGTTAGCAAAAAGAAATTATTACTTACAAAAATATTAAAATTTTGACAATTCTTGACGTTTCAAGATCCCTAGAAAATGTATTCAATTGTTTAGGGAGACGTTTATGTGTACCTTTTTTCATCGACCACATTAGAAGAACCTTTAGAAACGTTCAAAAGATGCAGAAATCACTTACAAAATAATTAAGTGGGTGTTTTTTTCTTACTATATCAATTTAAAAACAGTGCAAAATTTAGCTGACCCAAATATCTCTCGAAAAAATATCGTTAGCGACTTCAATACAATTTTTTCCTATACATTAGAGCTTGATACCAAATTAGATTTAATTCGAAAAAAATGCAAGTAATGTTAGTTTTAATGATTTTTAAAACCGTAGAAATTAAAAAAAAAAAACAAATTTCCCATCAAATATCATTCGAAAAAAATACATACATACATAAATCCCTTCGAGTTTCTGGTAACGATTTAAAAAATTATTACTTTAATTTTTACTAAAATCTTTCTTTAAAAAATAAGTATCTTGATAAAATATTGCACAAAATTGGTAAAAAGTGTGATTTGACGTTAACGTAAAATAATGTTCTAAGGAAAATTCAATGAGTTTTTTTTTTTAAAGGCTTAAGTACTTTAAAAAATACTACTAATAGTTTTAAGAAATTATTTTTGGACTAAACATGTCGGGATTAAAAACAGATATTGAAATCACAAATTTTATCACATGCAAAATTTTGTTGTTAACTTTCAGTAATTTTTTTTAACTTCCCATAGGAAGTTATTGTAATGGGCCCGATTTGTCAAATTGAAAATTTTGACATTTCTCGACGTTTCAAGGTCCCTAGAGTCGAAATAAAAGATTTTTAGAAAGATGTCTGTGCGTGCGTGTGTACGTACGTTTGTACGTCCGTACGTCCGTACGTTCGCGACGTTTTTTTTTTGTCGTCCATAGCTCAAGATCCAGAAGAGATATTGACTTCAAATAAATTTTATTATACAGATAATAAGGCAGAAAGATGCAGAAAGGGCTCGCAAGAAAATTGCGTGGGTGGTTTTTTTACCATAGCAGTTTGAAAAAAAGGTGAAAATTTTGGTTAACCTTAAATATATTACGAACCAAAAACACTAGAGACTTGAATTAAATTTTATATAATATATTGTAATGTGATACCAAACAGGTATATTTTTTGAAAAAAATCAATATAACGGTTTTTTTATAAATCAATAAAACTGAAAAAAAAAATTTGTCACCTTCAAAATTTTACGACTGAAATATGATTTCATCTCTAAAACAATTTTGTGCAACGAAGAATAATGTTTTTGACATCTGATAAAATTTTGAGAAAAATCTAATTGACAGTTTTTTTTACAAAAAATAAAAACCTAAAAAAAAATGTATAAAAGTTGGTAAAAATTGATTTTCGACTCAAATATCTTTTCAAAACTTTGAAATATTGGCTTTAATTTACTTTTAAATTTCAAAAAATCTTGTTGTCAACATTCAATTAAAGTTTGAAAAAAATCGATTTGACAGTTTTTGTACAAAAAATTAAAAACCGAAAAAAAAAATTAACAAAAGTTCGTAAATAATGATTTTCGACTTAAATATCTTTTAAGAACTTTGAAATAATAGGTTCTTACTAATTTTTTCTTATAAGAAATATTGTTTTCAACATTAGGACAAATTTTGAGAAAAATCAAATTGACAGTTTTTTTACAAAAAAATAAAACCTGAAAAAAAATGTATAAAAGTTGGTAAAAATTGATTTTCGACTCAAATATCTCTTCAAAAATTTTAAATATTGGCTTCAAACTAATTTTATCTTATAAGAAAAATTGTTTTCACCATTTGGTAAAATTTTTATAAAACTCGAATTGACAGTTTTTTTACAAAAAATAAAACTCTAAAAAAAACAATACTAAAACTTGGTAAAAATTTACTTTCGGCTCAAATAGCTTTTCAAAAATTAAAAAAAAACTTATCTTATTTCACAGAAAATATTGTTTTCAATATTAAGTAATTTTTATATAAAAATCCAACAGTCCTTTTTTTCATAAAAAATAAAATCTACAAAAAATAGGGCGCAAATTTTGTAAAAATACATATAGACAAACTTTTAAGCAAGACAAATCGACAGACGGGATGGGAAGTTATCAGTGTGGGTCGCATCCCAGCCTCTTTTTTTAAATCCAACAAACCTCTTCTTTACAAATCACGAAAACCTACAAAAACAATTGCAACAAAAATGATAAAAAATGGTTTTCGACAATTACATTCAGATAAAAGAACGATTTTTAAAAATCTTAGTATTTCTCAATTGTCCATCGTTTTATGGTCAAGCTCTTCACATCTGATTATTAAATAATATCTCATGGGGTTACATTTGTATTCCTATAATATTCAATCCAAAAGTCGCGACTGCCTAGACTTCTATCACAACCATATTTGAAACCAGTGAAGCGTAGGAGTCAAGATGCAATACATTTGAAGTGGTTTCGCTCTCTTTTTCAATTTTGGGTAAAGTTGTATTTTTGATGGACTTTTTTTCAGAAACGCGGCCATTAAATGATGGAGTTTCTATGTGCCTCCAGGCTTTGTTTACATTTTTTTTGTTGATGAGAAAATATACCGAGTTAATTTTTTATAATTCAAATTTAATAATTTCATTTAAATATTTTTGAAAATCCTTTCTTAAGATCCTGATGTTAATATTTTAAAAATAAAATTTGATAACTCTTCTCGTTATTAAGATATGTTACTTATGTCTAAAAAAGTTATTTCGAACGTATCTAGATACAAAATCTCGTACAGAAATCTTTCTAAAAATGATGAACTTAAAGAATTTGTAATGCGGAAATTTGTAAACTGAACAAATCTGACTAATTATGCAAATAGCTCATTAAAGAATGTTAAAATTGTGTTAGAACTATTTCTTACCTAAAATAACTAGAACCACTACTTCATGTCTTTTGATTTGCTCTATCAAGTTAAGAGCGAAATTTTTTTATAGTGGACTTACCTTCGCTCCTCTTGAATTAGGTTAGGTTAGTTTAGGTAAAAATGGAAAAATTAAATATAAATTATAAAATGGGAAATAAATAAATGTTTAAAATATTGACACGTGATGAGGTATCATTTAAAGTTGTTTTTGATTGTTCGTCTAAATGTAAACCTGACTTTTTTCGTAGCTTGCTTTATTTATTTATCTTCAACAAATAAGATATCATCTAACTCTTTGTTCAACGAACCGAAAATGGTAGAACAACATCTGTCAATTGATGCATTTCAAAGATATATCTAAATACATATGAAAATGTTTTAACGACCTTAATGTTTTGTTTTATTGTTTTTCTTTTTTAAATAAAAAAATGCACGTGGGAAATCTCTATTATCATAATCAAATATTGCGTCTGCAAGTAAATTATACTTTATCTTTTTAATAAAACACAAAATAAAAAAATATGTTGAATTGGGTTTCGTGAAAATATAATAATTATTTAACAAACGTGCCTCATTATGAACGTGTTAAAATGTGTTTGTTTTATTTTTAAGTTTTGAGTTCAGTAATCTTTTGATAAATATACATATTTACATATAAATTTATATGGTTTTTGTATTTTATTGTTTAAATAAACATGCATATATGAATATATAGCTTAACATCGTTTTATATATATATATTTTTTGTCAATGTTTCATATTAACTTACTCTGAGAGATCTGATAACCAGATCAAAAACGAAGGTGTAAACAAAACACCGCATCAAGTTTAAAAGTTTAAAAGATCAGTCTCAGTTTAAGCAATTCTGCATGATTGCTGTGTAAGGGCTTCTGATTACTTTGCACAAAATAATCATCGAGCCTTTTGTCAAAGATATTATAAAAGAAAAACAAGTTGGAAAAGGGTTAAAAGTTGATACATATGAATTTATTAGAGCCAACATTATATTGATTGTTTCACTTTTTAGATTAATTTAATTTATTTAATTGGGGAACTTGATTTTGTCTTTAAAAGAAATAATTTTCAATAACTTTTGAATATGAGTTTTTGCCCTTCTACTTCATACTTATGATAAAACAGACAAGTTCACAAAGGTTTCATTAAGAGCACAAGTAAATTAATTGCTTAAAAGAATTTTCTTATTGCATAGGTTTGATTTGCTGATGTCGTCTACATTCTTGACCTATAAAACAACTCACCTCACTTTTTCCATTTTTGTTATTTTAATTTAATTTCTATGTAAAAAGATGCTTAGTTTTACGTATAGGTATATTTTAACTACCCTAATTTTAAGCAAAATATTTAACCTATATGGTTTGAGATTATCATTTGAAGGCGTATCGTAGATCTTCTGTTAACAATAGTAGCTGACCTAGGAAAATTTGTGCTGTCCCTTTATGGAAATGTAAACATATGTGGGAGACAAAAAACAAACAAACCATAAATGTTAACAGACTAAAAGGGGTACTGCTTGTGTTTACAATAAAATAAAATAGAAAATAATTACGTAAACGCCACAGTGAACAATAGTGTTTTTGTTTTAGTTTTAAAAATAATACAATCAAATTGAAATGATAATAAACATATTATTGAAAACAAATCTTACTTGAATTTTTTGTACATAAGTTAGAAGTCATTTCAACAGAACATAATTTTGATTCGAAATTAAAGAAAAAGGAACTGGGATGGAGAAGAACATAGGTTTTAAAAAATTACTTAAATGCCATGATCAAGAAATATAATTTCATAATGGGGATGTGTTCCAAAAAAAACTCAAGTAAATGCACATGCATTAAAAACACTAAGCTGATATTCCTTCAGCTTAATTATAGCAAGGTGTAAGCAGTCTTAGTGAACTTTGCAATATATCGCTAATGCATCTCTTCATTGAGTTGTCATTCGAACAACATCAACCTAAAATTGGCCAAACCTTAATTGAGGTGCAGAACAATATTCCGGCCAAATTCCCCAAATATTGAAATTCTTTTTATGAATTAATTCAAAAGACGTATTTACTAGAGAATCAGGCAAGGTTTTGATATTGACATTGACATCATCAAATCAATTATTAAACTCAAACACCGTCGTTAAGTTATTTGCCTCAATCTTTTGTACCGTTATTTTAACCGACCCTGTTTTTTTGAAATAGCAAGTTGGATTCCTACTTTCTTCTTTAAGTGCCCATTATTTTACCCTTGAGACCAATTTAGGCCATACTTTGAAGTATAGAGGTTCATTTTATAGCCGTACTACACGAATGTCTAATGCCTTGTCACGCTATACCTTTCCCTGTCTTTACAATGTTCAAGAATTCAAAATCAATGTACACCGGCACCTCGTTTCCAACACTTCCATCTTTTCATTCTTACACTAGTTCTTTGGCATATTTATTTAGCGCTGATTGAAAAACAAATGTCAATTGATGACAATTTCAAAAGTGACAGCTTTCGAAATAGTGGGATTTTTTAAAATTTAAACTCTTATTGTCATCGGGTTTTTCACTATGTCAGTTAAGTACAAAGACTTTATATTTGTTTCGCCATATTTTAATCTATATTCTACAATCATTTTTATTTAGACAAACAGATTTTAAACCTTTTCAACTTTTCGTTTAAAAAATGAATGCCACTATGTTTTAACCGATTTATTAAGATGTCAAAGCCCTTTTAGCAAGTGTTAAGCTAAAAATAGGATTTTACTTGTTTTAAAAAATTTTAGCATCGCAGTTAAAATAATTGAATGTATTCTTTTACTTTAAATAGATCAATTAATTAATATGTTTTCTGAGTTTCTGACATTTGAAATACAAATTAACAATAGACCCGTTTCACAAATTTAGTTTTTTTTTTTTTTGTACTAAATGCCATTATTTATTACTTGTTTAGACGCAACGTTTAAAGAATAAGCAGAGGATTAAAGTTTTTGAAGATCTAGAAATTATTTATGACAGTTTACAGAAATGCCTAAAATTTGTTGTCAATAACTTTCCTAGTTTTTATATTATATACATACATAGAGTAGTAATTATTTTTTTTATTTTGTCCATATCAACCTCTTAAGCTGTCCTCTTAGTATTTCCTTGAGTTACATACCTTAAAATAACAAAAAAAATCTTCAAAATTATTTTGTTTCTACTTCATTTATTTCTATCAACACCTGACATGTTTAGCCTTTTCTCTAAATAGAATCATTAAATCCAAATACTCTTGTGTATATTCTGTAATCCAATAATTACTGAGTAACATCATATTTCAAAAACAAATCATTCAACATTGAGGATATTACATTTCAATCAGGAATTCCAGTTTGTAGTAAGTTCATTAACCACCTCAACTGTTTCAAAGATCAGAAAACTGCACTCATGCTGTTATTACAAGTTGTTAGTTAGTTTTAGTAGGTACTAATAACTCCTATTTCGTGACCTTTTTAGTTTTATAATCAATAATTTCCATAGACTTATTGATTTCTATTATTTCAAATGACTTTGCAGTTTTAATTGCTGTGATAATGAAAGAGTCTTATTTTATTGTCAACATTTAACCCTGAATTCTAGTGAATTTTCAGATGACTTCATCAATATTACCTAAATACTACAAATTGCTGTGTATGTACATATATATTTTTCTTTCTATTAAAACATCATTTTTTCTTATTGGATGAAATCAATCCGTAGTTACATAGTTGTAGATACTTATATTAATAATTGTTTTCGTTTATCGTAATTTAATACCCAGAAAAGAAAAAATAACAATTCGAAAATTAATATGTCAACAAACTACATGCCCATTCAAAAGCTTTTTTGTTTAAGTTCATCGAGTGTTGAAATAAAAACCCGTTTAATCAGGTATTAATAATATTATATTAAATTTAAATGTACGAAATTGATTAAAAAAATATAATCTCATAAAAAGTTCACACACCAAACCAACAAAAAAAAACCGAAAAAAATAACAAAAAAAAAGAACAAGGTCAATAAGCCATCATATCTGATTTGAGATAAAATTTAATGACGAAAAGTCAACACATTGGATTGAATTGATAATAAAATTTGAGAATAAAATTAAGTACAAGAAATATTTTCATTTATTTAAAAGTTATTGAATTTACTAAGGAAATGTCTAGCAGGTATTAGTGACTAAGTTTTTCCATTTTTGTTTAACTTTGAATGTTGTTAAGCTGAGAAGCACTAAATTTTTAATAAATATGACTTTTCAGTAAAAATAAACTTTTAAAACATAACAAAAAATTGTCTTTTTTGAAATGATGTGTTTTTGGTTTCGAAATCATACAATAACCTCACTACTAACAAAATTTTACAAATTTCATTCCAATAAAAGGTTTCGTTTTGATATTATATTAAAATTGGTTAGATCTTAAGTAAAATAATAAACATTTATTTTATTGTAAAAAAAGAGGTATACATTAACATTAACGGTTGCGGTTACCAATTTGCACGTTTGTAGATGTATGTCCTCGATAAGTTTATTTATTGAATTTAAGAAATCTTGAATTCTGTATTATACTGTATGATACTGAATGATCATAATGCTGTATGGTTAAAATACTTTATTTCAAAATATTAAAATATTGTACATTTAAAGTACTGTATCACAAAATGATGTATTATCGAAATACTGTATAATACTGGAAGTATTGATAGATGGAAGAATCTGTTGTCAAAATTCTATATTTTGAAATGCTGTTAATAAGCTGAGAAATAAAACTGTTTTTGGAGATGTAAAAATGTGCTCACTTAATATACAGAATTTTAAAATACAGAAGTTAAAGATACACTTTGGTTGTATGATTGTTTTGAGATACAATATTATCAATACATTATTATGATCCATAAAATATTTGGGGTAAAAATCCAGAGCATTCTTGCAGACTGTATCTTTAACGTAGATCTAAAGAAAAAAATGTCTAACGGTCTTAAATCACAAGATTTCGGTATGGTCAGCTGTGAATTGAGAAATAGCAATCAGGAAATTTTTAACCGCACTGTTGAAGCGTGTATTCTTTTCCATCTTTAGTTACAAATTGGTATTTGCTTTTTAAATTTCAAAAGATGATAACTTTAAAGTGACAAAATTGAAAAAAGAGTTTTTTTTTTTTAATGAAGAACTTCCAGCATTGAATATCAAAATAAATACTCTTATTATTATTTTGAACTGTATTTAATTTGATACACTGGTATACCGCACGGTTGCCTGTTGTCTCCAAATCTTTTTCTTTTATATTTTCTTTAATAACGACCGGTTGGTTGTAAGTTTTCTTTACAAGTCTTTCGATTACTAAGTCAATTTAAAAATGTCATATACAATAAAAAAATAGTGAAATCAATAATTTTGTAAACTTTTTATTATTAAAAATTAACTCTCTATATCTTCAATACTTTTAATCAATATAAGTCTTATGATCAACATTAACGAATCTGCTCTAAATTTCTCCAAAAAAATTATATTGAATGTTTTTTTTTTTTTAATATTATCATTTTTCTTTTGAAACATACGAAAACATCAACTAAACAATTGTATAAACAAATTCTGAATCAAACAAAAAATTTAACATATGTGGCTTAGAATTCATTCAAATATTAAATTTAATGAAAAACAACCTTTATCAGTGAATATACCTAATTAAGACAAATTTGTATTTATTTTTGACTTGTTTTTTTCTTTCATCTTATTTTGAGTTATAATAACGTTTACTTGATTTCCCCGAACCAGGTGTTCTGATATTCGATCAATTTTATAAATATTTTTTTTTTTTAAATATTTTGAATCAATTTCGAAACAGTTCTTTATTATTTTTGAAAGAAAGATACATAGTTTACCTTCTGTTGAAGAATGGTAATATTTATTTAACTATTGGAAAGATTTGTTTTATTTCACTTTATGCTGTATTTTTATATTTTAAAATTTTCAGCTAAAATAATAGTGAAATGGTAAAATATGATCGTAATGTAGAAAACAGCTAATATCATAAATAATAGGCGTATTTCTTGTTTGTATTAAACAAGGACACAATTGTTTTAGTAATGTTTTTGCCTTCCGCCATCGATCTATGAGCAGTAACATAAATGTTTATAACCGCCGAGTTTTGTTTAATTTGTATAAGGGTTTTTATTTCTTGACATCGAAAACAAAAAATAAAGTTTAGGCTATTGGCATAAAATTTTAACAATAATATCATTCATCACATACTGAAAAATTCATAGTAAATTATTGTTCTTGCACATTTCTTGTGGTATCTTTGCCATAACTTGAGTACTGTTAGTTTTCAAAATGACCAAATCTTAAAGGTTCTTCGTGAAAGATACGATCTTTTGAGTAGCCCGACAGAAAAAAATGGAACATACTCAAAGCGCCTGACGTTGACTGAAAATTAATATCACCAAAACCTGAAATTAGCTATAAAGAAACATACCACTAAATTTGTGTGTACAGGTATAAGGATATCAGTAAAATGAACACTTTCTTCAAATGTCTCCAAAATTTTACCAATTACTTGTGTAGTCTATCAGTTATGACGACAATAATTGTCTCGTAGTGGACGAAAAGTTTGGCTACTAGTGAATAACCACTTACTAAGTTTTAATAATGCTAACGCGATGTTTGATAGTTTAACAAGCCATTATTGTAAATAGCAAACAACGAAGTAATATTATGACATTTGCAATGGCAGCTGAGTTTGACAGGTGTTGAATGTCAACTTTACCTACTTAAAACAACGAAATAAATTACTCTTCTCAATCTTCAGAGACATCGACACTTTCCAAGAAACGTTGTTTCATAACTTTAAACAAAATCATCAAATTCAGCTAGCAGTTTTTATACTCGTAGTATCAGCTTTCTTTAATTTCAATGGTACAACTTTGAAAATGTTTGTAAAGCCTATTTTGGGATTCTTTAGTAACAACAACTAGAAGTTGATTACAACTACTTCGTATTGTTTTTTTAAACAATTTAAAAAGGCCATTAATTGATTGAATTAATAGCTACGTAGTTTTCTTAAGTAAATATTTTGCATGTACTTATCAAATTAATCTTCTATAAGATTAGAATAAGAATTTAAAAATAATGTATTTGTTATTCTCAAAAAGTCTTACTACATATTTTTGTTGTTGTGTTCTTAAAAATAACTTCAAATTTGTGTTTACTAATAATGATTATCTACACCTTACATTAATGTAGTCTCGTAAATGTATCGGTCGCCAGTCTGTCAAAGTAATAAAATAATTTAAGTATCCTTAACTTTAGAAGAAAAAAAAATAGTAATAAAAACAAAAAACCCAACAACTGATAAAACATTCATGTCAGCATTAATTCCACAGCAACAACACTTTTGCAGAACTATACAACATGGTTACTAATTGAATTCACTACCTTACCTACTCTTATTACTTTTATGGTTGTTTTTGTTTTTGTTTTTTGGACTTCAAACAAGCAATTCAAATAAATTGTTCCAACTCATACTAAGTCTCTATAATTTGAGTACAAATTAAAATGTAAATTTTATAACATTTAACAAAACAAAAAAAAATCAAATTGCATAAACATTCATTCTTCCAGGTGGAAATAGTATAGGTTAGGTACGTTTACTAAAAGAAAATAAATTATTAATGTTTTTTTGTTCACACTCTTGGTCAAACAAAACACAACAATTTAGTTTAGAAACAAGAAGGGACTTTTTTAAGGAAATGGTAAACCTAGATAACTAAAACATGACCATTCGTTTAAAATTGTGTAAAAATTGAGTTCCAATTCACCTTTTAAACTAAACCTATTTACCTACATATAAATATTCTGAGAAATATGTAGGCCTTTAATTTATATGTACATACAGATATATTTCTTTATGGGAACCAATTTTAGTGCATTAATTTTTCTTACAGTTTAATCGGTCCGTTCGAATAAATTTGTTGTTTTAATTTGCAATTTATTGCCACAGAGGGTCTTACTTCTGGAACAGATTCGAACAGTCAAAGCTCTCTTTTCGTATGATTTTTGATATCTGACAGGTCTGAAAATTTGGGAGATGATACTTGAGATTTGTGTTGATTTTGAGGCACTTATTGAATGTGAATGAATTTATAGATATTAAAATCAAAATTTGTGACTTTTTAAAATTTTTCACACTCTTACAAAAAAAAAACACTACAATTTTAAAGATGAACTTAAGACCACCGTTGAGCAAAGTCATTAGTACATAATGCAGAAATTATGCTATTTTTACTTGCGATTAATTTTAATTTCTTCAAAGTAAGGAAGTTGACATTTTTCAGCTTCAAAAATATTAGCAGATTTTTTGTACACACATTGTGAAAAACTGCTGGTGTACCTTTGATTTAAAAAAATAGTTTTTGAATATTATTATAGACATGTTCTTTATTTTAACAAAGAAGCTAATTTAACTTTTTGTAGTTTACAAATTTTAAATAAATACAAATAAATAAGGTGGCGCAACAGTCCATGAAAAACCATGGCCTAGTGATTACAATTCTCAACCATTTCTGTGTGCGAGTAATGTTGTCAGAAATGGAAGGGACCTACAGTTTATATGCGGAATCCGAACGGCTAATTTGAGAAAGCTCTTTTTCATGAAAAGAATTACTCTTGGAAGATTTGTCAATTAACGGCAAAAGGCAGTACCCGTGAAAAATAAGTTAGGTGGCAAAGGCAGGGATCGAACCCAAGACCCCTGGCATGACAGTCTAACGCACTAACAAATCTTAGGGTTCTGAATTTCTGAGATTTCAGAGTAATAAGTCTGTTTCACATATTTATTGTTTTGTTTCTTGTTTGTTTCTTTCACAAACTGTCACTGATTAGACGTGTTCAGATGCATCGTTTAATAATAACAAGCACTTCAATTGTTATTAATGGAAACAAATGTGTGTTATTGCCAATAAGCTGATAAATATTTTGAAAATTGCTAACTAAACATTTGGTTGGCAACATTTATCTCAGAAACTGTTGACATTTTCGACTTGAATTGCTATAAAGAATATTGACTTGACAGATCGAAGCTGTTATTTAAATTGATATCATGATTTCGGACAGTTTTAAGTATGAAATTTGTATCATTGTGAAACTTAATGCGAATAATAACGGTTTACTTCCATTTTAGATAAAGAATAACAATATAAATAAAAGATAGCGCCGCGCTGTAATCACTGTCACAAGCCGATAGATGGATTTATAAGTAGTTGACTTAGGCTATTCACAATATGACGGGTGCCTTTCTCGAAAGAGGAAATTTAAAGGAGACCAAGTTCTTAACCCAAAAATTGAAATGATTCCCCCTAAAATTCTATTCTTATACAAGCGGATTTAGTTAGCAAGCCAATCATTGGAAGTTTTTTCACAATGTGAGTATTTTGGAAAAATGTTTTAATTGTTTTTTGCGCAGTCAGAAAACAAAGCGCAAAAACGATCTGCTAATTTTGATTGCATTTAAATAAGTCACATTGAAATTTAAGCTTATTTGTTACTGTACCACTCTGAAGTTTGTGTGAAGACGTAAAATACGGAATTCAGGAAATTTGACGGGGCCCTTGTATTTTATAAAATTTACTATAACCTTCAGAAAAACAGTGTTCTTGACAAAACTAAAAAAACTTCCTTTAAATACTATGAAAAATTTGAATAAAATGATTCGTATGATTTTGGCTTCAAAACATATTTCATCACAAAATATCGTTGTCTACATTTGGTAAAATTTTAAGAAAATTCAATAAACGTTTTTT
Organism: Eupeodes corollae; assembly: GCF_945859685.1. Lineage (NCBI taxonomy): Eukaryota > Metazoa > Arthropoda > Insecta > Diptera > Syrphidae > Eupeodes > Eupeodes corollae. Next base: position 43,269,251 of record NC_079148.1, read on the forward strand.
TATTAAGTTTCTTAAACTTAAATAGAAAGTTATCATCCCTTTTTAAAAATGTATACAAAACACGACAAATGATTTATTGTTTAATAAATCATTTTCAAAACTATACATTCATTTATCTTAAAAACGGTTAAGCAAAATATCTTTAATTGTTATTTTGCTTTCACATCTTTTCAAACTTATGTCAATAAATACAAATCAAATATAAACATAAAATTTATAAAAAAAAATTATGTTAAAACTGCTTTAAATTTTACCTAAGTTATATTAAAAGCAAATAATTAATCTCAAAGTCACATTAATTAAAAAAAAAGTGAGAGCCTTTAGAGTTCAAAGCTTATCTTTTATCTTTAGGCATATAAAAATAAAGATAAGAGCTTTTCGAGATATGTTGTCGGTATTTGCTTAAACTCAAGAATGTGTGTCTACTCTAATTATTATTATAATAGTTAAGATAAAGCCTCAGCACGATGCCAAAGAATCTTATGACTCTCATTCAATTTATGATATTTATTTTTTCTAAAATTCTATAGATTTTTCTTAAGTGCATTAATAAAATCTTACCTTTAAATCGCGTGCAGAATATAAAATATAGTGACGCAAAAAGTGTTCTCATTCATTTTATCTTACGTATAATTAATTTATGATTCCTTTAAATTAAAAAAATAATACTAATTTCCTTTTCACGCACAGAATCCAATCTGAAAAAGAGTCTTCTTACTGTCGTCGTAGTGCAGGTAATATATACTCGTATACACATCCATTCGAGTTATATTTATTAATAAGCACTCATAATAATTCCCTATGAACGTATACCTCTCAAACTATAATCAATTAAATTAATATTTATTTGAAATCGTATAAATCCACAATGTGCATGAGTTGAGTATGGTATAATATTGACATTTTGCAACAATGTAAAATGCATGCTGATAAGCTCTGTCACCTTTCAAATGTAAACGGTCAAATATTTACTTAACGGTTAAGCGATTAGAATATAAATCATTTAATTGTCAAGTAGTTGTTCTTACATTGTATAAGACTGACTTGAGCTGTCATAATAATAATTATATTGTTCCTATATACATTTTTATACACATATGTAAGTGGATTGTGAATTTAATGATGGCTATATCAAGACTCTAGTAATATAACGTATATGTTGTGTAGAATGACAAGGGCTATTTGATTGTTGACGTTTGGAGAGTTGATTTGAAGTCTTTATAATATTATGCCTTTAATATAAATATTTTACAATAAACCACAAGTAGGTATAGTGGGTACTTGTACTTACCTGCCTACTGAAGAGAATATTGTTGTATACACAGTAATTTAATTGACAAGCTTTAAGTGATAAGGCTCTATCGATACTTGTCGATGTTATCAGCTGCCTTTTGTTGTCCAAGTTTGTTGGTTAGAGGGTTGTTTTTTTGTTTTGATGAATATTTACTTAGATGGCGCACAACAAAGCCTTTGGTGATGAGAGCTTGATGTGACAATTGGTAGGTTTAAGAGATGTAGGCAAATTTGTAAAAACAGATAAGTTGTGTTATTGTGTAAAGCTGAGAACGCTCAACTTATACTCGTAGGTAATTATCAATTGATGTTTGAATTAAGAATTGGTCATTTCATCATAAGACTCTTATACTGGGACATTGTTTACCTTATATATATATATTATTCGAATTCATTTGTAATATTGATTTCTTTATATCCATTTCCTGTTTGGATATGGACTTAGTGAAAAATAGTTTCATAAGTGTATCAATAATCGATAAATTAATTGTATAACCATAAAACACAATTATTGTGTATAAACAATTTTTATAGCTTCAATTGTATAATTATATCGTGAACAATTTGAATTGTTGTTAATCTTTTTTATCATAAAATAAAATTACACCTGTCGCACCATTTCAAGAAACACAATGCAAAAAGTTCATTTGCCTTGTCAGCCAGTACTGCCACCGACCGCCGCCGTATGTCACCTTTGCAGTGTCAGCACCGCGCGCCGCTCCGCCGCCGTCGCGTCGCCGACTTTGATGACTAATTTCAATAAAAAAGATTATCGCAACAGCTTCAATATAAGTATAGCTGTTTATTTTATGTGAGCCGTAATTTGTACGATATCAAAACAAATGTCAATGTCTTAATCAAAAGAACAGCATTTAGTGTGAAATGTTCAGAATTATACAAAAGTGACGGATATAAATGGATATGTAAATAAATTTGATTAAATCTTTAGAGAGATATTTATAGTTTTTAAGTCTCAAATTATCCCTTAAATTAATATCCTTACATTTCCTCTTTTGTTTTTGAGAACCACTTTCTTAAAAGAGATTTATGATTTGGATTAAGAAACCTAGGGCAGATAAGTGTAATCATTTTTCTTTTGGGTACCACTAAGATAAGTATTTCCATGGAAATACAGAGAATTTAAGGTTTTGCATTAAAAAATATACCTTATTCTTGGTAAATTTAAGTATTGTGTATTTTGTTTTGACATCACTGCGAAAAAGTTTATCATTTTCGAGGATTACTTCCCTTCGATGGTTTCAATGAAAATGAAAGAGAGAATAGTTCAAATGGCATCGACCATCTTAAACCCGCTATTACAAATTTCTGAAGTCTATCCAAAACCAGTTGTTGGGAGTTGGGAGAAATGATCTGGGTAATACAAGTCCTACATGTGACATAAATAAGATACGCCATTATTATTTGTTGATATATATATTTTGACACTCTCTAAAAAAAAGACTAATAGTCAATAGGTCTAATAAAATTTTTCAAGAAATTCCAACATCGTCACAGGTGATGAATTATATATTAATGCCAATGAACTTGTAACTAAACAAATCGATTACATAAGTGTTTCACAGTGTCCACAGAAAGTTCTTAACGATGGGTTGTCCAGTGTCTACCTTAAAGCCTTTATTTGAAGTCTAACGAAAAAATTGTACAAGCTAATAGAAGCTTAGATAATGTTTAGAGGTCTCTTAAGCATTATCAGTTCACCAAAAACGCTTAAAACAATTGCAATGATGACCTTGGAAAATATCGTATGGTGAAAGACAAACAAATCATTCAAATGAAATATTTGTGTGTTTTCATGAAATATAAAGAGCAACCCTTAATTTCATTGAATGACGACAGTTATAAAAATTAGAGTAAAATTGAAAAATAGCAACAATGGTAGAAAAATAATCATATTTTATTGACAAGATATTTCTTTTCTAATTTAAAAGAAAAATAGAGGCTGGGATGCGACCCACACTGATAACTTTCCATTCCGTCTCTCAATTCGTCTTGAATAAAATCTTAACAAAATATTTATATTTTGTGTGATAAAAATAATTTCAAGTCAATAACTTTCTTTTATTCTCCTAATCCTTGAGCCGAAAACTATTTCTTATCATTTTTGTTGGTTTTCGTGTTTTTTTTTTTTAAAGCAAGTTGTCAATTGAATTTTTCTAAAAGGTTTACTAAAAACTACCATCATTATTTTGCATATGATAAAATATTTTGGTTTCAAAATCTTTTTCTGCTAACGAGATCCTTAGTCGAAAACTAATTTTTAATTATTTTTATTCGCATTTAATGAAAATTTTGTATTTTTTAAATAAATTAATACAGAGTTGATTTTTCTATATTAACAAAAAAATTTAGCATGAAAACAATTTGAAGTCAATATCTTGATTTATTCACGAAATATCGGGAATTACACACCAATTTTAATTTGTATGAAAAAATTGACTTGGATTTTTATAAAAAATTTACTGAATGTCAAAAATAATACAATATTTTCGATAAGATGAAATTAGTTTGAAGTTAATTCCTTTAATTTTTAAAAAGACTATCAATTCGATTTTTTTTTTAATTTTAGCAGATGTCAAAAACGATATTCTCCGTTGCGTAGAATTTTGTTTGGGCATAAAGTCATTTCTTATTGGTAAAATTTGTTCATTTTTTTAATTTATAAAAAGACGTTCATTGACTTGTTTTCAAAATTATATTTATTTATTGGTTCGTGACATATTTTGGGTTAACCAAAATTTAACGTTTTTTTTACAATTGCTCACTCAATTGTTTAAAAACTCTTTTCTGCTATTATTGTCGGTATAACAGAAATTTTTTGAAATCGATATCTCTACTGGAAATTGAGCTATGGACAACAAAAAAAGCTTCTCGAAAGTACAGACATACGGACTTACGAACGCACGCACACATAAACATCTCTCTAAGTATCTTTTATTTGGATTCTAGATACCTTGAAATTTTTTATATTTAATACTATGTTTCACTTGTAGCGTATGCAGAACCCGTGGCGTGATGATTATTGGTCTTGGGTTCAATACGAGCCTGTGTCACCTAAAAGTTTTTTTATTCAATGGTTTCAACTGTAGGTCCCCTCCATCCCTAACATTCTTTGTCACTAGGCCCTGATCCTCTATGGATTTTTGCGTCACCTATTTTAGCATGATATTGTTACCAATTGCAAATACCTAAACAATTTGACTGCGGCATGGTTTGACCCGAGCGAATCCTCTTTGCTGATTTTTTTTTGTCGAAAAGGTTCATTTTACTCTACATTACTTATGTATATCAGTTTTTAATTTTACTAATATTTTGTTTTTGACTAAAAAAATGATTATCGCGTAGTCGACGGCAGCGTCATTATATATTTGGTGGCCCGACAGTCCGTTGAGAATTAGGGCCTAGTGACTTACAACTCTCAACCATGTGTGCGAGTAGTAATGTTGTCAGAGATGGAAGGGACCTAAAGTTTATATGCCGAATCCGAACGGCTAATTTGAGAAAGCACTTTTTCATGACAAGAGTTACTCTTGGAGAAGTTGACAATTCTACGCAAGAGGCCGTACCCGTGAAAAGACTTAAGATGTCATAGGCAAGGATCGAACTGGCATGACAGTCCAACGCACTAACCATCATGCCACGGGACGGCAGCATCATAGTATGGCGTTTTTCCTGGATGCATGGTGTGCGGAGGCACTGGAAGTGGTCAGTAATAAACATGTTGTCGACGATGCTGTGACTTGCACCACATAGAACAAATACGTCAGCAGTCAAATTATTAAACAGTATTTTTATAAAACCTCACAGTTTAAATTTAGGTACAAATACTCATCTTGCTTTCAATATCTTCACTCAAGCCCTTACAATTTTGACCAATCTCTTTTGTGTAGGAATTTGTTATTTTTCAATTATCTTTTACGTAGACAGTTATAAAATTATGATTATTTTAATTTCGTTTTTGCAACAAATTTACATCTAATTGATTAATGCAAACTTGAATCTATGTAATAAACATGGGTCAAAAATATATTCGAAACCTAACACAGCCAACAAATATTTGTATCCAATGTAGCAACTCATTTCATATTCTGGCCTTCAAACCCATTTTAAACCTCAGAGGGAGATCCCTTTTCTTTAATATTTGTTAAATATTTTGTTAATTTTTTTCATACGAAAGTATTTCAATAAAAATTATTTAATTTACAAAAAAAAACAAAAAATCTCTTTATGTTGGACAGGAAATAGCTTCGCAAAAGTTTTGCTTTACAGTTTTTTTACCTTTAGTTTGGTGCTATCCTAAAATTCTACCAAATTAAATTTTGTGGATTCTTGAAAAGGGACTTTCTCAGAAACCCTATCAAAAAAGTACCCGATTTCATTCAAGTTAACACAAAAAAAAGAACTAAATTATTGTGAAGCCTTCCTTAGGAAACGATGTTTAACAGAAAATAAACCAATTCAATTTCCGTCAGCATCAAATATGCTTATTTCCCTCTTAGCACTTTCGACAGCTAATAAAAATAATAAAAAGAAAAACAAAATTCAGCACACTCATGATGTTGATTTTGTATCAATGAGTTGCACGAAAATTAAATAAGAAAACAAAAAATTCAATACCAAAAAAGCTGAGAAATTTCTCTACTTTTTACACCGTTTTCATTCATTTTTCAATACCAATTCATTTTTTCAAACAGCAGCAGCAAAAGTAGCACCACCAGCAGCAGGGAATAAAACGATAAAAACTAATAAATTAAAAATAAACACAAACAAAAGCAAACTTCAATCAACCTTGACATCTACATCATCCTCATTCCTCACCTTCGCCATCATTTTAATTTGCTTTTACCCGGCCCGGCCGGCAAGAATAGAGAAATAAAAAGATTGAATAAACAAGGAAAAAAACACATTTTGCCACAGCAAATTGACGCGAATTCAATGATGCAAAATAATGACGCTTTTAAAAATGAAGACAAAAAAATGTATAGTTTATTAATTTAAATTAATATAATTTTCAATATAAAAATTGAAATCTGTTGAGGAAAATCGATTTCTTATGATATTCTCTTTCTCTAAGAGAGGATGAGAAGTACACCACGAGCACGACGCTTAAAGAAAGAGCAATGGATAGAGGAACTTAAATATGAAATAAAAGATTTATTGCACTTAAATTATTGATAATGTGATTGATTAATTCATTAAAATGAAACAAATGATTTAAAAAAAATGATATAATGATCCGAAAAGTGAGTGTTTGCTTTAAGGAAATGTTTTCACTACCATGAATATTAAAATATGCGTCTCAACCGTGCTAAGAAAAAGACTAATAATAAGTCATTAAAAAAGGGAATTTTCGCAAAGAGGTAAGGGAAGTTATCTAAAAAGTCAAAAAGAGGCTGGGGTGCGACCCACACTGATAACTTCCCATCCCGTCTGTCGATTTGTCTTGCTTAAAAGTTTGTAGGTTTTCGTGTTGGGTTAAAAAAGCTGTCAGTTTTTAAAATTACAAACAATATTTTTCATATAAAGAAATAGTTAAGTTTGAAAATCTAGTTCTATTAAATAGATTTTTAGTCAAAAACAAATTTTTAACAATTTAAGAAGCATTTCTTAAATTTTTATAAATTGGATGAATGAAATTCATTTGAGAGATATCGAGAACCGAACATCAATTTTTACCAAATTTTGCGTAGTTTCTATTTCTTGTAGATATTATTTTTTTTATGAAAAAACGGACTGTTGGATTTTTACAAAAAACTTACTGAATGTCGAAAGCAATATTTTCTGTGAAATAAAAAAAGTTCGAAGTTTTTATTTGTAATTATTCAAAAGCTATTTGAGTCGAAAGTACATTTTTAAAAAGTTTTATTATTTTTTTTTTAGGTTTTTATTTTTTTGTAAAAAACCTGTCAGTTAGATTTTTCTCAAAATTTTACGAAATGGTGACAACAATATTTCTTAAAAGGTAAAAGTAGTTTAAAGCCAATATCTCAAAGTTTTGAAAATATTTTTGAGTCTAAAATACATTTTTTAAAACGTTTATTCATATTTTGTTAAGCATTTTATTGTTTGAAAAAAACTGTTAATTCGATTTTTCTTAAAATTTGTCCAAATATTGAAAAAAATATTTTTTTAAAGTTAAAATTAGTTGGAAGCCATTACCTCAAATTTTTTAAAAGATATTCGTTTCGAACATAAATTTTTACCAACTTTTGTAAATTTTCCTTAAAGTTTTTATTTTTTGTAAAAAGTAAATTTTTCACCAAATTTTACCGAATGTTGACAACAATATTTCTTACATGATAAAATTAGTTGGAAACCATAATCTCCAATTTTTGAAAAGATATTTGAGTCGAAATTCAATTTTTACCAACTTTGAGTAATGTTTTTTTAGGGATTTTATTTTTTATAAAAAAAAACTGTCAATTGATTTTTCTCAAAATTTTACCAGTTCTTAAAAACGTTATTTTTCGTTGCACAGAATTGTTTTAAAATAAAATTGCATTTTATTCGTAAAATTTTCGAGGTCACACATTTTTTTTTTCAGTTGCTTCGATTGATAAAAAAAACGTTGATTGTTTTTTTTTTTCAAAAATATATTGGTTTGGTATCACGTTAAGATATATAATATAAAATTTAATTCAAGTCTCTAGCGTAATTGGTTCGTGAGATATTTAGGGTTAACCAAATATCCTTGAAACTTCGAAAAATGTCAAAATTTTCAATTTGACAAATCGGACCACTTACAATAATTTCCTATGGGAAGTTAATAATTGGTTAAAACTGCTAAATAATTTTCAAATAATCCTCAACCAATTTAATTGTAATTAAGGGATCACAAAGGTTTTAATCCAATTTTTGAGAAATGGGATTAAAACAAATGGCTAGGTAGAAGGAATGTTGGAATTTTTATTTTTCATGAAATTAGAAAATTTGTATTAAGTGGAAAGTTTTAAGAAATAGTTTAGTAATGAAATATCCAAGAATTCTTAAGAATCTTATAAGGTCTTTGAAATGGTGGGATATTCAACAAAAGACCAAAGCACAGAGTATAATTTTTGTGTTACGGATTTTAATTGTATAGATTTTGAATGTCCCATACAAAAGTTTGGTACGGAAATTAATTAATGAAAACCGATTCCTTAATTTTTTTGGGAATTCCAAAAATTGTATGATATATTTTATATTGTTTCAACATTTTACAATTTTACAATGTGGCAACTGTATTCAATGTGACCTTAATAAATCTTTAATAAAGCGAATGAATAACAAAAAAGATTGAATTCTTTCACCACTCATACTCTTTCACGAATAATCCAACCGCATTATGAATTTACACACATAATTAAAATGCTTGGAGAAACGCACATATTTATTAAAAATCCCACATTTTTGAACAAACTTCTTTGCGACTATCGAATCGAAGGGTTTTTGAAAATTCTGTGAACTTTCTGTTTGCATTTGTTCTTATATTCCACAAATAATGTGAAAACTGCCTTTAATCCAATTAAAAAAAAAATTGGAATAATTATAAGAAATAACTTATTTTACCGTCGATTCTATTTCATCAATATCCCATCGGCACCATGAAAGCAAGCACTTAAAACATTGTTTACAAAACACAAAATTTGAAGGTTTGGAAGAAATATTAACACAAACTTAATGAAGATAATTACCCTCATTTTCAAACATCCCACGTAATTTATTTATTGGATTCAGCTTTAAACTTGTTACTAAATTTTCATATTTCAAAAACTACCTCTTAATTTCGAACATCCCGAGTTTTATTGAACTTTGCCAAGTTGTGAAACAAAAAAACTCCCCCTTAATTGCGAATATCCCACTTTTGATATCTCGTATGATCTTGATTAAAATGTGTCTCTAAGAGAACTTTTTGACGTCTTTTTTTTACGAATGTCCCATAAATGAATTTCTTAAATCCCAGAATTCAAAACTTTACTTCATACTGATGTACCATCTTCAAATTTTAATCATATTTTGTGGCAACGTTGTGGTAATAAGAACTCTCTTATTTTTACAGCCTTATTGCCTCAACTATAAATCACTGTATACATTTTATACTAAATTTAAATACCTTAAGTGGTGTGTATGGACACTGGTTAAACATGCTAAATTTAAAAATCCATTTTAATTATGTATGAGTACCTACCTCTACCTATCCATCTATTTAGTAAAGGCATATATAATATAGATACAGTCCGGTTCAACTAAATAAGCACAAACATTTTCTAAGGTACCAAGTCCAATATTTTGCAAGACCTTTGCGGAAGTTTATTATTTCTTGATGATTTTTAGTTGCTAATGATGTTAAAAATTCAAAATGGGAAGTTTTGCAAGAGAGCCAGGTAAAAAATAGAGCACAAGGTTTATAAATAATGCACTATAAACTTTGAAAATATTTGTCCTTATTCATTTGAACCGGAGTGTATGTAGTTAGGTGAGGTAAAGCATATAACACTACTTGGGGTATGAATGTTTTTGTTATTTATAGTGTGTGTCATCTATTTTTTTTGTTGTCTTTTATTTTTCACATGTTAAACATGAACTTGGCCGAGCGGATTTCTATATGTATGAGTGTAACGAACTGTTGTCGATGAGTTCGAGGTAAAATGACAATAGTGTGAGATATAATATAGATTTATATATAAGTTTACGTCGATAAGGTTAGCGTATAGCATAGCATAGCCGGCAAGCTTGTTTATTAAACAAGGTTGTCTAAATAACTTTCAAGTTTAAAGAAAAATGTTTACGTAACTGTGTATATCTAATTCCGCCGCCAAAAAAAAAAACAATTTATTTCTACTTTAAAGTTTTATAGGGTGATTCGTAGTCATATGCATATAAGATGCAATTTAATAATAATAAAAATGACAACATGTAAAATAGTGTGAGATAAAGTTGGTATAGGAAAAGAAGGTGTCTTTCAATTTTTTACAAGGATTATTAAAATTTAAAAATATATTTCGCATTTTAATATATTTTGCCATACCTCGATTTATATTTATTTAGTGAACCACTAGAGTGAGGTTTATCTATGTATATAAATAAAAAGTTTAGAATTTAATTTGAGATGTTAATCAAATTTCTCATAACTATGATAGGGTTTAAGAAATTTAAAAGTATTGCTGTACATACGCCAACTTTTTTCTTCGAAAACTTTTTTCGTCGATTTTTTCAAAGACTCACCAAGAGAAGTTTATATTGATTCTGGGTGTACGCAAATATTTTAAAGAATTTACATTAGTTGGATAGATATAGAAGATCAAAATGCGCAAAAAATCTTTATGAATGCAAACTATAAAAAAAATTAAGTCATAATTATATAATCTCTGTTTTCTTTTTGTTCTACATTAATCCTTCAATTATTTTCTTAAAAATCGGATTTCCCTTACTTTCCATGTATTTATACCAAACATTTCAAAAACAGCTTAACATTTGCTAACTTTTCTACCTGCTATTTTTATAGAAAATTCTACAATTTAAAATCTACTAAAATGACTATAACTTTAGCTTCAAATTGTGCCTGTAAAACCAACGGCTTATCCAAAAGTATCCAACATACATCTTTTTTCAAGTTAAATTGAATTTGTGGACGTAAGTTATGACCATGCATCATTGTAAAAAATCCTTACAATTTAAAAAAAGCGGATTTTAAGATTTAGTTGATTTTTAACAAAATTGTGTTCATGGTTTGTGATTAAATTTCGGATTATTTATAAAAGCAACCTAATAAACACCAACCAAATATTGTATCTTCCAGATTTAAAGTTCTTTTTCTGCTTGGATATAATTGGGATTAACTTAAAATAGAAAAGAAGATTTGGTTGCTTCGTTTTTTGAAACAAATTTAAAAATAAAATTAGTATTGTAATAATAATATATAATTATATTATATTATTATAAAGGGTGTCCCAGAATAAACGCAAGATTTGAATTAAATAGAAAACGCCGTTTTTAGTCTTTTGATAGTTATATTTTTATTGACTCGTAAAGTACATAGGATAGGGTTATGTATGGAATAACACATCGGACAAATGGCCTCCACGGCTTTGCATGCACATGCGCACTCTTTTGTTGAAATTTTCCATAACCATTCTGCATAAATGTGGCTGAATTTCGTTGATGCAGCGTTGAATCTCCTCCTTTAATGCACGGGTGGTTGTGGGCTTGTTGACATAGACTTGTGATTTCAAATAACCCCATAAAAAGAAGTCTAATGGTGTTAAATCACACGATCTAGGAGGCCAATTTTGATCACCGAAACGAGAGAGTACACGACCTGGAAATGTCTCATGCAGTAATTGAATTGTTTCACGGGCTGTATGACATGTAGCACCGTCTTGTTGAAACCACATATTGAAAACATCAATATCATCCAATTTTGACAGAAAGAACTGTGTAATCATGTCGCTATATCGAGCACCAGTAACAGTCACTGCTTGACCAGCATCGTTTTCAAAAAAATATGGTCCAATTATGCCTCCAGCCCAAAATCCACACCATACAGTCACGCGTTGTGGATGCATTTGTTTTTATACAATCACATGTGGGTTCTCCGAACCCCAAATGCGGCAATTTTGGCGATTGACAAAGCCATCAAGATGAAAATGAGCTTCATCGCTTAGGATGATTTTGCTCGAAAAATCAGGGTCCATTTGTTGATGTTCAATAATCCATTCAACGAACTCTCTTCTCTGTCCATGGACATTAGGCTTCAATTGTTGTGTTAATTGAATTTTGTAAGCATGAAGATACAGATCTTTGGTGAGTATACGCTGTAGAGAGGTTCTTGAAATTTGCAATTCTTGTCCACGACGTCAAATTGAGGTTCCTGGATTGTCAGCAACACTCTCACGCACTGCTTCCGCATTCACATTTGAACGGCTTGTTTTTGGACGACCAGTATGTTTGGCGTCTCCAACGGATCAAGTCTCCATGAATTTTTCAATTAATCTCTTCACAGTTGACGAAGTTAAAACACTATTCCGACCATATTTTGTATGAAATTTTCGAACTGCAGCCGCCAAGCTTTCACTATTTTTGAAATATTCTTTAATAATGAAGACACGTTGTTCTATCGTGTAACGCTCCATTTTTAATAACCCTATACTGTTAGCTGTCAAATTGCTTTTTTTTCAGGGTTGCCAACACTACACTGCACAAATGGCGGCAAATTCTAATCTTGCGTTAATTTTGGGACACCCTTTATATTATTATATAATAAAATATATAATAATATGATAATTTTTTTAATAAATTCTGTTTTTTTAAATATTGAGATTGAAAACATATTTTCAGAAACTTGACAAACCTTTTCTTTTATAAAATATCAGTCAAGAATGGGTTTCTGGTAAAAAGAACATTTGTATTCGAACATTGTATATATTGTGCTTTACTAAACAATTGTCCTCTTCCCACGACTTACACATTGGTACACCTTATAGACAGTTTTTTTTAAATTATTATTTTAGTACACTTTTATCAAATTTTTAAATATCAGTAAATGGAAGTTTAATATTTTGATATGACATACCAAACCATGAACAGCTTCCCAAATTTAGAACTTCCTGTTTTAAGGTAAGGCCTCCTTCCATACAAATGACAAATTTACTGAACGATTCCTGTACTAAATTGTACGGAAATTTAGAAACGACCATATCTTTCTCGGAATCGACAGTAATTCTGTTTTTTTAATTTAAATATAAGTAAAAGTTTTGGCTTCACTTCAAAAAGGTTTTGAATTTAAATCAAATTTTATTATATGGGGTGTTTTGTCGTGACAGAACTTTTTTTTGGAGTTTGCCTTTTTAACTGCTATTTCTTGATTTATGTTCAGTTCAGTTTTCCATTTCAAAATAAATGGACGAATACTGATAACTTCCCATCCCGTCTGGCGGTTTTTAGCTTTACGTGTTTTGTTAAAAAAGTTGTATTTTGGATTATTCTAAAAAGTTTAAACATTATCAACAATATTTTGCATATAATGAAATAGTTTTTATTTCTTATATATTACCAAATACAAATTGGATGAAAGAAGCTAATTTGAAGTCAATATCTTCTATTGTTCACGAGGTATCGGGAACCGAACACCAATTTTTACTAAATTTTCGCCCTTTTTTTTGTACATTTTATTCTTTTATGAGAAAATGGACTGCTGTATTTTTATAATAAATGTACGGAATGTCGAAAACAATATTTTCTGTGAGATAAAATTAGTATGAACCCAATATTTTTAATTTTTGAAAAGATATTTGTGCTTTTTTTAGGCTTCTATGTTTTTTAAAAAAAACTGACAATTCGATTTTTCTCAAAATTTTGTTGAATGTTGAAAACAAAGTTTTTTTTATAAAATAAAATTAATTTGAAGTCAATATCTCAAATTTTTGAAATGATATTTCAGTCGAAAAAGTAATGTTTTTTTAAGTTTTTATTTTATATAAAAAAAAAACCGTCAATTTGATTTTTCTCAAAATCTTTCCAGATGTTTAAAACGTTATTTTTCCTTGAACAAAATGATTTTGGAGATACAATTGTTTTTTGTTCATAAATTTTTCTAAGTGACAAATATTTTTTTTCAGTTTATTTGATATATAAAAAAAACCGTAAATTGGATTTTTTTCCAACAATACATTTGTTTGTATCGCGTTATAATAAATTATATAAAATTTAATTCCAGTTTCTAGAGTTATTGGCGGGCGAAATATTTGGGGTTAACCAAAGTGTTTGCCTTTTTTTAAACAGCTTTGGTAAAAAATCACCCGCTCCATTTTAGAGTGCTTAAGTGCTTTCTGCATCGTTCAGCATATTATCTGTACAAAAAAATTTGAAGTCGATGACTGTACTAGCTCTTGAACTATGGACGACGAAAAAAACGAACGCTTTACACACGCACGCACAGACAACTCTATTAAAATCTTTTGTTTCGGCTCCAGGGACCTTGAAACGTAGGAAAATGTCAACATTTTCAATTCGACAAATCGCATTCCTTACAATAACTTCCTACAGGAAGTTAACAATAGTCTTGTTTTAGGATTAGAACGAAACAATTAATTTATTAAAATAAACTTGCAATGACCTCATTGTCTCGCTTCCAACTGATCTTATAAAAATATAAAGAATTCGTAAAAATATATTGAAAATTAAAAATTGTGTTAACTTTTTTGATGAGTTTTTACTATGCCAAACAAATAACAAAATAAATTATATTTTTTCAAAACTTTTTGTCTGGTGCTAATGAAATTTGGTGCTAGTAAAATAAATTTTAATCAAATTTTAAGCTTAATAAATCCAAAAACAATAAAATTTCCCTTGAATGTTATTTTTATTATTTACATAATAATATTCAAATTTATTATTTCTCTTTCAAATACTTAAAGATATTGAATTGAATATTTTAAACTTAAATGACACTTTCATATCTTTTTAAAGTTAAAATTGTATTTATATCTGAAAATTCTGGATAAAAGCTTGAAATAAGGGCCAATTGATTCATGACTACATTGAGTAAAATTCATCTGAAGTTTGAAGCTTTTTTTTGGAGATATTTTATACCAATGAATTTTAAGTATTATTTTATTGGGGAAAATCTATATTTACAAGAATTCCTCTCATATTTCATCATATTTTTTGTGTATACTTTTGGTTTGTGTTTTTCTTAGAAGCACACAAATTTAGGCCTGGCGATAAATTACATATCAAAAACAGTTATATATCAAATCTTATTAAAAAAAAGTTTAAATCAATTTAAATTTTATTTTTTAAAAATGGATTAGATGCAATCTACACAGATAACTTTTCACGTTGCCCTTATAAGAAATTAAAATGGAATTTTTGGAATAAGCCAAATTGTCATTTACGGAATTCCAATTTAAAATTTCACTTTTCTTCAATTTAATCTTGTGTATCAAAACAATAATAATTCTTGTGAGGTGAAATTAGTTTGGAAAATATATTGTTCTAAAAGTTTGTGAGTTCGAAATCATTTTTTAACAATTTTTGTTAGTTTTGTTGTAGGTTTTTTATTAGCAATTCAAAATTTAACTAAATGTCAAAAGATCCTTCCTTGTATTATAAAACTATTTTAAAGTAGGTTTAGAGTTTATTGTTAAATATTTAAGCCTACAATTATTCGTTTTAGTTTTTATGTATTATTATATGACGTTATATTAAAATTTAATTGAACTCGAAAATATAATTATTTCGTGCGATATTTAATTTTTCGTTTTCGTACATTTTATTCAAACAAAATTAATCACTAAAGTCTAGACGTTATTATTTGAGAATAGATATCTTGAATGTACAAACCTAAGAAATTATTCTTATAGACTGTAGGGTCTTTAAAACGTCATGAAATGACATACGATTTAACTAAACGGACTGATTACAATACTTTAAAAACCAAACTCAAAAAATAAATCTTGACTATAAAGTTAATGTTATGTTTTTACATAAATAACAATTTTAATGCAATTTCTTTCCCACTCAAAAAAATGCTATAAAACAATTTATAAAATTTGATTTCGAATACTTCTTCCTACTTTATTCATCTCAAATGTATTAAGTTTTACATATCTCTTCTTAATATTTCACAATTATCATGTAAAATTATATATACATCTTAAATTTATATGCAATTTTATTTTTTTATGTCTTTGACGTGTTTCTTAAAGTACCCTCTTAAATGGTCTTATTCACCAGGACGTGTTTCAATTTCAACTTACATACCTTTAAGATGTATGACAATGACCAAACTAAAAATGTCGTCCAATGAATATAGTATTTTTATCTGTATATTAAATACTACACTTCTTTTAAGGGCCTTGTATAAGATCTGTTCAAAAAAAAAAGATTAGTTCGAATTTCCAACTTGGAATAAATTTTACATTTCAAATAAATAAAATTGAAAAAATATTTCTTTTCAGTAATTTTGAAATTCTTAGATGATGGTGCTTTAATTCATATTTCAGGTTATTTAATGTTGTTAGAATTTTTAGTATTATTATGACCTTGAAATACACTACACAAAATATGTATCCTTTTAAAATAAGTCTTTGTTTCTCCCTTCACAATTGGATTTTGGACTTTATTTTACTCTTAAAAGTTGAATAACGATTTTTAACTTTATTTCATTTTCCAAGGTTTAATAAGTCCCAAACAACAACCATAATCTAAGCTTTTTAACATGATACTAAGACCAGCTCACATAAGTCTGCCCAGAATATGTAAAGTCACCAAGCAAGTGCCTTTTTTTACCCAATTTTCTTAAATAAAGTGTTTGGGTTTTAAACTGGCTTTTTTTTAGAATATAGAACTACGTAATAAAGTCACTTTGAAAAGGGAATTAAAGTCCAAAACCATTTAAAACTTTATTTTATGGCATTAACGCTTAAGCAAGTATGTACGACCAAACGTAGTATCAAATAAATGTTGTTTTTTCGTGTGTAAGGCATTTTTGTATTCTTCATTCATGTTATGTTCTCGAATTACCATGTGATGTGATGTGTTCTTTTACCTTTCACATTTGACTCGCTTGATGTACACGGTTATATTATATGACAGCCAGAAGAAAATACTTTTGATATAAATTTGTATTTATATTACATCTATATACAAACATAAGTATGCAGGTTACAGAGGTAACCTTACATAGATACGAGTATATAAAGTAATATGAAGTAATGTCAATAATTCTAAGTTTTCTTTCAAATTGAAATTCTTTGAATATTCTTTTTTATTTCTCTTCTGAAGTTTACATTTTATAAAAATTGTGATACCGATTGATCCAAATATAGACGCATTGAATAAACATATATTATTTTATATATGTAGGTATTAGGTAAGGCTCAGAGTGGAAAATCAAAGGTCTATGGCCTTTGGTTCTTTTTTATGTTAATGCGCTTATAAATTTTTCTTTTAATGAAAGGCTCTTATTGATTTAAAACTTTGGAAAATATTTCAATTAATGTACATATACACCATACATAATTGGAAATATCAAATAATTTTCTTTTTCTGTTCAAAAATAAAAAATTGGAAAAATTCCCACAAATTTCATTTTGTGAGTAATCGAGGGGTGGGGGAGAGGTAGACAGAAAAAAAAATTTCAATATCAATAGCACTGAAGCGGAAATGCAATTCAATTAAAAACGATTGGTCGCATATGCCAAAACTTCCTTACTTAAAAGATTTAGTAAAACGGGTATTCATTTTTGAATGAGCAGAAAGTGTTTCCTCTTGCCTTGATTTTGAAGATTTTAGACCTACAATTTATGATTTTTCAAATAAATTTGTATAGAAAATCTATATTGAACCAATTTAAAGTTTTTTTTTCTTGAGATTCATTTAAATTCCCATGATTTGTTTTTTTTTTCCAAATCAACCATAAAACATAGTTTAAAATCCTTGGGTTTATTTTTATTAGAGCTTAGTGATGTTTAATTGTATTTTATTTCATATATGAAAAATTAAAAAGAATTTGACTTAAAATGTTTTTATTACGTAGTTTTTAAAATAAGAGGCACAAGGCTATGTAGGCAGCTGACACTTTTAAAGCTGTCCTTCCTTAACATTTGGCAAATAAAAACTAACTTACCTTCTTGGCCGGCAGTATTGAAACTAAGCGAAAACTATGTTTGTATATTTCTTATGTTTTTTTTTGAATAAGATAGTGCCCGTGGCAGGGTTGTTAGTGTGTAGGGCTGTAACGCCAAAGGTCTTGTGTTAAATCCCTGCCTGTACCACTTTAATTAAAAAATAAAAAGTACGGGTACTGTCTCTTGCAAGGAATTGACAAATCCTCCAAGAATAATTCTTGGCATGAAAAGTGCTTTCTTAAATTAGCCGTTCGAATTCGTCATAAAACTGTAGGTCCCCTCCATTCCTGACAACTTTTTACTTGAGAACTGTTGCGCCATCTAATTTACAAACGACATTATATTATATTTTGAATAATGAATTAAGCTTTAAGCTAGCTACAATTAATAATTTGGTATAGATATGGCTCATAGAAGAATGCAATTTGGGAATTGAGTCATTGTAAATTATTTACTAAATTCAATTTAAAGGTTGCATGCTTTGAAATTATCTTAGGATTGGAACTTCAAATATTGAAACGCCAATCATTTGACTTTAAAAAAAACTTCACTCATTTTGTTTAATCAAGCGATTGCAATCATTTCAGACTTCGTTCATTCTTTTTATTCATTTTAATGCTTTTGCATTCTTTTCAAGTCTTTGCATTCACTTGAAGTCTTTGAATTCACTTGAAGTCTTTGAATTCACTTGAAGTCTTTGAATTCACTTGAAGTCTTTGAATTCACTTTAAGTCTTTATATTCACTTAAAGTCATTGCATTCTTCCTTTTGCATTCTTTACACGTTCGTTGCGTTGTTAAATAAAATGTACCATTTGGTTGCACGAAATTGCTCAATGCTCATGTATCCAAAAAATGAACCCGCAAAAAAGTTTGTTTTCAAAAATTTAAACGCTATTTTATTTCTAAGAGAAAACGGTATTTTTTAACATTTAACATTTTAATTTCGTAAGAAAATGATGACCTATTTTCAAGATATCGAATTTTGAAAAAAAAATATATTTTTAAAAAATCAAAAATAAAAACAATGACATTTTTGATCAGCAAATATAATTGAGACTGTATAAGATCTCATGCTGAATTTTTGAAGGCAGACGGACGGAATCAGGGACCCACTAGTTTATTTAATTTCTCTACCATCCTAATGTCATGTTTGTTCGTTTGTCAAAATAAAATAAGCTTGTGTTTAACACAGAATTATATCCTATTCATCACTTGAACTATTTCTATCATTCCAAAATATTGATACCAATTTTAAAATGTTCATATCAATCATAAACATTAATATGTTAAATGGCTAAAAGAAAGTAGAAGTAATTTTTCAAGAAACAAAGACAATAGAAATTCATTTGATTTTAATATAATATTTCTCTAATTTCTCAATTATATGAACAAATTCTGAGACCTTTTTTTTCACAACCGTTCAAAATCTTGCTAAAATATGTTGTGACAATGGGCGAATGATCCAGAAACTATTTTCCAATTTGTCATACAATCCTAAAAAAAGAATCCTTGTTTTTTTTACAATAAAATGTTTTTGACAAAAATAATATACATATGTATGTATAAATAAAAAGTTCCCTAAAGTACTTTCGATTTAGTTCAACATTTGATTTTTTGTGTTGTTTTTCAAGAGGTCTATAAATTGAAAAGTATGCAAAAGTTTTAATTAAAACATTGAAATCCAATATAAAATAAGTTGTTCTTCATAAAGTTAAGTGGATGTGTAATTAATTTAAATGCAATTGTATAACAGACTTTTGAATGAGGTAGGTACAACTTTACAGTACATTTCTGTATTTATATAAAGGAACATCATATACAAAAATAAATGTTATGAAAAAAAAAACACACACACACGTGCCGAATGTATGTATTGCCTTCAAAAACAGATTTATCTTTCCTTTTTGTTTTGTTAACAATTTATTTTTGAAACTAATTTCCAGGACACAAAATAAATAATAAAAAAGAAAAAAACTGTACAAAAAATAAAAACCTCAACCCATCAATTTAAAAACTAAAACCAATTTTGATTAAAAAAACAAAACAAAAAACATTTGATAAAAAAAAAAACACTTCAATGGAACTACATAAGACTTTTTACAATGAATACATCGAATTTTCGTCCTGCAACTCCAAGTGGTGACTTAATTGAGTTACAACCAAATAATTTAAATAAAACTGCTGATGGTGACAGCAGCAATAATCTGCAGCAGCACACACACTTGTCAGCAGCATCAATAGAAGCAGCAGCCGAAATAAACCAAAACTATAGTGATTTGTATGGTGATGAACAATTGATCGCTGCCAAATTAGAACCCCAACAATCGGCGGCGAGTGAGTGTGATTTCTCTGATTCGGAATATTTGCCAAACAATCCGTATTATCCGTGTGGCGGTGGCAACGATAGTGATATCGGTGCATCGGGTGGTGCTATAAGCGACATTGACGACGACGAATTTCTCGATAATCCTTTTGACAAATCACAAAACTACAATAATAAAATGGCAACTGCATTGCATCCACGTTTATTTGATATGTCCACATACCACCAGCATCAGCAGCATCAACTCCAACAACAGCATCCTCATCATCAGCATCCATCCATGCATCCGGCCCAATCGATGAATCCTTATAGCTATGCATTGCGACCACCGTCATCGTCCGAGATGCACTATTCGTATAATTATCTGCCATCGAACAATCGAAGGAATCTTATGGGACCACCTGTGGGCTATAATCAGCATCAGGCGCACCATGCCACTGGATCGGGCTTCCCACCGAATTTCTGGTATCCAAATACGTCTCACGGGTTTTATTCGTCGTCGTCGCCGAATGCGCTGGCAGCGGGGGCGTCACATCTTCATGGCCATCATCTAGGACACTACCCACCGCCACAACAACCAACGCCCCAGGCACACCACTACGGGACACATCCCAATCATATGCATTTGCATCATCATAATCATCATCATCATCTGCAATCCGATTCCATGTGCCGGGGACATCATGACCAATTGATCGATATGTTGCAGTTGTCTAACAGGTATGTCTTTTATTTACGGGGATTTGTCAAATTCTAAGTATTTCTAAGGCTAAATTCCATTTTATAGAAGAATTATTTTCAAAATGCATACATTTTTCCGTACCCCGGATAATCTTATTCGTGATTCGTTGATGAAAACGATAGAAATTTATAGTTTTTGTATTTGCAGGTATGTTAAGGGGTAAACACAATAGAGACAAAAAATTTTATACACATTTTGACCTATTTTGACGTTTTATAAATGTCTCTAAAAATTGAAAGCTTCAATATTTAAATTTGGCACTAGGCAGAATTAGAAAAAGTAAAATAAACAAGGGAGGACCGGGATTTCAAATACCGACAAAATATTGAAAGTCTTTCAAACTGTTTCTTCTATTGTAGTGTTGCCATTAACTTTATATAAATATAAAAGAATCTTTAAATATCGTTTACTTTTGTTGTACCAACCTTCAAGAATCTATCAGAAGATTGATTAAAGCTGAAACCACAAGCATTTAACTTTAGCTCAGTATGAGTCACGTCCAAATCACCATAAATCCTCGCTGTTTCTTTGAAGTAAAGCTGATTTTATTGAATCGATGGTCAATCCAGTAATTGTTCATATAAAATCTTACATCAAAGTTATATGCATTATAATTTTTAGGGATAAAAATGTATAAGTATTTTGTGGCGTTGAGATCGTCATTATTTCGTCATAATTTTGTTTTATTACATTCTCGTAAATACACAAAGTTCTTCATTTCAAGAACATATAAGAACTACATAAACTTATACAGGATGTATTTCGGTCATTCCAAGGGATACTAAAAGTTTTTATATGGATTTGATTTTCTTTTCTTATACTTTGACAAAAAGAACCGATGTCAGACTTAAAGGTTGTTTAACTTCCTAGAAATGCAATAAAAGAACCTTTATTAGAATCGTTCTTTTTTCTTTAATAAATACGAAATATGGGCCATCATATTGACATTGGTAGCTTAATTCTTTAATTAAGTGTTGATTGATTTTTTGCTTCAAGTTGAATAATGTTATGAATTATAGTGATACTTGTATTAGGAGAAAAAAAAAACATCGTTATTGTTTTTTCACATATTTAAGGCAGCATACTTTCAAGATCTGATACCTTGGGAAAATTAAAGGTTGTGATTTAATTTCAGGACAACTAAATGCTATGATACATTTATTTTTGTGTTTGTGAGACAAAGAAATAATTTAAATATCTCCTCCTCCTTGACAAAAAAAATCGTTTTTGTTAAACTTATTAAACGCTCGTTTTAATCAAAAACAATTCCAACGAAGACTGTGACTGATTGTAATTAATTCACTGACAAAAAATCGAAATTAAGCTCTTTAAATGTCGTCTGAAAATGGCTTATAATGACGTTCCATAAAATGTAGATGGTTATCCATTTTACGGATTCAAAAGGAAACGTAATTAAAACACATATTCGAATCATAAAGTTTGAACGTTGAAATTATGTGTGAAACATTACATGAGCAAGCATCGATTCTTTTGAGGTATCGACCACTTTTTGACACATATTGGTACTCATCTCAGCCATAATATGACATATGCTGGGTTTTAAGTGCTAAAGTTAAAAGTTTATCTGCATAAACACGGTCTTTCGCGTAGTCCAATAAAAAAACGCACAGTGGTTGCAAATCACATGAACTTGGTGACCAGTTGATACCATCACAATGAGAAATTTCGCGGCCAGGAAATGACTCTTGCATTAAAGACATATTCGCTCGAGTTGTGTGGCGTGTGTCTTGTTGAAACTATAGTCTCAAAGTCGAGCTTTTCAATAATAATTTTCAAACAGTAGGTTATCATATGACTATTAATCTCCGAATTAAAGATGACAGTCGTTCCATTGTCGTTTTCGAAGAACTAAGGTCCATTCACATCTCCGGACCAAATAACGCACCAAACAGTCATTTTTTGTGGATATAATGGCCTCTTTTTAATTACTTGAGGATTCTCAGAACCCCAAATACGACAGTTTTGTTTACCAACATACAGACGGTGTGAGGAAAATCGGCATCCACCGCCTGTTGTTCAAGCACCCATTCGACGTATTCACGACGTCGTTGTAAGCTGGTTTCAGTTGTTGTGTGAGCTGGACTTTATATGGATGAAGGTGTAGATCCAAATGCAAAATACGCCATAATGTGCCTTAAGACAGTTCTAATTCCTGAGAACGACGGTCTTTGGCAACACATTAACATTCAGCAGCGGTATTTTAAGTGGGACGAGTGAAAAGATGATGCACAAGCCTTACAATATCTGTAACCAATACAGTCTCTTCAAATTTCTTCACAATTTTGCCAATTGCTTTCGTAGTTGGACAATTGTGTAGACCATAATCTTCTGTTAGTAGTAGTACCCGTGGTATGATGGTTAGTGTGTTGGACTGTCATGCCAGAGGTCTCCGGTTCGATCCCTGCCTATATGCCATCTTAAGTCTTTTCACGGGTACTGCCTCTTGCGATTAATTGACAAATTCTCCAAGAGTAACTCTTGTCATGAAAGAGTGCTTTCTCAAAATTAGCCGTTCGGATTCGGCATATAAACTGGAGGTCCCCTCCATTCCAGACAACATTACTCGCATACACGAATGGTTGAGAGTTGTAAGTCACTAGGCCCTAGTTATCAACGGACTGTTGCGCCATCCAATTTATTTAATTTATAATCTTCTCTTAAAACACGATATGTATCTGTGGCAGAATCTCCATTTTCGTAGTACGTTTTAACACTTTGTATGTGTTTTGCGATAGTTAAGCGATCGATTTCAGTAAATGTCAGACTTTCAACAGGAAAAAGAATTGGTTTAAAAACTTAGTTTCAGAGATGTTAAATTTCAGCCCTATACTTTTGAAACCACGAAATGAACCTATTATCAATTCACCTTGGTTTAAGATGATTGAAATTGAAACAGGTGTCTACTGACCGATATTACAATTGGCTGTAATTTTTAAAAATCTAGAGTTTTCAGCACAAATCCACAAATTCAAGTCTTGAACTTTAAGGATTATTTTTCCAGATCTATTTTCATGATATATTTGTTTTTATTTATATAACAGTTAAAGATTCACAAATAAATTTAAAGTTAAAGTATTCCTTATACCTATACGTACCTAATATATAAAGAAAAGAAAAACAACATCACTGATTGATAGTCTGATTAAAGTTTAACATTTATTTGATTTAATTTAATTCAATTAGTTTTTAATTTGTTATCTGCATTTTGAAGTCATAGTGTTCAATGATAGCAGAATGAATGCAAATTGAGTGGAATCTTTATCAATGGAAAATGTTTTTGTTTCTTATTTTTTATTTGCAGAGTATTTTTATTTTTATAAAAGTTTGAGTTTTTTTTCAATTAAAAACAATAATTTTAGTATCAAATATTTCTTTTGTGAATATCCTATCTTGCTATACTGCTTTTTTATTTTTGAGACTATATTTTATATATGTTAGAAATATTAACACAAAAATATCCTGAAAAATTAAGCCCTTAAAATAAGTATTAAGCACTCCTCCTACGTGCTCATAAATGGCTCCCATAAATGTGATTTGTGCATCAACAATAAAATAAGGCGAACGTGGCTTTTAAATTTAAAATTTCTTACCAAAAGTAATACATATCTTCAGTTGAGATGTTAATCTATTTGGAAATTGCTGTTTGATATTCTTTCTACTACGAAATAAGAGATTTTTCTAATGTTTAATATGATGCTTGAAATATTCAAAAATTCAAAGGTTAAATCTTATAATTTTCTGAAAACGAATTTTGTAGAACAATTTTGTTGCAATTATTCATAGATAAAAGTCGTTTGAAACTCCGTGGAGTAATAAACAGCTCTGTAATTTAAAAAAAAAATGTAACTGCCATGCCTATAATAAATACAAGAAATCAAAAAAACTAATTGATTACTTACATTTTAGTAAACTTTGTAAGGATTTTGTTATTCTCAGTATATTTCTGTATCGAGCTTACATCTTAATTATCGAGAGTAATAAGTTTAATACGTTGAAACCAAAGTATGTTGGAACCCCTAATTTGATGTTCTTTAGAGGGATAGAATCATCAGACATATGTAAATTCCACAGTCGAAATGTTTGCAGACTTTTCCCTATAAGTCTACTCTTCTTTTGCATTTAACAGTAGTTCATTGGACGACTTAGTAAATAAGAATGATCTTGGCTCAATTCAATTAAGTAGTGATAAAATTTTATCTCTGGTGAATCTACTTAAATCAAATATTGGTTACTGTTCAGATGGCATACCCCCACTTATTCTAAAAAACTGTTGGAATTCGTTACTCAATATCTTTAATAAATCTCTTTCGGAGGGTAACTTATTAAATGAGTGGAAAATTTCGTACATAAGTCGGGTGCTAAAAATAATACTGAAAATTATAGCAGTATTTGTAAACTCTCTGCAACTCCCTAGTTACTCGAAAGCTTAGTAAAAAAGAAACCAGATTTTCTTACGTGTGAGTATTTAGCTGCAGAACAGCACGGCTTTGTCACTGGTAAGCCTACGGTGAAAAATGTAACTAATTTTACTTCATATGTCACTAACACCATGGAAGAAAGATCTCAAATCGATGATGTTTATACGGATTTCAGTAAGGCATTCAAGCTTAATAAAGTATTAAGATTTTATTTAGTAATTTTTTTTTGGGTATCTTTATAATTCACTGGAAGAACTCAACAAGTTCAGATAAATAACGTATACTCTAAGGAAATTTTATATACGTCAGGTGTTCCTCAAGGGAGCTATTTTGGTCCACTCCCAATTAATTTTTTTTATTGATAATATTATTGTGTTTAATTACTGCAACTGTCTGATGAAACAGATGATTTCAAATTGTTTTTAAATGGAAAAAGTTCAGAAGATTGTCAGAGAGTTCAATCTGACCTCAACAGTTTATCCTATTGGCGTCATGTCAATGGTCTTAAATTGATTATT
Source organism: Eupeodes corollae (assembly GCF_945859685.1). NCBI lineage: Eukaryota > Metazoa > Arthropoda > Insecta > Diptera > Syrphidae > Eupeodes > Eupeodes corollae. The sequence continues at coordinate 43,295,196 of NC_079148.1, forward strand.
AAAAATATATTGTGATCTCTTTCTGAAAGAAAACTATTCGCTTATTTTTGACTATACAATTGAATCTAAATTTATTAATCGAGTCTCAAGGATTAACTATTTAGGTGTAATACTTGACTCTGCTCTTTGTTTTAAAATCCATTTCTATTACTTGATCCCTAAAGCTAATTCGTTGATAGGCTTCACTAAGCGAAATGCTAAAGATTTAAGGGATCCATACGTTCTTTTATCATTATATTTATACATATATCTCTTGTTAGATCGATGTGATTTGGAACCCCGCATATAAAGTTCACTCTGACCGGCTTGAAAATGCTTAAAGACGAATCTTTATATATATCTTACAAAAGCGTTGAATCTTTTTTCTCTAATGTAAGGCTAGATGCCAATTACTTGGCATAAAATCCCTTGAATCGCGTCGAAAAGTTCATAGTGTAATGCTCATTACAGATTTGATCTGTTAAAACATAAAGTTTTCATCACCTCTAGTTGCACTAGTTCCTGTTTTATATTTCAGCTAGAATACTAAGATTTTTTATATTTTAAAGAACACATAATAGTAGATATGGCTGTAATGAGCCTTTAGCCAAGTCCATAGTTTATTTCAATGAAGTTTTGTTAAGTATTGATTTTTCATGTCTTTCTTGGGAAAAATTCAAATCCTATCTTTTATTTATTAAAATGTTAACTTTTTATTGATTGCCACATACCTGTTAATTCTAAAAATGATTTTACATGAAACTAAATAAAAAAAAAATAATACATAAATAAACGAAAAAACCCCAACCCAAAAGTTTAGTTATGATTAAATTCTAAATCTTAACTAAGCCTAAAATTGCTACTTTCAATATCAAGTTCAAGCGTTTCTATCCTTTTTTTCCCCCAAAAGCATTAAGCTTTTACTACGTGTTGATATAATTGTTGTAAAAAATATATTAAACCTTAGAATGATGTAATGAAATAATATTTCAAAACATAACATGGATTTAAAAAGTATTAAGTATCATACGAGTACACATTTGTTAAAAAGTTAAAAAAAAAATATTCTTTTATTACAAAAAGAAAAATGTTCTTAAAAAAAGAACATATTTTTTGTTAATTGGATCAATTAAAATTTGTTTTTTTTGGTTCAATAAAATCATACAACCATGATTGCAAAAGCCATATCTCTGATGGGTATAAGCCAGTCTGTGTAAGGTTTTAGGTTTCCAAAGCACTTTAGTATACAAAAATCCTTGGAACAATTTATCATGAAAAGTTATGATGATGATGATGATTTTTTTTTAAGTTTTCAAAAATTTAGATTGATATGAGTACAAGTACAAAAGTACAAGAGTACAAGTAAATAATAAATGTAGGTTTTTGTGTATGTGAACATAAATCCAATACCTTCTATTTTATTGACTTTTTTTTGGTTTTGTTCGTATTTTCGAATCAAAAATGAAAAATAAACTCCAAAATACATCTCTATCTATTCTTCTTTGGAAAATCAAAATAAAATAAGCTTCCTTTACAGTAATGTGCGTAAAAAACTTTATAGTACACAAAAATAATCATGACACTGAAAGCCTGTTTCTTAAAAAAATCAGAAACAAACTAATATATGAAAAACGTTCACAATAGTATAGGATAAGTTTAAGTACAATTCTTAGGGACCTATGACTTATAACTTTGCTTAAAAATTTAAAATATTGAAATTTAAGCTTGTATATGTTTAAATATTTAAATATTGACCTATTGAACTTAAAAAACAATTGTTTGCATTTAATTCAGTAGTAGATCTGTCTAAAGTTCTGATTGTAATAAAAATAAATGTCGATATTACTTCAAATGTTTAGAAGAAAATTTCCACGATTCTCAAACCAAGTTGGTTTCTTTGACCAAAAACTTTCAAACATCATTCTATTCAGCTTTTCTTCTTGATATGGTAAGTTAAACAAGAAATAAATGCCATAAAGAAAAGCGTCTTTTAATGAGGGTTAAAACATCTATAAAAATAAAAACATCCTCCTCTACCCATCTACGTACCTTTAGCAACCAGAAACTTATCAAAATACTCGTACAACAGCGATGGATGAGAAAAGTCCTTATTGTTTTTATATTTATCTATATTCATTTATGTGTATATATGTAGGTATATCTTCATGGATATAACAACGAATGACGACAAGGACGATGAGTATCTACATTTTTATTCTGTTGATATTTGCTTTAATTTGCTTTTGTTTTTAGTCCTTTTTTTGCTTTTATTTTATTTTCCTTTTCGTTTTGTTGTTGTCAATAACAAAAATAGCAACGATCAACAGGAACTTGAAGAAATTAAATGAAGTATTATAGGCTCAAAACAAAACAAAAGAAAACAACAACAACAACAAAATAAAAGAAAATAATAATAAAACATGCCTTCTTTTTTATGATACCTTTGAAGTGTCCTTTAAAAATTGGTTTGAACTTTTGCGTTTCGTATTTTAAGTGGCAAGTTATATAAATATATATAAAGCACGTTTTATATAACTTCGAATTTATAAAATTTTAATAAAATGCGTAAAAGACTTTCCAAATTTAACTTAATACGTTTGTTTAATAAAGAACATACATATATATGTATTTATATTTTGTAGTTTACTAGCTCAAAATAATAAAATGAAAGTTATAGCCATAAGTTTTGACAAGATAAATTAATTGCATGCAGTTTTTGATGATGATTGATTGTAAACTTTATTTTTAAATAATAATTTTAGGAAGCAAAATGATATGTTATTTATCTGTAATAAAAAGTGAAAACTCTTTCGTAACCTGTTTAAACTAACTAACTAGACTAACTTAAATATATTTTAATTCAAAACATATAGAGGGTGTTTTCAAAATATATATCAAAATTAATTCAAAACCTAAGAAACCATAAAAAAAATAATGCCAACGGTGTCAGTATTTTTAAGACAAATTACGAAAATTTGCTTACCATTTAAGAATTTCTGGAAAATTCTGCAAACAATTATTCATTGAAAGATATTTGGTTATTATCAGTTCATTGGCAGCTACTGTCTGACTGCCACTGTCATATCTTAATTTACTTAACTTTAGTTGGGGCTACAGTGCATCGGGCACCTTTCCCTCAAGTAATAGATCCCGTCAGTGTACTCGATCTTTGGGTTGTGGTCTCCAGTTGCGGCCTCAACTCGATCACTCCGTGTGAGATGAGGTCTATGATATTTAATCGCTCTGCTTGCCCTAGCCATTTTAATCGTTGAATACATAGTTTTTTGACCAGTGCCAAGTATAAAACGTGTAGTTTGTGATTGTGTCTTCTCCTCCACATATTATTTTGCATGTCAACAAAAACTGGTCCATGTATCGTACGTAGTACGTACCTCTCGAAGATATCAATTGAACCCTCATCCTCCTGAGCAAGAGTCCATGCTTCCAAATCTTGGTACTTTGTGATAGGGCCGTAATCCTCAGTTCCGATCTTAGGTCAAAGAAACAGCCATTAGCAAGATTAATTCTACGTTAAGATGTCAATTGCAGAGTTAACAGCAATACCCAGATAGATAAATTCATTTACCAACTCGAAGTTATACCTATCAATGGTCACGTTCTAGCCAAGTCTACGATGGGAATCGACTCTATTCGATGACAGTAAATACTTCGTTTTGTCCTCGTTAGTCACAAGACCCATTTTGTTTGCTTCAGATTCGATACCGTAAGCGGCTCATTTGGTTCTTCAAGATATTGTGTGGATTTTTGAAGGATGGTGTCATTAGTGTTGACGTTGGTGTTTCGCACCACTCTCTCAAGAACAATATTGAAGCAGCTACATGACACCGCATCGCTCTGTCGAAGTCCTCTGTTGGTTTCGAAAGTTTCCGTTGAGTCTCTACCAATTCTGCCGCAGCAACAAAAATTTCCCAACCTCATCCTGATAAGTCGTATCAGTTTAGCAGGGATACTAAAACTCGACATGGCACGGTATGGTTTCTGTTGACAATGTCAAAGACTGTTTTCAGGTTTTCACATAATACGCTAGACAGGATATTGTAGGTGATTTTTGAAAGGTTGATGCCTCTGCAGTTGGTGCAGAGTAAGCGGCCACCTTTCTTATGGGTCGGAAAGATAGTGCTTAAATTCCCCTCGCCAAACATGCTTTCTTCCACCATTTTGCTTACCTGGTCAGCTCCCACGTGCTTGAAGAGCTCCGCCTGTAAACCGTCAACACCGGCAGCTTTGTTCGACTTCAGTCTGGTGATGGCAACTGTGATCTCATTCAGGTTGGGTGGGTGGAACTTCAGGTCATCAACCAAATGTATTTGTCGGGGATGCTTGTAGCGTGATCGAGGGCTTCATCGCTATTTGCTTAGTAAAATGTTCCTTCGAAATTTTTAGCATCAGCTGCGTCTCTTGGACAGTATTTCCCTCCTGATCTTTGCAGGCTTTCCTACTAATGCATTTTTGAATTTTCTCGTTTTTCATGAGTCTATTTTTTTCATCTAAGAAAGAGTATTACATTCCTTCTCCTATCGAGCGACGGGAGATCCGTGTCCTCTTTTGCTGCCACAGTTTATATTTGGCTTTGCTTGCCTTTTGCACATTTGGAGCTGTGAAAACTCTAGCACTTCTTCCCCAGCACTTCTGATTACCTGTTGGAAAAGCTGAAAGTATGTCTCCAGACATATCTGATCCGTTGTCGGGTTCTTTGCAAACTCTAAGGATATTTTGTCGGCAAATGCATTGGCGGTGTCTTCTTGCTGCAGCCTTCCTACGTCTTCCACATCTATATCTTTTAATTCTGACCTCAAAAATTATAAATCTTCCTAACAGTTACACCAGTGTCATTTTCGAATAAATAGTGTTCAGTTACACCGCCCGCCAATCCAAAAACAGCACTAAACAGTAATACGTTGAGAATTTAACTTTTTTTTAAATCTATAAATAAATATAAATTAGACGGCGCAACAGTCCGTTAAGAACTAGGGCCTAGTGACTTACAACTCTTAATCATTCCTGTGAAGGTGGCGACCTACAGTTTTATGCTGAATCCGAACGGCTGTTTTAAGATAGCAACTTTCATGACAAGAATTACTCTTAGAGGATTTGAAATTTATTTTGCAGGAAGTAGTACCCGTGAAAAACTTTAGATGTTGCAGGAAGGAATTGAACCCAAGAACTCTGGCATTGCAGTCCAACGCACTAACCCATCATGCCACGGGAGCTCTTAGGTACAATTAGAAGATACGAAGTTCTGGAATTCTTGTGTTTACGAAATGTTGAATTCTAAACTACCGTTATATTCAGTTGTTCTTTACCATTTCGCAAATCTGTCTTGATTCTTTACAAGTTTCAAAGTGAACTCTAACAATTTTCATGATGGGTGATTTCAATTTAATTTTTCGCAATGACGTAGTATTAATTTGTCAAATGTCAAAAGTTGACAACCTTCAACAGCTGCCCAAATAGTGGGCTATTGAAAACTTATTTTCTTATTAGAAACTTAGTTAAACAACGAAACACTTTTGTTTTAATTAACTCTAAGCTATAAAACCGGCACATCTTTTCTATTCTATTTGATTATTTTTATTGGTGTATTGTATTGGGATTAAACAATATGAACATTTTACTTTTTTTTTGAAAAAAAAACAATATTTTTAATCCCATTTTATTTATACTTTTTCTAAACGCGTGTTTAAACACAAAAAATTAATAAGGTTGAAATAAAAAAAATTAATAACCAATAGTTAAGTCATAATTAAAACGTTTTGGACATAAAACTAAGTATAATCCGATAATTTAACCAATTTTGTGCATTAGAAAATGTTCCATTATATTAATTTAATATTGAAAAATACTGAATTTGTCTATAAAATATTGATGTTAGCAAATTAACATTTCCTTAAAACGTATGACTGTGGGTAAGTTTTCTCCAAATATTTGTGGTTTTTTTACCACACTTATGTATGTATTTCTGTATACCAAGTCTCATATCATAGTCCAATGAATTCTAAATAAGTTATAAGAAAATAAAATTAAAACTAAACAAAAACAATCATGCCAAATTTAATGATCCATAAACGATAAACTTGTATTAATTTTAATTTTTTTTATTCATAAAACATTATTAAATTGGTTAATTTATGCATAACAACTATCGAATTAATTAAGTGAAGTTTTTTTTTTGTAAACATTCCGTGTGAACAATATTCAATATCTTTCAAGACAACATTCCATTCGAAATACAAAAAAAAAAACAATTGTTTACATCACATTAATATTTTTATGTAAATTAGATAGTTTAATTGATCAGTCTTACAAATTTGTAAATGACAAATAAATATTTTCCACATGCTGGATAATATTACTTACAGTAAATAAAAATCACCTTGTACTAGGTACAAATACAATTTTATATCATTGGCAGCAGATAAATAGTGATTCATTATTTAAATTATTTTTAAGATCAATAAAAGTAAACAAAAAAACACAACGATGCCAATAAGTGGAGTTATAAAAGATTGTTAAATAAGGTGACGTAAGTTAGTTTATAAATAGATGTGCATATGTTTAAAGATTTTGAGATTTAATTTTTGTTGACAATGCTACACTTTTTACTAAATAGAATATTTTAAATTATAAAAAGAAACTTAATAATATCGTTCAAAATGTTGTTTTTCAGTTTTTGAATGACATGTTAATAAAGGGTGTTTTTTTAAAGCTATAGGAAAGTTAAAAAAACACAGAATTACAAAAATTAATGAAATCTTTATTTCAATTGATAGTACGGTCAATATAATTTAATTTTTGAAGATTATTTCATGCAAATGTTGATATTGACGAACGCCTTATAAATAGTCCATTCGCTTAGTCAAATTTTTGCATACAATTTCTAACATTTCGGCCAGTATTTCACAAATAAATGCTTCAATGTTGTCGTCCGATGCATCAATTGAAGCAGGCTTGTCTGTATGGACATGAGCTTTAACAAAGCAATATAAATAATAGTCTAAAGGTGTTAGATCGCACGCTGCCTAGATCGTGCGTGCAATTAACCGGTCGTCTTGACATCTTGCAAATCAAGATCTTGCATTTTGGGCAAAAATAAAGTTGGATATCATCTCACGGTAGCGCTTGCTATTCACAGTTACGTAACGACTTGCATCATCTTTGAAGAAGTACGTTCCAATGATGCCACCAGCCCATAAACCGTACCAAACTGTGACTTTTTCTGGATGCATTGGTAGCTCTTGCTTCTGGCTGATATTCATTTGAAAATCGACAATTCTGCTAATTTACTTACCCATTGAGCCAAAAATGAGCTTCGTCGCTGAAGACAATAAAATGGAAGAAGCGCGCCATGAACTTTCTTAACAGAGCACGCATTTTGATAATGAAATTAAATAATTTGAAAGCGTTGTTCATTTTAAAGACGATTCATGGTAAAAATCTAGACCAAACTGAAGATGTTTTTTAGTGAAATAAACACGAAACGTGAGTCAGCTGTTTAAACTAATATTCCCATGAAGATAATAGCTAAAAAATCACCAATTATGACAGTTTTATTCCAGTTCGAATTTCAATTTACTAAATTAAAACTAATAATGAAATCGAATAAACAAAATTCTCTTATACCACCAGCTGTAGACAAAAATTTATAATTTAAACATAAACTGAATAAAATGTCGTGTTTATTTTGTTCGCTTTTTTTCGGAGTAGAACAAAATTCTGAAATAGTACAAATAAAAATTAGCTTTGCTTCTTGAATAAAATAAAAGATTTAATTCATAATTTTTTTTGTTTGGGTTTTAATAAATTTTGTGTTGTTATTTTGAATAGACATTTTCCAGTCACCGTTGCACCAGTCTCATTTATGAATAAGTACGGTCCAATAACAATGCCCACCAGCTTGAAAACTGCAATAAACAGTGAAACTTTTAGGATGAAGAGAGGTTTTAACTATCAATTTAGTATTTTCCGATCTCTAAAAGATCCCTAAAATGCTCCAACTCTAATTCTGAGGTAAAAATAGGATCACAAAAGAGCAAAGTTATAAAAAAGCGTTTTAATTTTTCGAATGGTGACTGGAAAATTGTCACGATTTCTGTATGGAATTATAACAAATTTAAGGCTTGTTGAAGTATATCTTGTTGTAGTTTTAGTAATTGCGTATTGTTTCACTTGTTTCTCTAAAGATGCTAATTTCAAAAGTGATAGTTGTCCAATTAGTAGTCTATTCGAAATGAAACCAATCATTGGAAAAGACTATATTATGGAAAGTTAAAACAGTAGCTGTCAAATCAATAACTTTGTTGTCTTTAATTAAACAAAAATTAAAACTCTAATATTTTACAAACAGAACATAATAGTAATAACCTTCAAAACAATTTTAAGCTATGAAAATGACCTTTTAGAAATTTGGTAAAATATCTCAGCAAAAATTAATTAAATTTATAAGAACACAAATGAGAAGTGGGTCACATCCCCGACTCTTTTTTACTGTTCAAATCTTTTTAATAAAATTTCATAAGCATTTGCAGAGCAAAGTACAAAAGAAGCAGAGTTGGACAAAAATTAATGCACAAAATTCAAAATGTAATTGTAAATTAATGATTACAAAAATAATGAATATTTTCCTTTTTCAATTACAATTACAAATATTCAGTTAAAATTATTATTATTTTTAAAACGTCAATTATAATAATGATTCTTCCCATCTCTGAAAAGGATCTACTGCGACCATTAGGCCATTTTTTATTTGTGTTAACAATTTGTATTCAAGTATAATACATTCAAAAAAAGAAAGTTGTTTTATATATGTATTTATTTATTTGTTTTTGCAATGTCTTAATTTAAAAAACCGATGACTTGAAAATTCAATGATTTTTAGTTTTCTAAGAAGCCAAAACTTCTTTCTTGCTTTATTTATTTTTAAATTTAAATTCTTATTGAAGAAACTAAGCTTTGAAGTATACTTCCCACATCCATTAATTAAGAATTTTGTGCTTACTATATTTATTTTAATATTTAAAGCTCAACCACTTCATAAAGCCACAATAGGCAAGACCAAGTTTGTGTGGATCTAGTGGTTTTCTTTATCTTCTGCCGGAACAATAGAGCGAGTTTTTTCAATTTTATCTTCTTTAATATAATTTAAAATCATCCCTTTAAAAACTCTATTTCGAAACAGACCAAAACAGTACGAATGTCTAATGTACATAATAAAACTATATTAAATTTTGTTCTATATTATATCAACTTTTTTTAATTAAATTTAGTGCCTTGCGAGTGGATTTAGAAATTCAGAAATATAAAAGTTAATTTTGATTGATAAATTACTTAAATTACTAAAACATGAAAATATATTATACAAAAACCCAAAAAATGTCTCATTTATGTAAAGGATGATTTATTATTACACTAGGGATAGGATACAGTATAACAAAACAAATTCCAGCACTTTTCCATTGGGTTTGAATATGCCTTCAGTTCAAATCCGTAATCAGAGTTTATTTGTCTATATATAAAAAAATTAATATAAATAACACTGCATACTGAAATTCTCAATATGTTTGAATATTTTAAAGAGAATTTTTGGGAAATCCATGATTTAAGGAAGGGAACATGATTTTTTTCCGAATTGAAAATGTTGATAAATGTCCGCGTTTTGAAAGTCCCTAGAATATAAATCCATCATTTTTTGACACATTTCTATGACCTATGAGCTGATGGTGCTAACGTCCGTTGGGGATGCTGTGATTAGTCAAATTTATATAAAAAAATAGCAGAAATATTGAGAACAAGTAATTTGTGTTTTACAAATAAAAAATTTGATAACAAAACTTTAAGTGAGCGGTCTTATAATTTAAAATTAATTAAAAAGATACTTAACAAACGAAGTGCCTAATTCAAAAGATTGAATTAAATTTTTATTCAATTGTTTGTAAAATAGTTTTTCATTAAAACAATTTTAAAAATTACTTATCCACATAAATAATTGTTCAGCATGAAGTCTTAGTTTTCAAGATTGGATTCCGGCTTCTTTTTTACGTGCGCCATTTAGGAACTTCATAATGTAAGTGGCAAGAAATGTTATCGAAAAAAAAATCGAATTTCATATTCTTATCAAACCTGAAATTATGTTGTTAGAGAAGTCAAAAAAGGGGGTTCCGACGACTCCGTTCTAGGGTTAGGAATATCGAGCACGATTTTAAAGAGAACTGAACAAATTTGGTTTACCCCCAACATCCCCGAAAATTTAATTACGGTTCTTTTGCGTACATCAATAGATCCCGTCTTACGGAAATATTGTTAGTAATAATATAATTATTATAATTTTCTCATCTCTTTTTTCCAGTATTGTACAAAATAAATTTCTTTTGCAAATATTTCTTCAAAAACTTTTGTTACATACAAAATTTGATCCTCATTTCTAATCAACCTTTTCCCTCACTAAAAAGTTGAATACATAATTAAAAAATGCAAATACAATTTTTATTAAAACATAAATATCATTTTTTTCTTTCCAGGTAAGCCTTTTTGAATTTAAAAAAAATGTTCGAGTAAGTCGTTTTTGCAAAATTAAAGTACATTTAACCACTTTGACCGCTTTAATTTTTGAGGAAACAAATCAAAAAGCAATCTGTGGATATAAAAAGTGATATTGTCAACATCCAATCAAATTTCAATATTTATTGATCTTTGAGTTCAATTTTAATATTTTTGTTTTGTTTTATAACTTCCTTACTTAACCCAATTAAAAACTTTAAACTTCCTGCATCAACTAAAACATCAACTTCTTTAAAAAGTAAATACAAATATCCACAAAATGTGAGATTATTCTATAAAAACGATAAGTTCGTAAAGACTTTTCGAACCTTCTCTTATAAGCCTAAAAGCCAATTTCGTTAAATCATTGCTTAATTTTTATTTTTCCTCATACAATTAGTAAAACTGGTTTGTTGCATCAATACATTGAATTTAAATACATATATAATAGGTATTTTTTTTTTTAATTGATAAAAATTATAATCTCAAAAAAAAATTGAATTTAAAAAAAAGAAGCAATGAAATACAAATCGAACAAGGTCAACAAGCCATATCTGGCTGAGGAACTGATATCTGATAAAATTTTGATTATATGATAAATATTTAAATTCTTTTGTTGAATAAAATGCAATTATCAAGCTCAGGCTTATCCCTAAATTTAAAACAAACAACATTAATAATCCCTTTATATCGGGAAACATAATTTTAAATGGCACATGGGTTTTACTTTAATTAAATCTTCATATTTTTAGAATTAAAATATAAAGATAAACAAAAAATTTACAATTTATGTTACCAATTTTTTTTTTTTGAAATCTAGTTTGTAGTTTTAAGCCCAAACCCTATTTTTAAAGAGAAACACATTCTTTTTTCAGAATTAATGACAAATATAAATTATGCAATCAAATAATAAAAATTAAAAGCTTTAATATCTCTGTGAATGCTCAAAAATTGATCTTAATAACTTAAACCTTTTTAAAAATAATATTCAAAAAAATAGTTAATATTAAACTGGTTAAGAATAATGAATATTCAAATAAGTTTTTTTTTGCTATCAAACTTTGAAAGAATTTATAATCTTTAAGGTTTTTCATTAAACATTTCTTATATTTGAATTTGAATATAGAAAAAAGCTATATGAGTAAGTTTTGTGAAGAGCTTGTATTTATTTAAAAGGCCCATGAATTAGTTTTATTCAATTTTAATTTGTATTAATTGTGGCTTAATTTGATCGTTGTCATTGATTATGTTATTTTAATGGATGTATTTGGTTTATTGTGACGTTAGAAAACCTGAAAGTTTCAAGCAAACGATGTTCATTTTAGGAACGCATTACAATATTTCTACGAAAACATCTGTTTTTGTATTTTTCTGTTCCATAGTCGTATTTAAAGTTGAACCTAACATTGAAAGGTGCGTTTTCGGTAAAGATAATTTTTCAAGTACAATTTTCAATAACTCCACATTTTTGAATAAAAGTCGCGGTCTATATGGTCACTAATTTAAAGTCGAGGGATATACAGGGTCCGGCAAAAAACCTCCCGTATTTTTAGACGTTTATTTAAATCTATTTATAGATAAAATGGTAATGTTTAAAACTAATTAATTATATTGTTTAATATAATGGCATAATATTTAATTTAAACAATTCAATACAATTTTTCTATTAAATTGTTTATTTATCTGTCATTGCCTTTTAAAATATTAGAGATCTTTTTACCGGACCAGATTTTTTTGCCGGACCCTGTATATATGTTTTCAGCAACTATCATTCACGATGCAAACATTCCCATAAAAAGTCTTTGAAAGACAACTCGAAATGAAAACCTATTTTCATAAAATATGGAAAATACCCAAATAATAATTTTGCACTTAGAATCTAATCTATATTTTATTTTTTCAATTGTTCTTTAAAATATTGCAACTCTTTTCATAAATTTTAATTTGTATTTTAAACTTACCATTGGAAGGTGACGTAATGGTTTTAATTTCTAAACATTTCTCAACGTTTTAAAGTCTTTCAAGAATGTAAATCAATCGTTTTAAAGATTTTTTTGTGTATTAATGCACGAAATTTCAAAAATATGTATGTTTATTTTTTCTTATTCATCAAGAAAAAATAATGAAATCCACTTAAATGTTGTTTTACAGAAATAAACGTATCAAAATGTTGACAAAGAATTTTTTAAAAACCAGTAAGTGTTTAATTTTTACAGCAATTTAAAATTCATTAAACTTGTAAAAAAATAAAGCCTCTTTTTAAAAATATCGATTTTCAAAGAAAATAATGTTATTCAGTTTTTAAAACCCAAAAATTAAAACAATAACATTGTAGATCATCGAATATTAATATAGTATAAAATCTTGTGCAGAAAAAAAGCAATATCGAAATCGGTTTATGAGTTCTAAAGAAAACCCAAAAACAAAATAACAGTTCTATAGGCGATACCCTTGTGAATCAATATAAAAAACACATTTTTCTAAATTAAAAAAAGCCAAACTAAGAAATTTTTTTAATAAAAAAGCAAACAAAAATTGTTTGTTTTCAAAAGTATTCAAATTTTTAATTTTTGACAAAAAAAATCGATGGTTATAACTGTTATTTTTAGTCTTAATTTTTTTTTTTAAATTCCTCATAGTTTTTTACTTTGAAGTATGATGTTTTTGACATCTGGTAAAATTCAAAAAAAAATGGAGTTGACATTTTCGTTTTACAAAAAATATTACCAACATTTGGTAAAACAATGTGTTTTTTACTCAAATATCTCTCAAGATGAGAAAATAAGTTATTGACTAATTGGTTATTGTGATGTGACTGTTTTCGAAACTAAATTAAAACAGCTAAAAATCAGTACAAATTGTTTTTGAATCGAAGATCTGAACGAAAAAGAATTTTTTTTTTAATTCATTTTTATTAATTCATTCTTGAACCTATCTTAAAGCTAGACAAAAATTCATAAAACTAGCCTAATTATCTATAACTTACAACTAACATAATGGTCCCATACGGACACTCTAAGTTAAACTATAACACTTAAAACTAATGCCTTTCGGCCCTAAGATCTATTTTACTTCATTTTAATTTTATTTATTTTTGTATTTATTAGAAAATTTGAAAAAAAAACTAATATCAATATCCTTTTTTATTTTTACTTACAAACTACTTAAAATTAGGTCCTTAAATAAAACTTAAAGCTAACTTAAACTACCTATTCTACCTATAAACTACTTTAAACTAGAACAACCAAAGCAGCAAATCTAACTATCTAACATTTTTGTTTTTCATATTCTGTTGTCTGTTTTTTTCTTTTTTTATTTTTATTAATTATTTTTTTTAATGCTTTTTGTTAATGTTTTTCATTATTTTTTTTTATTTTTTTTTATTTTTTATTTTTTGTATTTTTTTCGTGCCTCTATGCCTATTCTACTTAAAACTAAACCCTAATACTATTAAACAAGTATGTAAGCCGGCCAAGGCATAAAACCCCATCCCGACTACCCACTATCAAGTGCCGATTGAAGCCACCAAAACTGGTTCTCCTGCTTCGCCCTATCAGTTCGGTCCCGTTCGGACACAGCCCTACTGAACCGAAGGAGCTCTGCTCCGCCTTGTGCCATGACGTCCCGATTGTACAGGAGTAGCCTATCCACGGTTCTTCGTCTGACGTGGTAGATTAACGGAACTGCCAATCTATCCTGTTTCAGACCGCATTTGTCTAAAAAGAGGAATGCCTCTGGGGGAATGAAGCCGCTCAAGCGTGCACTCTCAAAATACTCGTCGTTCGGATAGAACGCCCCGAAAATTAAATTGTTGGTCGAAGACATAGCTCTTGCAATGTGACCTCGAACGAGTTTTATCACGAAATTGTCAATTCTGTTGATTAGCGCCCCGATGTATAGGACCTCGTTTGAATAGTAATGCACATAAGAAGATTCGGCTGTTCGATATAAGCCGGTACAGAGTCGTAAACACTGCCGCTCGAACACCCGAAACTTCTCCATCTGGGAAGGGGCAACGTTGGACCACACAGGACAATCATAAACGATCATTGGCCGGATGAGGGCCATGTAGCAAATTACCTTCACTCTGGGGTCAAGCCGACTGCTAAAAAACAGCCGTTTCGTCAGAGCGAAGGCTCCTCTGGCCCTGGTCAGAGCAGCATTTATATGTCTGTCGAAATATAAATACTGATCTAACCAGATACCGAGGTACTTCACTACACTTTTGCTCGCTAATGGCTGCCCGTGAAGATCAACGATGACCATCTTGCGCCAATTCTTACACGTATCCCTCGTGGCCCTAGCCAACGGAGTCCGGAACAGAATTGTCTTTGACTTCTGGACATTTATTTTCAGTGTCCAGTCGTCGCAATATCGCTGAATCATGTCGAAATCACGCTGCAAGAGAATTCTAATAACCTCAACCTTTCGGGCCGTTCTGTACGCAATTAGATCGTCGGCGTACGCAATTGCCTTTGTAAGACTACCTATCAGATCGAACGAAGATGAACGAAAAAGAATAATGTATCCCAAAACCTATTTATATACAAAATTTGTTCTATGACTACAATTAATATGAACACAAAATTGAGCCATTCCAATCACCTTTTCAATAGACAAATATTTATACATTTTATAAACTAAATATTTAATTTTATGGCAAATGTTTACAAAATATCAATATACAATTTTTCTCACACCTTTGTATAGGTAAGTAATCTGATTGTTATCTTGATATTTCACCATTCCAATCATTGGCCTTGACAAGCACAATAACCTCATAACAGATTGTAACAAAATATAAATAAAAATTATATATTTTGCTACTTAGTAGGAAAATATTTTACGTAATAACTTTAATTTAAATTTAATAACAATGACTTTGAATTAATTTTTGTTTTTAAGGAACTTCAGGTATTTTTATGTATGTTTCCTTTTATTTTAAATGATTACAATTATAAAAAAAATAAAAATCGGTATTGTTGAATAATATTCTATTCTCAAATTAAGTAATTACGATTATTTTATGGAAATATGTCTATGGCATGTCAGGTTTCTAAAGCGAATAAAATAATGATATTAGCAAGAAAAATAAATTTCCATGCGAATTAAAATGCACCAACTATCATTGAAGTTTTATCCGGTCAAACTATAGCTTGTGAGAGTTTTCTTGAAAGTAATAATTTGCTTGGTTCGGCAAGACTTACTGTTTAACAAAGAATTTCAATAACATTTCAATATTTCTTAATATAACTCATTTTAAAGTTAGGTTGTTTCACACTCAAACAAAATATTACACTTTTTACTTTAATTGATGTCTCAATATCTTACGATTCAATAAAAAATTGCATAAGCTGTAAAATATTTGATATTTCGAGTAATAACAAAAACGTTAAGGACGTATAAATACAACTTTACGGCTTAGTTTCATTTTGACTGTTTTTGACAAGCAGTGAGGCAGATCAAATGAGATGAAAAAGCCAAACAAATTAAAAGTTTGGAGTCTGAAGGAATTCTATGGTACGAAACGAAACGTAACTACAAGAGCTTTACCAACAGAAGACAGAACTTTCATCTTATTTTTGACGCAATCAGGATTCAATCATACCACAACTCTCTCTACGAGTGTTATCTTCAGCCTTATTGTTATCCTTGTTGTCATTTAGTACAAACTGTTTAATTAGAAAGTTGAATTTCCTTAAACAAAAAATAAAACTAGTTACTTTTTTGTTAAACCAGCTTTTTTTATTGCATAATAATTATGTCTTGCTCTTAAAGTATTCACTTGTTTAAACATTAATTAATTAATTAATTAATAGTCAAATAAAGAAGTCTCAGACAATCTTTATGAGACATTATACAAAAATGTCATTTTATCATTGATTTATTTTAGCTTTTTTTGTTTTTAATATTTCTTGTTCATACTTTGAAAATGAATAAAATTTGAAACCATCTAATGTATTGATAGTAACTTTATATGTCAAGTTATTTAGAATTTAATTTAAAAAAATGTTTTTCAGAATTAGAAAAGATATCACAAAATAGTTCACCACTTTTATTTAATTAAATAAAAAAAATCTGTTTGCTAATAAGAAATTAGAATATTTTATTGAAAAAAGCAAGGGAATTAAGTAAACGTAAATAAAACACACAAAATATATTTCTTCACGTTTTGCTTTTTTTGTTATGAAGTTTGAACGTTGACATTATGTGTGAAACACTACGTCATTTAAACCACTATCACGCAAATTGTTGCAAGCATTGATTCTTTTAAGGTAATTTTCGACCACATTTTCGAAACAAATTGCTCGGTATCTCAGCCACAACTTGACGTATGATGGTTTTTAAGTACTTAAAAGTTAAACATTTATCTGCATGAACAACAAAAATCCAGTGGTGTCAAATCGCTTGATCTTTGTAGCCAGTTGATAACGCATGTCGAAAAAGTACATAGCCATGAAATGTCTCTTGTAATATTTTGTTGTCATATACACCGACTTTTCAAAGGCGTTTAATAGGGTGCAGCATGACGTGTTATTAAAAAACTAGAACACCTTGGTTCTCATTCTCAATTATTGAATTGGTTAGATCAATATTTAACAGATCGTACACAGTTGGTGAAAATTGGATGTAAAACATCAAAAAGAATTTATAACTTTTCAGAGGTTCCACAAGGAAGGCATCTCGGACCACTTTTGTTTGTTCTTTTCATAAACGACCCTCCTGACTGTGTCAAATTTTCTCAAAATTTACTATTTGCTGACGATTTGAAAATTTACAGACGTATCAATTGTTCACTTGATTGCAATCTTTTGCAAGATGATGTATGTAGGTACTCGTAATTGTATTTTTTAGTGGTGTGAAGATAACTGCCTTCATCTCAATATCTTCAAGTGTAAGCCAATGCCTTATACTAGATCACTCAACCCTATTCTATAACCATATAGATTGTTTTATGTTGCTTGCACTTTACCCAATTCATGTTCCTTCAAGACCTCTCAGGAAAAGAAATATCTCTTTTTTTCATACCGCGTCATTACACTAACTATGGAAAAAGTGATCCCATATCTCATTCTTGTGATTTTTCGAACTCTGTATGCGATGTAATTAACTTACAATGGAGTACAGTAAAGTTTAAAATGCTTTAAATACAATTCTTATATGAGGCTTTATATTTTGTAAATTATTTTAATATTTATTTAAGATTATATATGTGAGTATTTATATTTTTGTTTGTATGTAAACATTATAATAAAGTATGTTAGTCTAAAAGGGATTGTACTTGATAGATGGAATAATTAAATAAATATTTGCTCCAGTTGTGTGGCATATGGCACCGTTTTGTTGAAACCACATATTTTCAATAGCAGGCAATAAAATCCGTTATCATATGACCATTAAGCTCCGAATTGACGGTGACAGTCGTTCTATAGTCGTTTTCAAAGAAGTAAGGTCCAATCACACCTCCAGACCAACAAAAAATGTTGTTCGAAAAATAGCTGTCCACCGGCTATTGTTCAAGTAACCATTTGACGTTTCTACGACTTTGTGAATGTTAAGCTGGCTTTGTGAATGTTTAGCTGGTCGCAAGAACTCCTCATGTATCGAAAGAGTATATTCAAAAACATTACCTATATTCTAAGATTTAAAAATATACCAACAAAAACCAAAAATTTAAATGCCATTTAATTTCTCAAAAAAATATGTATACAGTTTTTTAATTTAAAATTAAAAATGTTTTAAGAATTAAGTTATTTTTACAGTTGATTTTCGTAAACAAAATATGACTCGTTTGCGAGATATCGAATTTTTAAAGAAAAATATTACATAATTTTAAAAAATAAACATTCTTTTTAAAAGATCAAAACAAACATTTTGACAAATTAATCATTAAATATTATATAAACTGTATAAGAGCTTGTGAAGAAAAAAATTATTAAAATCGGGTAATTAGTTTTTGATAATAATTAAAAAACGAAATAAAAGTTCTGAGGAGGGTATCTTTCTGGAGCAATACAAAAATATATCTTTTTTATTCAAAGAAGCAAAGTTAACAAAGTTCTAAAACAAATGGAAAAAAAGTCTTACATGAATAGGATTAAAACCTTAATTTTCAAGTTTGAACTCAATCGATGGTTTGAACCGCGCGGGCGAGGACAGACAGACGGACGGACCCACTTTTTTCGACATTTCAACCATCATTGTTACTTCATTTTTGATTCAAATCTCGACGTCAACATTTTTTAACGAATGTAAACTTGTCATATATAGTTCCTATAAATAACTTAAAGTGGCGCTACAGTCCTCTGCGAACTAGGGCCTTTAAGTTGCAAGTAAGAAGTGAAACATTTTGTTTTCCCCCTAACCGACTTCTTATTTTGTTTTACTAAGAACAGTCATACAAATGCATACAGATAACGAACAAAATAATTTAAACAAATTAACGTTATTTTTAAGCCTTATTATTGTGTGTACTGCTAAAAAAGTTCAATTTTCTTATTTGTAGTAACATATTTAAAAAAAATCGAATTAGCAGTTGTTTTATATAATTATAAAACCTATAAAAAACAACTTAAAATTGATTAACATTTGTTTGTATTTAAATGTTTTTAAGCCAAAAACAAATTTTAAGATCAAACTCATCTCATGCATAAAATTGTTTAGAAAAAAATCAATCCAAATGTTTGTCTTACAAAAATTAAAAACCTAACAAAAGTTAAGTTGTATGCTTTTTTAATTCCTTTCAAAGACAAATTTGGCTTGTCATATCATATGTTTATTTTTAAAGTTATCAAGGGAAAGTAATTAGCACCACAGCTCTTCTTTTTAAATTTTGCATTGAATTGAGTTTTAACTTTTATTTCCTTTTATTTCAAATTATTTAATAATATATATGTATTATGTTGTTTAGGTCATTTTACACTTTAGTATCTGATTTATTTTTCTAATGGTGTATAAACGCCTTACAAACACATGCGTGTTCAAAATCATTGCTCTTCGGCCATGTCAATTTAATCGAACTGAAATTAGGAAAATTAAATAAATAATTAAGTAGTATAAGATACCATGGTTTTTTGGTCGTTTCCAATAACGCCCTATCTTACCCCACTCTACTATTTTATTGAGAAAAAGAAAAACAAAATAAATAAAAAATAAACAACATATCCAAAACCCACCAAAAGCAAATGTACTAGACATACATACATTCATATATAATTACCTAAATTATAATTACAAATACGAAATCGATAAGGGTATAACTAAACCTACATTGTTTACTTTTACTACAGTAAGTTTGTCAATGGGGGTGAAATTGGGTTGGGGGTCGATGACATTTTCTTCAACGTAAAAGTAAGAGGCAATAGTTTGTGTATCCTCTCAAATGAGGTAGAACACCACCAATTCAATAGATTTTCTTATCAAAAAATAATGATGTTGGCATTTCTTCCCATTGCTGCTGTCTAACTTCATCAATGAATGTAATATTTTTGTTTTTATTGATGATGTGATACAAAATTGAAGGCCAAATTGTAATTAATCTTCCTGGTCCCTTCATTAACTTTTGTTTGATTTGTGTTTATTGCTGTTTTTTTCTTTGTTAGTTGTAGTTTGTCTAATAATATCTTAATCATATCTGAAGAAACCAATAAACTAAATTATACATTTTTTTATTCTCAATTCACTTTGAAGAGAAAAAAAGCTTTCTTTGATTCTCTTAAATAAATTTTAATTGTATGGTAAGTAATAAAATTTAAGAAAAGACCTTCAAAAATAAGCTCACAAACACCAAAATTAAGTACATGTTTCTAATACTTAGGTTCTCTCTCTTTTTATAAAACAACTTACTACGACATTTTAAGTGTTGTCAAATATTTTATGTTTATTTAACAACACGATGTGTTAGAAGAGAAAAACTTGAAAAATAAAGATTTACTGCGAACATAATATTTTCTTTTATGTATTTTTTTGTAAGTTGTATTTTGTTTTCGTTTTTTCACGTTTTATTAGGTTTTCAGTTTTGTAAGTTATGATAGAGGGTGTATTTTATGATTGATGTTAACTTGGTCTTCGTTTTGACATGAAACTTATTTTTATAATATAATTGGAATATTTTGTATCGCATTGAGGAATTATCCCCAGTTTTAGTTCTAATTTGGGCAACTTTTTGTCGTATTAATTTTAAACAATATTTTACCTTGTTTAGAGAAAGGGGGATGCAATATTTGATAAGGAATATCTTTTGAAAAATTATTAAGATATAATTCCAACTCAAAAATATTTATCATTATAAATTTCCAATAATTTTTTAACTTCAATACCTTAATTGCTTGTGATATTAAACATAAAAAAAAGATCTACATCCATTAATATGTATAAATAATCACGACACGTGAATTTAATGTAGGTATTCGAATTCTTGATTAAATTTAAATTGTCCACACAAACTCTCTATTCAATATAATATAATGTATGTTTGTGGTCTTTTTAACGTGTGTCATTTAATATACCAAACATATTAAACACGTGAATCCTTCCTTTTTGTATCATTAAGACTCATTCAAGCTCATTTATACGCTGGCTGGTCTATCTGAAAATAAACCCAAGAATCGAAATTAAATAAATTATTAAGTGGGTATTTCCTATTTATTTGTACATAATCTAATTGCGTGCGTGGGACCGTTTTAATGTAGTTGATGTAGATATGTTGTGGCTTTTTCAACAACAACAAAAAGAAGAAAAATGTCTGGATTTTGAACATGAATTCTAAATATGTCAATATGACCTACAATAAAGTTCCTTATTCTTGCTTAGCCGACTCTTATAAATTAACCAAAAAAAAAATCATAGCACGCTTATCTTATGTGGTTAGTAAATTACAATCAAAATTATACAACGGGTCACATGAAACTGTTGTTTACTTTGATCCAAACCTTTAACAATATTTTTATATCAGTATGCTTTTTTTGTACATCTATTTTTTATATTTTATGGACGATGAATCTAAAATGTATCTATGTATATTCATCATTTTTCCAATTAGTAATACATTTTATATTAGTATGAAAAAAAAAATTAAAAGGAAATTAGTTAAAGTTTAAATTCTGATAACTTTGTCATTTAAAATAAAATTTATGAAATTACGCAACAATATATTATAAATGTCGCAAACAATATTTATATCTTTTGAATACAATTTTCTTAAAAAAATAATTTGATTTGATATTAATTAGGATGATAATTTGCGCTTGAGTTGCTTTCTGTTATCCTGGCAGCAGGATTAGTGTTTATGGATTAAATATGTATATACCCTTATCTATTATTTATAGTTGATTGTGGTGTTAATTGAAATGACATTTAATTCTCTTTCCTTAAGTTGGTCATATAATTTGGCATAACTCAAGGTTCTGGATACATATTCCTAAACATTTTTCAAAATCTATTCTTCAAATCAAATTTTATTCACTGTCATAAAAAGCAGAACTTTTATGGATGGAGTCCTTTAATCACGGAATAGAATTTAAAAGTTAGTTGTCTAGAGCACATTTTATCATTATGAATACAAACAAAATTCAAAATCGATAAATTGCAAACAAAATGTAAATATTCAAACCCCTATATTCAACACCAAATAAGCTTTGACCAATTTAAGTACAGATGTGGGAAATGTTTTAAACATTTTCTTTTACTTACCGAATACCTGTTTGGCAGACACATCTTCGATTTTGGAAAATTTTATTTTTTCAAATATTTGCGATTCAAAATTTGAAAATCTCTAGTTTTTTGTCTTTGAGACTCATTTTCAAAGATTTCATTTTCACATCCTTGTCCTTCAAATGAGGAACTTAAATGACAGCCTTTGATAAGCTGATTCTGATCTTGGACAGGATCCAAAAAAGAGCTTTGAAAATGATAGGCGATTACGTCACTCGAACACCGCCGCAATGTTTCATGCCTTTCATTGTTCTACCGATATTTTTTTAAACAGTGTTCTGAAGAATTAGCCAGTTGCATTCCACCTTCAAACAATTTAGCCTATCACCTATGTAAAATGATTCAACTTAATTCGTTCGAAATATTTTTTTATTTAACGCAAAAAGATAACTAAGACAATTTTCCTGTAAAAGTCTGGTAGCTCTATTCAGAAAAGACATATTTGTTGGAAACGACTATCAAACTTTTGGTTGAAAAACTTTTTAAATATCAATTTGATTATCACCTTACATAGATCAAATTTGATTATTTTGATTATTGCAACCCTTAATATTGACATTTATCAAAAACAGTTTTCATCTTTTTTCTATTTCTTTGAAACGCTTGAAGTTGCGATAAATGAATCAGTTAATAAAAAAACTGTTAGCCTTTTCATAATTTTTAACTTTTATGTTTTTTCCGTTGAACAGATTTCTTTTTAAACTTATAAAAACGGTTTCATTTTTCAAATATTAAAGTTAGTTAAATTTTAAGGGCCGATATTGGTTTTGAATAAAACACAAATTATTTAAGAAATTATCGTAATTTCATTGTACTATGATTATATTGGTATGGTTCAATTATGTATGCAAAAAATTATAGCTCAAATGGCAGCCACGACTTCGGTGGCACACCTCCATACGATAGTCTTAATTTCGAAAGACAATGAGGCATAATTGATGTTCTATGTCTTGAATATACCGAATTGTTTCATACTTTAGCTTTTGAATTGTTGTTAACTTATCGACATACACCTTTTTTTGAAATAACCCCATAAGTCAAATCAGATGATCTTGGCGGCCACCACATCTTGACATGGCAACCAATAGTAATCGATTCGTTAGCTGTTTGGCAATGGGCAACGTCCTAATAAAACCACATAAGTCGAATGAGAATTTTATATAATTTAAACGATATATTTAAATTTAAATATGGTGGAATTAAAATCATTGTTTAAAACCAGTGTTCACTATCGTAAACGTTCTCATTTTATTTTTTGTTCTGTAATAGTTAAATGTTAATGTTTTTTACTAACAACTAACACATGCACTTATAATGATCCTCTGATCGTAGTTTGACGTTTGCTATAAGCTTACAACTTTCTAAAAATTCTGAAGTGTAAAAAAAAACATATATCGTCCACATCTATATCTTCCGATTCGGGCCTTAACAAGTTCGCTATCACTTCACGACAACATCAATAATAGTACAAAATATGCGTTAAATTGTTAGTAAATAATAAATTTTTTAGAAATAATTTATTCAAAATATTCACTTTAACTCAAAAGAATATAGAGATTCAAACAATCGCAACCCATTATTGAAAATGAGACAAAAAAAATTCTAAGTTTTTACTATTACTAAACGTGTATTTTTCCAAAACAAAAACAAACTAAAAATATCCTCCAAAATGTCAATACCTACGTCTTCACCATTTTCTTCAAAACTATCAGTTCAGCTTTGTAAGTTTTTTCAAAGTGGATTTTTCAATTTTGATGGACTATAAAAATGTGTACCCTTTGGAAAAAAGTAAATGTTGAGATAAAATACCATGGCTTTACTTTTTGTCACCATTAATTTTCTTAGGGTTACTAAAAATTTAAAAATCTGTCTTATAGAAAATCACGTGATCTAGAATAATCTCAAATAAAATTATGCGACAAAAACTAAATTCTAATAATTTTGTCTTTTGAAAGAACTATCTCAAAATTTTGATCGCAAACAAATTTCGGTAAAACAAAATTCGACATTGACACGTGAAGTATTTCCGCAATATTAGAGATTTATAGTTGCATTTAATTAATTTTATGCTGAATTAAATATCCAATAGGTACTCTATGTATTATGAGCTATGTATATTATTAAAGGGGCAAGTGCGTGTGACCCCTAGCAATTCATTATAATCTGAAATTCAAAATAAGTTAATAGGGTACATAATACAAAATGCAAAAGAAAAAAAAAAAGAAAACTAAATTAAATTCAAAGTAAAAAATCTTTTCTCTCATAAAATTGTCATTACTTAAGAGAATTACTTTCGAGCTTAAAGCAATTAACATAAATGTCATGAACATTTTTAAACTGACTCATTACACACTTCACAAGATATGTACGACGATAACTACAACTGACGTGTCAAATAGGACACTTGAGTTTTTTTTTTTGTTCTATGTTTAAAACTTTTAGATTTAAACGGATTTGAAATCTTAAGGAAAATAATAATAATAATTAAGCAAATCTTATTCAAAGAAAATTCCAAGAAATTGATGTAAAACTTTATTTATGTAAGATATGCAAAAGTTTGAATGTTGAGTTGCAAAAAAGAAAGAGAAATATGTCTGGTGGTGAAGTGAAGTGGGAAATGCAGATTTTATTCTTGGAAAATTTTAATGAAATCGCGCCCTGCAGTGTGTCTTCTTGTGACATTACTTCTATATACATAGAAAAATACTTTGTTTCTAAGTATTAGTGAAGAATGCACAATATAATAGAAGACTTCAACTTATTGTATTAACTGCCATTTTCTTTTATTTGTATAGGTTAACTTCTACTTGATTTGGCTTGAATGAAGCTTTTGAACATAACAACCACTTAGTAGTCAGTTTTTGCTACAGTAATTTATGTTGAGGTTTATGGGAATGCAAATGTCAAAAATAACAATAAAAACAAAGCTTTAAGTGTCAAAAGAATGTTAAATCTGCTGATATTAAGGCAAACGTCAAAAAAAGCTAAAAGTAACTCCTACAACTGTCAATAAAAAGTCAAATCAATCATGTTTCTGTTGAAGTTGGTTGTCACTTTTTTTATAACTGATTTAAAGCCAAACGTCAGAAATCAGAAAGAAGTAACTCCCATAACTCTTAATAAAACTCGAATCCGTCATATTTATGTTGACGCTGACAGGAAAGAAAAACGTCAACTACCATTGAAAAATACTCCTTTAAATGTCAAAAAAGGTAGTCCTGCCTTATTTACATAATATACTAAAGCTGATGAGAAGGTTTAAATCGAAAATATATGAGAAATAACTGATCGAAATAAAATCAATTGGATGATATTGCGCTTAATTGAATTTCAGTTTCATTTTTTACATCATCAAGACCTCTTCTTTACTCAACTTCAACATTTTAATTAACCTTTAAATACTTTTCCAATGTCTTTTTATCAAGTTGAAAAATTGTCTATTTTTAAATGTGTATTTACATTTTCTTGAACAGTCTTTAAATTTGAAGCCTAAATTAACATGTATGGAGTCAATATCTTAATTTAAATTTTGAAATTGCCAATCATTGCGTCTCAAAAGATTAAAAATTCTAAACCTTCTTTGGAATATTTTACCGCAAATTTAACATAATCCCTCCATAATTATTAGCATATAAGTAAAGGACCATTTCACAACTATGCGCAATCTAAATATGGTAAATTCCATAAGAACCAAGCTTTAGTTAATGCTCAATGAAAAGATCAACAGTAGCAATAGACGACGTCATCATCACCTAACGTCTTTAATAACATTTCCATGGGGAAGATAATCTCAATTAAATGTGTTAAATATTTTTGTTTATGATAGCCCCCTTGACTTTAAGCCTAAAAATTTAGCAAAAGGAACACACAAAAAAAAGTCCAAACAATATTCAACTTCAACCAGACAAAATAAACAAAAGCTCCAGGCGTATTATGTGTACTTAATATTGGCAGGTAGGGAAGTTAGGTGGTAGGTAAGTAAGAAGTTAGGTAGGTTGGCGACGACGACGGTGGTGGTGGCGTCGATAACATTTTGTCTGGGTCAGGTAGTATTGTTTTATATGTTTTTTTTCCTTCAACAGGTGTCCCAAATGTATTTCAGGGTTTTTTGATCGAATTTGATAAATAATATATGTATAGGTTAGGTATACACTTGTAAGATTAACTTTAGGTTATAATTCAATTTTTGAAAAGATTGTATTTCGTTTTAGGAATTAAATTCAGTTCGAAAGAAAGCTGCCACATAAGTCAACATTAATAAATCTATCATAAGTTTGAATAAAATTTATTTAAACACAGTTTTGGTTTATTCCAGGATTCTCCATTAGTTGACACTTAAATACAAATTCAGTCGAACTGTTAAGTATAAAGATTCTCATTTCAGTCGCACGAGGAGAATGTGGAATGATTTACCCAACAGTGTTTTTCTCTTTCATTTTGATATTTCAAACATTAAAATTAATATGAACCGGTAACTCCTCTCGAATCCTTTTATTTTAAGGATAGTCATAACGAACTCCTTATAGGCAAAAATATGATTGACCAACAACGATTGAAAATCTTAAGAAATTCGAAAAAGAATAAATGAAGACAAGACAAGGCTCTAACGTAATTTAATTTGTATGTATAAAAAATGTTTAAAGCTTCTAACATGACTGTGCAAATTTCCTTTATATATAAAGGTTTTTTCAATAAGGGCGGGTAGATGTTGAAATTGAATAAAACGAGCTGTGTTAACAATTTTTTGTTTTTTATTTGAAGGGCGCATGTATGCCATTAAGTGTGAAATATGACATCATTCAAATGCCGGCCTCAGCTTTTTACGGTGGCATGGATCCGAGTGGTTCAATTTTCAATGACTCTTCCGCATAGTTGCGGCTGAATATTATCGATGACCCGTGTTATGTTCACCTTTAGGACATCGATCGATTGTGGTTTTTTTACATAGACCTGCGACTTCTAGAAACTCCCCAGGAAACAGTCTAGCGAAGTTAAATCGCATGACCATGGTGGCCAATTCAAATCACTCCTGCGAGAGATAACCTTACCGTCCAATTCCCGAGGCAAAATTTGAAACGTTGAATTCTGCGAAAGGCCGAGTTCTTGTGCACGGCGAGGAATAGACCGCCTCGGGTACACTTTTACGGACTGCGGCGATGTTCTCGGCCGATTTTGTGTTCCTTGAATGAACGGGTGTTTACTGAACCAGTCGACTATGAAGGGCCACCACGTAAGGCCACTACAGTAAAATTGGTTTAATGAGCGCAACGTTTGCGTTACCGAACAATGATTTTGTTAATAAAGTAAATTTAGTTCAATCGTGTAACTTGCCATGATGATTTGGCATAAACAACTGAATAATAATGAAAGGATTTGACAGATGTCACCAAAACAAAACGGGTTTCACGTGGTGCCAATATCTACCCGTGCTTTCAATTGGCACCCCTTAGAAATATCAAGAATTATTAATGAAATTGTGTTCCATCCTTATTAAGACGGAAATTACAAAAAATCAGCATTGTAATGAATGCCCAAGTCTCTAACGCCTAGTTCAAAATTTTTGTGACAGACTGTGAAATTTTTTATTTTAAAACCGCTCTTTTCCACCTGTTTTTTGAGAATACATTTTTAAAATTTTAATCTAGAAATTTCTGATTAGTGGTTGAGTTTTGAATAACCCACTATTTGGACAGGTGCCATTTTCAAGTCATTTTTTGATACATATTTCAAGAGAAAATTACGACTTTACTTAAAATGGAAGGATACACGCTTTAATCTCTCGAAACTCCTAAAAATTAATTAGAACAATAGTGAAAGTTTTGCGTTTCCCTTAAGAATAATTGTTTCTCAGTTAAATCATTTGTATATTAATATTAAGTATCTATGTACATTGAAGCTGTAAAGAATCTAATTTCCTAAATGTCATACGTAAACATATATGCAAATGTAAAATATTATCGAACTATAATAAAGTGGAAGTTATGTTGACAAAAACATAGGTTTGTCAATTCCCTGTGTGCTCTATGTGTCCCTGTTTGGTGCGATTTTCGGGCTTAATGTGTTGTGTAAGTGGATTTTATACTGATAATTTAAAAGCTTTGAATATTCGTGTTAAAATTGAAGACGTTTTTATAGGAAAATATTGAAATAGACGTCGTTCATTTTTCAATGGCGCTACGTGCCATTCCAACGAATAAATTAGCTTTCTGAAAGAAAAGTTTCCTGACCTTGTTATACCTTAAAAAGGTGGTCACAATTTGCCACCTAAATCTGATAATTGAACATCTTTAAAAAATTTTATTTAAGATCACGTAAAAGAAAAGATCTATGATAATGATCAATAACTAATAACCACTTAATACCCCATTAAGAGTAGGTCATATCTGAGAAAATGTTTGGTTAAGTTAAAGTTCATCAATTCATCAGTGCCTGCTACCGATTAATTAATTTTTGTAAGAAATAAGACAATCAAATATTGTGTTTACCGTGTCTGCTTTCAAAAAACCTTATTGATATAGGTTATCTTAAGACGATTGCCACCCGGACAGTAAATCTTATCTCAATAAATTAAAAAAATCAACATCAACTGCGATAATGGTATGTTTATTCTTTTCCTCTTAACTCCTACAATTTTAAGTTATTTTGCAACAAAATCATTTTAATGGCAATAATTTAAAACAAAAGCCATTCAAAAAAAGAACATTCAAGTTGAGTATAAAACGTTTCGGGTTAAACTCTACGAAATGATCAAAATATTGTAAACAATGTCTAGACTGAAACGGGAAACCATGTATATGTTATGATGATGATGCATAATATATGAAGATTTTGTAAGTAGCCATCATACAAACATAAACAAACATACATACCGCTCTATAAATTGTTTGTAATTTGTTTTAAAAAGAATAAAAACCTAATGATAACAGAAGCTAAGTAAATTGTTTGTGTATAGTATAAACTGTTATTTAAATATGCGTCCAGTAACATTAAATTCAGTACAAATAAAATGTTCGATGAAACAGAAAAAAAGAGTAAATTAATAATGAAACAGTTTATATGACTCAAAAATGGACGAACCACCTTAGATGATGACAGTGGGGTTAACTTGGTGGTGAAGCTGATCCGAATCAAGAATATTTATTTTGTGTACTAATTTTTACATTTTTTTTACATGTGTTATTTTAGTGAACAAAAAAACAGTAGTCTTCTTAGTAAAAATAATTAATGACTACTGACCATCTAGTTCTAGTAAGCTGCAAAAGTCAAACTTCTTTTTTGAAAAGTACATTTGGTACTTGACAATTTAAAATATTAAATCAAACTGATCCGAAACATAATTTCTTATAATTTTCTGTAAACTTATAGTAGCAAGTTTCAAATTTCTTAAACGCTCATAATACAATGGTGCAATGTCAAATTGTTTTGAAATTTCAGTAGCAATTCATTATAAATCACTTTACGCCATAGCAAAACTTTAAAATTGTGGAAATTTACTTTGATAAAAATTAATCTGAACGTGAAATTAAGAGAGGACGATTTTGGAAAAATTAGCTTAAGTAATCCCTTTGTCAATGAGCGAAGACAAATTTGCAGCCACTAACGATAACGAATCAATATTCGATCCATTGAAATTTACTGTTTAGTGCGATTTATAAACGCTGTCGGTTTAAACGGTTTTTAATTCTGAAGGTTCCATTGTGATGAATGACGTAAATTTTCGACCTATGCTGCCTTCTTTTTTTCACTCCAAAATTAATCAGCAAACATCGACTGCATTAGTTTTAACAGAACGACGCAACTTTTCACACCGCGATCTTAACCTTCAAAATATTTTTGAAAACATTATATTCAGATCTAGTTCTGTTAACTGGCCATTTCTATGGTGTTGCGCAATGTCTATGGATCAACTCTTGAATCATTTTAATTAAATATTCAAGCCATATTCTTGGACTACACAGAACGAAAAAAATAATCGTATTGACTATTTTAATAGTCAAATTGACTATAAGATAGTTATTTTTCATCCAAAGACCGCATTAATCAATGGGATAGTTTTCGGTTGTCAATTTTGGAATTCGACATTTGTTTTTAAACTCGTTAGTCAATATAACAACTACGATAGTCAATGGAAGAACCGTTTTAGTCAATATAAACATTATTTCTTAAATCCGTAATCTACATAGTTTGACTTCTAAATAGTCAAATATAAGAATTCCTATTGATTATCCAAAATGTTGAATTGTACTATTGACTATCAGGTAATTAATTTTTCGAAAAACTATTTCCGTAGTCAAAACGACAACTTGGCCAAATTTCAAGTTGACTTTAGATGAATTTCAATATGACTACTGCTTTTTGTGTGTAGGTGCATAATGTAATTTATAGACAGAAATCTGCCTTGCAATAATTTTTTTCAGTTTTCAATCTTTTGCTAATAGGTTTTGACATTGCCTATCTTTTCAGCATTGCATTGTTGTTTTTCAAATGATTGTCAGGAATGGAAATGACGTTTTCATTTTATGAACATCATTTAATAATTAACTTGTTGAACTTAACATGATTCAACAAACGACTGCATCTAGATCGATCTCTAGCTAGATGTCTTCAGTTGCACACTCTAATTGAGGTCACTTTCAACTTGTGTAATCCGCATCATATTACTGTTCTCTCGTTTGGAAATGGATTTACAAAATTAGCATCATTACAAAGCCATTTAATTCAAGACATTTTTGAAATGTGACAAATGTTAAAATTTGTTCGTTTATGAGAAGAATTTTAAATGACTAACAGTTTTGAAACTTACGCTTGAAAATAACTTGGAAAATAATATTTCTGACACTAAAGTTAACCAAATTAAGCAAGTTCAGGGGATGGTAAAAAATTTGGCATGGGTGTTTCTCTTATAGATCTTACAATAATCGTCTGTACTTCCCTTTTCATGTTTTTAGATAACAAACAAATAAAATTTTCATTTTCATTGTTTCAGCCAGTATTTTACTGACTTATTCCACCATAGAGTTATTATTAATTAAGAAAATTAAGAATTAAGAACAAAATTGTTTTTCCGTTTAATTTAATTTTTATATTTGTCCAATTTTCAAATTTGACTATCCCACTGTACTTACAACTTTCAGTAGTGGTGAAAAAAAATGACGCGATCAAATGGATTACAATTAGAATAATGATGGGCTTTTGTACAGTTACCTATCCCAATGTCATTTATAGGGATGGTTCAGGCTCATTTAATGTCTGCGTTGGCGGTAGCCGTACAGTAGCGTCACCAGTGGACTTATCATATCGTTCTCTTTTCATATAAATTCTTAATGCGATGATGTATGAAATTTAATAGGAGTATAGATATATGTATATATAGGTAAGGTATTAGTATAGTCTGTTCAAGTCGTCGAGACATATGTATATGTAAATAAAGCACAGAACAGCTACCGCCACCGACCGCACCGGAAATATTATGGTTTTGTTGTTCCGATAGCCGCAAGTGAATTGAATTGAAGTTGAAATGTGAACCGCGCGTCTATCTCCAAAGCGACGAACGATCACAACGACGTGACGGCTTGACTAGATGTCTATGCAGACTGAGACGACAAAAGCTGACGGATAATAGATAAATTATTTGTTTACACAAGTATGTTGAATTCTGCAGGTTTCTATGTCTATCTATACAAAAGTTTAGTTACAAAAAAATCTCGCCGTTGGGTGATTTGTTGTTTGTCTAGAGACAGCAGTTAATGTAGATTGCGGAGACCAATTAAATAAATTACTATGACTAAAAATATGGAATTTGTTCTATCGCTAGAACTATAAAATATTTATAGTAAAAAAAGAAATCAGATTGCAACAATGATATTGTTGATAGAAAGGAAACTCTCATTTTGTAATTAAATTAAATACATAAATATTAACAAGACTATAAGTGCTTATAGTTTATAATTAAAAAAATCATTAAATTTACAGGAACATGTAATTAAAGTTGGAATTATTTATCGGCTGATATGATTTAAAAACCTTCATTGTCAACGATATGGGAAAATTCCTAATCTAGTCTCGTGTTGATACTTAAGGGCATCCGATACGAGATCGAGACATGATTGTATATTTTGAACCAGATTAATTCTTCTATTTTATTTTATACACGTAGCAAATATTTTTCCTGTGGAATATCAAAACAATTGAATCCATTGATTTTGAAAAAAAAACAACCTATTTCCAAATTCAAACTTTACTCTTAAATATCCTTTTA
This sequence comes from Eupeodes corollae, assembly GCF_945859685.1. Taxonomy (NCBI): domain Eukaryota; kingdom Metazoa; phylum Arthropoda; class Insecta; order Diptera; family Syrphidae; genus Eupeodes; species Eupeodes corollae. The sequence goes on from NC_079148.1 coordinate 43,327,699, forward strand.
CCTTCTTATAAAGGTCAAAGTCTTGTTTGCTGTCTGGACTGCGACAACTGCAATATTTCTCTGTTTGGTCCAAAAGCTTAGAACACAAATTTGTCAATATTTAGAGTCTTAAAATTTCAATGCAAATTGTATTATAAGTAAACTTTGTTTAAAGGAATTTATTTTAATTTTTATATTTTTTTTTCTTTCTTTTTAGGTAAGTTCGTTGTTTTAAAATCAGATCTTGAGTGGTAAGCGATAAAAATTAACAATTCTTTCAACATACAAGAAATACTATTTTGGAACTAATTCATGATAATTATGTAGATTTGTGATGATGTTGTTCTCCTGTTTCGTAGTGCAATGGGAATTACGAAACGTCCACAGAAAACTGTAAGGGAATTTAATCGAAACAAAAAAAATATTGCGTATACGCAATACATGACAATATAATTTGTTTGCTTGCATCTTAACTATAAAAAGAATCTTAAAAGCGAACACAGAAAAATATTTCAAAAGTGGCCCAAATATACAAATATTTCCTTTTTAAAAATGCAGTTAAATGAATAAAATTAAATGAAACCCGTGTATTATGGATCACAACGAACTTTAAGTGGCTATCTTCATTAGCTTACCAGTATAGTGTGTGAATATTTCAAGACACTGTTGATGTGTTAAAGTTTTGTAATTGCCTTAATGATATTAAGGCTAAGTACTTGAATCGTTTCCAGATTAGATTTAAGATAAAAATCCTGTAACCTTTGATTTAAACGTTGTTCCTCATATTTGATTTATACAATAATTCCATGTTCTGCAAATCTATCAACTATTTGAAAAAAGTGTCACAATCGTTCTTAGGTAAAATTTTATGGAATAGTGAAAAAGTCCACATATTGTTTCTATTCTTGTTTAAACTTTAATTTACGTTAGCTCTTTTTCCACTTTCTTCAACTCCTTGTTCCGCTTAATTCTACTCTTTGAAATTAAGAGTAAAAATGGTAAGTTCAAATAAATTAATTAATCACTTCACCAGTATTTAGTTTTGTCGGAAATTTTGTTCGAAGTGATTACATTCTTACCTTCGAAATTTTCCCCTAATTGGAGGCTTCTTCTTACATTTTTATAATGTAAGCAAGTTCCCTTCCAAATTTATATTTCAAGAAAAAAGCAAACAAAAAGACACAATGACCTCAAATGAGGTATTTGTACCTAACCTACATTAATCATTTAAAATAATTTATTTTCGTTTTGTAACCCTCATCACCCTAAAAACAATATATTACACAAATTGTTTTACACACCACCTACATACACCTAACGAATAAATTATGAAACAATCTCAGACAGAAATGTCCTTATTTAAGGTGAATATAAAAAGAAAAATCCTTAAAATATAATATCACTAAAACGACTTTTATGGTTTTGTCTCTACTTAAAATTTCAAACAATTTAACAACCAAAAAGAACACAAAACTAAGTCCTCTATATATTCATAACAATAATGCAATTCAATTAACTTCCTTCCTTTCCCGCAAAAATTAACATCTTGAATCGGATAACGCCATAATAATAAAATAAATAAAACAAAGAATAATTTTATTTCGTCTTTACATTCTCTCTAAAGCCTCACCTTCCTTTACAGCTCACCCATGCCCTTAGTTAACTTTAATACTATTCGTTTGTCCTTGATAGGGTTGTTCTTTTTCTATATTATTTATCTTCAGGCAAAAGTGATGTCTTAACACAGTTAGAATAACAAAATGTTAAATGACAAATAAACGAAATCCTCTTGAAAATGTGTCCCACCAACAATTTTCTATATATAATTGAGAACACAAGAAACAATAACAACAAAAATAAGAACCCTTCGCCTTAAATATCTATACATATTGGTTATCCTTTATACCCAGAGAAACTTCCTGATGTCTGTCGTGTCCTTGAATTCAAAACATCACGCACCAAAGCTGAAAGTTTGTTGTTTTTCTTTTCTTCCTTTAAGTTTTTTTTTTGTTTGGCGCGACAAAAGGGCAAACGTAATGGTTGAAGGGAAAGACGCAGTTGGGTGCGGATCCTACGATTTCCTTTTGCGAGCGAGAGAACTCCCACTCATAAAAATTGAATGCGTATCCTGAAAATCAACTCAATTCAAACTCTACTATGTATCTGTATGATGTACCTACCTCTACCGGTCTTTTATGAGAATTTCTAGGATTGCCAGATTGCTTATTATCTTTGTGAACTTGGAACGTCTCCTGGTTCGTATATTGCCTAGTTGTCGAAAAGGTAGGAGCGCTTAGTTCAAACGGGACGTACATAGTTCTTAAAATACTGGTTAAGCTTCCGAAACAAAAGCAAAACATTAGTTTTGAAAGGATTAAGATGTCTTGAATTTTTATATCTCATCTGTTTTTTTTTTTAAATATGCCTCTTCAAAAGTGTTAGAGACAACCAAAAACAGTTTTTTGAAGGCTAAAGTAAGATACAGAAAAAATCTTATCATAATTGATTAATTTCCAAATCACTTTTCTTTGCCCCGTAGAAACAGTTTAAAATATTTTTGTAACTTATTTAGTTTCTAGAAATGTTCATAAGTTATAAGTCTTTATTTGACTTTATATGAAGTTTTGAGAAACCTTGACTATAATGCTTTCATATAGTTTTGAAAAACACATATTTTTGGTGCTGATTTCGAATCCAAACTTTTATTGTAATTATCTGCTAAAATTTTAAAAATGCCCGTTTTCAACATCATATTAATATCATTTAAATTGATTGAATTAATAGCTCTGATTAATGAAGCACTATCCTATCCTGGCTCAAAGAAAACGTTATATCTTGTAAGGATATACGAATCTTCTCGGACAGCCAATCCGCTCTTAAATCTCTCGCGTCTGTCTCCACAAACTCTCGAACAGTTCACTATTGTCAATCATCTCTGAAGGAGATGACGGAACAGTTTAACATTCACCTCATTTGGTGCCGGCCCACAGAGACATTCCGGGAAATTGCAAAGCCGATGAGCTCGCCAAAAACGGAACACTTCTGCCTAATGTTAGACAAAAACATAACATAGGAACACCACTTGTTACATACAAATATCTTCTCAAGCAAAATGCTCTAGAAACAACAAATGCTAGATGGTCACAGAGTACCACCTGCCTAGCAACCAAGCAAATATGGCCAAGCATAGACTTAAAACGGTCAAAAGGCTTGATATCACTGAGCAGACAAAGTAAAAGCTCTACAATTGGAGTAATAACAGGACACTGCCTCATAGGAAGACATGCTCTGAGGCTAGGGGTCTTTACAAATGACTTCTGAAGAAGCTAAATGAACGAGGAGGAAGAGGAAACAGTCCAACACCTTCTATGTACATGTCCAGCACTCTCAATTAGAAGGAATAACTTTCTCGGTAATCCCTTCTTCGATAATATCAGTGAACTGGCAACGATTGACACAAAACGTCTCTCTAACTTTATTAAAAGTACGAAATGGTTTGCTTAAGTTCATTACTCTCCCATGAGTAACCTCATTAGTGGTATCACAATGGACCCTTGAGGTCTACGTGCGTCAATGACATCTGGACATCTGGACACTCCAACCTAACCCTAACCTAGCTCTGATTCGTTCGTTAAAATTACTTTCAAACCGTTCTGCATTGTTTGTTTCTGTTTCTTTGATATTTATGTAGGTAAGGTGAAATTTTATAACTCTTAAAGGCTTTTCAAAAATACAAATATTAAAACATAATATCGAAGTCAGGGATTTTATGATTACAAAACTATTTCAAATTTTAAACGTATTGGAAAAGTGTTGTTAAATTCGGTTCGCCAATGAGATTCAAGTTTTTTAGTCTCGAAACCGGTTTATTGTATTGTCCAACGATTATTGACAAGAAATCAATTTGATTCTGATTCTGTTAAACCCTTGGAAGAAAGAACTAAAAAATATCGCAAACCAAACTTTTCGCTGCAATATGTCTTGCAATCTGGCAATCTTGTCTACCGGTCTTTAATGAGAACGAGTGTCTTTATTATTACTTACACACTTACATACATACAAAATCTATCTGTGTTAGTATACAGTTCATGGCCACCGGAAATGTCGTTAGGTATATATAGCTAGTTATACTTCTACATAAGTTTGGAATGGCTTATCCACTAAAGCTTTATGTTTTTTGATTCATGGTGTGGCGGTATTGGTGGCGTTGTCCTTCGTTAAATACACGAAAAGTTTTGACGGAAAAGTTTTGATTTTAATAAACACACCACTATACTCAATCTACATAGGTACCTCCGAACTTTTATTCAAGGAAGCCTTAAGCGGCAGCTCTCTTTGACAAGAGAAGAAGGAAATTTCTGTTTTCCCCACATTTTCCACTTTTCCGCTCTTAAGTAAACCTCTTTCCCAACTGAATTATACTTTTATACATAAGTTTGTGTGTACCCTACCATTTTTCCACTTCTCAACACTCAAAGGACAAAGTAAACAAGTAGTCCAAAGGACGTCCGTCGTATCGTCGTTTTCTACGTCGCGTCGTCGTCGTAGCTGTGCGTTTTTGTTGGTAGTTGACGATGACGAGCCAGAGATGTATACTCTTGCAATGAAGAGCCCAAAAGAAGGACCATCAACATTATCACAATTTGTTTCTGTATATTTCGTCCTTGAAGTTTTATTTTTTTCCTTCTTCCTCCTTGAGGGAGAAAGTTTTTCCACCTCCAATTGGGGTTTTATTGATTTAGGTATGTGTGCGCTTTTTTTGGAGTGTTTTCCGGCATACAAGAAAAAAAAATAAAAAGACAGGTGGTTTGCGGGACCGGAATCAGGAAACAAGGTCATTTTGTGCGTTGATATTACGTTTGATGGTGGTTTATGATTTATGTTATGTATGTCTTTTTTTTCCTCTCCAATTCTCTTTTATAATAAGATATCACCTAACTTAACACACTAGCATATGTGATTTTTCTTATACTTGTGTAGAGGGACAAATACTATCTAGATACCTACTTTAAATACAGGGTGGGTCAAAGAGACTTTTAGTGATTTTATGATCGTTCTATAGAATTAATTTTTGTTCTAACACATAATTTATTTTAATATCACAAACAACGTTTTATGGAGTTTAATTTTTATAATGTCCCTGCAATCAGTACCAACTTCATGTTCAGAGAAACAGACGTTTTTAAAGCATTTTGAAGTGTATCTGGGCTCAGGGATTGTTAAGCACGAATGTTTTAATTCAGCTGCGGAATAGTTTGCCTTACCCTTCAAATAGCCTCACATGTACCTTAAAAAATAAAATACAAAAAATTAAAAATAGAAGAGTTATGATTTTTTAAAAGTAAATAACAAACTTTTGACTCACCCTGTACATATGTTGGAGGAGGACAGATACTTTATGTAGGTACCGTCTTTAAATATAATTTGTTGTATAAGGGATATTAAGGTAGGTAAGCTATGCATGCGAAAAAGAACATCAAGATGTTTTAATGTTTTTCTTCTTTTTTTTTTGTTTATTTTGTAGTATTGCTTATGGCAAATTTACATTTATAGTACACATAGGATCAACATTAATCTTTTGCGAGATGTTATTTGTAGGTATGTTTGTGTTGTAAAACGAATTAAGTACTACTTCTATAAGGTATACCATATCTATCCAGTTGATCTTTTAATGGATGTGTCGATTAAAAAGATTCATTTTGGCCTTGGCATATACGAGAATAGATTATGGTCTTTTTCGGAGTACATACAAAAACTTAATTTGAAATTCTTATGAAAACTTTCTTTAAATATAAAAATCTTACCTTCCGGGTGAAATAAAAAAAATAGAAAATTTTTCACTCATTCAGTTTCTACTCAACACACATTTTCCAAAACGAATGGGTCTCTCCGTGATATTAAGCTTTTAATGCGTCCAAATAAGGAAGCTTTAGTCTTTCTTTAAGATAGAGTTAAGATTAAGTGAAGGACTTTTTACATTTTATGGACAAGATTTTTCAGAATTTAGATTTTTTTACCATTTTTAAAGAAGTTGAAGCTTCTGTATGTACCAAAAACAGTATGAAATCGCATTGTAGACAGATTTTCAAAAGTTGGTCAGAACTTAAAATAAAAAACCTTTTATCTTTTAAACTTATTTTAAGCCTGAGGATAAATCCCCTTTTTCATCTTTAAAATATGAAAAAAAGGTGTTTGAAGATTTGTTTTTTTTTTACTCTCTTATCTGCTTTGGGGAGACGACGTAGTTACTTTGATTTATGAACGTATTAAGTGGTTTTGGTCGATGCTATGAAGAACCTAAGGAATGCCCATAAATGGAGCAAAACAATGTATCAATAAAAGAGTGCCGTGTTCGGATTATGAATACAAATTTATAACGCCTTGAGAGAAAAACTCGATGGTTTGCAAAAACACCAAAATTATTCTCAATGAAAGTGAGATACAGGATTTTAAAAGGAATTATTTTGTTCACATTCGTGCAGTTTGGCTAAGGAAATTATCTCTGCCAGTAGATCCGAAATTAAGTTCAAGTTTAAACTGACAAATGTTATTAATACGAACTATGAGCATTACGGAACAAATTTTTAAAGAGAAAAATACAACTGGAAAATACACATTGGTTTTGAATTCCTGAATATTGCAATAGCTGGGAAAGACAGAGTGTGGCAAGGCATTCCACATTCGCATAGTACGGGTAAAGAAAGAATCTCTTGACAGTACGACCGAAGATGGGCTCGAGGGTATATTGATGAGCATTTCTAGAAGCGCGAGTATTACGGTTGAACTGTTTAAGGGGAGGAATGCAGCTGGCTATTTCTCTAGAGCATAAACCATTAAAATAACGGTAAAACAGGGTGAGACAAGAAACATTTCGACTATGTTCAAGTGACGTAAGTGATCTTATGATGGTAATATCATCAATCAATCTAAATGCTCTACGTTCCATACTATCCAAGAGGCTTAAGTAAGTTGCAGGAGCACCAGCCCAGATATGGGAGTTTTACTTAAGCTTTGGACGTATATAAGTCTTGTAAATAACAGCCAGATCAGAAGGGAGCCCTGGGGCACACCAGCATTTATTTTGTGGTTTTCAGACTTGAATCCATCCAATACAACTTGTATTGAACGATTCGAAAGGTAATTACTAATCCAATGAAGGAGTGATTCATGGAAACTGAAAGCACGCATTTTTGATAATAGAGCCTGATGCCGAACCCTATCAAATGCTTTTGAAATATCTAGTGCAATAATCTTACTTTCTCCAAAACTATGTAAAGATTTGTTCCACTGTTCGGTGAGATAAACCATGAGATCACCAGTGGACCCATTGCTACGAAAGCCATTCTGTCGGTCATTAAGAAGCTTCCGTTCTTCAAGATATTTCTTGAGGTGATAATTAATCAGCGTTTCCATGACCTTGAAAAGAAGGGACGTAGGTGCAATCGGTCGGTAATTAGAGGGTGAGGAAGATTCGCTTTTTTTAGAAGTAGGCTGGACAAATGCGGCTTTCCATCCGCTTGGAACGAGACCCAAGGAGTAGGACAGATGAAAAAGCTTACGCAGTGGTTTTGACAGCGGTGAAGAACACCTCTTCAGATAACAATAGCGGGGATACCATCCGGACCAGCGGATTTATGTATGTTAAGATCTTTTAGGACTCTCGCTACAGTACGAGTGCGAAAAAAGATTGCCCCATAGAATCATTACTCGATTAAGTACAGGCGGAGTCATAACACTCACTGGCAGCGTTGAATTGGCGGCGAACTGCCTAGCTAAAGAGAGCTAGGCAGTGTCATTCACAACGAGCGTAGGAACCGAGGAAGAGGAAGAATTCCCCATATTTTTCACAAATGACCAAACATATTTTACTGCCTTTGGGACATTGCAGTATTTTTTGCCGTAATTTTTGGTCATGTAAAAATTTGGGCGTTGCAGGCCTTCCTGGCTTGCTTGAACTTATTCCGGTTTTCCTCAGTAGGATTCGCTTTAAAACAACGGAAACTTACCTTCTTGACCCTAATAACCTCTTTGCAGCTCGCATCGAACCGTGAGTTTTCCTTAGGTCTGATGCTTTCAACCCTGTTCGGGATAAAAGTTCTCATTCCCAGGAGAATCAAACTTGTGATCATATCAGCGCTGGCGTCAACGTCACTATCGAGGAAACACAGTGACCAGCTAAAGATCCTGAAGTAATTATTGAGACCGTCCCAGTTGGCTTTTTCGTATTGTCAAACAGTTCTCTTTGGAGCTCTTTCTTTAAATGGAGAGTTTTTACACGAAAAATTTGCTGATATGATACAATGGTCAGATGTGCCTAGATTAGATAGAACACTAATTGTGTACTTAACAGGGTCATAGGTAAGAAACAAGTCAAGAGTGTTTTCTGCTCGACCTACCACGTCCGATATTCGAGTGGGCTCGTTGACCAGCTGAGTTAGGTGGTTTAACTCAGCGAAGATCTCAGCACACCCTCCTTGTGGTGTTGTTTGGCCCGAATGTTAAAGCAATGAAGAATTGTGTACATTGAAATTGCCCTTAACAACGATTTCAGTGCGAGAATAAGACGAAACAATTCTTTGGATGGAATCAGACAAAGCATCAAGTTCACGAGAAGTTGATACTCAGTCTAGATTTGGGCTTCGATAAAGGAAGCAATAGTGAATGGTTTGCTTGTTAGTGGAAAATTTAAACCACATGAAATTGAAAATTACTTTTAAGAGTAAACATTGCGCAGTTTTGTGTAGTTACGTAGACACTTTGTCCAATGCAAGCTGCTCGAACATGCTTATAACGACGTAGTAAACTAGTCTCACGAAAAAACTTGTGTACTGGCTTCATTTTGTCCAAAATGTTATTTCAAAAAATACCAATTTTTTTTTTATATTTCTAGACGTTGTTTCAACGTTTAGTGTCTTACATATTTAGTTTTGTAAATAATGGTTAGTGCGTAGAACTTTCATGCTAGAGGTCTTCGGATCAAACTTGTTAATGGATTTTAAAAATGATATTGCTAAGCCAACAAAGACGAGATTTTAAGAAACCAATTTCAATTATTTTCTATATCAGAACATAGCATGCCTTGAAAGCTTAAATTTTTTAATCTGAACTTTAAAGTTGTTCAGATCGATCATAAATTTTGAATATATAAAGTTTTTTCATAACGTAAACGAACAAGACGGAGATCTCAACGTAATTTTTTAATATTCTTAGTCTTGAAAAGTGTTGTTAGTTTTTTCCTTTCTTACTTAACCAGGAATTTGCTTTTTACTTCCCTACAATTTGATGGGTAAAAATGTCTTAAAGAAACACCTATACCTTTGAGTTTCATCAAAAGAATTCTTTTCCACAGAAAATCAATTTCAACGAAATTATTTAATGGAAAGTAAAATATCGTAATGTGTGTGTCAGCCTCAATCAAGATTAAATTTTGAATTGTATATTTTTACAGGAGCAAACATCATCCCTAATTTTTTTTTAAATTTAAAATCTTTTTAATATTTTCTTCAATTTTAAATATAAATTCTAAGTCCGAAATTTTTTTGAAATTAAATTGGAGAAGTATTTATGTATGCTAGAGAAAAACAAATAAAATAATAGAGCTTTATTTATTCCCATAATTATTGATAAAACGAAGAACAAAATGCAAGGTGGACGAAAAGTTCTCTCCATTTACGTATTAGTCTTGCTGATTTATTGTGTTATATAAATTCCTGAATTTTAAAGTAGAATTTCAAGAAATTATAGACTCTTTCAGAAGAATGATGAATTTTGCTTAAGCTATCCGTAGGTGGCTCCAAGTGTCAACTTTTGTGCAACCTTATTCAAAAACTCGGTTCCTTTCATTCTTATTATTGAACGAAAATTAAATAAAAACAACAACAACTAATAGCAAAAACATAAACAAATTGATGTCCTTTGATCAAAGATTCAAGACTTTGTTGTTGTTAATTTTTTCCTTGTCTTGGTTTATTTAAAGAGATTAATATAATTTGAAAACCACAGGACATTGTTTTGATATGAAAAAAGGGACATTTTTATAAGATGTTTGTATGTTATAATGATGTTGTTTATGATGATGATAATGATGACACGTGTCAAAATATGTGAAAAGAAAGATTGGAAAAAAATAACCAAAATTATAAAATTATGTATATGTACATCTAGATGTAAACAAGATGAATAAGAATGATGAACATTTAATTGCCTATTGCTCTGGAGATGAATGGTTCACAATTAATTTGGGGATATGTTGCTATTTTGTTTTTGGTTTTCGTGTAAATATGTATACCTAGAGATGCTTACAACTTAACTTTTCTGGATTAATTACATTTGTTTACAAAGATTTACAAATATTACTTTGGTAACTTTAATTTGACTTTCATTATTTAAAACTTTATTATCAAAAAGTTTTTATAAAAGTGGTTCCAATAAATAGTTTAATTTTGAATATCTCGCTAAGTAAGTTGATGTGAATTTTGAATCTGTCATTTTTTTGACGTTTGACGAAAAAAATACGTCATTATTTAAAATGGATTAATACTTGCTCTAAAGACGCAAGTTGTTGAAATATACCTGCAATGCAAATGGTGAGACTTAAAGCTGTTGAACCAAGCGGGTGATGTGAAGAATAAGTACGGCTTGCATCGCTTAAAAACAACTGAAAATATTTCTGCTGTTGCACGTATTTTTGAAATAACTTCAGGCATTTCAATTCTTCGTCTATCTTTGGAAAAAGGCATTCAACAAACGAGAAAACGTAGTATGTTTCATGAGGACATATGTCTCAAGAACTTTAAAGTTCAGTTTTTAGCATAAGATTGCATTGCATCAAAACGGTCCGGGTTTTCATCAAAAATGATTGCATTTGAGACTCGAATGATGCTCTATCTTTAACGTGTCAATGTTTGGTATAATTTTTCGGCTTGCGATGATTGGTTTATTGGACTTTGGTTATTCAAAATTGATGTGCTAACGAGTTCTGATTATAAATAATTTCTTATGATCGGAATTTTAATGTGGACGGTATTTATTTTCAATAAGACACTCGCTCTGCCAAACAAGCAACGACGTTTTCGAAATGTGTAGAATACAAATTTTTTTGAGTTGCTATTTTTCCAGGGGTGAGATCGGAATTGACCACCGAGACCTTTTGTTTTACCCTAGATTCAAGACCTTAAAATGAAATTTATGAAGTTTTGAAGGCAATAATATTTATAATACAACTAGCAGACCCGACCACACGTTGCTGTGGCTGAGTAATTAAGGAAGGACTTAATAGACAATCACAGTTTAAGTTTACTGAAGTGCCAATCGATGAACAATATTTTTGGTCAGCCTGTCTTTTGTCAACACAAATAAACTCGATGGTCTCCCTACACGTGAACAGGCCACGTATAATTGCCCATGAGAGAAACATGGATTCTCTAAGTCTAAGCCGCAAATAGACATTGTTTGTCCTTGTGATTTGCTAATAGTCATCGCGAAAGCTAAACGGATAGGAAATTGCAGTCTTTTGAAAGGTATTGAAGAATCTGACGGTATCATTGAAATGCGTGGTAACAGAACAATTTCTACTTTAAACTTTCCTGCCAAAATAGTTGCTTCGAGAACATTTCCGGTGATTTTTTTGATTACCAAACGTGTACCGTTGCATAGTTTAGGGGGGTTCAAATTACGCAGAAGAATAATCGGTGATCCAATTTTTAACCGAAAAAATTGGAAAATTCACTGCTTAGTTTTCATCGACAGTAGCGTCGATTGACTTAAACGACATTATATCGCCTGGTAATAATTGTTGTATCTGGTAGTTAATTAGATCCACATCAACATTTTTTGCTGCCAAAATAGCACGATTACTGAGCCAATTGTGATTTAGATAGTTATTTATTATATCTGGGAAGACACTCTCGATCAGATCATTTTTAGTTTCAACAACAGGGCATAAATTGTCTGTCAATCTTATGCATTGGGTATCTTGATTAAATTCCACTTCAGCGTTTCCAATATCTAATAGTTGCTGAGAAAATAATCGTGCTGTCGGATCATTTTGGAGTTGTACTCGCATGTTTTTTGTTTACCTTAGTGTTCTGACGTTTCTCCAAAAAAATTATGGTATTAAACATGCATTGATTTCATCAGCAAAAGTAGAACGAGGAATCACTGGCAATGTTTGCCGAAAATCACCAGATAATAGTAGAATAGCTCCACCAAAATGTCTGTCATTACTGTTTAAATGCTGCAAAGTTCTATTTAATGCTTCGAGTGAATGTTTATGAGCCATGGAACACTCATCCCAAATTATGATTGAACTCCTTTGTAACTCTGATGCCATTCCACTCCTCTTCTTAATGTTACACAAAGCATTTGGATTTTTATAGACATCTAGTGGTAACTTAAAAGCAGAATGTGCTGTTCGACCATCCAACAAAGTAGCAGCTATGCCTGATGATGCAATTACTAATGCAATTTTCTTTTGTGACCGTACTTTCGCAAGGATCAACGATATCAAAAATGTTCTACCGGTTCCACCTGGTGCATCCAAGAAAACGAAACCACTTTGTTTAGCATCAACAGCCAAAATAATCCAATTGTATAGATTTTTTTGTTCGTCAGTTAATAATGGTTCATTATTAGCAACAATTGTAGCTAAATCAAGATTATTAAATAGTTCTTCGCTCTGCAAATCGCTATTCACTAAGTCTATAGCTGGACGATTAGGTGATGGCATAACATAATGACTAAGTGATGAATTTGAGATCATAATACATAAGTTTTCAATTAATATCAATGTTTAATTATACATATCTGATGAGAAACCTAGATTTGGAAATTGGTTTGTTTGTTTAATTCGGTATAGTAATATTCAGTCATGTAGTTTTTATATTTTTCCCACAGTATAGATGACTGTGTTGAAAAACATGTCGTCAAGATGATGGCAAATAGTTGACGAATACAACACACGACATGAATCTTGATACGTACTGAACACTCGACCATTAACTTTTCGTAAAAATTGGAAAGAGATTGGTCCAGGAACATTAACCAACAACAAACGCAAAAAGAAGCATTTACGTTGTTTTTGATGTACTGTATAAAGTAGCCCCAGTGGTTCTACTTTTTAACGTTTCTCCCATTTTTTTGTTGACATGTTCCATGTAAAATAGCATGGAATATCGGTATACAATAATGTTCTTCCGAATTGGCCAAAGGCATCAGTTTTTTGACAAAGTGAGAAAAATCCAGTTAACGTGGTTTTTAGTGGTTCAAATGCCCTTTGAAAAAGATTCTGGTCAGTGAACGTTGACCATTTTCAAGATGCACTGCAAGATGTTAGATAGATGGTTCTCTGTGGTGTATGGGAAAACTGAGGATACTTCAGATAGCTTCGTTGCTGCTAATGTATCTGCCCATTGGTATCGTGCTATTTCGTCATTTTCATTTATGTTTTGTACTCTAAACATGGCTAAATCACTGCCCTTATTGACGTACTTGCAAATGTACTTAATGCATTTAATTGAACTACAAAGCTCAACATTAATATGAGCCTTGTATGTTTTTGACAGCAGTGTCGAGTACGGTACCACCCATTGATTGTCAATTTCTAATTAGTTAGAATTTGACGTTCTTATTTTAAATGTGTGACCACCGTTATCGGCGTTTCTACGGCGATACAACGAATAACCATCGACATCAGTAATAGTATCATTCGTGAATTTCTTAGAACATTTTTTTTTACATTTCCCATTTTCCATGCATAGCGATGTCATATTAAAAGCACCACACTGCCCGTGAATCATGTGACTTGTAACAATGTCAAATAATTATTGATCAATTGATAAATCTTTAATTTCGGCTGAAATAATTTGATCAATTTCTTCTGGACGAATTTTAACATCAAGCCAAATTAAAATGTGAGCATGAGGTAAGCCTAGCTTTTGCCACTCAATTGAATATTGACTGAATATTTTACAATAAAATCAATTAAGGATTTTAATTTTTGTTTAAACACTTGTGCAGTAATGCCGTGACGATGTATCGACTGTTGACCTGGTAATAATAAAGTTTGTATTTCCTCCCAATTTGGATTGCACGTAAATGTTATAAACAAATCTGAGCGTCCGTAATGATGGACATAAGTCATCTCGTCCTGAATGTATTCTTGCATGTTTCGTGGACTACCGATGAAGCTTGAAGGTAATAAGAAATTGTATTTCAAAGTCAAAATATATTTCAGAAAACATAATGATCATATATGATTAGAAAAGTAGATTTTATATAAAGTATTTTTCATTTGCAACACATATGGAAACAATTTAGACCATTACTCGAAATACAAACTATCCTATATCTTAAGTTAGACCAAATTACACATAAAATTCCAACTTTCATCGAAATCGGTTGTCTTGGTGAAGAGTTCACTGGGAACATACATAATGACACTTGATTATTATATATTAATGCAACATATATACAATTGAGACCATTAATCGAAATATAAACTATCCTATATCTTAAGTTAGACCAAAGTACACATAAAATGCCAACTTTCACCGAAATCGGTTGACTTGGTGAAGAGTTCACTGGGAACATACAAATGACACTGGATTTTTATATATTAAGATATTGGAGGTTTAACGAAATTACTCAAAACTGTTGTTTGAGTTTTTAAGCTCAAATTCGCTGTATTTTATTTCAGTGCAAACAAAAATCTATTTTGAAGGATAATTTGTTTGTTTTAAGTTTAAAAAATTATAGAACTATTTAGTTAATATCAAAAAGTCAGATCAATTTAAAATTAAAAATTGAAAAATTAATTTCTGAAAAGAATAAATAGAATTCAAATACTTTTGTTTGACATCCATAAATATATGGGTATGTTTTTATTTAAATATCTATTATTAAGTTGGCCATTTTTTCTTCCACGTCCCATTTAAAATCCTTACCCCTTTATCGATTATATCCTGATGTGAAAAAGGAAAAGACTATTTCCTTAAACATCTTATTTGTTTTCTATTTCAGTAGACAAATCTTTTCACCCTAAACAAGATGTATACCTAAACAAAATAAAAGACATACATTCTAGAAAATGATTGTGCTATTATGAAAATGTATTTTATAAAATGTCATTCTATCAATATGTCACAAATCGTAGATACAGTATATTTTACAACAAAACATTATATTTATAGCCATTACACAAAACAAATCAAGATTTCCACAAAACCATCAGATTTCCCTTTTGCTAATGCAAACAATTTGCAGTCATTATGTGTTTCACTGTCTATGTCAGTGTCAGACAAACCACCATAATGACAAAATCTTTGTCGTAAGAAGTAGGTGTTAAAAATCTGTCAGAAGCAACTCCCAATGTATTTTATACCGACAAAATTCAATCAACTTTAGTAATACAAAACTTCAGAGGTCATAATGACAAATGCTTGCAAATTATTGATTCTGATAGAACCATAGGTTTGAAATTTCTTCAAAATGTAACACAAAATAAATTTTGCATTTTTGTTTTTTTATTATATTTTCAAAATACCCGGAAGTGTTGAATTTTTAGTCAATTTTTTTTTAGTATTATTTGATATTTTCAAAATAGAAGTTTAAAAAATTAACATTTCTATTTGTAGTACCCGTGGCACGATGGTCATGCCAGTGGTTTTGAGTACGATCCCTGCCTGTGCCATCTTAAGTTTTTTTTGTCACGGGTACTGGCTCTTGCGATGAATTGACAAATTCTCAGCTTGTTATGAATTGTGCTTTCTCAAATAAGCCGTTCGGCTTCGGGTTAAAACAGTCATCCCTGACAACAGAACACAGGAATGGTTGAGAGTTGTAAGTCACTCAACGAACTATTGCACCCAATTTATTTATTTTTTCCTATTTGTCGACGAAATAACTTTTTTGTCACCGAAACTTTGTCAATAGATATTTTTAAATTCAATAATTTATACCCAACTTTTAAAACAACGCTTTCTAATAATACCAATACAGTGCCTTTAGAAGGAAGATTTTCAAAGCCGAGGGTAAAAAACAAAAGAGGAAAGCAAAGCAATGCTTTTGAAAGAAGTGTCTCGAACTTATCACTGTCTGTCAGTCTATTCGCTTTAAGGAACTTGACATCAAGGAAGTATATTTTGAGAACCCTATTCAGTTTTCTAGTACAAGCTGAAGTAAGGAAGAAGTAGAAGAAGTTTTCTTGTTGTCTTCTTTTTACACACAAATAAAGCTTCTAAGTTTTTTGATTAAATTGACACTTAGTATACTCGTATTTTTGTGGGTATAATAGAGGAAACTTTTTTTGTTGAATGAATATAGTTCTTGCCACTTCTTAGTATAGGATGTAATCAATTTGGTTCAAGTGTTATTAACTTTGATTATTTTCTATTAATAAAGATGGAATTGTTTTCGTGACTCTAAAAGTTGACAAATTACTAAAAGATTTCAATAGGTTTGGTCTGTAAAGTAAATTGGACATTTGTTGGTCGGTTTCTGATTAAGATGATTATAAGAGAAACTATTGAAAAAGGATTAACCTTTAGAGGAAATCATGTCAAGACGCAACACTTAAAAACGTACTCTAAAGGTTGTTAAAATTTTTAAAAAGAGCAGTTTAAAGTTTTTTTGTTAATTTATGAGTTAAAAATAAAAAAAAAGTAAATTTTAATTTTTGTTTGCGTATTTCACTTACAATTATTTGGTAACTTGTATTAAAAGCGGGTCTTTTAAAATATATCGAAAATAAGATATATATCAAAATGGTTTTATCCATATTTTTGATCGCTATCAAAAAAAAATATTGTGTGCGAAATATAACATTGCATCGTTTAAATAGCCTCGGTTTCGCTGGTTGGCACCCATTTGAAAGGACCAATTTTTTAATTTAGTTGGCGCTGCAGTGCATCGTGCACCTGTCATTTTTTTGACGTTTGACGAAAAAAAATACGTCATTATTTAAAATGGATTAATGAAATACACCTGCAATGCAAATATTGGGAATAAAAGCTGTTAAACCAAGTCAGTGATGTGAAGAATAAGTACGGCTTGCATCGTTTAAAAACAACTGAAAATATTTCTGCTGTTGCACGTATTTTTGAAATAACTTCAGTCTTTTTAATTCCTCGTCTATCTTTGGGAAAGGCATTCAACAAACGACAAAACATAGTATGTTGCATGAGGACATATGTCTCAATTACTTTAAAGTGTAAAGTGTCGGTTTCGCTGGTTGGCACCCATTTGAAAGGACCAATTTTTTAATTTAGTTGGCGCTGCAGTGCATCGTGCACCTGTAAATCAAGTAATTGATCCTCCCAGCTTAGGTACTCAATCTTGCTGTCTTTAGCCTCAACTTGATCACTCCACCGGAGATTAGGTCTGTTTCTGGTTCTCTTAGACTTAGCTTTTAATATCCTACAGGCTATAGCTTCGATGTCAATCACTCTACATGCCTTAACCATCTTAATCGTCAAAAACGTATTTTTTGACCAGTGGCAATTCCCTGTACAGGACTTATAGTTCGTGATCTTATCGTCTCCGCCAGCCATTATTTTGCCTGTCGACATAAACTGGTACATAAACCTAGAACCTTCGACTTCAAGATGTTAAAGGATCCTTCATCCACCTGCGAAAGAATCCATGCTTCTGCACCATACAGTATGACTTGGATGATCAAGGTTTTGTACAGTGTCTCCTTGGTATTAAAAAAAAGTCAAAAGCGGTCAAATCACACGATCTTGGTGGCCATTTCACGTCACCTCAGCGCGAGGTAACTATGCCACCCGCTTGAGCCGAGCTTTGTGCCATTCTTTTGAAACCATATGTCTAAGGTATCCATATACCAAATACTAACCGATGACTTCCAGAGTCCAAAACCCACAAAAAATAGTTACTCTATTTAGACGTAATTTCGTGTGGGTTGTTCTCGTCCCAATTCTTGCAATTTAGATTATTCACGTACCTACTCGTAAAAAAATAGGTCTAATCGCTAAAGATGTTTTTTCGAGCAATATTGGATTTAACTTTTAACTACTTCAAAATCCAATTCGTGAACACACGGCCCTGCGTTTAGTTCCAGCTCCTGGGTTATTTAATTTCTGTTTGGGTGCAGACCCAAATTACGACGCGAAATTTGACATATTGTGGTCTGCGACAGGCCAAGTTCTTATAAGCAACGCAGGCTGCCTTGGATTCTGATGCACATTTCTACGAACAATGGAGATGATTTTAGCGGATATTGCGTTTCGTTGATGTACGGGTGTTGGCTGATTTTTCACTGAGCCGGTAGCATCAAATTGGGTTACTAAGCTTCACTACTTGGATTAAACTATTTATGCCCCCATACAAATGACCATGAATAATGTTTACCTGTCTTTTGAACTCTTTGCACAAACTTACGTGTAGCAGGATCTTTATTTTGTCTAAAACTTAAATAAAAAACTCATTTTTTGAATTACACATCACTTTGGAAATATGTACTTTTACACTATTTTCTAACATCGTCAAAGAACGAAATCATTTTGAGCAGTGCAGCTATGATACCATATTTTTCTGTCGAGATTTAAAGTAGAAAACTATTGAGATTAGTCCAAACAATTAATTTTTTTAAAGATATAAAGCATTTCTCACAGCTCTTAACCTTTTCGAATTCTTGAAAATATTATTTTTTCATAATTTCCCTGTAAAAAAAAAAACATATTTAAATAGAAAAATATGGCATACAAATGATTTTCTTAAATTCAGCTTAATTTAATCTAAAACAAAACCCAAGTAATCTGCATATAAATTGTATCCGTACATAATAAAAAGTAAAAATAAACCACAATCCTTAAAAGAGGTGGACAGTCATAAAGACCCGATTCAAAGAACCATATTCTTATATCCACTCTGCATCCAGTTAAAAGAATTCAAATGTAATATTTTGTGTTCTTTTTAAATTGTTTCCATAAACCTTCACTTCGTCGAAAAAACAAAACCCTATATTTTTGTTTTAAAAAGGCAATAAAAATGAAAAATAAAATGGTTTAAAATATAAGTGCTGATGCGTGTTTGGCATTACTCTCTAAAAATAGACATTCAATAAACAGGACAAAAGGATTATTTATTTCATTTTTCCCAAACAGAAATATATATAAAATGGTGTGAATTATTAAATTGACGTACATAAGCACATAGAAATACGTAAGGGTTATATAAAATGAAAATAATCACGTTTTTATTTCGTAATGTGAGTTTGCACTGATATTATAAAAATCATGAACTTATATTCATACACTTTTAAACCTTTTATATTGTGCATAAAACATATTAATATTTAATATCCCTACAAAATCATTTCAGGCTTTTTAAAGTTACATTAAACAAATGCTTTGAAATGGTTCTTTTTGAGATGAACTTTTGTTGATAGAAATTCAAAAATTCCCAACGAAACCATTTCAAGCTTAAATTATAAAAATATGAATAAAAAAAAGCTTTTTAATACCAACCAGCCTTGTTGCCTAAGCTCACAAAAAAATGAATCAAGCTCATTGCTCGTTAAACGCATTTTAATTTATCTACCCCCAAATGATTAAAGTTTCTCAAAACAAAAAACTCCCACGTTTAATAAATTAAAAACAGAAATAAAATTCACAAAAAAAAACTGATTAAAAATCAATCTTAACAAAGTTAAACATAATCCTGACCTTTCCATAAAGCCAAATGCCTAACCTATCTTTTTCGAACGAACCCTAACAAAGGCGAACTCAACCATATTCGAATGATGTAACCATCCATACCTACCATATTTAGTATTGCGCGATATTCTAATCAACAAAACCTACAGCTACAATATACAAAAATGTACATAGGTAAAGTACAGTCAGTACATCTATCATTACACCATTTAAATTCTAATCTAAGGTACAGAATTCAATTTAAGTACCTATAAGGCTACATACCTATAATACTAGCACACCTAAAGTGGAACTTTTGAAAATTACAAAACACCACCAACAACAAAGACGTATTGAAATAAAAAAAAAAATGAATATTTAACAACAACTTGAATAAACATCAATAAAATTAAAATCAACAGATAGTATAGTGCAACATTGTAGTCGGCCAAAGTCAGAGTCGTAGTTACTTTTTAATAATTTTGTTACAAACAAAAATAATCGCACTGAAGTAGTTAAGGTTTCCCCCTTGCGGTCGTCGTCGCTATATTAGGTTCTCGAGTCTTCATGAAGAAAAGCTAATGAGAGTGATAATATGTCACGTTTGTATTTATTTTTGTATATATGTAATGTATTTTTATTTTATTTATTTTTTAAATGATAGACGGTATAGAAATATATAAACTGCGTATAGACACACTTTTAAGTTAAGTTTAAATTACTATTTAGTTAAGAAAAATAAATACAAAACTCTCAATTTGCAGAATATAATATGTAAGTTTATAGCGTGAAAGTAAAGCAAGCAAATAATAATCACACATCACTTAAAATTCCAAACAGGGTGTTACTGAAACAAAACGCTTTGATGAAATAAAAAAAAAAACAGTTTTCAAACAAGAGGTTTTGATATTGAAAAACACAAATATTTCCTTAAAGAAATCAATGGATGTTAATTTCGTTGGAAAGCGGGAAATTACAATGTTAACAATATTTCAAACATTTGTGGTTGTTTTTTCTCTAAAACTTTATGGTCTTGATTTGATTTTATAACATTGGTATATACATATTTTGTCTTCACGTGTCTCAAAAAATAAATCTTGAATGTTAAATCACAAAATTTCGTTGGTGATTTCTGACCACTACTTCGAGAAATATAACGGCCAGAAAACTTTTCACGTTGTCTTTTTCAAAATTATTCTTTAATTTTCCTCAGTGATGATGATGATGCGTGATGGTTAGGGCGTTGGATTGTCATGAAAGGGGTCTTGGGTTCAATCCCTGCTTGTGCCACTTAACTTTTATCACGGGTACTGCCTCTTGCCAGGAATTGACAAATTCTCTTATCTAGAAAAGTGCTTTCTTAAATAAACAGTTAGGATTCGGCATATAAACTGTAGGTTCCCTCCATTCCTGACAACATTACTCGCACACAAGAAGGGTTGAGAGTTGTAAGTCACTAGGCCCTGGTTCTTCATGGACTGTTGCGCCACCTAATTTTGTTTGTATTATGATTTGAAAGACTCAATGAGTTCCATGATCAACCGGATTGAGTTCTTGAGTTACTTTGTGGAATAGCGTATTCCAAGTATTGACTATGACATTAAAAAGATAGTTTTTGTCAACCCTAATTGCTACAGCTGCAATGTTTTTCTTTGTTCTTGAGAATTGGGTATGGTTTCGATTCTTTACATCATTACCTTGTCCCAAAAATTAAAATTTTTTCAACAGTTTACATTGTAAGTACAAGTAATGGAGTAATTTTCACTATTCAAGTTTAAAAAGAAAACAATTTTAAAAGTCATGCCTTCGTATTAAATAAACTTCTTTCTTAAAAATCCGTTTAAATGTAAAGGCCTTTTTTAATTTGTTGCCAATATATTTAAAGTTATTTATACATCTTGTGAAGCTTAATTCTTTTTCTCTCTTTGAAACATTTGTCTGCCTTTAAGTTTGTTCGTTCTTAAGATATTGAGGTTATACAATTTTTACCGATTCTACAGAAAAGAAACTATGATGCGACCCACACTGATAACCTTGTTTCTGTCCATTATTAAAGTTTTACAAAATATTAATATCGTATCAACATTTTTTGTGAGATAAAAAAGTTTGAATTCAAGAAAGAATTTTTGATAAGTTGTTGGTTGTTTTTTTTTGTAAAAAGTGTTGTGATTTGGATTTTTCTAAAAAATCAACTCAAAGTTAACAACAATATTTTGAATATGATAAAATAAGTTTGATTTTCTGATCCAGAGGCATTTAACCCATAACTACTTTCTATTTCTAGTAACACTTGTTAAAGATTTCTATTTCCTTTAAAATAAAGTGCACTACTGGAATTTGCTCTTGTATCCAAAGACTCTGTTTACAAATCGAACGCATATTTTAAAATTTAAATATCTTGCCGAACGAAAGCTTCTTAATGACCGTGAGTACGGCTGTCGAAGCAATAGGTCCACTTATGATCTCATAGTTCATCTCACCGAACAGTGGAGCAAATCTTTACATCGCTTTGGAGAAAGCAAGATTATTCGACTTGATATTTCAAAAGCAATTTATAGTGTTCGGCATCAAGCTCTCTTATCGAAAATGCGCGCTTTCGGTTGTCCCGCTTCATTGGATTAGTAATTACTTTTCGGATCATTCAATACAAGTAGTATTGGATGGATTCAAGTCTGAAAACCTCAAAATAAATGTTGGTGTGCCCCAGGGCTCTGTCCTATTTCCAGCACTCTTTCTCATTTGTACTAATGATCTCCTGTCTGCCACTTCTAATCCAATACATTGTTTTGTTGATGATAGAATTCTTAGATTTTCATATTCGTTTTTAGACTCACATCCCTATTCCTCGGATGTGGAACTGCAACAGCAAAATATGATAAGCTCATTAAAGTTCGACCTGAACAGCATTGTTCATTGAGGAATAAAAACCTGCGTGGAATTAAATGCTTCGAAAACCCAATTCTTTCTTGTATCGTTAAAGCGAGATATACCCCCTTTGACATTATCCATGGATGGCACTTGAATCAATGAGATTGAACATCTCGATGTTGCCAAAAACTCCGCAAGGTGGTTGGGTTCCCTTAGGCGAAAGAAATATTTAACCCCTTCTGGCTGTTATCTACAAGACGTATATACGTTCAAAGCTTGAGTATAACTCCCATATGGGGGTTGGTGCTCCTGCAACTTATTCATTTACTTCGCTTGAACATCTTCGTAAAGTCTCGTGTCTGTGAAATAAGCAGCTGCATTCGTTCTCTTAAACAGTTCCACCGTAATACTCACGGATATCGGAATGCTCATCAGTAAACCCTCGAGTCCAGCTTCGGCCGTACTGTCAAGCGCAGATATTCGTTCTTTAGCCGTACTACGCGAATGTGGAATGTCATACCACACTCTGTTTTTCAAAGTCATTGCAATATTCATTGATTCAAAACCAATGTGCACCGACATCTCATTCCAACCCTCTCTCCTCTTTCTAGTGCTCACACTGTGTCGCGGCATAATAATATTACTTAATAAGTTTATTTTAAAAACAAATAGAATACCATTAAATTAATCAAAAAACCTTGATTTATCAATTTTTTGTTCAAAAATCGTTAGAGCTTTTTTTAAATCAATTTGTATATATATCAAAGTTTTCAATTTAAGTTTGAAAACATTGTTGGTTTGAAGTTTTTGTACCTTATTATTATAGGTTTTATTTTTAATTTTCGTTAAAAGAGTAAAAATAAAAGTAAAATTTGACAATTTTAATCATAAAATGTTATTAAAATAGTATAAGAGTTCGTGCAAAAAATGTTTGAAATCGGTTCATTCGTTATTAAGTAAATAAAAAATCAATCGCTTCTATAGGAGTCCAACTAGTCAAAAAAATGTTAAAGAAAATTCAATAAAAATTTATCGGTTTGGTTTTGAGAAAATCAAGATTTTTGAATAACACATTTTTTTTTGGAAATGGTCTCATTATTAGTTAACATGTAGTTCCTGTGTATCACAAGTAAAAATATTGACTGGATTTTTCTAAAAAGAATTAAATATTGAAAACAATATTTTCCTTGATATAAAATAAGTTTAAAGCCAATTTCTCTTATTGTTGCTGATATATTCGATTCAAGAATCAATATTTACTAATTTTTAAAGTTCGTTGGTTAGATTTCGGTTTTGTTTATTTGTAAAAAAACTGTTGTTTAGATTTTTCTAAAAATTGTATGACCTAGAGATTAATATCTAGGGACTACGCATTTAAAAATTGAAAATGTTCCTTATTTGGTACTAAAATATTATTTCATTTTTGTAAATTTGTTACCTTTATCGTACAAATTTTTAACAATTCTTATTTTTTTGTGAAAAAACAAAACACAAAACTACAAAATTAGTATATGCCATTATTCGTTCTCAAAAACCAAACCAAATATTTGTTTCATATAAAATTCAATTGTGTGAAATGTTTTAATTTGTTTCAAATATTTTTAGAAAGAAAAAATAGTATTTTTTCCAATATTATCATGTTTTCAAGACTTAAGGAAGATAAATGAGATTGTTACTTTGTATGACGACATCATCTTAGGTGCGCAAATAATGTAATATTTTTTTTTCAAATACAAACATCTATCATAACATCATGTACGTTACAGAGACAATAAAAACACAAAAACAAATCATAAAATACAAATAAATATTTTGTATCTAATACATTATTTAACATTTTAATATTTTAAAATGTATAGAAAGAATGTCATTACACTTTAACGTCATTTAATGACCAATAAAAAGTAAATAACATGATTGACTTGTTTTTACATAATCTAAGTACTATTCAAAATAAATTATCAAATTTTTTCATACAAACAAAAAAATGTGTGTTGAAAATCTTTTAAAGACAATTTAAAAAGTTATAGAGTGTCATATAAATTTTACGACTCAAAAATTACTTTTCAGTTTTGCAACTTATTCTATCATATTTGCTTCCACATTCAATCTTATACGTTCGTCTTTATTCTAGACGAACAGGGTGTGACAAAATAAATATTGTATTAAATGTTAGGTTTTAAAACATATCTTTCCTTCTCTCTCTGTATGATTCTTATCCTTAAAACAAAACATCGTGACCTTTCTATAAATTTGGGTGAATTATTAAGTAAAATATATTCATTTTATAAACCATCATACAAGTTAAAAATCCGTTAAGACAATTTGACAGAGTTTCACAGACATTTTATAGAGTTTCAAATATTATCTAAACAAATATTTGAAAAACATACCCAGAATAGAAGAACAAACAAATTAATAATTTAAAATACATGATTGTTTCTAGACCATGCTATGTCAATATGACTAATAACTTCGTTGAACTTTCTTAATGACCTTGAAACTTGAAAGAGAAGGTACTGGTATCTTTCTCTCAATGGTCTTATCGGGACATTAATACAAATTAACGATAAAAGGTTAGGAAGCTTTATATGGTAACATAAAATATCTTTCAAAAATACTATATCATGAAAAGTTCTTCGAGGTTTGAGAGATTTCAGACCCAGAAGTATATGTCAAGCTTGAGAATCTGGAGAAAAAGTCCAATTTTACAAAACTTTACTAAACTTTCTCAATTCTATCCATAAACGTTTGTTGGAAAGGATTCAATATGATTTCAGCATACTCAAGTGATGATCTACTAATGTGTTATATAAAAATGAAAGTGTATAAGGATTCAAAAAGTCAATTGAGTTTCTTTTAATGAAACCAATCATAGAGTTGGCTTTAGCAACAATAGCATCCATGTGCGGAACAAATGTAAACTTGGAATCAAAATAGACACCGAAATCCTTTACTATAGCAGTTCTCTGAAGAGGGGTACTATCAAGAGAATATGCAAATTCATAAGTTATGAGTTGCCTAGAGACAGAGATAGCGAAGCATTTCTTAACATTAGGTTTAAGATAGATAACCAAACACCAGTTTGGTAAATGATCAAGGTCTATTTGGAGATTGAAGCATTCATAAATGGAATTGCCTTTTAAAAATAATTAATTAGGTACTTACAAATAAAATCGATAACAATTCTAAATAAAAGTGGCCCAAAGTGACTACCTTGGGGAACTCTTGAGATACATTTAATAGATTTCGAGGTTTAATTGTCAAGTCTTACTTTTTGTACTCTATCAGTTAAAGAAAGATGAAGGAGATTAAAGTGAATCCCAAACTTATGAAGTTTACGAAGGAGTATGTTGTGGCATACAGAATCAAATGCCTTTTTGACTTTGTATACAATTGATAGCGAAAGAAGAAAATCATGCGAGATTAGTGACAGTTGATCTACCCTTAACAAACCCATGCTGGGCGTTACTTACATGTTCTTTTACAAAAACAAATTCTGTTTGATCTTTACTAAACCTTCAAGCAATTCAGGGATTGTCGATAGCTTAATTTTTTACATTGTTTTTCAAACCAGGCTTATAAATTTAGATCAGAATAGAAGATTTCCATTCTTCCGAAAATATTCCGGACGATAAAGATGAGTTGAATACTATTTGCAATCGAAAGCACACAGAATTAAAACATTTTTTTAAAAACAGGAGCAGGGTTAGGATCCTGAGGACCATTTAAACATAAGATAATTCTAAGTGTATTGAGCCAACATCAACTTAAAGGGTTTATCTGAAAGAAAACCCGAGTTTCCTTATGAAGTTGAGTAAACTGATACAAAAAATTGAGCAAAAAGATTTAGAGTTTTATTAATGTCAGTAAAATGATGCCCTCGAAAATTCATCCTAGTTGGAATGTCTCTTCATTTCCTTTAAGAATTAATAAAACTCCAGAATCGTTTGGGATTACTTTTCAAATAAAGTTAAATATTCGAAATAATAATTCCTGTGCAAGAATTTGTTGAGAACCATGAATTGTTTACGAAGTTTAAGAAATTTATGTTTGTTATCCAATGATTTATTTTTTAAATGAATCAGCTTTTTGTTATACCAGTGAGGATTTGAGATACTCTTTTTGTCCTATAAGGTACTAATAAATTTGGCCTTCTCGTAGTAAAACAAAAATATGGAAAATTTGGCTATTTATTATCAAGAAAGTTGTATTACATAAAATTAATTTAAAATATAAATAATATAAAAATATTTAAGCAAGCAATATTAACCATCAAATTTAAAGGGTTTTTCTATGAACTGAAACTCAACAAAACCAAAACAAAAGTTAGAAAAATGTGAATACACCTTTCTTATTGCACTATAATTTATTTTCGGTTGTCATGGAAGTGCTTCATCAAAAATTGTACAAAATATTTTGATATAAAGTCATAAAGGCTTTCTACTCTGAAACTAAATTGTTCTTTGAAAAACTACGATGTAGTTATTCAATACATGTTTAAGATATTTTCAATATTGCATTTCCGAGTCAGTCATTTTTTTCTTGTAATAACCTCCCAACTTAAAGCCTTCAGCTTCATTTTAATATTTCAAAACTAATATTGAAAAATATCGCGAATGCAGGAAGCACTTTAACTTTTTTAAATAATTTTTAGAATAAACCTACTCTTGGCTCATCATAATGGGACGAGTGCATGTAACTCAATTACATTCACAAAAGTGCACTGTTTGTGGTGGTTGTCCTTCCTGACAACCTATATTATATTTTCCCTTTTTTGTACAGAGCAAAAATGTGTATGTAAGTGTGTATTAAATATGTGCGTATATAGGCAAGTAAATTTCAGCAGAAATTAAGTTACATTTAACAAGAATCAATGCTATTTTTTTAGTTTTTCTTAACTTTTAACGTGAGTGGGATGTGCAATGTGCATACGAATGAAATGTAATGTTTACGTATTTTTTCGGTAAAATACGTGTTTATTTAAATTTGTTTTATTAGTTTCGACACCCTTTTTATTGAATTAAAAAACTTTCTACACGTTCTGTCATGCCAACAATTTCTCTATACATGCTTTGACGAATCCTTCAAGTGCAATTCTTGAGTGCGGAGTCGATGTTGGAGAATATGCAAAAAAAATAAAACAAAAAATAAACAAATGCTCACTTATTCTATTGGCTATGGAATATGGATTTTTATTTGAATATGCTTAAAACGTAAATAAATTTAAAAAAAAACCCTTAATTATGAAATCAAATGCTCTAGTTGGTCTAATCTTTCCAGTGTCTTAAAAAAATGTGTAAACCATTCAATTTGATATTTTATTTTTGGAAACAAGATAAACTGAACTCTGAACAAACTATTTAGTCAATACAAATTTAGGAAAAAATCTCACAGACCATTTCGAAATACAAAATAGTTCTAAAGAACTGTGAAAGCAACAAACAAAAATTTTATGTGCAAAGAATCTTTATCACCTCGCAACCACGACCAAAGTTTTATACAATTGTTCCTTAATTTAGTTCTTTTCATCCAAAATAACGTATTTTCTTTTTTTCTATATTACAGTGGTCGAGAAGCGAGAAATCGAGCAGAAAAAAATCGTCGTGACAAATTAAATGGATCAATTCAAGAACTCTCAGCAATGGTACCACATGTTGCTGAATCACCACGTCGAGTTGATAAAACCGCAATTTTAAGATTTTCAGCACATGGTCTCAGAGTTCATTATGGTATGTTGTTTTTTCTTTAAATTTACTTTTAAAAAATTTCTAATAAATAAATTACCTACCTTAGTTTTTGGACAGTCAATCAAAGAACCACCTGAAAGAAAGCCGCAATTAACAGAAGCACTTATGAAACTGCTCGATAGTTTTCACATAACCATAACGTGCCACGGACAAATTGTGCTAATATCGGCAACTGTCGAACAACATCTGGGCCATTGTCAGGTAAGAATAAGGTCTTTAAGTTCAAGAAATGTATTAAGAATTCAAAAAATAAGTATATTATTAAATTTCCAACATTTACTAAAACTAAATTATTTCTTATATTAAGTCAAATTCATGTTTGGCATTCTTTAAAGTATGCATTTAAATATTTATTCCATTTAAAGTATCTCCTAAAAACCTACATTGTACCTTCATCAATTAATTGAATTATTTGTTAACTTGAACCAAAAACCAATTATAATTTTCTATAATAAGTTTTTCAAGTACGAAGTTAAAACTAAACCACTTTTGTATTTAATGCAACATTTTATCCCTTCGATGGTTTACCTTGTATTAAAGTTATAGCCCTTTTCTGGACACGTTCGTTGGTGGCACAGCTACCTACAATAAGTCCTTAATAATAATATGAAACATTGATATGATGCATTCATAAGTACTATTGATAAGTATTTATTTAAATGTAATTGTTACTAATTTGAAGGGCAATTAAATTCGTACATACTACTCCTCATATTTATTTTAAGATTTCATTGTATAGACTTCAAAATATGCTGCAAGTGTGGTAAAAGAGAAAAGCTTCCTTTTACTTTTTCTTAAAATGAAATTGAGTATCTCCTTTGAGCACGTGCCCCAAATTGCTCAAATTATGAAATTCATTGATATTTTTGTTAAAGTTTAAGAAGAAACATAAATCTTTCAACAAAAATTGGTATCGGTATTCAAATCACAAGCTCTAAATTTTACGAGAGATGTTTATGAATAACAGCGTGGTCTTATTATAGAAACTATTCCTAAATTTATATAATAACTATTAAATCACCAAATAGAAAAATGTTATGCATCCATGAGCAGGAATTTCGAAGAAGTATAAATGTACTATACATATGTTTACAAATCTAATTTTTGGAATTCGGTTTATCTCCTGTTTTGTCTTTAATTAATTTTTTTTTTAGAATTTTGTACTATTTTAACTTCTTTGTTCGTATATTATTCATTTAATTTTAATTTCTTAAGCTTAGCAAAATAAATATAAGAGACAATTTCGAAACATCATACAAAAATTTCCAATTGATGTTTGGTAGGTAAAATAACACAAACAAAATTTAATATTTTTGAACCCACTCTGATTATTATTTGTAGACATTTTAAAATACGAACAATTCTTTGTAATCTCTCATTAAAAAATTAAAAAAAAACACAATTACAATTTTGAAGTCAACCCATATGAAAGATAAACTTCTAGTGCAAGTTTAAGGGCAAACATTCCATCTAAAAGTTTGAAATATATTCTAATTTTTTGTATTGATCTTAAGCCTAGATTTTTGTCATTTCAAACATTGTACCCAAATGTTGCTAAAGAAACATTATAATATTGAATAATTTTTCACCTTACAATTTTTTCTAGAGATTTATTAGGCACCAATATCAATACTGGATACAAAAAGGCCAAATGTTTAATTTTTTAAGTCGTTTTTATTTGAAAATTTTGGTATTTAGGTTGAAACTAAAAAACTTTTTTATTCCTCTTCTGTCGATTTAGTAGATGGCGTAAGTGGATGCCAAAAATAATATTTTTTGATTAGTGCAGAATAAAAGTTTCGGTCCAAAATATTTGATAGTTGTAGTCACATCTCTTTTGTTCCCACTTAATATATGTCTTATCTCAAAAAAACACAAATGAAAATGTCAATTATAAGGAAATCTGGTAGCTTAGAGGCTTATGAGATAGGGACCTTAACGATAACCTGTTTGACTCTAACCCTAGAATGTCAAAATGTTAATTCTTCTAAGAAACTTTTAACTATTAATTACCGTAAAGTCTTTTTTTTGGCCCAAAACCATACACCAAAATACTTAAAGCCCAAAATTGGTCACAAAGCCCAAAAAGTTAAAAAACAGTCGCCAAAAAACCCAAAGCGAATGACATAGTGACCAAATAAATTTTAAGTAAAAGATCGTTGGTAGTAATTTTGACCAAACAAATTTTGAATTAAGGTTTTATGACATAGGGGTTGGGCTTTGTGACATTTCTTTTTATCATTAAGCTGATTATGATTTCTATCATTTGTTATTTCTTATAACCCAACGACAAACAATTGAATTAAAATGACATAAAGCCCAAAAAGTAAAACGTCCTAAAAAATCACAAACGTTGCAAAGCCCAAATAAAACATTATATTACCGAAACCAACTTTCAATGTCGTAAAGCCAAAATTTAAAAATGTTTAAACGACCAAAAGATATTGTAATGTTTTTATTTAGCAATTATTCTGAGTGGTTGGGCTCTTAGTAGTAAAGTATGTGTAAGGAGGCATGCTGCCTACCTTTGATACCCCTGCTTGATCTTACAATTGCACTTGGGGTAGTTGCGAAATTGGATGTAAGTAAAATTTCTTTACATTTTAAAAATATAGACTTAAAGAAACTTTGCAAATAGACAACCTCGCATCTATCCCAAATAATTATTTAATTAAAGTAGAAAAATTAAAGTCTAAATGGACTTTTTCAATTTTCACTCGTTTCTAAGTTCTTGATTTTTTTTTACATGGTTCAAGTTTCTAAGATAAATATTTTACTGAATTTACCAGACAAATTGGCCTTGTTTTACTTAAATTTACAGAAACACTTTTTTCAATTCAAACCTTAGCTTCCTGAATTATGTGAATTTAAAGAATTGAATTCAACACCCTTTTGTTAATAAAAAACTATTTCTTAAGAGCAGCACATAAAAATAAATAGTAAAAAACTTTAATGATTCAATTTTGCAACAATTAATTTCAACAAGTGATTCCAGGTTTTGATCAAAGTGTGTCCCAGGAATTTCAAGAGGGCTAAAAGTATTAATTTACACAATTTACCATCACAGTACCCTTAGCATTCTCATACTCGTTTCAAGATTCACATCTTTGTCCTTCGGATGTAGAACTTAAACGG
Organism: Eupeodes corollae; assembly: GCF_945859685.1. Taxonomy (NCBI): domain Eukaryota; kingdom Metazoa; phylum Arthropoda; class Insecta; order Diptera; family Syrphidae; genus Eupeodes; species Eupeodes corollae. The sequence goes on from NC_079148.1 coordinate 43,359,083, forward strand.
CAGCGTGATAAGCTCATTAAATTCTGGTCTTGACAGTATTGTCCAATAGGGAGTCAGAAACCGTGTAGAATTTAGTTATACGAAAACTCAATGCTCTCTTCTTTCGTTAAAGCAAACCCGCCCATACCACTATCTATGAGTGACACTTGCATCCAAGAAACTAATCGACTGTCAGTAGTCGGTATGTGTATCATAGATCACCTATTATTGAATAATCATAATTATATTTGATATTGCCAAAAATGTTGCCAGGTGCTTAGGATGTCTCCGACGGTGCAAGAAATGTTTCACCCCTTCTGATCTGGGTGTAATTTACAAAGCGTTCATTCGCCCAAAGCTTGAATATAATTCGCATATCCGGGCAGGTGCCCCTAAAACAAGTTTATATCTCTTGAATAGAATACAAAAAACTGGCTTTAAAATGCCTTTCGTTGTTTTATCGATATTTTTACAAACAATGTTCTGTCGAATTAGCCAGTTGCATTCCATCCCTTAAATGATTCAGCCGTAATACTCACACTTCCAGAAATGCTCATCAGTTTACCCTTGAGCTCAATTTTGGGCGTACTGTCAAGTATAGAGATTCTTTCTTAAATCGCACATCGAGAATGTGGGATGCTTTAGCGAACTCTGCTTGTCCCTCCCATTTTGATGTTCAGAATTTTAAGACCATTGTGCACCAGTATGTTCTTTTACATCTTTCCCTATTTTCCTAATGCTCGCACTGTGTTTAAATATAAACGTATAAAAGGTACTAATAACCCATTGAGTGCCTGTAAATTATAAAAGAAAAAAATTTTGAGTTATAAAATAATCAGTGTAATAAATCTCCACTTTTTGGCTATAAACGCTTTTCAATTTCTCTGAACTTAGGTTTGAATTCTAAAAGTATCAAAAAACGAAATGATTGAAAATATCTCTAAAAACCTTTCTTATATTTTGAAACTTAAAAATTTCCAGAGGACATGATAAAGACATGTTTGTACCATTATTAATGCTAAATGAAATATCTTTTAAAATACATTTTTAAAAATGGGCGTGTCAGTCTACAAAAATATAAGGTTTTAACTTATATCGTACAGATAAATGTATATTTAAAGAAAGCTTGGAAATAAGTGCAGATTAACTTACAAAACCTGACTCCCTTCAGTTAAAATTACTTAAATGTGCGTGGGTGCAGTTATTTGACTGTCTAAAAATATCGTTGTCGAGATTTTAAAGATACCTATTAACTTTTTCAAAATATGTGCTAATTGAAAAGGAAAAATTACACTTAACATTCACTAGATTGTGTGCTAACCACTACGACCATCACCGCACACTCATTAAAATGAAAAACGTCCTTCATCTGATTGGTTAAATAATTTGGTTCAATTCAACATTTCCATTTCCATCCTACTAACTATACCATACCTACGTTATTTAATTATAAACCTACTTAAAGTTAAGTAAATTAAAAAAAAATCTGAAAATCCAATCATCACTCCATATATTTTCTGCTTATGTCTGTCCAATAACAAAAATATTTTCATATAAATTTGCATCACCATCGCAGCCAACCACCCCCAACCCCATTATCCATCCCTCAGATGTAATCACATTCCATATTCAGTTGATTTTACACCGACAACAACTTTGTTACTTTTACAAAACAAAATCTCACAAAAATTGAGTTACTGCAATACTTCGTGGAATTATTTTCCATTCGATCATAAATTTTATCCAATTATTACCCAATTGTATTTGTCTACATAGTCAATGGGATATTACAATGTAAGCAGAAGTACTCGTAGTGTTTTTCCTCGCTCTCTCTGGCAATATAATATTTTATATATGAGCATGTCCACTTGTTGTTTTTAGTGAGTTGAGGAGCAACGTGAGGACGTTGGTGTAGGGTGGTGTGGTGCGGTGTAGTGCAACGAATATTAAATCCAATTTAATTACATTCATCTGGTTTTAAGTTTTATCCAAACATTACATGCATAATATATCCTTCCATCGCATTTCCGTCACCCCCTTTCCTACCCTTGACGCCAGACACAATAATTCAATTGGCATACGCATCAAATGGCTTAACACTTACAAAAATGTATGAATACAAATGTGTATTGAGAGCTATTAGGGTGGTCTTTTTTAATTCATATTTAAGGAATTAAATATTTAAAAAAAATCCCTTAGGACTATTTTGTAATCAAGAATATGTATTTATTATATTACGTAGGAAAAATTCCTGATTAATTGAATTACTTATAAATATTCAAATATTCCTTCCTTAGGACAAATATGTTGTAAATTAAAGAATCGGCAACTTTCTAAAAATTTAAAGTAGAACAATATGTGCCGTATTCATTTCGTAATTTTAATTTTATCGAAATGAGCGGAAGTCTATTGAAACGTTATTTGCTTGAAAACTATTTACCACAAACATTTAAAATATTTTCTTTTGGACCTTGTGGCAGCTTTTCTAACTTCCTATTGGTAGTTATTATAATAGGTTCGATTTGTCAAACTGAAAATTTTCACATTTCTCAACGTTTCAAGGTCCCCAGAGTCGAAATAAAAGGTTTTAAGAAAGATGTCGGTGAGTGCGTGTGTACGTTCGTACGTATCTATGTTCGCGACGTTTTTTCGTCTTCCATGGCTCAACAACCAGAAAAGATATCGACTTCAAATAAATTTTGTTATTCAGATAATAATGCGGAAAGAGCTCTCATGAAAATTGCGTGGATGGTTTTTTACCATACTAGTTAAAAAAAGATGAACATTTTGGTTAACCCTAAATATCTGACGATTCAATGACGCTAGAGACTTGTTTAAAATTTGATCTCATATATTGTAACGTGATACCAAACCAGTATATTCCTATAAAAAAATTCAATTGACGGGTTTTTATAAGTCAAAAACACTGAAAAAAAAATTGTCGCCTCGAATAATTTAAGAATAAAAAATGATTTAATTTCCAAAACAATTTTGTGCAACCAATTTTCAACATCCGGAATTTTTTTTTTCCAAAAAATAAAAACCAAAAAAAAACACAATACTAAAACTTGGTAAAAAATTACTCTGGACTCAAATAGCTTTTCAAAAATTAAATTCAAACTTTTTTTATTTCGCAAAAAATATTGTTTTTGATATTTAGTAGTTATTTTTTTAAAAATCCAACAGTCCGTTTTTTCATTAAAAAAATAGCACTCAAATTTGGTAAAAATTGATGTTCAGTTCTTGATATCTCTTAAATTAATTTCACTTATCCAATTTGTAACAATTTAAGAAATGTTATTAAAATTGGTAAAAATTTGTTTTCGTCTAAAAATCTATTTAACAAAACTGTAATACCCGTAGCTTGATGGTTAGTGCGTTGGACTGTCATGCAAGAGGTCTTGCTTTCAATCCCTGCCTTTGCCACCTTACTTTTTTTCACTTGTACTCCCTCTTGACAAATCGCACTCAGGAATGGTTAGGAGTTGTAAGTCACTAGGCCAAGGTTCTTTGTGGACTGTTGCGCCACCTAATTTATTTATTTAGATTTTCAAACTAAACTATTACATTATATGAATAATATTTTTGGTAATTTTAATTTTTTTTAGTATTATTTAACTTTTTTAACCCAACACGAAAACCTAAAAACTTTTGAGCAAGACAGATCGACAGACGGGATGAGAAGTTATCAGTGGGGGTCGCTTCCCAGCTTTTTTTTTATTAGTTTTATTATTTGAGTTATGTGGTTTAGGACAAAAAGAAGATCTATCAGGACATTTTGTGCCTGAGTCAATTTTAAATGTTTCGTTATATTAAATTTTATATAAGAATACCTTGAGCTGGGTTTTCTATCTGTAGGTTCTAGTTTAAAAAAAAGAGCATTCCTGAGAAAAAATCATTTCTAAGATCTTAAATAGATTTTGTAGCATTTATAAAGAACTTATCTTGCACATGACTAATTAGGTTTGTAAGGTTCCTTGGTTTTTACTTGTCAACTTTTTAAGAGCTAACTTCTGAAAACATGAGAACTGCCCAAAAAATAAGCTATTCAAAACGAAAGTTCTGAATGGAAAACTCTATACTTAATACAAAAATTAGCATATTCCTTGATCCGTATACGTTTAGAAAAAAGTATTGAAGTACCTAAATTAAACAAAATTTCTATACTGGGAGTTTAAATTTGAACGTATATAGGCAAGTAAACAGTTTTTTTAAAGGTATAGAATTTTAGTTGGAATGAAACAGAGACGACTATTTATTGTAAATTGACATGAAATTTACTTTATTCAAAAGATCATCTTCTGGCATTATAATTTAAACATGATTTCTCTTACAAGATCGCCATGGCCGCCTCAGAAGTAGTAGTTTAATCTGAAGATAAAAGTTTGGATAACTCTTAAAAGATCGTTAAATCTCAAGATCTTGGAGGATAATTCCACCAATTATTAGATAAAGTACACCAAACAGTCAGTTTTTGTGGATGGGAAAGTTTCTCAACATAAACTTGATGTTTATAATCACTTTAAATACGACATTTTATTTGATTAGCTTCATCGCTTAACAATGTTCGATTTATTTAAAATAAGAATCATGAGTTTCAAAATAAATCTTCTTAATTTGGAAGCCTTGTTCAGGCGCAAGTCTATTAATGTGGAAATGCCAAAAAAAACCTTAAATAGATCACTAAGAAGCTGACAAATTGATAACTAGTTAAAAAAATATTAATAACCTCAACCGTTACAAAAATGATAGTCTGAACCCGATTCTTGGAAGTCGTCATAGTATTTTTTATATTTGATATCTTTAACATGACTTTAACTTTTTTACCCGTAACTTCAACAACAGAAACTACTTATGCTTTATTTATTTTTTAACCACTCCAATAAAAATTTTAAGTATATTACAAATCTGTTCATGTATACTCTTAGCTTCGATAAAATCATTTAATTGGCTCAGTACATAATTTATTAACACTTTTTCCTTTTTTTTTGCTGAAGTAAGCAATCACTTGGTTTACAACAATGAACCTTTATTAAGACATTAAAAAACTTAGCTTACACTTGAATATTATAGAATTGCTTTTGATTGACAAAATTACTGGATACTAACTTATTTAATTAAAATTAATTTTATCCTTGCACTTATTAATCAACGAGTGTAAATAATAATTTTTGGTGTTAATTTGATTATTTTCTGTTCTCATGAAATTGAATTATGTTCTGCCGACTACAAATCAGTCAAGCAACCTTCATATGTGCATACTGAACCCCCCTTGAATGGAGTTTCTTCAGTTAAATGTTTTAAATGGAAAAATTGATGTTTTCCGAAGAACCTAGTCCTTGATAGTAAGTCCTAAAAAAAAATACTTCATTTTTTTAGGAATCCGAGTGCCTTGCTTATTTCTTCAGTTTTCTTGTTAACATGTATTGCTGTGTCCAGCTGTGTTAAAACTTAAATAAGGTTTTTGATAAACAACAATTTTGTCCAGAAAGCGCTACAGAAATGTAAATTTTCAATATTTTGTGATCATAAGTAATAGAAATTTTGTAGTACATTTTTTTAGGAAATATTTAAACAATTTTAAGAAAGCCATAAATGTTAAGATGTTCAAAATATATTCTAAAATCAATTTAACATTGTATGTAGTTTTGTTTTTGCACTTTCTATCACTTCATATATCAACTAAAGGTAATTCAAATTGGTACACTGGAGCGTATACGTACTTTTTGTTTATGGGAGAATGAGAATGAATGAGAATGCCCTAAACAAATTTCAAAAAATGTAGAATGTTGCAGAAAGAATAATTTGGCCGAGACTATTTTTAGGATCAAAATTATTCATTGTTTTATGTTGATTTGAAAATTATTGTCTTGTTAAATCATTTTTAAACTTCCGAAAATGGGTTTAACTTAAAAAGTTCAGCGTTGTGTAATTTTGGTATTAATGTTACAACTTTTATTTGAGATTTACAATTTATGAACGAACACAAACTTTTCTTAAATCAGATAGTGAAACAAAATTTCAAGATCTATTTTTTGAACTTTCTCTTCTTTGATTATTAACTCAATCTTAATCTCCAGTTCAGTTTATTCTTTACGAAACAAGACCTTCCTTGTAATATAATGCAGTTTGTAAAAATTAGGTTCTTTGAGCTTGAAACGGTGCTTAAATATGTCTGAATTATTGTCAATAAAACAAGTTTCGATTAATTTTTAATCAATCAAAAATAATCTATATAAAATATGCATACGGTATAGAAAAAGTGGAAACAAGAAGCATGAAGTTGTTCTCCAATTTACGTATTATATGAAAAATCTTTTCAAACAACAAATCAATATAAAAATTAAATTTTATTGTGTAAAATTTAAACTGAAGCATGCATCAATTATACTGTATTTGGTTTAAAAACATGCAAATTCAATTTTGTATTGATTCATGAATTATCTTTATGTTAATATTTACTCCACTGTATCGCAAATTAAATTGAAAAATTAATTTAATTTCAATATTAAATTGCATTTAGCCAAATGAATCACTCTGTTATAATAATCACCACGCAAATACAAGCTAAATAATATGAATATAAAATTTTCACCACAATAATAATTCATAAATTAAATTTTGTTTTTATTTAAACTTTGAGTAAAACAAAAAAATTAAAAACAAGGGAAACAAATTAATTCAAATTAAAATCAAAACAAAATAAAACACCAAGCCATCCAGCCACCAAGCGAATCCAGAATCCAGACAAATAAAAATAATGATGATGATGATTATGATGAAGTTGGCCTGATGATGGAAAATTGAGAACTATTTTTCCATGTCGGTTAGTGCGGGCGGGTTTGGCGGCGCGAGTGGCATAGCCAGGCCAGCCGAGCCAGGCCAGGCCAAGCCAATACGTGACAGTCGCTGAAAACCACCGCCAACATGAGTTCGTGCCTTCGTGTCACTTGGCTCTATGTGGCACAGAGGTTATTACCAATGCAAAATATGAGAGATATCCCTGATGTCCTTGAAAAAACAATTGAATAAAGATTGGCAATGAAACGTGCATTATGTAGACATAGAAGCAACAAACACACATAGCATATAGCACTGCAACATCAGCGGCATCATTAGCATTCTCTGGACTCGGACTGACTCTTAATGCTGCTGACACGTTGCAATATTTTAGCTTATCGTTATAATGTTGCTGATGATTTTATTTTTCATACTAAAAAATATTGTGTTATGTGGTTGGGTTTTAGTTTTAGTTGATGGTATTTTAAATATGGAAAATTTTAATTGGGCATACATAGTTTTTAAAATGAACATCAAACTCAAGTTTTTAGAATGCAGGTTTTTATTGTATTGCTTTTGTTTTTGTTTCATTTAAGACTGATTTGTATGGACAGAATATACTGAACATCACGCATCCAGATGACCAAGCGATGTTGCGGCGTCAATTGATACCAACAGATTTGGAAAATTTATTTGATGTTCAGCCGGAAGATGAAAATGGTGAACCAAGGCCGAGGACGAGTGAGGAGGAGGAGATGATCGATAGGCAGTTGAAAGCTGACACAAGGAGTTTTACTATAAGGTATGTATAAAGGAATTATAAAGATCTTATTTGTTATGTATCAAAGACATAAAACATTATTTTGCAACAATTCTCCAGAAAAAGCGAAAAAAGATTATTTTTAATAATTTCTAATTGAAAATCGTTGATTTAACTTGCATCAATGTTAAATTCATCATGCAATGTTTTCAATGTCTTTGGTTGCAATTTTAAAATTAATTTAATGCAGTACCCTAAAAATAGTGTAATGGTTTATAATTTGTCGTTAAGTATTCTTGAATAAGTTTCAACGGTTCCAAATTTGTGTTTCTATGTTTTCTTTATTTTTTATCACTTGATATTCTAGCAAGATACATTCCTCCCTTAAAAAAGAGTTTAAAAGTTTTTAAGGAATGTGCTGAAAAAAAGTAGTGATAGTTTTAAACTCATCGCACAATATTTTCTGCTGAAAAAACAACTAGAATCTAATACAGTACTCTCCAAAAAATGTTCGAAGTTTGAAGGGTTATAGTTAACTATTATTCGGTCATGTATTACTTGGGAAAGTTTCAGTATTTCGCATTTTCTATGTTTTTGGTTCTCATTGTTAGTTAATTCAATGGAATCTGCTTACCACTCGAAAATATTATGTTCACTGGCTGAAAAACTATCCGCTTTACTAAATTATGAAAATTTCAAGTTTTTCGTTCAATGTTTTCTATGTTTTTGGTATTTTTGATAACCTTAAATCAACTTAGCCAATCATAATCCCCACTTCCAAAAAATAAAAATGGATTAAAAGTCTGACTAATACCTAATAATAATTTGCTGTCAATTGTTATAACTTTAAATTGATGTTGAATGTTTTCTATGTTTTTTAAGTGCTTCGTTAACTGGGCTATGTGGTCTTGTCAAAAACTTTTATAATTTAAAATTAATCACAAAGTATTTTTGACTTAACGTCAATCAAAGCACATTTGAAAAATCAAATTGATTTCAATTTCTACTCTTATTTATGTTTTCTGTGTTCTTATGAGAAGTTTCTTTTGCAGTTTTATATAAAATATATTTTAGCAATTCAAAAACAACACATATCAGGCCGGCAGTTTAATTGACAGTTCTGCTGTTTACCTTGTGATATTTGACATTAAATTTGACATTACCGTCAAAGCATTGAACTGCTGCTGACTTTGAAATGTCATTTTAGACATGACATGCAAAGCAGGTCAATTATTGTGTACAATTAAATTGTCTCCCTCCCGAAACTTGTATAATTGTTATTCGTGCTAAGAGAAAATAAGTCCATTTAAGAAAGCGTAAATTGACAAATTTGTATCAATTAATCATACAACCTTATGCTTATTTGAAAGTATTATGCTGTTCAGTATACAGTTGAGTGGTAAGGCTTCAAGCATGCCGTACTCAATTATTTTTATTAAATTAATTCTTATGCAAAACTATTTAAAAATCAAGAGAACTTATAATTTTTTTTAATAAAAAACATCAAACAAAAGACAAAAGGTCAAGGTTAAATTTTTAGGATTCAACATTTTACAGCGGCAAATAATTTCAACCCTTAAAACTATTTCACTTAGTATTTCATACGAATTTAAATTAACATCCCTTAAATTAAGTACTCTTAGGTAAACAAGTTTTGGGGAATGGCTCAGCATTATATTTTCGCTCACTGGGAAAGCCAAAAAAGTGTAAGTCTAATTGAAAATTAAGTTTTAGGAGGGGTCATAAAATGTTCCCTTCCCAGTCAATTTCTTTCAGGTTTTCCTTTCCAACATGGGTTTCAAAATTTCAACAAAAAATTAAGTTTTGTTTCATCATTATGTGTTTCAAGTTCCCGGTTAAACATAATTACCTACATACAGCAAAAGATGATAAGTCTTATATTAATTCAATCATCACTCTTCACTTTTTAAGTTAAGAGTGTTTTTTTACAGTTTCCTAATTGCTGTTGTTAGTTGAGAAAAAACAAGGAAAACAATACGTCCTTGAAAACAAGTTTCGATAGAAACTACAGGCTTCGGTGTTGATGATTTTTTTTTCTAGGAAAAGTTTCTTATTGTGATAACTACGCTGAAACATGGACATTAATATATTAGCTTAGCAATGAAAAATCCTGATATTATAACGAAGACTTTAGACCAAGGTGAAGCTCTTGGTGCTCTTCAAGGTTGTTCTTAAGAAAACATGAAACTTTAACGAGAATTTGTTTTGAAAGTTTTTGATAAATATTTTTATGTGTAGCTGCTTTTTTATATGAGTGCATTAATAAATTAAGTAAGTAGGATTACTGTGGAAATTTCCTTAACCACTAAGTTATCCGGTTGATGTTACACTAGGTCATCTACCTAATATTAATCTTAGATTGTTTGATGGGACTGGAATGTAGGTTCAATGCCAAAAGTGGCATTCATAAGCAAATAGAAAGGTGGATCAGTGTAATTAATTTACATAGCTAGATCTACTTGCTAACTTAACTGTCAAAACAAACACCGAAGATAATTTCTAATAACTAATTTTAATATTTAAAGCAGAGTAGTTGTGAATATTGGATACAAAAAAATGATTGCATAATTTTAACTTCGTTTTTCAAGCTGGGAAATATTTTGTCTATTGTCCAAATAATTACTCGTAAGTTATAAAATTTTATTATTGGAATGCAGACAAAATCTTGTATTGTACAGTGGTACGAGCGAAACGATTTTGCAAAGGTATTATAATATCTGTAACCAATCCAGTGTCTTCAAAATTTTGCCAATTGTCAATTGCTTGCGTAGTTGGACGATTATGTAAACCATAATCCCCTCTTAGGGCACGACATGTTACTGTGGCAGAATCACCATTTGCGTAAATGTCAGACTTTCAACTAAAAACAAATTGGTTTAACTACTTTTTTTGATAGACGTCAAAATCCAGCCCTATACTTTCGAAACCGCAAAATGGATAAGCCGATATTTTTATGTAGACACAAATTTTATGAAAACATTTTTTGTTTGAAAATAAAAACAGCAAAAGTGCTGATGAGGAATTGTTTTAAAAAAATTAAATGTTTTGTTTTGATCTGAATTTTGAGTTTGAACATTTTTTTTTTTGAGTTTGAATGTTGTGTCCTAAGATAAACTATCAGTTATATTACAGACAAAAGAAAACTGACGTTTAGAGGTGTAAAAAACGATTCAAAAACGAATTACAACTAAAAAACTGTGGACAAATTTCGGTCATAGATAGTAAAACCTGGTAACTGCACCAAAAAATCTTTAAGGTTACTAAGAAGAATTTCCTTGCTCCTTGTCGAACAATTGTTAAAAAATTTTGCTTTTGTGGCACTCTAACTATGTGATGAATTGAAGCCATTTGAGACTGAGATTATTTCTTCCGTAGCCCATAGACATTACACCGTATATTGCATACAAATTGAAGTCTTTCGGTTTTTAAATGTCTATTAGCACAAGAAGTTATTACGACCAATCACCAAAAACGCCGGGGTCACAAGCTTGTTGATTTGGTTCTTGAAATAAATGTTCAAGGAAGTTTGGATCTTAATCAAAACTCATCTGCTGTCATATTTTGTTCAATATAGTTGGAGGCGTATCCATTATAACCGAGCGTTTAAATGTTTGGCGCATTCTGGGGCAGGATATGACGGTGTGATGAGACCTTACTTTATGATTTATTTTCAAAATGACGAAGGTACATGTCACATAAACAACAAAACCTTCACAATTTTGCATGAAAAGTTTTCTGATCGTGTAATTTTTCAAAAAAAAGGTCACAAGTGTCTACCACGTTTACAAAAATAAATAAACATTTGGATTCGTGTAACAGCTCATGACTTTCATGTTAATTGAGTTAAAATTCTGACCAAATCTTCTATTTCTTGTGGCAACAGATTATGACAATATTTATATGTATATTGATCTCATTTCTCCCAACTCCTTATTGTCTCACTTTTAAGATCCTGATTCAAGACTGTCTATTTTCTATTACGAAATGTAAAATAAATCTATATAAAAAAAATATGTCTATTTGAGATCCTTCGAAAGTAATCATATCTCCCTAAAGTATTAATCAAAATCTTCGAAAAGTCTTTTACTACTTACTTCACGTCCAACATGTCTCGTAAAACTAATATAAGTTTCATCCCATGTAATTCCAGTAACGAAATCCCATTAAGTTAAAATAAAATACAAAACTGAAAAATAAATAAACAATGCACATGACGTGCAATTATCCCCTTTCAGGATCTGCCAATCCAAATCCCAGCTCTTTGGCCAAGTGCTAGTGCTAGTCCTAGTGCAGGACATTTTTGTATTTTTATTTTTTGTTTGCATTTACAAACTAACATCATTTTATCGTCCTTCGTCCACTTCGCGTTGGTCGTTATCCTCGGCCGTCGGTCGTCATCAAATGCAATGTTGATACACTTACATTATTTTTTACATTGTAATGTTGTTTCCTGACTACATACCTACCTACAACTTTCTATCTATATACTTATTTTTTTTTTTATTTTTTATTAAACAACAGATTGGCACGAGCTGGTCCCCGCACCGAGCCGACAACCTATGAAGTTGTACGTATCGATGGTTGTTTCCGACGGGCAGACGCAGCGCCACGTGGTGTAAAATGTAGTAATTTTCCATCTGGCTTGCAGCTGATACGAAGGGCTAGAGGGCGAGACGACAACATACCTCTTCACAGTATTAGTGGCAATGATATTGTAAGTCTACCTACACATATATTTCTGTCAGAAGGATTGTTTTTTAAAGGAAAAATAAAATAACAAGGATTTTCTTTATTTATATTTGCTTCAGGTCCTTGTTGGAATGGTGCGATTGATACGTCCACCAAAACTAAACACCCGCATTATGGAGGCGAATTCGTTTGAATATCAAACCCGCCATCTTATCGATGGACGCATCATTGACTGTGATCAAAGGATTGGCCTTGTGGCTGGCTATATGAAGGGTGAAGTGACTGGATTAAGTCCGTTCACTTTTATGCATCAGGACGACGTGCGATGGGTTATTGTGGCGTTAAGACAGAGTAAGTTCAGTAAAAATTAAAAAAAAATCCAAGCATTATATTATATTTATGTATTTTCTCACAGTGTACGATTGCAAGAGTGACTATGGGGAATCCTGCTATCGCCTCCTCACTCGCAACAACCGATTCATCTATCTTCAAACTAAAGGCTTCTTAGAAATAGACAAAGAAACAAATAAGGTTCATTCGTTTGTGTGCATCAATACACTGGTCAGCGACGAGGAGGGACGACGTCGTGTCCAAGAAATGAAAAACAAATTCTCTCTCATCATCAATACGAAAATCCCTCTCTCATCGTCGCTGGACATACCCGCCTCTGAAAATCCCCAACAATTGGAAAAGGCAGTCCTGTGTCTAATTCAGAATCTGCAAAAAAATGGCGATGACGATGAGAATGATGCCTCAACATCAAACACCCATCATCATGACTCCCACAAAGATTCTAGTCAAATAGCAAGTGGCATGAGTCCGGCAGCGGTGAGAGCTGCTTCCAGTTGTTCGATACGTTCAACGAAAACTCCGCCACTTGCACTGATCCCACCCGAAGCAGAAACAGTCAAGTCATCGATATCGAAGAGTGTGGATGTAGTGGCGAAGAACATCCGCAGTGCTCGGAGTATGCAAAGCCCGCAATCGTGTGGAGCGGCCTCACCCATGTCACCTGTTGTCAATCGGGATGAAACGTCGAGTGATTCGACTAGCACCAATGGCTCGGGAGTGCAAAATCGTCCGTCTGTCCTTCAACGCATTAGCAGTGTGAAACACGACGAACCACCATCGACCACTGTCAAAGTCAAGGAAGAATGCTTCCACAGTCCACAGAGTCGGGTGCCGCCCTTACCAAATAGCACTTGCAACTGCTTCTACGAAACAGGCGGTCCTCGGAATGACTGCATCTCGTGTCAGGAATTCGCTCTTATCACCTCACCACCACCCACAGCAGAAGTTCCACTGCCGCGGCAATTTCGGTCGCCGAGTTCGTCTTCGGTGTTAAAACGTACACATTCTGAAAGTTCGTCCGATGGTAGATTGTCTCCGTTGGCCGATGCCGAAGACCAAAATCAGCGGACAACAGAATCTCCAAAGAGAAGATTAATTTACAATGAGACCGCTGGCAAAGGTGAGAGGTGAAGCAAATATTTTGAACAATTCTTGTATCGATCTAATTTGGGATTTTCTTTTTTCTTTCTACAGAAATACGCCAGGTGATCTCAAATTCCTTTCAACAAATAAATCGTTCCCTTAATCATATAGAGAGTGCCACGACGGAGCTAAGGGGTCAGTGCAATAATTTTACCCTACCAAATACCGATTTAAAGCTGAATGAAATTTTTGTAAGTACAAAACAAAAGCTATAAAATGCAAATTATAGTTTTACTTTAAATTAAGAGAATCGAGTTCTTTTATATTTTTTTTGGATCCTAAAAAATCAAAAAAGTGGCAAAAAGAGAGATAGATAAAGAGAAAACAATTTTGTGCGTCAGATTTTTAAAGACTTTTCTCTTTTATTGATTTCCATTTTTCAAAAATGTTTCATCAAGAGAGTTAATTTCATTCAAAAGAGTTCAAATTTAAACCTGACAAATATTTTTGTAGTACTCGTAGTCGTAGCGTGATGGTTAATGTGTGGGAGCAAAATGCCAGAGGTCTTGGGGCCAATTCCTGATTGTGCTATCTAAAGTCTTTTTTTTTCCCGGACACTGCCTCTTGCGAACAATTGATAAATTCTCTAAGAGTAATACTTGTGATGAAAAATGTATTCTCAAACTATCCGTTCGGATTTGGCTTAAAACTGTCGGTCCCCTCCATCTTTGACAAGATCACTCGTACACGGGAATGGTTGAAGGTTGTAAGTCACTAGTCCCTTGTTCTCAACTGACTTTTGCGCCACCCAATTTATTTTGTTTAGAGTTCTTCATTTAACGGTGCAATTTAATAAACTAAAGAAAAAGAGTAATTCTCTTTCTTACGAGTAAGCATGCATACAAAATGAAGGAAATAATTAAAGGAAAAGAGAACTCTGTGGTTTTATATCGTTTCTCTTTCATATTTTAAAGAAATTATAATTTAAAACATTAAGCTCACTTTTTAAATTTAAATTTATAATCCAAATACGATTTTATTTTTAAGTAAACCGGTCGAGCTTTTAACAGAAGTTAGATTAATGTCATTTAAGTGACATAATATGTGGATTTATTTTATTAAAGAGAGTCATTTAAGAGAATAGTAGTTAGATTTGTATCAATATCTCAAGATCTTGTTATCTTTGAAATTTTCTATTTCACATTTTAATAAGACCGAATATTACTTTCAACATTCTTTTTTAATTTATTTTTCTTTGTTCAAGCATTTCACATTTATTAACTGCTAAAAATATCCAGATTTTAATTACGTATTTTTTTATTTTTCTTTTCAGGAAGAGCACCAACGTCAGCAAAAAATGTTGGTCAGCATCAAGAGCGAATTCGAAGCAAATTTGCAAAGTACACCGTTCATAGATAGCCCTGTAATCGTTGACCAATCCCTGGCGCTAACTCGTCCTGTTGAAGAGAGTTTCTCTCCCAAAAACGACCTTAAGCCCAGATAGGGAAAGGATCCGAGCATAAGTAGCTCAACATCATCAGCAACGGAACCGGAGTCCTAAGAGAATAAGAGTGAGAGAAAGAAAGAGAAAAGAGGAAAATAAGAGCTAAAGATATTTTTAACAATTTTTTTTACCAACGATATACAATTAATATAAACAAATATTTTTAAAAAATAAACAGAGCTCGAACAGATGAAGATATTGCATAAAAACAGAGCGAGTGAAATGCAGAAAGTATAATTAAACTTTGTAGAAAACATTAAAATTATTGTTTTGTTGTGTTTTTTTTTTGTATAGAAAATCTGTTAGAAAATATTTTTTATTTAAATTGTAAATAAATAAAATTTAATATAAATATATACAATTTTTTTTGTTAAGTTTGTAATTTCGTCCTTGTTGTTCAGTCTGTTATAAAGTGTAATTAAAAAAAGAATAATTATTGTTATATATTTAATTATTTTAAATATTGGATTTAATTTTAATTGTGGTTGGAGAGAAATTCAATTATTATGTTTGTAACTTAACAAAAAACAGCAGATATACATAACTTACAAACAATTTAAAAAACAGCGCGGGGTGGTAATGCTTGTTATACCTTTTATCTTACTTTATACTCCACAACAATCCGGCAGCAATGGTTATCACTTGAATGGTAACTCACCAGTGATTTTATCACAAACAAAATATCTTAACAAAATCCTTAAAATACAAAAATTCCTCATACTTCACTCTGTACATTTTTGCACTCATCGATAAATATTTACCTAGTATTTAAAAATAAACTAAATAAAAAAACAAGCAACACAAATATTATATGTAATAAATGATATACTAAATAAACTCAAACAGATATAACAGGACGACAGGATTTACCGCTTATTTAAAAGAAAAGAAAAAAAAACAGTAAATAAAACTACAAAATATTTCTAATAATTAATTTTTAATTAATCGCTTAAGCGAAAGATTTAATTTTCTAAAAACACATAAACAAATACAAAAAAGAGAAACGATTTAGGGTTAATTTATGAAGATGAGTAGAAAAAAGAAAGTGATATAAGACTGTTCAAGAATAAACAAAAGATATAAATTAAATAATTAACAAAACATAAAATAGGAATACCTAAATTTTAAGAAAAAAAAAATAATGAAACAACAGAAAATAATTTAAGAAATTAAGAAACAAAAAAAATGTTTATAATTTTACATTTTTTGTCATGGAAATAGTTTTTAAAATAAATTAATACAAATATATTACAATAAGTACCTACCTACCAACTATGATAATGTTTATAGTCTTTTATTTAAAAATGAAAAATAAGAATAAAGAGAATCAAAAATAATAACCAGGGCATATTTAAGTGAATGGAATGAATTAAAGAAAAAAAAAAACGGTTTTTAAAAATACATAGATTTAAATTTATATGACCTACAAAAACAAAAAAAAGGAATAATATATAAAGAAATATATTATAATTATTTATACAATATAAGTTTTGAGCTACTAAAACAATTATTATTGTAACTACATATTCTATATACATATTTCAACATAAAGCTACATAAATAAATGGTTTACACGTAAGAAACAACAAAATAAAAACAAGCAAAAAAAAGTAATAATTATATTATTGAGAATCTTGAATGTGTTTTTCAAAAACAAGAATAACCAACAAAATAAACCAAACAGAAACGACAGAAAAGAAATAAAAAGAATATATAATAATAAAAAAAATAAATGTGAATTTTTCTTGGTACCTAGGATATGTATCCCTTCCCCTTAGAGGGTTTCATTTTAAATAATAAGTGATAGAGAAGCTTTCTAAATTTGAAATTGTAGCAGAGCTTAATAACTTTTATGAAAATGAAACCAAGGAACTAGAAATATTATTTTAAACTAGAATTTCAAAATAGTACCTATACACTACCGGGTACAATTTGTTAAACTGAAGCCATTTCTTCATAATTGATAACTATTTTTATCAAAAACGTTTGAAATTAAATATACGCCTAGTATAAGGCAAGTAAAAAAGTTCTCAAAACAAAGGATAGTACAAAGTTCTATTTGTACGATAACTGTGTGTGGTTTCCAAGTTATAAATGATGAAAACAAACTTTTGAAATAGGTTCCTAGACATGTTGTAGTATATATGTAAATAGAAATTGTTGGGAAGTATTTCGTATTGGAGTTTAGATAAGACATACTGAATTTGTGTGCGCACATGTATGTACGTAACGTTGGCCCGTGTTCATAAACATTTTGATTAATTCGTTCGTTTATTAAAATTGATAAACAGAAAAAGAACTGATTTTCGCAAGTACCAATTAAAAAAAGTACACAAAATACAAAATGGATTGCTTAAAAGTGAAACCTGTTTATAAATAAAATAAAAAATAAATTTGGTGGGCGCAACTGTCCGTTTGAGAACTAGGGCCTAGTGACTGACAACTCTCAACCATTCCTGTGTGCTAGTCTGTTGTCAGGAATGGAGGGGACCTACAGTTTATATGCCGAATCCGAACGGCTAATTTGAGAAAGCACTTTTCATGACCAGAATTACTCTTGGAGAATTTGTCAATTCCTCGCAAGAGGCAGTACCCGTGAAAATAAACTTTAGGTGGCATAGTCATAGTTATGCCACCGGTACTACGAAACCTGTTTAATAGTTTCTACTTTAAGAAGTCGCGGCTGACCATCAGCTTGCAACCCATATTACTCGTAAAACAGTGCACAAGAGGGGTTCATTTGTTTATTATTACTTGAAAACGAGTGTCGTTAGAATTCGAATTATTATTCAGAACTTAGAACTTAAAAAATAAAATTAGTTTGGCCATTTGATTTATCTTTAAGATATGAAATTTTAATTCGTTCTAGTTTTGACATTTAAGATTCGCTGATCCAAATATAGTAATGAGTAATGAGCATTTCCCTACGAATTTCATGAAATGTTGTTTATACAAGGTTATCCATTTTTCGGTTTCAAAGGTAAATAAAACACATGTAAAATAATTTTTGCAATCATATTTATTTTCTACTATACATTTTGAACGTTGATATTATGTTTGAAACACTACACTAACTGTTGCAAGCTTGCAAGCATCCGTTCTTTTGGGGCAATTTTTGACAACTTTTTGACACATATTGGGCGGTATCTCAGCCATAACTTGACGAATGTTGGTTTTTAAGTGCTCAAGATTTAAATGTCTTTCCCATACTTCACAAAAAGAAATCCAGCGGTGTCAAATCGCATGATCTTGGTGGACACTTGATATCGGCACGACAACGCACGTGCCGAGAAAATGTCTCTTGCAGTCCAGGAATGTCTCTTGTAATAAAGCCATATTTGTTTGAGTTGTGTGAGATGTGGTAACGTCTTGTTGAAACCCTATATTCTCCAAGTCGTATTCTTCACTAGCAGGACAAAAACGTCGGTAATCATTTGACCATAATGCTCCGAGTTGACGGTTACAGTCGTTTACGAAGAAGTAAAGTCCAGTAACACCACCGGACAAAAAAGCTCACCAAACAGTGACTTTTTGTGGGCGTAATGGCCTCTCTTCAAATACTTGAGAATTCTCAGAATCCCAAATAATACAATTTTGTTTATTAACATACCCACATGAGAAATGTGCTTCGGCGATGAAAAAAGTTTTTGTTTGAAAAATCCCCGGCTGTTGTTAAAGCATCCATTTGACGTATCTACGACGTTGTGAATGGTCAGCTGGCTTCAGTTTTTGTATAAGCTGGATTTATATGGATTTAGGTGTAGACTCAAATCCAACATACGACATAATGTGCCGTAAGACAGTCCTTATTCCTGAGAACGACGAGAAATCGACACATATGGGTCTTTGACAACACTTTCACTTACAGCAGCGATGTTTTTAGTGGTATGAGCGCAACGATGATGCACAGGTCTTACAATATCTGTAACCAATCTATTCTTTTTAAATTTATTCACAAATTCGTCACTTGCTTGAGTAGTTAGACGGATATGTAAACCATAATCTCTGTGGCAGTAGCACCATTTTTGTAGTAGGTTTTAACAATTTGTATGTGTTGCGTGATAGTTAAGCGATTTTATTTTTGAAACCGCAAAATGAATAACCCGTTACCTTAATTTGAATTTTAAAAATTGTTTTTAATATAAAAAATGGATTTAGTCATTAAGTTAAAAAAAAAGTTATTTTACATATTGGAACGTAAATTATTTTATGTGAAAATAAGTTCAGGTTCAGTTTTTAGCTTATACAAGATTTAGTTCCTTTTGACAAAAAATTTTGCTACTTTTCTTCCATAAGTTTTATGCAATGTATAGATTTTGGAATTAAAATTAACAGCTAGGTTCTACATTTCACTTTCACTCGAAATGAAATCGAAATCGATCGATAATATAATTCGGTGTTCTACAATTCGATTTTATCGATTTCAATTTCGAATTTATCGAAATCGAAACGAAGTGAAATTGTTGTATTCCACAATTCGATTTTATCGGTTTCCGAGCGATTTCAAATCGATCTTGTTCATTTGATGTGAAATAGTGGAACAAAAAAGACGCGTTGAAAAATGTAAGTAAAAAAATGATTTTTTTAATGAAACTTCCTAAGTTTATTGCATTTTAAACATATTTGAAACAGGGGAAAACACAAAAATAATGCGCAGGAGGCAATATTTATAAATTTTATGGAGCAGCACAAGGATCTCGCTAGGGGATTTATGAAAGGGGACCCAGTTGTCGCAGAAGCTTTGTGGGACAATTTAAAATCCGCTGCAGAAATCTGTGGACTCTCTTTCATTTCGTATCTTGTAATGTCTACAGATGTTGTGTAATGCACAACAAACATTTATTATTTGCACCACTTTATTTGGCTGGTATTTAAGAGACCGAGCTAGATACATCTCGCAGCCTTCGTCTTTTTATTTTGTCCACTCATTATACGATCCGTTATATAATCTGTAATTATTTACACTAAAACAATTTGCAAAAATAAAAATACTTCAACAACTGACCAAGTGACAGATATCAGCTGATTTCAATTTTACGAAAAGTGATTTCGAAAAAAATTCGAAGGTACCAAATCGTTCGAAATGTAGAACACTGAAAATGAATTCACTCGATTTGCAATTTCGATTTCACTTTCATTTCCTTCGAATTCTGGAACCCAGCTGTAAGTCTTAAGTCGTTGAATAATGATGATATAACAATATTGTTTTATTATATATCCTTGAAAAACGTTAAGTTTCAAGAACAGAAACTTCTGCAAGAATGCGGCAGATATACAATATCAAAAACCAGTTCATTTATGTAATCAAAAAAAGGATAACAGAAATAATTTAGTTTTTTCTTTGAGTAACGCGGGTTTCGGTTTTTTAGAGTCCTAACATAATTATTTCAAATGTCCAATAAAAATGTTTTATTAGTACTTATTTAAAATTTTTTGAATAAAACAAATTCATTCGTTTATATGAAGTGAAAATATTATATGTATTTCAACTTATTAATAACAAATCATTTAATTTTTTGCCAACAATTTAATTAATATTCAATTATTTTACCCACACATCTTATTCTGACATTTTCCTGCAGAGCGGCAACAGAAATAAAATGACTGCAGGTTTCATCGCATTTCAGCTGTCAGACTGTTCTTTTGAACAGAGTATGTTTACATTTATGAACGCAAATCTTGCATTACTTACTAACTTAAGGTGGCGCTACAGTCCTGTGTGAACTAGGGCCTCACCCAACAAACTTCTCCATCTAGCTCGGTCCCTAGCTAGATGTCTCCAGTTTCGCGCTCCACTTGTGCGCGCCACCTGATCCGCGGTCTTCCTCTACTGCGCTGTCCTGTGGGTGCGGATTCGAAGACTTTCCTGGCCGGAGCATTGGTTTCCATGCGCTCTACGTGACCCAGCCATCTTAGTCGTTGGACTTTTACTTTTCTTGCTAAGTCTACGTCGCTGTATAGCCCGTACAGCCCGTACAGTTCGTCGTTCCATCTTCTCTTCCACTCCCCTTCGATGCATACGGGACCGTAGATCACACGAAGAACTTTTCTCTCGAAACGATCCAAGGTGCTTTCATCCGCTTTTGTCATGGTACATGCTTCTGCACCGCATAGCAGGACGGGGATGATAAGGGTCTTATATAACAACACTTTGGTCCCTCGAGAGAGGACTTTACCACTCAATTGCTTTCTTAGTCCAAAGAAACAGCGGTTAGCAAGAGTTATTCTGCGTTTGATCTCAGCGCTGATGTAGTTTTCTGCGTTTACATCGGAGCCTAGGTAGACGAAGTCCTTGACTACCTCAAAGTTACGTCTGTCGATTGTGACGTTTTGACCAAAACTTTGGTGTTGTATGTCCTTTCTAGACGACAGCATGTACTTTGTTTTGCCCTCATTAACCGTTAAACCCATCTTGCATTAGTGATGCATTTTTACATTAATGAACTTACCCAAAAGTACTCTCACACTAGTTCTCAACGGACTGTTGCGCCACCCAATATTGTTATTTTGTCGAATTGTCTTTCATTTGACAATGGAATTTTTCTATTTTAATTTATAATATCAAATTAATTTTATTTAAATATTCTGTATAATCATTGTAAATTTCTGAGTAGATTGAAATTTTGTTCAGTCTATTACGTGAAATAAGTTTTTAATATTGTTGTTAACACATCAACCTTCTTTCTGTTAAGATTTCGAGCGTAAAACATCTGTCAATAAATCTATGTTTGACTTAAAAAAATTCATCTTTAATTTTGTTTTATTTTATTTACTCTTTAAAAATCTTTTCTTTAAAAAATCCGCTTTAAAAGAAACAAAAACAAAATGTAGCAATTTTCAGCTTCAGTTTAAGAATCAAAATCGAAAATTAAAAACAAATATTTTAGAACAAGGTATTATTTTGAACCCTTTCTAATTTAATACAATTTACATACAGCTACGAGCAATGTAATAGTAGTGGGTACTGAAATTAAGTATACCTTTGAGTAGGTTAAAATACAAAAGCTTTTGTAACATGAACTGCAGTGCTAAAAGATAGTTGTATATATGTACCTACTTTGTTTTTAACCCTAGAAAGGTAACCATATTTGATAGACCATAAGTGATACACATGATTTATACGTCGATTCGACGTGGGTTATCTTTCTAGGGTTAAATACAAAAATCTGATTTATTTATTCGCAAATATTTTTTCGTTTGATATATGATACAATTAGATTTTCAAGAGCAATGAAAAGTAATTTGAAAATATGGGTATATTTCAAAATATTTTTTTAAATAAACTTAATACTTAGAAGAATGACCATGATTTTTGATAACGGCTTCACAACGCCTTTTCATGGAATCTACAAGGCCTTGACACCTCTTAGATGGTATAGTCTGCCACACGTGATGAACTACAGCCCAAAGTTCGTTGTTGTTTTTTGGCTTAGCACCCCATACTGCTTTCTTAATGTCTGCCCACAGGTTTTCTATTGGATTGAGGTCAGGAGATTTACCAATGCATAACCTTAATTCCATTGTCGCGAAACCATTCCTTTACCAACTTTCTCGTATGCTTTGGATCGTTATCTCGCTGAAATATCCATTTCAGCGGAATGTCATCTTCAGCAAAGGGCAGCATAGCAATCTGCAGTATTTCGACGTAAGCGTGCTTATCCATTATGCCATCGACCCACACCTCTGTAGGAAAAGCAGCCCTAAACTATAATACTAGACCCGAAATGTTTTACTGCCTTAATGGTGTATCTGTGATCATATTCTGTATTAGGGGGGCGCCTTACGTACTGACGGTAGCCAATGTAAAACAATTTTAGATTCATCAGTCCATAAAATATTACTCCAGTTGTCAGTGGGCCAAGTAAGATGTTCCTTGGCAAATTGAAGATGTCGTGTCACATGACTTTTCTTCAAAAGTGGCACGTTGCGAGGGCGGCGAGCATTCAATTTATGCTCTCGTAGACGTCTAGACGTCTGCGTACCGTGTGAACACCACAGGCTAGGTTCAGCTCGTCGCGGATTTTTATAGCATACATTGTTGGTCGATTTTTAGCACAACGAGTAACTTGTCGAACTGTAGCCTCTGAAAGAATCCTCTTTTTACCACGTTTTTCATTTCTTTTTTTTGCAGGTGATCGATAGCATTGTGTATCATTGGGGCTGAGCAGCCGACGAGTTTTTTCACCTCCTTATAGGTCTTGCCTTGTTTTATAAGATTTTGAATCAACATTCTTTTTTCTTCGCTACAATGTTTTTCTCGTCCCACTAAATTATGAAAAGTCCAATTTTGTTTGTTGTACTTTTTGTTGTACTTTTTGTACTAATAATTTAATCTTTTGTTGTAAATTCAATATCGCTTGGAAAATCAAATCAAAAAATAGAACAATCGGTGAATAATAACGGTTAAACTTTGGCACCTGAAAATGCAAAGTCAGGGTTGACACACATGATCGTTAATTAAATAATGCATAATGGAGACCGATGGTGAACAATACGCGAAATATGTAGTAGAATAACTTCAACTAACAGGCATTACTATTTTATTGCTCGTAGCTGTATATGTGTTACGTTCATACTTAACGACATGGATTTATGATTTTTCAATTTAGGAAGATCGTTTGCGTCGTAAAATAAAATTAAATATTATTTCTTTTATCAAAAATCATAATTTAAGAGAACAACAATTTCTGCCCAAAAATCTGAGCAACAAACCTATTAACTTTATGGTTGAACTTCTGTCATCTTAAAATCAGCCTTATTGTGAGTTTCACCCGGAAAATCGTTCGCCCGAAATATTTGTGTTCGCCCGGAATTTTAAAAGTTATTGTGAGTTTCACCCGAATAAAATTTCACTTCGAATCAGGACTGACAGTTCGAATAATTGACATGTTCTGTTCATAGAGCTGAGCTCGCAAAAAAGAGGCAAAATAGGCGAATCGAAAAAAGGGATATTTTTCAGGTGGAATCTTGTTCACGTGAAACTCACAATAAGGCTGTATGTATTCTCTGTATACTCACTAAGTCTGGTTTGTAAGTGACAGCTATATAGCTGTCACTTTCACATATTTTGATTAATTTTTTGTGAGTAAGATAATTTGTGTGAAATTCAGCACCACTTGAAATCTTAAATTTGGTGGAAAAATATCAAAGTTAAAATAAAAAAAAGAGGCTGGGATGCGACCCACACTGTTAACTTCCCGTCTGTCGATTTGTCTTGCTTAAAAGTTTGTCTATATGTACTATAGTATCAATTTTACCAATTTGCGTACTAATTTTATAGATTTTATGAAAAAACGGACTGTTCGATTTTTACATAAAAATCACTGGATATCGAAAACAATATTTTCTGTAAAATAAAATAAGTTTGAAGCCAATATTTTCAATTTTTGAAATGATATTTGAGTCGAAAATCAATTTTTACCAACTTTTGTTAAATTTTTTTGTAGGTATTTAATTTTTTGTACAAAAACTATCAATTCGATTTTTTTTTAAATTTTACTAAATGTTAACAACAATATTTTTTGAAAGATAAAAGTAAGTAAAAGCCAATATCTACAATTTTTAAAAAGATATTTGAGTCGAAAATCAATTTTTACCAACTTTTATACATTTTTTTTTATGTTTTTATTTTATGTAAAAAAAACTGTGAATTTGATTTTTCTCAACATCTTTCAGAATGCTTAAAACAATATTTCTTATAAGATAAAATAAGTTTGAAGTCTAACTTTCAAGTTTTTGAAAAGATATTTATTTATTTATTTATCAAAAAATAACTTACAAAAATAAATTTATAAAATTATTTATATTGAAGACATCAGGGCGGCAAGGCCATAGATGTCGTATTTAATTTGTTTTTTTTTTTTATGTAAAAATATTAATATGTAATTTATGAAAAAAATTAAAATCGAAAAGAAAAATATGATGTAATGTTATGTTATTTATTTACACAAAAAAAATTTAACTAATATTAAAGTTCAAATATCTTTAAATTTGTTGTGTAGGGTTGTTGTTGATTTTATGCGTTGATAAGTATTAATGTCAGATGGGTTTAGTATTTCACCGATCTGTTTCTGCTTGTCTTCCAATGGGATGGTATTTTTGATTAGACGAGAAATCCGACATTCTGCAAAAATATGCCAGATTGAGAGAACTTCTTTACAACTTTCGCACTCCTCTGGGGGATCGTTTGTGAAGAAGTGGCGACTCGTAAACAAAGTTTTTCCAACTCTGATCCGAAATAGAGAAATACATTCTTCTCTGGTTAGGTTTTTGTTGTATGGAGTTCTGAGGTGTGTTGAGTGGTGTTTACGAAGAAAGTTCTCCTCTTTTAGCCAAGAGCTTTTGAGATCTTCTTGCTCATTAGCCATGAACATTTTGCGGATAAGCTGAGATATAGGTGGCAGTTCTTTTAAATATGGATGGTTAGTGGCGTCTTTTGCTGCAGTATCTGCTAGCTCATTTCCTCTTATACCAGCGTGGCCTGGTATCCAAGCTAGGGTTATGTTGGTTTTGTCAAATAGGATGCTCCGGATGTAATTAAGAGTGGAGCAGTTGTTAGTTGCACTTTTGATTCCGGTAAGGATACTTAAGCTGTCAGTGAGTATCAATGTCCTTTCTGTCCATGTTTTTGCCACGGACAGTGCTTTCAATATTGCTGTTAATTCTGCTAGATAGCTGCCAGCCGCGTCTGGAAGGAGTCCTTGAAAAGTGAGGATTTCTTCGTGGTTCGCTTTGAGCTCGATGACGGCGTATGTTGAGATTTTATTCCTATAGGATCCATCTGTGTACAAAATTCTCACTGGTTTGATGTTTTCGATCAGCTCACGGTGAAGCATAAGGAAGTGTTCATTTGGAGTGTTTTCTTTCCTGTGACTAGAGAGGCTGGTGTCGATTGGCAGTAAGTGTCTTTTCCATGGAGGGGGGGACGAATAGTTGAGCTTCAAAGACGTTTCTAAAGGCATACTTCCATGAGCTGAGACAAGGCTTAATATTTTACTAAGGGAAGATATTGAATTCTTCCTGTTTTGTTTTGGTCTGTGTTGAACTTCTTGTGAAGCAGAATAAAGAGGGTGATTTATGTCTGTAAGTGCTTTACTTATTAAATTAATTGCTCTTTTTTGTCCTAGCCTATTAATTGTTTTATAGCCAGCTTCTATTCTGAGAGCTTCAATTGGAGTTATTTTAAGTGCTCCTGTAGCAGTTCGGTAGCACTCATTTATGGCTGTATCAATGCTTTCCAGGTTCTTTTTAGTTGTCCACATAAAAATAGTGAGTCCATGCTGGAGAGTTCCTTCAACTAAAGCTTTGGCTATTTTTAGGGCCGTTTCTAGATGGGGACCTTTCCGGCGGGAACATATCATTCTCAGAGCATTGTTTCGTTTCTTTAGTTGGTTGATGGTGTTTTTTATATGGAGATCCCATTTCAGATTACTATTGAAAGTAACTCCTAAGACTCTGAGTTCTTTTTTGATGTTGACTGTGGTGTTACGAATCGTAAGAGGAGTAATTGAACATTTTTTTTTCCGACAAAGGTGAAGCGCTTCTGTTTTGCTAGGTGGAACTTTCGCACCGGTTTCTTGTGTCCAAGCATAGATTATAGAATCTGCAGATTTCAAAATTTCGTTTACCTTTGATGGGTCACCAGAGGCTACTATGAAGATATTGTCTACATATAGACCAACGAAATCTAGACCGTGTTTTGGTAGTGTAAGCTCTCTAATGAGTGCTTCAATGTAGGCATTATATAGATACACAGACAAGGGAGATCCTTGTGGAGTTCCGTTTTCCAATTTTAACTTTTTTGAAGTAAAGCCGTTGACATCAACACAAAAAGTTCTTCCAGATAAAAATGATATAATAACCTTTAACATTTGCTTGGGGACTCCCCATTTGTGTAATTGTTCGATGATGGGAAATGTGGTAACGCGGTCAAAAGCTTTCTCGAGGTCAGATGACATGACTACACTGTGCTTACAAGATGAGAGGTTATCTGATAGTTTATGTTCCATTAGGTGGATTAAGGATTGAACTCCTCTGTTAGGTCTAAAAGCATGTTGTTCATTACTTACAGTTTCTTCCATGAACCAGCCTATTCTACGTCCAATAATTTTTTCAAAAATTTTTGAGAGAACAGGGAGAAGAGAAATCGGTCGATACCCTTCTATGTGGTGATAATTCTGGGAGCTCTTGGGAATCGGCTTGAGTATAGCTTTCTTCCAATCGTGAGGAAAGATACCAGTCCGAAGAATGTTGCTATATAAAGCGCAGATTCGGTTTTTAAGGTTATCGGCAGCTGATTTAACCATATTATATGTGATTTTATCACCTCCAGGAGAAGTTCCGTTAAGTGTTTGTAATGTCGTGTCAAACTCTATCCTGGAAATATCATCTGCGAGGTGTGAGTACAAGTTTTCTTGATGAGGAAGGTCATTTAAGTTAAATGTCAGTTTCTTCCTAATAACGTTGTCCGGGAAGGTTTTATTTTCACTATAGCTTGCCCATGTCTTTGAGAACGTATTGGCTATTTTTTCTGGATCGTTTTCTAATGAGCCATCTAGAAAAATATATGGGAAGTTTTGAACTGAATTCGATGATCGCAAAGATTTTATTCTATTCCATAGTGTTTTTGAGTCTAAAGCCGGATCCATGGTATTCACGAAGTTTTCCCACGATGATCTTTTTGCTTTAATAGATTCGAGTTTAACTTTGGCACAAGCCTTCCGATATGCTATACAATTAACGGATGTGGGGTATCTACGCGCATTTTTCCAGGCTACATTTTTTGTTTTAACTAAAGTCTGAATATATGAATTAAACCATACTGGATTTTTTTTAGGAGTGTCTTGTTTTTGTCTAGTTGTTGGCATTGATTTCGAGGCAGCACTTCTTAAGATTTTTTTGATTTTGGCTGCTTCTTGGTTGGTGTTGTTAGATGTAGGGTTAGTTGCGCATAGAGAATGTGTTGAAGAGACAAAAAGGTTCCAGTTAGCCTGACTTTCTTTGAATCTTACAGATCGTTTATTCAACAGTTTTCTTTCTTGGGTGCGTATCATTATTGGAATATGGTCTCTATTTTCCGCATAAGGAAGTACCTCCCATTGAAGAAGTGGAGCAAAATCTTCAGATGCAAATGTTACATCAACAGCAGAGAAGGTGTTTCTTGTATTAAATAGAGTAGGTGAACCATCGTTTAAGACCACCAGGCCTTTATCATTAGCAAAATTTTCAAAAAGAGTACCTAACCTGTTGGTTATGTTAGAACCCCAAATTGTGTTTTTGGCATTTAAATCTCCTAAGATCAAATGATGATTGGTTTTATCACATCGGATGTCATCAAGAATTTCACTTGTAATGTAAACATCGTGCTCTCTATAAATATTTGTTAGCTTAATTGGTATTTTTGCCGGAATTTCTATTGAATGGTAGAGAAGATTTGTAGATGAAATGGTGTGGGAGGTGACAGGTATACTAGTTTTAACTAAGAACCCTACGACTGATTTCGAGTAGTCATAGCCTTTATTATGATGAAATGGTTTGTAGTTCTTAATTTTAAACATGTATGAATTTGATGCAATGAAGTGTGTTTCCTGTAGTGCTATGATGTGTGGATTGTATTTTGCGATTAATCGTTCTAGAGTATGTTTGTTATTAGTATAGCCTTGGATGTTCCATTGGAGGATGATGAAATCATTATCCAACAGAGTCATTATTGTTTTTTAAAGTTTTTAGTTGAGTGAGTATAGTTTTTTGAGTTAGTTTGGTTGGTGAGTGGGAGTGAGTTGTATGTAATTTCTTTTGCAGAAGTAGAGTTAGTATGCGAGTTATCGGAGTCAGAAATATCACACATTTCTGTGTCAGATAGCGATGACAGTTGTGTTTCTTCTGTAGGAGTATTGTGTATGTAATTTTCGGAATGAGTAGGAGTGGGAGTGATGAGAGATTTGTCAACTGAGCTCAGCTCTTCCATAAGAGAGTGATGCTGCAGGTTTGAGGATTGAGTTGTGGGATTATTGTTGATTTTGGTTTCGATGAGAGAGAACTTAGATTGTGTTAGATTTCGGTCGTGATTTAAATCGTGAGTGGTTTCGATTGTACTTGGTGGTGATGTTATTGAGGTAGGAGCGGGATTTGAAGATTGGAGAATGTTTGAGAGATTTTTCTCATTTTCAATTCTCTTTTTATTATCTCTGCCATTGAAGGCTTCGAACTATTTCTTTTTTTAGGTGGTGGTAGCTGATGAAGATTAGGATTATCATTATAAATTTGCCAAGCGTCGCGAACAGTGCAACGACGATCCGCTTTGATTTTGTTGACTGACTTGTACCTGAGGAAGGCAGGGCAGGAGGGATCATATGAAGTGTGATTTTCGTCGTTGCAATTAATGCAGTAAATACGAACGCATTTATAATGAGGTGGAGGGAGACAGCAATCTTTGCAAATCACCGAATTTGTGCATCGGTTTTTGGTGTGGCCAAACTTTTGACAACTGACACAACGCATTGGATTTTGTATATATTCCTCGACTTTGCAGTTCAACCAACCTATTTTAACTTCATTTGGACGGCGAATTTGATCGAAAGTGAGGATAGCTGCTCCGGTTGCAACTAATAAATCATTTTCTTTTTTCATCATTTTTCGGACCTCGATAACCTTGAATTTTTTTAGTTCTTCGAGTAATTCCTCTTCAGTTATATTTTTGATGTGCATGGAATAAATTCTACCCTGAACAGAATTAAGGCTAATGTGATTTGTCACTTTGACTGGGATTGAGTCGATAAGTTTGCATTTAATGAATTTATCAGCTGTTGCAACATTAAGTACTTTTAGTAGCAAGTCACCTGACCTCATTGACTTAACCTCCAATATATCTTTGGAAATGTGCTCTAATCCGCGATTGATTCTAATAGGATTGTAGGTAGATAATTTACGCAATTGATCGCCTTCTTTTTCTAAACCAGTGATGACGATGTATCGAGGCACGTTATCATCGTTTTGAATTACCGGTAGATTAGGGAAATCATCACCATTATATTTTCTTTTGTGTTTTTTGTTCCGGTTTAAAATTACCTCTGATTCGAGGATTTTAAACCGGTTATGATTGGGGGGATCCGTCCCCCCGTCCATAATAGAAATTTATGTGTGAGTTTTATTGAATATGTATATTCTTTTCTTAAATATTTAAAATTCACTCACCGCAGATGGTAATAAATTGAGTGGAAAAAATAATTAAGAGTCTTTAAGAGTAAATCACAGCTCACACAGTATAAACTCACGTCTGTTCACGGCGTTTGCCAGCTTATTTGAATCCATATTCAATTTTTACCAACTTTTGTTAATTTTTGTTCGGTTTTTAATTTTTTATAAAAAAAATGTCAATTCGATTTTGTTCAAAATTTTACTTAATGTTGACAACAATACTTTTTGAAAGATAAAAGTAAATTAAAGGCAATATCTCAAAGTTTTGAAAAGATATTTGAGTCGAAAATCAATTTTTACCAACTTTTATAAAATTTTTTTTTAGGTTTTTATTTTTTGTAAAAAAACTGTCAATTCGATTTTTCTCAATATTTTTAAGAATGTTGAAAACAATATTTCTTAAAAGATAAAATAAGCTTGAAGCCAAAATTTCAAGTTTTTGAAAAGATATTTGAATCGATATTCAATTTTTTCGAACTTTGAGTAATGTTTTTTTTAGATTTTTATTTTATCGATTTTTCTCAAAATTTTATCAGATGTCAAAAACATTATTCTTCGTAGCACAAAATTGTTTTAGAGATGAAATCATATTTCAGTCGTAAAATATTGCAGGTGACAATTTTTTTTTTTTCAGTTTTATTGATTTATAAGAAAACCGTTATATTGACTTTTTTCAAAAAATATACCTGTTTGGTATCACGTTACAGTATATTGTATAAAATTTAATTCAAGTCTCTAGCGTTTTTGGTTCGTAAGATATTTAGGGTTAACCAAAATTTTCACCTTTTTTTCAAACTGCTATGGTAAAAAAAACCACCCACGCAATTTTGTTGAGAGCCCTTTCTGCATCTTTCTGCCTTACTATCAGTATAACAAAATTTATTTGAAGTCGATATCTCTTCTGGTTCTTGAGCTATGGACGACGAAAAAAACGTCGCGAACGTACGAACGTACAAACGTACGTACACACGCACGCACAGATATCTTTCTAAAAATCTTTTATTTCGACTCTAGGGACCTTGAAACTTCGAGAAAAGTCAAAATTTTCAATTTGACAAATCGCACCCATTACAATAACTTCCTATGGGAAGTTTATAAGTAAAGTATACTTCAATGCAAATTTTCTATCAGAGCACTCAAACCAGAAATGACTACAAGAAAGTTCAATTGCTAAGAATCAACTCAAAAAGAATAAAGCAAATATTTTGGAACTTCCTTAAAACTATCAATTTTATTAATTAAGGTTGATGGCGTATACATTTTGGAAGAAAGAAAGTTATGACACAGCCGATAAGAGTAGTGGAAGTGATTAAATTATGTGCTGCATTGCACAGCATATGCAGCACTCGCAATGTATCACGACCTGAACGTAATGTTCCTAAAAACTATGGGCTTAAAGTACCTGCAGCTGGAGGAAACTCTTGGAGTACAACAGCCAAAAGAATCCGCGATGGTATTAGGGTTGATTTGCATGCGGAAATTAGGTAAATAAAAATGTTGCTAAGCGAAATAAATACAAAAAAAAAAACAATGTCAAGAAAATATTTGTTTTCAATAACATTTTATTTAAGAAACAAACAATAAACAAAACTTTTAAATCCAAAACAAAGCAAAAGCACAACAAAAACAATTTATAAATGCACCACATAACAAAATATCACAATAAATCACAACAGCTGATCGAAATGACATTCAAGCCTGTTTGGTAGCATGAAAATTTCACCAAGTTTCCCAAACTTGGGTTTTTTTTTATGGGTTTATACATCATGTTATGTATTTAAATTTTCTTAAAAATCGCAAAAAATTTCATGTGGATAAACATACCAATAATAACATGTACATAAGTTCTACCAAGCAATCATAAACTTTTAGTGATCAACTTACGCAGTACAAAGAAGAGTTGATAATCAAAATTGACTGTCAAAACAGTGACAGTTAACTATCGCCTTACGCGATTCCACCCCTGGTATCAATAATCCTTTGCACAACCTTTTTTATTTTATTCAAATTGAAAAATGAATTGATATCTCCGTTGTATAAAAGCTTTCTCCTATAGGCACACACTAAATAAGAGTTGTTTCTGTTATGAGAATGTAGGTGGCGCAGCAAACACTTAAGAGATATAATCATAAATTACACTTAAAAAAATATTTGTCTGTGAAGTTAGTTAGTTTCGATTCCTCGCCCATTTTTTGGGAGGAAGACCAATATTTTGTTAAGATACTTCTTAAATTTGTTTTCAAAAACAATAAAATATGTAAGTTCTTAAAAGATTACATAATCCTTTAAATATATTTCACAGTTTTTCATAATCTGTTTTGATGAACTAACAAATAATATTTTCTTCGTTGAATAAAATTCGTTGACATGCGAGAAAACTTAGGTTAATGTACATATAGAATGCAGTAATTACTCATCTAAATATGGTTAAAGATTTCAATATCTTAACCTTGTTTATTGGCAACTTGTCCAATAGCCATTATAATTAATTCGGTTTAAACTAGTTTTGCAGCAAAACTTGTTTTCACCAATAAAATGTCAAAATACTACATAATACAACTATATTTTGTGGTTGTCAATACATAAAATACGTTTTTTTAAAAGTCTTCCTCAACTAAGCGCCAAACCTGTCCTGTCAAAATTATGACATTAAATTTTGTTATCTTCATCTTTCTTCAAACTTCAAAATGTTGCATACATTAAAAAAAGTACCTTCTTCAAAAATTTGTAAGAAATTTTTCATCAACTGTACTTTTTAAGCTTCATGCATCTACCGTTGGAAGATGCTTTTACTAGAAAAATAATAAATCCATCGAAAACAATAAAACGCAGCCATTTATTGAAATATCAATATTTTTATAATGCATATACATAAACCTACAACTACATTCATATTTATATTCGACTTTAAAGCGCACGCACCATCACAGCTGACATTAACAACAACTGTCATACCAAAACAACAACAACGAAAACATAACAACAAATTACGTAGCAGAGTCGTCGCTCGATTGCTTAACCCCCGGAAGCACGAGCACGATACCCAACCAAACCGAGCAAATATTATATGGCTCGCACATCGCACAGTTTCGAGAGAGCATTGCATGTGAGCAGATGCCGGGCGGCGCGTTCATACGTCAGTGTTTATTTTTCGGAGCCATCAATATTGTGTGTGCACTGTGCAACGTAACCTTCGCATTGAAAATTTCTCTTGTTTATAAAAAAAATTATATCGTTGATTTGTAAATAACTAAAAAATAACCGGTACCTATCATGAGTTAAAAAGAATATACAAAAATTCTTGTTTTTCTTTTTATTTCATTCGATTCCTATTTGATTTAGTGTCATTTGCGTACAAAAATAACACACCTTTTCAGTTCGGGGGAAGAATCTGTTTTCTTTTTACTTTAAGTTTTGTTTATCCAACCTACCACGCGTATTGAACTGACAGAGTTAAACAAAATAAAAAAAAAAAACGTAGTGTACACATTCGAACGGGCCATGTTTACACATTAAGCACCGTTGTTTATTTTGTGTTAATTTCCGTTTCTGTACGCTGTCCGTTGACGATTGACGAATAAAGTAGAATACCTCCATTATGCATCGCATTGGGTCAGCCGTTGTTTGAGGCTTCAATACTGGAATGGTGTTCGAGGTGGTGAAGTAAAAGTCAAAAAGAGTTTAACAAGAAAAAGAGATAATTCCCGGAGCTAAACACGGTGTTGAGATTGACGTTTGTAAAACGCGCGCATTCGACGCATAAGACAACCAATCAATTTAATTTTAGTACACATCTCATTTTTTCACCACTCTCTTCCTGTCATCCTTTTTGGTATTATGGTGAGTGGGTGAGGTGACTTTTTAGCAATGAGACATTTTGACAGTAAACCCCCCAGACCTAGGCTATTGCAAGAAGGAGGAATAATATTGTCAAGATAGTTTCTCAGTCATCAGCGTTCGGTGGTTGTTCTTCCCGGTCCCAGTCCCGGTAAAAGACACCTTCGGGATTTGGGAAATTACATATTTTTTTGTATTCATCTTCGAGAGAAACACATGACATGTAAACGTCAAAAAACAAAAGTGAAGATACAAATTTAATAACTATACTGTTAGAGGGGTGAATTTATATGAGTGTGTTTCTTTTTCTTACTACAAAAAGGGGTTTAGTGTGAATTTAATAAACTAAAAGCATCCTCACAGGGGTCGGAACTTCGGTCGGTTGTTCCGTCAGTTTTTGGAGTTGAAATATTAAGAGAATATAATGTTTACGCAACGATACTTGGTCGATGGAAATATTAACCAATTTAATTTCACAAATTCCGTGTGAAATTTTAATTCTCTCAGAAATAAAATTGTGGTGAATTTTGTTTAGTGTGTGTTTTTCCAAAGTTTATAACCATCATCGGTATTCTAAATAAGAAAGAATTATGTACCCCTAGATCTCGTTTGGAATTATTTAATTTTTTTTCTGCTTCTATATCTACCTTTCATCTTTAAAGTGTGGTGAATATCTAATGCAATTCAGTTTATCGTTTATCGCGAGGGGTTAGATAAAATCATTTTTATTTTTGCGTGTCACTAATTTTATTATAAAATATCATATCGGTGTTTTTGATAATCTTATTTTTTTGTTTTAATAGTTCGTCGGTTTACTTCTATCTTCCTTATAAAAGTGTGGTTAATATAAAATACCCATCTTCTTTTTTTTTGTTGTTTTAATGTGTGTGGGGGAGTAGATATATATGATTAAGAAAATATAAAAAAGTGTGGTGAAAAGGAATGTGTATGCAATTTTTTTTTTATATTTTTGATATTTCAGCGAAAGTGTAAAAAAAGAGGAATACCTCTAGCAACCCTCTACATGTACCTTAATTATTAATTTATTATCAGCTGCAGCTGTAACTTTGTTGGATTAATTTCTTTTACAACGAAACGAGGATTTAATATGAGAATTTCAATGACACGACAGGAATGGTAAGACATTTAATTTGATTGTTTTATATTGAAGTTGATAATCTTTACAAACATTAAATCTTATAAATTATCTTTCATTTCTTGATTGTTTGGTTTGAGTTTGCTAATTTTGTATCAAGAAACTTATTCAGAAGTCGTTAGAAAATCACTACTAATTTGGAAACGTGTATTGATTGTCATTTTGAGATAATTTCAGTGTTAGATTAACAGAATAGTCGAATTATGCATCACTTCAAATCAAAAGGTGTAAAGTGATGCAGCTTATAATGTAAAATGCTTCAAACCTTAGAAGGCAAAGAGATACACAGTTTTTTTTTAATGAAAAGATAATAGTTTTATCGATGTGTAATCTAATATTGCAAAACATTAAAATATACTTTAAAACATAAAATCATAGCTATAGTTGGTTTAACCTTGAAAACCCTTCAAAAACTCGCTTTTTCAAGAATCTTTGCCAATATTGTTTGTAACAACTTTTCCTTTGTTAAATATTTATCTTAGTTAACTTATTGATTCACCGTTGATTTGATCAAATTTTGTGTTCGTATAATAAGTAGGTTAGGGTTAGGTTGGAGTGGCTGTCCAGATGTCATTGACGCACGTAGGCCTCAAGGGTCCATTGTGATACCACTAATGAGGTTACTCATGGGAGAGTAATGACCTTAAACAAACCATTTTGTAATTTTAATAAAGTTAGGGAGACGTTTTGTGTCAATCGTTGCCAGTTCACTGCTATTATCGAAAAAGGGATTACCGAGAAAGTTATTCCTTCTAATGGAGAGTGCTGGACATGTACATAGAAGGTGTTGAACTGTTTTCTCGTCCTCCTCGGCCATGCAGCTTCTACAGAAGTCATATGTGTAACCCCTAGCTTCAGAGCATGTCTTCCTATGAAGCAGTGTCCTGTTATTACTCCAATTGTAGAGCTTTTACTTTGTCTGCTCAGTGATATCAAGCCTTTTGACCGTTTTAAGTCTATACTTGGCCATATTTGCTTGGTTGCTAGGCAGGTGGTACTTTGTGACCATCTAGTATTTGTTGTTTCTAAAGCATATTGCTTGAGAAGATATTTGCATGTAGCAAGTGGTGTTCCTATGTTATGTTTTTGTCTAACATTAGGCAGAAGTGTTCCGTTTTTGGCGAGCTCACCGGCTTTGCAATTTCCCAGAATGTCTCTGTGGCCCGGCACCCAAATGAGGTGAATGTTAAACTGTTCCGTCATCTCATTCAGAGATGATCGACAGTCGTGGACTGTTTGAGAGTTTGTGGAGACAGACGTGAGAGATTTAAGAGCAGCAAGATATAACGTTTTTTTGAGCCAGGATAGTGCTTCTTTTCGCCATTACTTCTGCCTGGAATACACTACATTGATTGGAAAGTCTATAGGATAGACTGAGATTCAGTTGTTCTGAAAAGATACCACTTCCAACTCCGGGATCGGTCTTTGAACCAACTATATAGAAGTGTACCGCATCGTCTTTCAGGGGTCTCTCTTCTTCCCAGGAGGATCTTGAAGGGATGGACACATGGAAGCTTTTACCGAATACCATTTTTGGGGTGGTATAGTCTTAGCGACCTGGGATAGATCTGAAACTGTCTAGAATAGTAGTATGTCCAGTATTTTTACTGCCACCATTTTGGGGAAGATGTCAAGAGGTGCTAGGTTTAAAAGCACTTCCAGTGCTGCGGTTGGAGAGAAGTGCTCCTGTGATGCACATACCTGCTGACCGCTGGACTTTGATGAACTTATTTAGATTTACCATCTTGTCCAGTGCTGTCCACCATACGACAGCTTCATAAATGAGTATCGGTCTGATTACCGAAGTGTATAGCCAGTGGGTTATTTTTGGGGAGAAGCCCCATTTTGATACTATGGCCTTTTTACAAGTAAAAAGCGCTACAATAGCCTTTTTCACCCTTTCATCAATATTTGCCTTCCAGTTAAGTTTTTTGTCTAAAATGAGACCTAAATATTTAACTTATAATAAGTAAAATAAATATAATTTAATAATTTAATGTAAAGGTTCAGGTTGCTGATGAAATTGTACTGAGACAATCAAATAACTTTTAAAAATTGAGATATAAAGAGAATTGTGCCGATCACAACGCCAACGCACTTAGACGCACATGGATCTAAGGGACTGACCTACTAGTTCAACTTCTTGAGTCTTTTA
The DNA here is from genome assembly GCF_945859685.1 of Eupeodes corollae. NCBI lineage: Eukaryota > Metazoa > Arthropoda > Insecta > Diptera > Syrphidae > Eupeodes > Eupeodes corollae. The sequence goes on from NC_079148.1 coordinate 43,396,593, forward strand.
ACAAAGCGTTTGAGACATTGAATGGCGAAATTTATTATAAGAAGTCTTCTGATAGGCTATATCTCAATTGCAGAAGCTCCAAGCAAAAATGCTTACTGTTAGGTGCAAGTGGTGGTGGTCCAGCTAAATATATGGTTGTTTTTTTTTCCTATGGTGCCAAGCTTTAGCATAAATTTACATACCTAAGTTTATAAGTTTATACCAATTTCCACTAAGCTGCGCCATATATAATTTTCTGGATTCAACCTTTTCGGAAGAAAAATTGATTGCAGCGATAGACAGAGCAAAACTACACAAGGCAGCTGGAACATACCGAATTGCAGTTGAATTTTTCAAGTATTCCTCCCACGATTTAAGGGTATGTCTCCCGCAGAAGCGAACTCAGAACTCATGTAAATGTATTTGAATGTATTAGTGAAAGATCGTTACTCTCTTCATTATCAAATTCAAAATTTGAATTTCCAATTACTCTATATTTGCCTCTTGATCTTTTTTGTCTCTCAGAGTGAGGACCGCACAAGCAGCCAATCAAAGAAATAAGAAATAGAACAACGTTGCATGATAAACCGGTTTTTTTTGTATGGCTAGTTAGGTAGATTTATTGTTGTCTTTTGCATATGGTTCGAATTTTATAAAGCAAGTGGGTATTTTGTTATCGAAGGAGATGTTTTTTTCTTGAATTTCTTTTTTTGGTCGACATTTTCTAATTATTGAAAATACCTATTTTATTTTAATATTTTTTTAACTTCCCATTGGAAGTTATTGTAATGGGTCCGATTTGTCAAATTGAAAATTTTGACATTTCTCGCGATTTCAAGGTCCCTAGAGTCGAAATAAAAGGTTTTTAGAAACATGTCTGTGCGTGCGTGTGTACGTACATTCGTACGTCCGTACTTTCGCGACGTTTTTTTCGTCGTCCATAGCTCAAGAACCAGAAGAGATATCGACTTCAAATAAATTTTGTTATACAGATAATAAGGCGGAAAGATGCAGAAAGGGCTCTCAAGAAAATTGCGTAGGTGGTTTTTTTTACCATAGCAGTTTGAAAAAAGGTGAAATTGTTGGTTAACCCTAAATATCTTACGAACCAAAAACGCTAGAGACTTGAATTAAATTTTATATAATATATTGTAACGTGATATCAACCAAGTATATTTTTTGAAAAAAATCCATTAAACAGTTTTTGTCATAAATCAAAAAAACTGAAAAAAAATGTGTCACCTACCAAATTTTACGACTAAAATATGATTTCATCTCCAAAACAATTTTGTGCAATGAAGAATAATGTTTTTGACATCTGATAAAATTTTGAGAAAAATCGGATTGACAATTTGTTTACAAAAAATTAAAAACCGAAAAAAAATTAACAAAAGTTGGTAAAAATTGAATATCGATTCAAAACTCTTTTCAAAAACTTGAAAGTTAGACTTCAAACTTATTTTATCTTATAAGAAATATTGTTTTCAATATTCAGTAAAATTTTGAACATAATCAAATTGATAGTTTTTGTACAAAAAATTAAAAACCTAAAAAAAAAATTAACAAAAGTTGGTAAAAATTGATTTTCACCTAAAATATCTTTTCAAAAATTTGAATTATTTTATTTTTTGTAAAAAAACTGTCAATGAGATTTTCTTCAAATTTCTATAAAAATTTGAAAACAATATTTCATATAAGATAAAATTAGTTTAAAGCCAATAATTCAAATTTTTGAAAAGATATTTTAGGTGAAAATCAATTTTTACCAACTTTTGTTAATTTTTTTTCGGTTTTTAATTTTTTGTAAACAAATTGTCAATTCGATTTTGTTCAAAATTTTATTAAGTGTTGACAACAATATTTTTTGAAAGATAAAAGTAAATTAAAGCCAATATCTCAAAGTTTTGAAAAGATATTTGAGTCGAAAATCAATTTTTACCAACTTTTATTCATTTTTTTTAGGTTTTTATTTTTTATAAAAAATTTTTCTCAAAATTTTATCAGATGTCAAAAACATTATTCTTCATTGCACAAAATTGTTTTGGAGATGAAATCATATTTTAGTCGTAAAATTTGGTAGGTGACACATTTTTTTTTAGTTTTTTTGATTTATGACAAAAACTGTTTAATGGATTTTTTCAAAAAATATACTTGGTTGATATCACGTTACAATATATTATATAAAATTTAATTCAAGTCTCTAGCGTTTTTGGTTCGTAAGATATTTAGGGTTAACCAACAATTTCACCTTTTTTCAAACTGCTATGGTAAAAAAAACCACCTACGCAATTTTCTTGAGAGCCCTTTCTGCATCTTTCCGCCTTATTATCTGTATAACAAAATTTATTTGAAGTCGATATCTCTTCTGGTTCTTGAGCTATGGACGACGAAAAAAACGTCGCGAAAGTACGGACGTACGAACGTACGTACACACGCACGCACAGACATGTTCCTAAAAATATTTTATTTCGACTCAAGGCACCTTGAAACGTCGAGAAATGTCAAAATTTTCAATTTGACAATTCGGACCCATTATAATAACTTCCTATTAGAAGTTAAAAAAATGCAATACCCGGGAGTGATAGTACGCAAAAAAATCAAAAAAAAACAAAATATATGACAGCGAATTCACGATACCTACAATACCTCTTTACCCTTTTTTATACCTACACTACAATGTGCAACCAAAAAAATTTGCCGAAAGTTGAACCAAAAATCAAATTCTGCGTATACGATTGACTACGTAACACCCAAATCACGAGTCCATGACCTTACATCATACCACATACTAGAAATAAAAAAATATTTCTAAGGAAAGTCTTTTTTTTGTTGTATTTTCTGTTATTGTATACCGCAAGCAAAACAAAGAATACAAAAACTAAATGAGCCATGAGACCAACAACAAAAAAAAAATCTGAGAGAGGATGGGCGGGCGAAATTCTTTTGCAAAGAATTCTCTTCTTGAGCGCTGAGATGCAGTGGCATTCTTGGGAACTGGAAACTTCATTGTGTGCGTTTACAAAGAAATTTGTTGTTAAAAAATGCAAAATAGACCTCTTTTATAAAAATTAAATTAAATAAACAGTAGACGCAAGAACTTTTTACTTTTTTAAAAAGAATAAACAAAATGCCAAAAAAAAAATAAAAAAAATATTTTGGAATTATATAAGCTCCCGATCTTTCACAATTGCACCACAAATGTTGTTATATTGAAATGCATTTTTAATTATGTTGCGAAAAATATTTTTTTTTTTTCAAAATCGATAGTAAGAGTAATATATATGGACCTTTTTTTTAAAAAAAAAATTAAAACTAAAAAAAAAAAAATCAGCTCGCCCCATGAATTCGCAAAAAATATTGGAAAAAAAAGAATGCATTTTTAATTTTTTGTCTAAAAAAGTTACTATAACTATTTTAAAAAAAAAAATTTAAAAGCAAATATCTGAACATATATTTAGAATTTGAAAAAAAGTTAAATTGACTTAGCTAGCTGTTATACTTTGGAAGTTTTATCAAATATTGCACCTATGCCACAATGCAAATTTGCCCTATTTTTCATAGTTTTCTACAATTTTTCTTGGAATAAATAAATAAATTAAAAAAAAAAGAAAATCGATACTATTTATAAAAATTTATTGTTTTTTGGAAAAAAATATAAAAAAAATAAAAAATTATATTTTACACACTGCCCCATTGATTTTCGCAAGTAACTACCTGAATTTAATGATTTTTTAGTGATTCTAGTGCTGTTAAGGAATAAAATAAATTAAATTTTTTATTCCTTTATACAAATTTAGCCCAATATTTTTTTTAATTAAAACCCGTTTATTTCGTTTAAATATTTAAAAAAATGTGAACGCTACAAAGCTAAGCGCAAAACACCAATCAAATTTTTTGCATGCGACATGCCCTTAATAGCCCAACTTCTATGTTGTTATAATAGAATCTTCGAGTTTGGATTCATTTATCCTAATTTTCTGTCTTCGGTTGTCCCATTATTTAAAAAAGGAGATGCATATGCTCCAGAGAATTATCGAGGGATATCCTTTTTAAACGCGTCTATGAAGATATTTGTATATTTATGTATGATATTCAGTAGACTTACTTCGTGGGTGAACGTGAACTCCAAGCTCAGTAAGCTCCAAGCTGAATTTCGCTCTGGATATTCAACTACAGATCAGGCAGCATTTGACAGCATTGATCCAGTGGAATTTTTTCTAAAACTTTTGAATATCGGTATATCTTCCAAAATTATCAATATATTAAGAGCTCTTTATGCTAAAGATTTATTAGCCGTTTGGGATGGAGAATGCCTTTCCGAAGATTTCAGTTCTTCAATGGGCCTTAAACAAGGATGGCGTTGAGTACTCTATTATTCACTCTATTTATTAAGGATTAAGTGGAGGGAGGGGGTGAACTTTGCGGTAGGAAATGTTCCGGGGTTATTGTATGCTGATGATTTCGTTTTTTTATCGGAATCCAACTCCAAGAAATGATCGTCAAGCTTGGAAAATACTACGATACATAGAATTTATCAGTCAACCTTAGCAAATCTAACAAAATGATCTTCAGGAAAGGACACGGAAGATACGCTAGTTATGAGAAATGGAAGTACCAAGATCAGGAAGTTCAAGTTGTTGAGGAAGTTTAATACCTCGGTGTGACCATAACAAGTAACTTTTGTATAAAAAAAAAACATATCACGTTAAAACTTCAGGAGGCGAAGTCTGCCCTCTGCGTTTCCTGGAAAAAGTGCGTTGTAAATAAATGCATCCATCACTCAGCAATATATAAACTGTTTCAAGCTATGACAAAATCTATTATGCTTTACTCCTTGCAAGTGTGGGGCTACAAACAATATATTACGTTTCTTTTTGAAGCGAGTCTTTGCTCTCCCATCAACAACGCCTAATTATTTGCTTCATATCGAAACAAGTTTGCCACCGTTGTTTATCGACACGCTTAAGATTCATTTCGATTTCAATATCAAAATACTCCGATTGGATTCATTAAGGCTGGTCAATAGAGTATTAAAATGTATCATCATAAATCGGATTAATTTTTTACAAACTGAGATCTATTTTGCTAATTTGACGAGTGAATCGATCGAATTTGATTGGGATAATCCAACGGGTTTTAAAGGAAGTATTAACTCCCTTGTTGCTAAATTGGATGAGAAATATAGGCAGAATTTCATAAACCATGCCAAAGCATCGCAGTATGGAGACTTCTATAGTAAGTTAAAGTTTGATCTTGGAGAATCAAACTACTTCGACGACAAGAACTCAACGGATGTGATTTCTTCAATTCTAAGAGCCAGAGGTGAGGTACTTTCTCTGAACTACATACCTCACAGACCAGACCTGCTTATCGAGTGCCAACTCTGCAACACCCATGAGAGAGAGAATATTGGCCACTTTTTAGGATTTCTTCCAATTATCCAAGAAATTCGTGCAGACAATTTTGGGAGCAAAAGGCTGGGATTAACTTTACAAATTCCTCCAATGCGCAATGGTTTACAGAAAAAGAATTCTTACAGAGAGCTTTTAATTTTTCCAGTGCCTAAGAAAATGCGTAGAGCAGTAGTAAATATCAGGATTGAATAAGTGGGGACTACTTTCATGCCAGAACGCTGATTGAGTAGACGATGTCAGTTAAAGTATAAAGTCTCTCAATAAATTAAATTTGGTAGTGTACATTAAGTTTAAATTATAATTAAATACGAGAAATTTTAATGAGTTTTTTCGAGGGAAATGTTTTTGTGTATATATATTATTTGTAGGCACGATGTTTTTCAAATTTCTTTTACTTCTGTCAAATCTAGATCAAGATCATCGACTCATAGCCCTTACAGTTTATTCTACTAATAAATATCGACAGTAGTGTAAAATAACCACTGACAAAATTGATATGTGTGACTTTTTACCGTCTCAAAATGGTTTTGTAATGAGCTTGGCCTCAATTTCCGAATTCATCAGTTAAATTATCAAATGTCATAAATGCAACATTCGCCATGTTACCTTCTACAAAATGTACAATTCATTTATTATCTACTTGAATTTGTTCCCTAAGATTGTCCTCTACACTCTCGCTGATAGGGGAGGTATTTTAAGCAGATCTTACGACTCAAATTAATCAACCTAGTCCTTTTGGAGAATAGACTATCACATAGACCTTTAAATGTGTAAGCTCCGCTTAAACATTTTAGTTATTGTTTGAGCTGTTGGAAGCAAATTATTTAGGTTTGGATGTTTTTTTTTGCGACAGACGAGTATCTACAATTTTTTAAATTTCAAACAAAAATCCCTATAAAAAAGCACCCTTTTGCAAGTATATCGTTCACGTTCAAAGCATTTCGACATCTTGTCATCGATTATTTTATTAACAAAAGTCTCAGTATTCGTAGACGAATAAATTATTAAAAATTCAAATTTACCTATCACTATCAGTCATCGAAAAAAAAGAAGGTGCAAGTAACACCACAAAACGGCTATTTACGACACTAAAAATCAAAACTTAAAAAAAAGGAAAAAACCTACCTTCATGATGATGATCATTATTATCTTTGGCTTTGTTCTTATTATAACCACACCACCTTATTTATACCTTACCTTAGCCTCAACTTTGCTTGCGTGAAATTGTGTTGAAAAACTTCTTTGACCTTTGCTATGTTATTTCATACCCTCGGCATTCATTGTTTTTATAAAAATAAAGAAGAAAATCTACCTTCCTTTATTAATACATACAAAAAAACTAGATATAGCAATAGCTCCAACCCTTATAAATGTACAAAAGAAAAACACTACCACAGAAAAAAATATGGCATATAAAATCATGAAGCTCATGTAACTATACCCTCTTGCTTCATGATACCTATGCATGCAGCATATACAGATGTAGGTATGTAGAATTTGTGCAATAAATTCTCAAAGTCAAGGGGTGAGACGTGAGACGAATAGAAGGGGGAGTGTGTTGCAGCAAGGAGGGTGAATGTTGAATATGTGTAGCAAGTAGAGAAATGTATAGAATTAAGTTGCAAAGGTACCTTGCACCCTAAACTAAGGTTTGCACCCCATATATTCAATTCAACCCCACAAGACGAACCAACAACAACAATAACACAAAAAACTGAATTTATTTGATTTTTTTTTTTGTTATTATATTTTGCATAAAAATGGCAAAAAGCAACTTGACGGTTGACGCTTATGACAAAAGCATTACATCATCTCAACGCTCCGGGAATGCAGAGAGTTGTCGTAGCTGTCGCTGTTACCGTCATCATAATCATATACAAAAAAAAACGAACCCCCTTTTACTGCGTTTACACAGCAACATCACACGAGTTATGAACTCAAAGATATTAACCCGTTCCAGGCCAAGATGAAAACCTTAATTTTCACATCGCGTCGTCGGTCGTCGCTATTTTTTTACCCTGAGAAAATTTCTGCTAAAGTAAGTACCTACCTTCAACAAAAACTTGTACCTAACCACGGATGTGAAAAATTCTAAAGCGAGGCCGGGCCAGGCTCTATAACTCTGTCTATACCTGTATAGAGGAAGGAATATTACGGAAAACCGACACGACAATGACTACACGACGCACGAAGTAAAAGCCAACAAGTCGAACGGAATTTTCATTGTTTTAAGAGGAAAATGCAAGAAACTGAAAATATGGGTGCAGAGCCATTCCATATTCCATAGGTTCGGCTAAGGCTGATGATGATTTGGTTTTGGGAGGCATGCAAAACCCCAAAACAAACAAGAAGCTACATTATGCACAAACATACCTATATAGATGTAAACCTATACCCTACACATATACATGTATAAATTTAAAGGCAGTGCTATTAATCCCAAGAATTCACCCTTTTCCTTTTCTGGTTGAACTGGATTTTGATTAAAAGCAGTAGGGAGGTAAGTAAGGTACCGTACCGTGTACCTATACCTAACCTACCCATTATCCAGCACCAACGTAGTATTATTTTTGAAATGAGTCTCAAGAGGGTGACGAAAGTCCTACAGCTCAGCAATGTTTAAATGGTTCAAAGTAGATGTAATGAAAAAGCAAACAATACGGAAAAAAGTACGAGTATAAGTATAAGAAAAGAAGAAAGAAAAGGAAACAAATGGCGCTGGGAAAATTAAATGTGCAAGCTTCAAATGTTGCAAAAAGAGGATATACGAGTAATTCACGTTCTTTTTTTTAATTCATCTCGTGTTTTCGCAGCCTTTTGTTATTTGTCAAGTCTAAGGAATTGCCCCAAATTTGACCTTCGACATGACTCTGCTTACTGATTTTGAAGGCTCATTTTACGATTAGTATTATCTGTATAGCAATTTTTGAAATGGAGAGAATTTCAGTAGCATAAAGGATTTCGAGCGAACAAACACGGATTGAAAATAATGAAGATAATGAAGAAGAATACAAAAATAGAAGATGAAATATTCCTTGCGTTCCATTTCAACACAATAATTTACACGTTTAAAGTTTAAAAAATAGTTAGTTAGGATCTGACAGTTTTTTTATGGAAGGTAGTGGGATCACATACCCCTGGATTGACGACGAATGCCGGCAAGCGCACGCAGCGAAACAAGAGGCTACAAAACGGCGCTGCACAAAAGGACTAGAGCTGCTCGCGAGCTCTACGAGCAGAAGAAGAGAGAGGAACACCGGCTTCTTAGATGGAAAAAAAGAGAGCATGAGAAGCGCGCGATCGAGGAGATAAAGGGATGTCACAACAGGAATGAGGTTCGTAAATTTTACCAAAAGGTAAAAAAAACGTGCCAAGGGTACCAGCCACGAACCGAAGCCTGTAAAGACGATCAGCGGAACATGCGGAATATGGAAAGATCACTTCTCCAAATTATATAACGGCGATGACGAACCGAATTCCGCTGTAAGGGAGACAGAATCACTCAACCTCGGCGACGCAGATCAACAATTCCGCCTACCCGACCTTGACGAAGTAAAGATAGCTATATCTAAACTTAAGTCAAACAAAGCTGCTGGAGCTGACGGCATCGCTGCCGAACTATTTAAAGCAGCAGCCGATGACTTGGTACGGAGCATACACTAACTAATCTACAAAATAAGGTCGGAAGAAAGCATGCCCGATGAGTGGAATCTCAGCATAGTGTGCCCGATACATAAGAAAGGAGATCCTCTAAACTGCGCCAACTACAGAGGCATAAGTCTCCTTAACATTGGGTATAAGATCCTCTCTGCCGTATTATGTGAACGTCTGAAGCCATTCGTCAACAACCTGATTGGTCCTTATCAGTGTGGCTTCAGACCAGGAAACTCCACTATCGACTAAATATTCACACTACGGCAGATCTTGGAAAAAACCCAGGAGCTTAAAATCGATACCCACCATCTCTTTATCGATTTTAAAGCCGCGTATGACAGCATCCATAGGGAAGAGCTCTACCGAGCAATGTCTAGTTTTGGCATCCCTGTCAAACTTATCCGTTTGTGCAGAATGACGATGGAGAATGCACGCTGCTCTATCAAGGTCGAACAAAAAAATATAATACAACTACACCAGCGCTGAAATCAAACGAAGAATAACTCTTGCAAATCGCTGCTTCTTTGGACTTAGAAGGCAATTGAGAAGTAAAGTCCTGTCTCGAGCATGTAAAATCACCATCTATAAGACACTCATCATCCCGGTTCTCATTTATGGCGCTGAGGGCTGGACCCTGTCAAAGAAAGACGAGAACGTCTTAGGATGCTTCGAGAGAAAAATTCTTCGGGTGATTTTTGGTCCCGTACGCATAGATGGAGAATGGAGGAGAAGATATAACGACGAACTGTACGGGCTGTACAGCAACACTGACCTAGTTAGCAGAATTAAAGTCCAAAGGCTTAGATGGCTAGGTCATGTAGAGCGGATGGACATCAACGCTCCAGCCCGGAAGGTCTTCGAATCCAATCCCGAGGGACGGCGCAGTCGAGGAAGACCACGACGCAGGTGGCACACCCAGGTGGGAGAGGACCTCAAACAACTTGGCGTGCGAAACTGGAGACAGCTAGCTAGGGACCGAGCTGGCTGGAGACGCTTGTTGGTTGAGGCCCAGGTCCGCCCCGGACTGTAGGGCCACCTTAAGTCAGTAAGTGGGATCACATAAAGAAGATCACAAGAATTTAAAAAGAAGAATTAAATAAAGTAGCTAATTGAACTATAACAGACATTTTCACATCACTTGAAAACCGCTGACATTTTTATGGTTTCCTTAGTTTGTATGATATTTTTATAAACAATATTTTATCGAAATAAACAGTTGAACTTTAACATTTTTTCAACTAAATAATAATATTAATCAATTGACACATGAGCTCTATTTTAGACGTACTTATAACAATAGAGATTCTTTTTTCCGCCGGACATCAAGAATACACGCTCTCACCATGCTTAAATATGTCAAGTGTATGTTACCCTTAGGCTTGTAGATTATTTTAGTTAAGTTTTATTGACTTCAAAAGATACAGGAACAAAACATTATATTCTTAATTTTAATATTGCAGAGGACTGTAAATGGTTTGGCCGAGGGCCGTCTACCAGACTGACATTTTTTTTAAATTTATATATACGAAAAAAGCTAAGTAGATACAATTCAATAAAATAAACTTTATAATTTTCAAACTTTAAAACCTTAAAAATTTTCCTCAACTATTCTAATTCTATAGCGAAGAGCGTTCAATGAGTATTCATACAGAAGGTCCCAACCTAGTTCTCCATTCAAGATGTTGATTGTTTCTTCTAAACCAAGTATATCTATCCCAAAATAGCACTTTCGGAACTCCTTGAGTATTGGACAAACTCCCACTAAATGAAATACATCTTCGCGTATGCATAAATGGCACAACATTGACAATTTTGAAAGGTGAGGAATGTAGTTCAAATTGATAAGTTCACCTCTTACTTTAAATAACCAGCTGATTTTTTGTGTACTGTTTTTGGCCAAGAAGTAAGTGTTGTGGTTCAAGAAATGGTTTACTGGAAATATTTTTAAAATATTACAAGAGATTTCTTACGGCTTCTAACTTTGGAGTACAACAAAACTTTCGACACCGGCGACGTCCCCGAGAGTTTTCGAAAGGCAATTATTTTTCCGCTACATAAAAAAGGTAATTTTGAAGATCCATCAAATTATAGAGGCATCTCGATTTTAAATACAGCAGTAAAGATCTTTGCCTCGGTACTTTATAATAGACTCAACGGGTGGCTTTAGGAAAAACTACTCGACAATTGACCAAATTTGTTCATTAATGAATATTACTGATATTTATAAAAGTAAAGGAAAGAAGCTTTACGCTTTTTTGTGGATTTTCGAGCAGCCTTCGATTCAATTCCCCGGGAAGCACTTTTTTACAAGCTTTCTAAAAATGGAATCTCAACAAAACTTATATTTCTCATTAGATCCATGTACGAAGAAAATGTCGCACGAGTTTGGGATGGGAATTCTCTTTCAGATGAGTTTGGTACTTCAATGGGCGTTAGGCAAGGGTGCGTCTTAAGTACTCTTCTCGTCTTAAATACTCTTCTCGACCATAGTAAGTTCGTGCTATTTCAATTCGATAAGAGGAAATTGTTTAAAAACACTAATATTTTCACTTTATGGAAATAAACCTTAACTTCCTTATGTAATGCACTTGGTATGTGAGAAGTTGCAGCTTCTTCTTTGTAGTTGCGGGAACGGACAAAACATTTAAAACTTCTTTCCAGTACGTCAAATATCCATAACATTTCGAGTAAAACATTGTTGTTTTAAGAGCTGATACATTCAAAAACTAGGCATCGACAACAGAGTTTTTCCCAAGCTATGTTATCGGATCGCAAAGATCTGCAATCCTAAAGCTAGGTGATAGGTGCATCAACATAGTGCAAATTAAAACCACTAAAATTTTATGTGTACTTTATTGAAAAAGCATTGATGCGACAGTTTAGTCACAATGAAGACTGGTTTGTGAACGCAAAAAGAAACTAAAAATTTGGAAGTTCTTATGGTGGGTTACAAATCCTTTATTTGGAAAACAATAAGTATTATTACACGTGAATTCATAAATGGTCTTATTTACTTAGTCTTCTAGTTAAAATGTTCTATTCTGGAAAATAAGTTGCCTAATGGCTTACAAAATTGCACAGCTAAATTTAGAAAATTAAATCTGTTTTTTGTTTGTCGATTGAATTTTGTAATGAACAGATTAAAGGTCCCTCTTACATTTGGTTGGAGTAACTACTGGCCTTTAGGGTGTGTACGTACACATCGCTCTCAACAATTATCTGAAGTGTCATGACTTGATTCAGGACATATTTAATTCAGAAAAGATGTTCCACAGGGCTCTATATTTTGTCCTGTATTCTTTTGCTTATTTATACATAATTTTTTTCTGGTTTGTAACAGCATTTCGTTTCATCTAAATGAAAAAACAATGTGTTAATAGCCGAATGACGATTTTGGGCTTAAGGCATTATTGATCCAGACTGTTATAAAAAATATCTGTATTTTCTAAAAAAAATCAATCTAGCGCTAACTATGACGTGGTACCCTCTAATAAGTGAATGAGCAATTACAAAACACTTGATTTTTCCACTATACTATCAGCACAATATTAAATATGCATACAAATAACAAAAAGTAAAAGTTTGTTAATTTAAATGCACTTTCCATAAGTTTTCATTTGTTTTTTGAATTTTTAATAAATATTTTTTTAAATATTTTATAGCTTGTACCTTTTTGACATAAAATAGGTATAACAACATGTCGGCACCCATCATGTTAACTTTTTCTTCCCTGACGGCTTGCACAAAAACCTTTTGACCTTTTCAACTACCAACATGTATAAAAGAGTATAGAAGGAAGTATAACTGGTCTTACCATACCAATCCGCCTCCCGTGGCTCGTTAGGTAGGTACACCAAAATTCATTCAAGCTTGGGCATTGTAACTTACAACAGTTTCCCTTTTATGAAGATTTATATTTGATATTTTCTGTTCTTTTCGAATACATACATAGATAAATTACATATGTATGTATACTGTACACTACACTCATATACTCGTACAAAGGCAAATGGATATTTACTTATTACCCTTAAAGGCATTTTCAACCATCAACCCATCCCCCCTCTACATATAGGTAGTTATGTGATGTGAACTATATTCAACAAAAAAGTTATAGGTACACACATTCACATTTTAGTTTGGATAAACTTTAAATGTATAGAACATAAGGTTGACCTTGATTTTCATTGTTTTTCATCAACAGCATTGGTATAACAAGATAGAAAAAGTCGCAGAATGAGTGATATTTTTCAAAAAAAATGTTGGTACTATATTTTAAATTTTTCAAATAGGGGTTGAAATTTCAGTTTTAGCTACCTTGATAATAAAAGGTACCTACAACTTTTAACCTTCATCAGGTTTGTTTTTCTGCTAAAGTCCTTCCTTTTTGGAAATGATATAGGCATAAGGGCATAGGCATACAAATATTCGATGTGCAGGTTCATGTGACTTTGAGCAAGTAGAAAACTTTGACTTAGTTTCAAAAAAAGAAAGGTTATGAAATTATTATACAATAAGACAAATATGAGTCAATGACTTCCAAAAGGTACTTGTGCCTAACCATACCTTCAATATCAATCGAAAGTTGAACATGGCTAAATTAATTGAAATAAATGTATGTTTTGAACTTATATTAGGTCATCACGTTTTTGTGAATAAATTTCGAATAAATGTGTGAATTAATATCAACAAAAGTGTCATAATTACCTTCCATCACGAACTCTTGATTTAGTTTATTTTTTGTGAAACTATTTAAAAAAATAGATTGGGATACATTAAACACTGTTTAGCTTCCTGTTGGTACCTTCTTAAAATTTGCAAATGGTATTTCTGGTAACAGGCAAATTTTTTTATATGAAGACTTTAAAAGATCATATAATTGAAAGTTTAAGAGAATTCAAATCAATATTTGTATTAATATTTTTGGTTGAACTTTGATTGTTATGAAACACTGTCTTTAAATTTTAAAAAACATTATAAATTATACATAAGTTTTATTTCGACAAAAAAGATAGTTTAGTCGATAACCAACTTTTAGAAGTTTTCCGTAGTATTTTTTGTAAATTTTTATAATTAAAAAAAATTTTAATGGATTTTCCTAAAAAAATTAGCCTAAAGTTGTTATTAAGCCAATGGCACAGAATTTTGACATATTTTTATCGCTTAACACTTTAATAAAGTTAAAATCACGGGATTTCTAGTTTAACTTTTAGTAATTTTTTAGCATTTAGACAAAATTTCTTGCCAATTTTAATTGAAACAGTCGATTTGTTTGTTTATTACTCAAGAGCTATAATAGTTTTGCCTTAAATTAAGAAAACACTTTCGAAAGATGAAGATCGAAGTATTTGATGATTCGTGCAGAAAAGTGCGATGTTTTATGTCTGGAGAACATCCCTAAGACGAGCTCAATTAAAAAGTTAATAGTTTAGTTCTTGCCTGATAACCTAGTCACCTAAGACCGAATAACAAATTGTAAGCTGAGTTTTTAATAGTTTAGAATTGCAAGTACACGTATCACTTAATTTATTTTCTTATAAGAATAATATGCTCTAGTCTCATGTTGGTAATTAAACTTCCTAATGAAATTCGAGCTTGTACATGTAATATTATTAGAGCAGTGGATAAAATGGTTCAATCTGCAATTGGGAATACAAATCCATGTTTAAGTTCGTTTACTTGCTTCCTTACTTAAGGTGGCTCTTCAGTTCGGTGTGAACACGGGCCTCAAACTTCTCCTATCTCGGTACCTAGCTAGATGTCTCCAGTTGGGCACCCCAAGTAGGGAGAGGTCTGTTTCCATTTTTGCTCGCCACTTGATTAGCGGTCTTATTCTATTGGACTGTTCTGTTCTTTACATCAGCATATTCTAGTGATTGGAAAAAGAAAGCGACTCTAGTGGGATTCTGCTTGACTGCGAGATTCGGTTCGTCGTCACCTTTATACAGTCTGTAGAAGTGGTCCTTTTAGTTTGTTTTCTGTCATTGATAGATAGATAGTTTCTTTATTTTAAGATATAAATTATTAACAAATATTTTTCTATCGATCAGGCAGACGGTAATTCTGCCGTCATTTCATTACAAAAACCCAATTTAAAGGTAAAGAAGTTAAAATTCAAATAATAAACGTTAGTTCAACTAATTATTTAAAAAAAATAATAGTTTGTTAAAGCATGTAGTGCGAATTCAACAATTTTGGGATGAATTTGAAATAAAAAATATATGAATGATTTGAAACACAAAATAGTAATTAGAAAACTTTGTTTGAACCTTCAATTGCAATGACTGGTTGTAGAGTTATGGAAAACTATTGAGATAATTTTGAGCATGTTTAAAGCATCAATAGACGGTTGACCATATAAAATATCCATTAAGGATTGCATAGAGCCGAGTTTGGGGGAATAAAACTCAGTTTGAACTACAGCCTTTGAATCTATTGGCAAAGAGGACACGATGCAAAGAAGTGCGTGATGCCTTCTGCTTCTCCGGTGTTACAAAGGCTACATATTTGTGGAAGATTCAGTATTTTGATTCGGCCTCTTCATATGTAAATAATAGCTTCAGAGGAAAAATAATTGGCTTGTGATGTTATTTGGTAGTTGAAGTTTCTATACACATTTCTTGATAATGTTATTGAGCCTCTTGATTCAAATTGGACTCCAAAAAGAAAAGATTACTGTCATTTGAAGAAGCTATCTGGTTCCATTCATTTAACGGGGTTTGCATAAGCCTTGTCATAATGGATTTGTGAAGGCTTCTTTCATCCCTCCTCATAACTTTCAATTAGTATTCTGAGTTAGTTTTAAGGTTTGTATAATGTAAAGAGGTGTTGTGCCAGATTCTACATAATTGGGCGTTGAGGAAAGCAACTGAACAAGAGTTTGAAGAAATACCTTTCCACAGCTTCAAACTCCTCCAGTTGTAAATATCCAAAAACTTTTGTCCCGTAGCAAATGTAGCAGTTCACAGTTGTTTGAAAAACACGATATTTGGATTTAAGATCGATTTTTTGGTTAGAGTAAAACTTAGGGCACATCAAGTTTAAATCTACTTTGGCTTTGTTGAATTTTTCTTTCCCGTGCTTCGAAATATTAAGATTTTAAGACAGCAAAAACCCAAGATTTTTGAAATAATAAACGACCTCAATAGGCGCGTTGTTGAAGGACCAGTTTTCTTCTGCGAGTCTTTTTCTTTGAGGAGAGGCACCACGATTCACAAAATATATTAAGTTTGTTGATTTGCAGCTAAAGAGTAGATAGATTGTCAGCTAGTAAATCAGTAAAACTAAATCGTCGGCGTAGAAATTTTCATTTCAATGTAAATTTCGAAAACTTGAAATCGTTTACTTTCGTTAAACGCTTTGTGATGAATTGCCAAACCGTAGTGAACAAAAATGTCAACCCAGTTTGATAGTTTGACAAAAAATTTCATCAGTTAAATACAGTATGTGGAATTGACCAATTGTATAACATTTAAACATGTTTCCGTAGTGATCTGCATTGTTTGTAACGTGGATATTTTTCCCTAAAGAAAACTAAAATTTTTACCGATTGCCAACCGAAATAATGGGTTTTAAAAGTTTCAATGCATTGATACTTAAATATAAATATTTATTAGTTAAAAACAACTAATTTAATTACTGTAAGCTGTCCATTCCTTTAGAAATTAGTTGACAATGGTATCAGTAAGATATCATTTCGAGTAAAAACTTGATTGTAATTATTAGAACACTCTGTGGTACTTTGATTTTTTATTTTAGACTTTTTTGTCAAATTTTCCCTATAGATAAATCCTTCTTATAGATTAAATAAGTTTAAATAGAAGAGACACCATTTTGTACTTTAGGTCTAATTAGTTGCCTAACGCAAAGCATGTTTCAAAGGTTCGGGGAATTGATTAGGGTTAAAGAGTGAATTACCATTTTTTAAGTCCTCGTGAAAATAAATTGCAATCATTTTATAAATAGATAAAAAAAGAAGTAAAGTAAAGAAGTTTTTCCAATCTTTCAACATTATTACAAATCATTTTTTTCAGTACCAATGACCTTAAAATCTATGCCTGAATAAAGCAAGATAGATTTTGAAGATTCCATTAAATTTGACATTTAATTAATGAGCTTCAAAATAATTACAAATTTTTGCAAAGATATACAAAGCGGGAGATAGAAAGTAGGAAAAGATTGACAAAAACAACAACAAGGACAAATTATTGGTTGGTGTAAGTTTTTCCAGATAGAGATAACATACCAATTAAGAATTAACACCGACTTTTCTTTTGGTATTTTATTCCTTCTTCTTTTTTATCTAATTCTTTCACTTTTTAATTTTTCTTCTTTGGAAAATTGAAAATAAAAACGGTATGCAAAAAATGGGAAATTGAAGCGACATATAACAGTTTTTGCGTGAAAATCATAACAAAGATAGGTAAAAACGTAATCTGTTTTTATTTGTCTTATACATTTTTGTATCTTCTTCACCGTGAAATTCTCAAAGAATACTCATTTTAAGGGAAGATATGTGCTGACAGAGAGACTAAAAGACTTCCAAGTGCAAACCATAAAGAGATTATTCACAGTAGCAATATTTCAGCAAATCTTCAAGGGTAGACATGACAAACAGTTCTGCCAATCAATTTGACAGATGAAACTTCAAACCATGTCTGTGTGATCAACTTACAAAATTTCAAGACTCTTTACTATTGTCGAGAAACTATTCCTTGGAATTCTCGATGCCGGGCGACACCTCTGCCAGCTTGTTATATTTATGCTTTCAATTAAGGTAATCCTAACATCTTCAATATTTCCAACAATTGACATTGAATTTTTAAACTCTCGTTAAGGAAGTTTTGCAAACATGGCTTTTGCATTAAACAAATAAGTCTTGTTGACTTGAAAGTTTTATCTGATGGCGTTGGCGATGGGAATAAACTTTCCTGCAGGTCCTGAGCGAATCGTGTTTTATTCAAAAGTATCTCCTTTTGTAACATAGGGATGCAAAAACTTTCTCTCCAACGACGACCCATAACACAGGTTGTGACTCTTTGTTGACAGTTGTTGCAATTTTCCCAAACCAAATATACTCGTACATACAATCGGGAAGGTAAAGGTATTAAAGGTAACTTCACTCTTTTTACAACAATCTTCTCTCGTTAACATCAAGTAGGTATCTTTGTATATGGTCGGTTACCCGTTAGATAGCCGCCATTATAAAGGGACAAACAAATGCAATATAACGATGATGTTGTAACATTTTGCTTGAAATGGAAACTGACATTAATCTGCTTTGTTCTTTGGTTTTCTTATATAATTTCAAACCAACTTTGCATATAATCGGATAATTTAATGGTCAGTAGGATTATGCACATTCATATACATATGTGAGTTAAAATGATATTAGATCCCCTAAATATACATACATATGTATGCAGGTAGGTATATCCGTAATTTGATATAGTTTCTCATATTATGCGGCTTAGCACACGACTGTGGGACTCCCCGTCCACTATAATGGAGATACTTACAACCCTATACATTGTGTACCTACATCTATATGTATACATCTATAGATTTTTGTTATACTATATTAAGCCGGTGAACTATTTTACCTACAAAGAAATTAATTATAGCATCAGTTGGCTAATAAAGTCTCAGAAGAACGTTTAATACAACTAAGCCCGTTAAAATCAAGGTAAAATGATGAAGGTCTTTTTGTGGTTTTTGGGCAAATCACTAAGTGATATAAGCAGAAGTGTTAAATTCTCGAAACCACACCAATTTAACCACAAACTGGTGTTGTAAATAGAATTATTTATTAGAATAGATTAAAACTACTTGAGGATAGATTTATAAGTCATATAGCTATAATAACTTAAAGCTTTCATGTTTGATTAATTTGAGTTCTTTATCTCTTTGCATAAAAAGTAATTTCGATTTAGACACTTTTTTTAAGATTTGTTTTCCAAAGGGACGTGATGGCTTTGAAGTTTTAAACGCCTCTTTAATTAATATGTATTAAACTTTATTTAACAAGAATTATTTGTTATTAAAGTAGAAACTACGGAATAATGAATTTTCTTTTTCTTTGAAACTCATTACTGAAATTACAAATTAAAATGGAATTGCAATTGCTTTTTGAGATCATTGACACAAACATTTTTTTTTTTCCTTATATTTATCAATTTGTTTCTTCCTAATAACATTAGAACCTTAAGGATGTAAATATTTTATTAAATTTTAAACCCTAACACATTTTCTAAGCTTTTTAAAGAATCCTTATCAGAGGTAGGATTTTTGTTTTATTATTGGAATAATTAGCTGTGATAAATAAGTGTAAAGTGTAATTGTAATTTGTCCTCAATTAATCAGACAAAAAGTGTTTATCGAGGGAAAATTTAAACACAAATTTTACATATGTAAAATGTAACTATATTAAATAACAAGAACATAAAAAAATGGAATGCTATTGGTATTATTCAAATAAATATAAGTCTTATTTCGAAACCGCGACTAGTTTCGGTCTCACCAAAAAGAGACGATATGATACTTCTCTTGAAGGTTCCAAGAAGGGACTGAGACAAGATATATACTTTGTACCGAAATTTTACTATAGTCTCAATTGATATTTCATTTGATAGAGTTTGGCATCAAGATCTCTTATCAAAAATGAGTGCTTTCGGTTTTCATGAATCAATGCATTATTGGATTAGTAATTACCTTTCGAATCGTTCAATACAAGTAGCATTGCATGGGTTTAAGTCTGAAAACCACAAAAGAAATGCTGGTGTGCCTCAGGGCTATGTCTATCTCCAACACTTTTTTTTTATTTTTATTAATGATCTCCAATACATTGTTTTGCTAACGATAGTACTTTTAGCTTTTCATATTCGTTTTGAGAATCACATGCCTATTCTTCAGATATGAGACTATAATGACAAAAAATGATAAGCATATTAAGCTAAGAAGCATTGTACAATGAGAAATAAAAAAACCGTGTGGAATTTAATGGTTCGAAAACCCATGTATCGTTAAAGCCGCATGATGTTTGTGTTTTCTAAGGTGATGCAAGATGTTTTTCCTCCCCCTCTGATCTGACTGTTATCTATAAGACTTATATACTTCCAAGGCCTGAATGTAACTCCCCTATCTTAGCTGATGCTCCTGCAACTTAATTAAGCGTTTTGGATTGGTGATAATACCATCATAAGATCGTTTACGTAGCTCGTACGGTTATTTTAACGATTTATGCTCTAGATAAATAGGAAGCTGTATCCTCCTTTTAAAGAGTTCAACCGTAATTAACACGCTTCTAGGAATGCTCACAAGTATATCCTCGGCAAAACTTAAGTCGAATTACGTACCGTACTACGCGAATGTGGAATTCCTTATCACACTCTGTCTTTCGCAGCCCTTGCAATATTCAGGAATTTGACTAATGTGCACCGAAACCTTCTTTGAACCCCTCTCTTTCTTGGCTAGTGCTCACACTGTGTCTTTACATACTAAGGGTACTAATATATCCTTGAGTGTGCGCTTATTATATAAAAAAAAAGAGGCTGGGATGCGACCCACACTGATAACTTCCCATCCCGTCTGTCGATTTGTCTAGCTTAAAAGTTTGTCTATATGTACTCGTATCAATTTTTACCAAATTTGTGCACTATTTTTTGTAGACTTTATTTTTTAATTACTGAATATTGAAAACAATATTTTCTGTGAAATAAAATAAGTTTGAAGCCAATATGTTTAATTTTTGAAAAGCTATTTGAGCCGAAAGTAAATTTTTACAAAGTTTTAGTATTGTTTTTTTTCTAGAGTTTTATTTTTTGTAAAAAAATTGTCAATTCGATTTTTTTAAAATTTTACCAAATGTTAAAAACAATATTTTTTATAAGATAAAATTAGTTTGAATCCAATATTTTATAGTTTTGAAAAGATATTTTAGTCGAAAATCAATTTTTACCAACTTTTATAATTTTTTTTTTAGGTTTTTAGTTTTTGTAAAAAAAACTGTCAATTCGATTTTTCTCAAAATTTTTCTTTATGTTGAAAACAATATTTCTTTTAAGAAAAAATTAGTAAGAACCTATTATCTCTAAGTTTTTAAAAGATATTTGAGTCGAAAATCAATATTTACGAACTTTTGTTACTTTTTTTTAGGTTTTTAATTTTTTGTACAAAAACTGTCGAATCGATTTTTTTCAAACTTTAACTTTTTTGAAAGATAAAAGTAAATTAAAGCCAATATCTCAAAGTTTTGAAAAGATATTTGAGTCGAAAATCAATTTTTACCAACTTTTATACATTTTTTTAAGGTTTTTATTTTTTGTAAAAAAAACTGTCAATTAGATTTTTCTCAAAATTTTATCAGATGTCAAAAACATTATTCTCCGTTGCACAAAATTGTTTAAGAGATGAAATCATATTTCAGTCGTAAAATTTTGGAGGTGACAAATTTTTTTTTCAGTTTTATTGATTTATAAAAAAAAACCGTTATGTTGATTTTTTTCAAAAAATATACCTGTTTGGTATCACGTTTCAATATATTATATAAAATTTAATTCAAGTCTCTAGCGTTTTTGGTTCGTAAGATATTTAGGGTTAACCAAAATTTTCACCACCCACGCAATTTTCTTGAGAGCCCTTTCTGCATCTTTCTGCCTTATTATCTGTATAACAAAATTTATTTGAAGTCGATATCTCTTCTGGTTCTTGAGCTATGGACGACAAAAAAAAAGTCGCGAACGTACGGACGTACGAACGTACGTACACACGCACGCACAGACATCTTTCTAAAAATCTTTTATTTCGACTCTAGGGACCTAGAAACGTCGAGAAATGTCAAAATTTTCAATTTGACAAATCGGACCCATTACAATAACTTGATATGGGAAGTTAAAAAGTACACAAGTTTTAAAATAGTTTAGATCTATTAAAATTAAAATGTTTTATTTTTAGATGGGTTGTTAATAAAAAACTTCACGAAATAATTAATAACATTTAAGAAGGGATTTACATTTAAAGAAAAAAATCTACAAATTTGAATTGTTGCCCAGAAAAGGGTGATTTAAGCAAATTTCAACACTTTTTTTGAATGATTATTATGATCGAGATTAAATTTGGAACAAAACAGTTTGTAAAAAAACTATTAAACGTTGCAAACGTCTATAACTTGCAATTTGACTAATTGATAGATTTCACGTTTAAGAACATTAAAAATTTATAAAAAAAATCAAATTATAATGGTGAAATAATATTTTCTGTGTGAGACTTAAGATCCACAAAAAGTATCTTGCAATATACCTAAAGGATTTGAACAAAGTTCTAAATTTTGTTGGCTAAATACAATTACAACAAAGTGTCAAACCTTTTCTGAAAGAATAACTCTAGTCCTTTGATTAGTTTTTTTTTTCAATAGTAACAATTTTTACAGAAGACAATGTTTAACCTTTATGGAGACATTATAGATATAATTAATTCATAACTCCTTTTTGTATTTTTCAAAATAGTTTTTTTTTTGTTTTAACAAGGTTTTTTTGTTTATTTCTTGGCACTTTCCCCATAACAGTGCGCGTCTTTTGCTCTTATCGGGTCCAATCACTATAAAGTTGATTGAAGTTTAAGAACCGGAATTATGTAGTTTATTTCTCGTAAAATTAAATATAAAAAGAGTTTGAGCAATACATACGTATTTCATAATAGTGTTTAATGATGGAAAATGTCCAAAGATCAAATATGTATAATTTAACCTTTGACTTTGAATGCATCTTTTTTTGTAAAGATAATTTCTATTACACATCACATCACACAATTCAAGTATCATAAAGAGTGATTCGTTTCTAAGATTGCGAAAGTGGTTAATGATGGTGGTTTAATTAATAAAGATTGTGTTGAACCATGATGGTGTAACTATTAATTATTGTATTAACCGCAAGTCGTTATGGGTGATCACGCACAATTTATGCGTGTTGGCATTATAGTGATCAATGTTCCAATGGAAAGATGTTAAAGGTTTGAAAATCTTGCATTTTGTGTTTAACAATCCGGGGTAATATAAAAATGAATAGTTTACGAAGGAGTCAAGATCTGTAGAAAAAGAAATGCTTGATGATGAAGTTGCATGGTCAACCAGTGAATGACCTTTCGATCAACTTGAGTTCTGATAGTCGTTGTTCATCAGACACCATTCTTCTTTCATATCTTTCTATTCAAGTTACGTTCGCTTCTGCGTAGATAAGAGATTTGTTCCTTAAGACTTTTTTGGCACTGCACATCGAAGAACAGTGTGATGTTAATTTAGAGTACCTTTCTTGAATCTCTTGGAGTTCCTTCAGGCCTATCTCTAAATTTGAAAACCAGTTTACAGGAGTTGAAATGCCTAGCTTGTTTTTACGACCCTTTAAAGTGAATCCCTTAGTACTTCACGTTCCGTTTGATTGCTGTGATAGATCTATCATGAAGTTTTAAACGAATTCTTCCAGCTGAGTTCTCCTGAAGCAGGCAAGTTTTGGTTTGATAGTACTGATACTGATTTACTTTTTCTCAGAGACGTAAGAAAAAGTTTTGTTCATTTGAACCTTTGTCTTCCGAACATTGATAAATGGTGACATTAATGTGTCGTAGGTTTTTACTTTCGTATTGTCAAAATAATAGATTTTTCTTCTTTGTATGGGTTTTTTGCTTTTTTATTTGGAACGTAGTACCCGTGGCGGGATGGTTAGTGTTTAGTCATGTAAGAGACCTTGAGTCCAATCCCTGCCAATCCCTTAACAGTTATTTACAAGTACTGCCTCTTGCAACGAATTGACAAATATTCCAAAAATAGATCTTGTCATGAAAAGTGCTTTCTTAAATAAGCCTTTTGTATTCGGCATAAAAACTGTAGGTCTCCTACATCACTGAAATGACTCGCACACATTAAATATTAAGAGTTATTAGTTTCTAGGCTCTTGTTTTCTACGGACTGTTGCACCAAAATTAAATATTAATTTACTTAAGAGTTACATTTTCTATATAAAATTTTATAAAACAAAATTCCGAGCAATGAGTTATTGTCTCTTGAAAAACAACACTTTGAAAGTGTTTTCATTAAATCCTCGATTTACTTTTTACACGAAACCAGGAGGTACCTACTTTTCCTATATAAGCAAGAACAAATGAGATATTCTTTTAAGACTACAAGACAAACTGTAGACTATAACTTACCCCAACTCAAGGAACGACTCTAACAAAACACAGGAAATTGATGTTATTTGTGTTCAATATTCATTCAGTTTAATATTCATGGTTTATTCTGCAGAATTCTCAATTTTTCAAAACTGCTTTAGTCACACTTTAGAGCCATAAGAAAAAAAAAGAAACAATCTATCAGAGAATTTTCTTTGACAAAGTGCATCTTGCTAGAAACAACAAGGAAATCGAAAAATATCTATGTACCTCTAGACCTGCTCCCTATGCTGCACCTTGCTGGATTGCTATTTTCTATTCACATTTCAAAACTCATATCGAATGGCGGTGGTGGTGCGCGACTACGGAAGCGTTCTCCAATCCACCCATCAGGTATAGCATTGTTTACCTCAAAAGCGTTTTCGTTTTCGATTCCTTTATTTCTACTTGTTATTCACTATATTTTTAGCGTTTCCCGGTTCACTTTGATGTTAAAGTGTGCCGTTGCCGTTGCTGGTGCCGTAGCCATGCGTTGTGTTGTGGTAATGGCAGTGGCAGATGATGCAGATGCTAGATGCAAGATGATTGCGGTGTGGTACTCGCGTGGAAGGTACTCCTCGGAATACTCCAGTTCCAGTGATGGTGCATCATGATGTTTATGAATGGCAAAGGATTTTATACGTGTATAAATACGTGCTTGTATGTTCGGTTTTTGTATATTACGATTGTTGTTTATGTGTGTAGTGAGATATAGTATATAGTATCTACCTACACATTGGGAGTAAAGTGAGGCAATTAAATTTACCGGAACTGAACTGAATTGGTAGCAGCTGTCAAACGTGCGACAAAACGATAGACAGACGACTTGAATTTTGTATATTTAGCTGTTGTTAAAAACAGAAAAAAAAATATACAAAACAAAACGAGTAAAGATACGAAAAGCAGAACCAAACTGGATGATTGAAGAGTCGTAATTGCGTGTCTAAGTGCTGCCAATTTATTATGCAGCTGTGAATAGAAAGATGTCAAAAAGTAATTAAACAAAGATATAAATAAATTATTATAATTTGGCAAAATTGTTAGAATTTAAAAATGTTGTATTTTTTAACTTGAAACTTCATTTTTTTCAAATTAAATCCATAAATATTGATCCCTTTGATACAGTAAGGTGACATTTTTTGAGCCTTATTTCTTAAAATGTAGATATTAATACTTCGCAGATTTTTAAGACCCTAAGATGGATTTGAACCGAATTTCACTTTGGACTGAATCGAGATGAAACCATAATATTTCTTTTTAGATATATTTTGGTTAAATGGTTTTTACTAAACTGAATCATAGAGTTGACGTTTTAAAAGTCATGGAAATAGCTCCTTGCCATTATTCTTTCTTAATCTCTTCTTTCCAAAGTCAAAGAAACATTTAAATATCCTCAGAAACCAAAGCTTTTTAATGGCCGGCAGTACAAAAAGTAGATCCGCTTTTAGCGTCAAGAAAACAATATTCAACTTGATATCAAATACATAAGTATTTGATAAGGTCTCTGAGTAAAAATGCGTATTTCGGTGTCGGTGTCCTTTCTCCTTTGGGTTATAAGTTTTTTTTTTTTAACAGTTCAATAAAAGCTGGTGTTCCCCAAGACTCTATTTTGTCTCCTATCTTTTTTACAATTTTTTAAATGATCTTGCTATAGATGTTACAAGATACCTGAGTTTTCTGACATCCAAGAGACTGCTTCTAAAGCGTCGACTTATCGCAAATTGGTCAATTTGGTTAGAAGACACTTGCCTGTCCGTCGACACTCATCTAATTTTATGACGCAGTTTGTTTTCAAACATAGTGCCAACAATTAAAAAACCATTGGCGTTACAGAAGTCAATGAACCTCTCACCATTGTCATTGTAACTGCCGACTTCGTGAACACCCATTACATGTCTTAGCCAATCGTTGTTACTGCCAACCTTAGTATTGAGTTCTTTCATAACCAAAATAATATCTTCGAGAGGTGTGTTGTTGTAGGCAGATTCTAGTTGACTGTAAAAGCATTCTTTCTCTTCATTAGATGCGAGCTCAGTCGGGGCGTATTACTGTATAGAATAATGGTGACGGGCCGTATTCTACTCGAAAACCTCGCTTTGATAAGCATTTTTCAAAGGGGCTCACACGAAACAAGGCTCCTTGCCGTTCAAGTTAGGAGTAACCCAACTCCAGCTTCTTGAGCGCTTCCGGGAGCGTGACCAGAAGAGCAGGGCAGTGCTACGCGTCCGTGACTTGTATTTGCCCGATCCCAACCATCGCACTTCTCTGAACCCAAATATATCTATCCTGAGGCGTAGTTTCGGTTTACATAGAGGGATGGGGTTCAGTTACGAAGAGTTCTAATCTTCGTAACCTACCCTGAAGAGTCAAGGAAGAAGACTTCAACATGGCAAGAAGATTGCAATACTGGTCTAAGAAAAAATTAAGACAATCGCCAACTTCCTTATCTGCAATGCCGCAGGCCCTCAATTTAAGGTTGTACACAAAAATGTTTGTTTTGACATTCAAAGAGTGGTTAAGCCGAGAAAACACATTTTGAGCCAGAATTTATCGGGATTCTCATTAGTCTCGTCAGTATTTTTAGGTTTTTATGTGAACCCTTTTGACAAAATACTAATTTATTGAGATATTAGTTTCACTTCTGATAGCATTTACAAAAGTTAAATGTAAAATTATTTATATCGGCTGCCCTCATCCAAAGTCATAAACTGTGATAAGAAAATAGCTTAACATTTCATACAAGTGGAGCAATGCCTTAAGGTTTGATATATTTGTTGGCTGAGCTGCACTTCACGTTGGAATTTTATCATTTTTCTGAGCCCTTTTACTTTTTGGCTTTTAAGTCCTTAGACCTATTTTTTTTCCAATACCTCAATTTTAATTCGTAATCAAACGCATTTTTACTTCAGATTGAATTAAAATTCTTGATTTAAGACTGTAAATTTACCAAATCCTTACGACCTTTCATAAATTTTCGTTTTTGTAAATTCAATTAAATCTTATTAAATATCTTTCTTTGTCTTTAAACATCTTTAAAGCACACAAAAACCCAAGTGTGGCATCTCCTTTTGTTTGATGTATCATATAAGTGCAACTTTGTAGCTAGCTATACACTTTAAAATCACTTTTAAGACTTCAATTAAAAAATAAAAAGAAACAAGAACAAAAAAGTAGAAACAGCTTCAAATCCATCTGCTCAAACGGAACTTATATGAAACTTTGGAAGTTAGCAGACGCAGTGTACCATTGATGCAGAACATCTCGACGTTTAAAAGAGTATATCGAAGAACAGTTTTTGTATCTATAGGGTTTATATACCTACGTACCTCATCAGACTCACGTCCCATATCGGCCTCCCTAGATTTAGAGTTTGATCGAATGTGCTATGCACGTAAGGAAATTATTCACATTTAAACCTATGCACAAACATAAATATAGACAAAATTGATTTATAAGCAAAAAGAAAATGTGTTTTTTGGTTGGATTCAATTATACTTACATTTTGCTTTTATGGTGTGTTACTTTTCCCGGGAAATTAAATTGAATTGTTTGTTTGTTTACACAAAATCAATAAATTGATCGACTTTTTGGATATATTCTGATTAGATGATTCTCAAAAGGCAATTTAGAGGAGATTTGGACGTATAATTAAGGTATGGTATAATATGGCGTTTGGTCATAAATACGATGCTATATTTATATACATACATACATATGCTGTGTAAGAGAAGGGGCAGCTTCAGGATCTGAGTACAAACAAATCAATCTTTGTTTTAGACATTTGTTCGATGTGATTCGAATACGAAAATAGGCTGGGATTCGATCCACACTGATAACTTTCCATTCTGTCGATTTTGTGTTGCGAAAAACTTTAACAAAATGTTCAAAACAATATTTTGGATCTTGAGTCGAAAGCATTTCTTATCAGTTTTTTGTTGTTTTTGTAGGTTTTTGTAAGTTTTCGTGTTTTTTTTTTAATTTGTCAGTTGAATCTAAAAAATGACTAAAATGAGAAACAATATTTGTCTTACTTACTTGCTTGAGGTGATGCTGCAGTCCTCTGTGAACTAGGGCTTCACTTACCACTTGTGCGCGCCGGTCTTCCTCTACTGCGCTGTCCTGTAGGTGTGAAAGACTTTTCGGGCGGAAGCATTGGTTTTGGACTTTTACCTCTCTGGCTAAGTCAACGTCGCTGTAGAGGCCGTACAGCTCGTCGTTCCATCTTCTCCTCGACTCCCCTTCGATGCATACGGGACCGTAGATCACACGAAGAAATTTTCTCTTGAAGCGACCCAAGGTGCTTTCATCCGCTTTTGTCATAGTCGATGCTTCTGCACCGTATAGCAGGACGGGGATGATAAGGGTCTTATAAAGCAACACTTTGGTCCCTCGAGAGAGGACTTTACCACTCAGTTGCTTTCTTAGCCTAAGGAAACAGCGGTTAGAAAGAGTTGTTCTTCGTTTATCTCAGCGCTGATGTTGTTTTCTGCGTTTACAGCGGAGCCTAGATAGACAAAGTCCTTTTTTACCTCAAATTTACGTCGGTCGGTGTTGTAGGTCCTTTCTAGGCGACAGCATGTACTTTGTTTTGTGCTTATTAACCGTTAAACCAATTTTTGGCGCCTCTGCCACAATACTCATAAAAGCTCACTTGCCATCACGCTGAGTTCTTCCGATTATGTTAATGCAATCATCATGTACTAGCAATTGGACAAACTTTTGAAAGATAGTGCCTCTAGTGTTGACGTGTGAGCTCTGCACTATTCTTTTAAGTGCGATGCTAAAAAAAACGAATGACAGCGCATCACCCAGTCTAAAACCTTTTTGGACGTCGGAAGATTCTGTTAAGTTGTTTCCAACCTTTATAGAGAAGCGTGATTTCTCTATTGTCAACCTGAACAAACGGCTGAAGACATGGCTCTATACAGCTCGTCCCTGTAGATGCAGTCATATGCGGCCTTGAAATCGATTAAATGATGGTGGGTGTCATTTGGTGTTCTTGAGTTTTTTCCAGGATCTTCCGTAATGTGAATATTTAAACGACTGTGGACTTTCCTGGTCTAAACCACGTTGATAAGGATCTATCAGGTTGTTGACGATAGGCTTTAGACGTTTACATATTACGCAGAGAAGATATTGTAAGCGATGTTAAACAATATTTTGCATATAATAAAATAGTTTGATTCCAAGATATTTTTTTGTTGTTGGCAAATTTTTACCAATTTTAGTATCATTTTTTTTAAAAAATACGGATTAAATTTTTTCTAAGAAAATTTATGACACAGTGAAATCATTTTGAAGTCAATACCTACCTTTATTTATTCACGAGATATCAAAAACCAAACATCAATTTTAAACAATTTTAAATACTATTTTAGATTTTAATTTTTATGAAAAAACTGACTGTTGACTGAATGTCGAAAAATTTATTTTTTAAAACATGGAATTATACATAGTTTGAAGACAATATTTTTCATTTTTGAAAAGATATGTATTTGAGTCAAAAATCAATTTTTATAAAGTTTTAGTAATGTTTTCTGGATTTAAATTTTTTGTAAAAAAAAACTGTCAAATCGATTTTTATCAAAATTTTACAAGGTTTTGTTGAATACAATTATTTAGGAGACATAATCATTGTTTGTTAATCAAATTTTCGAAGTGACAATTATTTTGTTCTCAGTTTTTTTTTTTGGTTCATAAGAACAGCTTAATTGATTTTTTTTTCAAAATTGTTTTACTTTGGTATTACGTTACAGTGTATGTATAATATAAAATTATTCAAATCGCTAGCGTTATTGGATCCTCTAAAACTTCCCGAACTTACGAATCTAGGTACACACGCATGACAGAAATCTTTCGGAGAGTCTTTTATTTATATTTAAGCGACCTTGAAACGTCGAGAAATGTCAACATTATCAATTCGGCAAATCGGACCGATTAAAATAACTTCCTATGTGTAGTTAATTTAAGCATAGGAAGGCTTTTCGAATGATGGGTTATATTGCTTTCAATCATCCGCGCTTGTTGAAAATAAAAGTGTTTCTCATCAATATTAAAACCAAACAAAATTATTAATCATACCTTTACAAAGTATTTCATTCATCTTAATAGTTCCACCAGTCTTAATTTTTAAATAATTAAAATACAATCATACCCGGCCCAAAAATCGCACCAAATCATACATTGATACAATGAGACAATTGTCGTAACTTACTTAGCCTCCGAGCTGTATTTGAGCCTCGACATAGAAGGGGATACAAAGCCGGATTTTTTCATGCGTCCCAAAAACCCAATCAACGCCACAGCTATGACGATGACGGGGCTTGCATTCCATCGTTTTTAGTGTTCTTATGTAAAGTGATCTTTAAAGGCCTTTAGACTTGATGCGAAATACAGTGTTATGTCGTTTGTGGAATGCATAATTACAAATATCGGAAAGGAATACAAAAATCTAGATTTTCATCAATACTACGAACAAATATTTCACTCTTCTCCTCACTACCTGATTGCAATGCATCAAATTGGGCTTCAGTGCATCTTAGAATCATAGAAACATTTCTGAAATGTTTTCTTTGGTCTGGACGCTTCCGAAAAATGTCTGAAATGTTTCCCAGTTTCCTATTCCGAATCGGAAACTTTCTTTGTTTCCTAAATACGTAAAAAGTGCGAAAGTTGTTATAAAAAGTGGTCATGGAAAAGTGTAGCGCAATAAGAATATCAGTTCATACAAATATATGGAAACAATAAAAATTTTAAAGGATCCTAAACGTAAACGCTTTGCCTCAAATATCCAAAAATTCAATTGAAGCTGATGATGAGGTACAAATATAATAAAGAAAGGAAACAAAAAAAACGTTTTAAAAGAAAGAGAAACATTTCAGAAACATTTTTTGAATAATGTCTCCTGACATTTTTATGAAAAAAAAACTGTTTAACTAATTGTACACAAAATTTGTCTGGTGTCAAATGTGTATGTTTTTACCTTTAAAATTATTCAAAGAGCAGGGAAATTAAAGCATTAAAAAAAGTTAAAATGTTAAATTACAAAAATTTTAAAAGTCTGTTAACAAATTTAAAATCGATTTTTTTTGTTTAAATTTAAATATAAAAAAATCTCTTGTTCTGCTTCTGAGAAGCATAATGCGTCACTTCTAACTACATTTATATCGTATACAACAATTATACTCTAAACTATATTGGCAAGCCCCCAATACAAACTCTTGTCAACATCGACTTTGAATAAATTTATCATTTCTTTCGAAGAACTTTTATTTTCTTTTGATTTCCTTGTACTGACTAAAAAAAATAGTTCTCATTATCGTCTCCACAGAGACTGGCAAAAAGTCTCAATTCAATGATTTTTGTTTTACCATTCGTAAAAAATGTTAAAATAAATCTTTTTGTGACATAAGAAATTGTTATTATAAACACTTTGAATAATAAAGTGGAGGTATTTACATACATAAACCTTACCTAACTTACTCTATCGTCAAAACTAGCCTCTATAGCAATTGAATTGAGGAAAAAGTGCATTCAAATATATTATAGCGTGGCGCTCACGTAATATTTTAATATGCAAATTGCTATAAGGTAATAGGATTATTTTTTTGATTCCCAGGATCTGGAGTGGACTGGAATCACGGACAGACAAGTGAAAAAAATACATAAATTATGCTGACAATGATGTGTATGAAATATTGAAAAAAAACAACATTTCAATTTTTCCAACAGCGAAACAAATATTATTGCACCTTTTTCGGTTATGCGAATGAATGAAATTTAATTGATTTTGTTTTCTCATCAAAAATGTATTGACCAGAAATTTAAGCCCACTGCATACTGATCAATTTTTTTCTTTCAAAAATTGTCATTTATTGTGTCAAAAATGAACAAAAATGTCATTTATTATCTTTACTTGTATTATATACCGTTCTGATGCATGTTTCCAAACGAGGTTCTAGGAATAAAAGCTTTTTAAATTAATTAATTTCAAGCCCTTCAACTACCAAAATTGTCAATAACAAAATAGGGATATTGTCTCTCTCTCTTTTTATATAATTATGTAGAATTGTGGAAAGGTAAACCGCACGTGAATAGAATATTCACCACCGCAACTATAATAACTTCCCCTTCCACCCTCAATTTGACAAGACAACAATCTAATTGCGTAGGTACACGTTTTGAAATGAGAACATAAATAAAAAAAAACACACAACACTAATAACAATCCACGTTAATTAAACCATGAAATTAAATAGACAGTGAATAGGGAGGATATGGAAAGAGGGTGAGGATAGGAGGACTATCTGGATGACTTGATGTGGCTGCTGCCTGCTGTTTCATATAAAGATATAAAGTTTGTATGAGAGCTTCTTTCATTTAATTAGATCAATACAAATTAAAGAAGCCATTCCCTATTATAGTTAGTTTGAACTCCCACGGGAACAAAAACACAGACGTTTTCGTTTTCGTTTTCGTTTTGACAACCAAGACGACGACGACGAAGATAAAGACTGAAAGTGATAAAGATACTTTAATTGTTAACATTCCATCGCACAAGATAAAGATATAATGTTGTGTCTCAATACCATTGGGGCATGATGTCATGTCATCTTCCTTTGTCAGTCTGTTTGTGCGAACAGTGTGCTCTTTGTGAATTAAGGTGACCACTCAGCTTAACAAAAAAAACTAAGAGTTTTCTCTTACCCGACAGTTACAGTTTTTACAAAAAATAAAAACCCACAAACAAAGTTAATAAAAGTTGGTAAAAAATTGATTTTCGACTCAAATATCTTTTCAAAACTTTGAGCTAATGGCTTTAAACTACTTTTATCTTTTTTAAAAATATTGTTGTCAACAATTTTTACAATTTTGAGAAAAATCTAATTCACAGTTTTTTTTACAAAAAAATACTAAAACTTGGTATAAATTTACTTTCGACTCAAATAGCTTTTCAAGAATTAATAATATTGTCTTCAAACTTTTTATTTTACAAAAAACTATTGTTTTTGAATTCAACACTTGGTTTTTTTCATAAAAAAAATAGAACGGAAATTTGGTTAAAATTGATGATCGGTTCTTGATATCACTCAAATTCATCCAATTTGTAAGAATTTAAGAAATGCTACTAAAATTGGTAAACATTTGTTTTCGACTAAAAATCTACTTAACAAAACTAGATTTTCAAATTAAAATATTTCTTTATATGAAAAATATTGTTATTAATTTTAAACTGTTTAAGAATAGTTCAACTGATAACGGAGATCTGGTAAAATTTTCAGGAAAATGTAAGCCACCGTTCTTACTCGCGTCATATAAAAACAATTATTGCATCAGTAAAAAATTTAAAACTGAAGAATTTAATGAAACATTACATTTTTTTGGTAGTTAAGTCAGAAAAGTGTGTTACCTTATTCTGTCTGTCTGTCCTCGCCCCTACAGCCCAGACTATCGAGCCGATTGAGTTCAAAAGTTAATATTTTAAACAGATTTTCTTTAAGAGTTTTTTCATTTTTTTAAGACTAAACATGACAGAAGTTCCCATGCAAATTGTTTGGTCAAAAATTGAAAATTCGAGCTTTGTCAAAAACAAATCAATAAATTGTTCTTAAATTTGTTCTAAAAAGCTTTTTCTGAATTTAGCTTGTTTCAATAAAAAAAAATGTTCATATTGCTAAAGAAGGGTACTTCTCATTATTTTGTTTAGAAGATTTCCCAAGAACACAATTTCTTTTTGCACAAGCTCTTAAGTATAAAAAATGCCATTATTTGTTTTGAGGATTCAAAAAAAAACAATTAACTATAATTCGATATCTCGAAAATGGGTCATCATTTTTTAACTAAAATTGACTTTAAATTAAATTAAATTGGGTGGCGCAGTCCGTTGAGAACTAGGGCCTAGTGACTTACAGCTCTCAACCAATCCTGTGTGCGAGTAATGTTGTCAGGAATGGAGGGGATCTACAGTTCATATGCCAAATCCGAACGGCTAATTTGAGAAATCACTTTTTCATGACAAGAGTTACTCTTGGAGAATTTGTCAAATCCTCGCAAGAGGCAGTACCCGTGAATAAAGCTTTAGGTGGCACAGGTAGGGATCGAAATCAAGACCTCTGGCATGACAGTCCAACGCACTAACCATCATGCCACGGGTACTACTAACGAAATTTGACTGCTTAAGGTATATTAATACTTCTACGAAATTGCGTACCAAAAATATTTCTAAGAAAAGACTGTACAAAATTGCACTTAAAATTGATTTTTGAATTTTCTTAAACTTAAATTTACCTAGTACATACCTGTTGAGGTATTAAGAAAGGCAATTTAAATTAACACCGATAAATATTATTTTAATGGGAACCGATTGGAATTTATCACTCTTAAAACTTATTTGACGTTTCGTAAAAAGCTTAAATTTGAATGGATTAAAATATTAAAATATTTTTAATGATTTTTTAAATTTTGAATTGATAACTTTTTTCTGTATTTTTTAATGATACGAATTTAATTTTGTTTATAAAAAAGTATGTTTCGAAAAAAATTATGGTTTTAAAAATTTAAATTTCAAAAGCTCATTATTTGGACTGCTGTTAATATTTGAATTCTTCTAAAATTGAACTTAAATAGAATAGATAAATGCTGCAATAACGCATTTACCTTATTAAATGTTACAACATAAATGGTGATAATTTCAAAATACTAGTTCGCAAAACTTTCAAATCCACTCGGAAAAACTTCTCGACTGGAAACAAGGAAAAAGAGCTGTTGGGGCAAGCAATTGATGTAAAAAGTCCAAAGAATATTGTTGCTGCAGCCCGTAGTGTTGACGAAAACACCAGTTTTGTCGATTTCTCTTTGGGTAAGAGAGACAAACGGTAGACTCATATCTTCAACTTTGTTTATCAAAATTATACCTCTAAAACCTTTTAACAAACTAAGGGAACAATTTTTAATTCATTATTTAAAAAACTAAAATGTAGATAAAATTGTATTAGTTTCATGCTTAACATTCTGCTCATAGTATTTCAAATATATCCGCTCTTTACAAGATTTTCAAAGTGTTTAAGTTCCTTTAAAGATGGTTTTATTTTCGCATTAAAAGTACTCAAAATTATTTTTCTTAAATAAGGTAACACCAATTACACACTTTCGTATGGAATTTCCTTCAAGTATTCCAATAAATCGAATACGAATACCCAACAGATCTATACCTCTCATTCCTATAATACACGCACCGATGAAGTATAGCTTCATACCATATGAAGGAATCTATATCATCAAGAGTAAGTATATAAGTTCAATACCACCACAACAAAGAAGAGAATTCTGTGAGCCAGCATCGCATATCGCCTTCAGGACCATTTATAGCACGTGTCGAATAAAATAATTTGATTTCTGGCAGTAAATTGTCGATTTAATGGAAGGAAATTACAATGACTATTTTCTATTTTTGGTCTTGTTCTTGTTCTTCAATATCAGTCTCCAGTCTACGGACTCCGGATGGATGATGTTCATGATGTGATATGGTGATGGCGATAGTGATGAAGACGACGATGATGATGTTGATGACACCAATGGTGGTCTATTGGTTTTCTAGAGACAAAGCAACTAGGAAAAAATTATAATCCAGACAACCTTAAAACTTATTATACTCACTCTGTGATATGAATTGGAATATACTCATCTGACATAGCTTCATTTTTGTTTTTTGTTTCCATCTCGAGGACTTTTATTTTTATCACAGTTGTCGTAAGCATTACTCATAGCAGCATGTGCTTTTCCCACATCACATCCATTTCAAACCGTGTTGAAATACAATTTTATCAAGTTAATGGTTTTAACTTTTTTTTATTTAACAATAAAGATGATAATAATAGTTGTTTACATTTTATTATATCAGGCGCCAACGGAAGCAGTCGCACTCTCAGCTGCGTTCTTTTTGTTTGATGACTAAGTGAATTGAATTCAAGAAGTATTTATCAGTCGAAATGTTGCCTCCCTTAAATTAATGATATTGATTTTACTTAACATACAAATTGAGTGTAAGACGTCTGACATAGGACAGTCTTGTAAGTTAGTGATTAATGTGATGTAAATAAGTTCGACAAAGATTAATTTTATCTTTTTGCTTATAAACCAAACAAAAAAATTATTTATAATGATAAATATATAAATTGAAGTTAATGTACAGTTCATAGGTCATCAAAAAAATACTAGATAATGACAAATGACTTTTTGATATGATGAGCTTACATAATACCGCTCATTATATTCTCATACGAAACAATCTTTTCCATCAGCTTAGACTTACGGATTGCTTTTATAGAGAAAACACTCTTTTCAAGCTCATATAAGTAGAAATAGACAATTATAGTTTGCACGTACTTAGGTTATAGGCAAAAGTAGATACCTATTTAATTAGCACTTTAGACTTTCAGTAAAGGTATGCCTTTTTTGTGATGTTTTCAATTGAAATTTATTGCCCTTGAAATCTGGGTAATTAAAAGTAATTATTTTATTAAAAATTATGTAATGAGTTGAAGACTTTCGTGCTGTAGCAAACATTTAATTTTAATTTTTTTGTTATATATTTCCATAACTTTGATATTTTCTTTAAAATTATAAAATATGAATATGAAATAAACATTTTTATGAAAACTTGTTGATTGATCATGAGAAAGTTTTATAAAATAATTATATTTTCGATCATGTTACTAGAAGGTATCAATGCATAAAATTTTCGTTTCATCTTATTTTAATTTTGGTTAGGTATTTGTTTTTATTTTTGTTAATGAATTCATATTAAATTAAGTTGATTAATGCATTTTTGTTTTTTTTTTTTTTGTCGATTCTGTCAGTGTAAGAGATTGAAAATTATCAAATGATGTTCAAAAATTTCATACACCAAAATGTTAGGCAAAAATAGATTTTTTAGAAACTACTGCTAAGCTAAAATAACAATTAAAAAAACATCGCATCGTTAAATAGGTTTTTAGTAGGAAACAAATTTTAGTAGCATTTCTTAACTTTTTTCATTTTTTATATAAACAAATAAAAATTGGATGAATGAAATTAATTTGAAAGATATCGAGAACCGAACATCAATTTTCACCAAACTTGCGTACTATTTTTTGTAGATTTTATTTTTTTTATGAAAAACCGGACTGTTGGATTTTTATTAAAAATATTACTAAATATCGAAAATATCGAAATCGAAGGTAAATTTTTACCACCTTTAAGTATTACTTCTTTTAGGTTTCTATTTTTTGTAAAAGAATGTTGTCAATTCGATTTTTCTAAAAAATTGTCCAAACGTCGAAAACAAATTTTTCTTATAAGAAAAAAATAATTTAAAGTCAATATCCCAAAGTTTTGAAACAATATTTGAGTCGAAAAACAATTTTTACAAACTTTTTTAATTTTTATTTAGGTTTTTATTTTTGCAAAAAAAACTGTCGATTCGATTTTTATCAAAAATTTTCGGAGTGTTGAAAACAATATTTCTTAAAAGATAAAATTAGTTGGAAGACATAATCTCAATTTTTTTTTGAAAAGATTTATGAGTTAAAAATAAATGTTTAACAACTTTTTCAAATTTTTGATAAGGTTTTTATTTTTTGTTAAAGAACTGTCAGTTCGATTTTTCTCAAAACTGTAACGAATGTTAAAAAATAATATTTTTTACATATAAAAAGTTTAAAGCCAATATCTCAAAGTTTTGAAAAGATATTTGAGTCGAAAATCAATTTTTAACAATAATTAGTGTTTTCCTATATTTTAATTTTTTATAAAAAAAACTGTCAATTTATCAGATGTTTAAAACGTACGAACTTACGTACACACGAACGCCCAGACACCTTTTATTTCAACTATAGGGACCTTGAAATGTCGAGAAATGTCAACATTTTCAAATCGGACCGATTACAATAACTTTCTATGGGAAGTTAAGAATCGATTGGATCTACCAAAATTTTTACACAAAACGCTAAAAACTCATTCACAAATACCATATTAGACAATTTTTGAAAAAATTCAAAAAGTTGACACAAATGTTTTTTCTTATATTCATCCAATTTATTTTCACTCTTTTATTATTCAAAACAAATGCATCGGAATAATCCTTTAATCATAATTATAAATATAACGATTGTTTGTTTGATGTCTGAAATTAAATCTGGCAATACTTTTTTCCGAGTTGATCTTTTTGACAAAGTTTATTTGATTTATGCTTTATTTGGCTTGTCATTTTATAATGAATAGACTTGCTTGAGATTATGTAAAGTTGCTTTTCTAAGCAAATAAACCCAAGACGTTTCACGCATTGTAAGAGAATATTAATCGCGTTTTTGCTGACATATGGTCCAAAGTCGACATTTTTTTAACATTATGACTTAGCTCAAACTTCCGATTCGGCTTTCTAGATTGGTATGGTCCGATCCGGTCTACTGCAGAAGTCCATATGACTATAAACCTCTTTTTAAAAAATGTAAGGACCAATAATAATTATCTAACCGCTCTTGAATCAGCACCAAACGAAAGCTTTCTGTGGGTGTATTATCACCTGCTGAATCTGGATTGGGTTTGTATCGTTCCAAATATGACTTTTTTGCTTGTTAAGACTAAGTCGGCAAAATTTTCCATTACCTTCTATGTGATTACTATTTAGTTGTTTATAGTTAATCGTATATCTTGCTTCTTCTTCATTTAAGCATTAAAAAAGATGTTTAAATTCGAAAAAAACAAAGCTCAACCTCCATTGAATTTAATTTGTAAGGAACCCAAATTCTTTGCTTATCACTTCCGAAACATTCAAGCTTTTGGTGAGTAACTTCAGATGGCATCGAACAATGCCTTCAAAACGGTTTATTTCCCATTAAGTCTAAGCTTAGTTCATGAAGCTTATAATTTGCCAAAATCAACTATAAATTAATTCTAGGCTAATTTTTTCAAAAACAGTGGTCGCAATTTAATGTTGTGTTTAAAATTTTGGCAATAAGAGTAATTTTGAAATAAGGTAAATTTATTTAATTTTAAAATCAATTCAATAACATATGGGGGAATATTTAAACCGCAAACTCACTTCTGTAAAGCAAGCAACCTTTCAATAAAGGGTCAAGAGAAAAGCAGATAACTCAAGTTTGCTTTTACTTCCTAATGGTCTTTTTTTGTATAAGCCCGATTTCTGCAAATATAAACCCTTATTTCCTATTTAGAAAAATAAGAAATACAATCAAAGACTATTGAACTCAAAAGCTCACTTTAATTCACATTTAGCTGATATCCATT
This sequence comes from Eupeodes corollae, assembly GCF_945859685.1. Classification (NCBI taxonomy): domain Eukaryota; kingdom Metazoa; phylum Arthropoda; class Insecta; order Diptera; family Syrphidae; genus Eupeodes; species Eupeodes corollae. The sequence continues at coordinate 43,436,123 of NC_079148.1, forward strand.
TTAATTTCTTATGGCAAGCATATTTACTTACAATGAAATTAACAGCCTTGATCTCTCTAAAAATATACTCATTTTTTTAAATGTCAAAATGAAACTTCTTGTACAAAAACTCTGTAATTTGATCAAAATCTCATTTGTGCATCGAGTGCAATATAAAATAAAAAATATAATATATTAAAGTAATGAAGTAAGTTGCAAATTGTGAGATGTGAATACGTAATCCAACTATTCAAAAATATATAAAAAGTTTTGATTTTCATCTAATTTTAAATACATTTTTTATGTTGTCTGTCTTTGACCACACATAACCGTTCTTTGAAAACAAAAATCAATTTAGTACAGTTTACATTAATCCATACAGATATGATTTTTTCTAAGATATCAAGGCCTTAAACTTATGTATATAAGGTATCGCATATGACAAGCATGAATACAAATATCAAACATGGATACACTGAAGTAGAAACATCAGCTTCGAAGCTCTGACAATGACGACGCCATTCGAATAGATATAGCATCTATAAATTTTTAAAGTACAATTGTCTCATCACTATAAAGGCAACATGCATAGAAACATACCACCTTCCATCACACCGCAGAATTTCTCTGCGTTGGACACTAGAGACGAAAGAATCAAAAGAAAAAAAATTCATAGTTAAAAACATTTCACATTCCTGTCTTGAACACTTCAAAAAAAAAAAAATACTGAAACAAAGAAGAAAAAAGTTCAAAATTGTTTTTCCTTTGTTTTGATTTGTGTAGGTGGCTGCTGGTGGTGCAATATTGTTCACAAAAACCAAAATAAAAAACAGAAGCAAATTGCTGCATTTCAGCAATTCCAGCTGTGAGAGGGTGCGGAAATATTTCCTGATCTGTGATGCGATTCCCATCTCTAGTCTACCTCGTTCCATACAAAATACGAGTGCATCTTCAACCAGACAACGAACAACGATGATGTGTCTACTGACTCTATATTGTAGTCTATATGGATGCTGGTTATGTGCAGGCTTGCCAGATTGCGATATTTTTTCGGAAAAAAACTTTCTTTTTCCAAAATCTCCGAAAATAAGTAAGATCGATAGCCCAATAATAATTGTACTACAAGTAGCGCAAGTCTTGTATGACGGTGTTTCAATGACGAAATCGAACGAATTTGATCTTTGTAAGGTGATAGTCAAATTGATACCTAAAAAGGTGTCAGAACAAAAATATGACAGTCGTTTTTAAACAAATACGACTGAAATATTTTCTTAGATAGCTATTTTTCGTTTTAAAAACACATTCCTGTGACCGACAAGGCTTACGAGATTGAAAAGCAAATCAAGAAAAGTAAGAATAGTATTCAAAAACAGCCAATTTGATACTTTTATTTTGATGTTTTATAGGAACAAATTTAAAATTTCACCAAGGCACCAATGAATTTTGACAATTTCAATCTGAAATTGTTCAATCGAATTGAATTGAGTTGAATCATCTTGCCCAGACGGAATGAAAATGATAGTCAACCATCAACTTAGCCGATTCCACCCCTGATTTTTGATTTCATAATTCGGAGCTACATATATCACTTTACAAAAAGTGTTCCATTTTCTTTACATTTCCACATGGCAGTTTGTATTTCAACTATCAACTCATACGTCAAGTGCTTGATTCCAATAACAAAATGTGTATCCAATGACAAAAGTTTTCCATGAAAGCTATTAACAATATGTCAAAAAATCCAATAATTGGTTTCATTGATGAAAACCAATGATAGCAATAATTGGCCCCTAAATATTTTGAATTGGTAAATTGTGTTTGTGAACATGGCAACCCTGGTTATGTGCTGCATTTGTGACTCAATCGTTGATTGTCTCGTCAGTCGTCACTATGTCATCGTCGTCGCCATCGCCATCATCAAAGCCGGGCCAATGAACCATAGAATGTAATTATTGCCTCATGTGATGATGCTGTAAGTATTTATACTATTTAGCCCCACAGTCGCCACCGCCCTCATAGATCCATCTCTAGGTACCTATTTCGAATTGGAACAAAATCACCTCCACGTTTTAATAATACCCTTTGAATGCAATTTCTATTAAGCAAAATAGTAACCAAAAGTTAAAAAAATAACAACAAAACGATATCCATTTAGATGTAAAACCGGTGTTCTTTAATCCAGCGGTATTTAGTCATTTTTTGCAAACATACTCGTATGTGACACTCTTCCACCCGTTTTGTTTAATCACTGATGGTGTGTAATTAAGCGAATGTACACGTTGTTCAAGCTGTTCTAATGCACGAACTAATATTTTGAAAGATACAAAAAAATGTCACACTGAAAGAAATTCGCACATTTTTAATCTATTGTATTTTGAAATTGTCATTAAATAGGTTTTGAAGTCAAAAAATTGCCTGTATTTTCATTGTGATAAACTTTGTGAAGATTAAGGGTAATTTCTTCGCTATTATCTTTTTGGCAACACTGGTTTGAACAGCTCACGCACGTCTCATATTTTGTTTCACTGTCAAACATCTTCAGTTTGGTCTATAGTTAATTCATGGATCGTCTTATTATTATCAAAATGCGTGTTCTGTTAAGGAAGTTCATAGCGTGCTTCTTCCATTTCCACTTTGTTCAGGGACAAAGTTCATTGTTGGCTCAATGGGTACGTAAATAAGCAGAGTTGTTGATTTTAGAGTGAATATCAGCCAGAAGCATTGCAACGACCGTACTTTTTGAAAGATGATGCCAATCGTAACGTTACTGTGAATGGTGAGCGCTACCGTGTCATTATATCCAACTTTTTTGCCCAAAATGCAAGAGCTTGACTTGCATGACATTTGATTTCAACAAGACGGTGCCACATGCCACACAGCACTCGCAACGGGACCAGCCAATTGGCCGGCTTGAACGTGCGCTTTAACGCCTTTCGACTATTTTTTCAAAAGAGTATGCCACAATTGGACTAAGCGGATGGACCATTTGAAGCACAGCCAAAGTCCACATTTGCATAAAATAATCTTCAAACATTAACTTATATGGACCGTGCTATCGATTCAAATAAAGATTTTTCTAAAACTTTAAAAATCACCCTTTATAATTTGTTCCAACAAGGTTTTATGGGAATTCTACTTTTTAAAATTGTTTGTTATCTCAACTTATGAATCAGGTATTAACAACATTTTAAAGGGATTTTGCATCATTTTTTTTGTTTTATTGCAAATTACGGAAACAGTTGTTAAAATAATCAAAATTCTAATTGATATTGGAGTAAATTGTTACTTAATCTTTATTTTCTAAAATTTGGCCAAGCTCTTAAAACAACTTTGTTTAATGGGTAATTAAGTTATTTTTACATTATCACAACAGGTTTTTAAAATATGGAACTTTTAAATGGTAACTACTTAACGTGAAGTTTTTAAAGCTTAGTTAAAGCACAACATATTTCTTTTAATATTTCAAAAGCTTGATTTGATATAATTGTTGAGACGCCTCCGGGTTCTTTACAAGGACAAAAAAAGTACTTTAAATCCATTTTGCTCTTTGCTTTTGAAAATCGCTTTAGTACAAATGCTTTTTTTACCTTTTGGAGGTTTTCAAAAATTCGAAGAAATACAATAAATATTTCACTGAATATTGAAGAAAGGGTTTATAGATATTTAAAACCACAACGAATTTTATTCAAGAAAAACTACGTCATGAATTTAAATAGCCTTAAAAAGCCTTATATGCATACATACGTGTTTTTTTATTTTAAAAAGTAATATTCAGAAACCTCACGTGATAGAGTAATTTTGATGACGGATTTGAATTTAAGAACTTAAAGGATTAAAAAATACAATTCAATAGCCAGAAACAAAATCTTGTTGGCCAGTTTAATTCATTGTAAACTTTGAAGTTAATTTGGTTGCGGGAGTTCCCGCAGGAGTACGCTAATTTTCAATATTTATACCTTTTAAAATTAACAAAATTTTGGAATTGATCGTCATTCAAGTATCGCGTTCTTTTGATTAAATTTTCCAAGGCATCGTTGACGGTTAAACACTGTAGCATCCCTAAAAATTATTTAAATTTAGTACTTGCACAGTTTCCATTGTTTCCAAAAATAACCAATCCAGATAAATAAACACATGGTTGATTGCCCAAAATCTTTTTTCAAATTAAGTCGAAACTGCAATGCGATACCAATAGCGAATGAACCCTTCACCATGAAAGCGAATATTTCGAGATATCTGTGCAAAAATCTTCTATCGCTAGTTTCACGAAATCTTGAGCAGTAAGGATCGATGCCGACTTTATGTTTGTGAATTAAATCTCTTTCGGCCACAGCAAAACAAATTATCGACTGTATCATGAGGATTATGATAATTAACATACTAGATTCACGTTCTTTTTCACAAAACTTTTATAAAATTGGAACGTTGGGTGATTTATTTGAGCCAAAATGGCTATACGCACTCACTTCGGAAATAGTTTCAGTTTGGAAACAGTTTTCCCGTCGTTGTTTAAGCTCAAATCATAAAGATTCTAGTATGTCCGTATTTCTAGAGTAATACAAACTAGAATTATAGTTGGTTTAAGAAAAGTCTAATCATTGTTTGTTTAGATAGGTTTTTAAAAATCAATTAAAAACTTTGACAAAAATAAAGTAATCATATTTTAAGGCTTATTCTGGTTGATTATTTTTAAAGTAAAGCTTAATAATATTTTCTTTATTTTTTTTTAAGTTGATTCTTAGCAAATGGGAATTTTATAGGTTCACACCGTTTTTAAATAAAAATATGCACTGATTTTTTCTTTTAAAAAACATATTAAAAGCAGACATTTTTTCAGAGTGTACGAATAAGCTTTAGCCAGGCCCACACACCACTGATTACGTGATTTACATTTTTAAACGAACAAATTACAAAAAAAAAACACATGTAGTCTTAGTGTTGTTGATATATAGTTTTATTAATTTAAATTTTGTTCGCTTTGATCGCACGCTTCAAAATCATTAGTTCAGCTACAAAGTACGACTCTTGACATACTTTCAACACAATGCAGCTTCCACATATTCTCAAAAGCAATCCTTAATTTTCTAAAATTCATAAAAAAGGAAAAAAGAAAAATGAAAACATACAAAAATACATACATAGAAGAAAAAACTGAAGGTAGGCCTCTTAGTTCTGGTCCTATGGTTTGGATCCGGATCACTGAAAAATGACAAAATGACATGGCAATGGCAGAACAATGGACGACAAAATCGATATAGCAACATATTGACGTCATAAGAAATGAGATACGTCATTTGCAGTAGTTTGCAACATGCATTTTCTTTTTTTGTTGTTGCAATGTTTTCTTGCTGTGTTCAAATGCAACATCCAATTTTTCTCATGTTTCCTGCATGTTTTTAATAAATCCATAGACGTATGTTATAGAGAGATATGTATAACATTGATAGAGGTAAAGCATATGAAAACCCTGAATGAAAAACGCATGCAACGGTTTCGGACTCTCAATAAAGGGGCAGAGGCAGAAATGGAAGTCCATACACTCTGCTGTTTGTATGTGATTAATCAGTTGTATTCGGAGGCCTTGCTGCCGCCACACCACGCCACGCCATGCGATACCAGTCGCCACCGACCAAGCAGCGGTGGTATAATGGCGGAGAAGGGTTTGGAGTCTTCACTAGATGGGTAATACAATTTGTTTACGGCTCGGTTTGATGGTGCCACAATGCCATACATATTTTACAATATTATAATGTGTAGCATAGGGGAAGTATACGAATGCAACCATGAGGTACAGCTATAAATATTGTGCCCGAAGTGTTTATACGGTAGCTGCACAAACAGCACACAGCGCAGCACACCTTTTTCATATAGAAATCATATGGTCTATACGAACAGTTCGTAAGGCCCAGGGGTTCAATGGTCGAAGTGATTTGCTATTTGGTTTTTACGTCAGGAAATATGTACATATAAACATTTATAGAGTGACAATGTGGCGGCAGCCATAGTCTACTATGTCATAGACTGGATTAAGAATTGTTAACTGTGGTCGGGACTTGGGAGTGCGAATATACATATTCATATGCCCGTTGTAATTGCAAATAACAGAACAGTTGGTTTCGAGAATCACTTACATACATATATCCATAGTTACAAAAAGCTGAAGTATAAATTATTGTTATGTTAATACTTTGGTTAAAATATATGAACGGTATGCTCTTAAGACAGCGGGCTCGATTAACGACAGCCGAGAGTTATAAATCTCATTTGTAGGCAGCTACAGTGGTTTCGGTCACGAACAAAAAACTGGGGATATTTAAGTAATTTTGCAGTGGTAGATATGGAAGCTATAACTCTGTCTGTAGCAAATTCTATGCAACTCAAAAACTTTAGTAGACATCAAAAATCTTAAACTTTTTTGAAATATATGTAAGTCTTTTCTACTATCGTTTATATTATTTATAAGGTTTCTTTAAAATATGTTTCTAAATGGTTTCGAATTTAAGGTTGTCAGAAACTTGACTTAAATGTCAATAAAATTATTATTACTCATATGTTATTTTCATTTCATTGGCATCTAATCCAAATTTTCGAAAAACCTAAGACTCTAAACAATACCACAACTTTTTACAGTGTTAAAAAATGAATTTCTATTATAGAAAATATAAAATTTTTCTATTTTAAAATTTTAGTTTTTCTAAACGTTATGAACAAATACATTTTTAGACACTTCGTTTCAAATGTCTATGATTCAAAAAATTGTTTATCAAAGTTAACCAAATATAAAAATGTTCATAAAATACTATACTGCATTCATTTTAACTAACAAATTTATTAATTAAATACATTATTTTTTTAACAATTTGGAATATATAATCTAACAGGTTGATTTTAAGTAGCTACTGCTTCCAAAAGTTTGACTCTATAAAAATTATATGCAAGCTATTTTGATTTTCAAACATTTTTGCAAATAATGTTGACGAAAAAATACGATTAGTTTGGAGACATTGCGCAAAAAACTAACAATTTTTTCTGATTTTTTGTTTTTAATTTTTTAAAACTTTTTTAAGACTTTATTAAAAAATGTCCTTAAACTTGACTAGCTGGTCAGTTTATCAGAAGTTGTTTGATGAAAACTGGAATAAAATTTTAATCCTTGAAAAGTTTTTTTTTGATTCTAAAGCTGTGTTAAGAAGGTAGTCAAATTAAGCAATTATCTTACTGTCATCTTCTGTCAATAAGAGATCTGTTCGAAATAGCTTACAATTATGTGAACATAGATATTTTGTGATAATATTGCAAGAAACATTACTGAAGAAAGAAGTTTTCAGTTCAATTATTCTAAAAAAATTATTTTGGTTAATGAGATTTTATTTAAAAACCAATTTTTACCAATTTTAGTAGCATTTCTTAAAAGTTTTTATTTCTAATATAAAAAAATACAAATGTTTTCTATTACTAACTAAATATCGAGAACCGAAAACCAATTTTGCGTACTATTTTTTATAGATTTTAATTTTTTATGAAAAAACTGACTGTTAGATTTGTATAAATAATAACTGAATTTTTTAAACAATAATTTTTATAACATAAAATTAATTTGAAGCCTTATCTTAAATATTTGAAAAGATGTTTGAGTCAAAAATCAATTTTTACCGACTTTTATTAATTTTTTCTAGGTATTTATTTTTTGTTAAAAAACTATCGATTCGATTTTTCGATATTTCTATAAGATACAATTAGTTTGAAGCTAAAATTTTTAATTTTTGAAAAGATAATTAAGTCGAAAATCTATTTGTACCACCTTTTCTTAATTTGTTTTGGTTTTTATTATTTGTAAAAAACTGTAAAATCAATTTTCATCAAAATTTCACTGAATATTGAAAATAATATTTCTCATAAGATAAAATTGGTTTAAAGCAAATATTCCAAAGTATTTAAAACATATTTAAGTTGAAAATCAATTTTACTAACATTTGTTAATTTTTTTTTTAGGTTTTTTTTTTTTTATACAAAAAACTATAGTTTCGATTTTACTGAATGCTGACTGAATGCTGACCACAATATTAAAAAAAAAAAAAAAATTAGTTTAAAGTTAATTTCAAAAAAATTAAATTGAAAACAATATTTCTTATAAGATAAAATAAGTTGAGTCAAAAATCAATTTTTAATATCTTTGGGTAATGTTTTTTTTTTATAAAACAAAGTGTCAATTCGAGTTTACTCAAAATTTTACCTGATATCAAAAACATTATTTTTTGTTGCACAAAATTGTTTTATAGAAAAAACCATTTTTTGTTCATAAGATTTTCGGGGTGGCAAAATTTTGTTTCCGTTTTTGGATTTATAAAAAAATGTTAATTGAATAATTTTCCAAAGATATACTTGTTTGGTATCACGTTACAATACATAATATACAATTTAATTCAAGTCTCTAGCGTTATTGGTTCGTGAGATATTTCGGGTTAACCAAAATTGTCACCTGTTGTTTAAACTGCTTAGTAAAAAAAACCACGCACGCAATTTTCTTGAGAGCACTTTCTGCATTATTATCTGTACAACAAAATTTATTTGAAGTCGATATGTCTTCTGGTTCTTGACAACTAAAAAAACGTTGCGGACGTATGTACGTACACAAGCACGCACAGACATCTTTCCACAAGTCTTTTATTTTGACTCTGGACTTTGAAACCTCGAGAAATGTCAAAATTTTCAATTCGACATATCGGACCCATTACAATAACTTCCTATGGGAAGTTAATAAATCGTCAAAAAACCACCTAAATTAATTGTAGAAAATAGTTTTTATTTTTTATTTGGATTTTATGAAATATGGGTTTGGCATTGTGACATTGGGCATTACGACGAATATGATCTCTATAGTTTCTCATGTCTTTAAGAAAACGTTACAAAGACCAAATAAAACTTCATACCACCCAAACCAGCTTTAAATTTATTAGGGTTTAAATTTAAAAATTTCATAACCCCAAAAATATTTTTCTAAAAGTGCCAAAACATATTTCTCACTCTTTCTTTATGTTCCCAGTTATTGGTTGGTCTGACATTTTTTCGTTTTGTGGTTGCATTTGTTCGGGGCAATAAAAAAACTAAATATTGGAACACTTGACATCTTTTGGGCTATATGTCAATTAGTAATTTGGGTGTTATGATAATTTAAAATTAATTTGGGCAATATGGCAAAGATTTTGGACTTTGTGGCTTTTTCTTATGAAAAAGTTTTTGGGCAATACGCCATTTTTAATATTTAAGCATTAATTTATTGGGTTTGTTTGTAATTTGGTTGATATGCCTTTACTCCAATAGATCTAACGCCTTCCAAGTGTATGTGAATTTTCTTTTCAGAGCTTTTATTTTCATCTCAATGCTATTCTTTCAAAAGAAGTTGCATTGAAATATCACCCAGTCTAACGTTAAACAGTTTATATTTGCATTTAAAACTGAAAACATTATTTCCAATATTGTTTTTTGTCTTGCGATTATGTTTGTGAAACTTAAAAAAAAACTAGGGATAGTTTTCTTTAAAAACTCTTCCAACAGACAGTTTTATTAATATTTATATTGTCAATTAAATGCAAGCACAGAACTGGAAACCACGCAATGTTGTTACTTAATAAACTTGATTTTTGGTACAATTTGATTTGATTTAAAAACTCAAAGTTTTTTTAAATTAATTATGCATCAGCACAAATTTCTGTGTACAAATGTTGTTAATTTAAATATTTAATAAAAAGTAAAACACCAACAGACAATAAAATAAAATTGTAACTACATAATTGTTTCATAATCTGACACAATCTAGTCCTTTCGTTTTGCTACTAAAAAATATTGTAACACTTAACCATAAATGGCACTTATACACTTATATATCTACCGTTATATATGATATGATATGGTATGGTATGGTGTTCTGTAGTGTGGTATGGTATGGTCAGGCCATATAATAATCAACCTTTTAATGAAGAACGTGCCAAGAAGTAATAAAATAATTTTTGTATCTGATCAAATGAAGACCGTACTATATAGCATGCTGGTTTAACCTTTCCCCCCTTCTCACTCTCATAAATCTTTAGAGAAGGTAGAACTGTACTATAAAGTACACTAGTACATTGTACGTTCTGAACGTATAAATATATATAGTTTACAAGATGACATAAGATAATGTTGTGATAATAATGTAAGAAATAATGAGGAGATTACGCTAATGAAAGTATCTATGGATAATTAAGCATACAAATGCATTCGATACATAAATTGGTTTTTATTTTGAAATTAGGGACTGAATTTGTACTTTAGTTTATTTGTTGTCTTAAAACGAATACAAAATATTTTTACCTTAAGTAAATAAGCACTTTATATTTCGGGAGGATATTTAAAGTAGGTATCTGGGGCGTATGTGGAACATTTTGTTTTCAATGTGAGATAAATCACATTACACAATACAAAAATCGACTTTCAACTATCCAATGCCTGGTCTTGGTGAGTAAGCGCTCTAGAGAGAGTTTTTGAACTTATTTGAACTTACATATCACGTGAATTAGACTTCTTGGATGGGTGGCTGAAATATCGCTATTCTGATCAAGGAAACTGTAGGGTATAACATTGACAACTTTAAAGTTTCCTAAAAGTTAAAGTATGATTTCATGCCTTCATGGTGACTATTAATATCAACTAATGCATCACGACCATTAAATTCGGGTCATATTAAAAGAAAAACCCAAAATAACACCACATTCGGCCTTGAAGAACATTTATTTCTTATTATGCTCATAGTTTAGCTATAAAAACAACAAAACCAAAATAAAATAATTTACAAATTGTTTTCTATGGTTTTTGTGTTTATTAATTTCAAACAAAAACTTTTAAACTTAATCTCTCGCTACTCTAAACTTTGCATCATAAAATAATGAACTAAACTGCGTCAGCTTAAACTTTTAGCATTAAATTTTAAAACAAATTAGGTAGGTACCTACTCTCTAGACCTACCCACTCGACACAATAAAAATAAATCTTTTAAATCTCTCTCCATAGTAAAATTTAATATTTCTCCATCCTATATACCTCCGGCCCAGACTATGAATACTTCAGTCCAATTACAAATTCATTTTTTAAAAGAGAATGAAATCATTCTCTCATCATAATTGCTTGACATTTTAAAGTAAAAATAAAAACAAAAAAAAATAAACTTTTTCGTATAAAGAACAAAAGAAATAAAAAATAAATTTGTGTATAATAAACACAACTCGTGTTGCTTATTAGAAAAGTTTTTCAATTAAAAACCAAATCCAAAAGTAGGCATCTGAAAATAAATTTTCCAAACAATAAGTACATAGGTACCAACATAAATACGAGCATATCTAGATATAGTATTTAAAAACAACTTTACTTTTATACAGTTTTTTAAAAAAAGTTAAAAATAAGTAAAACCGACCATCGAAAGTTTCACACCAAAATGTGTGACATTTTTGAGAAAACTATGTCAGCAAAATCCAGAGTTTAGCAGATATACGAAAAAAAGAAGAAGAAACCCACATCTCCAAGTGCTTGTTAGAAAGATGGGTTTGGGTTTTGTGATGCTTCATGATTTGAGGTTTGAGATATATTTTTTTTTTCAGAACAATGTAATGTAGGTATGTAATGCGTTTCTATGTAAGTTTACTTTTTCAATAAGATGAAGTGAGATATAATATTTTAAATTGGTCATTGATGTCGTTATAAGTACAACACAAGCACATCAAAGGGACAAGATGAGGAAATCAGTGTAAGTACGCAACAACAAGGTGCAAACAAAAGTGCGAACATTTTTCCACTCTTTTCTCTCTTCAAGAACCTATAAACTTATTTCATATTCCCATCAGCAGCAAGCACCTACCTATTCGAAGATAATGATCATCAATGATTTTTAAGTATGGTGAAGGAGCTGGTGGCAGTCTTTATTGCCAGGTTAAATTCGTTTGGTCGAAAATAGTTAAGTTGAAAACGGATATTTTCAATATACCTTCTTCCTTTTTTTTAATGATTCGCATTTATTGCTTTCCATTGTTTCTCTTTAAATTGACACATTTTTTAAATCTAAATTTAAATTTAAAAAATTTCGAAAAATATGCAACCAATATTTATCAAAATTTAAGTTGGTTTCTTTTGAGGTATTCAAACAGCAAGAAGTAGACCAATTTATTTTTATTTTGGTAGGATTTGATTTTTTATAATAAAAATGTGAATTAGGTTTCTAAAGGCTAGTTTCTTAACTCAAGAGTTAGAAATCTTATTTAGATCTCAGTCTTAAATAGAACTTCAATTTATTAGATTCTCAAATTTGGGGGTCTAGGATATTAGAACTCGGTTTGAAAAGCCTAATTTTTAGAACACAAGGATTTGTATATGCAACACTTACATAAGTATTTCTTTTTAAAACATAAACATGGAAGGTTTGCCAAAAAGTCACAAATAGAACTTGTATAATATACTGACTCTGAAAGTTTCATACAGTGTAACAATTTTGAACCTATTAAACTTTTAACTTTACGTGTTCTTTATTTTTGTTTAAAGTATATTTTAAATCAAAGGTTGGTGAGATTTATAATGACCTTGACTATTGAGTCTGTGCAAATAGACATAAAGCTATTTAAATAATATCGAGAAATGACATCCAATCTTAAATGCTTAATATTTCCATGGACAACATAAACACATTAATATGTAGATTAATCAGTTTAAAGAAGACAAGACACCAGTTTTGAAATTATGAAAATCTAAAAAACAATATTTCAAAATACTAAACTTTTATCAAATATTATTTCGTTTTTTATCTGGAAAGTAATCATTTGACTGAATTTATACTGAAAAGACGATTCCTTAAAACTGTTCAATATAATTCTTTCTAGTATTTAAATTGCATGCAACATATCATATACAAGAAATTGAAAGACTCGAAACAAATTTTTTTATTTTAATTCAGTAAGATGTTCGCTCCAACAGGATATACATTTTTCAAAAAAGAAACACAATTTTTTTTTCAATAAAAGTGTGAATATAAAAATCAAATCCCAAAATAAAAGTCCGAAATTTGACAGAGTTTTTTTTAATTTTGTTTGTAAAATGTCAAAATTTTGAGTCTGAACTTTAAATGGGGAGATATTAAGTTCCCAGAACTCAAAAATGATTTTTAACCGAGATATATAGATATGATTAGATAAAAAGAAATCCTCGAGTTCTAAATATATTTAAAATTAAGTTCCATAAATAAACCAAGAATTATTAAATCGAGTTTTTACTTTGTTTTAGAACTTTTTCAAGATATTAGCTGTAAAAGTCTTATCAGGTTATATCATACTTACTTCAAAAAATTCAAATAAATAATTTAAAATTTGATATCTTTATTCTCTCGGAGTATTCCTTACGGATACTAATAAATTAAAACTAATTAATGTTGTCTAAGAAGCGCAAAAAATCAAGAAATGTCAAAATAGTGACTTCGACACTTTAAAAAATCATTAAATTTCTTTTAATTTATTCAAAAAGTATTTTATAAGGAGTTAAGATAAGTAAAATAGAGTATGCATTTTTGATAAAATAGAATTTGGGATTAGGTGCGAAAAGCAATAACATTCATATGTGCCTTCTGAGAAGATGCAATCTCTAAGAGGTTATCGTTAACGTTAAAAGTTGCGGAATTATTGACATAACACGGTCTTTTACGTAGCCTCACAGAAAGCATACCAAACAGTTTCAAAGATTAGGATTGTAGTGACCAGAAAACGTTTCACGCAATAAAACCATGGTTGGTAACGTTTTTGGCTCTTTGCCCGTTATATTGAAACCACATATTGTTCAAGTCATTGTCTTCAATCACCATCGAAAAAATATACATATGACGATCAGCAATATTTCCACTAGCAGCCTTAACGTTTTCAATTGATCATACTTTTCAATGATGTATAGTAACTCTTCTGTTCTTTTGAAATTTCATCGTACTGTTACCAATTGCTTGAATGGTTGGTCGATTACACAATCATAGCGTATATTGCGAAAAGTAGTTACTTTTAAATCACCACTTTTACATACAAAATTTAAATATTTTTAATTCATAAAGCGATCCATAATCGAAAATATTACAAGTTCAACTAATACTATGACACTTTCAATGACAGCTGAATTTGACAGGTGTCAAATAACAGTGCTGCTAACTTGAACCTACGAAATGAATGATCCTATATTAACTTTTGTATACAGTATTGTTTCAAAATATGATCCGATTTTTGTCTAAACATTTTTAAAAACCTTAAAACAAACTATTTTACAATACCCAAAGAGTGATGAATCCAAATAAAGAATATAATGTAAATATTTAAAGAGCATTTAAAAAATTGGGTAAAGTTTAATTTCGGAAAGTACTTCATTTTAAATAGTTAATAAGTCATTTTGTAGATATGTGTTTGGTAAAAAAATCAACTTTTTTGATAGAGAATATTTGTTAAGCACAACCTTTAAACACTTCCCACTTAAAAATCGAACATATTTTTTACTGTTCTCGAAATATATTAAGTTTATAAAAAAATAGTATAAAATATTTTGGATAAAACTGCACTTCACACCTTCAAACCCCATCCTCCTAGAACTGTTAAGTCCTTCCAAAATTGAAGGTTCATTTTTAAAAGTGCTTAAGACATATGAAGGCCAACACCAAAGTCCTCTTTTCCAGAATTCTTTTGAATTGAAGTTTTAAGTTTCTTTGACCATCGAGAATTTAGAATGCCTAATACTTTTACCATCAGCACCCTAACTTTTTCAAAGAAAAAAAACTGAAACACAGTGTGGAAGGCGTTTAAGATAGGTAGGCGACAGGTGTCTTCGCCATCGACACGAAGCCGCCACCGCTGACGAAAACAACAACAACGATGTTGACAAAGACATAGACCAACTTACTAAATATAATAAATATGTAGGTATGTTTGTTTGTAGGCATGAGTTTGTAAGTTTGTACGCCTTCGCCTTGAACAAGAAAACGATTTTCTTGTTCATTAAAAATTAAAGCTTTTCAAAAAGAAAAAAATAAAGTTTAAGGTGGGATTGATGATTGAACATAACAACTTAAACTCAAACCATTGGTACTATACTTTCATTGATATGGATATGTGTATATATATATGTGTACGTTTGTTACTAAAGTTGGGGGTACATCTATTAACGCCCACTTTATTACTTATATTTATACGGTTTTCGATTTACCATGAATGGAAGTTGGTATACTTTGACTCTCATATGGTTATGGTTTATTTTTTGTATGTGGGGGAGAGACAGGAAGTTCATATATATACAGATATTGTGATTTTAAGTATGTTTATGATGAAATATAATATAAGAATGACCTCTGTACAAATGAGTGTCTTGTTTTATAATGCATATCGATAGATGTGATGATTGACCTACATAAATCTAGAGTTACATATATTGTATTTAGTTTTGTGATAAAATTTTGTATTTGATTTGATTGATTTTTTAATTAATATAAAATAATTGGTTGAACCGTACGTGTTGTATTCGAAATATTGAATGTAATATTGATTTTCGCTATTATTCATGTACTTTTATTCTAGAGCTGGTAAAACATTTTAAAGTTCATTAAAATAACTCAGGATAATATAATTAAAAAAAATTACGAGAATAAAGAGAAGTCACAAAAACAAAAAAAGTTTAAATTTAATAGTGAGTGACTAAAGTGTGCGTCTTAGAAATACAACAACTGATAAACACAATTGTTATAAAATAAATATTCAATTGAAATTAATCTACATTTTCCTTGGAGTATCTAAAAAAATTTCTTCTCGAACTATAATTTTAGGAATTTAATTTTGAATTTAATTGTCAGACTATTTCATTGGTAAAGATGGTCATGAGAATAGAAGAGTCTATCATTTCTATCGAAATGACACTGTATATTTTTAATCAAAATTTGCCGAGATCGAATTCAAAGATTTCTTCGATCTTTTGAAACTTTTCGGGTTTCATAATTTCAACATACATACATAAAATTACTTTTTATTTTACTGAAAACACACAGTTTTTTTAATTCTGTTCCCAAAATTTTACCAAAGAATATTAATTTCAAACATTGCTGTTCATATTTGAAGGCATAAACTGTCAAATTCAATTGATAGTTCATTAAAGTAAACCGCTATACATATTTCTTCATGTTTGTATCCCACTTTCTCATGCTTTTAAAAATTATAAGATATTGTAAATGACAGTGAGATTATATTCAAATCTTAAAATTACGATAGAAATTATCCAAATTTTATATAAATGCATACATATATTTTGTAGAGTCACATTTTAAGGATATCACTTAATCAAAGAAAAATTATATTAAGCTTTTTGAAGGTACACATTCATAAGGAATTTTTTCCTCAATACATTTTTGGATGATATATTGTAAATTCAATTTTTAGTTAAAATATTTTAAATTTCTTATTAACTATTAGATAAATTCACATAAGTTTCCAGTCTTAAACCTTTACTTATCTTAAATAATTTTGTAAAGTCAAAAACATTTTATATGAATACCATTTTTTAATAATGAACCTTTCGTTTATGCTTACATTGAAAAAGAAATATCGAATAATATACAATTGATGTTAAAACGGATTTTATTTAAAATTAAAAATAATTCGAGGACTTATTTTTCAAAACCATGATTTCACGGATCTATAAGCCATTTTTGACTAATGAGAATTTTTGAACTAAAATACGAAATAGATTTAAATTCTGTCTTAAAAATAATGACGTGGCCTTAAAAGTCTTTTCACTCCGCAACTTTGAACATTTTCTTTGCAAATTACGTTTAACCAAATGTGCAAAAAGAATATTATTTAATTGATGTTTTCCTCTTTGCAAAATGAGTCTTACTAAACTCAAATTTGCAAATTACAAAGTCTTTTCTGAAAAGTGAAAACTTATTTTGCAAGTATTCTTTTATGTTTTACCAAACAATAAACTTTGCACATTTTTAATACAATTTTGAAATGCTTTTCAGTAAAATGCAAAGAGAAATGTTTCCTTGCAAATCTCTGTTTTGAAAAGTAGTAAAAAATTAATAAAAAAAATATGTTTACAGTTTTGAAACAAAACAATTTACATTGTTTTTCTTTCAATTTTCAAAAATTGACTAAAGAAAATGAATTTTGAATTTTAAATTAATCTTAATTTCCATCTATCCTTCTGAAAATATTTACTGACATTTGGATTTTGAAAAAAAAAAACACACAAAAATTAGTAATTTCTTAACTTTTCAAAAATTTCACACAATTTCAACATGAAAAACAGGCCATATGTCTATTTGTCTTTCTTAAAATGTTGAAGGTTTTCGTGTTGGGTAAAAAAAGTTGTTAGTTGAATTATTCTTAAAAAATTAAATTACCAACAATATTTTTCATGTAAAGAAATAGTTTAGTTTAGAAAACAAAGTTATAACAATTTAAGTAGCATTTCTTAAATTTTTACAAATTGGATGAATGAAATTGATTTGAGAGATAAATCCAGAACCGATCATTAATTCTTACCAAATTTGCATACAATTTTTTATAGATTTTTTTATGAAAAAACGTACTGTTAAATTTTTAAATTAAAACTACTGAATATCGAAAACAAAATTTTCTATGAAATAAAAAAGTTTGAAGACAATATTTTTAATTTTTGAAAAGCTATTTGAGTCGAAAGTACATTTTTACCTAGTTTTAGGATTTTTTTTTTGTTAGGTTTTTATTTTTGTAAAAAACTGTCAATTCGATTTTTCTAAAAATTTTACTGAATGTTGAAAACAATACTTTTTAAAAGATAAAAGTAGCTTAAATCGAATATCTCAAAGTTTGGAAAAGATACTTGAGTCGAAAATCAATTTTTACCAACTTTTATTAATGTTTTGTTTAGATTTGTATGTTTTGTAAAAAACTGTCAACTCGATTTTACAGAAAGTTGAAAACAATATTTCTTATAAGTTAAAATAAGGTGGAAGCCTTAATTATAAATTTTTGAAAAGATATTTGAATCGAAATTCAATTTTTACCAACTTTGAGCAATGTTTTTTAGGTTTTTATTTATTATAAAAAATCTGTCAATTCGTTTTTACTTAAAATTTTAACAGATGTTAATACGTTTTATTTCGTTGCATGAAATTGTTTTGGAAATAAAATAATTTTTTATTAGTAAAATTTTGGTGGTGACAACATTTTTTTCAGTTTTGATTTATAAAAAAACTGTTAGTTTGATTTTTTTTCCAAAAATATATTTGTTTGGTATCAACGTTACGATATATAATATGTATAAATTTAATATAAGTCTCTATTGTTATTGGTTCGTGAGATATTTAGGGTTAAACAATTCCATTCCCATTCTTTTTAAAACTGCTTTTGTAAAAAACCACCCTCGCAATGTTCTTGAGAGCCTTTGCTTCATCTTCCTGCAATATTATCTGTATAACAAAATTTATTTGAAGTCGATATTTTTTCTGGTTCTTGAGTTATGGACGACGAAAAAAATGTCGCCAACGTACGGACGTATGAACGTACGTACACACGCACGCACGCACGCGCAGACATCTTTCTTTTATTTCGACTCTAGGGACATTGAAACGTTGAGAAATGTCAAAATTTTTAATTTGACGAATCGGACCCATTAAAATAACTTCCTATGGGAAATTAATAATTCCAGGACTTATTTTTCAAAACCATGATTTCACTGATCGTAAACTGAAAAACTAAATTGATTTTAAATCTGTTAAAATTAAAAACTTACACTTTTTTCACAAAAGACTTTGCAACTTTGAACTTTTTCTTTGCAAGTTACGTTTCACCAAATGCAAATTTGCAAAAAGGAAATTATTTAAATGAAGTTTTCCTCTTTGCAAAGTCTTTTCTGAAAAGTGTAAAGTTATTTCGAAAAGTTTTCTTTTTGTTGCACGAAACAATAAACTTTGAAAAATTATATCTAAAATTTTGAAAAGCTTTTCAGTAATATGCAAAAAGAAATGTTTCCTTGCAAATAAGAGCCTGTTTTGAAAAGTTGTAAAAAATTAATAAAAAAAATATACGAACCGTTTTGAAACAAGACAATGGAAATTGGCTATTTTTTTTAATTTTCAAAAATTGACCAAAGAAAATGAATTTTGAATTTTGGAGTAATCTTAATTTAAAAAAATGTCCGATTTTTTAGAGGTATTTTAATCCATCGACATAACCATCCTTCTGATAATATTTACTGACATTTGGATTTTGGAAAAAAAACACAAAAAATGTAGTAAGCTTTTTATTTTTCAAAAATTTTACACAATTTCAACATGAAAAATAAAAACAATATTTTAGCTAGAAATGTATATGTTAACGTAAATGAATCCAAAAGTCATTATAAGTTATATTCAAGTCTTTTCATTCTCCTGTTTTTATTGTAATACAGCCAACATTTCAAAAATTCAAGAATTTGTACAATTTCAACATTAGATTTAAATTTAAAGTTTATGTTTGATTTAGTTAAAGCTTATTAAATGTGATTCAGTTAAATTAGTTTTTTTCGTCCATTTTACCAAACTTAATCGAGATTTTTTTTTTGGAAAAGTTGCTCTTGAAATTTCTTATTAACTGCGTTCTCGTCAGCAAATAGTGGCAAATGATACTTTCTATGATAAATTGAATGCAGTACTATTAAGGAAGTCAAAAGAAATAAGCTGAAAAGTGCTTTAAAACTAACGAATTATCGCCATTATTTTCAAAGTCAATTTTATATGAATCTTACACTCCAACTTAAAGTAAAGTTCATACCCTCTTAAAGAACTATCTCGTTCCTAAGTTTTCAAATTTTCAACCCAAAATGTTATGCATTTTATGTACATATTTGAAAAACGAGAAAACTTTAAACCAAAAAAGGGGGAATACAAATTAAATAAAAATCCTTTATGACCCCCAAGAGAGACACTTCAAAAAACAAAAGATATCTGGCACCATATTCATTGATTTCGATTTCATTTCTGTAGTGTATCTCCGTTTATACATTCATTACTTTTTTGATGCAGTCATCAGAAATATGAGCAGTGTGTTTATCCTTTTTATGGTTTCCACAACCTCCCCTTAGTTGCTCACTTAAAAAACGCAAGTAAACAATAATATTAAACTGCATCCTCATGAGAAACTGAAAATGCAATCCCCACTATTTTGTTCTGGTGGCTGCAGTACCAGCGGCTGCATATATCCGGATAAATGCATGAGTACTAGAAGATGAAAGATGAAGGATGCAATTTATTCGAAAAATAACACCCGCACTCACCAAACCGCAACGAGATGAACCAATAAAATACAACAAAAAAAGGTTTTGAATCCTTTTTACACTTGGCACCAGTACAGTACACCCAAACCATCGTCAACACTATCGTCGTCGTTTTAGAGAAAAGACATTGAATGAAGAAAAAGGACATGAATTTTAAGCTTTACGAAGATTTTTTTCATGACTATGACTTTTTCCGTTTCTCATTCTTTAGTCTCCAAAAATTTAACTCTGACGAACTACGCGACTTAAACCCTATCCTACAAGTACAAGCAAGGTAAATTCGATGATGCCATGGAAGGCTCCAGGGAATAATAGAGCGGCAATTAAATCGACGATTTATCAACTATCTTGCATTGAGGCGAACAAGGACGAACAACATTTGGTGATGAGAAAAACTTACATACAGCGAGCTCTAGGAGGAAAGCTATATACATAGATGTATGTTTCTAGATGTTTGATGAAACCGTCACCAATTTCATCAGGATTGATTGGGTGGGAGCCAAAACCAATTCACCATGATAGCTCCCATCTGGATGGGCTTAAAGTTATATATACTAGGCCATCTGACTCATGGGTTATCATATACCAAAAAGGATCGAGGATGTGTCCTCGGCTGGCAAAGAGGGTTAAGGTCAGCTTTTTGAACTCACTGCTATGCGGTTCGCCGTTAGATATGAAAATGTCTCTGACACACTGCATCATTGGTGACCATCGGTATAAAGTTTGTATACGTAGGTACATTCTACGACTATATCCACAGTGACTCAGAGGAGTCATAAAACTATCGTTCATCGTAGGTTGTTGTCGTCATAGTGGGATTTGGGGAACCAGAGCATATTGCTGCCAGGGCAAGATAAATGCTTTTTCAAGATGAAATCCAGCTTGCTTGATTATATGGTCCAAATATATCCGACCTTTCTGCATGCATGGTCATAATTTCATTTAACGAAGGGTTTTTATTGGTTGTTCAGTTTAGTTTAGTTTTTTTTTTGAAAATATTTGGACGCAGGTTGAAGGTATTTAGGTATATGAGAGCCATTATGTGTTTGATCTTGGTCCTTGATGGGATTGTCAATGTGTTCTTTTAATTAACTATTCTGAAACTATAGAATTTTAAAACAAGACCTATTTGCTTTTCGGAAATACGAAGTGAACTAGTATCTATATCCTTTTTCTATGCCAAAATGGCAAAATGGAAGAATATAGGACTTTTATGATAAACGGAACAACTGTTCCCAATAGTTATACTACGACAACAAAAAACAAGTATTTTCTAAGATAAATTTATAGATATCTCTATTTCACTGTACAAAAAAATGGCTTTCATTCATTCGGTATTCGATAATTTCACGAATTCTATATTTATGGTTTTGAATAGATTTTCGAGCATTGGAAAATGCCTTTCACTGCAGACGGACCCAAAGAAATAAGTCTAAGGGTGATAAATCATAAAATCACCTCCTTGGGAAACAAAACGTTCAGGATACTTTTTTGCAAAACTAGAACGTGGGAGACTGCAAAATATTTACCATATTTTTAGCTGATTTTTACTATTTCAATTCGGATTTGAAGTGTGTCTTGTTTTCCTTTATGACGTGGTTTTTACTTGTCAAAACCCAAAATATGACTGCTTAAAAAGGGAAAGCTGCTATTCAAAATGAAACCTATAAATAATTTTCTAGAGCCAATATTTGGGGATTGCTTTATGTGATTGTGTCACAAATGTTTGCCTCAAGCTCGTGTCAGGGGATTATCGACGCAGTCTCAGAAGTCAGACCTAATCATCTATCTCCGTGGGATGACCCAGCCTTTAAATTTTCTTTCGCGTTATAAACCTAGCTTAATCCTTTTGTAAGCGCAGTTTAGAAATAGTGAATCACTGAAAAGCGCTTAAAATGGTCCCATTTTTCAGGCGATTATTGACATTAACTTTCTTTTTATCATTTCATTAATTTGCATTATGGATTTTAATTGCTCCAAGACGTCACTATAGTTTGTTTAAAAAAAAAAAAAACAATTAATAAAGTTAATTTTTTGTTAAAAGCTTGTTATTTTGGCTAACATTTTGCTTTTGCTTGTGTTATTCCGCTTTATTTCCTGCTTCAGCAAAGTCTTATATTGATAGATCAAAAACAATCAGTATTTTTAGAATAACACTGATACTGAAGTATCTCTCAGCGGAGTATCTTGGTTTTTTATTTGATTTAATTCTCTGTCTATTAGGCCTTAAATCCACGGTAACTAATATACATAGTTTTAAAAAAATATTCTCACTGGTGGCAATTATTAACCCGCCAATGGTGACCTACTGGTCTGTGAGACTGTGTGTGCGAAAAAATGCCAATACATTTCTTCTCCGTTAATTTTTTTTGTTGAATTTGAATTTGTGTATTATAATAAAAGAGCTTCTGTTGATTTAATATCATTGTTTTATTGTCAAGGAGCATATAATAAAAAAAACACGAAATATTATTTACACATTTCCAAAAATCTTCAGTTGAAAAACCCGGTCCGTGAGACCAGCGTCAACATTGATCAAAGTCCAATTTACGTCACCAATAGCGGGTTATACGACGCCATATAAAAGAGTAACATTTTTTAAGAAATTGTGACAGCTGAATGTCATTTTTGACTGTTTGATAGTTGTTGAATTAAAGTCTGCTTTTGATTGATTTTAATATGCAATAGTTTATTTATATAAAAACCAAAACAGTCAAAAACTATTTTTTCTGTATTTTTTTAAAGTCGATTAAAATCGATTTTTTTTTTATTTATTTGAAAGTTTTCTAAAGAGTTTTGAAACTTATTCATATTTTAGATTTCTTCTTTTCCTACCAAAATATTACATTTTCCCTTTAATGATTTCTTTTCACAGTTAAAATACATCAATTTATTATTCTGTGTATACCTACTATAATCTTGTTTCATAATCAATTTTCCTAAAATTGCTTACAACCTGGTTATATGTTGGACTTATCCTTGTTGGAAGATCCTAAGGGAATTTTTCAAATATAATTTAGTTTTTCGTTTTCTTATGAAACTCTAATATTTTATTTCAATTTTCTTGTCATCCATAAATTTAACATCTCAAATTGATATGGATTCACAATCCGTGTAAGCCTTATACAAACGTACGAGACGAACGAGTATCCCTTATCAACGCCAAAGCTTTCACATTATATTTTATACACCATTTTGACTTCGAAAATAACAAAAAAAAAAGAAAAAATAATAAGTCTATAATCCTTTAATATCCTTTTTCATCCATGCTTTCTCTTTTTTTTTCTATTTGTAGAAATTCATCTGCAGCAACAATAACAAACTTGCCAAACGATGTCCTACTATGAGAAATCGATTCAAGAGAAGATGCTGCTGTCCCATTGTTATCATCTCAAATTCACCAATTGGATTTGATAAAGAAGAAAAATTATAAAACGGAACTTCAACGAGAGCTTATTGACAAAAAGGACACCGCACACAAAAGCAAACATACGAGTATAACCGACAAAAATAAGAAAAATCCAACAAAAAAATCAAAACGGAAACAAAGACAAAAATACCAAAAAATTCCCTATCCCTTCTGCATCTGCATCTGCACCTCAAAACCATCTTCATCATTTTCCTGCTCAACTCAAATATGCTCCTTATAAGTGCTTTAGCTTTGGGTCTGGTCGAAACGACCAGTCCCAATATTGCCGGCAGTGGCACCCATATTGGTGGCTTTAATGTTGCTAATGGGGCGGGCACTGTCGGCAATGGCGGAGGCGGCATAGCAGACTCTGTGATAGGATCCATTCCGACGTCGGCACACTCGTCGGGCACGTCGATTGAGCATGCGACGCCGAATGGCGGTGGATCAACGATACCCTGGGATAATAATGGAACCCTGCGATCGGCCGGTCCCGGTGACTGGTCTATTGAACAGTGTCTCCTCTGGCAGCGACCTCATCATTTGTATTTTCAACTAGGCAATGCTTTCTTCTTTATGGCTTTCCTGGCACCGCACGGACCCTTCGGGATGCTATGGCTGCGCTCGGTTATGGTTATCGGATGTATATTGATGGCGATGTATGGGTGGCTTATCGATTGCACACCGGATGTGGTGCTGTGGGCGGGCCTGTTCCTAGGCGTTAATTTAATTTATTTGATAGTCCTGCTGTGCAGACTGCGACCGGTGCGGTTCGACAAGGAGATCGAAGCGGTAAGTGAATTTGAATTTTGATGAATATGAACTTTAGACTTTAGAGAACTTTTAAAGTATGTAATGTAAGTTTTGTTTTTTAACTCTGACAATGGATTT
Source organism: Eupeodes corollae (assembly GCF_945859685.1). Classification (NCBI taxonomy): domain Eukaryota; kingdom Metazoa; phylum Arthropoda; class Insecta; order Diptera; family Syrphidae; genus Eupeodes; species Eupeodes corollae. The sequence continues at coordinate 43,460,727 of NC_079148.1, forward strand.
TTACCCTTCTTTGATATTTGCTTTTTATACAAATAAAAAGTTGAAAACGGTTTTTAGTTATTTGTGTCATGTGAAAATGTTGTTTTGACACCAAACTAAATGCATTCCAAAGGATCTATTTTTAAGCTCAATCATTTTTTAAGATTCTATTAAATCATAACTAACAAAATAAAAAGTTTAATTTTTGTCAGTAATATTTAAAATAGGGTGGAGAGCATAGTATTCTACTTGCTATAAATTTATCACTGCCAATTCCATATTTTAATAAAAACTTAAATTTTGTTGACAACATTAGAACAATTCACTTTCGTCAACAATCTTAGCCATTTTATTTCTTTTTATCCTTAGAATTACTCTATGTAATGAATATTTCTGTTCTCGACAGCTGTTGGTCACATTTTTAGAAAGGTCTTGTTATTATTTTATTTGATAATCTTTGCAAAGGAGAAAGTCCTTGACATTGAACTTAATCGATATTATACAAAGCATTTAAGTTGAAATTTAATTTTTCAATGTAAAATGCGAAGAAAAATGGCCCAATTATGCCTATCGACTGTATCTCGTGGGTGTATCGGCTTTTAGAGGGTTTTCTGTGCCCCAAATCCCACAATTTTATTTGTTTACATACCGCCAAGATCAAAATGAGCTTTGATCAGCGGAAGGATAGAACTAATTATCTGTCAAATCAGACAAGAGCTAAGTGTTACCATTCACGAAATAAGCACTAGTTGCCAAAAAAAACGTTTGATGGCGGAACGTATATATTTCCAAATATTGCCCATATTTTAAAATTAAAAAATATACCTACAAATAAGTTTGTCTTCAAAAATTTAAATGCATTTTATTTCTCAAAAAAATTGTTTTTCGAAAATCGTAGGAGGGTTTTTTTTCAAACTTATATATTATACGTACAGTTTTCAATTTTTTGGGTTTTTTACGTAGTTCTAAAAAAATTAACGTTTTACATTCGAGTTTCGTTAAAAAGAAAATTGACGTTTTTTGAAAATCGAATAAAAAAAAAATAAGGAGAAAATGTATAAACAAAATAATTATATATCATTTTTTTCATTTTAATTTATTGAACCATAAAAATTTATATACATTTTGCTTAATTCTAAGATAAATAATATTTAACAATAACTTTAATTAAAACATTTTTTGGCACAAAGGCGGCCTTACTTTATACATTGATGAATTACAAAATTCTAAAATCTGGCTAAAAAAAAAGTGTCGTTGGCGATGTTCATCTCGGGTTGTTCAGTCCCGGTTGTCCTGATGGAGGTTAGTTGGGTTTGGCGGTGTTCAGTCGCTGTACTATTCTGACTCCAGGCCAGCATAGAAGGAGACGTCGTCGTCAGTGGGGAGTTTGTCCAAGATATCCATACCACAAAGGTATCTCGGGTCCGGGTGTCGTTTCTGATTGGTCATCCTTCTCATTAATTGGTTAGGGTGGCTGGCGACAAAGCTGGCAAGGAACTGGTCAAGTGGCTTGATTTCAGCTTCTTCGTAGACTCTACGATTACTATAGTGCTTCTGTCGTTGACGGTCGAATTGTAGATCGGTGCATATCCTTAGTATCTTCCTCTCGAAGACAATAAGTCTTTCCATTGCAGTTTTTGATATGGTGAACCAGATCGGAAAACCGTAGGTGATAACCGGTCTTAGCAGTTGTTTGTATATCAACATTTTCGTTGGTTTACTTAATCCAGTTTTCTTCTTCTAGAGAGGATGAACTCGGTGAAGTGCGATGTTGGCTTTTGTTATCACAGCCTTAGAGTGAGGGTTGAAGCGCAGCAGCTCATTGAAGTGTATTCCCAGGTATTTGGCGTTCTTCTTGGCTTTAATCCTTGATCCATCCGGGAACGTCAGAACAACGTTTCGGCCACTGCCGCCAGGTCTCCGGAAGCATACCAGTTCTGATTTGGAGGTATATATCCTTATTCCCCACTGCTGGTAGTACTCGTAAAGTCTGCTTATGTGTGCTTCTACTCTTCAGGCTGCTAACGTAGGAAACATGGTGGGCGAATAGGTGAGTGAGTCATTCGCAAACAGCAGGTTCTCACAATCCGTTGGCACTGGCTGGTCAGATGTCATCAGGCTGTAGAGGAACGTTCCAAGTTTCGTTCCTTGGGCGATTCCAGCCTTTATGTCTCTAATCAATGACTTGCAACTATCTATTTCTACGAAGAAGTTTCTGAAAGAAAGAAAAGAAAACAAAATTTGTATTATTGGCTGTGGGATATTAAAAATTCGGAGCTTATGGATGAGGGCCTCAATCCATACGCTGTCGAAAGCTTTCTCGACATCCAGAAAGCATCCAACTGTGGCTCGGTGGCAATTGAGAGCAGCGGTGACGACGGACTTAAACTTTAGAAGTGGATGGATCGTTGAGTGAGCCTGTGAATTTATGGGTATTAGCTGGTTCATCAGCTTTGCAGTTGTCGTCAAATTGAACTTCAATGTTTGGCTGTTGAATTGACTGGATGGAGGTTTCTACTTCGTTGAAGAAGGCTTGGTTTGTTGATGGTTTTGGAGTCAAACTCTGTTCAAAGTGTTTGGCAAAAGCTTCCACTTTGTCATTTGTTGAAGTTGCTCATCATGACTTCCGGCAATGGTTTTCTCGTACCGATGAGGCGGTTTATTTCCTTGAAGGCGTTTGGTCCCGTTTTATCTCCCTCAATCTCTTTTTGAAGGAGATGTCGTTGTAGTGTCGGATGGAGTTTCGGAACATGATGTTCAAACATTCCAGTTCGCTCCTGACAGTCCGGTATTCAGGATTCACCCTGTTGAGTTCCATCTGATGGATCCTCTGGAGGAGCTTTCTCAGCCTTTGTCGGTGGGAGTATATGTTTTGAACATATTCCGGGAGCAAAATAATTATACTATGTGAGGTAACGTTTTATAGGTATACCCAAATAAATGGAAGCCAAAATTAAAAAAAATCTTGTATTACTTAAAAAAAATTAAAAAACGTAAATCTGCTTAAAACTTTAATTCTATCGATCCAATGGCTTAGTCTGTAGTTGTGAGGACAGATGGGCGCATGGAGTCACCAAACCAATTTTGTTTGACTTTTCTTTTATCTTTGATTAAAATCTCGATTTGCAGTTCAGCAATATTTGATAAATGTAGGTACTCGAATACACCTATTTTGAAGACAAAAACCAATTTTTGTTCTTCGAATCATAGAAGTGAAAAATATTTGTGTTTCAATTAAAAAATTGTCAGTTGAATTTAAGTTGGAACTCATATCAAAACCGAAATTTTGGATTGTAATGATCTTGAAACGTCGAAAAATATCAATACTTTCAATAACTCGACAAAATGGTCCTGTTATAACAACTTCTAATGGAAACTTAATAATAAAGTTAGCACTTATAATTATAAGATATAAATCCATTTGAATCGTCGTTTGGCAAAAATCATTCTCATAGCTTGAATTAAGTCACTTATTTTGTAAATGATAAATAACAAAAGGTAAGAAGCAGAAACATGAATAGCTTTTCGTCTTTGCTCTACTAAGCTCTATCTGTACCTCCCTCCATCAAACTCTTAAACCTTACCACTCTTTCAAAATCACCTAAAGCAGGTTTTGTTGTCGATGAAAATACAAATCTTTTGATTCCATATTTTCGAAATATGTACATTTTTTACCATCATTGTTGAGGCATACAAAAATGTAGATGCAACACAATAAAAATGCAGTCAGAATGATTGTGAGGGACAATCTGCAAATACTGCAATCTATTTGATTGTGATGGAAACTGAAAACTATTTTCCACCATTGTTCGACTCATCTTCTGCTAAACTATAAAAGGAAAATATTCATAGCAGCCATTATCGTGTTATCCTCATCGCCATCCCCATCCCCATCATCATCATTATTGTGATTTTGTCATGCTATTCCATTTATTACTATTTTTTATTTCTTGTATTTTTCAAATTTTATTGTCACTATCACGACTGTAGCCATACCTACATAGCTACCAACTAACATAAAATATTTGAACTGACTTTTTCTGCTCTTTGAAAAGAGAGGTTTAACAATAAGCATCAAAATTTAAAATAAAAAAGTATCTTTAACCTACTAACAGCATCAGTTAAGCTTCAACATAGACTAAAGCAGCTGCAGTGATGAGTTTTGTTTTGTTGTTATTGTTGTTGTTGTTTTCTATTGTTTTCATAGATCTGTTTGTTTTTGTTAATTTAGATTTTATTCAACTACTTATGTGATTATGTTGTTGACTCTTTTATTGTCAAATTCAGATTTATTAGCGAGAAAAAGTCTGTAGAAGAAAGATTTATTCAGACGCGAGGAAGATTAAAATAAAGAAGCTTATTGTTTAAGAGTTAAAAACTAAAACACAGCAATGCAAAGAGCTATCGTCACAGATTATTTGAGGAAGGTAATTTCTCGAGATATTAAATGAATTGCACAAATAATAGCAATTATTAAGACCACAAACGAGGGCGTATGTTTATGTTCTTAATGTTAATATCGAAACTTTTTTGAATGATTTTTTTATTGATTAAAAGTATAGATTCGAAAAAACTAACATTCAATTCAAAATCATAAATAAAATCCATGGTTTCAAACTAGAAGAGCTAAATTAAGTTCTTAGCTTAAGAGTTTATTTATTTTTATTTTTATATCAGGCTTAAAATCAACAAAGCAACAAGCAAAGCAAAACTTGTATGACCTATGAATTTTTGTCGATTTTTGGACCTCAATGTCGAAAGTAATTTTTAAGAGCAACATCATTAACACGTAGACAAAAATTGTATCTACCAGATTTAAGGAAACGGCTCTTTGTGTAAGGAAACAAGACTACTTGACCTAAAAATAATGTAGTAGATTTTATTGTTTTTGAACTTAGTCAAGGACAACAAAAACGAGGACATCGGATACTGAAAAAATAAAATTCATTTTTTTTTTTTAATATTTTAATAATTTTTCAATTATTTTTATCTTTGAGATTTCATATATTTCTAAAATGACATTAAAAATATATGCTTTTTAGTCTCTCATTGGAAATTGTTGCAATGTTGGTTCAAATTTTAATTATTTTCGAAGCTTTGGGTTATCCATTTTGCAGTTTCAAAAGTAAACGTAAATAAAACACATGTACAATATTTTTGTTCATATATTTCTTTTTATTATAAAGTTTGAACGTTGACATTGTGTGAAACACTACATCATTTAAATGATTTACACGCGAATTGTTGCAAGCATCGATTCCTTTGAGGTAATTTCGACCACTGTTTAAAACATATTAAGTGATCTCAGCCATAACTAGACGAATGTTGGTTTTAAAGTGCTCAAGAGTTAAATATTTATCTGCATGAACACTGTCTTTCACGTAGTCTCACAAAAAAAAGTCCAGCAGTTTCAAATCGAATGATGGCTAGATGATATCTTGGTCAGGAAATGTGTCTCGCAATAGAGCTTTATTCTTTCTAGTTGTCCGGCATCTGGTACCGTCTTGTTGAAACCTCATATTCTCCAAGCCGTGTTTTTCAATAGCAAGCAAAACCAATCAGTTATCATATAGCCATAATTCTCCGAATTCACGGTGACAGTCGTTCCATCGTCGTTTTCGAAGAAGTAAGGTCCACACCTCCGGACCAAAGAGCGCACCAAACAGTGACCTCTCGTGGATGTAATGGCCTCTCTTTAATTATTCAAAGATTCTCAGAAACGCAGATACGACAGTTTTGTATGTTAACATACCAACCGAGTGACAAAAGAGCTTCGTCGCTAAAGAAAATTTGGTTCGAAAAATCGCCGTACTCTGCCTGTTATAAAGCACCTTTTCGGCGCATCTACGAAGTTGTGAATGGTCAGCTGGCTTTAGTTGTTAAGTGAGCTGGACTAGGTGTAGGTGTAGATGCAAATGCAAAATACGCCATAATGAGCCGTAAGACAATCTTAATTCCTGAAAACGACAAGATATCGACACATTCGGTTCCTTGGCAGCACTTTCACTTAAAGAAGCGATATTTTTAGTGAAACGGGAGAAACGATGATGCACAGGCCTAACAACATCTGTAACTAATCCAGTCTTTTCAAATTTCTTCACAATTTTGCCAATTGGACTGCCTAGTTGGACGATTATGTAAACCATAATCTCCTCTTATAAGACACGATATGTGGCTATGGCAGAATCACCATTTTTGTAGTTGGTTTTAACAATCTGTAACCGTTGTGCGATAGTTAAGCGGTCCTTTTTGTAAAACAACTTAATTTGACAGATGTTGAGTTCCAGCCCTATACTTTATTTTTTACGAACCCAATATTTTCCCTTATGATTGGGTAAATTATCCAATTATAACACCCCTTTATAATTTGTGTGAATTTAAAAACACCCTTTATAGTTAACATTAGCAAAATACTTTCAAGGACCTCTCCTTCTTCCTTATGCTTATTTTATTTGTATTTCTTAAGTATTTTTGTAAGCCCATAAAAATAGAACTAAATTATAAAGCTCAGGATACATGCAAGACGTTTTAACGTCGTTCCGTGTGTCTTCATCATGATGAGTAAATATAAGTTTCCTTGCTTATTTATATTTTTATCTTGCTGCTTTTATTTAAAAAGAAGAAATATATGAGTTTTGTGGATTCTAAATAAACACTTGTTTTGCTTCTGGGCTTGGTTTGTGTGTTTGCTTTAAACTCAATTGCACAATGTAAATAAGTTTAACACACATCTATACACAAGTTATATTTTATCTTATGAATTTATGCAGTTTATGTGGAAAATAATTAAAAAGCTAACATTAACTTTTCAGTATTTTTTTTTTAATTTAGTTGCTTGATTTTTGTTTGAATTTCATTTCAAAGAAGATTTTTTGGGAGAAACTTTACAAATTTTTTTATATTTGTCTGCTTTTACTCTCATCAAATTAAAATGTCAATTTGGATAAAAAGTTTTGAGTCGATGTTTATGGTCCTTGATTCCGTTTGATGATATTTTAATTAAATATCTTATTGTTTGTGTATTCTGCTCCATAGTTTATTTTACTTTGAGGCTAAAATTAAGGTCATATTTCAGCAGTCAAAATTTGTTAGCAGAATTTCTCAGATTTCCTACAAGTGGACATTTTCAGAATAATTATAAACTTATTAGACGTAATAAAGATATTTTTGTGCTTGTCATTTCCGTGAATTCCAAATTAAAATCGTCGTTACTTATATGAACTCCGTAGTACTCGTGGCCTTCCTATGTCATCTAAAGAATTGATAAATTCTCTAAGAGTAATGAAGAGTGTCATGAAAAGTCCTTTCTCAAAATAGCCGTTTGGATTTGGCTCACAACTGTAGTTTTCCTCCATTCTCGAGAGCTGTAAGTCACTAGGCCCTAGTTCTCAACAGATTTTTGCGATACATCCAATTTATTTTAGTAAATGAACTCCAATTAAATAAAACTTTCTGTTATTTTTCATAAGCCTCCTGATCACATCACTAGAGTTTTGGAGTTTGAATACACCAAAAGGGAAATGACATTTTAAATTTCATTCCACTCTCATAGTGAATATCCTTTGAACTGTCATAATTGAAAGATATTTTGTTTATTGTTTAAACTAAAATTCGTAATTTAAAATTAATTAAATAACGAATAGGTTAGAATCAAATAGTTTAAAGGCAAAATGAACTCACTCTTGGGTAAGTGAAATTTTATTGAGAGCAACAGTTAACAGTTGCAGTTAAAAGGAGTTGACTGTACTCAAATACGTCTTAAAAAAAACTCGACTTTTAGTTAAAAAACGATAAGCTTATTACAATAGGGAAACAAATTAATTACCAAAGAAAAATATAATATAAATCCTTCTCCTATCATACTCCCGCTACCGCCTTCACCATTCGGATCAACCAACTTGCCCCCTAAACAAAGTTATTGAAATTATATATGTATTTACATATGTATGATTCTATCGGGTTTTTCCCACTCCTCAAATTCAATATTCCTAACTACTGCATGTCGGTATGTGACCTAGAAAAACATTCAAACTCCCCCAAAAACATCCACACACACCCTCTTCGTAAGCTATAAGTAAATATATTTTCGGCCTCAGCTTTAGTAGGTAGGTAGATATATAGTACGTATAAAGGCTGAAGTTACGGAAGCTTCTTGTTATGATGTCAGAAACCGACCAACCAAGCCAAAAATCCTCTACCTCTGTCACATATTTCACAGCACAGCCGAAACATTGTACCACCAACACGGTAAATTCCCATGGAAGATTATAAATAAAACATCCAATATACCTAAAAGAATACAAAAAAACGACATCCCCATGTATGATAGAAATGGGATTTTAAGGTGGTAAATGTTAAGTAAGTGAAAACTTGGTTTTGAAGAGTGAGGCCTAAGCCTGTTCTCTGGTATAAAGGGTGTTCGATACAAGCATTTATACAAACAAAAATGTTGAATTATGGTTTTAATAAGAACTGTAATGTGATCCATACACGTACCTGTAGATTATGCGAATTTTATTTTTATTTAATATAAACTTATAATTTGTTGCAAAACGTACAATAAAAAGGGTTTGTGTTTTTAAACGAACTAATCGAATGCATAAACCATTCTATCGAAAAGTTACTGTTTCGATTTAGTATGTCATATTTTTGGGAAGAGTTATTTTTATTGTTATAAGCTGTGTGAGAAATTGAATTCAAAATTAATTTTTGACTAAAAATTAAAAACGGTTCTCCTTTTTTAGAAATAAGACAAACTGAGACTTATGGGTACGCTAGTATATATACATTGAATAGACATTAAACTTGAGATTGATAAAAACTAAAGTCTCTTGGTGACTGAAAAATAAAATAACTTTGACTTTGAACTTAAAATTTAAGTTTTTTTTTAAGTCAATTTATAAAGTCAGTCGCTTTGTCTTTATGAAGTCCTTAGAGTTATTAAAAAGTCATTTGAATGCAGGCTTTTGAATTTTTAATATTAAAAGGAACTGACTTTAGTCAGTAAAGTACTTAAGTTTTTAAAACTCTGGCATTTAAATAGGTTACGTTAGGTTGTATGGGGTGATGCATCTGCAAAGATCGAGAAAACATCTCACTTGAATCTCTTTTTGGATCCATTGTGCTCCCCCAGAAAGGGAAAGAACTGGGAAGGATATGTGAAGGTTGATGAGAATTTAGGTTGAAGCCGCCTCCCTGAACCATCCTGATTTCTGGGAAAATTTAATAATGGGTCTACATTGTGAGAACGAGACGTCGCATAAGTCGTGGAAAAAGTAATTTCCTCATATTGTCATTCTTTTTTTGGCTAGGCTAGGGCATTCGAATAGAAAGTGGAAGGTATCTTCCTCCGTCTCCGCTTCCTCAGTTCTACTAATTCATATGAGCCGGTATCCATTCTGTTCAACTTGGTGCCCAATGAGTTGTGACCCGTTGGCATACCTATTAATACGGGACTCTGAGGCCTATCTAGTTGCAAAAGGAATTTTGTTATACCTTTGGAAATATTTAGCCATAATAGATTCCTAAAAACTGTTTCAAGAGCTGCCCACCTGCTGTTTGCGATTTCAATGGAACTTCGGTAGATTTGTTCATTTACCTGTTCTGTTGGCCTGTACTGAGCATCGATCCATTTTTGTCCGATTTGTCTGCCTTTTACCGTGACATTTAAGTAAGAACTTAAAAATCTGAAATTTATAATAATTCAAGCTTAAGCTGTTTTATTTTGTCGAAATATCTGAGAGGTTAAAATAATTCAGTTGTACTTTTGGCAGGATTTTATATTTATAAAAAAACTGTCAGTTTAATTCTTATAAAAATGTTACCAATAACTAAATTCTTAGTAAAATAATATTATTCTTAAGGCACTATTATTTTTGTGAGCTCAGATTTTTTTAGTTCAAGTTTTGTTGAAAATCCTTTTAACATTTTTATTTATTGAATATAAGAATGAAACAACAACAACTTGTGTGTGCTACCACCAAGTTCATAGGCTGGAGTTATAGCTATTTCACGGGGGCCAACCCGATCATCAGACTCCTTTAGTGGTGCTTAATCGCTTTTTGTTCAATTTAATTTTTGAAGAACTTTTGCCCGAGCTGGGCTTGAACAAGCGATCTAGCGTGTGAGGAGCTAGTGCACTACGCACTACGCCACCGCACCCACATGAAAGTTGTAAGCCAATTACAGGTTTTTTCGTTCTATCGTACTATACTGAACCGATTAGCATTTTTTATTATTTATTATTGTCTATAAAGCAAAACGCACAATCGTCTCTCTATACAAAAAAAAATTATTGCAAAAACTGTATGTAGGTGGCACAACAGTCCATGAAGAACCAGGGCCTAGTGACTGAATGTTTAAAACTAGTAATTATTTTATTTAATGTAAAATAGCATAGTAATTAATTTAAAAAATTCAATACAATTTTCACGTTAAATTGTTTATTTATTTGTCATTTCCCTTTAAAATATTGGAGATCTTTTTGCCGGACCCTGTATAATTTCTCTGATAGCATAATTTGTCAACGGTTTGGTACATAGTTTAATAGTACAATATAAAATTCATAGAATTTAAATTTCAAGGTTAAAAAAAAAAATGCTGGCAATTTCATGAGGAATGTAATTTTTTTCACAACTAATTTACATACTCAGTTTTTTATAATTTCGAATAATGTTGTACTAACTTGACAGTGGTAATTTCATGTTGATATATGATTCCCAAAATATGAATATTATGACATTAACACTGTGTTGTTTAATAATAGATTTTACAACTCCTGTTCAATTCTTCTCGATCAAAGCAACCATTTAAAATATATAAGATTTTGATGCTTTTGTCAAAAACCTTACACGAAACTGTGTGAATTCTACATCTGGTACTAAATGGTAAATATGACAAAATATATATACGTTCATAAGATGGGGGATGTAGATGAGGCTAATCGTTTTATTAATTTCTTTAACCATCACAATTTTTAAAAGGTGGCCTAATAGACTGATCATCGACTTGAGGATCACTTAGAATTCCTTAGCACGAAATAACTGAATACTTGCACTGTGGTCCACTAACGTACTCTCTATCCGTGGCGTTCCCCGACTGTCGTGATAACTCTATACTTATCTCAATTTATTTACCTTCAAATTATTTTAAGAAGTTAAAATTATTAGGACACATAAATACACTGAAAAACACTTGAACATTTTTTATTTCCAACCTTATTATGTGCCATTTTATTATAGGCACATATCAATTTTATGTGTGAAATATATGGTCATCAACCTACAGCTATCGCCGTGGGTGGTGATGAGCTGGCCAGTAACATTTTCAAGAACCTACACAAAACAGTAATTTCATTGGGATGCATTGGCAAATCGTGAATAACTTACACATTCATCTAAAAACGGGATTCTTACCGCTAAGAATTGGAATAAACTTCCAACTGCTTTAAAATTCAATAAGCGAATTCAAAACGCTCCGTTCGGTTTCAACTTCAGTCAGTTCGACGTTGTAACTTGCACATAATAACTTATCTTTAGTGACTTATTAAAAGAAGATATTTTGACAGAAACCAAATGAAACAATAAGACCGCCACAAGCTGTCGACTTTCATGTCTCGAAAATCGCAATACAATATTTAAAAAATTGGTATTGTGATTGTACCGTTTAAATTATTTGGATATAATGGTACACACCTTAAATCCTGTGTTTCAAAATATTGTAAATTTTTATAAAAAAAAGTTTGTAAATTTTTAATTTTTCAACTTATCTACATCATCATTTATAAATAAAATTAAGAGTAAAGCATTCAAAACACACCCTTGCTTGGCTCCCATAAAAAAAAAATATTTACAAATTTAAGAATATTTTTTGATTTTTTCCATACAATTTTAAGATAAATTATATTCACTTAAGACTTCTTAAAGTCAATACAATTCAAGGGTTACATTTTTTTGAATACGGAACACCTTGTGTATTGTGTAGAGGAAAAGTCTATAGATGATTAGAAAAAAAAAAGAACCTCTAGGGTGGGTTGGAAAAACTTACCAACGTGGAAAGATTAATGGGGTGGTAGATATTATAGTGAAAAAGTAGGCAAGAGTTACCCCAACTAAAGGTAGTACTTTAAAGTCTAAAATACTATACCCTAATGTCGCGCAGCGCTCCCTGTCGTATAGTTTCTTATTTATATTTTTTTAAGTTATCACGTTATTCATTTCGTTGTTGCTCGTTTCTCGGCTATTTACCGATGACTTTGTGCAATGAATTTTAATTTTATATTCTGTTGCCTTTGCTTGGATGTGGATGTTGTTCCTTCGTCGTCGTTTTCGTTTTCGTCGTAGTTGTTTGTTGCAAAATACAATTTAATTTGTTGATTCTTAAAGTTTTCTCTTTTCACTTAAAACTTTTAAAGCTATTTTTCTCTATTTTCTTCTTGGTGGAAAAGGAACACGGAGAAAAGTAAGGAAACAAAAAGGTGACTCGACCAAATTGCATCAAGTTTTTTCTAGGTGACTTTTAACGATATTAACTTCTTGATGATGGTCCACAGGCAATTACCCTCTGTGGGGTTTCTTTTCTTTTTTCTTTTCTATAACGAGCGATAATAATTATTATCAATATGAATGGTTGTTAAGGGAAATAAAGGGGTTGGGTTGAACGAAGAAAATTTGCCTTGCCTATGGGGTTGGGTTATATTCAATTTGTAAATGTAAAGTGGGTGAGGGAACTGCATGACTCCAACCCCTAATGGGAGGTTAGTCTGTTTGAACAAAGTATGTGGAAGATATTTTTATTATGCTATTATTATGTTAGAAGATAGCATTTAGATCTAACAGTTATACAGAACTATTTATATGTATAAATAATGACCTCTTAGTTAAACATTTAATTTAATATGTTGTCAATAGAGGGTTCTGAGAACTCTGTCGTGTAATCATATATATATATTAAGAATTCTATGAGTCATGCGGAATTTACTCAGCAGTTTGTGCTCAGTTTTAACAATGTAATTAATCTTAGTTTTTCCAAGAAAATAAAGTTTATATGTGTAGATGGGATTTGGGTCACTTTAATTAAGGTCATGATGAGGTAAGTTATGTCGAATCATTAAGAAGAATTTAATGAATTTAAAGGACAATTACTTTCCTCCAATTTTTAGTTTTGGAAAATCTTATTTTCCCAATAACTATATCAACAAACACTATATTTTAGAAAGAAAAGTGATTATCTTTGAGATATTCCTATATAATTTAAAACAAAACTGTCATTTATTTTTTAATTAAGTCCCGTAATTATCTTAAAATCTTAAACATAAACTGTAAACTTTATAAGTAAAAACAAGAGAAAGTGGATAATCTTAGGTTTTCTACAATTCAAAACAAAAAAGAAAAAATTCCAACTTTTCGGGAGCCTTAAAAATGGTCGAGTAGCAGATAAAGAATATTGTTGAACCTAAATTTTGGAATTTTTGTTTCAATAATCTCAAAGAAATCACTAATATTTCCTTTTATTTTAATGTAGCCATTTTGTTTTTAAAAGCTTAATTTTTTCTACTTAACTTCTCTACCAACCAAATCAGCTTCGATTTGTTTTTGAAGACCTCAATACGAGTATTTATCACTGATGTATCGGTGTCGGAATGGAAAAGGATCATTTTGACTTTGATAAACGCACAGCAAATTCGAGATGGGTCCCAAAATTTTAATGAACCCTCTAAAAAGATGGGTTAGGTTAGGTTAGGTTAACGTGGCTGCGGATTTAGAATCCACACACTTAGGCCAAGAGAAAGGCCCATTGTGATACCACATGAATCTAGAGAATTACTTCTAACTAGTAGAACCATTTTGAGCTTTTTATAAAGCGAAGAAGATATTTAATATCCTTTTTAGCTAGTTCGCTGGGATTATCAAAAGAGTAGTCACCCAGATGAAGTTTGCGTTTGATTGAAAGAGCAGGGCAGGTACATAAGAGATGAGAGATTGTTTCCTCTTCTTCTTCGTCCATGCAGCTCCTACAGAAGTCATTTGAGGCTACGCCCAGTCGTATTGCGTGTCTGCCTATAAGACAGTGTCCTGTAAGGACACCTACTAGGGAGCTAATATGAAGTCTGCTTTGAGATAACAAGTCTTTAGAGCGCTTTAGGTCCAGTGAAGGCCATATGAGTTTTGTGGCTGCGCATGTTGGTAAGCTGTGCCACCTAGAATTTGCTATCGCAAAAGATGTTTCTTTTAGCATAAGTTTACATGTAGCTATCGGTATACCTATCTTCTCCCTTTCAGGTGAAATAGGTTCGACGGTTCCATTTTTAGCGAGTTCATCGGCTCTACAATTACCTGTTATGTCTCTGTGGCCCGGCACCCAACAGAGGTGAATGTTAAATTGCTGCGCCATCTCCATAAGAGACGATCGACAATCGAGGGCCGTCAAGGATTTGGTCGAGACACCGTCAAGGGATTTGATAGCAGCTTGACTGTCAGAGAAGATGCGGATATCAGAAGTTGATATCACGTTTTCTCTTAGCCAGGAGAGAACCTCTTTGATCGCCAAAATTTCCGCTTGAAAAACGCTACAATGATTAGGGAGGCGGAATGAGATGCTTAGATTAAGCTTTTCTGAGTACACACCACCACCCACTCCCTCATTTGTCTTAGATCCATCTGTATAAAAATGAATACTTTTGTTATCCAGGAGTTTTTTGTCCTCCCATTCATCTCTGGATGGAATGGATACCTGGAAGTTTTTTCCAAATAGGGGTTTAGGTATAGTGTAGTCTATGTACTTTGGTATAGAACCAAAGAGGTTCAAAATGATGGAGTGTCCCACATTATTGTTGGTCCATTGAGATGAGGCGTCGAGTCTTATCGCTGTACTCGCTGCCACTTGTTTACTGAAGATGTCGAGGGGTGTCAGATGGAGGAGAGTGTCTAACGCTGCTGAGGGTGTGGTTCTCAATGCCCCGCTTATGCAGAGACATGCAGTGCGCTGAACTCTGCTGAGTATGTCGCAGTATGTGACTTTCTCCAGTGCAGTCCACCATACTGCAACCCCGTACATAAGTATTGGTCGGATGACCGATGTGTATAGCCAGTAGGTTATGCGAGGTTGAAAACCCCATTTGATTCCTATAGCTTTCTTGCAAAGGAAAAGAGCTACTGTAGCTTTTTTAACTCTTTCCTGTATATTGGATTTCCAACTTAATTTTTTGTCCAATATCAGACCAAGGTATTTGGCTTCATTGGTAAAAATTAGTGGTATACCTTTTATTGAAGGAGGTACAATTACTGGGATCTTGTATTTCCGTGTGAAAAGGACGAGATCTGTTTTTTGAGGATTAATACTAAGTCCGCAGTTATCAGCCCATCTAGTGAGCATATTGAGTGCATTTTGGAGGAGGTCTCTCAGTGTATTAGGATGTTCACCTGTGACAGCGATAGCAACATCATCGGCATACGCAACCACTCTGTAGCCATCCCTCTCAAGGGATATTAGTAGTTGGTTAACCACTATGTTCCACAGGAGAGGGGACAGAACACCACCTTGCGGAGTGCCTCTACTGACAGACCTTTTTGTGCAAAAATCTCCCAAACTGGAGTTGATGATCCTGCTTTTTAGCATTAGATTAATCAACTCACAGATTGAGTATTCGACGTTTAAGGTCGTCATAGCAGAAGTGATAGCAGATGTGTCAACGTTGTTGAAAGCGCCCTCAATATCCAAGAAGGCCACCATAGTGTATTCTTTTTTATCTAGGGAGTATTCGATAGTTCTTACCAGAGTGTGCAAGGCTGTTTCTACCGATTTCCCTTTGCAGTAAGCATGCTGAGACATTGATAGTCTCTTCTCAATGTTGTTACGTATATGGATATCGATCAATCGTTCCAGAGTTTTGAGAATGAAAGATGATAGGCTAATAGGTCCTAGGTCCTTAGGGTTGACATGCGAGCATTTGCCCGCCTTGGGAATGAAAACTACCTTTACATCTCTCCAGCGCCGAGGTATATAGACCAGATTTATACAACTTTTAAAGATCATCTCAATGATGGGCGAAGTTATATCAATGGTATATTGTAGCTCAGCTGGTATGATTTGATCTGGACCTGGAGATTTGTAAGGTTTGAAACTATTCAGAGCCCATGTCAATTTTTCTTTTGTAACCAGACCTTGAGGAAAAATTAAGTTAATACCCGACCTAGGACTGTATGTTGTATTAACGGATTGGGAGCTATCTGGGAAGTGGGTGTCTAATAGCAGGTTTAGCGTTTCTTCGCAAGAATTAGTCCATGTACCATCTGATTTTTTAAGACAACTAGGCATGGTTGGACTTGTGGAGAGAATCTTCCTTATCCTTGATGCCTCCGCGGATTCTTCTATTGAGTTACAGAAGGATCTCCATGAGGATCTTTTGGCTATTCTCAATTCTAGTTTATACTTTTTGAGAGATTCTTTATAGGAATCCCAATCTTGGGGATGTCTAGTCTTTTTCGCTTGATTGAAAAGCCTTCTACAATCTCTCCTGAGTATATCTAGTTCAGCAGCCCACCAATATGGTTTCTTTTTTTCCTCGCACTGTTGTGAGGGGGCAGGTAGTTTCCATGGCTTTATTGAGGGCTGCTGTAAGTTCATCGACCTTTTGATCGAGTTCAAGAGCGCACAAGGGCGGATCCAAAAGTTCTGGTTTAATCAGATTTTTCAGAGTCGCCCTATATTTTGGCCAATCTGTTTTTCTATAATTCCGGAATTGGATCGGTTTTGGGGTCCCTTCAATAAGTGAGAATTGGATGTATCTATGATCGGAGAACGAGTTCTCCTTTGATACTCTCCAATTTAATATTTTATTTGAGAGATTAAAAGATGGGTTACTGATTAAAAAAATACTAATAATATTAGAAATTGTAAAAGCATCTATGGGAGGGTTCTTCGTACTTTTCTTGGAAAATTAAGCACCTAATCAAAAACATTGCGCAAAATACTTCCGTTAATTGTGCCTTTTAAAGTTTAATTTTTAGATATTTCAAAGTTTCAATTTGATGGAACTAACGAATTTTCCGAAAAAATAATAAAAGAGTAAGACGTTTGCTCCAAAAATAGTTATTTTTATTTTCCATTTTTCTCTAATAAATTATTTATGGAAATGCTCGTATCAATTTCTTTAAAAAAACTTTTTTAAGTGGAATAAATAATTTACTTTACAAGACCATTGACTAAAAGACAAACCAAAGTAGGATTTTTTCTTTGGGTGATATCATTAATAACTCGAAAACAATTTTTAGAGCTGAGTTCCAAAAATTAAACACTTGGACTAAAAAAAAGGATACGATTTTATTTAAAAACTAATGTTGTTTCTTAAATTTTGTTACAAATAAATGTAAAAACAATAAAAACAGAATAAGCTTAGTTTTCTTTCAAAAATATAAACTTTTACAATTTTTAAAAGTAAGATTACCTTAAAAGAAAAGTAAACAGTAAAAACCCAATTTTGATAATTTACATAAAATAATCTTACTTTGATCTACAAAATTAAAACTTCCATTGTATTAAAAATAAATATTCAAATCTAAGAACGTATTTTTAATTTTTCATAGGAAGTTGTTGTAATTGGTGCGATTTGTCAAAGTAAAAATGTATACATTTTCGACGCTTCAAGGTCCCTCCAATCTTAATAAAAGATTTTGAGAGAGATGCCTGTGAGTTTCCAGCTGCTGTTTAGTCTTATTTTAAGGCAACAATTGGACTTGGAACATAAGCTTTTTTTATGGCTTGAATGATGGTCGGCTCTAAGTGTTCAACTTTCTTGAAAATTAAGTGAATGTAATCAGTATTATAAGTTTGTTCAAACAAAATAAAAGAAATTTAAGTTACCAACCAACACTACAGTACGGGGAAAGAAGAAACCATATTGGTGGACTGCTGTACGAGAAGTATTCAGGAAAGGTTGTAGAAGGCTTTTCAATCGTGCAAAAAAGTCTAGACACACCCATGAATGGTATTCCCTTGAGGAATCCCTGAAAAAGTATAAACGAGAATTGAGAATAGCCAAAAGATCCTCATGGAGATCTTTCTGTAGCTCAATAGATGAATCTTCGGAGGCATCAAGGCTAAGGAAGATTCTCTCGACAAATCCAACCATGCCTAGTTGTCTTAAAAACTCAGATGGTACATGGATTAACTCTTGCGAAGAAACGCTAAACCTGCTATTAGACACCCACTTCCCGGTTAGCTCCAAATCCGTTAGATCAACAAACCGTCCTAGGTCGGGTATTAACTTAACTTTTCCTCAAGGTCTTCTTACAATAGAAAAATTGACTGGGGCTCTGAATAGTTTCGAACCTTATAAATCTCCAGGTCCAGATCAAATCATACCAGCTGAGCTACAACATACCATTGATATAACTTTGCCTATCATTGAGATGATCTTCAAAAGTTGTCTAGATCTGGGCAATATACCTCAGCGATGGAGAGAAATAAAGGTAGTTTTCATTCCCAAGGCGGGCAAATAAAAGGAGTACCACTAATTGCTATTTTTAGCTGTTTTCACTTGCAAGAAAGCCAAAGGAATCAAATGGTGTTTTTAACCTCGCATAACCTATTGGCTATACACATCGGTCATCCGACTAATACTTATGTACGGGGTTGCAGGATGGCGGACTGCAGAGTCCAACGCACTGCATATCTCTGTACAAGCGGGAAATTGAGAACCACACCTTCAGCAGCGTTAGACACTCTCTTCAGCAAACAAGTGGCAGCGAGGACAGCTATAAGACTCAACGCCTCATCTCAATTAACCAACAATATTGTGGGGCACTCCATCATGTTGAACCTCTTCGGTTCTATACCACAGACTACACTATTCCAAAAAAAAAACAATTTGGTAAAAACTTCCAGGTATCCGTTCCATCGAGAGATGAATGTACACAGATGGACCCAAGACAAATAAGGGAGTTGGTAGTGGTATGTACTCAGAAAAGCTTAATGTAAGCATCTCTTTCCGCCTCCCTAATCATTGTAGCGACTTCCAAGCTGAAATTTTAGCGATCAAAGAGGTCCTCTCCTGACTAAGAGAAAACGTGATATCAACTTCTGATATCCGCATCTACTCTGACAGTCAGTCTGCTATTAAATCTCTTGATGGTGTCTCAACCAAATCTGTCGATCGTCTCTTATGGAGATGGCGCAGCAATTGACTTCATCTGGGAGACAACCTTTTTGATAATCCCAGTGAACTAGCTAATAAGAATATCAAATATCTACTTCGCTTTATAAAAAGCTCAAAATGGATCGACTAGTAAGAAGTAATTCTCTAGATTCACATGGTGTCACAATGGGCCTTTTCTTTTAGCCTAAGTGTGTGGGTTCTGTATCCGCAGCTACTTTAACCTAACCTAACCTACCAACCAACAAAATAAAAATGATTAAACAAAATAAGTATTCGCCATAGTGTGGACACTAAATAATAGATGTACAGAAAAACTTTAAAGCTTGAGAGATAAGTGTTTATTAAACTCAGAACTGCATTTTTCTTACATGTTTTGTTTCTTAAAGCTAAGTCTATCGACGTGGATATGTTTTAATTTAATTTTCAAGTGCACTTCAAGTTAGGAGCTAACTGAAGAATCATCTGACGATTCTATTGTTTAACGAACAAAATCATTATTTAAACGCATATTTATTTTAAAACCCTTTAATTGTAGTACCCGTGGCAAGATGGCTAGTGCGTTGGACTGTCATGCGAGAGGTCTTGGGTTCGATCCCTGCCTTTTCCACCTAAAGTTTTACTCACGGGTACTGCTTCTTGCGAGAAATTAACAAATTCTCCAAGAATAATTCTTGTCATGAAAAAGTGCTTTCTCAAATTAGCCGTTCGGATTCGGCGTATAAACTGTAGGTCCTCTCCATCCTTCCAATTACTCGCACACAGGAATGGTTGATAGTTGTAAGTCACTAAGCCCTGGTTCTCTACGGGCTGTTGCGCCACCTAATTTATTTATTTATTTATAATTGTTAATAACAAAATTTACAATTAAAAAAAATTCTTAGTTTTTCATTTTTAATTTTCGACCATAAATTTATTTTTTTGTTCCATAAACTATTTATTTTTCTTAAATAAACTCTTTTATGTTTTGTTCTTAAAGGGAAGGCACGTTTACAGAATTGGCGATGCAATAGTTTTTTTTTTGTTAAACTGATACTTACATAAGATTTTTCAGTAAACAAACTTGTGTTGTGCTTCTTCAGACAGTTAAACCAATTAAAAACGCTACAGTAAATAATCCTTAATTCTGGAAAAAAAATGTAAGTATCGCAACTTATTCTACTCACAGGCCAGGAGGCTCATCTCCAAAATAAAACCAAGTATGATACATACACCACACAGTCCCTCACTCATATATAAGTCGTGATGAAGTCTCAGAGGAAGGCTCTAACAACCAACAAAAAAAAAGAAGAAAACATAACGCTTTAAGAAATATGTTTGAAAATAAAAATCCTTGACTGGACTACCAAAGACTTAACTTAACTCGTCACGATCACGACCGACATACTTCCAGCCTTACTCTCTGATAAAATATGTACGAGTAGGGTAGATTTGTACGTATGTGTGTACCTACGTTTGTATACTGTACCTTCTATAAAAAAGAATTCTGGATGACAGCAAGCGTGGCGCTTAAGGACATAATTTAATCGTCATATTCTCGAATCCAATTTCAACACAAAATTGATTATAATCGAATCGGGGCGATGTGTCACGTTCTCCTGTTCACACTTTGACTATACGTAGGTAGGTTTTTTCTTATTTCATGAAGTGGGAATAAAAAAACGTCAACAGACCAAGAAGATGACATAAGCTAGGCGGTTTATACCTAGCATCAAGCATCGGGGCATGCAACACTGGAGGTGATAAAAAAATACCTTTAGATGGATTTAAAATGATTTGGTAAAACGATGAGAGTTTCAGTTTTGAGATTAAAGAGGTTTTGGTTGGTATTGGATGATGCCATGATGATGATGATGACGACGATAGTGTGGTCGGGTTAATAGTCTTCTCGAAATTTCAAGCATTATCGGTTCCTTTAAGAGGATGATGGATCATGGATGATGATGATACCATTCAAAAGATTATAGCAGGTTAGGGATTTTATTGAGAAATGAATCGATGATGAAGCTTATTTTTGGAGGTCTTCTTTTTAATTAGAGTTTATAAGGGAGTTCAGATTAGAAGAAAATATATGGAAAGAACACAAAGTCAAAAGAAAAGAATTGGGTTATGGTTACTACTACTAGGACATAGGAATGTGAAATGAGAGGACACATTTATATACTAAGCTAGTTTGATTGGGCACTAAAATCTAGACTACGTATGCACTTCCAACGAAAAATTTGTTAAAAGACTTAAAGAGTTATTTTAATTCCTTTAGAAAAGAATCTCCTTTTAAAATCAGTTTCCATCTAATTAACACTTTGAAAGCACCAGATTCCATTTATTCACTTTACATCCTTTTGCTTAAACCCAACGAAAATCTGTCCTTTCCCTCTGACCCTCACAATTTAATTCAGCAAATTTACCTTTCAGATATACCCTTTACTATGGTTATTTATAAGTACACAACATCTTTTACATCGAAAACGTATTTATTAGTTGGACAAAAAATCTCAAATCCCTAAAGTAAAATGCAGTCTTGTTTGGGAAATATGTAGGTAGCTATCTTGTAGAAAAATCGATTTTATATCAATATCGCCCAACGAACCAATACCCAAATATATTTGCATGGCACTAAATTTTTAAGAAAAATAAAAAAAAAAAGTTTAAACAACAACCCTCTCTCCCAAAATACACTCAAACCATCTTCGTTCATTTGAAAATTGAAACCTTATCCTTTTTCTTGTGTGTCCTATATCGGGTATCGAGGTTATATTGAAGTTTTGTTTGCTGGGAATGAGAGTCCTGGCGTTTCTAGGTACTCGTATCTATGTATATATCTAAACCTTTTTGGCTCTCGCACGAAACAGAGTTATACGAGGAAAACTAACGAAGAACTCACTTCCGGAGTGAAATGCATTTTTCGGGGTAATAACATTGTTTTCTAACAATGAAACGAAAGGAAACTAAGTACCACTTAAGGCGCTATTTTGCGAGGAGTATACGTATTGGCGAGAGGCATGAATAAAGGATATACATATATATAAAAAAAGAAACCCCCTCAGCAGCACACGATAAGTCCATTTATTTTATTTTATACTCCATCTCAACTTTCAATTGTATGCGATACTATTCGTACTCGTGCTTTCGAACTCGTTTATATGTAGGAACCTATTATAGTTGCTCCTTATCCTTTTTGCTTTAAAATCCCCAATTTGATGTTAAAATGCAAAACAAAAACAAAGAAAATTTATACAAGAAGTCTCTGCAATGGTATAAACGAAATATGTATTGTACATGTACATTTCTACTCTATATTCTACTGATCCAATTTTTGAGGCTATATATGGAAAAATACAATCATCTAGCTTCATTTATCAAAAAAACACAAAATATGGAGTGGGGTTTTGAAAGTTTGAGTAATGTTTTTTTTTTGTTTCTTTTGGCAAATATATTTTGACCTAAATTGTGACTTCTTTTGGAACGTCAAAGTATTTCATTTTAAAATCTAGTTCGTAGAATAATCCTTGTAAGGATTAATTGATGCGTAAGCCTTTCGAAATTCATTAGACAGCGAAAAATAAATAATGTCCTTCGAACTAATGAAGGTTTGAACAATCAATGAAGTTCGATATTACTACGGGTCATAAGGTTAGAAGCAGGATTTTTTTCTCCCGTTACATAATGGATTAAAAAAAATAACTATGGTTAATGAAAGACTATTTTGTTAACAACACAACATATATTTTGTGTATAGATGAGATTAAGCTAACTGAACTTCTAAGACAGATTGTTTATTAAGTCAAGAATATGCGAAAATAAATCGGGTCATTAGATTAGAAGCACATAAAATAAATGAAAAAAAGAGGCTGGGATGCGACCCACACTGATAACTTCCCATCCCGTCTGTCGATTTGTCTTGCTTAAGAGTTTGTCTATATGTACTAGTATCGATTTTACCAAATTTGCGTACTATTTTTTATAGATTTTATTTTTTTATGAAAAAACGGACTGTTGGATTATAAAAAAATCACTGAATATTGAAAACAATATTTTTTGTAAAATAAAATAAGTTTGAAGCCAATATTTTGAATTTTTGAAAAGCTATTTGAGTCGAAAGTAAATGTTTACCAAGTTTTAGTATTGTTTTTTTTTAGAGTTTTATTTTTTGTAAAAAAGCCGTCAATTCGATTTTCTTCAAAATTCTATTGAATGTTGAAAACAATATTTTCTATAAGTAAAATTAGTTTGAAGCCAATATTTTATAGATTTGAAAAGATATTTGAGTCGAAAATCAATTTTTACCAACTTTTGTTAATTTTTTTTTTAGGTATTTAATTTTTTGTACAAAAACTATCAATTCGATTTTTTTCAAAATTTTATTAAATGTTAACAACAATATTTTTTAAAAGATAAAAGTAGTTAAAAGCCAATATCTACAATTTTTGAAAAGATATTTGAGTCGAAAATCAATTTTTACCAACTTTTATAAATTTTTTTTAAGGTTTTTATTTTTTGTAAAAAAAACTGTCAATTCGATTTTTCTCAACATCTTTCAGAATGCTTAAAACAATATTTCTTATAAGATAAAATAAGTTTGAAGTCTAACTTTCAAATTTTTGAAAAGATATTTGAATCCATATTCAATTTTTACCAACTTTTGTTAATTTTTGTACGGTTTTTAATTTTGTATAAAAAAAACTGTCAATGCGATTTTGTTCAAAATTTTACTGAATGTTGACAACAATATTTTTTGAAATATAAAAGTAAATTAAAGCCAATATCTAAAAGTTTTGAAAAGATATTTGAGTCGAAAATCAATTTTTACCAACTTTTATTAATTTTTTTTTTAGGTTTTTGTTTTTTGTAAAAAAACTGTCAATTCGATTTTTCCCAAAATTTTACTGAATGTTAAAAACATAATTTCTTATAAGATAAAATAAGCTTGAATCCTAAATTTCAAGTTTTTGAAAAGATATTTGAATAGATATTTAATTTTTACGAACTTTGAGTAATGTTTTTTTTAGATTTTTATTTTTTATAAAAAAAACTGTCAATTCGATTTTTCTCAAAATTTTATAAGTTTTTTAAAACACTATTCTCCGTTGCCCAAAATTGTTTTGGAGATGAAATCATATGTTAGTCGTTAAATTTAGGATGTGACAAATTTTTTTTTTCAGTTTTTTTGATTTAGAAAAAAAACCGTTAGATAAATTTTTTTCAAAAAATATACTACTTTAAAATCACGTTACAGTCTATTATATAAAATTTAATTCAAGTCTCTAGCATTTTTGGTTCGTAAGATATTAAGGGTTAACCAAAATTTTCACCTTTTTTTTAAACTGATATGGTAAAAAAACCACCCACGCAATTTTCTTGAGAGCCCTTTCTGCATCTTTCTGTCTTATTGTCTGTATAACAAAATTTATTTGAAGTCGATATCTTTTCTGGTTCTTGAGCTATGGACGACGAAAAAAACGTCGCGAACGTACGGACGTACGGACGTACAGACGTACGGACGTACGGACGTACGGACGTACGGACGTACGAACGTACGTACACACGCACGCACAGACATCTTTCTAAAAATCTTTTATTTCGACTCTAGGGACCTTGAAACGTCGAGAAATGTCAAAATTTTCAATTTGACAAATCGGACCCATTACAATAACTTCCTATGGGAAGTTAATAATATGCAGTTATTCATATTTTGTTTAAGTTTTTTATGTTTTATTAAATATTTAATAATGTGTGCTGCCATCAGCCTTTAAAATAACTTCAACAATTCTATCTTTTAGGGATTTATAAAGAGATTCCAAGTAGTCCAGTGAAATCTCACTCCAGGCCAATTTGATACCATGAATAATAAGCGCTTCCTTGTCATCGTATTGTTTCCCTTCCTTATACACCTTACGTGTAAGCCAGCCCCACACATTTTTCATTATGTTAAGGTCCGGGGAATATGGTGGCCAAGGCAGCAACTAGATGTTTTGGGTTGCAATGAAGGATTTTACCTCTCGGACTGTGTGTATCGGAGCGTTGGTTGTCCTGCTGAAAAATCCATATAATTGGTCCAAAAAGCTCGGTAATTTTGGGGAAAAATGATTCCAGCAAGGTTTTGTAGGTTTTTCCAGTCATTTTACTATCTTGGACTACCAAGTCTATAGTGACATAAACCGAAATTGAGCCCCAGACCATAACGCTTCCTTCTCTGCTATGGTGACGGTTTCAAAAACCGCTCCTCTTTCCTCATGTCATGGAAATAATAACTATAACCATCTGGCAGATCTAGGTTAAATTTTTTTTCGTCGGAAAAAATAACCTTCCGCCAATCATTTGTAGTCATTAAATTCTGCACATCCCAGCTCATGTGATCTTTCGCAAAACACAAGCGTTGCTTCTTCCTTGCGTCATTAAGTGGTGTTTTTTTTTAATCTCCAGGCGCTTTATGTGTTTAGCATTGCGGATCTTGCGTTTGACAGTCGATAAGCTTGCCTTACCATTAGCTTTATCCCTAATTTTAGCTGCCGATAAAGATGAATTTGACGCTATTCTAAGTATATTTCGCGTTTCGCGAAGTGTTAAGGCAGAGGAAGTGTTTCCTTTATAATTTTTTAGATACGACGATGGATTTTTTAAATAGTTGCTGACACCATGATGACTTCGATTTATTTTTCGGGCTATAGCACGGCATGAAAGACCTTCAGAGTAATAAACATCTATTCTTGCCATTTCCTCTACTGTCAAACATTTTTTCTTGCCCATTTTTATTACAACTCAATAAACAACAATTAATTTATGAAATGCACCGTTTATACCGAAAATAAAATAATTTACTTCACAAGACAAAGTTTATATGTTCACTGCTTCTAATCTTATGACCCGATTTATTTTCGCATCGACTCAATTGACAATTTGTCATAAAAGATCCGTTAGCTAATTCTCTAATATTCCCAAATTTTACATTTTGTTGTGAACAAAATAAGCTTTCATTTACTATAGTTGTTTTTTTTTCTAACCGAAAGAAATGTCGATTTTACTTCTCAAAAATGACTGCTTCTAACCTTATGACCGGGAGTGTATTTTTAATTCTAATTTTCTTTTTTTTTTAATAATGACTGGATAAAAAAAAGTGTCATTTTAAAATACAGTCTCAAGAACTGTCGAGTACAAAAATACATTTTGTCTCACAGATAATAACATCAAAAGATGAAGAAATGATTTTTCAAAAAATTTAATGATTGGTTTTGGTTTTTTTTTCAGGATCTGCCGTAATGTTAATATTTGATCAACGGATAAGGACCTATCAGGTTGTCGACGATAGGCTTTAGACGTTCACATATTACGGTAAAGAAGATTTTGTTAGCAATGTTAATTAGACTAATTTCTCTATAATTGGTTTAGTTTAAAGGGTCTTCTTTTTTCAGTATCGGCCAAACATTACTGAGGTTCCATTCGTGGGGCAAGCTTTCTTCAGAAAATATCTTACAGATAAGTTGGTGCATGCTTCTAACCAAATTATCTCCAGATGCTTTGAAGAGCTCGACATTCAAGCCCTCTACTCTGGCGGTTTTGTTAACTTTATATTAGATATGGTAATCTTTATTTCATCAAGTCGGGAAGACGGGATAGTTGGCTTTCGTCGTCTTTATTGAATGAATCATCCTACTTGACAGCTGGATTCGGTTCGTTGGCGACTTTATACAGACTGCAGAAGTGGTCCTTCCATATCCTCAGTATTGACTGCGGTTCCATTATGATGTTTCCACTTTCGTCTTTGCAGCCTTTGGTCAAGACTTATATATTTCTGAATTTCGTTTCACCTGCTCATAAAACTTTCGAACTTCATTTCTGCTTTTTAAACGTCTCAACATCTTCGACAGCACGCTTCTCATGTTCTCTCCTTTTTCTTCTGAGAAGTCGGTTCGGTGTTCCTCTCTCCTCTTCTTGCTCTCGTCCTTTAATGCAGCACCGCTTTGCGTGACTGTTGTTTGCCTGCCGACATTTTCCTTCAAAACTTGGGTTTCTTGTTGTCTTAAAACCCAGCGTGTAAGAGGTGGCTTCTCTGATTGCATCTTAGAAATGTTGCCACTGGTTCTCTATACATTGCGTTGGCGTCAGAGAACTTGAAAGAGGTTACTTGTGACTCAGTCGGAGAAGGATTTGGCGATCTCTTGCGATTGTAGCAGTTGGATGTTGTAATTTCTCCCAGCATCTCTCTGTTTTGCATGGGGTCTGGAAACCTGAAGTGCTACCTTAGCTACTGCGAGATATTGGTTAAAGTCTATTCTCGGGAGGTGCGCAAATTTATGATGCTGAAAGCGTGTCTAGCGTCGATCTGAACGTGATCGATTTGGTTAACGGTGGATTGATCTGGAGAACTCCAAGTTCCTGTGTCGATGTGGAGTTGTGGAAAATACGTACTGGATACCACGACGTTTTACCCCAAAAATCGATAAGCCTTAATCCATTATCGGAAGTCTTGTCGTGCAGGCTGTTTTCCCGATTATTTCATTAAAGATGTCTTCATTTTCTAGCTTTGGATTAAATTCGCAATATCGTAGCCAGAAGACCGCTCATATGTTTGTCTAAGAGCTCGAAGAGCTTTGTAGGTATCAATTTGACTATCACCTTACGTTAGCCCATTCCACGCCTGAATAGCAGTGATGTTTGCTTTAAAGCAGTCTACGTAATCTGCTCATTCTTCTGCTGCACGTGGTCTATTGAGGGACCTAACATTCCACTTGCATATCTGAAGTTCATTGTCCTTAGTTCTTTTGCGTGGGTTGTCCACAGTAAATCCGCCTGTTTCAGAAGTTTGTTGGTGCTTCGCAATTGGGTGTTTTGTTTATGGTCAGGAAGTCACCCTGACGCACCACCTTCAACCTGAAGGTTCTTGATTTAACTCCAAGGGCAAAAGGAAGTAAGCCGCTCCTTACAGGCCTACGCTCAAAAAATGTCGTTATAGCTCTATGAGGTAGTTTCCTCCGCTGCCGTCTGGATAAGGAGAGCTGCCTTAGTGGACTGAGTTTCCTAAAATGTTCTACGAGCAATGTCTATAAAAAAACAAACTCTTTTTTGAACCCCCTTCAAAGGCCTACTAAAGATACATGAATGTTGAGTCCATAGCCTCGTTTTCTAAAAAATATTCGGTTGGCTTGAATTTAAAATGTTTTCAGAGCAAATATATAAGCCTACTCGTAACTGAGCTCTATGTAGTGTAGATAGATACACAAAAGATTTTACATTGTTTGCCTGGATGATGAATAAAAACCCTAAAGCGATTTTTCACGGATTTTTATTATGAGTATTTGTTGGTGATGATGGTTCACAAAACCATTCCAATGCCATCAACAATATAAAAAGCTACTAGAGGCAAAAAATAAGAAAAGTATTTTTTTCCGAGACATGCATACAAAACCTACAGATATGTGGCAATTTCAATGCACAGTGTGCAATGTTAAAATATGTTGTAGATATTCTCATGTAATTTTTGAAGTGGAAATAGATTTTTTTATTTTTTTAAAGCACTTTGTTAAATTTCATTTTTTATATATGTATTTCATTTCAAATGTATGTGGCAGTTAAAATAAAGTGTTGAATAAAATTGTCATCCTAAAAATATGCCTTGTGATTAAAATGCATTGTTAGGAGATAATTGTTATTTTGGAAATATCCCATGAGGGATTTTTTGAATGGTTTATCCTAAAACTATGCAATTGTTTAAATATATCTGTAGACTTTTTTAAAATGCAAAAAAAGTGAATGTGGAGAGTCTTAAGTCTTTTTTTTTATTTGAAAAGTACAAACTGATCGAAAACTTGCTTTTGACAAAAAAGGACTAAATCCTTTGAAACTGAAAATAAATAAGATTTTTCCCTTTAAACAATAGAATTTTTGTTTTTATGCATATAATTCCCAACAATAATTAAAACAAATATTGACAGAGTTATCGTTATTCATTTTTGAAATTCATCTCACATCATGATTCATGATACATCATATCATGAATGAAAAATGCATCATGATTCCAAATCAATATCCTTCCAGTCAATATTTAATTTAAAATAATAATAAAAGTTTTTAAGCTTCTTTTCTCTTCATTCCTACAGTTTGTGGTATTTATTTCAAAAAGCAATTTGCTGTCTTTGCACGAACAAAACCATCACCAAAAACCATCAAAAACTCCTTATGGATTTAAAAACCTACTTCCCTATCCTCCCCTCCCCATCAAAACAAATCAAAAAAAAAACCATATATACTTTTATGAGTTTTCTTTGTTTTGGCAATTCCCAAGTACTAAATTAATTCAATGGATAAAGATGTTTCCAAAAGAGTTTCAAAAAAAAAGTAAAGGAATAAAACCAGCTCCAAAAGGATTGTGGTAGGAGATAAGAGACAACAATTGAAAAAGCGTTTTGGTTGCATCTGAAATGTATATAGCCGTCTACTAAACAAACACAGAAACAGAAAAAAAAGGCTTTTACCGACAATTGACAAATGCGGTCGTACACCTCGATACAATGAAGACTTGAGGGACTGCAACAAAATTCCCATCAAGGATGTCTTTTTTTTGCAGCCAGGATGTTAGCTTTTTTGCGACAAAAGTAAAACTCCTACACGGTTTGTCTTCTGTGTTTCGATACCCTTTATTTAATCGTTTAATACCCATCCTGTTGCAATGAAAATGCTTATACAAAAATAAGCTGAACAGCCACGAAATGATTCTTTTTTTTTCTTCTGTTTGCTAATTTATAAGGATTCAAAGGGTATATCCTTTTTTATCTATAGAAAAGTATTTTTATAAAAGAAAATTAAGCAAATTAAAGCTACGTAAAGTCTGTTGTTACTGCTTTTCATGATAACTAGAATTAAGTTTAAATACTAAATATGAGCTTATTCATCTAAATGTATTCCAAAAACCAAACTCATTTCTATAATTTAGAAAATCACTATGTACCTATTCATATCAGCAATTTTGCAATCGGAATTGAAGGAGCTACACTTTTCTTAGAAACAATATGCGTTTCTAAATTTTTAATTCTTTTTTTAATATCGGATTTTCCAATAAATGTTTTTATTTTGCTATATTTTGACAATTGGGAAGTACTACGTCATTTAATAAAATGATATATGATATAAAAACCTAGGTCGGTCCATCTTTGCAGTTCCATAAACGACGCTATTTTTGTTTTTAAGGCTCCTTGGAATTTATAAAAATGATCCAGATTTCCATCGAACTCCAATTTCACATTAAGAAGCTACGTTACTACACAAAATTGTCAACTTTATAATTTGGTACCAAAAATGAATAATGAAAATCCAATGAAACCTTAACGTGTCACTATTTGGTGCAATTTTTGGGCTGACAAAGGTGGCTAAATTGGAATGGATTTCAATACACAAAGTCTGTATTATTTCTCGAGGATTTGATAACAATTTACCACTGATAAATCGTGATTTAATACATTTCGACTTTTTATGGACTCGTGGGGAATGAGGTCAATTCACAGCAAATGCCTAGCAATCGATTTAAGACGTTAAAGATGGACTTTGTTATGAAGTTATAGAGTACATACAGCTGCAAATGTTATAGGTTTTTTAAAAATTTTATTTAGTGTCTATAAAATTATCAATACTTATATTCAAACACAATGTTGATTTTATTGTCATCTTTATTTAATTTTAGTAATTCTCGCTTAATCCTTGGAATTTTATTTTAAAAATATTTTTAACATGAGAATTTCGTCAGATCTCATACCTGTAGAAGTCATTTTTGTGTTCAACGAATTTTAGATTTCATTTGAATGGAACTGAGTTCTGAGGGATTTTTGCTATTTTTGTTCCTGTAGCTTACTAACTTACTTAAGGTGTCGATATAGTCCGGGGCGGACCTGGGCCACAACCAACATAGGTCTCCAGTCAGCATGGTCCCTAGCAATCTGTCTCCAGTTTCACACGCCAAGTTGGTAGAGGTCTTCACCCACCTCGGTCTTCTTCTACTGCGCTGTCCCTCGGAATTGGTTTCGAAAACCTTCCGGGCTGGAGCGTTGATGTCCATCCACTCTACATGATGATCTAGCCATCTAAGCCGTTGGACTTTAATTCTGTTTACTAGGTCAGTGTCGCTGTACAGCCCGTACAGTTCTTCGTTATATCTTTTCCTCCATCGAAGCATACGGGACCAAAAATCAACCAAAGAATTTTCATCTCGAAGCATCCATCTTTCTTTGACAGGGTCCGGGCCTCAGCGCCATAAATGAGAACCGGGATGATGAGTGTCTTATAGATGGTGATGGTGGGACTTTTCTTCTCAATTGCCTTCTAAGTCCAAAGAAGCAACGATTTGCAAGTGTTATTCTTCGTTTGATTTAATAGCGATGCTTAGGTAGACCTTAACTACCTCAAACTTATAGATGTCCATGGTGACGTTTTGGCCAAATCGTCGTTGTTCAATGTTTTTTGATGACAGCATATACTTGGTCTTGCCCTCATTGACCACTAAACCCATCTGCTTCGCTTCCGTCGCAAAGCTCAAAAACACTCCACTTATGTCAATATCATCTGCGTATCCCAGTAATTGAATAGACCTTTGGAAGATTGTGCCTCTAGTGTTGACGGTTGAGTTTTGCACAATTCTTTCCTTTCCAGAACGATATTGACGTCGCATGACAGTGCATCGCCTTGTCTAAAACCTTTTTTGTCATCAAATGAGTTGGTGAGATCTTTTCCGACGTTGATAGAGCAGCGTGCATTTTCCATCGTCATTCTGCACAAACGGATAAGTTCGACAGGGATGCCAAAACTAAACATTGCTCTGTAGAGCTCTTCCCTATGGATGCTGTCATACGCGGCTTTAAAATCGATAAAGAGATGGCGGGAATAGATTTGAAGCTCCTGGGTTTTTTCCAAGGTCTGCCGTAGAGCGAATATTTGGTTGATAGTGGACTTTCCCGGTCTGAAACCACACTGATAAGGACCTATCAGGTTGTTGACGAACGGCTTCAGACGTTCACATAACACGCAGAGAGGATCTTATATGCAATGTTAAGGAGACTGATGCCTCTCTAGTTGGCGCAATTTAGAGGTTCACGTAGCTGGTTTGAAGTTTTACGAACAAAATTAAAAGCTCGTTAGAGTGGTAATTTATTTAAGGATATAATTTTTATACTCTAACTTTTGTCTAAATAAAAAAATACGTATTTTGAGATTGGTGTTTAAATTGTTCATTTTTTGATATCCCATATTCGTATTGCACCGAACATCTTCACTCAAATAAAGTTTAAGAAAAATTGTTGCGACTTCATATTTTTTCACTCTTTCTTGAAAACTCGAACCATTTTTTCAAATGTTAAATTTCGGCAATCTCTGGAATGTAAAGTGATGCATACATTTTAAATCATAGAAACTATTATATTGAAATGTTTCTCAAAATCGTTTATTAAGCAAAAAACATTGCTGAACAGAGTTTTTATATCCTAAACAACCCGAATTCGGTGGTCCAGCAAATCGAACTTCTATATCGCAGACTCAGATTTAAATCATCGTTAGAGATCAATCAAGTTCTAATTTTCCAATAAATTAAGTTTTAGAGGCTTACTTTGTCAAGAAATCAGCCTAACTTTAAGAAGTTGTTTTAAGTTAAGAACTTAAAAATTGGGATGCGACCCACACTGATAACTTTCCATCCCCTCTGTCTTTTTGTCTTGCTTAAAAGTTTGTAGATTTTCGTGATGGGTTAAAAAAGTTTTAAGTTGAATTATTCTTACAAATTTTAAAATAACTAACAATATTTTTAATATAAAGGAATAGTTTAGTTTGAAAATCTAGTTTTGTTAAAAGGATTTTTAGTCGAAAAGAATTTTTTTTTATAATTTTAGAAGCATTTCTTAAATTTTTACTAATTGGATGAATGAAATTAATTTGAGAGATATCAAGAACCGAACATCAATTTTTACCAAATTTGCTAACTATTTTTTGTAGATTTTATTTTTTTTATAAAAAAAAACAACTGAATATTGAAAAGAATATTTTCTATGAAATAAAAAGAGTTTGAAAAGCTATTTGAGGTTTTTATTTTTTGTAAAAAAAAAACTGTCAATTAGATTTTCCTCAAAATTGTACTGAGTGTTAACAACAATATTTTTTAAAAGATAAAAGTAGTTTAAAGCCAATATCTCAAAGTTTTGAAAAGATATTTGAGTCGAAAATCAATTTTTACCAACTTTTATTAATTTTTTTGTTTATGTTTCTATTTTTTGTTAAAAAACTGTCAAATTTATTTTTCTCAAACAATTTTAAATGTTGAAAACAATAGTTTTTATAAGCTAAAACTAATTGAAAGCCATAATCTCAATGTTTTGAAAAGATATTTGAGTCGAAAATCAATTTTTACCAACTTTTATTGATTTTTTTTTAGGTTTTTATTTTTTATAAAAAAACTGTGAATTCGATTTTTTTCAAAATTTTACTAGATGTTAAGAACTTAATTTTTCGTTGCACAAAATTGTTTTGGAGATAAAATCAGTTTTGACAATTTTTTTTTAAATAAACTTGTTTGGTTTCACGTTACAATATATTATACGAAATTTAATTCAAGTCTTGTAAGATATTTAAGATTAACCAAAATGTTCACCTTTTTTTAAACTGCTATGGTAAAAAAAAACCTCCCACGCAATTTCCGCATCTTTCTGCATTATTATCTGTATAACAACATTTATTTGAAGTCGATATCTCTCCTGGTTCTTGAACTACGGACAACGAAAAACCGTCGCTTCAAAAATCTTTTATTTCGACTCTAGAGACCTCGAAACGTCGAGAAAAGTCAAAATTTTCAATTTGACAAAATCGAACCCATTACAATAACTTCCTATAAGAAGTTAAAAATTTAAAAAACAAAGGAGAACAGGAAACTATCTTTTTGAAAGCTTGAATTTTAAACAACCAAAATCTAATCTCATTTTTAAATATTATTTAACAAATCCACTACTTGGCATTTAAAAACCCTACAGTTATAAGGATTTAAGGGAATACAAAAAAATGGCCCATCATAAATTATAAAACCTTCCAGATTTCTATTTATATATTGAGTTTATTTTTATTTTGTTCATCAATATTCAATTTCAACCTTTTTATTTTCGTTTCCTTGTATCAAAATTTTGATTAATCTAAAATCAATAAGTGAACACTACACAGGGACATCCTTTTTTTAGCTTTTTATCTAAGGTATAAATTGTATGAAAGGCACGAATGTTAAATGAAGCAAATTAAAAGACTTTTAGAATTTTTTTATTTATTCCACTTATTTAATAATTTCAGAAGTCAACATTTTTAGATAGAATTTTGGGATAAAATCAAAATGTGTGTTCTCAAAAAATCATGGTTATTAGTTTAATTATAAGATTTCAAAATAAAAATCTCCGAAGTTTATACTAAAAATATCAAAATATCGCGTAGAATTGAGCTAAAACTTAAGCTGCATCATGAAGATACAAGCTCTAGCTCTCTCTAAACTCCATAGATTCGACTATCTTATACGTATATTTATATTTATATAAGTATGTAGTTGGTGTGTGCGAATTGAGTTGCGACCTTGTTTTAGAAACTTTGATTCTGTCGTCGTATGTTCATTATGTGCTTGGTCAGGAGGTTATGTGAAAGTGAAAATGTGGAGATACATATGTATCTATTGTCTAATGATGACAAAAACAAGAAAATATAAGCCATGCCATCACAGGACAAAAGAATATATAAATTTCCTTTAGATTTGAATATACAATATATGGGTTAAAGTTTGTGTAGGCATATATTTTCTGTACTTGAAGCCATATCCTATATCCATGTCCTTTGAGACAGTTTTCCTCGTTTGTTTTGACGGTATCAGTACATGTATATCAGCACAAGGGTGACATTTCACCATGTACCTATAGTATGTAGGTGGAAAGTTATATAGCTTAGGGGCTAAACTTAATGGGCATTGAAAATGTGAGAAATGACAGAGAAATGAGGAGGTCAACCCGTCTGCGGCCTACTTTGAACATTAAAAAAAAAAGGATTTTGGTGTCTAAACGCATTTTTGAAGCTATAAAATTGGTTTCATCACAAATATAACAAACAAACAAAAAAAGAACATGGGTGTGACCTATTTAACTCTCTTGGGGGAGTGTAGATAGCCTAATTTCTCTGCTTTGGAAGTTTGAATTTCACAGGAGAAGATAAATGCTGGTACATACAATTATTTTTATTTGAGGACGTGTTTTAATTAAAAATATTTCCGACCCTCTTGTTGGAAAATAAGTACGTGCAAATTATAAAGTGAAAACATAAAGGAAATGAAAAGCTCTGGCAGTTTAAAAAAAAATATATAAACAAAAAGTGAATGGCCCTTAAACGAAGGTAAGACATATCTCTATAGGTTATATCATGATTATTAAATTATGGGTCTTTGATTCATACCTGGTTTCATTCTGATGGACGTTGGGCTTTTAAAATACCAGTAGAATGTATTTTGCGTGTATACCGTATCTTATGATAAAAAGACAAGAAGTTCAATGCACCCATCAGAGTTCTTTCATGAGGGCACCAGCTGGGTCTTTATAATAATCGTTTTGTCTTCAGAGCACATATATAAGGCTGTTGATGTTTACCGTATCTTTTGAAACTTTTTTTTAGCAATAATGATAGATAATCTTTTTGCTAATGATTTGACTGTAATTTCCGTAAAGATGTTAAGTAACTGTTTTCCATTTTTTTTTTAACTGTGTTAAAATATAGTAATTTGGTGTAAAAGTTTCGATTAAAGAAGATTTCCTCTAAAATGCCATTTCATCTTGTTTGCTTTCCTTTTTAGGCTACACCTACAACGACAAATTTCTATTTGTGAATTTAAATGATATTTCTTTTTGTTTTTGAGGACAAACTATTATTTAAAAAACTTTAAAAAATTAAAACTTTTTAAAAACTTAAAAAAAAAGCAAATTTAAGTTAAAGTTGTTTTCAATCAATGTATTCGAAACATTAAATAAATTATGGTAGAAGTTTTTATTTTTACAAATAAAATGTCGGTTGTGTTTTTATAAAAAGTTTACCACAAATTAATACAACATTTTATTTGAAAATAAATTAGTTTGAAATTGATTAAGATTTACCAATTTTAAGTAGTTTTTTTAAAGAAGTTATACGAGTATGTTGTACAAAGTAATGTTAATTGGATTTTTATAAAAATTTAACCACATGTCAAAAAATCATTTCATTAAATAAAAGTATTCTTAAGTCTACATTAATATGGGCAACTTCTGGCGAAAAAAAATCATTATTCAAAGTTCTGTAGCGTAATCCATTCATCGTAACAGTTGCACAACCCTCATTTTCGAATAAGTAAGGTCCAAACACACCATCATCGAGGATTTTACAATCCCCGAGATGTAACAGTTCAGCTTATTGACGTAACTTTCTAGGGCCTCATCACTTAAGATAATTTTTCAGGCATTTTTATGCCTATCAAGGAACCAGATCAGCTAATGATTGGACGGGTCTAGTTTTTGTGTCAACTGGACTTTAAATTTGCTAACACTTAAGTGCTTATGGAAAATATGGTGTCATGTAGTTTTTTTTAAGAAGGCACACGGTTTCGATTCTTCACATCGCCAACTTGGCCAACAGCTGATATTTTTCGGCAGTTTTGATTTGTTTTTGTTTGATTAAAATATACTTAAAATTTGTAAGCAAGAACTTACATTTTCAGATAGTTTCTAGCCTACTATTAAGACCATTCTAAGCTGGACAACAGTTGTCTATTTAGAAGGTTAAGATGTATGCATATTGCTTTATTCAAATAAAAGTCCAATTATATTTTATGGTAAGTTTTAGGGTCTTGAAACATCGAAGAATGTAAATATTTGCAATTCCAACCGATATAAGTAACTTCTAATGGAAAGTTAATAATCGATTCAGCTCAACTGTGCATTTTTTCACATTTTAAAATTCATTAATTAAACAATTAAATTGCATAAGAAAACCTTAAACACAACCTAACCTATTTTTGCCATTTTTATCAATTCCATTTTTCAGTGACGAAATAACATTATTTGTGTAGCACATCCCTACATCTATTCGCATTTTAGATATATGCAAATACTATATTTAAAATGGTATGCAGATAAATGGAATTCCCATATTATTTGAGGTTGCACACAAAATAAATTCAATAGTAAATTCGATTAAATCCAGAAAACAAACTCAATTGATCTCAAACTGAATTTTCACATTGATTTAAATAAATTCGATTTTAAACTAATTTAAAATACAAATATTATACATATTTGTATAGATGTAGTTTTTGAATTTTAATACAATTATTACAGGTGGTGCATATGTACATGCATCATACCTATATATGAATGGAGGTACGTAATCCAATTTTCGAACAGACATTTTATAGACAATCGCCGCAGTTTAACAATAATAAATTCATAGTGTCATACAATACGTTGTATGTTCTGTTCAATCAATGTTTTGAAAATGACTACATTGTATATACATATGTATGTATGTATGTATATATAAGTAATGTATAAATTATATCCGGTTTGTTTTGTCTATGCGGATGTTGTAAAAGTATGTTTTTGTACACCATAGTGATGTCATTAAATTCTCACATCAGAAACGTTTTTTTAAGGAAATGATTCATCTCAAAAAACATAAAACAAAAAACGTAAATACTAAATTATTATCATGAACCTAAAAAATAAAAAACATCTTCTTCTATAATAGTTAATAACTTTACTTGCATTCGGGTCAACAAATTTAAACATCGGAATTATTATAACTTAAAGATTCAATCATGTGACTAATATTTTTTTAATTCTGAACGATTTATTATGGATTCTCAAACATAAGCATTTTTTTTTTTTTTTTATCCCATGGAAATCTTCAAAAGACTCTCGGTAAGAATCGGTACCGAGTAGTGTGGGAATCTTACCGCACTAAAAGCACCGGTGAATCAGGACCAATCTATGAAAGATCGACAAATGATTTTTATATCTTGATTTTTAAATCGCATTGGGGGAAGTTTACGGTTATAACACTTTCCCGTAGCTTTTAGCCCATCAGCTCATGAGGCTTGGTTCTTCTTAATCTCCGAACATTGTCTCGTACATTTAATACGGTCTCCATTTCAGAGTTAGTATGAATTTGCAGTCGCTGATTGTGTGATACAGCGTGTTTCTTAACCACTTCTGTAACCATTTCAATTTGAAGGTCACGATGTAGATCGCTATTTCTTATATACCAAGGGGCATTTATTATTCCACGAAGGACCTTGCTTTGGAATTTTTGGATGGGTTCAGCATTTGTTTTCTTTGTACAACCCCATAGTTGGATGCCATATGTCCAAACGAGTTTCAATACTTGCTTATATAACATTAGTTTGTTCTGGATAGATAGGTCAGAGTTCTTTCCTATTAACCAGTACATTTTTCTGTACTTCAAGTTTAGTTCTTCTCTTTTCTTTTTGATGTGTTCTTTCCATTTAAGCTTTGCATCCAAATTCATTCCAAGGTATTTGGCGGTATTGGAGTAAGGTGCTCCTGTACTGTTTATAAAAATTGGAACATTGTTTATGTTTTTGTTTGTAAAGTTTATATGCGTCGATTTTGTTTCGTTTAATTTGATACGCCATTTGCGCGTCCAATCACTAACTTTATCGACTGCATTTTGCAATTTTTGTGTAGCCTTCGTAACGGTTTTATCTGGCACCAATATTGCAGTATCATCAGCAAAGGTGGCCATGATAGCGTTGATGTCCACTGGAATATCCCTTGTATATAACAGATACAGGGTTGGTCCTAGGACACTTCCTTGTGGTACACCGGCTTCAATTTTCTTAAGTTCCGAGTAATTTTGGTCGTACCGTACTCTAAAGAGTCGGTTCGTAACGTAGGATTTCAGTATTTCGTAGTACTGCCTGGGGAAGTCCCTATGCAGTTTGTACTCAAGTCCCAAGTGCCAAACCTTGTCAAAAGCTTGAGCAACATCTAAGAATACAGACGAGCATACTTGTTTTTCTTCAAGTGCCTTTTCCACAACATCCGTAATTCGATGCACTTGGTCTATCGTTTAATGTTTATTTCTAAATCCAAACTGATGGCTCGGAATTAGTCTTCTTTCTTCAATTATTTTGTTAAGCCTTTTCAGTAGCAGTTTTTCAAAAACTTTTGCCATGATTGGTATAAGCGATATTGGTCTGTAACATGTAACTTCTGTTGGTGGCTTACCTTGTTTAGGTATAACAATGACTTCTGCAATTTTCCAATGATGTGGCACATATCTTAGTTTAAGGCATGCGTTTATTATAAATTGGAGTTTCTTGAAGGCTATAAGAGGCATTTCTTTCAGAACATAAGTAATGTAATTCATTTTCTCTTGACTTATATTTTTAGATTAATGTATTTTTAAATTGAACTTTAAAAGTAAAGAGCCCTTATCGATTTAGTACTCTATCGAGAGAGGTGAATGTGAAATTACCAATCCAATTATAAGAAAGTAATTAAAAATCAGACCAATTGTTCGGACGAAATTTTGAAGGGACACAACAGCTTCCGGCAAAAATGTTTGAGGCTTGCCTTTCTTCAGAGTAACTTTTCCTAATAAGATATTAAATGGCTGAATAGGAACAAAATAAACGATTACAAAACATTTCACCTGCCAGCCAATTAAGTCTCAAAGAAAATAGAAGTAGAAGAATACAACGCCTAGCAGTTCAAAAAACGAGACGATACGAGTACAATCATCCCGAAGTTGTTACTCGTTCATTCGATCGCTAATGGAACTCACTCACTCGGTCACTAAAGCTGTTATACGGCCCTGAATCAATATCAAAAATGCTGGCGTAAGGACTTTAATTTGAGAATCTGCAATTAGTCTAATTTTTGGAATAAAATGAAAAATATGAGCGGTGAACTTATAACGCGTTATCCATTTTGCGGTTTCAAAACTATAGGACTCTAATTCGACATCTGTCAAACTAAGTTGTTAAACCAATTTTTTTTGTCAGTTGAAAGTCTGACATTTACGAAAAAGGACCTACTACGAAAATATTGATTCTTCCACAGCCACATATCGAGCTTTAAGAGGAGATTATGGTTTACATAATCGTTCAACAACGCTAGCAATTGGCAAAATTGTGAAGGAATTTGAAGAGACTTGATTCTGTACAGGTATTGTAAGGGTGTGTAAATTATCACTGAAAATATCGCTGCTGTAAGTTAAAGTGTTGCCAAAGACCCCAATAAGTTGATTTCTCCTTGTTCTCAGAAATAAGGACTATCTTGTGGCACAGTTTAGCGTAATTTGCAATTGGATCTACACCTACATCCGTATTTAAAGTCCAGCTCACACAACAACTGAAACCAGCTGACCATTCACAAAGTCGAATGGTTAGCGTCAAATGCGCTCTTGAACAACAGGCGGTGGACGGCGAGTTTTTGAATAAAATTTCATCAGTGACGAAGCACATTTCTCACCCGGTAGGTATGTTAAAAAACAAAATTGTCCTATTTGGGGTTTTGAAAATTCTCTAGTAATTAAACAGAGTCCATTACGTGGACAAAAAGTCACTGTTTGATGCGCTTTTTGGCCAGGAGGTGTGATTGGACCATAATTTTTTGAAAACGACGATGGAACGACTGTCATTGTCAGTTCGGAGTGTTATGGTCATTTGATAAACGACTTTTTTTCCATTTTATTGAGGAATACGACTTGAAGAATAAGTGGTTTCAACAAGAGGGTGCTGCATGCCTCACGCCACACGTAACAAAACTTGAACAAATATGGCTTTATTGCAAGAGACATTTCCTGGCCGCGTAATTTCTCGTCGCGTCGTCCCGATATCAACTGACCACCAAGATACTTGAGGACTTAAAAAATAACATTCACTTATTTGAAACAGCAAAATGGATAACCCTTTAGGATGATGCCTTCTTCTAAAGTGTCGATGCTGATTACATCGGACACAAAGCACTCCCAAAGAATCATTTATCAAAATATACTACACCTTATGAAGACCAAAACCAAAACGAAACATCTCTGCTATTTAGGAAGTTACTGTAATCGATCCGAATTTTCGAATTGAAAATTTTGACATTTGTCGACGTCCCTAGAGTTTTTAGAAAGATGTCAGTACATGACAGTGTACGTACGTTCATTTATTCAACCTTCGTTTCGTCATCCATATCTCCAGAACCATCAGAAATATGGACTTCAAATAAATTTTGCAATAAAGATAATAATGCAGAAAGATCCAGACCTTTCTTAAAAATAGTTAAAATGTTGGTTAACCCAAAATATCTCACATACCAGCAAAACTTTTGACTTAAATTAAATTTTCTATTATACATTGTGACGTGATACCTAACTAATGAAATTAAAAAAAAATCAACTAATTGTTTTTAATAAATCCAAAAACAAGGAATTATCACATTAAATATTTTACAAAAAAAAGAAAAAGATTTGATTTGAAAAATAATGTTTTTGATACATGGTCAAATGTTTTAGAAAAATCGAATCGACAGTTTTCTTAAAAAAAAATAAAAACTTAAAGAAAAAATCAATACTAAACGTTGTAAACATTGATTTTTGAAGTTTTCTAAGAAAAATCCAATCTGTATTTGTTTACATAAGGAATAAAAACTTTCTATAAATGCTACTTAATTAGTAGCAATTGGTTTTCGACTAAAGATCTCGTTAGCAATAATAGATTTTAAAATCAAATTGTTTCAAATTATCCGAAATATTGTTGTTAATTGTAAATTTCTTAAAAAAAATTCCACGAACAAATTTTATAACAAAACACAAAAACAACAAAAAACTAATATAAAATGATTTTCGACTCAACTATTAAAAGAAAAAAAGAAAAATATTGATTATTTATCTCACACAAAATATTGTTATGAGCATTTTTTGTTACAGTTTTAAGCAAGTCAATTTGACAGATGGGATGGTAAGTTTTCAGTGTAGGCCTATCCCAGTTAACTTTTTCAATTTCGTATTATTCTGCTTCCGTTTGCATACAAACACAAAAAGTACTACCTTAAGTTCAATAAGGGAACAAAACCATTAAAAATGAAGAAGATGTTACTCCGGTTGAGATATTTGGATAAGTGAATTACTTTAATTAATTTTTCCCCTGCCATATAGGTATGCCTATGCATGCTTATGACTTTTATTACAAAGTTAAAAAAAAAAGTATGTTAAAAAGCGATAAGTTTGCTATCATAGTATCATCGTGTCTGCAATCATTTCATCTCATTTATTTTCAAGAGTTCCAGGGTAGTAAGTAAACCATATTTATTTCTTCTTTTTCGAACCCTTGTTGTTTTGAAATGTTTCATTTTTTTTTTAAATGTCTCTTAATCTTAATGTCTTTGAATTTCCTTATCAACACTTTTCATTAATTAGTTTTTATCAATTTTTTTTTTGTCAGTCAATGCTTTTGACTTTATTGGACTTATTTGATTTAAGTTTTTTGGTGGTTGCAAAAATTCTTTCTTTTGGGAAAAATCTCAGAAAATCCAAGAATAGTCCGTCAGTAAATATAAAAAGCAGTTTCAGATTCTGTTCAAAAGTGCCTTCCCTTGTCCCTGTTTTAGAGAATCAATGTATAAGCCATTAAGACAATTTAAAAAAATAAATATACCCTACACCTTTACTTGATCTAACTACACGCTATAGTTTTTACATTTCTTTCAATGCACCACGCATCTTGAGGAAGGCGCCAACTGCATTCCATTGACATTTTTTTCTGGTGACCAATTCTTAATTGATTGCCTTCGAAAAAAAAATCTACAAATACCTACAAATGTTTTTATTTCTTCTTTCAATTTCAAACTTAAAACAGAAAAAAAATTACATTTTCTTGAACTTGCATTGTGATCCACTTAAAAACCATTAAGATTACTGTCAACTCTTAAACTTAAATGTCTCAAGAGTTTTAAAAGAGAGTGTTCCCTGTGGAGTTTTCAAGAACTTTTTCGAATTTCAATGTAACATCTTACATATTACAAATACATGTCCCATGGGGGCTATATGTTCCTTCTTTTTTTATGATTTTTTTTTCAAATTACATTGATTATTCCTGACGCCAAGAATATTATGTTGTTTCATGACCTTGTTTTGTTGTCTTCGATACAAGGGAAAAATTATGACTGTCAATCTTGTGTGTACTTAGGCTTGCTCAAGTTGAAGTTTATCAACTTAAAGGTATAAGGAAATACATACATTTAAATAAACATTTAATTAATGTCATTCTGATAGAGGATATGAAAGTAATTTTTATTCTGGGTGGCCAATGCAACAAAAGTATGTATAACATAGTCTTATGTATATATGTAATGTGAATGAATAGAGTTGCCATCTGCTCATACCAATATATTTTTATCAAATTCAGTATGTTTCATTTTTGACGATAAATGTTAAAATGTACAGAAAGCTTTGCGTTGATTTTTATAATCCTAAAAATACAAGATTATCCATTTTACGGTTTCAAAAGTAAATGTAAATAAAATACCTATAAAATAATTTTTTTTCATGACATTTCTTTTTGTTATAAATGAAAATAACATTATAAGTGAAACACTCCATCATTTTTATGACCACCACGCGATTAGTTGCAAACATCGATTCTTGTGAGGTAATTTTCGAGAAATTTTTGACACATATTGGGTGCTATCTCAACACTAACTTGATGAATGTTGGTGCTCAAGAGTTGCATAAACACGGTCTTTTACGTAGCTCCAAAAAAAAAACAGCGGTGTCAAATCGCATGATGTTGGTGGCCGGTTGATATCGCCACGACGAGAAATTACTCGGCCAGGAAATGTCTCTTGCAATAAAGCCACATTCGATTGAGTTATGGGACACCGTCTTGTTAAAACTACATATTCTCCAAGTTCAATAGCAGGCAAGAAAAAGTCCGTAATGGTCCCATTTCACGGTGACAGCCGTTCCATCGTCATTTTCGAAAATGTAAGGTCCAACCACACCTCCGCGGACCAAAGAGAGCACCAAACAGTGACTTTTTGTGGATTTAATGGCCTCTCTTCAATTATTTCTCAGATTTTCAGAACCCCAAATACGACAATTTTGTTTATTAACATACACACCAAGTGAGATATGTGCTTCGTTGCTGTTCGAAAAATCCCCGTAAATCGCTTATTGTTCAAGCAACCGTTTGACACATGTATTACAATGACATTTAAAAATTCCGGAACCTTTTTTATTTTGAGACTTTTCATGGGTTTAACTGTCTGGTCGGTTAAGGCTGAAGTTTCTTTTAATATGTGGGAGTTGCTAAGAGTTGGAAAACAAATTTCTGATATGAAAATAAATGCTCTGCCAATGGATGGTGTGATCAAAGATTTGAAAAAAAAAAGATATCACCAAGCTGCTTCTACTGCACTTCGGCGTCAATTGGAAAAATACGCTCATTGTTCAAAATTCTGCAAAGAATAGGACGAAATTAAAGATCTTTACATATATTTGTTTCTTTTAAAAATTCCTTTATTACTAAATAAGTTGAAACAAATGGCAACTATCCCAATCGTAATTTTCAAAACTCCTCTTTTCAAAGTCCATTTTTTTCATTTGGTCTGTTTTAAAGGTATAAAACCATAGAAAATAGGAAAGATTATTACAAACTTGATTTCAAGCAACTTCTAACAGTTATTCAATAGCAACTTTTAACAATTATTTTCGTGTTACTAAAAATTTCCAAAAGTTTAAAAGAAGAATTTTTAAATTATACCAATCAAATATAGGGCAACCTTTATA
Organism: Eupeodes corollae; assembly: GCF_945859685.1. Classification (NCBI taxonomy): domain Eukaryota; kingdom Metazoa; phylum Arthropoda; class Insecta; order Diptera; family Syrphidae; genus Eupeodes; species Eupeodes corollae. The sequence goes on from NC_079148.1 coordinate 43,505,662, forward strand.
TTCAAGATCGTTTTTGCTTTACACAACTTATTTTAGCTATTCAAATACCATTGAATAGATACTTCATAAAATTGTCTCCTTTTTTTCATTTAGTCTGGTAACCCTATGAGCAAACACCATTCATGAATTTTACATTTTAAATGTATATTTAGGTCGCAAGAACATGCTTCTACAAATATTAAAATTTTGTTGATAATTAAGTATATATTTTATATCAAAATTACTGTAAAGAAATGTGTACCTTATCAATTTATTCTTAAAATCATAATTGACGCTGTTTTCAAGAGCTAAAGTTTTTCCAATCGTTTTTCAAAATTTAAACAAACTTATTAGAACTCGTGGTTAGAAAAATCCCATTTTTGGTTGATTCGTATTGTCCAAAAATAGTAAATAATTATAGTTTTTGAGAATTTCCCAAAATGTTTATAAAATCGGTTAATATTTTCTTGCGAAACAAGTACTTGAGATTAATACGTAAAATATTTAAATTTTAGTGTTCTAGTTCTATAGACACAAATGTTTCGATCCAGTTTCGGCACAGTCAGCGCCAGTCTCAGCGGTGTGATGTTGGTTTTATGATTTCACGTGTTTTAGTTAATTCAATTAAATTCTACCAGTTTATCGTCGGATGGTATAATTTAAATAATTTGGGATGGAAATATTTTGGTGTCGGTCTATGTCTATAGAGATTATTCTGTCTGTTGCCACCTGATTCTTGAGTGATCATATCAGACTTTATGAAATTTTATTTCACATAAAATTAAAGAGTAATAAATCACTCGTTATTTACAATGCCTAAGTTTTGAAAACAGTATTTTTATTTGTATATTATTGTTCTGCTGATGTGTGTCTGGAATTTCTAAAGTTTTTATATTTAAAATGATCTGCCTTGTAATTATTAATTTGATTTATTGAAGTCATCATACTTTAGATGGCAGTAGAGTTTATTTGATTATTTCTTATGGAAATGATTAGCTCTTATGGAAATGTTTCAATTTTTCAAAATTTAACCTAGAATTTGCAGTTCACAATTCGTATCTTGTAGAAAGCATTTTAGCTCTAAATCAATTGTTGGATACCATTGTTGTTTAAAAAGATGTTTACCAAAACACAAGTCAGAAAATAAATATTGAAATACAGTGCTGTGCAGTGTGCATCTAATTTAGATTGTGTACATTTCAACGCAGACAATTGAATCAATATTAAATGTAGATCAAATATTTACACAATGTCAAGTCAATAATTAAATCTGTTGAATCAGTCAGATTATAGACCGAGTTTAACAAATACATATGTAATATGGATATACCTTATTATTTGCTTTTATTTTAACTTGTTCTTTAATGAATTATAACACAGACGTATCGTAAACAAGTTCTGAAATGGAAGATTGACCAAAAATTTAAAAAATAAATTCATTCAAGTATTCAAGCTTCTAATTGACAGCTGTCAAATCTCATTTTAAGTGTGAGAATGCTAGTTTTATTTTGTTTGATTTAATAATCGACCAACTTACTTCAAAATTGTGATTAAAACGTATTCCATTTTTTCGCATTATGCGAGTTATGGTCGTTTCATAGCCGATATATTTACTAACACAAGCAATCAGGAAAATTCTGTAGAAATTTTAAAGCACTCTAATGTTTTTGTTTTGGCTAATGGTCAGAATTTCAAAATCTTAATCTTAATGAATGATTCCAACAAGATAGGGCAACAATCCGCAAAACGGTGGTCATTTGAATGCTATTGTTTCTTACACTTAATCGAAAAAACCTTTCTTCTTAATAAAATAAAATGTTACTTGAAATACTTTACTTTCGATACCGAAATATAAATTACCTTATAATAAATGCTTTACATGTATATTATGTCCTTGAAACTGCTGGAACTGCAGAGAAAAAGATGAGATTTTCTAATTTTTAAAGTCATAGGAGTTACAGGTCTGGAATTCATATAACTAATTAAACAATGAAAGGATTATAAATCACATCACAAACCCAAGCAGTGCTCGTCCTGGAAGCTCATACGAATTTAGATCTAGGTTTGCCTTGCATCAAGGCCATGCAGATTACTTTTATGCAATTGTATAACCGTTTCTTTTCTTTTATCTTTTCTTACCCTTCTTTATAGCATTCAATAAAGTGCTGTTTCACTTCTATTCACTGCTATTTCCTCAAAAAATCTATACAGGTCCATATGAACTTTCATTTTCAACAATCGTTGTTATCGCCAGCTCTATTCCTTGACCATACTTTCCAAAGCATATCAGACAGTGTCAAGATATTGAGGAATTACTGCAAATGTTCTTACCTTTTAATTGACCGCCTTTAACTTATGTTAACTTATGATAAATATAAATTAAACAAGAAACTCTTTTGTTAAATTGTATCAAATTCAACAAAAAATAAAAACACAAAATTAAATTTTTAAATTTTTGTTACCATAATTTATATTTTGATTCATATCTTCTTTCATTTTCTGGTCACTCAACTCTTGGAAGTCGAGATACATTTACTTTTTGATTCTCTCAGTTTCTTATCTAAATTTAAATAATTTTAACTTTCTTATAACCTAAATTTTATATTCTAAACAATTTCTTAAACAGAACACAATATTTAGTAATACTTTTTGTCTCCTTCTTTCTCTTGCCAAACTTAGATAAAAACACAATAAATACATCACTAAAAAACATTAATATCGATTCGGAAAAAATAAAAATGAAAATAAAAATAAAAACATGCATAAAATATTCAAGAACATACACAATAATAATTATTAAATTTAATTTATTTATTTTTGGCTTTTTTCGAATTTAAACAAATTTTAACACAAGAGAAGAAAACATTTTTCGATCCACAATTATACAAACATACATAAAATTTATAACTTTTGTTTCTGTTATGATTTAAATAAATTCTAAAATAAATAATAAAATTAAATTTGTTTTTTTTTTTATATAATTATTAATAAATTTTAAAAATGATGTACCTATATAATCTTATAATTTTAATTTTTTTGATTTTTAAAATGAAAGTAAATGAGTTTATTAAATTTTAATTTTCGTAAAATTTTCGCTGGGATATTTTTTAAAATACATATTTTATAAATTAGGATGATGTGAAGGATGCTATTTTTTGTTTAAATATTATCATGTGGGCATACGTTGTTTCTATATTTTCTGGCATTTTAATAAATAATGCGTGGGATAGGCTTTAAAATTCATTACATATGATTCTTTGTTTCATGTGCAACCTTAACCCCTTGGGTTTTGTTTTTTTGGGTTATAATTCGTATTCGGCTTGATTTTTTAACAAAAGTTCCTGCTTTTGCCGAATTTGCTTAGATATCACAGACATAATTCAAATATTTTCAATATTTTATTTATGCTTGAAATGTATTTCATATTTTTAGCCCGAATGGCGTTGTTAGTCTTTAGATTGTTGTTAACATATTTCTGTCTAAAATCTCTTTTCTTTTGAAGGAATCTTAATTTTTTCTTCTATATTTTTGTCTATGGGTCAACTCCAATTTAGGAGCTTCTAAATATCTACTTTGGATCCAATGATGATTTCTTGACTCATCTTTTATTTTATCTTGGATGATGTAGGTAGGTAGTGGGTGTACTATGTGCATTCTTATCCAACGCTGATTTTGGAAGCCAAATAATGCAGATGCAAGAATGTACACACCAAAACTGTCATATTGCCCATGGCAACTGTCATATGAATGCGACGGAATGCCTTGTGAATTCCTTGATAGTGGGGGCATTTGACTAAGTCACCAGGTTCAAGTGTTCCGATTTCTTGTCCACTGCCAACAGTGACCTCGAACTTGTGTTTTTCTCGCATCAAACGTAGGAGTGGTGGAGCCAAATAAAGGCGGACAGTGACTTCAATGACAGCACAAGTTGAAAGGGCAATAACTTGTACATACGACGAGAACTCCCAACGGCCGGCTATGACTTTGATAAACAGTATCAAGGTGAGGATGCTGAGCATTGAGTTCATGGCAAAATATTTTGGAAACAGGATTTGCTGACAAAGACCGAAGGTGTGTCGCGGTAGAGCAAAGTACAATGCAAGACCTGCAATTAAAAATAAGACAGATGTTGGTGAGCCAAAAGTTTCATATGAATGAAAGGTGTGAATTTTTGGGGGAATTCGATGATGCGATGCTTACCTGAGACAAATGTCATCCAAATTTGTGCACCAAAATGTGTTGCAAATGCTCCTAGATACGTAACCAATGCTAAACCACTACGTCTCTTATTTGCATTCAATGCAGCCTCCTCGTTCTCGAGTAGATTTGGCCATACGGCCAACAAAACAAATGAAACAATGCTTACGGCTATCACATGGGCCGGTTGTGTTGTTTTACTTAAAATTCTAAAAAGAAACAAACAAAGAAAAATAACATAAATATACAATGTTTTTTTTTATTGTTACAAAAATAAATATTTGCATTTTACTTTTTTTGTAAAATTTTAAAAATACTTAAGTGTGACCCTGTCATTTGTGTGAAGTAATTTAAATGAATCAATCGCGTTTTGTTGCATAGCAACACTGCATCTGAAAAATCAAAGAAAAGTCTCGTGTTTTGCAAAAGTGGCGTACGTGCTAAAACGCACTCGCCTCAACGAACGAACGAATCGGATTTATAAAATAAAATTAAAAAATTAAATGCAAGGGGCCATAAGAAACAAACTTTAAAGCAGAAAACTAAATAACAACAAAAAACTATACGTATAAATAAATCAAAGGCAAAGTTTGTACACTAAAAAAAAAGTCGAATGAGAAAAAAAATAATAAATTTTCGTTAATTAATTTTTTAAATCCCTAAACTTTATTTTTAACTTCATTTTATAACTTAATAAAGTGAGATCAATTTATATCGATTTAAGTTAAGGAATTTCAACTTGATTTTGTTTAAAGTTTTGTATTGGTCGTTATTTCGATGTTTGAAATTATATGAGTATTTTTTTCTCGCTGTGTATTTTTTATAGGAAAATACATCATGAACTAGCTCACGGTAATCATAATCATGAAACTCCCTTATAGGAATCACGCACAACAATAGGAAAAATGTAATGTTTGCCAACAACAATTCGACAGTTGGTGGTTGATTTATAATAACCTCAAGGAACTGAAACCGCAGGCGATTCAAAAAAAATTTTGCAAGGGTTACCTCGCACAATCGTTATTAAAAGAAATTTAAGATGCTTTTTATTGATAGCGATGTAGCAATACAAAATCGATACAAGAACATGATTATGGCGCCATAAAGTACCAAAAAAATGCATTTTATTCAAATTTAAGAAAACAAACCTTGAAGTTTGTATTTTTGTACAGAAACACAAAAGGAGATATTTTTAACGCCATGATTTACAAGAGATAAATAACGATTTGGTTAAAATTTTATATTCAAGGTAATTATTGAAGACTTTTGATTGCTGGAAACATGTGCAGTACTTAAGCAATTTACCTTTAAATTTGAATCTTAAATATTGTATGGACTAACTTCTGTGTGTCTAAGACATAATTGAGTTTCAAAAGATAATTCTATGTTTTTTCTATGTTATCTATGTTATTCTATGTTATTCTATGTTTTACCTAAATCAATCGCAATTCAAATATTTGAGGTTTGTTTTCATTTTTTGTCACAAAAATACAAATTAAGCATTCAATTGTCTTTCTACGACGACACCACTAAAATACGAGAAAAATAAAATACAAAAAGAGTAATTATAAAGATCAACCTTGACTTTTCTTGTTTCTGTACAATCTCCAATCAAGCAAATAGTTTACTTTTCGTTCCATAAATTAAATTATATTTTCGATTTTTTGTATCATAAATTCGCACGCATACGAATATTTGTTTGCATCAGACAAAACAATTTATGTTAATGAATGTTTATCCAAAGAATAATGTATACAAAATACCAAATATAATTATATAATATTGATAAATCAATCAACTATAAGTAATATGATATTTATATTGAATATAAAATAACATTGCCATATTGTATGTTCGTTGTATGACTCTTTTTGTAAATTAATTTAATTTGTTTCGTTTGTTTAAAAAGACTTTAATTGAATATATTTTCTTGTTACGGATGTATCAGATTTAAATTATATACATACACAAGTATTTGTAAAAAGGAAGTATGGAAATATTTTAAACGAGAGCAATAATACATACAAGTTGTTTACTTCATATAAATTTTGTTTACTTCATATAAATTTTGTTGTCAACATTTTTTTTAATACATTTATCATTTAATTCAATCGTTTTGGCATCTCTCGTTTTACGTGAATCATAAACAAGATTCAAAATGATTCATTAAATTCCTTTTAAAAGTAAATTAATAAAATTTTGATGCTAAAAGTTCATATTTATCTTCAGGTTAAGCACACTAAAAGAATTATGACCGATTCTATGTTTATTCTATGTTTTATGATTTTTCCCATTTTTTTAATACCAATTACATAAAAATAAAATGAGACAAATTTTACAACTCTCATGTTATATCTAAATGACTTCTGATATCCCCCAAGTTGTAGGATCACATTCCTATCTGAGGCACAGAAATGCACTTAGAGTAATTTGCATACCAACATGTATCCAATCACTAAAAGCATTTTTCCGCATCCTAGGTTAAGTAGATAGAAATAGGTATCCACATTTTATAGAGTTGTGGGTAACACGAATCGTGACGTTTATGCACTCAACGCGCACAACAAGAAATCCCGCAGTAGATACTTTTTTCTCTGTTTATCGAATGAAACGCGTCAATCTCTGAGAGTACATTTTATAGGTATCTCAAGAAGTCCTCCATTTATATCGTAAACACGTATAAGTACAAATCACATTGCACCTGTGAGATGTGCGTTTAGTCATTAAACTCGATGTCTCTGTCCCGGTGAAAGAGATCACCGACAAGAACATCACCGACGAATGACGACGTCAAGACGGGAAAAATTAATCCCACTAGTGGTGCAGGGAAATCACACTTCATTATCTCATGCAAATATATAGTGTTCAATTCACAATTTACACGCAACAACTACAACAACTACAAGAAAAGTAAATAATTCAGATATACATAAGTGTATAAAGACTAAAGACTGAATCTATACAGCTCCTATACCCAGTACTAGTATTCTGCGATAGGTATAAAAGCGTAAAGATGTAATTATAGTCATTAAGTATAGTAAGTGTAGTATAGGTATCTACTAGATACAAATATTAGCCTGCAGGATGAATGTATCTTTTTGTGTGGCTGTGCGTTTTTAAGTATTAAGTGTGCTTATCGGGCATATTAAAGTGGAAAATTGTTTACCATTTAATTTGCAATTTTTTTCTTATTTTTCATAATATTATCCAACATTAATATCCGTTATGAAATGCATGAAGGTATGTAGGATGAGATAGGCTCTCTTAAGTGTTTTGTTGGCTTATTCGAACCAACAAATTAGTACTACTTTTTTGTTCTTGTTTAGTAGGAACGTATGGTTGGTAAAACAGGGCTAGCATATATAAATATATGAAAAGCTGATTATAAAACACAAATCCATCAAGCTCAAAATGTGATAAATTGTAGTTATAACAACAACTCCAAAAACACAACAAAAAAAAAGTTATACCTTTCTATAGAATGAATGAAATCATTCAACCATGTTCTACATTTGAGTTTTATTGCTATGAACCAGATAAATGTTTGTATTTTGAACATTCATCTGCTTTTTGAAATATGCGCTTGCCTCTAACTACAAAATGTGCTTAAATTTATACGTATCTACTCGTATATCAAAAAAGGTATAACTGTGTGGGTTTATATTATTTGTATGTTCGTGTTTTGAAGAGAAGAATCGATTTAATAAAACCTGAGGTGAAATTTTTGAAATAAAACAACCATTTCAAACAAGGTGGAAAATAGGTCTAACGAAGAAATGTTAAACAAAAAATCATGGTTTAAATAAATAGAGAAAAGGTCACAGCTAAATTTAGGCAAAATAAAGTGATAGGATGATAAACTTTACCATAACTACCAAAATACTTCCATTTGTTAAATTGGCACTCACTTTTATTGACGGAACCTGTCATTTTATCTATTTTTTTTATTTATCCTAATAAACAACAACAAAAAACACTGGTTTTGCAAAGTTAAGTGATCAAAGTATAGTAAAAAGTATAATTATACCAGTTAAACCTGTCACATTATTTGATTTATTTGCGAGTTTTTGAGATATTATAGACATTTAGCAAATTACACTTCATTCGCTATCTTTTGCGTCAAATATTTTATCTATGTCTATCACCTAACCTGTCAATATTAAATATGTTTATATGTTTATACCAATAAATTAGCAAAACGCATTGAAAACATTTTGTTAATTACCATAAAACATGATTCATAAATATGCATGTATGCCTATAACATGCCAAGCTTCCCTAATGCAATATTCCAGTGCAACAAATAGTTATAATGATAGTGATACCTACACCTTATTAAAATTCATATAAATAGAAAATAACAATAACAAAACAAATGCAATACACACTATAGTGTTTGTATATTGTATCCATACTTTTCTAGTATTATATCAAGGTGCATAAATACACCATACATGAATGTATGTTATGTGATTGTGACTTGGTTTTTAATGTCATCTTTCGTCATCATCATCATCATTCAACAAACATGATTTTAAAATGCACTTCAATGAAATTGTATCTCTATTTTCATCTTTTTGCTGTTTACGAGTATGTTTATATCCTTGAGTTTGGTTCTTCTCATTCGATTCCTTGTTTTTCATTTGCTTACTGTTTTTGTAGAGCAAAAAGCTCTAGAACTGTTGGTATGACGATTGTAGGGGGATGAAAATATGACTGTTGAATAATTTCACGTTTGACTGAAAATGTGTGTGCATTCATTAGTTAGGTACGCAACGCATAGTCATGCAAAAATATTTCTCAAACGAAATATTCCTTCTTTTTTGGAATGTTTCGTGAAACAGATGTACCTCACATTATACCAATTTTGAAAAAATAAATTTTGCATTTTTGTTGTTTGTATTTTCTTCTTTGTAAAATTAGAATTCAGAAGAAGTTCTACGTCTTGACGAAACATTTTTATTATTGTGTGAAGTTTTTAAAAAGTTTTTTAGACCAATTTATAAAAATAAGAAAGTTATCAAGTAGGAATGAAAACATGTTAAGAAAATATTCGCTATTAAACTGGTCCTTACTAATGTTTTTTGGTGATTTATACCAGTTTATACCAATAAGAATATGACTTAGTGAACATTTAAAGAAGTTTTAAGTTCATTTGCTATCAATGTTTAATCTATAAGGATTTAATTTTGTGATTTAGGCCAGTTTATACCAATTATTATTTACTTAAAACATATGATAGGATATGTTTGTGTCGATAGAAAATTATAACGTACATTTTTTGATTTTTTCCTTTCTAAGTGAATTTTATACCATTCACTTAAAAGCGGAAAATTGTATTTGAATACGATTATTATTGTAAGAGCTTTATAAAAGTAAACAGCCAAGTTTTAAATACAAACTTGTACTTGCTGTGAACGTAACTATGACTGGTATAATTTTGTTTTAAATGAAAAAAAAAACGAGTTTCTTTGACTATGTAAAGAGGTTTCATTCTTTTTCTTGAATTTCTTAAAATTTTAATCACGAAAAAATCCAATTAACTCAATTGTAGTTAAAAATCCAAGATACATTTAGATATTGATACGGTTTTGCTTTTTTTTAGACTTAAAACACTTTTTTTATCACAATCATAAAAATGATAACAAAATTACTATCACTATTTTACCTTTTTACACACCTATAGTAAAAAATAAAAATAAACAAATAAATACATCGTACTTTAATCTTTTCGAAAAATAAACTAAGTTTATTCTGATTTATATGACGTTTATTCAAGTTAAAGAACTTTAACCACCTTACCACCATACCACCACACCTGCTCTGACGAATAAAGATAATTAATTGATTTTTAATCTTTCACTTCTTATCTTATTTTTTAATGTTTGATAAATATCGGAAGGCAGTAATTTATTGTCTGGTTTATTGACTTTGGGGGGCTAGAAGGAAAGGTACATTGTACCTTTACTCCCTGTATGGTCTGAGCTTTGAAAGTGGACGTGAGTGTTGTCAAGTAGCTAACTTTTGGCTAATGATAAAAATAAAACAATGCCTTTCTTTCAATTTGAATAAAGTAGATTAGAATATTAAGCATGACCAATTGATCTAAAATTATAAAGCAACAATATATGTAGACTTTGATTGTGAATAAAATTAATAAATAAACGTTTGGGGTTTGTATTTTATACACACTCTTAAAACTGGATCATATAAACTTGGAAATAAAACCTTGAACCATAATAACAAGCTTAAAAAAGCTCAATATAACTATGACATCTTTTTTTTAAATACGACTTAAGTTTATTATTTTATTCTCTGGTTTCTCATAGTGCTTGATAATTAGATTTTTTAAAAAAAAAAGTATTTTGACAACATATTTTGTTTATGATTGAATCTTATAATCTTGTAAAACAAGTATGTAATAGTTACTAATATAACTTTGAAGTAATTAAACATCAGCAGGGGTACAAAGAATTTATGTTTTATGCAAATTTCATGTCGTACATTCACGAATAATTAAGAAAATAAAAATGATTATTTATTAAAATTTCGTTCAATAGTAAAATGTTTTTACTTGTACATTTTTAGGTAGTTTTTGGTGCATAAACTCAGACCTTTTCTAAAGATTTATCATAATTGTCTGCAGTTCCTTTGTATATTAAGCACTGCATTATTGGAATCATCTTAACCTCAAACAACGTGACTTTTTTAATTTACTTTGTTTGAATTTTATAACGAAAAATGTTAATTTAAAACAAAGAAAACAGAACACTTTGGTAAAAAGGCAGCTTTAAAGATAAAACTTTATACCATTTTTCAATAAGAGGTTTCATTTTGAACAGCCCGAGTGAAAAATTAAGATAATGTTTCAAGAGTCTTTATAATGTAATGCGTCTCAAGTTGTATGATACATTTTAATTTGAAACAGAAAAACCAGCAAATGTCATGTCACTTTATCAAAAAACTAAAGAAAAATATGGAATAAATTTGTCAAAATTATCGTTTAAAATAATTCATAACTTATTTTTTTCCATTTTAAAACATGCCTTAAGTCATCTGTCAAAATTCAATTAAATAATATGATTGGCATCTGAAGGAGTTATCGTCTCCGAAAAACAAAAAACAAGCACGAGTTCTTCCCTTTTTTGTACATATTCCCTTAAAAAAAGGAACAAAAAAGAATCCAGAATTCGTTTGAAAAAGGCTTAACCTACATTAAGAAAACAAGGCAATTTTTATAACAACCTCTGTACCACATGTTGTCATCGTCTTGAGAGTAAGAAAATATAAAAAAAAACTTTGAGAAAGGAGGAAAAAATTTACCGACAAATCTCAATGACTTGGCCCCAGTCATTCTTCTTTTTTTTGGGGCTTTAAAGTTCCCAATTTTAGCAAAGTTTTTTTTTCCTTCATGTAGGTACCGGAATTTTAAATCTTACAAGAAAAATTACAGAAAAATAAAAATAAAACAAGTCCCCTGACCTTTTCTTTAAGACTAAATAACATTCTCGTTCCACATGACAACGATCACTTTCGCATATTATACAACAATTTTATTTTTATTTTTAGCTCAAGTAGTGTAAAGGTGCCTTCCCATAATCTTTAAATCTTTTCTCCACCAACAATTTTTGCTGGGTTTGAAATTTATTACAATTTAATGAATACCTTATACCTACACATAAAGAAACACATATAAAAGGTATGACCTAAAGATGGACTTTCGACTTTGGACCAAACTGAAGGGACAACCGACAGTAAGAAAGGTAACAAAAAAGTCACGATCTAAAAATAACTTTTCCCTCTTCATTTTTGGCGCAGAGAATTGGATTTGATTTTTTTGATTTTGTGGGCGGTTTTTGAATTTTTTATTAAGCATAAAACGAATAAACACATCTTTATTAAATAAATTACTTAATTTAAAAAAAAAATATAATTTTCAATATATATTTTATATAATTAATAGAAGGACAAAAAATTCTGTTTGGAATTATTTATTGCCTTTAAAACGTCTTAGGTTATTTTCTTTTAGACAAATAAATTGCTACATTATTTTTTGGCACAGATGTTTTTTTTTTTATTTAAAAATTTAAATAAATATATATTTCAAAAATATTCCTGCGTCACCAAAATGTAGCAACAAAACAAAGTAAATGTATTTAAAAAAAAGAACCGAATTTTTATTTTTAGAGCACGTTTTACAACTTGCTGATTTGGCTAAACTGATAAATGCAGTTTTGAATATTTTAACTTAACAAACAAAAAGAAATAATCCAGGTTGACAAAAGACCGGAAAGATGTATTTATATTTTTTTGTTTAAGAGAAAAAGTATCTATATGTATAAATCAAGTCCAGAACACAAAACTATAAGGAATGGACAAGAATGTGGTCTTTTGTATTCTCTCTTGGGACTTTTTTTGTACTCGGCCTTAAAGCATCTCATGTCTAGTTTCTGATGGGAAGTTCATTAACACTGCACAACACATCATATACTATAGAAAGAGGGTTGAGACATTGAAAGATATGTTTTTTTTTTTTGCAATCATCAGACGTTCGTTTTTAAAACACAAATGACAAGGTTTTTTTTATATTATTTTAAACTATGCAAAACAAAATAAGGGATAATATCATTCATAAGATATGTTTTAAAGTTCTCATAAGGAATCTCATGAAATCATTTACAAGAACTTTACCACACTTAACAGTTTAGTGACGTTAAACTAGAGTTTATCTAAATATATTTCACTCATTTGCAAAAAAATATTAATTTTGTTTAATTTAAAAACTCGAACATAAAATTTAGCTTTTGTCCCTTACTATGTTTCAAAGTGTTTAAAACAAGAGAAAAAGTAACCCTCATGCTTTTAACAGTCTTAAATTAAAATCATCGATTTATTATTCTTACCTGAATGTTTTAGATTTTTGCACTTTTGTTGAAATTTGGTTAAATCTGTGGATGACTTTTATTGTAAGCTTTGTGAATATAGCCAAAAGATCATCTTTTAATGTTGTTTCTGTTGATATGGCCAAAGCCGATTCGGCTCCTATCGAAGATACTGATGAATGAGATTCTGCTGCTGTTGCAGATGATGATGTTACTGCTGGAGATGTGGATGCGGATGCTGAAGAGGATGCTGATGATAATGTACCAATGATTTTGTTTCTAGCAGCTAACATAGCTGCCATTGGACATCCTGACGGTCGCACAGTTTGATTAATTTTAACTTGACTCGATGATGATTTCCTACGACTACTACGGAATCCAGTATCTGAATCAACCAGTGATTCATCTGAGTCTTCATCTTCGGTAGTTGAATTATTTTTACTACTTTTTGCTGATGATGCTGAAGAACGAATTAATTTATTTAAAATCTCATCATCGGTTAGAGGCGAAGAGGAGTCATCCTCGGCGGCACTGCTATTACCACTTGTGCTGCTATAACTGCAGACGCAAGGATTATTTAGGAAATCATTGTTGGGATTTATGCATCCACTACAATTGGGACAGTTTGTGCAGTTAGTTCTGTTTTTGTTGTTGTTGTTATTTTTTGCAGCAGCCGCAGCAGCTCTTTTTTTAAGAGTTTTCGCAACAGATTTTCCAAATTTGCGCGGCATACCGTTTTCAAGAAAAATTTCAATTTGTGAATTCATATCGTTTTGTTGCTGTTGGCACATTTTTAATTAATTTTTTGATATATTTGTTTTGGTTTTTAATTATAGAGCAAAAAAGGTGATGGAAAGTTTAAATTGGTCTAAAAGTTCAGTCACGCACAGTCGACACATATATAATTTGCATTTAAGTCCAAGAAAAAAAAAGTTTGATTTTATTTCTTTTTAAATTTGACAAAAATGACTTTTATTTTGTTTAAATTTATAAATCACTTTGATTTCACTTTCTCCAGTTAAGTTTAAAAAAAATGGGATCTTTTGTCGAAAAAAAAGGAATAGTTGTTAGTTTGAAAGCGGGTTTATACGACCGTTTAGATATATGCAAATCTAGGTATTTGGAGAAATTAGAATTTTGACGATCGTTTTTTTATTTTTTTCTTTATATACCGACGGATACGATTGTAAACGTCGTCGTCGTCGTGGTTCTCGTCGCGAAATAAACTTTTAGTTTGAATTATTTCAGAGACCTCGCAGAACTTTTATAGGATTTTATTTTTAAATTTTTTCTCTTTATTTGTTGTTTTCAATTATTCTCAATTCTCTTTTTAAATTGATATAATTTGCTCTTTTTTCAGCAAAATAAGCGCCATTGATGATATGATATTGTTTTTGTTGTTGTTGCTCTTAATCATATATTTTTGTTTTATTAGTTAAGATTGTGTAAAATTTTCTAAGGGTTTATTTTTTCCATAACAGTTTGTTTTCAATGGAAATTTAAAATAATATTTTGTAGATATAAGTTATAAGTTATTGAAGACGTCAGAGTCTTTATCATCATCAGTCATCAGTTATCGTATGTAAATATTTAAAAATTGACTTAGGGGCAGATTTTTTTTGTGTAGACTTATTTTATGATTATGATCTTTTAACAGCTTAACATAATATAACATTTTATGATTTTATTATATTTTACAAGGTGTTTTGAAGTTTGAACTTTATGTTTTAAAGATATGATGAAAAGCAAATCAAAATACAAGTTATGAGAAATCGTTCCATTAGGTGCAAAGTTCAGCTGAGTTTTTAGTCATTCTTTGTAGATGCTGGTATTTTCTTTATAGTAGGTACTTCCATACAAATGTTTTTTTTTTTAAAATCAATCAAAAACAGTAATTCGATCAAAGTGGTAGTTCAGGTCAAAAAAATTCCAAACTAAAGTTGATTTAAGTAAAAGAAAACTAAAAATGTCTTCTTTTTCACAATTTTTTAAGCAATACAAAGTTTCCATCTTGAAGTTTTCCTAAACACAACTGTACATAAACAAAGTTGTTAAGAAAAAGTGTTCCTAATTTAGTTGTTTCGTCAAAACAGGGCTTATAAGACTTGGCCATTAATAATGATATATTAAATACATCTGCCATTTTTAGTAACAATATTTTCCAATAATTTCACTTTTTTAATATGTAGTTTCATTTTGATAATGAATACAAGAATTTTTTTTACTAGAGATAAAATTATATTTATTTAACTAAAGAAAAGAGGCTGGAATGCGAACCCCACAGATAACTTGCCATCCCTTCTGTCGATTTGTCTTGCTTAAAAGTTTGTACGTTTTAGTGCTATGTTAAAAAAGTTGTCAGTTGAATTATTCTAAAAAATTTGAAAATTACCATAATTATTTTTCATATAAAGAAATAGTTTAGTTTGAAAATCTAGTTTTGTTAAATAGATTTTTAGTCGAAAACTAATTTTAGTAGCATTTCTTAAATGTTTATAAATTGGGTGAATGAAATTAATTTGAGAGGTATCAAGAACCGAACATCAATTTTTTACCAAATTTGCGTATTATTTTTTGTAGATTTTATTTTTTTATGATAAACGGACTGTTGGATTTTTATAACAAAAACTACTAAATACCGAAATCAATTTTTTCTGTGAAATAAAAAATGTGAAAGTCAATATTTTTAATTTTTGAAAAGCTATTTGAGTTGAAAGTAAATGTTTACCAAGTTTTGTTTTGTTTTTTTATGTTTTTGTTTTTTGTAAGAAAACTGTCAATTCGATTTTTCTTAAAATTTTACTGAATGTTGACAACAATGTTTTTTAAAATATAAAAGTTGTTTAAAGCCAATATCGCAAAGTTTTGAAAAGATTTTTGAGTCGAAAATCAATTTTTATTAATTTTTTGTTTGGGTTTTTTTTTTTAATAAAACTGTTAATTTGATTTTTGTCAAAATTTTTCAGAATGTTGACAAAATTAAATTAGTTTAAAGCCATAATGTCAAATTTTCAAAAAGTAATTCGAGTCGAAAACCAATTTATTATTATCTTTTATTAAATTTTGTTTAGGTTTTTATTTTTTGTAATAAAACTGTCAATTCGATTTTTCTCAAAGTTTTTCCCAGTGGTGAAAACAATATTTGTTTTAAAAGTAAAAATTAGTTGGAAGCCATAATCTCAAATGTTTGAAAAGATATTTGAGTTGTAAATCATTTTTTACGAACTTTAATTTTTTTGTAGGTTCTTTTTTTTCTAAAAAATTGTAAAATCGATTTTTCTCAAAATTTTACTGAATGTTAACTACAATATTTTTTTAAAAAAAGATAAAAGCAGTTCAAAGCCAATATCGCAAAGTTTTGAAAAGTTATTTGGGTCGAAAATCAGTTTTTAGCAGTTTTTATTAATTTTTTGTTTAGGTTTTTATTTTTTGTAAAAAAAACTGTTAATTCGATTTTTCTCAAAATTTTTCCGAATGTTTAAAACAATATTTCTTATAAGAGAAATTTAGTTTGAAGTCATGATCAAACAGTTTTGCAAAGTTATTTGAGTCGAAAATTATTTTTAATATCCTTGAGTAATTAGGTTTTTATTTTTTATAAACAAAATGCCAATTAGATTTTTCTCAAAATTTAAAGAGACGTTAAAAACATTATTTTTCGTTGTGCACAATTGTTTTGCAGATAAAATCATTTATATTCGGAAAATTTTCGAGGTGACAAATTTATTTTCACTTTTTTTGATTAATAAAAAAGATTTTTTTACAAAAATATATTGGTTTGGTATCATGTTACAATATATAATATACAATTTAGTTCAAGTCTTTAGCGTTTTGGGTTCGTGAGATATTTAGGGTTAACCAAAATGTTCACCTTTTTTTTAAACTGCTATGGTAAAAAAACCAAGCACGGAATTTTCTTGAGAGCCCTTTCTGTATCTTTCTGCGTTATTATTTGATTAAGAAAAAAACGTCGCGAACGTATGGATGTAAGGACGTACGAACGTACGAACGTACGTACAAACGCACGCACAGACATCTTTCTAAAAAATGTCAAAATTTTCAATTTGGAAAATCGAACCGTTTATAATAACTTTCTATGGGAAATTAATAAAGTATGTCATGAACAAAGTGGGTCCCCTGATTGCGTCCCTCTGTCTATCAAACTTCGTACAAACTTTGAAATTTGGTTTTAAGCAGATTTGTCTTAGGCATTTTTTTCTAAACCAAGAATAACAGTAGTGCCCATACAAAATTTTTGTGAACAAATTTGTATTCTTTGAACATACAAAAAAGTTTGTATTGCTCCAGAAGGGAAACCCCACAGGACTTAAAAGTCATATGTTACCCTCAAAATAATTTTAAATTAAACCAAAAATGACGTTTTCGGCATAATTTAAAATGTTAAAAAAAACACGTGATTATTGTGCAATATACAGATTTCCACTCAAACATCTATTGAAAAAAACAACGATATTGACTCTGATCTTATTTTAATTCATAACAAATTTATTATAGAAAATTAACTGACATATTTTTTCAAGAAATTTTTACAAAATTCTACGAAAACACAGCTAAATTTGTTCACCATACTTCTCTTAGTTCTAAAAATCAAAATTACAAACATTTTTTGGTAAAGTTGTTAAGTGCACTAGTTGGAAGTTATCAGGGTTGAGCGCATCCTAGTTTAGCAGCGATTATTGATGCTTGATTTCGGTGGTCGATGTTAACCGATGCTTTATCAGTGACTGTCTTGACATATTCCTAATTGAGGAGTTTTTTTTTAATATTCCTAAGCATAGACTTAAAATAAATATGTCCAAATTCAATTTTTGGATTTTTTTTATTGAGCAAATTCTGTTGCAGTTTTGAGCACTTCCTTCGGACAATTATTTGTAAGAAGAAAAAAATTGCTCTATAAAAAATATTAGAAAAATTAAATTTACGAATAATAATTCAAGTGAAATATTTATCTAATAACACCCTGCAAAGCTCAATTCGCTTGTATCGATGGATCAGGTTGTTATAAATTATAACTCTGTTGGCAGCTGGCGATGGCGAGCGTCGGCGGTTATCTTTGTTCAACTATCATTTTGATAGGAGTACCCCGCTCTTACCCTTGTACGTACCTTTCGTTCATATTATACGAACAAATAAATAAATAGATTTTAATCATATTGTTTGTATATATGAAGTTTTGTATTTAAAAAGGAAACAATTGGTGGAGGACGTGCAATTTGTAAGGTTCCACATAAATTGGAAGAATTGTTCTTTCTAGTCACTTTTCATTTCAATTGACGTCTGAGGAAGTAACTTCTTCTTCTTTTTTTTGCTTAACTTGGTCACAGTTTTTCGATAAATGGTATTTTTTAAATTGACTGATGCAATACCATCACCTGATTTTGATTATCTACCTGATATAATATTTTTTAAATATAAATTATCTGTCGAAAAAAATCTTTTTAAACATCAGTATTATAACGATCTACTTATCACTTCAAAAATAATATTCTTTCCCTCTTCATTTGCGTAGACAAAATTTGGTCATTTAAATTCTAAGAATAGTGATAAACTTTTGGACAGTTTTCGCTTATCACTTTTCAAATAATCGCCTAGGTCAGTTTATTCAATAAAAAAAGGTGTGTCACAAAAAATATCACGTGGTGTCAAAAATAAAGATACATTTAAAAACAAAAATCAACCTTTTGGTTAACAATAATTTAGTCATAATAATGTCTAATAAAGTTTCAATAGAAAATCAATATGCGTATTATTTATTTACTGTATATAGAAAGGTGAAAGTCCTGCAGGTTAAAGTCCAAAGATTAATTATAATGACGGTGATTTGTTGATATGAACTTGAAAAAAGTCTGGTTATTTGTTGATAAATGATGGTAGGTTATTCTCAGTACATATCAACATATGTAGGCAAAACGTAAAATAATTGATAAAACTTAACAAAAACTATGAAACTTAATTACATTGTGTCAAGGATTTCAGATAAGTACCATACTAAAAGTTAGTGTTAATAAAATTAAGAAGATTTTTTATATAGATATGAAGTGTGAAGTTCTAATAGTTCTTTTGTTTGACGGTGATTTATATCTTTCGTAAAGGTCTGGGCACACTTTTATAACAAAATTCTTGTCATACCTATTCAATTTGTTTGTATAATTTTTACCAGGTTAGTTTCTAGTCTTAGCTTTTGTTTTTGAATGAACAATTTCAGTCGATTTTTAACTCACATCCTCCCTCAATTTAAAAAAGGTCATAATTTACAAATTTTGTATTGCCAAAGAATAACATTGGTATTGAGTCTATTAATTTTTTAGTTCAAAGTAAAAAAAAAACTGATGATGACAATAATTTTCCTCAAATGTGTACAAGTTTAAAATTTAGACAAAATAAGTAAGATACAGTTTTGCTCATAATTTAACTGACCAGTTTTAAATCAAAGTTTGCATCATTTAAATTGTTTTTTTTTTTTCTAATAAAACGAAAATGATTTTTTTTAAAAATATAATTTACAATGCGAAAAATTTAGTTTCAATCAAAGCCTGTTACACGGAACGAAAAAAACCATTCTCTTGAATATTTTTGTAGTCAATATGACTATTTGGTAGTCAATTTTAAGCCGATAACAATTTTCGCTTGTCAATATGACAACTTTTGTAGTCAATATGACAACTTTGGTTGAAGGAATTTGAAACTCCGGTTGTCATATTAACTAAAACGACAACAGCTGTAATCAATACGACGGTAGTAAACACAACAATTCTCGATAACAACCAAATTGTCATATTGACTACCGAAGTTTTTCTATTGACTACTTTTGTTGTCATATTGACTACCCAAAATTGACAATCGAAAATTGTTCTATTGGCTATCCAGTAGTCAATTTTAAAGAACAAGATTGTCATATTGACTATTTTGGTAGTCAATGCGACAATTTGGCCAAATTCCAGGTTGAATATCGACGATTGTTAATATGACAACTTTTTTGTCTGTGTATTAAAACTCATTCTACAGGGTGTCCAGAAGAAATTGAAAGAAACCGGGAAAAAGTTCCTACCTGAAAGGGTATTAACTTCCCATCCCGTCTGTAACTTTGTCTTGTTATAAAAAGTCGTGAGTTGAAATATTCTAAAAAAAAAAATACAATTACCAACAATATTTTGCATATGATAAAAGAGTTTGATTTCAAAATCTATTTTGGTTAACAAGATTTTTATTGGAAAACAAATTTTACCAATTTAAGTAGCATTTCTTAAAAATTTTTATTTCTTATATAAACAAATAAAAACCGGATGAATGAAATTGATTTCAAGTCAATATCTTCTATTATTCTCGAGATATCGAGAAACGTACTATTTTTTGTAGATTTTAATTTTTTATAAAAAACTGTTTGATTTTATAAAAAAATACCAAATGTCGAAAACAATGTAATGTATTTTTTTAGGTTTTTATTTTTTATAAAAAAAACTGTCAATTCGATTTTTCTTTAAATTTAACCAGATGTCAATAACGTTATTTTTTGTTTCATCAAATAATTTTGGAGGTAAAATCATTTTTTGTTCGTAAAATATTCGAGGCGACAGTCATTTTTTGTCAGTTTTTTTTGTATTTATACAAAATAACATTAATTGATTTTTTTTCCAAAAATATACTTATTTTGTAACACGTCACATTATTAGTTCGTGAGATATAAACAATTGTTACCTTTTTTATTAAATTGTTATAGTAAAAACAACACCCACTCAATTTTTTGGGCAGTAATTTCTGCGTTATTATCTGTGTAATAAAATTTATTTGAAGTCAAAATCTCTACTAGTTCTTGAGTAGATGACAAAAGAACTTAGCAAAATAGCGGGCGTAGGAACGTACACACAGACATTTTTCTTAAAATCTTTTACATCGACTCTAGGGACCTTAAAACTTCGAAAAAAAAAGTTTAATTCGATAAATTGGACCGATTACAATAACTTTCTGTGGAAAGTTAAAAATAAAAACAGAGAACAAAATTCGTATTAAGAAATAAATCATTTTGTAAAATTTTTATTTTCAAAAATTGACAAATAAAATAAGTTGAAAAATGTGTACATTTACGATATAAAAAAATAGTATGGGAAACAATCAGAAACTTTTTTCAAAAATGCATAAAAGTGGGTTAGGTACCCTGGCCCAAAGCAAGAATTCCTATAACAGAATCACAAACAAGAAATCCCCAAAACAAAAGCCCCAAATCTAAAGGCTAAAACCCCAAATCCCCAAAAACTAGATTCCCAGATTCTGGAAATCCAAAATTTAAATCGTTAAGTACAGATTCATCATATTTCAAGTATGTCTATGATATTATTTTTTCGCCGAAAAAATATACAAAAATTGTTGCTTTCAGAACAGTTTAACATTTTAATGTGTCTCGATTGAAAAAAAATTAATTTTATTCAATTTAATATTAATTTAGGCACTAAGTTACATTGTTCTATGTTTTTAAATATTACAACTAAAAACAAAATAATTTGATCGTTTTTCTCTTTAAAAATTTATCCAACGTACAAGTTCTTAAGGAAATTTAATTAATAGAACATAAATTAAAAACAAACATTTAAAAAAACTTATTTAATCGAAGTACACTGTTTAGCAAAAAATAGCTACTACCCTTCCCATAACTTATAACAAATACACAGGAGTTGTTGTCTCTTGAAAGTTATTTCCTGGTTTAATTTTAAAAATGTATACTTCGTAACAAAACAATCAAAAAGCATAACAACAAATTTATACATTATATTATTACATCCTCGGGAAAAGAAAACTTAAATTAGCTAATAACTTTATAACCTAAATATGTTTTTTTTATTTTATTTTTAAAGAACAACATTTATAATGTCTATAAAGTCAAAAATTTCTCTCTCTCCTCCTCCTCTCCTCTTTTGAAGACATCACATGACGTAGCATAAACATTTCATTTTAATTTTATTTTATTCTCAAAAATTTCAAAAACCGAAACTAAATAAACAAATTAGTCACACAAACATGATTGATTTGGTAAACGACGATACGAAAGGTACTTCCTTGAATTTGTCTTATAAATATTATCTTAAGATCAAATTACAAAGTGATTATCCATATGCTGCACTTGATATCGTAAAGTCCAAGAAGCAATATAATTTTGTTGACTAAAATGTTTGTATTTTTTCCAATTCGTCTAAACATACGAGTGCTCGTATATCTTAACGCTCGTGAAATAAAATAAATTTGTTTTAAAATACTTGAAAAAAAAAGAAACAACTTGTGGATTTATTTTTGAGTCTTATGACACGAGTTCATTTAATGAATAGAATTTTAAGATTTTTGTTTTGTCTGATTTTCTTTATTATGGCATTAAATATATGTATAAATAATTTAAACTTGAGCAATTCAGCCAATTTCGTATTTTAAAACTTAAATTGATTTATATCCAAAAATGCCTGTATTGAAATTTAAAATTCAGAATCAAATAAAATAATGTGACAAAATCTAGATGTTATAAGCTTTTAATCACACTTAATTTTGATTTGATGATTATTTTTTTGACAATATTAAAATTTATTCCAATACAAATTAGAAACAATCTGTAGAAAAAAATGAAGGCAACATAAATGCGTTAGATTTGTTTGTGGAGTAAAACAATTAAAACTGATTTATTATGTGGAGGATGTTTTTTTAGTCTGCTGTAGTTTTCCAAATCGACCATACTTAACACATTATGACGTCATATTATTTTACTACGTCCCCACTCTTTGACGGAAAGTAAATTTCCTGTCTCATTTCAGTGATTATTTTGGGTGACGAGACGTGATAATTGGTCCAATAAGAGGTTTCTTTCTAAATAAGCCGATATGTTTGTTGGCCTTAACGTCAAAATAAACAATTTTCTGGAGCATTACTGGCTCTTGTAAATTATTTGCAATACTCTTGATAATTGCAATAAGGCAAACATAAACATTCATCCCGTTTCCATCGTGCTTCATTATCATTTTTGATGCAAATAGAATTTAAAGTTACATAGGTCGGTTGGTCCAAAAATAAACTTTAGCAAGCAACAGTGCAACAATTAAAACAGATGCAAAGCAATCATTTTAAGCAAAGATCAACCACAAGAATTTTCATGTAAAACCTAATGGACATCAGCCAGAGCGGTGCAAAGTTATTTAGCAGTCATGGTCGTTATTCAAATTTTTGTTTAAAGTTCACCTTTTTGTATCACTCTGATGAAGTAATTTAGTGGCGGATGGTATGGCAAGGACATCAGCATCGCTGTAAGGATTGACATTTTGTTTTTGTATATAGTTAAGTGCTTTAGTTGTTGCATTGTTGTCAGTTATGTTACCTAAAGGACGCAAAAGGACAATTCAAATTTGACCACCCAATTGTAACTATAAAATGGATTGCATGTCTCAGTATACCTATAAACACAAATATGTGTATTCATTTACAAGTTGGTGTTGCTGGCTTTGCTGATTTTAATTAGTTTTTGTGTAGTTGCAATTAGTTGAAATTCAAAACGTGGGTTGAATGAGAACAAGCTGAAAAGTGTTACCGACACTTTTTTTCTTGTGTAATGTTCAGTTTCCCTGATGTTTGAACATGGTGCAATTATTACAAAACGTGCAAAAAGAAAATGTTTCTATATTTGTGCCCTTTTTTGAAAAATAAAAAAAAAAAACTTTGATTAAGGTAATATTAGTTGGCCCATACATGTTTTTATAAAAATGACTGAAAAAATCAAAAATCAGATACTTTTTCGAGTACGAAAAAAAAATAACTAAAAAATTATTATTTTATAGTGCATAACATAAGAAAATTGATCCAAGCAAAATTAGGGTAAGTTTTAGAGCTATTTGGACCGCTGTTTTCTTGGAGTCTTTTAATTATCTTAGTGCATTTAGAATAACTTAATTTTGTTTGAAAAAAAACCGCCAGACATTTTTTCATACAATAAAATTCATGATTTTGAACAAAACTTTTATACTAAGATATCAGATATATTGTACTTTCTGAAATGTTCAAATTTTGTTTTCGGTAAGATTACAAAATTTGTTCACATACAAATGTTAATTTTCTGAGCTGTTTCTCTTTTTTAAATCTGTAAATTTTTGTTTCAAATATACAATTTTTTAGGAGCATAACTATTCCGTGTAGTGAAAAGTACTTTCTCACGTTTTAAATCAGTTGAAAAAAGAACTAAACTTTTTGAAAATGACCCGAAAGAAATAAATTAAACATTTATAGTCTAATATAATTTAGGAAAAAATATGTAGTAATTGAAAATTGTCAAAATTTTGTTTTAAAAAAATTACTAAACATTGTTTGGTTGACAAATTCCAGAACACCAAAAATTCCAAACTAAAATTACGCACTTTTTTCCCAAATACGTTCATAACCAAAATTTTCCATTGTACAAAGTTATCCATTTTGAGGTTTTAAAAGTTGAACTATAAATTAAACACTTATAAAATATTTTTGTTTCGTGATATTTCTTACTTCTTATAATAATGAAATACTAAATCATAATAAAAACAACCACGGGAATAATCCCCCCCCCCTTCTGATGCAAGATCCTCAATTGTTCCAAGCATCGATTCTTTTAAGACCATATATGACACATATTGGGCGATATTTCAGCCATAATCTTGACGAATATGGTTTTTTAAGTGATAAAGAGTTAAAGGCTTTGACGTAGCCTCACAAAAAAAGTTCAGCGGTGTCATATAGCATAATTTGGATGGCCACGACGAGAAATTACACGACCAGGAAATGTCTCTTGCAAACCAAAGAGCGCGCCAAACAGGGACCTATTAACTTCACATATGAAGTTATTGTAATGGGTCCGATTTGGCGAACTGAAAATGTTAAAAATCCAATAACCGGTTTTTTTATAAATAAAAAAAACTGACAAACAAAATTTTTCACCTCAAAAATTTTACGAATAAAAAATGATTTCAGTTTCAAAACAATTTTATGTAACGTGAAAAAATGTTTTTAACATTTGATAGAATTTTGAGAAAAATCGAATTGACAGTTTTTTTACAAATAATAAAACTTAAATAAAACATTACTCAAAGTTTGTAAAAATTGAATTTCATCTCAAATATCTTTTCAAAAGCTTGAGATTATAGCTTCCAACAAATTTTCACTTATAAAAAATATTGTGTTCAACATTCGAAAAATTTTCGAGAAAAATCAAACCGCCTGTTTTTCTAGCACCCATTTGACGTATCTATGACTTTTTGTCACCTGGCTTCGGTTTTTGCATGGACATATATGGATGTAGGTGATCCAAATGTGAAATGTGCTTAATTCCTGAGAACAACGAAGAATCGACTCTTTCGGGTCTTCGGCAACACTTTCCCTTACAGAGGTTACAGCAGCGATATATTCAGTACTACGAGCGAAATAATGATGCACAGGCTTTACAATATCTGTAACCAGTCCACTCTTTTCAAATTTCTTAACAATTCTACCAATTGCTTACGTAGTTGAGTGATTATGTTAACCATAATCTCTTAAAGCACGATATGTGGCTGTGTCCGATTCACCATTTTTGTAATAGGTTTTAACAGGTTGTAAGCTTTCTGCGATAGTTAAGCGGGATCCAAATTCGTGAATGTCAACTGAAAAAAAAATTGGTTTAGAAACTTAGTTTGACAGATATGAAACTCCAGTCTTGTACTTTTATATACGCAAAATGGATAACCCGTTCTTTGTAAATTTGTGAAAATTTAATTTAAAAGTTTAATTAACTTTTTTGATTCTAATTTTAAATTTAATGCATCCTTTGCTTAGATATAAATTTTATTTAAACAACCAAAATGTTGTATGAATAGATTATTATATCGTTTAAAGTTTTTTGCAACCCAACCCTCAAACATTATCGGGTGCAAATTTAGTCATTTGTTGACAAATTTGAATATCTCATATGCTAACTAGATTTTCTGTTATAAAAATAAATTTGTTTATCAATGCCGATAAAAAGTCTTAAGTAGAATTAGCAACTAATTTTAAGAAATTTTATAGAAATTCATGAAAATTAAATATTTTAGATTTTGTTTGCGTTTAGATAACAAGAAAAATGTTCATATTCAAAATTAAATTTTTCTGAGATGCTCCTCTTTATATAAAATCTCTTACAATGACAAAGATCAATTTTTGTTTCAAATATACAATTTTTTAGGAGCATACCTAGTCAGTGTAGTGAAAAATGCTTCTCACATTTTAAATCAGTCGAAAATTACCATAAAAAAATAAAACAAACATTTATAGCCTAGTATAATTTAGGAAAAAAACCTGTAGTAATTGTAAATTACAACACAGCAGCTAAGATAGTGAATTATATTTTCTTTGTTTATAAAATTTTGACTATCTATTGTTATTATTAAATACTTAACATCACAATGTATATTGTGCTAACATTAAAATAAAATATTGGGAAATCTCAAGCAAAAATACATAATGTTTAGCTGTTTAAAAATATCACTCATACGCGAGAGTGTTATATAAATGTTTTTAATTTCTTTTTTCCTACAATCAACCCTTATAAATATCTTAAGTGCTTAACATGAGGTTTAAAATGGCCAATTCGAAAATGTATCACTTGATTTTCTACACCTACATCCTTTTCTGTGAATTAATTTCAGTAAGTCACGTTAGCCGGAAGCACACCAAATATTTCGCTTGGTTTTTATGCTGCTATTTTTTGTCCAAACGTCACCTACAACAACTCTCAACCCCATTTGGCTTTTAAAATGTTGTTGTTATTTTGAATTAATATAGTGGCTGACAGAATAAAAATTCAACAAGACAATCTTAAGTGAATTTTAGGGATATTCTGTTTTAGAAAGATTACCAGCAAAACAAAACAAGCCTTTTAAATAATAAATGTACATATTAAATATTTCAGAAAATATGTCAAGTCAAAATTGATTAGAAAAACCGAAGAATGTGACTTCAAATAACCCCCAAAAGTACTTAAACAAAACTTTAAAACAAAAAGTCGCTTTCAATCATCAACTCTTTAGACATTTAATTAATGATGCATATCTGAATTAATCAATAAATATTCAGACATTCATGAAACAAATATATTGAAATATGAAGATGCACGTAGTCAATACTGCAAAAACCACACCCTTTAAAATAAATCTGAAAATATCACACAAAAAAGATAAACATAAGTCAAACGCGCGGAAAATTCTCTAATCGAATTGAGTTGAGTTGAGATGAAGACGGTACGGTTGTACGGTTCATGTTTGTTCGCAGAAAAGTGATACGTGACCAAACGCCATGCTCCACACGAAATTCCTCCATCCGCGATAGCCTCCCGCATCACTGGCGGTCACTATACCCTACATCCCCATCTCCCTGCACCACTCCTCCGATGATGATGATGATGAAAGTAACACTATAAACGCAATGATAATAATAAATAATAACATTCTATGCACATTCGAAGCAGACTTTCGCAGATGATTTGTTCTTTGATTATTTTTGCACAATCCCCTCAATTGAATGAAACAAAAATTGCAACCCCATTTCATTCAAACGACTCGTCGGCGGCCCCCATACTATACAGCGAGGCATAGTACACAGGCACTTTTGTTGCGCGTACCTATGGAATTCATTAAACGGTTTCAATTCATCTTTTGCAAAATAAAAAACAAAAAATGTATAAACTAAATAAACTTAATGTTCCCCGCACAGAGAGAAAGAGAGATTATGTGCTGATGACAGTAAAACAAATGTGTTTAGTTTTTCTAGTGAACGTGCCATTTCAGCAGTAAGCCATCTCATCATGTCCTTGAAACCTCTTAAAGGAAGAAAAACGCAACAGCTGCTTGAAGTTAAATGCCTCGTTCTACAGTAATGTTTTTCACTGGTTTTTTCACACGAAACATTCAAGGATAAGAAGCATATAGGTCACAGAAAGGATATAGGGTTGATGGTTAGGATATTGCTGTAGTATATGCTTACATTTAAATAAGTACATGAATTGTGTGCGAATGTACAAGCAGAATCGATTATTATCATCGTCATCATCATCAAGAGCGTAGGCTTTAATCCTTGTATAAATTTAACACCCTCTCTTCCTTCATACATATACAAAATCGTTTATATTAAATTTATGCAAAGTCACCACAAATGTTAGAAATGCTAATGACTATTGCGGGTTTGAACTACTATACCACCTTCATATACGAACTAAAATGGCGACTAACGGCACCGACAACGACTACGACGACGCCGGCTGCAGACGAGCGACACGGAAGACAACCAAATGGAATCCTCCGCTAATTTCCGGCTCTCGTGACTTTTAATGAATTTGCTGAAAGAAGTTAAAATCTGTTCTACATACGAGTTAAGAGAGAAATAATAAATATTACCTTAAATGAAAAAGCCATAGCTTAACACAAATTTATTTACATTTTTGTGGTCCACTGCGGCGTATGAGTAATGTTTTTGCACTCAAATGCAAATTTCAAGGAGTGGAAAAGTTTTTCGTTCAAGATGGAATTTCCAAGATGATTGTTATTTACGGATGTTTAAACTTTAATTATTCCTTGTTTTTAAACATATACCTATTTGTGGATTTAAATGTGACATAATTTTGATTTTAAGTTTCTAAAGTAAAAGTACCCTTAAGTTTCTATGAAAAAGGCATTTGTCATGATGTTTTCCTAATTTCTTTTTTTGTAAAGCACATTATTTGGGATTTTTTTAATCATTGATTTACTTTTGAGATACTTATTTAAGGGTTTAATAATTTGATAAGTTTGATCTTATTTTGATTAAAGATATCTTACAAAAATCGCAATTACAAAATAGGCTAGGAGTTGATAGTAGTTGATTGTTTTTTGTTATGGAAAAACCTAAATATGATAACGCATGATTTTAATAACAGTGGCATTAAAGTGTCACTTTTTAAATGTATTATTTTATTATAAATATGTTCAATATTTTAAACGTACATTATTTTTAACAACGTTTCTCTGTAAATAAAACCTTCTCTGCCGAATTCATTGTGATATAACTATAAATTATTCATATTTGTCTTTATGAGATATTTTCGTTCTGAATGTGAAAAGTTATGATGCGTATTTTACATTATAAAAATAAACTTACAATAGAATTGCACAAAACAGTATGTTGACAGAATGTGTGACTGACGTCACACCACACATGTCCAAACTCATGTTTAGATACAAAGAAATAAATTACTTGTCTAAGTTCTCCAGTGAAAACCTAAACCTATAGATAAAAAGAACCTATTATAGCAATGTACCTGCTTTTTAATAACCGACTTGTTTGAACTTGAAAAAATCAGTAAAATTTAGATCTAGGATCTCATATCAACAAACATTCACGTCAAATCCGGAGATAGGTTTTTTTATCAATAAAATATAATCAAATAATATTTAATTTAAAAAAAATTGATAATTCTAATACTAAAACTACCTTTCATTTGACTTTAAATATTGTTTTTTTTTTTGTTGTTGTTGTATACTTCAAAAACAATTTATCATAAAATGTCCACAAATTAAGGATCAAGTACTTAATTTAATATACATTTTATTAAATCTTTGCTTTTCGATAAGACAATTTCATCATAAAATAATTTTCCTAGCAATAAATTTGTGTTATTTAATTTGATTTTCAATAAAAATAATTAAACAATTTGTTAAGGAAATTTTAATATTTGTCTTATCACAATACTATCGGTTGGTCTTTTATAAGAAGGTATTATTTAAGAAGACCATAATATCGATAATAAATATTAAGTAGTTTTCTATCTTTATCAGATTTGTGTTCTATATCAATCACACTTCAATCACATAAAACCTATAAAATTATTAATTGCTGCCGGAAAGTTTTGAGATCAAATTGTAGTATTATGATAAGAATGTCAAATTAAGGAATTACGACTGCTTGGGGAAAGTTTGAAGTAGCATATTATAGATTTGTAAATTTAAAGAGTTAACAGACATCGTATACATAATTTGAGATAAGAATAATTTAATAAATTATCTTAATAGGAAACTACGGTTAGTACCGACAGTCAAAAAATATCTACTGTACATTCTGCTTTCAAAATGATTATCATAACCGTTTTAATTTGTGAAATTTAAATTTTGGCATCTGTCGATGTATTATAAACCATCGTCTTAACAAAGATTTTGGTGTGGTGTTTAGTTTAGGCCACATCTAAAAAATTAATGTATTAAAAATCAATTTTGTTTTACAAATAATAAAATCAAAATGTTCAGAACGGAATTTAAAAAAAAATGCTAGGATGCGACCCACACTGATAACTTTTTCATCCCGTCGGTCAATTTGTCTTACTTAAAAGGTTCGTTGGTTTTCGTGTTTTGTTACAAAAGTTGTTAGTTGAATTATTCTTAAAAAATTAAAAATTACCAATAAAATTTTGCATTAAATGAAATATTTTGATTTCAAAATCTATTGTTGTTAACGAGATTTTTAGACGAAAAACAATTGTTGCTAAATTTAGTAGCATTTAAAAAAATATTTATATTATATACAAAATATGAATGAATGATGAATGAGATATCGAGAACCGAAGATCAATTTTTACAAAATTTGAGTACAATTTTGTGTAGATTTTATTTTTTTTCATAAAAAACAGAATGTTGGAATTTTACGAAAAATTTACTTAATGTCGAAAACAACATTTTCTCTGATATAAAGTTAATTTAAAGCAGATATTTTAAATTTTTGAAAAGATATTTGAGTCCAAAATCAAATTTTACCAACAATTTTTCTTTAGCTTTTTTATTCTTTGTAAAAAATACTTTCAATTCAATTTTCGATTTCGATTCAAATGTTAAAAAATATTGATTTATAAAATAAAAGTAACTTGCAGCCAATATCTCAAATTTTAAAAAGATATTTGAGTCGAAAATCAATTTTTACCAACTTTTATTATATTTTTTCATCTCCTTTATTTTTCTTAAAAGAACTGTCAATTTGATTTTTCTCAAAATTTTACCAGATGTCAAAAACGTTATTTTTCGTTGTATTTTATTCTTAAAATATTCAACGTTTATATTTTTTTTTTAGTTTTTTTGATTTATAAAAAAAACAGTATGTTGGAATTTTTTCCAAAATATATTAGTTTGGTATCACGTTGCAATACATAATATAATATTTAATTTAAGTCGATAGTGTTATTGGTTCGTGAGATATTTAGGGTTAACCAAAATGTTCACCTTTTTTTTAAATTGCTATGGTAAAAAAACCACCCACGCAATTTTTTGAGAGTCCTTTCTCATCATTCTGCATTATTATCTGTATACAAATATTTATTTGAAGTTGATATTATCTCTACTGGTTCTTGAGCTATGGACGAGAAATCGCGAAGGTACGGATGTACATATACACACGCACGCACAGACATTTCTCTAAAAATCTTTTATTTCGACTTTAGGGACATAGACACATCGAGAAATGTCAAAATTTTTAATTTGACAAATAGGACCAATTACAAAACTTCCTATATGGGAAGTTAGAAAAAAAATTGGTTAACATTTATGGAAAAATGAAGCAGTAAATTTAAAATTTCCTGAAAACAAACAATTTTATTGGCTTTGGAAAATAATTTACAAAAAAAATTCAAGTTCTTAAATTAGCAAAAAGTTATCAAACTAAATCGTAACATGAAAGACTAGAACAATTTTATAAAACGAAAAAAAAAAGAGTTTAACCATCTTTGACTATATTTTGCTTCAAAGTGACCTCTTAGCAAAACAACAACCCTCCTAGCGTCATACGCTTAGTGAAATATTCACCTCTAATTGAATAAATTCTGTTAAAATAATTTGAACTATTAACTTACTTTTTGGCAAATGAACAATAATAATTGTGCCTTGAATTGGAAAATTTTATTTTATTAATTGATGTGTGGAGCAATTTTGATTTACGTCAGAGTTTTAAATTTTGAGATATATTTGTGCGTTGTTAGAAATAAAAATTTTGCAAAATTGTTGCTGCACTTAACAATTTTTTTGTTTTTTTTTTTTATTTTTATTTGAACTTTAATATCCCTTAATTTAAACATGACTCAAGAAAAATGAGCTAAAAAAATATTAGAATTAAAGGTTAAATGTTGAGTGTAATGTGCTTTAATATATCCTCTCACCTTTAGTTATGAAAGTTAACTCATTCAATTTTATGTTTAACAGTTTGGATTTTAAGTGACGTTTAAGTTCACGCTTGACTAGTCTTTAAGAAGTGGTTTCGAAAATATAATTAAAAATAGAGGCTGGGATGCGACCCACACTGATAACTTCCCATACCGTCTGTCGATTTGTCTTGCTTAAAAGTTTGTAGATTTTCGTGTTGGGCTAAAAAAGTTGTTAGTTGAATTACTCTTAAAAAATTTAAAATTACCAACAATATTTTTCTATTAAGGAAATAGTTTAGTTTAAAAATCTTGTTTTTTTAAAAAGATTTTTGGACGAAAACAAATTTTTACCAATTTAAGTAGCATTTCTTAAATTCTTACAAATTGGATGAATGAAAGTAATTTGAGAGATATCAAGAACCGATCATCAATTTTTTCCAAATTTTCATACTATTTCTTGTAGATTTTATTTTTTTTTATGAAAAAACGGAGTGTTAGATTTTTATGAAAAAAAAACTACTGAATAATATTATCTGTGAAAAAAAAAGTTTGAAGACAATATTTTTAATTTTTGAAAGGCTATATGAGTTGAAATTAAATTTTTAGAAGGTATTAGTATTGTTTTTTTTAAGGTTTTTATTTTTTGTAAAAAAAACTGTCAATTTGATTTTTCTCAAAATTTGTCAGAATGTTGAAAACAATATTGTTTATAAGCTAAAATTAACTGAAAGCCATAATCTTAAAGTCAATGTTTACCAACTTTGAGTAATGTATTTTTAGGATTTTATTTTGTATAAAAAAATAAACAATTCGTAAAATTTTCGAGGTGAACATTCCTGAGATATTTAGGGTTAACCAAAATGTTCACTTTTATTTTAAACTGCTATGGTAAAAACAACCACGCAAGTAATTTTCTTGAGAGCCCTTTATGCATCTTTCTGCCTTATTATCTGTATAATAAAATAATATCTCTTCTGGTTCTTGAGCTATGGACGTTGAAAAACTTTGCGAACGTACGGATGTACGAACGTACACACGTACGCACAGACATCTTTGTTAAAATCTTTTATTTCGACTCTAAGGACGTTTAAACGTCAAGAAATGTCAAAATTTTCAATTTGACAAATCGGACCCATTACAATAACTTCCTGTGGAAAGTTAATAAAAGCTTTTCATAATAGAAAAACATAAGGTCTGAATGCTCTTAAAAGTTTAATTGGCACAAGAACTCAAGCCGTTTAACTACCTGCAAGATTTTATGCTTAAATTATCATCTTTAGTGATAAGATCAATTTTTAACTCCGAGTCTATTTTAATAAGCTGCATTGTCGTATTTTGGAGATCAGAAAATCGAAGAATGATTTTGCAAATCCCGTTCTCAACAAGTCACTGTTTGGTACGTTATGATTATACCTTAATTTACATATATAAACCTCAATTTTTAATCGGAAACGTTATATGATTTAGGCTAAAAACCGAGATACAGACAAATGATGTTTTAATTTTAAACTTCTTTTGGGCCTTTTTTTATTTCATTGTTAAATTAAACCTGATAAAAGTACAGTTATCATTAAACAATTGAACCCACAATAAATAAGTTCGATTTATAAAATAAATAAATAAACATTACATGTAATGACTAATTTTTAATATTTCCGTTTTTTTCTATTTCAGGTAAGTTAACACAAATTAAAAAACTCAAATTAATGA
Source organism: Eupeodes corollae (assembly GCF_945859685.1). NCBI lineage: Eukaryota > Metazoa > Arthropoda > Insecta > Diptera > Syrphidae > Eupeodes > Eupeodes corollae. The sequence goes on from NC_079148.1 coordinate 43,539,604, forward strand.
ATTAGGTAAGTTTGGTAACATTTGCTTCCATATTCCGAAGAATACAAACTAAGCCAGTATGGACAGAGTTATCAAAAAGCTAATGTATTCGACTTAAGCTTAGATACTTCTAATTTTTAAAGGTTAAACTATTAGTTGAAGAAATAATAACTCAAAGCTTCATCGCAGTGGATTAACAACAACGTTGGCCATTCCGTAGTTCCTAAGTAATTAGAACTGCACCATCCCTTAACCAATAATTTTTGTATGATTTCTAAAACTGACATTTACAATACAACATATTTTTTTGTGAAAACTGCCTTGAATATTAATATTAATATAAAGTTTTTAAAGCAATTAAGTACAAGCAGAAAAATAAGTGCAAATATATATTCTTAGTTTAGATTTATTTTACAACACATTTTCAAGCAAGTAAAATTGCCTTAAAAAACTTTCTGACAATTTTTAAATATATAAATTCTACATAAACTATACCACCTTAAGTTTTATTCACGGGTACTGCCTCTTGCTAGGATTTGACAAATTCTCCAAGAGTAATTCTTGTCATGAAGTGCTTTATCAAATTAGCCATTCGGATTCGGCATATAAACTGTAGGTCACCTCCATCCCTGGTTGAGAGTTGTAAGTCACTAGGCCCTGGTTCTCCACGTGGACAAGATATTTAAGCTGAAATTTGTTTAGATACTTAGATTTTCCCTAATATAACTTTTAGATCTTAAAATATTTTTAAATTAAAAACCCAATCATTACTTTTTCTTTGATAACATTTAAATATAAATTTGATTACAAAGAAAATTAATAATTCAGTTGAACTGACATATTACATTTTTGTTTAAGGTTAATTCATTGTAGTATGAAATTTGAAACGAATTACCAATTACACCATTTGTTTAAATGATTGTATCTTTTCCAAGAATGTTAGTAAAAAAAGGTATTTCCTCTGATAAAAATCAATATTATAGGTAATTTAATCAGTTTGTTTAATTGTATATGTAACTCATGGTAAAATGAATATATAATTTTTTGTTGTCATAACATTTAAAGTGACTTATAACTTGAATAATTTAAACATAATAATTTTCACTTTTAAAAATGAGGATGAATTGCTTTAAGTTGTTTAGTTTTTTATCAGGCAATTTCATTAACACTGCGCTTATAAATATTATAAAACAAATCAGAAACAAAATCATCCCAATTAAAAGAAAAAGATGAAACAAAATTGTTTAATCTTTATTTTATCATATAACCTCACATAAAGTAGTATGTTAATTACCATTTAATTTGTATAATAATGTAAGTTATCACAAATACGTACAACCAAACATACGTAACATTCCTCAAGAACCTGATACAAGACAAAAATTCATTGGATTTGGGTCAATATATTCATTTATTAAAAATTTTCAACATTTATTATCATTAACACAAATTTATTTTCTTCGGGTGCATTTAATTTATTTTTTGATTTCTTGTACGTAGGTTCTTTAAAATGAAAGTAGTTTATTTTAAGTTCGCTGAACAATTCAGATAAACCCAAAATATGGTTAACGGGACAGTTTAATAATATCTCATAAATACCTTATTTTTAAAATAAAAAGTTCAAGGACATTTTTAGCAACTAAAATTTCAAGTGTTTGTACATTTCCATTGCAAGTATTGCTTTGTTTTCAAAAAATGTGCCCGCAAACAAAATCAATTTGTTTATTAGACCTAAAACGAAATCAACTAAATGTTGCAGCACCATATCCTTTTTATGAAATTTTCTATAATTTATTCACTCATTTACAGTTTTATATCATCGGTCACTTCACGAATTTTATCTTTAATGTATTGAATTGAATGTAGAGCAATTGTATAGACGTTATATCTTAAGTGGTCTCAAAGAAACAAGTCTAAAAATGTTAATCCAAAGACCTCGTAAGCCAATTGCAACTACCAGAAATAACAAGGTAAAGTTACTTTGTCCTCTTTTTGTAGCACCTCAAGCCCCAAAACACCGTCTTCCTTCTTAATTCTGGCGATCAAAATTCATTAATCATAGCTCGGTAGCTCAATCCAATCTGGGTTACATCGGGCTCATTTTAAAATAAGTGTCAAAAATATGACACACAAATATAAGTTCTTGACTTCGAAACAATTCTGATATAGCTTAACTTTGGTGAACGTTAGGACTTTTAAAGTAATAATCATTATTTGTCTATTTTTCCTGAACTGTGAGTAAAAGCAAAAAAAAAATTAATAATTCATAATAGTTTCGTTCACCTACAATCCGAAGTGAAAAGTTGTTTCATCTTCTTAATATATATAAAATACGTGTCACGGTGTATGTCCACGATGGAATCCTTAACAACTTAACCAATTTTAATACGATTTAAACCGATTTTATTTTTTTTTGCAAATTATTTGTCTATTGTTTGACAGCCACAATTATCTTGTAGCTTCTAACGATTTTAACAGATGACAACATCTGTTGACTGGATTGATTAAGTATTCAATAGATGGCGCTATGTCAAACATCCAAACATTTCATATAACCTACAATTTAATAGCATAACCACCACATGTTGCTGAGGCTAAAGTATAGGAATAAAACAAATTGTTTTAAAGTATTTTCCGGTTCTACAGAGTAATTATTTGAATCATAACTGGATCAGTTATCGTGTTATTTTGGTAGCCAAAAATGTTGATGTTGACGAAATTAACTTCTAGATACAGTTGTTGCCAGCGCATCTGATGTCTTTTAAATCAATCGACAAAACCGTCGAAACTATTTGTGAAAGCGAAAAAATATCGCGCACCGATTAATGCTAAATTAAATTGAAATTAAAAGTATTTATAATTCAAATAAATATTATTGTTACAACATTTTAAACTATCCCCCGTATCTACATCATTTCTAAGTTTAACTGTCACATGTTATTTGCTAAAAACTTCGTATCATTTACAATAATAATAAATTTTAAAATTAATTCCTTCATATTGATTCTCTACAAACATTTTGATCAATTTTGTTCAAAGTTCTTCCCCCATTCAAATCCCAAAATAGTAAATTTGTATATCAATTTTAACGATTCCGTCTTCGGTCGTAAGTAGTAATTTCATTGCAATAAGGGGTAACGTTAGAAGAAAATCGGCCATAGCAATGCATGACCGGTTAAGCTAGTAGTTTATATAAATTGAATTGATATTTGGTGAAGCAGAAATTAAAAAAAAAAAACGAAATTATGTTATATCTCCATTGATAAATTTCAGTATGGCTGACTTATATTTTTGACAGATAGGGGTCCCAATTTTTAACTAAGTTGTCATTTTTGCCCTCTGTTCTTAATTTCATGTGACAAAAATCATGGCTCTATTTTAAGTCTTAAAATGGGATTTAGCAGCTGACTGTTTCAAATCATAAATTATGCAAAGTTTTCTCATCGATTTAAGCCCATTAAGATAATTAAAGACTATAGAGTGCATGCGTATCCTCAAACAGACTAAATTCTTAACAAATATAAATTTGACTCTTGCATGAGTAAAAGTTTGACAAATCTGTGTATCACCAACAAATTTAAATATTTCATCTAAAATATATTTATAAGACGAAACATCTATCATGAGAAACCAGATGTTGGATTCAATCTTAGTCATGCAGCTATTTCCATTTTATTGTGTTTTCTATAATATCTTAGCTAACCTAACTTTGCAACATTTTACCGATTAAACAGACCAAACAAAAAGCTAGACAACATTCTGTAAATCCCTCTCTTACCTATGCCAATAAAAAAAACTCGTCATTTTTAAAATTTTCTAAATATCCGTTTAATATGGCAAAGATTCCAAACCATGCTTCATAAACCGGATTGAAATTGAATCCATTAAGCTATACAAAGTGAATTACTCTTTGGTTTTTTGTAGTTATTCACATTCCTTTCAAAAATATATACAAACTGTCGAAGTCATCACTGATCACGCTGCTGCTAGCTCAGAGCTGATGTGATTCCCCAACCGAACGAACTCCGCCGCCACCGACGACAACGACGACTCGACGGGTTCTTTAAATCAATCGTCTGTCAATAAATTCAATGAATAGGATTTTTTACCATCATGGTGAGTAAACAGCAAACCATGACCTAGGTTCTTAACTCTTTTTTTTTCTTTCCCTGACACTCTATTCCTCTTTTACCTTTAATAACTTTTTTTTAAAATAATTACTCATACAAAAAAGTCACACCTCTTTGCGGCTTTTAATTCTTCATTTTCTGCAAGCCCCAAGCGCCAACTGCCAATAGGATTGACCCCCATAAGCCAGAAAAACCCTCCCCCCACTGTCTTTGTTCAAGACTTTTTAAACGTCAAAGTTATTTACGGGTGAGAAAAAAAAAAACATACATTTAATTGTTGGCATTTCTCATTAACGTCATACACATGTTTTACATGATTCCGATCGCGGCCGTCCGTCGTCGTCGACGTCAGTGCTGAACGTTTGGACTGCAAAGTTTCTCATTTTGTGATCTTTTTACGCGTTGAATTACCAGAGCCAGAGCCCCGTCACGGAAGAGAGAGTGAGGTGATAATGACAGAACCTACAATGATGACAGAAATAATAAAGACCCCAGCTGTACAGGAGGCTAGGGGGATGGTCGACACAAGCCGCGTCACATACCGTCCAGCTGCTATCTCTTAGCTTGTTTAACCACTCTAGCTGAAGCCTGATTCTAATGTTTATTGCTTTTGCAGCTTTGTTGAAGGTAGAAAATAAAAAATGTTAAGAGACCAACTTTTTAATTTTGCAAACTCTCAATTCAGCAAATTTCTCTCAAATCACGCGTTTCTTTTTTAAGAGAAACATTCGCGACCAGATAAGAGCTCCTCAATAAAGGAGTACCGATTTAATGGTTGATGATTATGGGAAGGGAAGCCATCGTTTGGCAGCGTGGCTCTGGTTCTGCTGGCTTTTAGCTCTGAGCTCTGTGGTGTACGTGACTAACTAACTATCATTCATGTCTGCATAGCCAGCCACAAGCGGGTCGTGTTTTTCTAGGTTGCCCGCTGCCCCCGATGACGCCGTTTGACGTTTGCTGTTGTGCAAATTTGGTGTAAAATTGCAAATTGCATTGTTTTATTTTTTCTAATATAATATACTGATACTGAAATGGTGGTGGCAGGGCAGCGAAATGAAAGCATATGGCATGGTGGCTGATATAAAATTATACCTACCTACTAAAAGCTACACGCTAGCTAACGAATGACAATGATCGCGTTTGACGTTATTATAATGTTATGGGAACAAAGTACCTTACGTACATACACATAAATATGATAGAGACCTGATATTCTAACTAAGCTATAGGCTAGGTTAAGCAGCTTTGATATACGAGTTAGTTAATTGGAAAGAGTGAAAATATGAGGAAAAGATGTGAATTTCTTTAAACGGTTTACACCTGGTGAACTATCGATGTTCTACTGTCTTCTTAAACTGTCAAAAAACCTGTCAAATCAGAGATTTTAGCTATAGAGTCGCAAGACTATTGTGGTTAATCGCCTCCGGCCTCCGGCACTGTCGATCAAATATGGAACTCGTTAAGTGGCACACATCCGCAACCCGAGAGACCAATCGAGGTTAATCTTGTAAGGCAAGCTGTAAAATGTTTACAGTTTTACTGCATCGTCATCTTTCGTCAAGATCACTTACAATGCATATAACGCACTCTATTTAGCCGCATGGTGTTAACAATAAAATCAATTAACAATTATTTACAAAAATGGTGAGGTTAACTTTTGCACTTGCACAATAGGTGCAAGTAAAAGAATTGTGACATAATAAGCTCAGCATATGAACGGAAGAAAAAAGTGGTTTTGGAGTAGGTCTTACAGGCTTTCTTGAATATTTATCACTAAGGTTAATGGCATTTTGAACGATCACTGTTCTTTTATTATTTACTTCCTTTGGAACTTTATACATTTTATCAAAACACAGTGGCTGGCGACAGGTCGTTTCAATTCGATGTCGTGTTTTATGAGAGATAAAAATAATTGATGTTGTTGTTGTTGTAGATATAAATGGTTGCGATATCAGTTGAGTAAATAATTAGGTATAGTATAATATTGTTGAACTTTTAATGTATTTCACAATTTGATTTGGATTTTGCATTTTCAATGTCAATCAACACTTTGTTAAAATGTCAACAGTTTTTTTTATTAAGACGAAAAAATGATTGGCTGTCAAAATCCCATCAAAAGACGAAATTAATGGAAAAAATAAACTATTTTTAGAGAAAATTATGTTAATAACGATAATTGGTTTGTTTATTTAGAATTTAATAAAAGGAGATGAGGCAAAATTGTATTAGGTAAGACTAAAAGCATTTATGTATTGAGAGATCAAAAGAGTTTTGAAAGAAAAAGTGAATGTCAAATACATTAAAACTGTGAGCAAATCATGCCTTGGACATTTAAGTTTTAAACTATGAACATTTAAATATTAAATAAAAATATATAATTAAATAAATGCAAATTTAATTGTTTATGGTTCTTCACTGCGGAATAATCCAGATTGTCCTTTTTTTTTAATGCTCCAGACTGGATTGTTGGTTTATTAAAGGTATTCAATACCCTACATACACTGGTAACTTGTCATTCATGTCTGGTTTTTTTATATTTCTAATAGATTAACAAAATATTAATAACGAAATTTTCTCCAAGATAAAAAGTTTGAAGTCAATATTTTGCTTTGTTCTCAAGATATATGACTCAAAAACTATTTCTTATCCGTTTTAGTTGCTTTTGAAGGCTTTAGATTTGTATAAGACAAGTTGTTGAATTTTTGTAAAAAAGGAACTAAAAGCTAAAACAGCATTTTACATATAAGTTCGTTTTCAATATTTGTTTTATTCATGAGATATTTTAGTAGAAAAATATTTTTTAATTTCTTATACAAAATGTCGGTTGAATTATTTTGAGAAAATATCGTTAGCAAAAATATATAATTAAAAACCATGGTAGTAATTTTAAAAATTAATATCTTCATTTGTTCTCGAAATATCTACATGAGTCGAAAATCAGTTTCCGTTAATTTTGTAAATTTTTATAGAAGATTTGTATTTTTTTAAAATGGCAATTTATTAAATTGCTGTCAAATATTTGTGCAGAAAATAAATGGTTACAAACTTTTTTTTACAATTTGTAAAAACATGTTCAATTCGATTTTTCTTAAACTTTAAAGTAAAAAACGTAATTTTTGATTTAAAACATTATTTTGAACGTTAACCCATTTTCTGTTCGCAAAATATTCTAGATGCCAAATATTTGTCTTTTATTTGTTTTTATTTATAAAAAAGAAGTTCTATTATTTGTTCGAACTTGTTAGCTTCTTATAGGAAGTTATTGCACCCATTTCAAATTGAAAATTTTGACATTTCTCGACGTTTCAACGCCCCTAGAGTCAAAATAAAAGATTTTTAGAACGATTTCTGTGCGTGCGTGTGTACGTAGGTAAGTACTTTCGCGACGTTTCATCCATAACTCAAGAACCAGTCGACAATAGACTTCAAATAAATTTTGTTATACAGATAATAATGCAAAAAGATGCAGAAAGGACTGTCAAGAAAATTTAGTTGGTGTTTTTTTTTTTACTATAACTGTTTAAAAAAAAAACATTTTGGATAACCTCTAAACGCTAGTGACTTCAATTAAATTTTATATAATATACTAGCTGACCCGACACACGTTGTTTTGTCATATAAATAATTTCTAGAGAATATTTTGCTAGAAATAAATAACTAAGTGTAAGTGTGTATGGATGTGGTATATAATGTAAACGGTGACAAAATATGAAATTCTTTAAAATTATGAACATATCGCTAATTAAGACAATATTACCAAAAAAAATATCAATCCTTTTATGCAACAGAGTGTACAATATTTTTTGTGATCCCATCTTTCCCCAATACAAACAAACTGAATGTTTTGCCCACTCGAGAGCACGCCACTTATAGTTATCCATGTCAGACACATCAAGTGCTCAAATCTAAGCCGCAGACAGGGATCTTTTGGCCTTGAGACTTATTGATAGTCATTGCAAATGTCAATCTAATTGGTAACTAAAGGCGTTTGAATCGAATTGGAACATCTGTGGGTATAATAGGGCTTTCACCTCTGAATTTGCCATTTGGAATTATGGCTTCGATAACATTTTTCATTAATTTTTAATCAATGATCGCGTGCCGTTGCACAATCGTGGTTTTACCAAGTAAAATTAACGGAGATCCAACCTTCAGTCGAAAATTATGCGGTGACATGCCTGGTAAATCCAATGAGTTAAAAAAATCATTTGGATAATTTACAGCTTCGGTAGTATTACAAACTATGTCAATAGATTTGTATGACACCAAGTCTCCTGGTAACAAATGTTGTATATTAAGATTTTATTCGTTGACATCGCTGTTCAACGCCTCAAGCGAATTTTTGTGTGCCATAATGCATTCCTCCTCGGTTATAATTTTACACTGTTGCCATAGGTTATTTTGAATATTTAGTGGCAGTTTAAATACTGAATGAGCTGTTCTGCCTCCATCCAATAAAGTTTCAGCAATCTCAGAAGATGCAATAGCCAATGCGATACCATTTTTTGATCGTATTTTAGCAAGAATTGGCGAAATAAGGAATTTTCAGCAGTTCCACCTGGTGCATCCAAAAAAAAAAAAGATTCCACCTTGTCCTGCCGAAACTGCGAGCATAATGTGGTCATAAGTGGTTTTTTGTTCTTCATTCATTAGTGGGACGTTGCGAGCAATAATCGCGGTCATTTCTACAGTATTGTATTGTAGTTCACGATTTAATTCAGTGTGTATTAAACATGAAATAAATGAGTGGTAAGTTGGCAATGATAATGCAAAGATCCTCAATAGCAATCAATGTACATAGCGTCTCTGAATACCATCGTAAGACAGTTGCACCGTGTACGATGTTGATGCAATTAAACCATAGCACTTAAAAAATAGACAAAAACATATTCCCAGATCTACCAAATGTATCCGTAAAATTTCATTGAGATCAGTTAAGCCCTTTAGGAGGAGTATGACAACTAACACTGTGACTGGAAAATTTTATATATTAAATTGTAACGTGATACCAAACAAATATATTTTTGGAAAAAAATCCAATTAATTTTTTTTATAAATCAAAAAAACTGAAAAATTGTTACGAATAAAAAATGATTTTATCTTATGAATAAAATGATTATTACTCAAAGTTGGTAAAAATTGATTTTCGACTTAAATATCTTTTCAAAACTTTATGAATTTTTATTTTTTCGTAAATCAAATTTTATCTTATGAAAAATATGTTTTAAACATTCGAAATTTTTTTTTTGAAAAATCGAATTGAAAGTTTTTTAACAAAAATAAATAAAAACCTAAAAAAGCATTTCTAAATATTTTGTAAAAATTGACTATCTACTCAAATCTCTTTTCAAAAACTAAAAATGTTGGTTTTTAATTTATTTTATCCCATATAAAATATTGTTTTCGACATTCAGTGAATTTTTGATAAAAATCTAACAATCCGTTTTTTCATAAAAAAATAAAATTTTCAAAAACCAGTACAAACATTTGGTATAAATGATTTTCGGTTCTCTATTTTACGTGAACAATAGAAAGTATTGAATTTAAATTAATTTTATTTATCCAATTTGTATTTGTTTATATAAAAAATAAAAACTTTTAAGAAATACTACTAAAATTATAAAACATTGGTTAACGACTAAAAAATCTGTTAACAAAAATTGATTTTGTAATCAAACTATTTCATCATATGCAAAATTTAAAATTTTGTTAGAATAAATTTACAGCTTTTTTAACACAAAACGAAAACCTACAAATCTTTTAAGCAAGACAAATCGACAGAAAGGATGTGAAGTTATGAGTGTGGGTCGCATCCCAGCCTTTTTTTTAATTTAGTATCACATCACAATGTAAATAATAATAATATTTAATTGAAGTTGTTATTTTTATTGGTTCAAAATATACATATGTACATATTTGGGGTCAATCAAGTCGAAAAAAGTGTCTGTCCTCGCCGCTAAAGCCCATACCAATGTGTCGATTGAGTTAAAACTTTGAAGATAAGGTTTAAGGCAGATTTGCGTTGGGTTATTTAAAATGTTTGCAAAGACTAAATATAACAGTATTGCCCATATAAATCTTTTCTTAACTTGGCGTCTTTCAATAAAAATATTTTTTTTTCTATTCAGAAGGGTACCCCCAAATGAATCGTTATTTTTTTTTTGTATTTGTTATAAGAAATAATGAACTGATTTCAATAATTTGTTTCTGCACAGGTGTTTAAATTTTTGAAAAACAACTTTTTCTTCAGGTACATTTTTAAATCTTACAGGAAATATTTTTAAAGCGACTTTTTCAAAACACAAGCAAATTCCTACGACCCAGTTGTGTTTTATTTAAAAGTCTTTTCTGCATTTTTCGGTGTTCTGGTTCCCACATATGGCCAACGAAAAAAGGTATACACCGATAGACATTTATCAAAAGGATCTAGGACCCTTGAAACGTCAACAAAGATCTTCATTTTGGATTCGGTAAATCGGCCCGTTAACAATAACTTTCTCGTAACATAAAATCTATTGGTCTCCTTTGGGCTTACATATTTATTTTAAGGGTCTTATAACTTTTTAACAGTAAGAGTATGTAAAGTTTGTTTTTATAATTCGACTTTTGATTCATTTAAATGTTCAAATGAAAAAGGTGTTTTTTTTTTTAAATAAATTTGCATTTTGGTTTTGTGGTTTTGAAATGTAGAATAGGCTTAAATAAAGGTTTTTCCATTCATGGAAAAATGCTTATTTAAAAATAAATTAACTCATAATAAATACAAACAAATTATTTCCCATTGTGTAAAAATTTAAATTTTCTAAAACCTCAAAAACAATTTATTTTTGAATGTACCTCATGTAGAAACGCCGAATCAGCCATATCATAAACAAGATCTCATTCCAAACGATAATATTCGGAAAACTTTTCGATGGTCTACGGTGTCAACGGTGTTATCCATTACAATGCAAATAACTTTTGAAATTACCTGCTAGAGATTAACGCAATGACTGCGTAGACCATGTTATGGTACTTAACTTACACATTATGAGGCCATACTATTTATTAACATTTTTTTTGTTATAAAAAACTACAAATATTTCCCAGCTAGTTCCAGACGTTCTTATAAAAAATAAAGTCCTGCCAAAGCTCTACCCGTGTACCCGTGGCATGATGGTTAGTGCGTTGGACTGTCATGCCAGAGGTTTTGGGTTCGATTCCTGCCTATGCCATCTAAAGTCTTTTCACGGGTACTGCCTCTTGTGAGGAATTGACAAATTCTCCAAGAGTAACTCTTGTCATGAAAAACTGCTTTCGTAAATTAGCCGTTCGGATTAGGCATATAAACTGTAGGTCCCCTCCATTCTTGACAACATTTTTAGTAATTACTACATAAAACGTGATTTCCAAGATTTGTAAGCAAGATTTTCAATAAAAAGTATCAAAAAAAACTTGTAAACATATTTTTAAGAATAATCTATTGCTTTTGAGATCTAGCAGTAATATTAAAGTATGTACTTTCGCACTGCAAACTCTACTTCAAAGTAGTACCGATATAATTTGAGTTCCACAGAGTTATTTGATGACCAATTCAGCTGAAATGAAGCTAAATCGACATTTCTGGGTATTCTTTGATCCTGCCCGCCATGCGTCTGCTACCTATTCTTCTTCTTGTATCAACAATTATTGTTATTGTTTATAGCTCCCTTAGTTCCAAGAAATTGTAGGAAAAATCCATGGATTGGAGCCATGTCAAAGACCAACTTGACGGCAAATACACGCTGTGTATTCAAATCTAAAGCATTATGTTTTACTAATTTTTACACGTTCAACAACACGAATGCAACACGGCATAATAAAATGGCAAACCTTGTTGTTACTTGAATGTCATAGGTAACACTGACAGCTGCTGCTGCAACAAACGAACTATTTAATTATTGATTTCCATATTGGCACACTTTACCCTTACTCCACTTCTCTGTCATTATTTAGAATGTATTTATGTCCGTTCAAAAGAGTGGTAACGTTCAAAATTCATCTGATATACGAATTACCCTTCTATAAAACTTTAAAGTTCAAACTTCAATTTGTATTTGGTTTATTTCCGCTTGCAACTTGCGCGTGGTTGCTATAAAATCCTAATAAGCTTTGTTTCAAAACTACCAATCTTAATTACATGTAAGAATATAATATGTATTTATGAGCAAGCTTATATAGATATGACAATTAAAATTAGTTCTTAAATAGTTTAGTCATTAAAAGTATGTATTAATGATCTTCGCGTGGCATTAATTTATTTATTCAAACAACATACGCACATATATAAATCTGGTTTTTATAAGGTCAAGCTTTTATTTGTTGTAAATCAATTTTCAATTCTTCAACCCAAAAGCAGTTCTCACCTTTCAGTTTTGTTTTGAATCCATACGTCAGTACGAAATAAATCGATATTAAAGTTGAGAAATATCCATTCATCAAAAGCTTTTGAAAAAGGAACTTCATCACTTAATTCCAATGAATTTTAATTTTGTTTCGAAACAATGTCAATATGTCAACAATTGAATAACTGCGTTCAGCATTATATTATTTGTAACGTCTGGGAAAATTTAATTTTGTATCGGAAAACTATATTTCATATGATGAGAAATTAAATTCATATCAACATAATTTAAGCATTTTTTATGGTCATGTTCGTCATTACTCATTCACTAACCTTGTTCTTTTTTTATGTAAATTATAAAAATTGCAATGTTAACAAAATTACTGATAGACATGTAAAATTATATCGGTGGCACGTGTGCATGTGCAGAATTGCTAGACAGACTTTTTTTCTCAGATATCATTTATACGAGTACTTTAAAACAAAAAACAGCTGAATGGTTGCGGTCTTCTTTTTAAATTCTTATATTTTTAAAGTTTTCTGCATTCACCTACGTAAGCGTGTACAAATTTCTTTAACGTAAGTTGCGGATCTTGTTTCAAAATGATGATTGTCTACCTGTCTGACAAGAAAACTGATACAGGTCTAAAGTACAAAAAATGATCATTTGGTTAAATGCTTTTAAAATAATTGTCTCAATTTTTTGTTCGTGTTTTGTTAGAAGAATCGTAAATTAATTTTTAAAAAAACAAACAAAATTTTGAACGATCGGTTTATCAATTATGGCCATGTGATTTTTATGCTATTTTATGTTTTAATATCTTTTTACTTGAGATCAATAAAACGAGTACATGTTAAGGTCTTTAAGGGAAGGTATGGCATTCATACAAACCGTTCGAACGGGTTTCTTTTTCAAATTGTTCTAAAATGTTTAAAACAATCAGTAAAAAATGGTTGCGCCTATAGTTTACTAGCTGATCCGGCCACGGGTTGGTTGCTATGGCTAACATTTCTTGTCATATTATATTGTTGTAAGCTAATTAAAGGAATTAATAAGAGAACAACAGACATGGGCACCACATTGCTTTTTTACATAGGTGCGATTTGTAAGAAAACATGGCCACCGTCACGACTTATTTTCTACTACCGTTACCCCTTATTACAATGAAACTATTATTTACGAACGGAAACGTTAAATCTGGTATAAAAATTCATTGTTTTTAGATTTGAAGTCGAAGGACTTTGAACACAATTGATCGTAGAGACGTTACATTAACAACAGTATCGATTGATTTTAAAGACATCAGATTGCCTGGCAACAACTGTATTTGGAAGTTAATTTTGTCAACATCAACATTTTTGGTTGCCAAAATAGCCTGATGTCTAAAGAAGAGAGCAGAAATTATCTGACAGTTTAATGCATTGCGTATTTACTTACTTACTTAAGGTGGCGCTACAGTCCTGTGTGAACTAGGGCCTCACCCAACAAACTTCTCCATCTAGCTCGGTCCCTAGCTAGATGTCTCCAGTTTCGCGCTCCAAGTTGGGTGAGGTCACCTTCCACTTGTGCGCGCCACCTGATCCGCGGTCTTCCTCTACTGCGCTGTCCCGTGGATGCGGATTCGAAGACTTTCCGGGCCGGAGCATTGGTTTCCATGCGCTCTACGTGACCCAGCCATCTTAGTCGTTGGACTTTTACTCTTCTGGCTAAGTCTACGTCGGTGTACAGCCCGTACAGTTCGTCGTTCCATCTTCTCTTCCACTCCCCTTCGATGCATACGGGACCGTAGATCACACGAAGAACTTTTCTCTCGAAGCGACCCAAGGTGCTTTCATCCGCTTTTGTCATGGTCCATGCTTCTGCACCGTATAGCAGGACGGGGATGATAAGGGTCTTATATAGCAACACTTTGGTCCCTCGAGAGAGGACTTTAACACTCAATTGCTTCCTTAGTCCAAAGAAACAGCGGTTAGCAAGAGTTATTCTGCGTTTGATCTCAGCGCTGGTGTTATTTTCTGCGTTTACAGCGGAGCCTAGGTAGACGAAGTCCTTGACTACCTCAAAGTTACGTCTGTCGATTGTGACGTTTTGACCAGAACGTCCGTGTTGTATGTCCTTTCTAGACGACAACATGTACTTTGTTTTGCCCTCATTAACCGTTAAACCCATTTTTGCCGCTTCTGCCTCAATACTCACAAAAGCCCCATTGACATCACGCTGAGTTCTTCCGATTATGTCAATGTCATCAGCATAAGCCAGTAATTGGACAGACTTTTGAAAGATAGTGCCTCTAGTGTTGACGTGTGAGCTCTGCACTATTCTTTCAAGCACGATGTTAAAAAGATCGCATGACAGCGCATCACCTTGTCTAAAGCCTTTTTTGACATCAAAAGGTTCTGTAAGTTGTTTGCAAACTTTATGGAGCACCGTGAATTCTCCATGGTCATCCTGCACAAACCACTAGTTTGGCATTGATGCCAAAACTAGACATGGCTCTATACAGCTCGTCCCTGTAGATGCTGTCATATGCGGCCTTGAAATCGATGAAAAGATGGTGGGTGTCGATTTGGTGTTCTTGAGTTTTTTCCAGGATCTGCCGTAATGTGAATATTTGATCAACTGTGGACTTTCCTGGTCTAAAACCACACTGATAAGGACCTATCAGGTTGTTGACGATGGGCTTTAGACGTTCACATATTACGGCAGAGAAGATTTTATAGGCGATGCTAAGTAGACTTATTCCTCTATAGTTGGTGCAGTTTAGAGGGTCTCCTTTTTTCAGGATCGGGCAAACAATACTGAGGTTCCATTCATCGGGCATGTTTTCTTCCGACCATATCTTACAGATAAGTCGGTGCATGCTCCTAACCAGCTTATCCCCAGCTGCTTTAAAGAGCTCGGCATTCAAGCCATCTGCTCCAGCGGCTTTATTAGACTTCAACTTAGATATGGCAATCTTTACTTCGTCTAAGTCGGGAGGACGGGATTGTTGGCTTTCGTCGTCTATATCGAATGGGTCATCCTGCCTGACATCGGAAATCAGTTCTTCATCGCCGTTATACAGTCTGCAGAAGTGGTCCTCCATATCCTCAGCATTGACTGCGGTTCCACTATGATGTTTCCACTTTCGTCTTTGCAGCCTTCGGTTCTAGGTTTATGTACCTGTGAATTTCGTTTCACTTGTTCATAAAACTTTCGAACCTCATTCCTGCTTTTATACCTCTCAACATCTTCGACCGCACGCTTCTCATGCCCTCTGTTTTTCCTTCTGAGAAGTCGGCGTTCCTCTCGCCTCTTCTGCTCATAGAGCTCAGGAGCAGCTCTCTTCCTGTTATGCATTGCGTATTTGGTTGTATTGTATTCACTATAATATGAATTTAATTTATACTACACTCAATAACACGTGGCCGGCTATGCTTAAACCAAAAATCGAAAAGTAAAATCCACTGTATTTTGTTTACTACAAAATAAATTAGCACCATCTATTGAACACTTTCTCAATCCAATAAACAGATGCTGTCATCTGTAAGAATCGTTTGGAACTAACTGATAATTTTGACTTTTAAATAATAGACAAATAAATTTGCAATAAAATAATATTGAAATCATAAATTGAGATGTTAGCTGTCTTATCTTCAAGTTGGATCAAACTGCACACGGTGTACAAATTTGATGAAAACCGGTTAAGTAGATTAAGAGTCCCTCGCGGACGAACATCATGACGCATAATTTATATATATTGAGAAGATAAAAAAAATCATTTTAAAGCTCTGAGAAAAAAATTAAGGGAACATTTTTTTAAATTTTTCCAACGGGCTATAATTTATTTTTAAAATCTTGGTAGTTTAGAACAAAGTAATATCAATTTGAAACCTTACATTAATTCTTTTATGAAGATTTAAAAAAAACCGTACAGTTCTATATTTTCATGTTTTTTTCGAATTTATGTTACGAACAAAATATATCTGTTTCCTCAAGATCGTGGTAGATTCTTGTTCAACTGTTGGGATATCGTCGATAATAATCAAAAGCATCCTTCTTGATCTCAAAGCCAATAACTGGTCGTAACCATTGATTAAAAGAATGGAAATTAGAAAAAAGCTATTTGGTATAGATTATTGGAACATTACTTAAAGTATTTTGGAATAAAATGAATAATAAAAATTTATGTTCCAACATCTTTTTTAAATTTCAATACAAACAAAACTGAAATAAAGAACTTTTTCCAGTAGTTTATTACAATTTTTTCCTTTAAAAGAATTGTGGTATAAACATTATTTCAAACATAATAAAATATTATATTTGATTTTAGATTCGGATAAGATAAATGTTTTAGATTTTTACTTATGCTTATAAAATTTTATCTTGACAAATTGATAAAAATCTCAAATCAACAAAAAAGCATGACTTTCAAGTTTTGCTTGATAACAAAGTTTAATATAGTCCATTAGATCTTTGAACTTCAATCTTAAATTTTTAAGAAAAAAAATTGATTGCCTTGTCGCACTGCCCTTTCTTCAAGGTTATCAAAAACCAACATCCTTTAAAGTTAAATTTAATCTATCGACTAAATGGGTTGTTTAGATTATGTATTTAATATTAACCATAGTTTAGTTATAACAATTTATTTTTTTGTATCATCAGTATCATTCATTATACATATAATAAAGTACACTAAAAACTTTATGTTTCAATATATCTCAAGTTCTGTAAAAATAAAAATCACATTTCGCACAAATTATCCTTTTTTTCTTTATTTTTCCATGTATTTGTTCACTTTTTGCCATTTTATGTTTCCTGCTCAATATTCATTTGAGCATATTATCAAAACCAATTCATCTTATTTGGAGACTAAGGCATTAACATAACCCAAGCTAATCAATCATTTTATTTTTGCGATTTACATTTTCTGTGTCTTCTTCGCAAATATTTGATAACACGAAGTACCTATTCAAATCATTAATTATGTTATTCAAAAATGTTAACAGCTCCATTGAAATACCTTTAGCTATATGCATGTACAAAGACATGAAATTTAAAAAGGCTTTTAAAGGTCAAATTCCAATTTTAGAACTCTGAATCAAGATAAGCATCAACACCTGTCTAACTATCTTCATTATGGAATCATATAAAAGTTCAACGTCTTAGTATTCTTATTCTTGACAGATATTTGATAAGTTTTTCTATAAAAAATAGACTTTATAATCGAATTTGAAATTATAAAAATAAAAGTAATTTATTCTGTCAACATTTTAGACTTTAATCTGCAACCATGGATTTTTAACATGATTGTGTTTATTGTTAGAAACTGTTCTCTTAATAGAAAATAGAAACAAGGTCCGTATTGGATTTTTAAGACCGCTACAGAATTATTCTCAACTTTTGCGGATTAATCGACGGTTTTTATGTAAGCTTCTTAAGCAAATCAGTATTTTTAGCCAAGTTTATACATAAATTCCTGCTTGGCATTGAAAACATGAATAACACCCTTTATTCAAACATATGTTAAATTCAACATTTTATTTTAAAACCATTTTCAATATTTAATAGTCACATGACAACTCTACTCAAAACAAGCTTACCCAGTCTACATTTTGTGGGAGTGACTTATAACACGAGCATTATCTACAGCTAAGCATATCTTAAGTTACAATCTAGTCGTAACTTATGACTGGCTTTTCAAATAAGGCTTTGACCAAAGTCCTCATATTTATTATACGTATATTTTACGAGAGTCGCATTTTTATAATTTATAGAATCTGAAGAACGCAATAAATTAAGGCGATTAATTGTATCAGTTATTTTTTTGTATTAGCTTTAATTGGAAAGCGAAATAAATTAATAAATTAGAGACTATGTGGTCCAATGTTTCATTGCAAAAAAAATCATGTGCATTTTTATATCATAATAGTACTTACTTTCAGTTGGAAAGAAAGCATTGACAATAATGTTTATTAATTTCTACTGTAGCCTTACGAACAGATGTTAACTTATGAATGAGATGCTTGTATTTTTTCAATGCAGAAACATAACCTGCCTTACACAATATAATTGCTCTGAAACAATTTGTCTTATTAATTAATGTTGAATGCGGAACATTATGTTTCTATTATTTTAACATAACTCACCTTATAAATTGTAAGGAATGAGCTTAAGTGAACATTTGTTATTTTTGTTAGGTGCTGAAAAATAGTTGCTAAATGTTGAAAGAACACTCTATACATAAAAAAAAGTAAAACTAAAAATTCGTAGGGTATTTAAAAATTGACATTTTATGACATAGTGTCTGTTATTAAAACAAATTTTCTCTTGCTTTTATTTTGAAATTTAGAGTTCGCCAATCTTATTATTTGTTGTTAAACGAATTAAGATTAATGACTGGAGAACAATTACTACAAACGTAAGATAATTGTTTACAAAAGTGTATAATTAAATAACGAAGAAAATAGCTATCTACACAAAAAGGAACGTCCTGTTTCTGGAGTTTTCCATAATAGACGTACATCTTTATTAAACTGACTTTGCCAAAGCAAACAAATTATAACAATATAGAAAATATATATCTGTAATATTTTTGTTACTACCTCAAGAGTTTGAAATTTCTATAAAGTAGTATTTTACATGAAACAGATGTAAGATCAGAACCTATAGTATCTATAGAAGAGCCAAAACTAATTTATCAAAAAAGCAATTATTGCAGACATTTGTCTTCTTAATTGTTTCCATAAGTTAGTTCGTTCAAACAAATCATATTATTTTCAAAAAGAAAGGAATTTATATTGGCTTTGATATCAGATTCGGATGAGATAACATTTGCAATTTTGTTTCTGCTAATAAAATTATATCTTGACAAAATTGATACAATTCTCAAATCAAGAAAAGAACAGGACTGTGAAGTTGCGGCTTGTGATAAGCACTTTTTCCTCTAAGTCACCTAAGTTTACCTAAACTTATTTCAGTTTTTAAACTCAAGGAATAATTTAAGTCATGATCATAAGTTTTTGTTTCTTAAGCTAAGGACTTAAAAGAAAGAAATAAATAACTTCAGTCTAACTGATAGTATTGAAATGCGAGTACAACAGTTATTTAGGTGCAACTGAAATTCATTTCAATGTTCTTTTATATTTCAATATCGTAAACAAATTATGATCCATTTTAGAGATATCGAATTAAAAAAAAAGTTTAATATTTTCTTAAAAATCAAAACATAAACAATAACATTATTTTATCATCAAATATAATTGCGACAGTTGTTTTCCGTCTAAAGAAAAATGTCTAAAATGAATCGGCTTAAAACCTAATTTTTTAAATTGGAACTTAATCGACAAAATGGTTTGGCTGTATAGGGGAGAACAAGCAGACAGACGGGCGGGATCGGAGGACCTATTTCTTTTGACTTCTCTACCATCATAATTATCATGTTTGATAAAAATCTGAAGTTTCGAACTTTTTACGAATGGAATACTTGCCATAAATTTTCCTTAGAATCTTAATGAGATTTTTAGAGCGATGTCTGTGTGTGCGTGTGTATGTACATTTGTAAGCTTTTTCGTCGTCCATATGTCCATATCTCAGGAACCACTTAAGTATCGACTTCAAATACATTTTTTTTTTATAAAGATAATAACACAGAAAGATGCAGAACGGACTTTCAAAAAAATTGAGCGGGTGGTTTTCCTATACTGACTGTAGCAATTTAAGTTTGGCTAACCCAAAATATCTCACGAACCAATAACATCTTGAACTAATTTATTTTTATGAATTTATTTAAAAATAAAATGCACGACTGGGTCGCACGAACTTGCTCCTGTATGCTAAGAGTCTGTTTAAAAAACTACTTATATAAGATTTAAAAATATACCTGTAATGTAAGTTTGTCTTCAAAGATATAAATGCCATTTAATTTGTCAAAAAAAACCGCACGATCTTTGTATATGAAAACCGTAGTACTCTCATGAGCAGAAACTTTTGGGGCGACCAGATGCGAGTCGTTGGCGTGGCGTTAGTATCGAAAGTGGAGAAATTCAGCGGGAGCGAGAGAAAAATATTATTCCCATTCCCATAAGCAGCCAGCAGAATAAGGGAGATAATTAATTTTCGACCCAAAAAGTCAACACAATTTCCTTCATTTTATTTGAGTCTATCCCCGAATATGTTTTCACATAAAAGGCTTCCATAGGAAGGTTGATGAATTTGTTTTTGTTTTATTTATATCAATGCACTTCATATAACAAACAAAATGGCTTATTTTGTATCTAATAAGGGGATGAAACAAACTTTTGCATGCTTAAGTCAGCTGTTTAGGATCTTTTACCGATATTTGTTTTTATTTACATTCATTAGTCTGCTTTTACTTGGGTACGATCTTTGTATATGAAAAATGGTTTCTATTATGTATAAAGCTACGATGCGATTCATGATTCAACTTGTTCCTTAAAAGCTTTTTTCCTTTAGATAGCTTTATTGTAATTTCATATTAGAAGAACCAGGATGGAAAATAAATAAGATAAGAAAGAGGCAGACCATGAATGTTTAAATTGCAATTCGATCGCCTATTAGTTGTGTTGTTAGGTAACAGGTAGATGTCTAAAACGACCATAGAATAGTTCACTTGGCGTGCTTAGCTTTATGCAGATAGATAGATAAGGACATGTTTATAATGATAATGAAGGAATGTTATTGGTGGCTAGAAGGTACATACTACATTCCTTCTTAAGTTTTCAGCGCAAACATGGAGTTCTTACGTTCAGTCTATTTTGTTCACTAAAGTTTTAAAAAACAAGCATACGAACAAGTACAAGAAATTGCTGTTCATGTGTTGTTTACAGTCAGGCTCTTGTGCGTTTTGGATTTTAGTTAAGAAGTGACACGTAAGCATTAGTTGTAGAAGTTGTACGTAATACCTTTATAAATAGGTACAATGTGTATGCGTTGAAAAAGTGATTCTAATAGAAAATACATATACTCTTTCTGGCCCGTTTCTTTAACTTGTACTAAGTAATTATTTTTTTATATAGGCGAAGGCCAGGTTGTTTCACAACCTTATTCGTAATGAATAATATTCTTGATAGACTCTTTAAAATAGATTGTTGATTAAATATATCATATAAATGTGTACCAAATGCATTAATTTGGATAAAAGATATGAATCTAATTACAATTTTGTCAAAATAATGCGCTCTTTCACTTTCGGGCTCATGCACAGTAAAAATAATTTAAAAAAAAATATTTTAAGATTCAAAGTTTTACCTGAAAAATAAGTTTGTCTTCAAAAATTTAAATGCCATGTTATAAATAAAAAAACCGTTGATTTTTCAAATTTTTATTTTGAAAATCGTTAGAGCGGTTTTTTTTAAATTAATTTTTTATATATAAAATTTTCCAATTTTGTTCTAAAAATATTTTTGGAATGCAGTTGTTTAGTGATTGTTAATATACGTTTTACGTTTGAATTTCGTAAAAAATTGTTGACCCGTTTTTGAGATATAGATTTTTGAAAAATAAAATTTCAATATTTTTTAAAAAATCCAAACAATTAAAAATTGCATTTTTGTTAATCAAATATTGTAAAAGCAATATAGGAGCTTATTCAGAAAAAAATTAATTAAAATCAGTTAACAAGTTGCTGAGAAAATTAAAAAACAAAATAACGGTTCTATGAGCGGTACCTTTCCTGAGCAATACAAAAATATGGTTTTCTTATAAAAAGAAGCCAAGTTAAAAAATAAAATTTTAGAGAAAATTTAAAAAAAATCTATCGGTTTGTTTTTGAGAAAATTCGAACTTTCGGTTTTTGACCAAAAAAAATGTATGGGGGCCACTGTTAGTTTCGATCTTAAAAAAAAAATGAAAAAAACGCCTAACGCGAATCTGCTCAAAACCTTAACTTCTAAGTTTGAACTCAATCGACCCAATGGTTTAGGCTGTAGGAGCGTGGACAGACAGACAAAACCGACCGGACGGAATCGCGGGACCCACTTTTTTCGACTTGTCTACCATCGTAATATCATGTTTGATTAAAATCTCGAGTTCGAAATTTTGCACGAATGCAAAACTTGCCATATAGTTCCTATATGTCGCAAGTAAAAAAGGCTGGCATCCCAGCTGATAACCACACTGATAACTTCGAATCCTGTTTGTCGATTTGTCTTGCTTAGAAGTTTGTAGGTTTTCGTGTTGGGTTAAAAAAGTTGCCAGTTAAATTATTCTAACAAATTTTAAAATTACCAACAATATTTTTCATATAAAGAAATAGTTTAGTTTGAAAATCTAGTTTTGTTAAAACGATTTTTATTAGAAAACAAATTTGTACCAATTTAAGTAACATTTCTTAAATTTTTACAAATTGGATCAATAAAATTAATTTGAGAGATATCAAGAACCGAACATCAATGTTTACCCAATTTGCGTACTATTTTTTAAAGATTTTATTTTTTATGACAAAACGGACTTTTGGATTTTCATAAAAATGAATATCGAAAACAGTATTTTCGTTGAAATAAAAAGAGTTTAAAGACAATACTTTTAATTTTTTTCTAAGGTTTTTATTTTTTGTAAGAAATTAGATTTTTCTCAAAACGTTACCGAGAGTTGACAGCAGTATTTTTTATAAGATAAAAGCAGTTTAAAGCCAATATCTCAAGGTTTTGAAAAGATATTTGGTTCAAAAAATAATTTTTACAAACTTTTATTAATTTTTTTGTTAAGGTTTTTATTTTTTGTAAAAAACTGTCAATTCAATTTTTCTCAAAATTTTACTGAATGCTTAAAACAATATTTTTTAAAAGAGAAAAGCGATTTAAAGCTAATATCTCAAATCAATTTTTACCATCTTTGAGTAATGTTTTTTTAGGTTTTTATTTTTTATAAAAAAAGAACTGTCTAATCGATTTTGCTCAAAATTTTACAAAATGTTAAAAACTTTATTTTTCGTTGCCCAAACATGTTTTGGAGATAAAATCATTTTGTATTCGTAAAATTTTCGAGGTGTAAAATTTTTTTTTAGTTTAATTGATTTATAAAAAACCGTTAATTCGATTTTCTTCAAAAAATAAACTTGTTTGGTATCACGCTACAATTTATTATACACAATTTATATCAAATCTCTAGGGTGGTTAATGAGATATTTAGGGTTAACCAGTAAATGTTCACCTTTTTTTAAACTGGTATAGTAAAAAAACCACGCACTCAATTTTTTTGAGAGCCCTTTCTGCATCTTTCTGCATTATTATCTGTATAACGAAATTTATTTAAAGTCGATATTTCAACTGGTTCTTGAGCTATGGACAAAGAAAAAAACTCCGCGAACGTACGGACGTACGAACGTGCGCACACACGCACGAACAGACATCTTTCTAAAAACCTTTTATTTCGACTCTAAGGATCTTGCAATGTCAACATTTTCAATTTGACAAATCGGACCCATTACAATAACTTCCTATGGGAAGTTAATAATGTTATACAACGAAGAATAACGTTTTTGACAACGAGTACAAATTTTAGAAAAATAAAAATAATAATTTTTTACAAAAAATAAAACCTAGACAAAAAAAAACATTACTAAAAGTTGGTAAAATTTGAATTTCGACTAAAATATCTATTCAAAAATTTAAAACATTAATTTTATCTTATACAAAAATATTGTTTTCGACATTCAGTAAAATATTTATAGAAATATAACAGTCAATACGCAAAATTGGAAAAAATTGATATTCGAATCTCAATCAAGGTATTGTCTTCAAAATTATTTCACTCTGTACTAGGTTTTGTTGTTAACTCCAGATATTGTTCTTAAATAAATCTAATCTTGTTTATATAAGAAATAAAAACTTTAAAAAATGCTACTAAAATTGGTAAAAATTGCTTTTCGACTAAAAATCTCATTAACAAAAATGGAATTTGAAATGAAACTATTTCATCATATGCAAAATATTTTTGTTAATTTTTAGTTAATCTTTTAGAAAAATTCAACTGAAAACTTACAAAAAAAATGTTAAGAAAAGATTTTCGACTCTAAATATTTTGTTGAAGTTTTAAGCAAGACAAATCACCAGGCTAGGTGGGAAGTTATCAGTGTGGGTCGCAGACACTTTTTAAGATGTTTGTTTCTAAGCAAAAATGTTATTACCGAATAGTTTTGCTTTGAATTGGGAATTCACATATTGCAAAGTTGATATCTTATTAGTTTTCAGCTTCCCCGTTATTGAAGTCAGTCCGAATTGCCGAATTGAAAATGTTTAATATTTTTGACATTTAATGGGCTCCCAGAATATAATTTCATGGTTTTCAAAGAGAACCAAAACCAGCAAAGACTTTCAAAACAATTTAAACAATTTTTGGGTGGCCTCAGATATGTCGTTAACCAACAATTCTTTCCATTTTAATTAAATTTTTTGTTTTTTACATCAAAACAACTGAACAAAAATGTTTTAACCAATTACATACACAATAGAAAAGTTGAAAAACATGCTACTGTATTGTTTTTTATTTAAATATCATTTTATAAAATAGTTCACTACATCCTTAATAGTTCAGCGGATAACTAAATTCTCCAATGTATATATTCTTAAGCTTACTTAGTGATTATGGCTTTAATTTTTACGAGCTCTCTGATAATTAAGCCACTCAGCTGTATGTTCATCATTTATGAGTACTATAAAATATTTACGCCTATATATACAAAAAAAATCCAGACATACATATTTCAAGTTCCTTTTGCATTTTTGCTAAAATTTTACAACAATCCCAACCTAATTGCTCAGACTCGCGCATTAAATGTCCCACATAAAACCGAAAGGGACACGTCGAACGTGTCGAATGCCTTGAAACTACAAACAATGCCGAAACTTGAGGCGAACCTGTCTGACGAATTGTGGGAATACGTAATTTGTTGCCAGCAGGGTACACCGATGACATCCATAACTATATTAGGGAATTGACTCCATAAATATTATAAAAGCCTTTCAGTGGTATCCTGGTAGGAGCAATCCATTCTCTGCCACCGACCCTTCTGTTGGTTTAAGACGCAACAAATTGGTAAGCAATTTTACTTCCTTGGCGTTGTCGGTCGGTTGTCGCTCCTGCAATTGAACTCGCTTTAAAGATTAATCATTTTGGCACATATTCATTTCCATCCATCGCATCGTCTCGACTCAACTCGACTCGTCCGCGTCGTCATCATCATCGTCATTGTGGTTGAAGTCTGGTGAGGAGTATGGTTAGGTTTAGTGCGTTCGTCTTTTTACGACTTCACTTGCAGTTTACACACAACCAGCCCTGCCCTGCTGCATTATGGGCTTGGGCAGCAAATGTGCCTGCTTATAACTTATCAACATCGCCACTTGTAAATTGCGTTGGATCACGGATGGCTGGCGCATAATTAAAGTAGACGCCTCGTGTTTTATTGGGCACTTGGCATGCATCTGGAATTCATGCCCCAACGCCAGCCCCATGACCATTATAGCCAAACCCAAAGCCAAAGCGCATTATGTGATATGTGTGATGTGATTATTGCTGCAATATAGTGTGTGAGGTCTTTTGCAAAGTTGTTTATAGCTGGCGCGACGAGCGAAGATGACGACGTTGTTGTTGGTATTTTTAGAAGCAAAGGTAGAAACACCAAAGTTTTCGTTGTCTTTTAGCAGAACTCGAAGAAGAACTTCTGTTCTAAACACGCTAAACAGACACACGCTAAACAGACACACGTCTCGGGCTTCTCTTCTTCCACCTGATATGCAGAGCCATAGCAAATTAAAAACGACTTTGCTATACAAACGACAAAGATGGCACAGGAAATACACAAACCTAGCTATGTGAAGTTGGTACCGGTACAGGTTCGTCAGATTTGGGATTTGAGCCAAGTAAAGCAAATTATAGCCATGGCCTTAAGAGACAGAATCTTATATATATACTTATAGAATACAGTTTGTGTGCCAATTTACGGGGATTAAGCCTACCTCTCTACCTTACATATATGTAGGTAGGTACATAATTTGGGAAATGGATGTTATTATTTTTGAAGCTTCTGCTCGTAAAAAGAATTACGTTTAAGCCTTCAGCAATGCGAAACGAAAAGAGGAACATTTATGTGAAGGGCTAGAAGGCATATACGAGTATGTGAAAAGAACGTCAAAGCTTTGTCCTTAAGGCTAGCAATAATGTGGGTTGTTTTTTGTATCAAAATTTATAGGTAAGATGGCTTCGTTTCGGTTTAAAAGTTGTTATTGGTCAATTTATGGATCATAAAATGATGGAAGGACGAAAAATAACTATTTATGTTTTCAGTTTTGTATCTATTCCAATAGCCACATTACTTGTTCCTTACTTCCAAATCGGATGTAAGTTCTCAATGAAAATATTAATAGCATCAACATCACTTATGAAAGTTCATTATCATTATCAGAAAAGTACTTCTTTTGACGAACTTATTACATATGTACATATGCCGGTATGAAGTAAGTGTTTTTCAAATTGTTCGTTATCTACAGACATGAAAATAAATAGAAGAAAATCAATTCAAGAAAATTTTATAGATATTGAGAACTAAAAATATAATTTCTCAAGTATGTTATTGATTACTATTTTTAAAATTGTTTACTTGAAAGTGCGGATGTTATCAAAACCAATAGGAAAATAGTATGATAGTAAGGTAATAGTATACTTTATTAGAAAATGACGTGAAATGTTTTAACTAACGTCTAAAATCTGGAGAAACCCAAAACAAACATTCAAAACTTGCAAGTGGCATAGTAAAACCTTTTTATTAGAAAACATATGAAAATCCTACTGATAGTTTTCTAATTCTGTTTTTATTTTAGACAAATCAACATTTCAGGCAGATTATGTTTCAGAAAAAAAGATGTTTCTCAATTTTTACCTAGATTTCAAATATTTTCAGTATTCCGAAAAAAATGTAACTCGAAATTTAATTCAAATCTAATATTATGGTTTGTATGAAAACCTTACTACTTAAGAAGAAGAAATTAAAATTTGAAACTAATTATTCCAAAAATGATTCAAAAGTTTTCAAATACTTAAGAGATTTTGCGATTATGACATAATGCTTAAAGATAAGCTGGGATCATTTTATATTACTTTCTAAAAAACTTTTCTTAAACCTTTCAGAAAATTAGCAACACAAACATAAATGTTTCTAGGTCAAATTATTATTGATTGGTTGTAATAACATATTTCAAAAGTCAAAATGAGTAAATCAATAATTCTGATAGTAAAATATCCCCCGAAGTAATGAAAAATAGCACAAATGTTCTTCTTAAATATTATTTTTTCTTCCAGGAAATTTAGAACCAATAATTCGTATGGTTTTTATAGAACCACTCTACGCAAATTTTTGCAATATTTGAATGTTGTATCAACTTTCCACCAATTGGAAGTTCTTCTTATTAGAACGACTTGTCCATTTGTCTGTACCTAATTACCTAGAACTGAAAACGGTTCAACAAAGAAGACATTCATCAATACCAAATGCCCGCATTTTCGATGCCTTTGAAATATCAAGCGCAATAATTTTACTTTCTCAAAAACGATGTAAAGATTTGTTAACTGTTCATAAGATAAACCATAAGATCAGCAGTAGACGTATTGATACAAAAGCGATACTGTCCCCCATTAAAAAGCATTCCTTCTACGAGCTACTTCTAGTTGTTAACATTTCATTTTTGAACTCTTGAAAGATTTAAGTATTTTCAATATTTCATTCATTTAACTAAAAACTCGTTATTGAAAATGTGTCGTAAATACGCCACCGCACACTATCACCAAAAAAACACTATTTTCTTCATTTTTTTTCAATGATTATTATTTTTTAAAAAACATGTCAATAATAATTTGTGGACTTTTTTAAAATAGATATTTTTAAGTGATTCATTAATAGATATTGAAATAAATTCAAAAACATAAACAAGAACAAAACATTTCTTTTAAATATGATATTTTTTTGGTACAAAACATAAAATCTGTACGATTTGGGGCTGGTATTAAGTGTTTATAAAAAAGAGTCTGTGATGCGACCCACACTGATAACTTCCCATCCTGTCTGTCAATTTGTCTTGTTAATAGTTTGTAGGTTTTCGAGTTTTGTTAAAAAATGTATCAGTTCAAATATTCTAAAAAATTAAAAAATAACCATCAATATTTTGGATATGATGAAATAGTTTGATTTTAAAATCTATTTTTGTGAACGGGGTCGTTAACCGTTAACCGTTTTTTAACAATTTAATTAGCATTTTTAAAAAACAAATTGGATGAATGAAATGAATTTAAAGTCAATGTTTTCTATTATTCACGAGATATCAAGAACCAAAAATCAATTTTTAAAAATTCTGCGTACTATTTTTCGTAGATTTTAATTTTTTATGAAAAAAACTTACTGCTAGATTTTTACAAAAAAATTACTGAATGTTGAAATCAATATTTTTTATAAAATAAAATCAATTTGAAGCCTATATCTCAAACCAGTTTTTACCAACTTTTTTTTAGTAATGTTTTTTTTTAGGTTTTTATTTTTTTGTAAGAAAACTATTAATTCGATTTTTCTCAAAATGTTACGGAATGTTGACAACAAATTTTTTAATAAATAAAATTAGTTTAAAGCGAATGTCTTAAAGTTTTGAAAAGTTATTTGAGTCGAAAATTAATTTTTACTGAATTGTATACATTTTTTTTTAGGGTTTTATTTTGTGTAAAAAAACTGTCCATCGATTTTTCTCAAAATTCTACCGAATAGTCAAACCAATATTTGTTATAAGATAAAATGAGTTTGAAGCCATAATCTCAAATTTTGAAACGATATTTGAGTCGAAATTTAATTTTTACCAACTTTGAGTAATATTTTTTTGTGAAGTCGATATCTCTTCTGATTCTTGAGCTATGGACGACGAAAAAAACGTCGCGAACGTACGGACTTTGGACCTTGAAACGTCGAGAAATGTCAAAACTTTCAATTCGACAAATCGGACCCATTACAATAACTTAGTAAGGGAAGTTAATAAAGTGCACAGCTTAATGGCACGAATCTACCCCTGTATCCAAAGACTCTTTTAACAATAGAACTTATAAATAAATAAGTAAAAAAAAACTACCATTTTATTAATTAAGAAAAAACCTTAGGTTAGGTTATGTTATAGTGGCTGTCCAAGATGGAACGGACACACTTAGGCCAGTTTAATGGCCCATTGTGATACCACATGAATCTTGAGGCTTCCTCCTAAGCTCAATGGAACCAGTTAGAGTCTCTTACGAAACGTGAGAGGCTGATTATCCCGATATGATTTAGATCGTTTAGATCGTTAAAGAAGAATTCTCCTAGGTAATTCTTCCGTTTTCGAGCTAGAGCAGGGCATGTGCAGAGAAGATGAAGAACCGTTTCTTCCTCTTCCTCGTCCATACAGCTTCTGCAAAAGTCATTTGAAAATACGCCTAGTCTCATGGCGTGCTTTCCTATTAGACAGTGTCCGGTTATGACACCTATTATCGAGCTTATATGCGATCTGCTTAGAGAGAGCAAGCACCTTGAACGTTTTAAATCCAGTGTGGGCCAGATGTTTTTTGTGGCTTGACACGTGGTGATGTTGGTCCACCTGGTGCCTGCCCTCCTCACAGCGTCTTGCATTAGTAGCAGTTTACAAGTAGCGATTGGTATGCCAGTACTTGCCAAACGTGGTAGGATGGGTTGTACTGTACCGTTCCTGGCGAGTTCATCTGCCTTACAGTTACCTGGAATGTCTCTATGGCCCGGCACCCAGCAAAGGTGAATATTAAACTGTTGCGCCATCTCCATTAGAGATGATCGACAGTTATGGACTGTTATAGAGTTTGTAGAGACAGAGTCCAGAGATTTGATAGCGGCCTGGCTGTCGGAGAAAATACGGATATCAGATGTTGATATCACGTTTTCTTTGAGCCAAGACAAGACTTCCTTAATCGCCAAAAGTTCCGCCTGGAACACGCTACAATGATTGGGAAGGCGGAATGAGAGACTTAATTTCAGTCGTTCAGAGTACACACCACCACCAACCCCTTCTTTGGTCTTTGAGCCATGTGTGTAAAAGTGGATTGACTCATCCTCTAAGAATGTCCTATCCTCCCAAAAAGATCTGGTAGGTATAGAAATCTGGAAATTCCTATCGAATTGTAGTTGGGGGATGGTGTAGTCTGTGTGCTTTGGAATTGATTCTAAGTACCTTAGAATTACGGAGTGGCCAATGTTGTTGTTAGTCCACTGCGACGAAGCATTGAGGCGGATAGCAGAGCTTGCAGCTATTTGTTTACTAAATATGTCAAGAGGTGTAAGGTAGAGCAAGGTGTCCAGTGCCGCAGACGGGGTCGTGCGAAGCGATCCGCTTATACATAGGCAGGCTGAACGTTGAACTTTATTCAACTTATCCCTGTTTATACCTTTCTCTAAAGCAGTCCACCATACTGCCACACCGTACGTTAAAATCGGTCTGATTACCGATGTGTATAGCCAATGCGTGATTCTGGGTTGTAAACCCCATTTATTACCAATAGCTTTTTTGCAAGAAAAGAGAGCTACAGTAGCTTTTTTGACTCTTTCCTGTACGTTGCGTTTCCAATTTAGTTTTTTGTCTAAGACAAAACCTAGGTATTTGGCCTCGTCTGAGAATTTTAATTGGATTCCTTTAATGTAAGGAGGGTTGACAAATGGAATTTTGTATCTCCTCGAAAATAAGACCAGATCGGTTTTGTGTGGGTTAACACCCAGTCCACACCGATCAGCCCAGAGTATTAGTCTGTCCAAGGCATTTTGTAAGAGTTCTTTTAGGATATTAAGATGCTTTCCTGAAACTGCTATAGCAACGTCGTCCGCATAGGCTATCACTCTGAAACCCTCCGCATCCAGACTAGTTAGGATTTCATTCACCACTAGGTTCCAGAGGAGAGGGGATAGAACGCCACCTTGCGGTGTCCCTCTACTAACGAATCGTCTGCTAGAAGAGTTGCCCAGTTTTGAATTAATTATTCTGCTAGTAAGCATTAAATGAATTAACTCCCGAAGCGAACTCTCTACATTTAGAGATGTCAGTGCAGAAGTAATTGCAGATGTTTCCACGTTGTTAAAGGCACCTTCGATGTCAAGGAAAGCAACCATAGTGAACTCTTTATGATGGAGGGAATATTCGATGGTGCGTACTAAAGTGTGTAACGCTGTTTCCACCGATTTACCCTTACAGTAGGCATGTTGAGACGAAGACAGAAGTCTTGTATCGATACGTGCCCTTAAATGGATATCAATCAATCTTTCCAGGGTCTTAAGAAGGAATGATGATAAACTTATAGGTCGTGGATCTTTAGGATTAACTTGGGAGCATTTACCTGCTTTAGGTATAAAGACAACTTTGACTTCTCTCCATGCCCAGGGAACATGGACCAAGTAAAGACAGCTGGTAAAAATTGCCTCAAGGATTGGTGCAATTATATCAGAGGCTTTTTGTAATTCTGCTGGTATTATTCCATCTGGTCCTGCAGCTTTAAATGGTTTGAAGCTGTTGAGAGCCCATTGTAACTTATCCTTTGTGATCAGACCTTGTGGATATGTTGTATTTGAACTTGAAAGTGCAAAGCTGTTGAAAAAGCCTTGATTGATTAAATTCTTTTTTTTGAAAATCGTTAGATCGTTTTTTAAACTATATTTGTATATTCTATGATATTTTTTTTATTTTTGCGTACACATATTTTTTAAGTACATTCCATTTTTAACATTTTATTAAGACAGTATAAGAGCTTGTGAAGAAAAGTGAAGAAAACATTTTAGAGAAAATTTAATAAAAATCTATCGGTTCGTTTTGAATAAAATCCTTATATTTTTGACCGGGAACTTAAAATTAGTAGAAACTACCAAAAAACTGCCTTACGCTAATCCGGACTCATTTTTTTCCAATTCTCATAGTAATGTGCCGTTTGAATCGAATTTTGTTTACGATTACAATAATTCCCATATAAGACTTTATTTGCATTATATGTATTTTATTAACCACTTTATAAGGAGACCAATGTTATATATGTATGTAAATAAGTTTTCACATCAAGATTTCTCTGTGGAAATAATGTTGGTTATCATTAATCCATTTTTCTGTATTAGAAAAAGTGATAAATTAGTACTTATTATTTAGATTGCAGGTGCACTTCCTTTTCTTTCTTCTTAATCACATTTTCTTTAGTCACTTTAAATTAGAAAAACAATAATGTGGTTGTACATTCAGTTTAGGATATGCAAGAACCATCTGTATTCGCTTCTTCTTAAATATAACAAAGATGATTGATAACTTACAATACCTCCAATGATTTATTAACTTAATTAAAGTGTAACAATGTATACGTTAAAAACAACCATATCAATTTTGTTTTTATTAAACAAAATCAACTTTAACGAGAACTGTGCCCTTAAAATTGAATTATAAAAATAATAATAAAAAACAAAAAACAAACAAACAAACAGTACATTTCCGACACTTTGATAAGAGTGAAAGTTAAACATGAATATGTAATATAAATCACTAATTCACCTGTCGCATTACAAGCACAATAATTGTCAGTTGCGTGCTTAAAAACTGTTATTGACACCTAATTCATACAGCAAAATATTATATATTTTATATTGTATAAGGAACGTTCCTTTAGGGGTTCCCTACCCCCAATGGAAATAAACCACACTTTTGTATAGTATAAATTTTCATAGGTAAAATATATTAAACCTACCTACCGTATACACCATAAAAACCAACACCGTGTTGTTCTAATAATTTATGTAATCACGCACAACAACCGTCAAATTGTGTAAGCGAATCCATTTGCTATTCTAATTTCCTCGATTGAATTGAATGCATAACTTAGAAGCTTCATTCTTGTTGTTCGTGTTGTTCGTATTCCCTGTTTATGCCTATGTATATGTAGTTAGATAGGTGTAGTGTACGTAGGTCCCTAGTTGTCCCAGTCACATCCCCATGTCCCCACAGCCCTCCCTTATTCTTGTCAAACCAATTTTCACAATTGTTCCCAACAATAACAACTTACATAAATCAATTTGTTGGACAGTAATAGGTATAAGAAGAAACAGAGTATACATAAAGAGCTACCTATTCTGCTGTAGCCCTCCCAAAAAAAGCACCCTAGTTTTTCATTAAATATAGCACTAGCACCCTCTGCATAAACTTATAAATATACCCACGCGCTTTTGAGTTGATTGAATTCATCAGCCAGCATTAAGAAAGCGCGTAGAAATAATATTTAAATACTACAGAATTTTTCTTTTGACATCTTGCCAACCCAGTCAACCATCAAACAGACTTCAAAGTCACAAGACCATAATTTGACGAACGGCTATCGGAAATTTTTTGTATTCCATTATTCGGACGGTTTAATGATGCCAAAATAAGTTACGTCGTCACATATATATAATAAAAATAAAAACAGTGATGTGTGAAGAAGTTTTTAAAATTTATTTCAAAATGTAAAATACTCTAATTTAAAGTTGACAACTCTGATATTTTATTGTTAACGCAAACTTAATTCAACGACCAACTTATCAATGACGCAACATACAATAAGAACAACAATTTAAGAAGGCTCGTGAAGTTTAAGAATGATGAACTTAAATTTGGTACCGAAATTTCAAAAACCATCTTTAGTGATGATGTCTAATGTCCATGGCCAGTTGTACATGCTTCCTGCTGTCGTTTTTACGATCGGTGTTCTTTTGAGCCTTTTTGATTTTAGATAAGCACCTGTCACTTTTGAAGCTTTATAGCTGAAACACAAACACGCTTAAGCTTCGGCTTCGTCTGTGTTACGTTTTGTCTGCTTCGTATTTGCTTTGAATGACATTTATCATATATGACATTTCTAAAATGGCACTTCTGTCATTAGCAGCTGTTATTTTTGTACAAAATAAAAACAAAATTTATGAGTTTTGAAATTGATAAAAGTAGCTTACCCAGCCTATAATAACCAATTAGATTCCCTCTAAAAGCAAATGTATTTTGTTTTTTGACTGTTTTACAGCTGTTGAACTAGAGCTTCCGTTTGGAGTCACATTACGTAACATTACGTTATTTCCTTAAGATTGTCAAATAAAACGTGAGGTCGAAGCTTTATTGTGATAGCATGCATTGAATTTCGTAGCTCGTAAACGTCAGGCAAAGCTGAAGCGTGTTTGTGTTTCAGCCATTAATTTTTTGACATTTAAAAGTAAACACTGTCCAAGTAAACACTTGGACAGTTTATATTTCGAAGATATTAGAGAATTCCGTATTTTCAGAAACATAAACAAAAATTGTCATACAAATTTCTGACTTTTTCTGTAAAAAATCTGAGAACTGAATGTTGTATGATTCGAAGCTTTTTAAATTGACAAGAGCAGTGGCCAAG
Organism: Eupeodes corollae; assembly: GCF_945859685.1. Taxonomy (NCBI): domain Eukaryota; kingdom Metazoa; phylum Arthropoda; class Insecta; order Diptera; family Syrphidae; genus Eupeodes; species Eupeodes corollae. The sequence goes on from NC_079148.1 coordinate 43,574,480, forward strand.
CACCTTTCGAGTTGCATGTAGAGCACCTGTAAGAATAATTTCAATTGTTCGAATGAATTATTGATTCAAAGAATCGTAGCCTTTTAAGTCGTTCAACTGAGATTATTGCTTCTATAGTCCGTAAGGCTTGAATGTTATAGATCTTTTATCGGTTCTCATTTTCACAAAAAAAAAGGTAGAACAGTCGTATTTGAGGCACGGACTAATGATAGTTGAAAAGCCTCTCCATTTTTATAGTGGTTTGATTTTTAAGCTGCTGATGGCTATTTAAAAATGAGGCTAGTGCAACGGTAAATAAAATGACGTTATCGTATTATAATCGATTATTTCTTTGGTCAGGAATTATAAGATTTTAATTAAACAAATTTATGAAAAGGATTTGGTGATGCAACCGATAACTTAACAGTCATTTGCCTCATATTGTTTTTTATTATAAACTTATGTAGTTTTAATCAAATGGACAATTAGTCCTGGTAATTGTCCTTATTTCAATTAGACTTTAAAATATAAGAAAAAGCTCGGAGAATAGTATCCGGTTTTATCAATGTCTGCTTGAGCCATCTTTAAAACCAATAAAAGTATCGAGATACCTCTAATGATATGGTATATATATATGAAATGGCAAGGCAGGTTAGAAAAGATCACAATATCTCTTTGACTTTTGAAAACAATTTTCAGTTTTAAAACTCTGTCAGTTAGATGCATAACTTTTAAACTACTCAAAGCAAGTTATTTTTATCCATAAGATTTGTGTAATTTAAAATTTTAAAATTAACAACGTTTCAAATTCCTTAGACCCTTAATACAAATTTCATAGAGAGATGCCTACCGGTGTTTTTGTCACTATGAACATTTTGCAAACAAAAAAGGATATTTCATCCGTTTTTACCATCTGTTTAAATTATGAGGAAAAGAGTAAAAGCCAAAAAACACTACTTAAAGTTGGTAAAAATAGGTTTTGGGCTTCGGTTTAAGCTAATTTTATCTTTTTAAACATTTTTGATTTAATTTTTAAAAAAATCCAATTGTAAATAATTTTTTTTAAGAAATACTACACAAAATTATTAAAAATAAGATTCCCAATATCTCGAGGATAAATAAACGTATTGGCTTAAAAACTCAATGCAAAATGTTCATAACATTTTTTACAAAAATCCAAACCGTATTTTTTCATAAAGGAAATAAAAACTTTCAAAAAATGCTATTAAAATTGGTTTTCCGCTTCGGGAACGAAAATAGGTATTAAAAGAAAACTTATTTATACATGAACAATATTACTTCTTATTTTTAGTAAATTTCTTAGAAAAATTCAACAGGCATCTTTTTTTACAAAACACGACAACCTACAACTACAAGTATTTAAAAAAAACTGATAAGAAATCGTCTCAAGTATTATGAGAAAAAATTAAGTCATTGCCTTAAAATTTATTGGGCTCACACATAACTATGTTATTAATTTTTTTTTAACTTTTAGAGTAATCAACTGACGGGAGCGAATGGGAAGTTATCAGAGAGGACTTTTTTTAATTTAACAAATTGGTTGAATTTTGTTCACAACACTGTTGATTATCGCATCATTTAAAGAACTTTTGCTAATGGGGTGATATTTTTTTTATTGATAAGTAAACAGGAACAAAATAAATAAGCGTGATACACATATACATACATACATATGTGTGTATTTGAGCGATTTTTGTGACGCGTATTTTATACAAAACAACTGTTTTGGTTACGTCAAAATTGACACACCTCCTGTTGTTACAGAATTTCGTGCTTAATGTCATAGTCTTAATACCTACACATTTTATATGTTTTATACAGCATACATTCAATTTGTTTATTAAATTATTAACACTACTTTTCGTCCACATTTTATTTATTATTTTGTTGACAGTTTTGGTGGTAGCAGGAGGAGGGTGTGCATTTTTGGTAAACGTTATTGACATTGGCATTTGGTTTTTCAATGCTAATGGAATCGTTGACATTTTACCCAAGTGCAAATATTTTGTTTTCTTAATTTTTCTTATCTCTCAAAATATCACGAGTAATGTTTTTTTTTTTGGCTTCTCGAAAAGAATATTATTATTTTTCGGTTAATTTTTTTGGTTCACGGCCAAGATCTACCTATTTTTCTATTGTGGGGTCGTAAATTTTTACGGAAATTTTACTTTTAAATACTTTCACAGGTTGTTAATAATTGTATCTAGCACATGCTTATTATTAAAAATCATAACATACTTAGTCACAAGGCTAAGTAATTATAGCTTTATTTATTTCAAAATCGTAAATTTTAAATATCCAAAAATAGCCAAATGGCGATTTTTATTTTTTTCGAGTCAAATATAGCAAATGTCAATGTGTATCAAGTTTGACACTGCATATACAAAATTAAACAATTGAAAAATGACAAAAAATAAAAAAGACATTTGTCAAAAACCGTGCCAAATATTCTAAAAAAACATTCATAAGAGCCTAAAAGTGCTTATTTTTCAAACAAACATAGAGAAACAAAAATACTAACAAAAGTTTCTTTCAAGGTTCGAATAAGACATGTGTTCGAATAAGAAATTGACGTGTGTATAAATTGCACTTCTCAATTTTTAGATCACACTAAAACTAAACAGCATTTTAAAAAAATGAATAATTTCAATTGTAAACTAAATTATAGAACTAAGTGATATAAATAATCGCCTGATTTGGAAACAAACTGAAATGGCAACCCTGAACACAAACTGACAGCTGTCAAAATGTTTTGCAATTCTTTACTTACAATTTCAAATTTAAGGATTGTGGAAGTTTCCACTGTGTTTATATAAAAAAAAAAAAAAATAAATAAATTGGGTGGCGCGACAGTCCGTTGAGAACCAAGGCCTAGTGACTTACAACTCTCAACCATTCCTGTGTGCGAGTAATGTTGTCAGGAATGGAGGGGACCTACAATTTATATGCCGACTCCGAACGGCTAATTTTTGAGGAAGCACTTTTTCATGACAATAGTTACTCTTGGAGAAATTGTCAATTCCTCGCAAGAGGCAGTACCCGTGAAAAGACTTTAGATGGAATAGGCAGGGATCGAACCCAAGACCTCTTGCATGACAGTCCAACGCACTAACCATCATGCCACGGGTACCCCAACTGTGTTTATATATGAATAAAACTTTTAAACACTGAAATATCTTCTTTTTCAGCAAAAAGTTAAATATATTTTTTTCTTTCTATTTTCAGGTATATGAATCTCTCTTCAAACCGTTGCGTGTGTCCAGGCATCAGTTTAGAAAAATTTTAAATTGCATGAAACTGATACGATCGCTTAAGTATCAGGAAGTGTACGCTCAAGAAAAAGTAACTAAAGTCGATAGCTTATCACTAGTGTTATCCGGAAAGTAAGTTAATTTTTTCTTAACCTATTTTACTTTTATATTTCAATATATTTTTCAATTATTACATCAGACAAAATTTTTCATAATACTCGTGTTTAATGGCCTTCAATTATAATTTAAACAATAATCCAAAATGTTTATCTTCTATAAACAACTACTTAAGTGTTGAGCATCACGTATAGGAATAGGAAAGTGTGTAAAATATTTCAAAAATTATTGTTATGCTATAAAATTTAAGTTTTCAAATAAACAAAATGAAAATCGTACATTTAGGTCAATGCCATAAAAATTGCAATACTTATAACGATAACACATTCAAAGTGCATTGAACTTCAATGAAATGGGTAATAATTTTTAAAATAAATATGTTTTTCCTTTTTTTCGAATGGAAAATTTCTTTTTATCGTTGCTATCCAAAAATTTTGCACCTTATTGCTAAGAAGCTGTAACAACATTTCTTCGGTATGCACTTATTCAATTGATTGAAAAAAGTAAAATAAATTGCTTTAGCAGTCAGGGAGTAAAATATTGATTTAACATTTTTATGTGAGGAAAGCGTGAGATTGGAAATTTCTATTTATTTTTCTTTAATTTTTTAAGTTTTACCTAGGAAATGTTCTAAAAGTTTAATTAATATGAAACAAAGGGTCAGCTTAACTTTTGTTTTATTTTTTTTAATTATGCCAGAAAAACATTAAAAGTACATTTTTAAGGTTAATGCCACAAAATCTTAAACGATTGATATACAAACTTGCACATCCATTTTAATAACTAAGCTCAAAAGATAATTTTGCTTAATAAAATATCATGTTAAATATCTAATTTTCTATTAACAATTTACTTAAGTTAAAATCGTAATGTTTTTTATTATGGATTTTCACGTTAAAAATAAAAGAGAATAAAGGTAAAGTTTTGAAATAAATAAACTTGGTAAATATTTATTATATTGAAATCTAGTACAATACTTAGCCCTTAACAAGAGATTGTTTAAAATGAAAAAAAGAATAATTTCAAATCTTCGAGGCTTTAATAATTAAAGCTACAAGAACAAAGTAACTTCCGTGTTTGCTCATCCCATCGTGTATCACATCCATTGACGGAACATTTCTTCGCTTTGTGGCCTTTTCCTCCGAAAAACTACTGCTGCTTCTTGACCAACCTCTTTTTGGCTAATTTTATGCCTTATATTTACAAAACGTTTCGGCAAGTCGCTTTTAAAATCGACTAGATTCAAAATTTTGTTCGGTCCTTTCATTTCCTTAGACAAAATTTGCTTATATACCAACCATGAGTTTGTCACAGTTAAGTCCAGGCGGTGATAAAAAGTCTCAATTGCAATTTTCTACTTTTCATGCGATACGGTACCGTCCTAATTATACGTATCCATCAAATCCAATCCGCCCATTTGGCCTTGTACGTTGACGCTTTTTGGACAGAATATTTTTTATCTTCTCTTTTTAGTCTTGTCGTACTTTTCTCCGCTTGAAACAGGATCTGCACCCACATACGTTCACCAAAAAGTCACTTGTTTGTTATCCTTCCAGCTCAAGGCAGTTATCTCGATATTTTCGTAACGATCCTCTTGACACCGATATAGCCATAACTTCTTGTTTCGTCGGTAGCTTAAAATTTTTTTGAAGCGGTTTCTTTGCACAGTCCCAGGCATCAAATTCCTTCCTTGGCTATGTTATACACATTTGGCAGGGAGCTGTAAAAATTGTCAAAATAAACAATGTGATTGACTCTTCTTTCTATTACCCGAGAAAGTTTTATCATAACATTTCCAACCACTCCAACGTCCATATCATTTTCCAAGATGGGATCATTGTCTTTTCCGGAATAGATGATTGACTTATAGTCATATCCCATCAATGGACACAGCATATGCAGTTTGAATCTTAAATTTAAGGTTAAATATTGTTCCATGAAATTACCCATTTTTGTTGCTCACATTTGCTTATCAACAGAGAGTCACTGACCCATGGGAGCATACCTTTCGTTGAGGTGGTCTATCACTGGATGAAGCTTATGGAGCCTGTCATAATTGGAGTGGTTTCAGGCCTGTGTTTATCGTTGAAATGCAGAATTCGTTTTATTTAATAAATCAATTCCATTTTCTTAGTTTTAAAATTTCTTCTATTTGTGCGTTTTTTTATTATTATTTTGACAGATCTTCTTTCAGTTCTACCAATTTTTAAATACAAAAATCTGGTCACTGCGGATCGTTTTGTTGGCAATTTTTGAGTGTACTATATATGGAGTTCCAAAAAACGCACGTAATTTTAATGATAACTCATAAATCACTGGTAAAGGATCGATCATGATTTGTTTTTGTTTTATCTTAAGTCTAGAAATATTTGTTCTCTCTTATAAAAAATTCCGTTTGTTGTTGATTTAAACAAAAACACTTTTAGAGCGACTTAAAGTTATGGTATAATTTTTGATACAAAGTGCATTTAAAGCATTATGAAAAAGTATTGGAAAAGCAGATATTAGTTGAAGAGATAAAGTGTTTTGTAAAGTTGGCATATGTCAAATCCCAAACACCAACTGGTGACGGTATACAGATATTGCTCCAAACAAGCTAAAATAAAATATTGGATTCATAAGTCCCCATGCTTCTATATTTAAAAAAATAATAAACTGAAGTAGTACCGATGGCATGATGGTTAATGTGCAGGACTGTTATGCCAGTGGTTTGGGTTCAATCGCCGCCTGTGCCATCAAAAGTTTTTTGCAAGTTACTCCTCTTGAGAGGAATTGACAACTCCTTCAAGAGTAATTCTTGTCATGAAAAGTGCTTTCTCAAATTAGTCGTTTAGATTCGGCTTGAAACTGTTGATCCCCTCTATCGCTGCCAATATTACTCGCACACAGGAATGTAAGTCACTAGAAATTAGTTCTCAATGAACTCGTACGCCACTTAATTTATTTATTTATTTAACAAACAGAAGAGGATCTAGATGGTTATCTTGTGTGACCTCAAGGTAAACATAGCTTAGAAGAAAGAAGATCTGCATAAAAACTCTAAGCGAACAGTAAATACATTTGTGGATCGAAAAAGGGTCTTAAAAAGAAGGTGTTAAAATCAAATTTTTACATTTTGAATGAGCCCATTTTTGTCACACCTTTAAACAAGTATGCCTGTTGGGTTTAAGATACAAGTCAAAGATGCCCCCCCCCCCTTTAAACAATTAAATTTTGGAAATGACTAGAATTAATTTGTCATACCTTTGGTTGTCACGGTTATGAGTGGGGTGACTTGAGTCCCTGTTCCAAAGCTCAACACATATCTATTGATTTCACATCCAAAACTTTGCACAATAACTTGATTATTAATGTTGGCTCTTAGATTGTGGGATAAGAAAATCCATTCAACAAATTTATATTTGCGAATCTAGAGAAATACGAGATGTGATCAAAAAGTAAGGTGAGTTTTTATTGTTATAAAAAAAAATATACATTTATTTATCTATCCCCTTCCAAATAATCTCCCTCTACCATGAACTTGTGCACTTGTGCCAGCGCTTTTTCCAGTCATCAACACACTTCTGAAATATATTTTTTTGTATTACCTTGAGCTCCTTCAACGATTCAGCCTTAATCCCCTCAATCGTTGTAAATCTTCGTCCTTTCATGGGCCTTTTCATTTTCGGAAAGAAAAAAAGGCCAATGGGAACAAGTCTGGTGAATACGGTGGCTGAGGCATGATGGAAGTCCTGTTTTTGGTCTAAAAACAACTCGCAAATAACGACTTGTTCGCAGCTGCATTATCATGGTTGAAAATCCATGAATTTTCTTTCCACATTTCCAGCCATTTTTTCCTTATTGATTCACGCAAACACTGCATAACTTCAAGGTAATACTCCTTGTTTACCGTATGCCCTTGTGTTAGTGATTCTTGATGCACAAAGCCATGGTAATCAAAGAAAACTTCACATTTCAACGAGCTTGGCCTGCCTTTTTTGGTATTTTCTCTCCTGGGCTCTTCTATTGGGATGATTGGCCTTTGGTTTCGAGGTCATAACCATATACCCATGATTCGTCACCAGTTATAAAACTTTTGAGCAGATCAGGATCATCATTGACGTCGTTCAACATGTCTTCGGCAATGTTCATGCGATGCTGCTTCTGATCAAAAGTAAACAATTTTTATTTTCAGAAAAAATCGCCGAGTACGCAAAGACAAGTCTGCCTCTAACATAAAAAACAACACATGCTATATAGTAAAACAAAAAGGTATCCTTACTGTTCTAGATTTGACTCATTTCAAAATCAAATGGAAGGTTCCATTCTAAATCTGAAGTAAGGATTTGATTTTTGAATAATAGTGAGTTTAAAGGTATAGAAACGGATTTTCAGGTATTTAAAAAGTAGTGTATTTGTTATAGATCTTTTCGACCAATTTTGATGCTCTTCTTTAAATTCACGATATTATGTCCCACGCAATAATAATTAATCAATTAGAACCAACATAATGTAATCATAACATTTTTCCTTATGACAAAAAAACGTACTCGAAATTGTTAGCTTGTAGGTCCTATAACCTTTTCTGATCTATATCTTCGAATACCCAATATAATAAAACGCACGACAACACAAATCAATATCTTAATTTATTCATTTGGAATAAAAACAAAAAAAAATATATTATGTAGATCCTCCTTTGAGAACATAATGAAAATGTACACGCAAAAAGCACGTAATTAAGCTTAACCACAAACAATTTTGGACTTTATTAGTCGTCACTTCTAGGCAAAGTACTTAGAGGGTATGTTTTTATTTAGATTGCTTTTTATACCAAAGAGACTTCCAACCAGGATTCTAAATGTAGATATATCAACGTACGTTAAAAAAAAGAAGAACTTTTATGGTTTTAATTCTATTTACCCTAATTCGAGAGAGTAATGTATGTAGAGTAGGAATTTACTTACCACCCATCAAAAACCATTTCCATAGAGCAAAAAGTCATTAGCATTAAGTATTCCATTTGTTCTTTGTTTTTATCCAAAAGATGTATACCATTTTTATGCACTTTGGTTTTCTTTTTTTGTAACAAAAAAAATAAATTATTTGTACTTTTTGTTTACAGATTAGTCGTATCACAAAATCAAAGAGCTTTGCACATAGTGTTTCCTCATCAGTTCCTAGACTCACCCGAATGGTTCGGGGTGTCAACGGACGACTATTTTCAGGTAATTTATACTTGACTATATGAATTGCATTCGTGTAATTTGATTGGGTAAAGGATTAAAATTGAACTTTATTTTATTTTTGTTGTATTTTATAAAGGTGTCAATTATGGCAATGGAGGAGTCTCGGGTGTTAATTTGGCATCGAGATAAACTGAAACTTTCAATAATGGCTGAACCATTCCTGCAATCTGTATTCGATCACATCCTTGGAAGGGACGTTGTCAAAAAGCTGATGCAAGTGACGCAGGTAAGTTCTTGATACAAAATATCACATGAATGTAAGAGCTACATGTACGGTCATTCATTTTACGATTTCAAGTAGAACGTTGACATCTGTCAAACGCAGCTGTCATTTGGTTAATAATGAAAAAATAAAGCTACCATTTTAATAATAATATTGAAAAAATTCAAACTTTGTTATGAAAAAAATGTTAATCAATTTTTTTCTTTTTGAACCCAAAAATTGAATGACCTTGTATTTAAACATTTTTATGTACTTTATTGGATCCCAATAAATAAAATAATTACACATTTTTTAATGTAATTTATTTTGGCAATTTCTACTAAAGGTTAGTGAAACAATGGCCAGCAATGGTTTCTTGCCATCCGGTGGCTATGACGATGCTGAAGATAAGCCAATGTTGGTTATGAAAAAAGGTGCCGAAGGACACGGGCTAACAGCTTTAATCAACCGTCAGCTGCAGGGTAAGTTGGGTTCAATGTAAAATTTAAAAACAAAAACAATTTAAATAATTATTATGTTATGGTGGTTGGTTTTATATATAATTGAAATATTATATACCTACTTAGTGTCAGGATTTATATTAACTTATAATAAATATGCTTTCTGATTCCTTTTTTTCACATAATTATTGTAAGCTTTTTTGCTTCTTTTATATGAGTTCCACTTGTTGTTGCATGTTGTTGAATCGATGTTGTTTCACAGAGTTTCCGATGCATGTATATTAATTGTTTTATGCATTTATTTAATTTTTGTTTCAAATTGTTTTTTTTTATGTTTTTTTTTGCTTTTCATATAAGTTTTAACATATTTTATGTGCTTACCATGCTTCCTTTTTACGTGTAATTAAGGTTCCTACTTCAGGATTTTGTTGCATACAGAAATCAATTTCAGTCAAATTCAATATCACGAAAGTTGTGAAAGCTACAACTTAAAGGGAATTTCTTTAAACTTTTTTTTAAAAGACATTCGTTTTTATAGTTCCTTAGATGGAAAATTGATTGATTTGTTTTGTAGACCCAAAAATTATGGTACCTATTATATTGGAATAAAGCCTCAAATTTGACTAAAAAAACGTTAAAGAACATATAGCCGATAACGATTGCTTTTATTTGACCATTTTTATAGTTCAACTGTCTCGTTAGGAAGTATGTAAAGGGTTTTCTACTACGTGGTTTATTTTGAAACTTTTCTTGCAACAATGGAATTTTTTCATTGCTTGCGTGACTTGTAATGTAGTCTAATTAATAATTTCCAATTCCATCTATACAAAATCAGATGAGTAGAGCAATTCATTCACCTTTAAAACTGCACCTTTTTGTAAAGTCCATTCATACAGCAAGCCCAAAAATTGTACAAAACAGTGGTACGTTTACAATGGATGGGCTTTGCTAAAATTATTCTTCGATATTCTTTGCTCCTTTTTAACGTAGCCTTCGACGTGAAAATTTGACCCATAATTGAAAATACACTTTTTATTTTTTAAATTTGACGATAAAAAAATTAGATTAAGTTGATGAAAACAAGTTTTATGGAAGTTTTTCCGAAGAAGGTCATAAAAAGTACCTGTTGTTTTTTTTGTCTCCTATGAATAGGGACAGTATCTAAATTTACGTATTAGCTTGTTATAAATCAGATAAAAGGATACTCTTATTGTTTGCAAGCTTATAGCACGAGTATTAATTTGATAGAATCAAGAAATATGGCTAGAAGTAAAGTTTTAACCAATGAGGAAATTGGTCAAATCCGAGCTTACCGGTATTTCTGGCAAAACCATCCGTGTTATGACCAGCAAAATAAGAACAAGTTCAAATTTTATATATAACTACCTCAAGCACCCAGAGAGGTATAGAAAAACTACAGAGGAAGAGTCAAGAAATCCACATCATTTCAGGATAGTGAGAGCTGCTTCAAATTTAAGACTTTCCATTAGTAAAATCAAGGCTGTGGTTAATACAAGTAGATCGACTATTGTATGGCTGATATGGGACAAACCATATACGACAGCAACAAAATGGAGAAAAATCACAATTGAATGCTGCACGCAGGATCCATCGCCTTGATTTTGCAACAAATCACATTATGTAGAATCGAGCTTGGTATACCGTTGCCTTTGTAGATGAAAACAAATTTAATTTGGACGTATCTGATGGATACAGCTGCTATTTCTATAATTTAAGAAAGGAAGAAATTTGTCTTAAAAAACGGCACAGCAAAGAAGGCTGTGTAATAGTACGGGGAGCAATTTCCTATTACGGGACCGTAGAGCTGGATTTTAAATGCTTTGAAATGACGGCAATCACTTACAAATCGATTTTGGACCGAGCTCTTCAGCAGTTTTCTGAATTATTAGGTCGCCAACGATGAACTTTCTAACAAGATAATGCACCAATACATACCGCACGAACAACAAAATCCTGGAGTCAGTGGCAAAATGTGACCCTATTACCATAGCCCCCATATTCTTCTAACTTCAACATTTTTACTTTCAATAAAAGTCTACGAAAAAAGACGACAATACAAAAACCGAAGAGATAAGTAAAGCCATAAAAAAGTCCTTTAACCAAATTTCGTTTAATTATCTGACAGAACTCTGTGAATCCTTCATAAACCACAGGTTACTCAAAGTAATTCAGAAATCAGCAGGCAGCACACATTACTAAAAATTATTTAAATCCATTCAATAAAACCAGTATTTACCTAAAAGATAAGATTTGTTGTCATTTTCTTTGCTTTATAGCGTCTTACAGTTAAAATTAGATAGTGCCCCTATTCATGTGAATATGACCTTCTTCGGAAAACCCGACATAAACTTTGTATTTATAAACTTAGTAAAAAAAATTCTTTCCACATTTGGGTGTTTTGAAAGCTTACAATTTCAAATAACAAATCAGCGAAGAAACGATTGGTAGATTATACGAGATATGTTACTTTATTTTAAAAAGTTCTATGACTCAAGTCTTGTGGAAAGCGTAGTTCCAAAAACCGACTTGGACCAAAATACCTGGGCTTTCTTGATCTTTTACAGCAAAAACGTTTTCAGTTGTTCTTTCGTGACATTGCTGACAATTCCACTATTCACTGACATAGTTCAAACATGTTTTAAAATATTTTGTGATGCTGACTGTAAATTTTCAGAATTGTTGATAAGTCTATCGTTACACAAAGTAGTGGCGTTGTTCTTACGTGTCAAATTTCAAAATTTCATAGCTTTGAAAGTGACATCAGGTGCTCTCTTATTAAAAAAAACCTTTATAAATCAATATTGATGAAATTTTAAAACAAGTTATTTGAGAATACATTTTTCTTTTTTTTAAAACTTAATCTTGTAAAATAATTTTTTAACTATTGAAAACTTTGAAATATTTTTGTTCGAAAATATTGCATCATTAGAAAACCTTTTACAATTAAATAATACAGAAGGAAATAAGATTAGCGATTCTTAATAATTTTTAATTTTAATTATTCTTTTTCCCATTTTTACTATTCATTTTAAGGGCTTTTCTTTTTCCTTAAAGCTTATATCTTTCATATTCATTTGTTGTCTTTTTTCTATTGCCAAAAATAAAAACCGAAAGCCGTCTTAATACTTTTTTCTTAAAATCACACATCATCCCTCTTTTAATTGAACAAAAAAAAATCAATCGTAATTTGTTGTTATTATTCGTACCTAATTTATTCTTCGTTTTTCGTAAATATTTTTGTTTTTTGTTTATATTTTATAGAAGAGCATGCCCCTCTGCTTGGCCGTACATATCAAAAGCGAATTCAATTGGTGTCCTCTGCTGCTGCTGCTTCAGATTCTACTTCGAGTAAAAATAATAATGTAGCTTATAGAGATCAAACGACATCTCCCTGCTAACATACTGATACATTTAAATTAAAAAAATACATGTATACAAATTATATGTATACTAAAATTAATTTTTCAATTATTTTTTTTTGTTTTTCTTAAATTAATGTTGTTTCTTTTCTAATTTTCTTCTAAAACTTAATTTTTTTGTTATTATTTTTATTATATATTTTTTTGTTTGATTTGTGAAAACAAAAACACACATACAAATATAATTATAATTTAACTAATATAGTTTTTTTGTATAATTGTATAATTTTTGTAAATATTTCAATATTTATTTAATAATTTTGTTTGATTTTTTGTATTAATAATAATTTGTTGTTTTCAAAAGCATTGGGACTAGGAGATAAATGTTTAAATAACAGATACAAATAGAAGTTAAAAGTTTTAAAATAATCAAAAAAGTAAGCCCCGAAATTTCTGTCTTTCTGATAATTTTGTACCTACTTGTGCATCCAAGCTCAGTCTTAATATGCTTACACCAAATTTCAGAATAGTTGATCAACCGATAATGAATCTTTAAAGAATTATGTAGTTTTGACCAAAACTTAAGATAATTAATAACTTGTTTTTATTGTTGGTTTACATATCATTTCTTTCAATATTCACAATAATAATTGTTAAAAAATAATAATCTTTCTATAACTAAGCAATAAAATAAACGAACAATTCCTGTCGTTGTTTGTCTGAACAAAAGTAAAGCATTTAAAAAAATAGTTTTCTAGAATCTTCAACAGATTCTGCACGTCGTCGTGTCTGGAATCTAAAGAATACACAGCCTAAACTTCCCTGAAGTATCATTTTAAGTAGAAACGTTTTTGCACGATGTTTTTTAGTAACACCAATATACTCAAAAAACATTTCATACCTAAAGTTATTTTGTCTAATTTTTCCAACACTGTTTATGATATTTTAATTGTTTACTAAGCTTTAAAAAAAAAAAAACATGAACAAAATTATAAAGTCTAAGAATATACTTTTTCTACAAAAATTATTACAATTTTTAAGAGCTGTGTTCTTTAAAATTTAACAAGTACTATTTTTTAAAGCAATTAAAATAATGTTCGAAACTTTGTTAATTCCATCTTAAAATTTAATTAAAAAAAAGGATTTAATGAAATTGTATTTTTAAAACAATTACAAATTAAACCATCAATTATAAAAATATTTTATTCTAAATCGTTAGAGATTTGTTTTATTTTCGTTGGAAATAAATTATATACATTTACTTTTGAAAATAAGTAATAATTTTTGTGAAAAATGTATTTTATAAAAATTGAGAATTTTGTTTTTTTTTTTTCAAACTATCCTTTCTTTGGTAAAGCTCTAAGTTACCACTTCGAAATGGTTTTGACATTTGTTTCTATTGTTTTGCTCCCCGTTCATTTATCATTTAAAATCACTTGTCTCTAATATGTAGATATTACTTTCTTGACCAATGTGATTGATTTAGAAAAAATCTTCATCTTCTATGAACCAGCAGCAGAAATATTCAACCTTACAAGGTCCAAGATCTTTTCTGGTGTTTTCGAGTTTAAATTTGGAAAATACTAATTATTTAAAAATAAATATAATTTACTTGATTTCCAAGGTGTTCTAAAGTCAAATCAAATGATCTACACAGCCATAGGTTCAATCATGTTAGATCTTTCCAAAAACATATGTATGTTTAATGTTGCACAGCGTGTAAAAACAATTTTCAAAGGTCAAAAATTCATTTTTACCACGTAAAATCCCAACAAGTGAAACAAAAAGTATAAAAATACGAAATGGTATACCTACATTTTTCGTTCTTAAAAGCAAAACGACTTTTTTCTAAAGCTTAGATTCCTTTCAAGAAAGTAATGAAGTAAAAACCCAGAACTTAGTAGCATTTCATGTAAAGGGTATTTTTTAAGTTTTGTTTTTATAAAGAAATAAAACTTATATAATTCAATGCGGTGGATAAGAATTTAGCTTTATTATAGAAACAATAGTTTTGTCATTACAAAATAAAAAAAACATTTAGGGCAAGTGGCCGCTCGAATCAATTCTAGTCGATAAACCCAATTTTCGAACACTTTTCGCAGCAATTATGGCCGTAGACAAGCGACTTCGCCTACAAAAAATAGTCCAACGGTGTTAAATCACACGGTCTAGGAGGCCAGACCAAATATCAGACGCAATTATGTTGACAATAAATCTGCACGAGTCTATTCATTATAAAAAGCGAAATCAAACTATCAATTGAAAATAAATTAAATGATAGCTGTCAGAAAGACCTACTACGAAAATAGTATTTTTAGATTGAAAACCATGCGTGTTATAAAAATTAATAAAAACAAAAACTAAAAAATCTAACTTCTTCTTCTGTTATTCTAACTAACAACCTCTATTGTTCCAAAATGTTTTGATGTTTTAGCTTAATTATTATTTTTATTATTATTATTGTTTTAAGTTTAGTTTGTATTTTCTTAAAATTAATTTTGTCAATTAAAACAGCAACCAAAAACAAATAAAAAAATTAATAAACTTTCTTGAAAAAAAAATTAATAAATTGGCTTTTATTTGAAATTTAATATTATAAGTCTTTCAGTTTGAAAATAAATATATTTAATTTAACACACTACACACTTAAACTCTGCAAACATAAAACTTAAAAAGTCGAATAAATAAATAACCAGTTCACATTTAATTTGCATGTTATATGTTTTAAATGTTGTTTTTAATATAATATATTACATTTATATTCTTTATATTAATATGCACAAAAAGCCTTGTAAACATCACAATACTTTCCAAAACAAATAACATAAACATTTAAAAATAAAACTTATAAACACACCTTAACGAAAATTCCAAAAATAAAAATAAAACTAATTTTAACAACCAAACCTTACTTATACTAATTTAACATTATAACAACAATAAAATCATTTAATTTTATTTTATGTACCTATATCTTTCACTGATTCATTAAAATCATCACTTACTCTCTTTATCCTACCATCATAAACATTTTTTGTGAAATTAAAATTAATTATAATAATAAAAAAATATACTTTATTCAAAAACAAACCAAACAAAAAAATCTGAGTTTTTTGATAAAAATCCAAAAAATATTTGTTTCTTTTCTTTTTTCTAATTTTTGTTCGTTCGATTTGTTTTGAACAAAAAAAAATTATAAATTATTAAAAACCAAAAATAAAACCATACATAACCCAGCTCTGCCTAGGATATCAAAGTATTATTATTGCGGTAAGTTGTGATGATTTTATTTTTAATTATATTAAATTGTATTTTTATTTATTTAATTTTGTTTATAACTTAAGAGTTAGGGATACAAATTTATTAATTTCTAATAAAAACCTAAAGGAAAATATTTTTCTATTAATTTAATTAAATTACAAAAGTAACACACTAAGGTAATAAGAAATCAGGAAACCTGTCAAGAAATTTTGGTCTAAAATATATTATTTTTTATTAAGAAAAATACTTTTAAAAATGGTTTTGACACGTTTAGTCCAGATCTCTGATATTTTCCACAAATTTAATACAACCAAATGAAAGCACCAAAAGGACAAAAATTAAGTCTAATTCAACAAATTAATTAAAGTTCGAAATTAATTATTGAGAACATTAATTTTGATGAAGATTTGTAGTCGAAATTTAAAATTATTTTGTATTTACTTATTCTTAAAAAAACCATATTGAGGTTAGAAATGATTTTAAATTTATACACAATAGGAAAATAATTTGAAATAGCCCATTCCCACCTCTTTAATTTTAAAATAATACATCTGTCAAAAAACAAAGAT
This sequence comes from Eupeodes corollae, assembly GCF_945859685.1. Taxonomy (NCBI): domain Eukaryota; kingdom Metazoa; phylum Arthropoda; class Insecta; order Diptera; family Syrphidae; genus Eupeodes; species Eupeodes corollae. Next base: position 43,590,949 of record NC_079148.1, read on the forward strand.
GATACATTCCATTTTGAATCAATTAAAATTCAATTAACTAAATTTTTTTTAAACAATAATTATTGACTCTTTAAAAAATAATCAGTAAAATATATAAACACCAGCAAATATTCACTTAAATTAATTTAGTGTTTTAATTTAAATGTAGGAAATTTAGTGTAAATAGCGTTATGAATTATTATTTTCCAGTTAAATTAAATACTTATGTAGCTGACCACATTAAAAAAAATTAATATGTAAATTTTAAGCAATTTAAAAATAATATAAAAGTTTTCTATTTACATTTTAAAATTAAAAGAAATGTTTGTTTAAATAATTTCCCTTCCCTTTAAAAGAAAAAAAAAACAAATGAATGATTAAATCCTGCATTTTTAAATAATGCTATTTGGTACATATTATATTATTTATCAATTTATATATAAATAGTTAGTTAGTTCAATTAAATGTGTCAGCATGTTATTCAAAAGCTTTTAGGGAATTTTCCATAACTATTACATACATACACATAAATAAAATAAAATAAATAACTCAATGTTTATTGTAATTAAAATAATTTAAAAGAAAAAATAAACTTTTTATAGCAGGTGATCCAAATTCATGGCGATTGGGACGAATAGATGAAACAGACCACGAAACGGCAGTCTGAGATGAGGAGTCAACACTTGTAGTTTATATAATACACTGAGTAGTTATATTTATACAAAGATTAAATTATTATTTAAATTAATTAAAAAAACAAAAAACCTAAAATAATAATTTATAAATGAAATAGTAAAATCAAAAATTTTAATACATAAGTATTAAAAAAAATTAAAAAATGCAAACATATTATAATATAATTAATTATATAAATCTTTTTAGTTTAATTAAATATTTATCAATACTCAAAAATTAAATACATAAACAATTTTAAAACAACTGCATTTAAAAAAGAATAAAAACATTTTATTCAAGCTTTGGTTATGAAAAACAAAATTATAATTTAAACAATGATTTCTTTTGTTATTAATTAAGTTTTCTCATTTTTATTTCAAGAACCTTTCGCACTCGCACAAAATTATCCTTTTATAGCTATGACTTAATTCTAATACATGGTATCATAAAAAAAAACTTATTTTTAAAAATACTTAACGATTAAATATTCAATTTCTGTATCTTATGTGGTTCAAAGATTAAGCCCAATGTCAATATACTTATTACCCTTTTAACTTGGATGTATGATTGCTTGATTAGAATCAGGCAACAAAATTTTAAAAAAGAAGCACATTTTCCCTATCATTTTTCCAATTACTTTGAATTACGATTTAATGTCAAATTACAAAATTATGTAGATTCAATTTGCAAACTTAGTTCTAAATGAATCGTCTCTGTAGTTTCTCAAATTCAGCTTTTTAAATGTTTAATTAAATAGATTGAAAGGTCAAGACTTTTAACTACACATTTTATTTTATCTCACCCAACAAACTTCTCCATCTAGATCGGTCCCTAAGCTAGATGTTTGTAGTTATTCTGCAGTCCAAATTGGACAAGGTCACTTTCCACTTGTGTGGCTGTTATGATGAAAGAAGAGAGGCTGGGTGTCGATTTGTCCTGCTTAAAAGTTTGTCTATATGTACTCGTATCAATTTTTACCAAATTTGAGTACTATTTTTTGTAGATTTTATTTTTTATGAAAAAACGGACTGTTAGATTTTTATATAAAAATTACTGAATATCTAAAACAATATTTTCTGTGAACTAAAATAAGTTTGAAGCCAATATTTTTAATTTTTAAAAAGCTATTTGAGTCGAAAGTAAATGTTTACCAAGTTTTAGTATTGTTTTTTTTTTAAGAGTTTAATTTTTTGTAAAAAAAAAACTGTAGATTCGATATTCTTAAAAATTTTACCGAATGTTGGAAACAATATTTCTTATAAGTAAAAATTAGTTAGAAGCTATTATCTTAAAGTTTTGAAAAGATCATTTTTTACCAACTTTTGTTAACTTTTTTTTTGGTTTTTAGTTTTTTGTAAAAAAAAACTGTCTATTCGATTTTTTTCAAAATTTTACTGAATGTTGACAACATTATTTTTGGAGGAAAAAAGTAAATTAAAGCCAATATATCAAAGTTTTGAAAAGTTATTTGAGTCGAAAATCAATTTTTAACAACGTTTATTATTTTTTTTTAGGTTTTTATTTTTTGTAAGAAAACTGTCAATTCGATTTTTCTCAACATTTATCAGAATGTTGAAAACAATATTTCTTAAAAGATAAAATAAGTTTGAAGCCTAATTTTCAAGTTTTTGAAAAGATATTTGAATCGATATTCAATTTTTACCAACTTTGAGTATTGTTTTTTTTTAGATTTTTATTTTTTATTAAAAAAAACTGTCAATTCGATTTTTCTCAAAATTTGATCAGATGTCAAAAACATTATTCTTCGTTGCACAAAATTGTTTTGGAGATGAAATCATATTTCAGTCGTAAAATTTTGGAAGTGTACATTTTTTTTTCATATTTTTTGATTTATAAAAAAAAACCGTTATATGGATTTTTGTCAAAAAATATACTTATTTGATATCACGTTACAATATATTATAAAAAAAGAGATTTAGGGTTAACCAAAATGTTCACCTTTTTTTCAAACTGCTATGGTAAAAAAACCAACCACGCAATTTTCGTGAGAGCCCTTTCTGCATCTTTCTGCTTATTATCTGTATAACAAAATTTATTTGAAATTGATATCTCTTCTGGTTCTTGAGCTATGGACGACGAAAAAACTCGCGAACGTACGGACGTACGAACGTACGTACACACGCACGCACAGACATCTTTCTAAAAATCTTTTATTTCGACTCTAGGGACCTTGAAACGTCGAGAAAAGTTGAGTCCAGTTGTCATACGAAAAGTACCCGTTACTACATATCTAACAACATTTCGACGTCATGAATAGTCTGTTTTATTGCCTTTAAAACTGTGGGATTTTGAAAGGTATGACTGTCATAATGGCCACCACGACTGCGGTTGCATCTCTGTATACTTTTTATGACATTTTCCAGGTAATCGATAACTTCACTAATTCCAATTTAGGGCCTTGAATTGAATGTGGAGGATTGGAATCGACCTTATCTTTTATGCGAAGCTAAAGAAAATAGTATAAAGCTTTTAAATCACAAGATCTCGTTGACCATTTGTGATTACCTCTTCAAAAAATAACATCGTCAGGAAATTTGTTTGGCAAAACTTCGAAGCTTGACTGTTAAATTTGTATTAATAAGGTATTCCATTTTTAGAAATGGCTTGGTTTTTGATTATCAAAAGTCAAAAGATGACAGTTTTAAAAATGATAACTTAACAAATAACGGACTACTCAAATTGGAACCTTTTATTGGAGAACCTTTTATTATTATTTATTCATGCTTACATTTTGAGAGATGGACAGTTTGCAAGACGAAATAATTATCAACAATCAAATTACGTATCCTTCAAAAATGTTTTAAGGGACATTCTTGTCTAGAAGTTAAAACGTTATAAAAATTCAAAATAAATCTTTTATAAAGAAAAATTACAAAACAAATTTAAATAATCAATAAGAGACTAACGTAAATTGAAATCATCTTTAATGCTCGTGATATATCTAATTACACGTAATAAATAAATAAGCTCTCCTGTTCCGGTCAAGAAATTCTAACAATCAATAAATGATATGAGTAAAACATGTGATCCTGAACTGAGAGTTAGATTGCTCATTTTTGTAAATTACTTAAATTACAAAACACATGTTTTGATGTATTTAAAAGCAATAAGATCGAAGTATCTCTATAGTTTATATCATAATAATTGCTATTTGAAGCTTTCTTTACTTTATTCAAAATAAATTGATTTGAAAACCAAGAAGCGTCAAATTACAGACATGTTCTGTACAGTGTTCTGCACCTGAAGAGGTTTATGCTTACGTCAATTGATTGATCGTGCTTAAAATATAAAATTTTAATCTAGCTGCTGGACACATAACTGCAAGTTTTTATTAACTTTATCCAAAAATGTGGCTCTTTTTAATTGCAAAAACATATAAATAGATAAGTACAAGGCTTAAAATTAATTAAATATATGTTAATCAAATATAAAATACTGAATAATTTATTATCTATTATTGAGGTGAAGGTGCTTTTTCACCCCTTGTTTGTGTTATTTTAGTTAATTTTAAATTTATAGCAAGCATACAAAAGTTTCATTAAAATCTTTGATTTGCTTTCTTATCCACAATTATAAATTATTTTCTTATCAAGTTATTATATGCCCCCTTGGTCTGTGAATTTAATTATTTCGCCTAATTTCTGTTATAGGAAATGGTAATAAAATCCAAAATTTTGCCTTTCCGCTCAGCAACAGTATAATCTTTTCAGTTAATAGAAATACATACATAAAATTCAAACTTCAATAAATTAGATATTCAACAAGTAACATGTCTTTCCAAAAAATGAAAATTCATTCTTATATGAACAAAATAAATAAATTTCTTAGCCTCTTATAATTACCCAATTAATTTCTCCGAATAAAGATGCATACAAACTTTTGAATGGTTATGTTTAGGACACACGTTTTACAATTTTTTGTTTATATAAATAAACATGAAATTAATTTTAGTTGTAGCACAGGTACCAGTTTAATTGCTTTTTAAATTATATGTATTTGATTTTGAATAATTTTGGAAGGAAAATTATGTACTTAATATGAAATTTATGTGCATAAATTTAAAATTCCCAATCAAGAAATTCTATTTTTGAATGCATACTCACCATCGCTTCTTTTAGGTCACTATTTTTTTCGTCACCGAATTTTTTGTAAATGTGTTATAGTACCTGTCTGTATTTAGAAAGGTTTTCCAATAAGTGATTTCATTTTGAATAGTCCGCTATTTTGGAAGGTGTCATCTTTTGACATTTGACAGGCAAAAACATCTCAATTTCTAAAAGGAATGCGTGATAAAGAAGTCGTGTGCGTTACTCAAGAACAACTGCAAACATTTTTCTGTTTTAGGCTGTAGTGTTGTGGAAAACATGGGTCTTACGATACCTCGCTACGATCGACAATGTATGGCTTTTACAGTTCATTTAAATTCAAGAACTCAAGCTATCTTAACATATCTGATTGACTCCTTGAAATATATAAAAATGATTCGGATTTTCAACGAAAAATTATGTTCAGCTGAAAAAGTGAACGAAGAAAAGTTGCATTTTTGTAAATGTCTGGCAAATCTATTTTTATTGCTACAAAAACTTCGACTTCATAGGAAACATAGCTTTCAAAAGTGATTTCCATTTCCACCTTACACAGGTCGTTTTTAAATGTCATTTATTGTATCCACAAGGAATGAATATTCAAAACGACTGTATTGAAGAAAGCCAAATCATCTTTCGTGTTTTGATAAATTGTATGGTAACGAATTGAAAGGGCATCTTATTATTCAAGTGCAAATAAAAATCTAGAATTAACCTTAATAGCTCTTTTCACTAGTAGCTACTAAATAATAAATAATCTTAATAAGAAGGTTTATGTCGTTGTTTATCTACTTAATCCAAATAAAAATCATTTTGTTTATTCTATTTACACCCTTTTTTGGTATCTAATAGAAAATTGACGTCATTTTGTTTTATCAAATATTAAGTAAGTATTATTTCATTTCACCGAATCAAGATCAAAGAAAATATTCTAAAGTAAATAAACAACTGCATTTCCTATACGCTTGTTATGCAGTAGGTACTGAAAACTGAACTTGTACTCGTATAACCTATAGATTTTTGTTTTTATCAAAATATAAAAGAATTTTTTTTTTATTTTTCAAAGCAAGAATCGTTAATAATTATTTGCAACTTGTTTATTTTGAAAAACAACAATTATCTATTAAATTAATTAACTCTTCTTTTTAATAAAATAATAATCTCTTTGCGTGGATCGATATTCAATCTACTTTTAAGTATTCTTGAAATTAATTTACTTATGTATTTATGTAAGTAATAAGTTTTAGGGGGAAATACATTTTTTTAAATTAACTACTTATAGGAATCCGCGTAGTTTTGATGATCGTAAAATACAAAAGATATTTCTTGAGATATTTTCTATATAAAGATTAACAAATTGATACAAATCCTTAACCGTAGAATGTTATTCGGATCTGGATTCGCTTCTAATTTAATTCCGTACTGTTTTACGAATGGCCATGGCCTCTCTTAAATAATTTTAGTTTTCAGTTTTATAATGGCACTTAATGTATCCTCAAGTTATTAACTTCCCATAAGAATTTAATGAGTCCGATTTGGCAATTTGAAAATGTTGACATTTCTTGACGTTTCAAGGTACTTAGAGTTGAAATAAAAGATTTTTAGAAAGATGTCTGTGCGATGTTCGTACGTCCGTACGATTGCGACGTTTTTTTCGTCGTCTATAACTCAAGAACCAGAAGAGATATCGACTTCAAATAATTGTTGTTGTACAGATAATAAGACAGAAAGATGCAGAAAGGGTTCTCAAGAAAATTGCTTGACGGGTTTTTTTACCATAGCAGTTTAAATAAGTTTGAAAATTTTGATAAACCCTAAATCTCTTACGAACCAAAAACGCTAGAGACTTGAATTAAATTGTATATAATATATTGTAACGTGATACCAAACAAGTGTATTTTTGGAAAGAAAAAAATCCAATCAGCGGTTTTTTTATAAATCGAAACACTTAAAAAAAATTGTTACAATGAAAAATAGCATTTCTAACATCTGGTAAAAATTTGGAAAAAATCAAATTGACAGTTTTTTTTACAAAAAATAAAAACCTAAACAAAAAAATCAACACCAAAAGATGACGAAAGATCTTTCGAAAACCAATGGGCAGATTTACTGGCCCAAAATATCTCTCGAAACAATTACGCTAGAGACTTCAATTACAATTTAAATTATTGATTGTAACGTGATACAAAATTTGTTATTTAAAAGAACTAACGTAAAATGTTTGTCACCTCAAATATTTTGCGAACAACAAATGATATTAGACATTCAAATAATTGTGTTCATCGAAGAATAACTTTTTGACCTCTGGTAAAATCAAATTGACTGTTTTTTAAGCAAACAAAAAAAACGTTAAAAAAATCGAATAAGAATTGTTAAAAATAGATTTTCGATTCGAATATCTTTTCAACAATTAACAATATTTTCCCAAAATTTGAATCTATTAAAATGTTAACTTCTTTTTTAGCAATTTACTAGGCTTAAAAGGCGAATTAGCTAACTTTAAACTATTTTAACCTTTTACTATCTTTTAACAATTTGTTTATTTCTTATAAGCGCAGTGGAAAAAATTTCCATTCAATAGTTGGGAATTTCAATAAATAGGTCCGTTTGAGCGTATTTGTTTTGTTTTTTTTTTCAAGAACTGTCACATTTTAGACGTGTTTAGCGATGTTTTGAACTTTTGGACTCCCTCAATAAATTGCTAAAAAGGTATCAAATTAATAACTAGTAAATTGTTAGGCCCTTAACAATAGGTTGCTTAAAATTTTGCATCTATGGCCTTAAACTAATTTTATCTTTTTTGAACATTTTATGAAGAATCTACAAAAACTACGGCACAAAAATTAAATAACAGTGATTTATAAATGTCAAATAAATGTATTGATTTCAAAACTATTTCATTTTGTGTAGAATTTTAACGTAAGATAATAGTTTTTCAATTGGTATTTTGTTTTATGTTTTTTCACATAAACTTTCAAAAAATGGTACTCAAATTTTTGGAAGTTGGTTTTCGCTTAAAGATCTCCGGAACAAAAACAGATATTCAAACTAGACTCAAGTATTATGAGAGCAAAACAAAAATATTGACTTTAAAAACTAAAACGTTCACAAAACAGCTGCAAAAAACGGCCCTTATGTAAAATAAATGTAAAATAAATTTCACGAAAATCAATTACAAACTGAATATATAAAAAAATAATATTCGCACTAAGCTGAAAACAACTTGTAGTTGGTTTTTCCCTTCTTAGCCTGGGAAAGAACTTGAACCATGAAATTAAGGTCATAGAAATCTTTTTTATTTAAGCTTATTGCATTTATTCGTTGGGTTTAATTAATGCGAATTTCTTAGCGTGAATAAGATAGTAGAGTTAGTTGGGCTTAAACAAATATGAACCTCAAGCTTCTTTTAAGTACATTTTTAACCCAGATTTCACTTAAATTTTTCTTTATTGTATGTTTTCTTAAATAATAAATTCTTACCTTACCTTGTAAAATAAATATTAATTTATGATATAATTCCGACAATTCATCAACTTCAATAAAAAAAAATATTAAAAATACTGTCCTACCTAAAGTTTACAAATTATAGTTAAACGACTCCCATCATCCTGATTCATAAGATTGAATGGTACAAAACTAATAATATGATAAAAAATATAAAATAAAACGAAAATCACAAACCCCATCTTTAATATAAAAAATAAAACAATTGAAGAATAATCAAAACAATTTTCAATTCAATAACATAACGAATAAGTCATGTTTCAAATACCAAAGCAAAATTCTATGAAAGAAAAAATAATTTCATCAGTACAAGAATTTAAAAGCAGAAAATACAAACATAATTATTTTTTAAAATAAATTAAGAATCTAATTTGTTGTTATATCCAAAAATTAAAAAAAAAAATAAACCAAAGTGTACATAAAAATAGATATATATATATATACATAGGTATAAATATTAGATGTATGTAAATGTAAAATTATAATTTCGATCGAAAAAATAAAAATTAAACAAAAGTTTTCAATAAATTTCTAAGAACTAAGACTATTAATTGTTTAAGAAAATAATTCAAAACCAAATCTAAGAAAAAATAAATAAATTAAATGTTTCAAATAAGAGAAATGCCTTTAATTTGTGAAATAAGAATGTTAATATTGAAATTGTAAAAACAAAAATAAAATACTATATAGAATTTAATAACATTAATTATTTTGTTTTAATTTAATGTTTATGTTCTTTTTTTTTTAAATAAAGTTATTGAAAATAAAATAATTTTTATATAATATATAAAACGAACATTTATGGTTTCGTATCGACGTGTCGTTGAGCTTATTATTAATATTATTTTTAATTAACTGCCCCAGCATGTTGCTTAAAAAGTTTAAACAAATGTAATAATAAATAAGTTTAATTATTTCTTAATCCTAGTCGTTTATTATTTTTAATTAAACAAGAATAAAAAAAAGAATGTTTTTTATACAAAACGAAAATAAATTAAATATTTTAAATCGATATTTATGTATAATTTATATGTTAAATTTTGCTAGGTGAAAAAATAAAATTAATACATATTTTGCAGTATTAAAAAATAAAGAAAACACAAAAACCGAAATGCAAAGACGAAATGAATAAAACAAAAAAGTTACAATGGTATAAAATATTGTTATAGAGTTTTATTTTTTGGACACTTTAGTCAGAATTTCATATAATATCGTTTACGGTAAGTTAAGTTTATTGGAGCAACGTTTTCTAAATTTTATTTATAGGTTCTATCTGGGTTTTGCTTCTATAAGCGCAGGTCACTAACCCGGAGTGCAGAAAGGTACGGTAAGTATGGTATTAGTTAAATTAAAGGTAACTTGTAAAATGTATTTTTTGTAAGCTTTCATTTGATGCCTAATTTGTTCAAATCGGATAAGTAGTGCCGAAGTTCTGAGTCATTTTCGAAAATTTTATCAGAATTTTTCCGAACACAAATCTTAACGACTAAGAGGCTAGAAATTTGTTCCATTTTATTTTGGAGGACCTTTAAGACGCTTTATTGAAGCTTGTAGTGGTCGTATCAAAATGTTTTATACACCAAAATCATTGTATATTTGTCAGGAATATAATAAAATTTGAATTTTGAAAATTGGTTGCAAAACACAAGTTTTATGACTCATTTTCTAAAAAATCTTAATTTTTTTGTGTTTTAGCGTCTTAGTTATTTAATTTGTAAAATTATTTAAATTTTTTTAATTAGTATTATTTGCGACAAATTTATCTTTCTAGTGACATTTCATACATAAAAATCGGTTCAGTACTTTTCAAATTATAGACGACTAAGTTTCACTCAAACGATAATTTTTCATTTTTCCTTGCATTTACCTATCATTTTTTAATGAGAACAAATTTTTTCTTCAAATCAAAGAAGATAGAAAAAATTTTGTTTGTGGCTTGACGGATGTTTGTATATGGAAATGGTCAAGTTTTAAGAAAATCCTAAAAGAGGTTTTCGACATAATTGATCTTAAAATTGGCACCATAGAAATCGCTTTTTTTCTCTACAAACGCTCATAACTTTGCACATATCTCACGTATCGTTATAATTTTTGTAGAAAATTAAAGATAACAAAATTCTAATAATCTTTTAGATTATACGTATTTAATTAGTTTACGTTAAATTTATTTCTAGTAATATAGTTCCAAAATTGTTTGAAATAAATTCTTTAACGCTGCCTGATTCAGTGAAGAACTTGATCAAATTATTGCTGACATATACTTTTTTGTTCCAAAGTTAAGCTTGATGTCTTACCTTTAATTTCATGATAACATACTTACTTGACTTCGTAGCCAGTTTCTTAACAAAATATTTCAAAAAATGCTTAAGGGGGTATTCTGGTCTAGAGACATGAATTTTAGGTAATTTTTGAAGTGCTGTAGAAAAAAGCAAGCAACAATTTTACCATCAATTTTTGTATACATTATTTATTAACATTAGAAGCATACAAAAAAAAATAAAAAAGTAAAAAAAAATCAAAATTCCGTTAGTTATCAGCTGATGGAGTGGTGCGTCTCAAAAATTTGGTGCGTGACCATACCCACGATTTTAACTCTCCTAGAAATCTGAAACCAAAAACTAAAAAAGATTATTAATCTACAATAATGTCGCAATGTCTGGAACTACGGAAAAGTTACAAACATTTTTTTTTACAAAATGGCGACTGTCTAAAGAAAAATAAAAAAAATTTACCATTTTTTTGAAAATTCTTCGATTTGTTAAAAATAGTAAAAATGAAAATTGGGGGATGGCCGTAGTTCTGGACGTAGACAAGTCCCTAAAGAAGACTCTCTTAAAATTTCAAGTAAATCGGTTCGGCAGAACCTGAGAAATCGTGGGTATCAGATTCAAAAAGACAGTTCTGAGAAAAACGCGTTTAAAGTACCCCATTATGTCTTTTGTTCTATTAGTTGCAGCCCAACCGATTTGGATGGCTGCTCAGCAAAATACTTATTTCTCCGAAAATAATTTGAATTTGGGAAAATCCTCTAGTAGACATATTCTTAAATAGTTAAACTATGAAAATATGAAAAGAAAAAAAAATCGATTTTTTTTAATTTCTAGACCAGAATACCCCCTTAATTCTGCTTACAGATAGTTGTAAAAAAAATGGAAAAACTTACCAAGTTTAAATATTTTCTTTTAATTAAGTCTACAGATTCAAAACAAAACTATTAATAAGTTTTATCTTCCACAATCAATTTTATTTTATAATTAGCGAACACTAAAAGACCGAAATTAATACTATTCGGCTTTTCTACGCATAGTTGTGGCCTTTTTTTTAAAAATTTCCCAATAACAGAAAAGAACTCAAAGTATAAAATTTCATAGAAATGGAAATGTTTCAATTTTGTAATTCATCTACAAATTTGTTTGTATTAATAAAAGGTTTTCCATTAACAGGTTTTACTTTTAACAGCTCGTTATTTGAGCAGCTGCCTATTTTGAATAGATGTTATCATTTTACATTTGATGAGTAAAATAAAAACCACATTAATATTAAAATCATAAAAATGCACCTGAACAACTTTCGGTTAAAGATTCGTCAAGTTATCAAAAACAAAGAGCCGCAAATGTGTTAATTTATGTATTTTACTGATATGGTCTTTCATGAAATATACATCCATTGATTTCCTTTAAAAAGTTCTATATTTTGATATAAACACGAATTCGTAAAGTAAAATAAAGTCTATTTTTAGTTTGAAGCCTTCATAACTAAAATAAACTATCTTTTGTAAGTTCCAAAAATTCTATACAAGAATCACCAAAAATCCAAAGTTCGTTGAAAAATTTCACAAGCTTGTTAAACAATTTCTTTTTATAAACACGCGTATATCTTAAGTATCTCAACTACCTTTATGTAACCTTCATAATATTGGAGACTAGAGAAGCAAAGTATCACGCGTACACTTGATGTAAATTGGTAGGTAATTCTATAAAGCTCTTGACATAGAGCGTAATAATTGAATTACGTTGATTTCTAAATTAATTGAAATAGTCTCGTGTCTATAAAAAAAATAATAATAAGATAAGTATAACCATACCTCTATTTTTTCTGAATCGAACAGGATTTCTGACTTCTGGCTGCATGATTTTGTTTGTTGATTAACACAATTTGCCAACATTGACGCAAAAATAATCTGAAGCCTTTCTATACACACCTGATTATCAAAAATCAAAAATTATAAAGGCTCACAAGGCAATTGCATAAACTTGATCTTAAATTGATTTAATCTTTCTGGACATTATAGACAAACAAAATAATGTACACAATTTGGAACCGTGATTCTGCTGTTACTCGATTCATGATTAATTACCAAATCTTACTGCACAGAAATGTTGAAATTGTTTAACATTCTCAACTTTCAAATCATAAATATAAACCGTCCAAACTTTTAATAAAAAAATAAATTAAATGGGCCTATTGATTTGAAATTCTCAACCTATTCCTATGTGAGATTCGTTTCAACGATGGAGGAGACCTATAGTTCTTATGCCAAAGACAAACGGAGATTTTGAGAGACCATTTTTGATGACAACAATAACTCTTAGAGGATTTTTCAATACCTCACAAGAGGCAGTACCAGTGTCAAATGTCAAAATCTTAGGTGACACAACCCAAAACCTCTAGAGTGGCAGTCTTACGCACTAACCATCACTCCACTTTTCCTAATTATATCAGATTTTTCAATTTGAACCAAAATATTTACTCATAACCAAATTATCATCGAATTTTTTTAATTTGTGTACAATTAAAAATCGCCTTAAAGCTTTTGCTTCTAAAAATGATATTAAATGATTTATTTTCAAACTCGAATTTCGAAGTAAAACAAAAGTTTCAAACCTTTCTTTTCAAGAAAATTCCAAAATCATAACTAACCAATCGTCAACATTCGAAATTCTTCTCGTTTACAAGAGGTTTGAAAGTCTGATCAACCGAGACAAGGAGACATGCTGGCAAATAGACCTTATGTGAGATTGCTAATATATTTGATATTATTTCTTTAACCGAAAACAATACATACCCTTTAAAAACAAATTCAAAAAAAGAACTCAAGATACCGCTATCACACAAAGAGTGGCATTGTATTATCAGCCCTTGAAAAATAGTAAAATAAGAAGTTTAATTAAGTGTATAAACAGCTTTATGAAATATTTTGAAATATGGCGATAATTGCAATATTATGGCGGCTGGGCTTGTGACAAGAAGAAGAAATAAATCACGAGCTAATTAAGTTTTTTTTTTAAACAAAAGGGCAACCGTGATAGATTTGCCTGATTTAATCAAGTGTAAAAATCAAACCACTTGATTTAATCCTCCGGATATCAACAAAAAATGGTCAACTTAACGTCATTCATATTGACTCTGTTAACCATTTTTGTGCATGCACTTTATTAGTCATTTGTAATTCATTGAATAAATCCTGTGTCATAAGTGTTGTTGTTTTGAAATTTCGATCATAAAATATAGATACATCGCGTCATTTCGGTTAGTCAGAAGAGTTTGTTAAAGAAAACAAATTGATAACTTTTTCAATGCGACGTCAAAACTGACCCCAACAGTTGCTAGTTAATTTAAGAAACTTGAGTATGTCATTTAAAACCTTTTCAATAGAATGTTATAGGTCATTTTGGATACTATGGAATAGTTCAATCCTTCCCAGGTCACTGGACAGACTTTTAAAAGCAATTTTTTATTGTATTCACTTAGAGATTTTGAGCTAAAAAAGATGGAAATTATTTTATTACCATTTGATTTCAATCAAGTGATTTGTAATTTTTGCAAGAACTTCTAATAATTACAAAAAATGAAAGGTCTTGAAAAAGACTCAAAAATTACAAATGAATGCTTAAAGTCTCAAGTGATTGTAATGAAATGATTTCATTCAAATGATTGGGGTAAAAATGATTGCAATCTTTAAGATCAAATGATTGCTACTTGTAAAATTTGATGTCACAGTCTTGAGGTGAATTCAATTATCTTAGTCTTTAATTTGAATTTAAGTATTTTTACATTCGCAAAAGGATTGCATTCTTTCACAAGGCTGTTAGATAGAGGTTCTCAACTGCCATTCATCGTTAAGACTGATTTGTTCATAATTGACCTTGATTTAGGCTTCTTTAATTTAATGGATAATGTGTTCTTACTTTCTTTCTTTGGGTCAACTGAATTTGGGCCTTTCTCGACTGGCTTCCTTGTTAAGTTGCTGACGATGAAGCTTGATTGTCAATTCTTTGCTTTTTAAGGAAGTTGTGTATTTGCTTTTTTTTGTATTAAGAACCACTTTGCCTTTAATATAACCACATTACCGGCTATGCAGTGATTTTTTTCCTGGATAACCTATTTTAATGAGCTCTGGAAAACAACTTCATAGTTTCTTTAAACGAAGCGATACAAAACACAAAATTCTTCTTCACAGCTTACTTAATTCTACTTGAAATAAGTCACATATCGTCAATTGCATTGAAGGCTTTTGAGTTAAATATACTTATTCATGCTTAATTATCTTTAATATTAATTTAAATAAAATAAAACTTCCTTATCAATCCCAACTCAAGTTTACAAAGTTTTTTAAAGAGTCTTATCTTGTTCACTAATATCGCATTAGAACTCAAATTTAAAGTTAAATCCCCACCTCCCAAGTATGTCCCCGATTTCATCAAATTTATGGAACGTATTTTCTTCATTTGGCATGCCCCTTATAACCAACCTTCTTCCATACCCTGACTAACCGAAACTTTAATACATATCTCAATTTGTTGTGATGTAGTCGACATTGTTTTCATCAGAAATTATTAAATTAAATTGATTGTTCAAATTTGGTTTCAATAATCTCTCTTAATACAAATTCGCATCAGTCAACATAACTGTTTATCTTAATTATTAACTATTCATTTAACTTGAATGCAAGGCAAAGTTTAAAATACAATTATTTTCAATTCCACGTTGGAAATGCCGCTTGAACTCTTTCGATAAGCAAATGTTTGACTTAAACTGGCTGTAGGCTGCAAAAGGCAACACATTAGGCAAGTAATCGGACCTTTGTGATACTATATTCGAACTAAGGATTTCAAACCATTTGAAGGTTTATTATAAATCATATGAAAGTGGGGTCGTCGACTTTGTGATCCCATCATTTCCAGGAGCTCCAGGTCGAAATTCATGCAATGTCTTCTCAGTGCACCTAAAACGAAGGTAATGTGCCACCTACCAACAGAAATGAGTTACTTTGAGCGTGTATCATCAAGTTTTGGTAGAATTAGTTGTAGATAACAAAGAATATTTATATTTAAGCGCACTCCTTGTGTCCCGAAAGGATTAAAAGCAGTTATCCTTAATTAAACATTACTTATATAAATTCATTCCTCGGACACCTTTTTCCGAGATATTCTTAAGTTTAAACATCATCCTGACCATCCAATTTAACAACCGCGCACACTCCTTAAGTTTGGGTAGACACCTGTAACCATAGCCAAAGCCAGTTTACAGAAAAGGAGAACTGACAGCAAACAAATTTGTTATTTTATTTAAATAAAATAGAAAACATATAAAGTATAAAATGTGTCTTTATCATTAGAAAATTAACCGATTGTGTACAATTTGTAAGTAAGTTTAATACTTTGTTTTTTGAACAACCGATTCCACTAAAATTACAATTATTTACGTTTTATTAAAACAAACTAATAAGTCCCTAGTTTATTTTTAGAGACGCCTAAAATTAATTTAATTCCTGCACATAGTTTTCTTTTGAGTTTAAAAAGAAAACACAAAAAACACCAATGAAATCATATTGAAAAATACATAAATTACATAAAATCTTAAATTGCGCCCTTCATGGCCAAGTTATGGGTTTTCTTTTCGAAGGAGTTGCTTCTTGAGCTGCGTTTATTGTGATGCCATTTGATCGTTTTTTAGCAACACTCGGAAGAGTGTTGAATGATAGTTTTATGTATTTTGTAGGATGGAGGTCATACGAACATGGGGTTATTGTAGGAACAACCCGGGACATCTGAAAGTCCTCATTGAGTGATATTTTTGTATGAAAGTCATGTGCAAGCGGTTGCTCGGGTGCCGGTGGATATGGTTGAACTTGAATAACATTTTCCGGTGCAGAACATCGCTGTTTTGAGTGTCGCTTTTCCAAGGGCTGTGCAAATGTTTCATAGATTCGAAGGAGTTCTTCATAGCCCATAAATTCAATGTTTGGTATTTTAAGATGCCGCTAAAAGAGAAACAAAAACAAAAACTTGTTTGGATTATCACCATGGAAAAATATAACAAATTTACTTCGTTTAGGATGCTTGTTATATCATCACGAGTTAATAGGCCATTTATTGTTGAGTCTTGACTCATAATTTGAGGAGTTTTGCAGTTTTATGTCACTTTATTTATATTTAAAAGTTTGATTTTAGAATATTTGAAATCAAATTGAAAATTGATCCTTTACAAACAAAATTTCGGTAGAAAAGTTTGGCAAATGTCATGTATAAGAGAGAAAGTGATTAGAAGGCATTTTATTTTTGACAGTTGGAAGTTCTTGCAGTATTGCCATATTAGAATTTTAATCTTTTTAAGGTAACGTTTCCATTGACAAAATTATTTTAAAAAATTGAGTGTAGTGTTGTACGGGTTAAAGAGCCATTTAAACATCTTCGTTGGCCGTGATAATACAAAAAAATAACATTGGTATGTATTTCTCCCGAAAGTTATAATATTCAAGTATCTCTGAGCGAGTTGAGGCAAGCAATAAAAAGTTGTTCAAAGTTGCCTGCAACATAGTTCTACGACCATCTCCCTGTAACTTAAAACTGCCATATAAGCTAGCTAAGTAATAAGAAATTACGACGATTACGATGAAAAATACAATGTAATTTAAAAAATTTCATTTTAGAAGTTGTTAAGTTGTCTACACTTCAACGCCATGGATCTTGAGAGTTGTTTACTTAATATTGTTTTTGATAAACTAGTTGCTTGCTTTAGATCAACATGTGATACTAATTGCTAAGATTGTAGTTTAAAAATATGAAAAAAAAACATTATATTGAGTCGAGAAATTTGCAATGGTATGTAGGGACAGACAAATAAAAGCGTTCTTTGCAACTAGAACTAAAATGTATGTTGTATTTACACTTTTGTGCATACAACAGCGAGTTAAGTTGTGAGTATACTAATAACCAAAATGAATACGTCTTTTAAGCTGAGGCTCCACATGAGTAAAATCCAATCCAACTTCTCTTCCCAAATCTCATCCGTAATCCAGTGTTTTTTTTGACTTTGAATATTATGTCTTGCGAAGAGCAACCTCAAATGTCACATTTGACACAACGGTTAATCTGTTGCTTACTTTTTTGTTAATTTACCTTTTGTGTCTGTAGTTGTAGTTTTTTTTATAAAATTAAGTTTCAAACAAGTTATATTAAAAAAATGCCTTTGGCTAAACAAAAAATAGACCTTTTAAAAATAAAGTTGATGAAGAAGCTGGAGGAACTACAGCTAATTATTCAAGAGGATAAAAGAAAACACAGGTTTTGGGTGAATCCATTTCTCGAAGTCAGGGAGCTTCATGATTTGGAGGGGCACCTACTCAAGGGAGGACGGTGCAGACTATAACAATTTTTGTATGATGTCGGTCGATAACTTTAAAGTTGTTTGGTGCCTAGTAAAGATAGTTTTAAATTAATGAATTTAGGTACATAAATATTTTAAAAAATTGTTAACATGTTGAACCTGATATAAAAAAATATATACAAAAATGCATTACGCCATATCGTTAAGATACATTGGATTGGTTATTCGTATACAAATCCTTAGAATTTCTTACACCGGTGGTTAGTCGCCAATCGTTCATTGTAACTGAAACAGGTAAGTAATATGTAGCAAACACTAACAGTATAGGAAATTAAATATTTTTCACTTTTCTTTAATTAATTTTACTTACTTAATATGCAAAATATGTAGGTATGACCACACTCGACGACAATTTAAAGAAAATGAAATTTTAATTTCATAAATACTGTGCAAAATGGACGCTCACTACTACAAATAACACATACGTCAAATTTGATGACAGGATTTCGATCCACTCGAAATATCCAAACTGCGATAACCGGATCATGGACTGGATGGTGTCTAATGGATTATCTGATAGGCCAATAGTCCTGTCATCGGATATTTTCAATTGAAACCCCAAGTTACCAATTAGCCTTCTATTACATTTAACAATATTTATTTGAAAAACATTAAGTTTCGAAATGGATTCGGAGGATTCAATTATTGAATATTTAAACAACTTGGAAGAAGTGGGCAACAAATTTCAGTGCAATATTTTTCCAGGCTGCTGCTTCTGATTTTAGTGTCTTACTTACTTAAGGTGGCGCTACAGTCCTGTGTGAACTAGGACCTCACCCAACAAACTTCTCCATCTAGCTCGGTCCCTAGCAAGATGTCTCCAGTTTTGCGCTCCAAGTTGGGTGAGGTCACCTTCCACTTGTGCGCGCCACCTGATCCGCGGTCTTCCTCTACTGCGCTGTCCTGTGGGTGCGGATTCGAAGTCTTAGTGTCTTACAACCAATTATATTAGGCTACGGCTCCTTTATTGCCGTAGTCCAATTTGTCAATCCATTCCATTTTCAATTTTTGTTTTCAGCCATTTTTGAAATGATGGACATTTATATTAATTAATTTAAGTTAACTTAGTTTTTTTTTATAAAACATTGCTACCAAAAACCTGACAGTTTTGTTTTTATTTTGTGATTTGTCAAAATTACAGTGTAAACAGTTGAATTATATGTAACCGTGATGAGAATACATGAGTTTCTCAACAATAAAACTTAACCGACTATTGAAATGGTTCTTATTTAAAGACCATATAGATATTAAAGTGAGTTTTATTTTTCATATTTACTGAGGCATGATGTGTTTGCTTCTTCCAATTTTAACTTTAATTTGAAAACGTCGCTAGCATTAATGTCAGAAATAACCTTTCCACCTCAATGACTTCGATCATTTCACTTTTCGAATACATTTTTTTAACAGTTGATTTCTGCCAAGTAATATTTATATTTATTTACTGTTGAATTAAACAATTTTTCTCAAAAAAAAAATATTTGTGTTATTTCCGATCGATCAGTATATAATTTTCATAATCTAGTCAAACCGAAACAAAGATAAATATCCATTCAACAGTTTTTCCTATTTCATTTCAATGATAACTTTAACGGGCCCCTTGATGACGTGACGAACCATCGCAGTGAGTTCCCTTAAAAGATTTTAATGTAGACAGAGACAAATTCTAAAAACCATTTTTCCCTGGGACGCACCTAATGTGAGCACCGGCGAAATGACAGCTCAAACCTGTCAACTTGTCAGTTGTCACCTATCTGTCAATTACCCACAAGAAAATTTGCGTGCTCTACCGAATCCCATCCACATCCCTTGAATAATTCTATAAAGTTAAATTAATTACAATTTTTTTATTTAAATCTTAGTGTAAATTTGATAATTTTAGATTAGTTAAGATGTTCAAAAAGTATGAAAAATTCCCATCGTTTTCAAAACCATTATAAAAATATCTACAACAAATTTTCTTAATTACAAAATTTTTCTAGATTCGAGGAAAAAGAAAGTGTGTCGTCCATCCAACAACTCAAATCATCGGTACAAAAGGGAATACGCACAAAACTCTTGGAATCTTATCCGCAACTCGAATCGCACATTGATCAGATTCTTCCCAAGAAGGATTCCTTTAGGATTGCGAAATGGTATGTTAATTGAATTCAATTTGATTGAAGTCATCTCACCAGAAGTCTTTGTTTTTTTTTTTGGTTTCATAAATAGTCATGACCATATCGAGGTACTACTCAATGGCATTGGAGATCAGGTGTTCTTCCGTCATCGTGATGGTCAGTGGATGCCAACGTTAAAACTTCTTCATAAGTTCCCATTCTTTGTGACGATGCAGCAGGTAGACAAGGGAGCCATTCGTTTTGTGTTGAGTGGAGCGAATATTATGTGTCCAGGTCTCACGTCTCCAGGGGCATGCATGACGCCTGCGGAGAAGGGCACTGTTGTGGCCATCATGGCCGAGGGCAAGGAGCACGCATTAGCCATCGGAATCACAACTCTTTCCACTGCCGATATGTAAGTCGAAATGGACTTAACACTCATTCAGAATTTGTGCACTGAAGAAATTGTGTTCTTTACAGTGCTAAAATTAACAAAGGAGTCGGAGTAGAAAACTGCCATTATCTGAACGATGGTCTTTGGAAGATGAAACCGCTCAAGTAGACGAATATTAAACGATGATAAGATTCCTGCATTTCTATGGACTTAAAAAAAAAAAACAAAAAAAAATAATAACTTCTTTTTAAAGTGAAAATATTCTTTTATTTTATTGTGCAATGATTGTTTTTCCTCTTTTCTATAATTTTCATTTTTGTGGGCATAAAAAATGAATTGGTTGGTTTTGTCGGGATGGTTACGAAATGATAGAAAACAAAAATCAAGCAAGGACCAAAGCAGTTCTTCAGATTCAATTTGCTGTAAAAAAACGTATTTTCCAACTATTTTCTTTTTTATCATGGATTTTTGACAGGGCAAGTACAAATTAAGAATCAAAGACATAAAATTCTGCCAATTTTGATGCTGTGGAAACATGAAGTTTTGAGTGACTGCTGATTTCACTGGTCACAAAAAATTAATTAAAATCATTTTATTATCTCGTTCAATTTCATTAGTTACTTCATATTATATGAATCATTGAAATACCTGAAATGTTTCATGGTTTTTTCTATGCATTTATTATGTTTGTTTGATATTACGTATTTCGGAAAATGAAGAATGAAAACACAAAAATTCTCTTAAAGCTTTTTGCATTTTTCTGTTAAAATTTTAACGTATTGTTCAGAATTTAATTAATGTTTATGCAAGATATTCTGATTCTACTAAAACTAATCGATGAAGGTATTAATTAGAGATTGAGAATATCATCGTCACGAATAAAAAGTTTGGAAACAAAATTAAGATATTGAAAAAAGATAAACTGTCAAATTAGAGCTGAAACATTTTTTTTAAGGAAATTGGTGCTGCTTCTAGTTTTGTAACTTCAGTACCGGTATTATCACAAAATAATTTGAAAAAAAAATTAAATCAAGGAATTTAAAATCACAATATGCCTTTTGTTTTATTTCTATACGACCATGTACTGCTCGTATATCTATCTAAGGAATCAAAAGTGTGTAAAATCCAACAGGAATACAAACATTTAAACTTTTTTTAGCCATGTTCATGCTTGGGGCTTGAAAGCCAAAAATTGAACGAAAAATACGAACAAAATTTGATTTAAACGAATTCCTGTACTGAGAACAGAATGAAAATATTTGTATACTGATTTTTGTCATACATAAAGTAAATCATAAATTCTGCATTATTATTTTTGTACGGTCTTGGATTTTGGATTTCTTTAAGAAAATAAAATTGAACTCAAACTCGTGCAATGTTAGTTTGCAGTTTGGAATTATTGTTAAACAAAAGTCGACAAAAAATGGAATGGAGTTTATATTTAAACATATTTGAATATTTATTTTAAGGTGAATTTTCAGTCCATTTTTATTATGTGCTTGACGCTGTTCATTGATCGTCTGTCTGATTGTGGTCTTTTTCAACTAAATGGAGTAGCAAACATTATGGGGAGACACCTCGATCTTATATATTCTCAACTGATTGCGATAACTGTGTTGTCTATGCGAGCCTTCACCTTCTCTCAACCTTGGATCGCTATAATCCTCCCCTTAATCTCTCCTTCCCCATTGAAATTAAAACAACTTTTTTGAAATTGAGAATTACTGTTATAATTTTCGTAGGGCTGATTTCTCCAAACTTAACAATCTTCTTAGCTCAGCCGACTTTGAATTAAGATCCCTCTACTTAACAGTTGAGTCATTTACGAATTGGTTTTATTTGATTTTTTCGTACTCTATTGAAGAATCAGTACCGTCCTCTCGTAAAAAAGATTTCACCTCTGCTCCCCCTTGGTACAACAGAGAGCTCCGTAGCCTTAGAAATACCCGTAACAAGCTTTGGAAGATTTGTTTACAGTCCAAATCTGATACTGATCGCAACAACTATCTTCTCGCCTATAATTCTTTCTCTGAACTAAGGGAATCCCTTTATAACCAATACCTCAACCAAATGGAAAATAACCTAATTTGAAGTTTATAAAATTCAAACGAAAATCTGATGGGTTTCCAGCTTCAATGAGTTTCTCCAACATAATCTCCTTTGATCCAACAACCATATCAAATCTATTTGCTAATTACTTTAGCAAATCGTATACTGAACATCTGCATGATCCTGATTCACACTACTTTAGTTATTTAGATGGTTGCACTCAAGCCTCTCTGTCATCGTTTATAATAACTGAAGAAAGGGTACTTGCCAAAATCGTAAACCTAAAAAAAAAAACTTTAACCCTGGTCCTGATGGCGTCCCATCAGTTATTTTAAAAAAATGTATGCATTCTCTGTCAAAGCCTCTAACTTTACTCCTCATATATGGAAAGATTCATTTATATTTCCCATTCATAAACAAGGCAATAAGACTGAAATTAACAATTATAGAACTATTGCTAAACTTTTATGCATTCCAAAACTTTTTGAAAGCTTAGTTTACGATTCCGTTTATTTCCATTGCAAGCCTTTATTCTCCTCCGCTCAACATGGTTTTCTTAAAGGTAGATCCACTACGACTAACTTAATTGAATTTATATCCAAAGTTTTGTCAGCCCTTGAAAACGGCAAAGAAGTTGATGTTGTATACAC
Source organism: Eupeodes corollae (assembly GCF_945859685.1). Taxonomy (NCBI): domain Eukaryota; kingdom Metazoa; phylum Arthropoda; class Insecta; order Diptera; family Syrphidae; genus Eupeodes; species Eupeodes corollae. The sequence goes on from NC_079148.1 coordinate 43,614,071, forward strand.
TGATTACAGCAAAGCTTTTGATAAAATATCCATAACATAATTTATCTCAAACTAAGAGCTCTAGGCTTTCCATCTATATTTATTACTGGATAAGCTCCTTGCGAATAGGCCTTATAGAGTCCTTTTCCTTAACTCAGTCTCCAATCCTATACATGCAACTTCTGGAGTCCCACAAGGTAGTCACCTTGGCCCCCTTCTCTTCGTCTTATCTGTAAACGATGTCTGTCTTAAATTAAAAAATTCGGATATCCTTATGTTTGCGGATGATAAAAAAATGTTTAAGATTATCTCTACTAAAACTGATTCCTTACTTTTACAAAATGATCTTAATATCTTTTTTGCTTGGTGCATGCATAATTGCCTAGAGTCAAATGTAGGTAAATGTAAACGAATGAGAATGACCTTTTCGCGCAAACAAATCCGATCTCATAGAGTATACTACTTCCTTAATGACGCCGTCAACGTAGTCGATTCTATTAGAGATCTTGGTATTATGTGGGACAAACACATGAATTTCCATTACCATTTTGACCAAATTATTAATAAAGCTAATAGATCTCTCGGTTTTATTAAGAGATGGTCAAAAGAATTTTTCAACCCCTATGTAACTAAAGCGCTTTACATTTCCCTAGTTCGTCCTCATCTGAATATGCATGCCAAGTATGGTCTCCCTTTTATGAAAACCATTCACTCAGAATTGAAAATGTTCAAAGACGTTTCGTTCGATTTGCCTTACGTGGCCTCCCCTGGGATGATACATCCAACTTGCCTATTTTTGCCGATCGACTAAAACTGATAGGTTCGCACCCCTTATATATTAGACGCAAAAACGCTGATATATTATTTGCTCACCAATTGTTAATGGGCAATATATATTCCCCGGCACTCCTGAGTGATATTCATCTTAACACCAACCCTCGAAATATGCGATCTGTTTCCCTTTTCTATATCCCTCATCACCGCACTAATTACGGGTACTTTGAACCAATGTCCAGAATTCTTCGTCACTGCAACGCTGCTATGGTAGTCTTCGATTTCAACATTTCCAAATCCCATCTGAAAGATACCCTCTACTTTTTCACTATTTGAGCCCGAAAAAAAAAAAACAAAGCATTTTAAGCTAGTGTTAAGTTAAGTTAAGTTATGATAGCTTGTATTAAGCTGAATAAATAAATAATTATTGACAATCAAAGTGTACTTTGCCTATGGGTTTTTATAGCTTTAAATACAATTCGACTTCAGGGTATTGAGATATTATTTTTTTTAATTCGAAAATTATATAGGGCTTTACAGGTTGTCTAAATTTATGAAGTAGTTGTTATATTTAAATTCATTATTGTTTCTCAAATCTATAATGCTTTTGCTACTACACAAAGTTTTTTAAATATATTGAAGACATATTTAAACAAATGCTGAAAACAGGCATCTTTAAGATCTGACCAGATTCAAAAACCGTGCTAAAAATTAACTCGGAAACGTATTTTATAAAAATATTAAAGCATTGAATTCGAGGCCTATCAAAACTCTAAAAATCTTTTAAGCCAAATATTGACTATTATTTGTGTGCCTTTAAAAAAAAAAACGTATGAATAGAAAAATTAAAGACGAGATTCCTATTGACGACAACTTAATTCTTTTTTAAAAGTAATGGTTTGTTTGTTTCTCAATAATTTTTTAAAATGTTCAGGAAAAGCTCACCCCTCAACATTTTTTCAAATTAAATCAATAATGACAAAATTAGTTTACTTACTTCTTTAATCTAAACCGTGTCTTTTATCATTTTATCAAATGCAATCACAGTAAGAAAATGATTTAAAACCGAAGTGATGAAGCTGCATTGCCTATACTATTGCCTATTGTTACACAGGAATTATATTTAATACATTGATGTTTTGTAATCGTTAAAATAGATGCTGCGCTCTGTGATTTCAGAAATGAGGGATTCAAAGGCACTCATTTGGGGCATCCAGACCCTCCTGGTTTTCTAAATCATGTCCTAACTATTCTTGTTTTTGGATATACATAAATATAAATAAATTAGGTGACGAACAGTGGGTTGAGAACTAAGGCCTAGTGATTTAAAACTCTTAACCATTTATGTGTGAGAGTCATATCAGGAATGAAGGGGACCTAAATACATTTGTTTGCCGAAACCCGACGGCTAACTTGTGAAAGCACTTTTCATGAAAAGAATTACTCTTGAAGGATATTCGCATTCCTCGCAAGAGGCAGTGCCTATGAACAAAATGTAGGTACCACATATAAGGATTGAACCTTATACCTCTAGCATGACAGTCCCACTCAGTTTTTTTTTTTTTTAATTCTTTTTTATTAATTCATTCTTAAACCTATCTTAAAGCTAGACAAAAATTCATAACACTAGCCTAATTATCCATAACAACTTAATGGTCCCATGCGGACACTCTAAGTTAAACTATAACAGTAATTACTAATGCCTTTCGGCCCTAAGATCTATTTTACTTCAATTTAAATTTCATTTATTTTCGTATTTATTAGAAAATTTTGAAAAAAACTAATATTAAGATCCTTTTTTATTTTTACTTAAAAACTACTTAAAATAAGGTCATTAATATATAACTTAAACTACCTATTCTACCTATAAACTACTTATAACTTAGAACAGCAAATTTAACGTTTTTTGTTTCTATATTTTATTGTCTTTTTTTATGTTTTTTTAATTTGTTTTCCTTTTTTTATATTCAATGTTTTTTTTATTTTTTTTATTTTTTATTTTTTGTTTGTATTTTTTTTGGGCCACCATGCCTATTCTACTTAAAACTAAACCCTAAAACCATAAAACAAGTATGTAAGCCGGCCAAGGCTTTAAACCCCATCCCGACTACCCACTTTCAAGTGCCGATTGAAACCACGAACCACTTGCTTCACCCTATCAGTTCAGTCCCGTTCGGACACAGCCCTACTGACCCGAAGAAGCTCTGCTCCGCCTTGTGCCTTGACGTCCCGATTGTACAGAAGTGGCCTATGCACTGTTCGTCGTCTGACGTGGTAGATTAGCGGAACTGCCAATCTATTCTGTATCAGAGGAATGCCTCTGGTGGAATGAAGCCGCTCAAGCGTGCACTTTCAAAATACTCGCCGTTCGGATAGATCGCCCCAAAACTTAAAGTGTTGGTCGAAGACATAGCTCTTGCAATGTGGCCTCGAACGAGTTTTATCACGAAATTGTCAATTCTGTTGATTCGAGCCCTGTTGTATAGGACCTCGTTTGAATAGTAATGCACGTAAGAAGATTCGGCTGTTCGATATAAGACGGTACAGCGTCGTAAACACTGCCGCTCCAACACCCGAAACTTCTCCATCTGGGAAGGGGCAACGTTGAACCACACAGGACAACCATAAAGAATCATTGGCCGTATGAGGGCCATTACCTTCACTCTGGGGTCAAGCCGACTGCTAAAAAACAGCCGTTTCGTCAGAGCGAAGGCTCCTCTGGCACTAGTCAGAGCTGCATTTATATGTCTGTCGAAATATAAATACTGATCTAACCAGATACCGAGGTACTTCACTACACTTTTGCTCGCTAATGGCTGCCCGTGAAGATCAACGATGACCATCTTGCGCCGATTCTTGCACGTATCCCTCGTGGCCCTAGCCAACGGAGTCCTAAACAGAATTGTCTCCGACTTCTGGACATTTATTTTCAGTTTTTTAGTCGTCTCAATATCGCTGAGTTTTGTCGAAATCACGCTGCAAGAGAATTCTAATAACCTCAACCTTTCGGGCCGTTCTGTACGCAATTAGATCGTCGGCGTACGCAATTGCCTTTGTAAGACTACCTATCAGATCGCTGGTGTAAATGCTGAAGAGAATCGGCGAATTCACCGCTCCCTGTTGAAGACCATTTTTAATTGAGAATGTTGTGTTAGAAGTTACATTGCCACTTTTGACGACAAACTTTCTACCGTTAAGCATATCATAAAGTATATACAACAATGGCTTGCTTATGCCAACCTGCTCAGTTTAGGGTAAAAACCCTCTAACCATACAGTGTCAAAGGCCTTTTCCAAATCAACCAGAACAGCACCTGTGCATTGTTGTTTTGATTTATTCCATTGGATATCAGAAACGAGTTTAGACGCAGCATGAATCGTATCATGACCCGCCTTGAACCCGAACTGTTTATCCGGAATTATTTTGTTGTCCGCAGCCCTATTGATGATCTTGAGAGGATGTACCACATCGGTCTTCCAGTGCATTGTTGAAGAGGGTGGTGTAAATTGAAGATGAGCTGAAGATCAACCTTCGTCACTAACAGGGGACTTGCTCAGGTTTGCTCGGTGATTATGGCATTTGCCAAGGAATCGTCATTGAACCGCATGAAACCGCGATCTATTTGCGCTGTCCTGAGTACGTCTCTGTTCTCTTCAGTTCTTTGGAGTTTCAGACACGGAGGTCATTATCGTTCTATTTTCTGAATATTTTGTTGATCTTAGGGAACTTACTAGGGTCACTGGATTTAACTGACCGGATCTTACGGTCCCAGTACTTGTTAATTGATAACCTGTAGTTCTCCAACACATTGACATTTTTTATTGACAACTTCAGTGTCCTAACTTCCAAGTTGTTCAACGCACTAACCATCATGCCACGAGTACTATGAGTAAAGCATCTGGACCTCGAAATACCAGCAATTATGGTCGATCTAATGCATTTACTGATAGCTACAGTTAGGTGCGAATTATGGAATGATCATCATCTTTGGACCACTTTTTTTTTTGGAAATTTAGAAGTGGGCAACTTTTAAGTCAACACTGGGTGTTACAGATTCACGTTTACCAATTTTTTTTGTTAACTAAAATTAATGACATGGATTTGGATAACCTCTGGTTCGTGCAAGATGGCGCACCATGCCACATACCACAAATCCACTTTTTTTACTAAACAAATTCCCAAATAGTACTGTCAATTTAGAAGTGGGCAACTTTTAAGTCAACACTGGGTGTTACAGATTCACGTTTACCAATTTTTTTTGTTAACTAAAATTAATGACATGGATTTGGATAACCTCTGGTTCGTGCAAGATGGCGCACCATGCCACATACCACAAATCCACTTTTTTTACTAAACAAATTCCCAAATAGTACTGTCAATTGAACGCCTCGGAGTTGTGACTTCTTGATGGTTTTTTGTGGGGAACTGTAGGGGGTCTATGTAATGTCAAAAATCCCGAAACGTTTGAAGCACTTAGACAGGCTGAGACCATGTACAAAAATCTTGCGCGATTGGAGTGCCACAGCAGAGGTAGTTTATAAAGCTTAGTTAATTGAAAACATACCAGTTTCTTTTATTTACTGCATTTTAAGAACCTCTCACCAAGTAAGTACTTCGGCGATCAGGTTGAATATAATTTAAAAAAATTACTTAGCAAAATGTAACCTATTACATTTTTAATTTGTTTCAAACAAGTGTCTCTTATTCCGTACCCCTTACCCAAAACCAAGGTACAAAAGCACTCTTCATTCAGTTTAAAATGTATACATATACACAAAACCTAAAAATATTGAAATCTTAACACTCAGAAGAATGACGTACGTACGTTTAAGAATTCTCTGAATTAAACAAGTCATGAGTGAAAAATCCATTTCTACTACGCAGTTTCATATAAAGCGACTCATACTATAATGTATGCATTATTTTAACATAATTCTTTGTCGTCCTTGTTCTTTAGATTTGAAAAAAATGTTTCTTTTCTTATGTACATACTTAAAAGGTCAACAGCTTCACTAACAATACCCTTCTATATGCATTTCGCGCAACCTCATCCCACACACGTTGTCGTCTTCTATTGTAAATAGAAAAGTTCTTTAAAAAAAGTGCTAAAACAAAATATCATATATACACTTAAATATAAAAGAAATGTAGGAAACACCATGTACATAGGTATATGAATCTAGTTATCTAAAAAAATGCATTATTCCAGTCATTGTCACATTCAGATTTAAATAAGACCATAAGCAAAACTTCTCACTATTTCTTCGTACCTACATTTTTATTCATATTTATCCGCCTCTACAAACCTACCTCCCATAAAATTATTGCTTGAAAGACCATCATGGTGATGATAAAAAGGACAAACCATGTTAGGAAAAAAAAGAAAATAAACAAGATGTAATTTGAGCTCGCCGGCTACAACATCAGGGAAGTGATGACGAGTATACGTCGCTTGCAACCCAGACGTAAACGAACTCGCAACACCTACCTCCCCTACAACAACCACCCACAATCCACTCCCCACTACCTAATGTATCAACAAAAACAAGACGTATATTTTATGACGGTTTTAATATCGTCAAAATCGATTTTACTACAACCACCTGTTGGCATTTTTTCGGATTCTCTCCCTAAAGCCCCTAATAATCCATAGTATACGTATCTATGAGTCTTTCCAGTCGCATACCATACCTACACAAAGCGACGTAAAACGTAAGACCAAGGACCGACCGTCCGACCTAGGAGCCCTTCTGACGCCACGACATGGCACGGCGCTCTATAACTGTATGGCAGTGTGTGGTAATGACAGCGACAGTGGCGTTGCGCACAGAAGCATATAGCGCATTCATAAAACTGCCTCTCTGATGTGGCTGCCTCATGAATGGCCCCAAAGAGTGAGTCAGAGTCATCAAAATCTAGAGATTCAAAACGGAACAGCATAAACAAAACTGACAAGGAGGATGTTTTGACAGAAGCTATACGTAAACGTATGCCTGTGCGTCCCTCGACACTCCTCGCTTCCGTCTCTGCTTCCCACTACACGTGCCATAACACCGTGCTAATAATACTCGTACCTACCTTCTATTTAGCTGTTATTTCCATACAAACTAAAAACAACCCCTCTGTGTTCCATCTGTGAGAGAAAAACACCCTCAAACCACATGTTACAAGAAAAAGAAGACAAAACAACAAAATTCAATATGGCTGCTGCAACGGTTGCCAATTGAAGCTGCCATATTGATTTTTCCAGGACCTGCGCACTTCCGTTTCCAGCATTTTTAAGAATGTCAAAACAAAGAAAAACCACAAGTTTGTTGTCGAATGTCGACTATCTGGCTCAAAGACTCTATCGAAAATTTGTCACGGGCATATACAGTTAAATTCTCTAACAATATGGCCGTGGTCGGTGATTGTCGTTCGCGAAAAATCAGAATCTGAGAAAATTCTTTTTTAGTTTTGAAGTTTTTCCTCAACAAAAAAACCTTCCTTTTTCGGTTGTTTTGATTTTTCCACAAACGGGTGTTGATGCGAAGTGAAAAATAGTGATTTTATTTTCATTTGTTAGATAAATAAATTTGAAGAGTAACACCTTCATCAAAAAAAAACAAAAACCAAATAGGAGCAACATTCGAAGGGAAGAAGAAAAATAAAACACAGAAGGAAAAAATTGGTAAGGTCAAAAATTTCACTCCTGATGTACCTAAAACGCTTGATTGAGCCTAACACATATCCTAGCCATATAAGCCCTGCGGAGCTAATGCGTCATTCGCATGGTTTACCTTCATATGTAGGTATAAAAGGAAAGGGACCCTAGTGCAAATACATTAAAGTATAAAAAACCGTCCAAATCCTACCTCTCTAACGGTAAAATAATGGCTGCTATGCTATGATGATGGAATGGAAGTGATGAATCAGAGTTCCTATCAGGAAGTATATACCTAAGTATCCTTGCAGCCTTACACAATGTTGTTGATTAACTATCGATTTGTCGTCGCTTTTATATGGTGCTTGGTTTGGTTTGGTCTATCTTCTTTTATCCCCGGGGGTACTTTGCTCGCTTAACTTCACAGAATACACTTACTTGCGGACAGCAGACGGGATTCGGGAAGTACGGTTTGGTGGGGATTTGTTTAAAAGAATAAAGGACACGATTATCTTCTCTTTGATCGCTGAAATTTGTTGCATTCTTCTCGTTTTTTCCACCAGAGTGTGAGGAGAATAGGAACTGTATAGAAAAAATCATACTTAACACCTTTCAAAAAGTCAAGAACTCGAGTAGCTTTCAGTTTAAGGACACTATAGAGCTCTTTATTTATGGGATGGTGGTTGCAGCTAGTCATGGGCAAAGAATTCCTTTTTATTCCTCTGATGATGATGCATAGAGTAAGCATATAACATCACATCTTTATACATCCTTTTAAGGCCGTTGGCGTTCCTCTTTTATCTGCGACACTATACCACTACCTACCATATGTTAGCTTATTACAATAACTTACTCTTGGCATCCACGGGGCGTTATTTAAATGTTCGTCCTTATTTCATAGAAATTTTGTTACTTTTATGCATTTAAGTTCTGAAAATTCAAAGGTTATCTATTTTATAGAAGGGAAAATGTGGGGGTTGAGTTGATTTTTCATATAATAGTAAATGTGTGTCCTCCATTCCGTTCTTTTTGTTTCTTCTTATATTTTTCATTAAGAATCCTTTTTTGTTTTTTTTTCTCTTTTATTTTTAGTTTTTAAGGACATCAGTGAAAATGTGGTAATTAAAATAGTGCACCCACACAGAAATCCAATGCGTTTGTGCTTTTCCAAAAAACAAAAACAAGTAGTCAGTTTGTTTTCACCGTGAATGGTTGTTTTTTCTGCATAAAATTAAAAAAAAGTCCTTGTCAAGGATGTTGAGTGAAAAAGAAAAAAATTATCCAAAAAGGTGGTACAAAACTCAAGTATATAGAGGAACGAATGTTACGGGACACACATAAATTATGTTATATATTCGAAAACGACACGACGACGTAGAGGAAACGGCTGAAAAACTTAAGAAGTACGTACTTGTTTTCGCGGTTTGTTGACTTTTTGAATATACGAGTATTAAAAACGTCATATATGTTTAAAGAACGAAACTAAATATTATAGAATCAAACGGTGTTAATACACGCGCCTTGTAAATTTATGGTAAGAAAATTCGTGAGTTTTAGTATAGTACTTGATGCAAAAATTATAAATAATGTTAGCTTTTGCATTTAAGCCTGAGTAATTTTATTTAGAGGTACCTATAAGTTTCCTTACGTACTTAAAATACAAGAGGTTTAACAAAATCCTTTGAGGTACAGTGACAAACAATATTTTTGTTAAATAAAATTTTACGGTGAGTTGTTTTAACACCAAAATGACCTAATTAACTATTACTAAAGGATACAATGGTGAAGAGATTTCTTTGTAGACGCACTGAAATACTTAAAAAGTTGTTTGTTAATGATTTGGTACTTAGTTTTGTTTTTGAAATTTTGATGGAAACAGCAGCAGTGAAAAACAACTTGGTCCACTTTAATTATTTTTGTAATATCAGTTAATTTGACTTTATCATGTTGTAGGATCATTCAATATAATTAAAGCATTCAGTGAGATGGAAATACGTAAAATTTTGTGCCCAAGGCAGAAAAGGCGATCTCAAGGCAACCTAGCCTGAGATCCAATTTTCATAAAAAGATATAAAAAATATTGGCTCCAAAATAATTTTATCCCACAGAAAATATTGTTTTCGACACCCAGTAAATATTTACAAAAAATCCAACAGACAGTTTTTTTCATAAAATTTAAAATCTACAAAAAACAGTACGCAAAATTGTTAACAATTGATGTTCGGTTCTCGATATCTCGTTAACAATAGAAGATATTGACTTTAAATTAATTGTATTCATCCAATTTGTATTTGTTTATATAGAAAATAGGTTTTTGACTAAATTCTCCTTAACAAAAATAGATTTCGAAATCAAACTATGTATTTCATTATATGCAAAATATTGTTATTATTTTTTAAATAAGCTGACAACTTTTTTAACAAAACACGAAAACCTACAAACCTTTTAAGGAAGACAAATCGACAGGCTGGATGGGAAGTTATCAGTGAGGTGCATAACAGCTTATTTTTAAATTTAAAATTGATTATGATCCACAATTTTTTACTAAAAGCTGCTGTTGGCATCCAATTTTGTAGGAATGGCGATTTAACGCACAAAATTAAACGAAATAGGTCTTCAGAGTAAGTGCTGAGGAATATGTAAAATCAACAACAGCTGTTATGAAAGTCTTAGCGGTCCCTAGACGCTAAATACCAATTATTGTGCAAAATATTGCACAATATTATTGGCTATCCGTTTCAGACGATTTGAAAGCTTAAACTTGTGTCGTGTAGACAAGGTGCTGCTTTGCAGCGTAAATGGTTCCCCCAAGTTTCGCGTCAAAATAACACTACGTCAACTGCCAAACTTTTTTTTAGAACCTGAATTTTGTTTAAATTCTTTTCCATAATTGGTGCGCAAGGAATTACATTTCTGTATTACTTGCTGTTTATCAGCTTCTCTTTCCCTTCATTTTGAAAGTAATTTTTCCTATAGGAATTATATGGCAAGTATTGCATTCGTAAATGCCCAAACCGTTCGGTCGATTGACTTCAAATTGAAGTTGTCTCAATAATATTTGATGATCAAAAATGTCATTGATTTTGATTTTTTGAAATTCGATAGATAGTATTTGGTCTTTATATTTCACAAATCCGGCATAGTCGTAAACACGTCGATACATTCAAAAATAAGTCTTCTTTCAACCTCAGTTTCACTCGCGGAGGTCTTCAAATTTCCAAATTCAATGAAGAAATATATTGTGCAATAAATATACACCTTGCAATACTATCCCTAGATGCTCAATATTATTTCGCAATATCTAATATTGTACAATAATATTGAGTGTCTAGGGACAGCTTTAACGCACAAACATACATATACTCGTAATTGAGTTTCTTCAAAGCTTTACTACAAAACTAGTTTTTAAGGGATTTCGAGTTTTACGTTTTTTTTTTCAGAAATTTGATTTGAATGTTAAACTTTTTTGTATAATTTCTTGTTATTTTGCCAAACGGTGACTTGTAAATTCTTCTAATCTGGAAGCTCTTGTCGTTTCCTTATCAAAAACATTCTTCCAAGTAAAAATTGGATGATATTATTTCAAAAGAACGTCTTCCAATATCTAATTATTTAAAAACACAGATAAAATTGTGTGTTTACATAGTTGATAGAAAATTGGTTAAAATGCTTTTCTAAAAATTTGACAATATTAGAAGATCTTCTAATCGTGTATATTAAGCTTATGATGATAGTTAAGAAAAAGACCGTAGGAAGTTGAAAGTGTTGTGCTATCAAATTTAATAGGTTTGCTTACAAATAAGCAATAAAATATAAATACATTTCCTACCCCATAAGCTTCATTAGACGTTTTTCTTTTCCTGTTCAAAGCTCTGAATTATGAACTGATCATGTTTTACACTCTGATGTCCACTTTCAACTTTGTCTAAACACTTAGATTTTTATTAAAAATGCACTTGATGCACTGGCTAGCAAATGTTTAAATTTGTAGATTCAAAATATGGTCGTTCAGTTTGTTCATTTGAAATATTCAAATCATTATTTATCAAAAAGTTTGACTTCTTAGATTTGTTGATATTTTTTCCTCATTTCAAACTCTTGATATTTGTTGACTTCAGTTCACTCAGAACTGTTCGCCCTCTTTAACCGTGATCGCAACACAATCTTGAGTTTGACAGTACAAATTTTTCATTTAGAACTATATAATAAAAAAAAATACTTATTATAAAATTTCTTAGCAGCTTTGTTGATTTTGCAATTTGTAGTTATAAAACTATTTAAATATTAAATTTTGGTTATTGTTGACATGTATGCATATAAATAATTCCAAACAACAGTCGCTCTTAACCAATTTTAACAACATTCCAACAATTCGTAAAAATGACACTTGAATAAATTCTTTGACCTAACAAATTCAATTCACCCAATGAAAGAAAATTATATAGCTAAAGTTTCTGAAATAAAAAAAAATGCCGGTGAAAAACCGTTCAAGCCTCTAAAACCACTGTTATTTATGTACAATTTTTTGAAAAGTGTTAAACATATGTTTGACAATGTGGCGCTAAAGTATTGTGTAAACTAGGGCCTCACCCAACAAACTTCTTCATCTAGCTCGGTCCCTAGCTAGATGTCTCCAGTTTCGCGCTCCAAGTTGGATGAGGTCACCTTCCACTTGTGCGCGCCACCTGATCCGCGGTCTTCCTCTACTGCGCTGTCCTGTGGGTGCGGATTCGAAGACTTTCCGGGCCGGAGCATTGGTTTCCATGCGCTCTACGTGACCTAGCCATCTAAGTCGTTGGACTTTTACCCTACTGGCTAAGTCTACGTCGCTGTACAGCCCGTACAGCTCGTCATTCCATCTTCTCCTCCACTTTTCTCTCGAAGCGACCCAAGGTGCTTTCATCCGCTTTTGTCATAGTCCATGCTTCTGCACCGTATAGCAGGACGGGGATGATAAGGGTCTTATATAGCAACACTTTGGTCCCTCGAGAGAGGACCTTACCACTCAATTGCTTTCTTAGTCCAAAGAAACAGCGGTTAGCAAGAGTTATTCTGCGTTTGATCTCAGCGCTGGTGTTGTTTTCTGCGTTTACAGCGGAGTCTAGGTAGACGAAGTACTTGACTACCTCAAAGTTACGTCTGTCGATTGTGACGTTTTGACCAAAACATCGGTGTTGTATGTCCTTTCTTGACGACAGCATGTACTTTGTTTTGGTTTCATTAACCGTTAAACCCATTTTTGCCGCCTCTGCCTCAATACACACAAAAGCCCCATTGACATCACGCTGAGTTCTTCCGATTATGTCAATGCCATCAGCATATGCCAGTAATTGGACAGACTTTTGAAAGATAGTGCCTCTAGTGTTGACGTGTGAGCTTTGCACTATTCTTTTAAGTACGATGTTAAAAAAATCACATGACAGGTCATAACCTTGTCTAAAACCTTTTTTGACATCGAAAGGTTCTGTTATGTTGTTTCCACTCTTTATGGAGCAGTGTGAATTATAAATGGTCATCCTGCACAAACGGACTAGTTTGGCGGGGATGCTAAAACTAAACATGGCTATTTACAGCTCGTCCCTGTATATGCTGTCACATGCGGTATTGAAATCGATGAAAAGATGGTGGGTGTCGATTTGGTGTTCTGGGGTTTTTTCCAGGATCTGCCGTAATGTGAATATTTGATCAACTGTGGACTTTCCTGGTTTAAAACCACACTGATAAGGACCTATTAGGTTGTTGACGATGGGCTTAAGACGTTCACATATTACGGCAGAGAAGATTTTATAGGCGATGTTAAGTAGACTGATTCCTCTAAAATTGGTGCAGTTTAGAGGGTCTCCTTTTTTTAGGATCGGGCAAACAATACTGAGGTTCCATTCATCGGGCATGTTTTCTTTCGGTTGGTGCATGCTCCTAACCAATTCATCGCCAGCTGCTTTAAAGAGCTCGGCATTCAAGCCATCCGCTCCACCGGCTTTATTAGACTTCAGCTTAGATATGGCAATCTTTACTTCGTCTAAGTCGGGAGGACGGGATTGTTGGCTTTCAGTGTCTATGTTGAATGGATCATCCTGCCTGACAGCGGAATTCAGTTCGTCGTCGCCGTTATACAGTCTGCAGAAATGGTCCTTCCATATCCTCAGCATTGACTGCGGTTCCACTATGATGTTTCCACTTTCGTCTTTGCAGCCTTCGGTTCTAGGTTTATGTACCTGTGAATTTCGTTTCACCTGTTCATAAAACTTTTGAACTTCATTCCTGCTTTTAAACCTCTCAACATCTTCGATCGCACGCTTCTCATGCCCTCTCTTTTTCCTTCTGAGAAGTCGGCGTTCCTCTCGCCTCTTCTGCTCATAGAGCTCATGAGCAGCTCTCGTCCTTTTATGCAGCGCCGCTTTGAGTGCCTGTTGTTTGGCTGCATTTGCCTGCCGACATTCCTCATCAAACCAGAGGTTCCTTTTTGGTGGCTGTTTGAAACCCAGCACATCAGAGGCGGCTTCTCTGATTGCATCTTGGCAATGTTGCCACTGGTTTTCGATACATTGTGTTGGCGGCAGAGAACTTCGAGAGAGGTTACTTGTAACTCGGTCGGAAAAGCATTTGGCGATCTCTGGCGATTGTTGCCGTTCGACGTTGTACCTTCTCCCAGAACCTTCCTGTTTTGCTTTGGGTCTGGAAATCCGAAGTGCTACCTTGGCTACAACGAGGTAGTGGTCCGAGTGGATGTTAGCTCCTCGGAAAGTTCGTACATCCATAATGCTGGAAGCGTGTCTAGCGTCGATCGCAATATGGGCAATCTGGTTGACGGTAGATTGATCTGGAGAAGTCCAAATTCCTTTGTGGATGTTAAGGTGTGGAAAACTCGTACTGGCTACCATGACGATTTGCCCCGCAGCAAAATCTATGAGCCTGAATCCGTTGTCGGAAGTGTTGTCGTGCAGACTATTCTTCCTGATTATTCCACCAAAGATGTCTTCCCTTCCTAGCTTGGCATTAAAATCGCTCAGGACTATTTTAATATCATAGCTAGGGCACTGCTAGTGGGGGCATGCGCGCATATCAGTCTATAATGTTGCCGAATTTAGCCTTGATCCGTATGGTCATGATGCGCTCATTTTAAATAAACAACATATTAAAAATTCATGTTCCCACCTGGACTATGTCTTGAAGATTATAAATGAACTTTTCAGCTTTTTTGGGAAAATGTATTAATGTCTCTCCTTCTTTTTGTAGATTCTAATTTCAGATGAAATATCTTTAAATCCCCAGATAGAATATTTCAAAAAAATATTGTTGTTACGTATTTTAATGTTAATTTTAACTTAATTTTCATTTTAATTTAATGTCCAAATATTAAAAAAATGATAACTTAACCTATAAAAAAAGAGCTTACAACTTGTAGAACCAAAAATATTGATACATTAAATTCCGACACAAATTTAGTGAAATGTCTGAACAAATCCTCATTTTTATAATTTATTTCCATAAAAAATAAATTTTATCAACGACCAATACTCCTCATTATTGAAACATACAAACATAAAGAATATAAAAAAGGACTACATTTTTAATAAAAGTCGTAAAATTGTTGCTCGTCCCTTGTACTGATGATCCTATTGAGACTTTTTTCAAAATACATTACCATTTATTTAAAAGATGTTTACTCAATAGTCTGTGTTACCCATTTTTTGTTCGATAATAATTCCGAACTTCACTGGACACTGTATTATTAGGGGGATCAATCCCCTAAGTTCATGGTTCGTTAATTCAGTTTTAAAAATAAATCAATCACCGGAGAAAGAGTGCTAATCTGCTAATATATTACGGTCTTCTAAAATATTCTATAGTCGCAGACTATATTGTCCCTTAGCAGATATTACTCCTCATACTATAATAATGAACCGGAATCTTCAACTTATTTTCGATTTTGTCATAAATTTGAGTATCAATTCAAACATTTGCTATCATACACATACTCTACGTGATAAAATGTTCATAAAAGAAAAACAAACTTCGATAAAGAAAACGATTGTTCAATGTATACCCACTCAATTCCCCCCAAAGGGATTCTCCCTTCTTTAAAATATACTGTTCTGTCATAAAAGGAAGCAAGGGTTCACAAAGAGTCAATGGATTATTTTTTTTTAACTTGAAGCAAAAAGTTTCAGACACTTTATTCTTTTTGATAAAGGACACAATAGATAGAAAATAAAATGCACGACTGGGTTGAGCAGACTTGATTGTATTTTTTGTTTAAAATATAGTGAGAGGTATTTTCATTTTGGAGATAAAGTGACAAACTAACTGCGTAATTAGAAATTCAGTTAAATCTTTTGCATTTTAAGTAGTTTTTTTTCCTTACCAGACAAAGATATCTTCTTGCACAGCTACGAACTTGTCTAGGTAGCTGTTGTCTAAAAAAGAGTTTAAATTGTCATTATTTTTGAAAGTATTTATATTACAACAGTTGTTTAAATCTGCTTTTTTAATTCATTCAAAAATCAAAAATGCATCAGTTTGTTGGACTTTTAATTTAAATTCAAGACAGATTTTTAACAGTTTTCAATTATTCAACGTAAGAGTTTAGTTTTATTAAATTTATGTTTGGTGATTTGGTTTAGTGATTCTAAAGTTAGTAGCACTTGCATTTGACACATCGGTTGCCATTTAAAGTGTCATAACGGCTGCGTTCAGTCTCGTGGCGGGTAGATTATCCTGCTATAAATTATTATTATAATTATTATTATTATGCTATAAAAACAATAACAACTTTCAGCTGTTTACAAACAGGAGACGCATTAAATTCCACGGTTTTTTATTCTCCATTGTATAATGATGTTTAAGTTGGAGTTTAATTTGGATTAGAACTTGCAGACAGGTGATCATGAAAATAAGAAAGAGTGTTGGAGATAGAACAGAGCCCTGAGGCACACCAACATTTATTTTGTAGTTTTCAGACTCAAACCCATCCAATACAACTTGTATTAAACGTTTTGAAAGGTAATTACTATTTCAATGAAAGAAGGATTCATGAAAACCGAAAGCTCGCGTTTTCAACAAGAAAGCCTGATACCAAATTCTATCAAATGCTTTTGAAATATCAAGTGCAATAATCTTACTTTCTCCAAAACGATGTAAAGATTTGCTCCGCTGTTCAGTGAGATGAATTATGAGATCACCAGTGGACCTATTGCTACCAAAGCCGTATTGTCGGTCATTGAGAAGCTTTCGATCTTCGAGATATTTCTTGAGCTGATAATTAATCAGCGTTTCCATGGCCTTGGAAAAAGGGCACGTAAGTGCAATCGGTCGGTAATTAAACGATGAGGAACATTCGCCTTTTTTGCGAATAGGCTGGACAAATACGGTTTTCCATCCACTCAGAACGAGACCTGAGAAGTAGGACAGATGAAAAAGTTTACGCAGTGGT
This sequence comes from Eupeodes corollae, assembly GCF_945859685.1. Lineage (NCBI taxonomy): Eukaryota > Metazoa > Arthropoda > Insecta > Diptera > Syrphidae > Eupeodes > Eupeodes corollae. The sequence goes on from NC_079148.1 coordinate 43,630,900, forward strand.
TTTGCCAGCGTTGAAGAACACCTCTTCAGAACAATAGTAGGGATACCATCCGGACCAGTAGATTTATGTTTTTAAAGATCTTTTACGACTCTCACCGTAGTGCGAAAAAAGATTGGCCCTATAGAATCACTAACGCAACACTCACTGCCAGCGTTGCAAATCGATTAGCTTTCTCGAGAGAGCTAACAAATGGAGTATCATTGACAACGAGCGTGGGAACAGAGGAAGGAAAAGAATTCCTCTTGTTTTTTACGAATGACAAACAATTTTGACTTCCTTTGAGACTTGCAGTATTTTTTGCCGTCATTTTTGGTCATGTAAAAATTTGGTCCGTCGAATATGGCCTTCCTGGCTTGTTTCACTTTATTCCGGTTTTCCACAGTTCAATCGACTTTAAAACAACGGAAATTTACCCCCTTAAACCTAATAACCTCTTTACAGCTCCAATCAAACCATGCGTTTTCCTTAGGTCTGATGCTCTTAACCTTGTTCGGGATAAAAGGTCTCATTCCGAAGAGAATCAGACTTGTGATAATAGCAGCGCTGGCATCGAAATCACTATCGAGAAAGCATATAGTGACTAGTAAAAAATCCTGAAGTAATTATTGAGACCTTTCCAGTGGCATTGCCAAACAGTTCTCTTAGAAGCTCTTTCTTTAACTGAAGAGTTTTGATACAAGAAATTTGCTGATATAACACACTGGTAGCATGCCCCTAGAGAAGATTAACACTAATAGTTTACTCACCAAGTCAAGAGTCTTTTCTGCTCGACCTACCACGTCCGATATTTGAGTGGGTTCGTTGACAAGCTGAGTAAGGTGCTTCAAATCAGCGAAGATCTCAGCACACACTCCTTTAGGTGTCGTCTGGGCCGAATTGTAAAGCCACGAAAAATTGTGCACATTGAAATCGATCATCAACGATTTAAGTGCGAGACTAGGACAAAACAATTCTTTGAATGGAATAAGAAAAAAGCATGAAATTCACCAGAAGTTGATACTCTGTCTAAATTAGGGCTTCGATTAAGGAAGAAATAGTGCATGATTAATTAGAAAAAGAATTGGTCCAAAGACCATATTGTGGTAAAAGCTGATAAGCAACGTCATTCCTAATGCATATGGCGAGGCCATGGTGGGAAAAAGGGCCAGTTAAAAAACAATATTTATTTAAGTGGTGTTATTTATTAAAAAAAAAATCATTTAATTTTTTTAATTAATATCTTTTATGTATAGAGGTAAAATGTGTTATGTAAAATTTAATTTAACTTAATACCTTAGTACCTTAGTTGTACAGAGTAGAGAACACAGCACCTTGACTAGACTATGTAAGGTGATAAAAACATAAGACATTAAGGACAGAAGAGAAAGAACAACAGAAAGAAAGAACACATGACAACAGCACGCAGTAGGTTTCGAGACGGTCCCCCATCTTTCTACTAACCACTCACTGATGTTTGATTTCGGTGATCGATGAGAACCTAAGCTTTATCAGTGACCAGGCCGTTGCCTACCTTAGTTCTTTAACGAGATATTTGTGAAAAACCAAATCTTTCAGTTTGATTTTTTTTGATTGTGATATTAAAAAGAAAACAGTCATGGATTTTTTTTGAAAGCCCATTCTTCTAATTTTGATATTGTCATTTTTCAATATCTCGTTCTTTAAATATGGTGAACGAAATAATGTATGTAAGTCCGTATAACGTTAAATTTCAAATGCAGGGGCTTTAAAACGTCAAGAAATACTATAAAAAAAGAGGGTGGGATGCGACCCATATGTTCCCACGCGTGAACGTCTGTCGATTTGTCTAAAAGTTTAACAAAATATTAATAACAACATTTTATATGCAATGAAGTTGTTGTTTGTGTAGATTTTCATGTTTTGTTAAAAAAGTTTTAAATTAAATTTTTCAAAAACATTAACCAAACGTTAATAAGATTATTTTGCCTACTAAAAAATAAGCTTGATTCCTAGAACTATTTTAGTTACCAATATTATGAGTGCAATTCCAGTTTTTATCAATTTTAGTAGCATTTTTTAGAAGTTTTTATTTGCTACATACAAAAATACAGATTTGATTTTTCTATTAAATTACGTTAACAACACAATTTGACTTTATTCATTCACGAGATATCGATAATCGAAAATTTTTTTACCAATTTTGTGTAGTATTTTTTTGTAGATCTTAATTTGTATGAAAAAAATTACTGTTAAATTTAAAAAAAATTAAATTAGTTTGGTAGGTTTTTCTTAAGGTTTAATTTTTTGTAAGAAAACTGTCCATTCGATTTTCTTAAAATTGTATCAGATGGTTGATTTATAAAAAAAATCGATATTTGATTTGTTTTCTCAAAATTCCAGAACACAGTTTATAATTCACAAGAATACAACTTTAAATTTAATTTAAGTCGCTAGCGTTATTGGTTCGTGGGATAGTTAGGTTTAACCTACATATTGCTTTTAATTTCTATGGTAAAAAACCACCCACTCAATATTCTTGAGTGTCCTTTCTGCATTTTTATCTGTATGAGAAAATTTATTTGAAGTCAATATGTCTTCTATTTTTTCTATAGACGACGAACGTACGGACGTACACGTTAACACAAAAGACAAAAATCTCTAAAAATCTTTTATTTAGACTCTAGGCACCTTGAAACGTTGAGAAATGTCAAAATTTTCAATAACGTCCCTAAGTCCATACGTTCACTACGTTTTTTTCGTCGTCCATAGCTCAACAACCAGAAAAGATAAAAAAAGTTAAATATAAAACAATTTTTAAATTAAAAAAATATAAACCTAATACTAAAACTTGGTACAAATTTACTTTCGAGACAAATATAAAGTATTGTCTTCAAACTTTTTTTATAATAATCCAACAGTCCGTTTTTTCATACAAAAAATAAAATCTACAAAAAATAGTACGCAAATTTGATATCTCTCAAATTTCATTCATCAAATTTGTAAAAATTTAAGAAATGTTATTAAAATTGGTAAACATTTGTTTCCGACTAAAAATCTATTTAATGCACCCTTTAATTTGTAACAATCTTAAATCAGAGTATAAAAATGCACTTGGGAAACTTCACAATCGTTGATAAATGAAATAACTGCATAAAGCATTCTCATTTGTGAACATTAAAGCTTTAGGCTGTTGTGTATTTTGCAGTCTCTATATCTACATTCATCATTATAATTCTGAAAAAAAAAATTGCCTTCAGATATCAAATAATACCATGTTTCATGTACCTCTTGCAGTTTATATCTTCAAAATTCTGCCTTAAAGCAATATACAAACATTTTAAAAATATGATGCAATGCAGGTTGTGGGATTGTAAGTTTTATATCTTTAGATACATTTGTATCACCATTTAAAAACTTCGATTCCTTTAGCAAAGCTTTATTACATACATATATCACAAGTATTATCTTTCCTACGTTTAGTTCAGTTTATTTTATGTTTCACAAATCTAAACCCATCTATCTTCTTGAAGTAACCGTAATCGCAAGTAAAAATATCCCATTTTGAGCTTGAATTTGAAAATTAATTTTAAAAAGTATCTTTTTCGTATTTTAAATTTAATCTTTAAAGTTGATTATACATGGACATAATATGGATCATTTATATAGCTTCCAGCTACAATTTTATATTTCATGGAAAATATAAAATTGATTTTCAAAACCTTACGTTGGCCTGGTTACAAATAATATTGATAAGAAATAAGTTTATGCTTTGGATATTTCATCCTTTTATAATTCCAAAAAAAGGGATTTCAAACAATAATACAAATTGGTTGCAATTGTGTTTATATTTCAAGACCTTTAATTTATGTATTTGAAATATCTCTGTTGAACATTTTTTACAAAAAAAAAAAAACATTGAATTTAACCCGCAAAAAGGAAAACCTACTTGAATCCAAATGAATAAAATATAATTACATACTTGGTCTTCCGCATGTAATTGATGGAGTTTGAACGATTAACTTTTGAAGATTAACCCTCATGGAAATCATTCTCAAGAGAATAAATATACATGTACTACATATATAAATATAAATGAAGATAATCCTGTTATTTATTTAATACTTTCCTTACATTTAATGGGTTTTGTTGGTGAATTTATTTTAAGAGTAAAAGTACCTGCGTGTATCGCACACAAACCCCTCGTGGGTTTAATGTTGTTTTATATTTTGTGCACATTTATTTATATTAAATAAAAATGGTCAAATACAATTTCCTTTTCTGTTTCTCTTAAATCTTTATGGGTATATATTAAACTGTATTTCTGCAGATCCATTTTAACATTCCTTTATAGTAATTGAATCTTAAGAAACTTTCAACTTACAATTTCATAGTGGAGACTATTTTATAAAATGTAAAGATAAGATAGATTATTTTGGTAATGGAAAAAGGTAAAGGTAGGGTTTGTAAGTAAGCTTCATTGGATTTAAGGAGACTTTATTTTTTAACACTGAAATTGTTATTTCTAGTATTCAATTGAATTTGTAAATTGTTATTTGTGTTTTACAATGCGTGGATTATTTAAAACGAACGAATTGAAACGAATATTTTACAAGAGAAAGCAATGTATATTTATTTCATTTAGAAAAAAAAGGTATGCCGATGTCACGGTTACGTTGCAGCATTATACATACATATACAGGGTGATTTTTGATAAGCTATAGAAAAGTTAAACAAAAAAATACATGAAATCTTTATTTGAATCGATAGTACGGTCCAAATTATTTAATGTTTAAAGATTATTTCATGCAAATATTGACCTTGACTGCGCCTCAAACGATTCATCTGCTTAGTCCAATTCTGGCCGATATCTCACGAATAAATGTTGTCAATGTTGTCTTCCAATACTTAAATTGAAGCGGGCGTAAAGACATGAGCTTTAACATAGCTCCACAAAAAATAGACTACAGGTGTTAAATCACCCGATCTAGGGCGGTCCGGAACGTGAAATAAAATGTTCACCGAACTCGCCTTTCAATTAATCCATTATTGCGCTTGCGATGTGGATTGTGGCACCGTCTTGTTGAAATCACATGTCATGCAAAGTCAAGCTCTTTCATTTTGGGCAAAACAAAGTTGGATACCACCTCACGGTTTTGGACCTTTTCTGTTCATCCTGTCTATTAACGACATGTTTGGGCTCAAGTGAGACTCTCATTTTTGTTTATGATGCCGAATTTTTTATAAAAACTGCTGAACACCGAACAAAATATTTTTTATAAGATGAAATTAATTTTCTTTATTTTTTGAAAAGATATTTGATTGGAAAATAATTTTTTAACAACGCTTTATTTTTTTTTTGCAAAAACATTGTCAATTCGATTTTTCTCAAAATTTTACCAGGTATCAAAAACGTTATTCTTTGATACATGAAGTTATTTTGAATATAAAACAAAAAACCATTAGTTATTTTTTTTTCAAAATTTTTCAAGTCGCTAGCGTTAATGGTTTCGAAAGTTTTATGAGCAGGTGAAACGAAATTCACAGGTACATAAACCTAGAACCGAAGGCTGCAAAGACGAAAGTGGAGCCGCAGTCAATGCTGAGGATATGGAAGGACCACTTCTGCAGACTGTATAACGGCGAAGAAGAACTGAATTCCTCTGTCAGGCAGGATGATCCATTCAATATACCGACTTAGACGAAGTAAAGATTACCATATCTAAGTTGAAGTCTAATAACGGAGCGGATGGCTTGAATGCCGAGCTCTTTAAAGCAGCTGGAGATGAAGTAATTAGGAGCATGCGCACCAACTTATCTGTAAGATATGGTCGGAAGAAAGCATGCCCAATGAATGGAACCTCAGTATTGTTTGCCCGATCCTGAAAAAAGGAGACCCTCTAAGCTGCACCAACTATAGAGCAATCAGTCTTCTTAACATCGCCTATATAAAATCTTCACTGCCGTAATATGTGAATGTCTAAAGCCCATCGTCAACAACCTTATCAGTGTGGTTTAGACCAGGAAAGTCCACCGTTGATCAAATATTCACATCACGGCAGATTCTGGAAAAACCCCAAGAACACCAAATTGACACCCACCATCTTTTAATCGATTTCAAGGCCACATATGACAGCTTCTACAGGGACGAGCCATATAGAGCCATGTCTAGTTTTGGCATTCTACAGGATGACCATGGAGAATTCAATCTGCTCCATAAAGGTTGGAAACAACTTAACAGAACCTTTCAATGTCAAAAAAGGTTTTAGACATGGTGATGCGCTGTCATGCGATTTTTTTAACATCGTGCTTGAAAGAAAATTGCAGACCTCACACGTCAACACTAGTGGCACTATCTTTCAAAAGTCTGTCCAATTACTTGCATTTGCTGATGACATTGACATAATCGGAAGAACTCAGCGAGATGTCAATGGGGCTTTTGTGAGTATTGAGGAAGAGGCGGCAAAAATGGGTCTAACGGTTAATGAAGCCAAAACAAAGTTCATGCTGTCGTCTAGAAAGGACATACAACACCGACGTTTTGGTCAAAACGTCACAATCGACAGACGTAACTTTGAGGTAGTCAAGGACTTCGTCTACCTATTCTCCGCTGTAAACGCAGAAAATAACACCATCGCTGAGATCAAACGCAAAATAACTCTTGCTAACCGCTGTTTCTTTGGACTAAGAAAGCAATTGAGTGGTAATGTCCTCTCTCGAGGGACCAAAGTGTTGCTATATAAGACCCTTATCATCCCCGTCCTGCTATACGGTTCAAAAGCATGGACCATGACAAAAGCGGATGAAAGCACCTTGGGTCGCTTCGAGAGAAAAGTTCTTCGTGTGATCTACGGTCCCGTATGCAACGAAGGGGAGTGGAGGAGAAGATGGAACGACGAACTGTACGGGCTGTACAGCGACGTAGACTTAGCCAGAAGGGTTCAACGACTAAGATGGCTGGGTCACGTAGAGCGCATGGAAACCAATGCTCCGGCCGGAAAGTCTTCGAATCCGCACCCACAGGACAGCGCAGTAGAGGAAGACCGCGGATCAGGTGGCGCGCACAAGTGGAAGGTGACCTCACCCAACTTGGAGCGCGAAACTGAAGACATCTAGCTAAGGAAAGATGGAGAAGTTTGTTGGGTGAGGCCCTAGTTCACACAGGACTGTAGCGCCACCTTAAGTAAGTAAGTAAGTAAGCGTTACTGGTTCTGCTAAAAACCGTAAACTCAATTTTTTGAGAGTTCTTTCTGCATTATAATATATTTAACAAAATTTATTTAAAGTCAATATCTCTACAGGTTCTCCATAACCATGTTGACCTCGGCAAGCGAATGTAGCTTCCTTCTGCACTGTTTTACCAGTTTTGAATTTGTGATAGTAGTTGATATGGCTTTGATGGCCGCTTGGCTACCTATAAAAAAAGAGGCTGGGATGCGACCCACACTGATAACTTCCCATCCCGTCTATCGATTTGTCTTGCTTAAAAGTTTGTCTATATGTACTCGTATCAATTTTTACCAAATTTGCGTACTATTTTTTGTAGATTTTATTTTTTATGAAAAAACGGACTGTTGTATTTTTATATAAAAATTACTGAATATCAAAAACAAAATTTTCCGTGAAATAAAATAAGTTTGAATCCAATGTTTTTAATTTTTGAAAAGCTATTTGAGTCGAAAGTAAATTTTTTTTTAGATTTTTATTTTTTATAAAAAAAGCTGTCAATTCGATTTTTCTTAAAATTTGTCCTTACGTTGAAAACAATATTTCTTATAAGTAAAAATTAGTAAGAAGCTATTATCTCAAATTTTTGAAAAGATATTTGAGTCGAAATCATTTTTACTAAATTTTGTTAATTTTTTTCGGTTTTTAATTTTTTGTACAAAAACTGTCAATTCGATTTTTTCAAAATTTTAATGAATGTTGATAACAATATTTTTTAAAAGATTAAAGTAAATTAAAGTCAATATCTCAAAGTTTTGAAAAGATATTTAAGTCGAAAATCAATTTTTACCAACTTTTATTAATTTTTTTTTAAGTTTTTATTTTTTGTAAGAAAACTGTCAATTCGATTTTTCTCAACATATTTCAGAATGTTGAAAACAATATTTCTTATAAGATAAAATAAGTTTGAAGCCTAAATTTTGGGTTTTTGAAAAGATATTTGAAGCGATATTCAATTTTTACCAACTTTGAGTAATGTTTTTTTTTAGATTTTTATTTTTTATAAAAAACCTGTCAATTTGATTTTTCTTAAAATTTTATCAGATGTCAAAAACATTAGTTTTCGTTGCAAAAAATTGTTTGGGAGATGAAATCATATTTTAGGAGGTGACACATTTTTTTCAGTTTTTTTGATTTATAAAAAAAAAAACTGTTATATGGATTTTTTTCAAAAAATATACTTTTTTTTAAATCAGGTTACAATACATTATATAAAATTTAATTCAAGTCTCTTGCGGTTTTGGTTCGTAAGATATTTAGAGTTAACCAAAATTTTCACCTTTTTTTCAAACTTCTATGGTAAAAAAACCACCCACTCAATTTTCTTGGGAGCCCTTTCAGCATCTTTCTGCCTTATTATCTGTATAAAAAATTTTATTTGAAATTGATATCTATTCTGGTTCTTGAAATATAGACGACGAAAAAAACGTGGCGAACGTACGGACGTACCAACGTACGTACACAGGCACGGACAGACATCTTTCTAAAAATGTTTTATTTCGACAAATGTCAAAATTATCAATTTGACAAATCGGATCCATTACAATAACTTCCTATGGGAAGTTAAAAATATCTACATATGTTTTTTTTTATTAAATTGTAGGAAGGTCTTAAGCAGCTTCATATACTGCGAGCACTTTTTCTTGATCTTTTTAGGGGAGGTTTATATGATACCAGACCCTACTCCCTTCTCCGTTTTGGACCCGCCGGTAAAACCGATACATAATTTGTTTTCTTTCCTAGAAGGCATTTCGGATAGGGATACTGGGTTAAAATATGCTGAAAATAGTCTGTTAATGTTTGTATGACCCAAAGCAGCTTTTTTCCATTTATTGCACTGTAATAAACGCAGTGCCCTTTCGAGTGCCAATTCTTTCACGAATATATGAAAGGGGTTCGCTCTTTCTAGGGCTGCAGTTAGTGATCTTTTCAAGAGCTGGCCGGCAATCTCTATGCTTGGTTTTATAAAACGCTAAATTGATTTTTTGAATGGTGTAGATAGTCAGAAATGTATTATATAAAGAATTATTAAAATTTTGCCTATCAAAATATTGAATTGTTTTTCTAAAAAAAACTTATTTTTGATTTTTTTACTTTTAACCAATATATTATTCTATTTTGTCAAGCACGACTTTAAAATAAGAAGAAAAGGGTAAAGGAAACAAAATATAAACTTTGTCATATCTCTACCCAAAAACAAATCATGTAAATTTGTACCTTTCATCTTTTGAATCCTAAATTATGAACATAATCCTTTACCACGTGGCTTTTCTGTAACAGCTTGATATTGAAAAATGAAATTAAAATTGTTACAAATTTGTCATCATTGCAAAAACTTTGTCATTTAAAAACCATGAAGCGGGTAAGCATATATTATGTATCTACTAAATAAAACCCTTGTTTTTGTATTTGAACACCAAATTCGACTATAAGAAGGTTGAAAAAAGACCATCAGAAGGACCTTTAATTTAAATAAAATATTCTTTGATACCGACTCCCACACATATATTTTGGTAAAATCAAACGAAAAGCAATCATGGCAAAATTTTGTTGATGTAAGCATAACTTTTATTATTTTTTTTTTATTTTTTCGGAAGTAAGAATTTATACCTTATCTCTCATAAGACTATAAATAAAAATTATATATAGGTTTTGTATAACTTTTTGAAGACACACGTGTTGTTTCTTGGAAACATCGCCCTTCCAGTCCCAACATTCTTTATCTTTCACTAAAAAAAGGAAGAACGAAAATATTTATGAACTCAATCACTTTAAGTTTATTTAACCCAGCCATACATAATCTTAAGGATCTTAAGCAGCTTAAAGATACAAAAGTATATCTACCTTTTGTGTCGTCGTCGTCGTCGGTAGGTATAAGTTAGGTGCTTACCTTATAAATTTAGTTTTCCTGAAATAGAAAGGATGAAGATAGAGGAGAGTAACGATTCTACGAGTATATGGCAAAGGCCCGCACATACATACATTTTATCGTCATCGTCAGGAAAAGCACCATAAACCATCATTAAACGAGCAATTGATATACATTATGCTTTTATCCTTATTGTATGATGTGCCTCTTTCTGATGCGACCTTTTAAACCTAACCTACCTATTGTTTTCATTGAATTGCTTCCTCGTTTATAAATATAAAAGTTTATACTATATGTACAAACATATGTTTTCCTTAGTCGTGTGAAGTGTGTTTTCGTAAAGATACACTTTTGAACTGAGATGAATAAATTTACAAATCGGTTCCATCAGATTTGTGTGACTTATCTGTGCCATCTTCTCCCGAAAAAAAGAAAAACAAATATATCGATTCTCTCTCAATATTGTATTCTGGCTCTGAATTTTAATTCAATTTAAATGCAATCAGAAAAACGAATCAATGTTTATTAGGAAAAAGGAGAGCGTTTGACAGCTTTGATCGCAGGCACGAATCCGAACCTCCCTTGTCTTTCTTTTGACATTTATGTGTGTTCTGGCGTAAATGCTAACTTTATATGAGTTGGGCTGACGCTTTGGATGGGCCTGGGGTAGGTACTCCCCTTTAAGTCAAGGGCAATTTTGGTTTGGGCTTTAATGCGACACGATACACAACACACAATGCGGTATTTGTTTTTCTTTTATTTTTTAGGTGGGGTAGGTTTTAAGAATGGTTTAAGAAGAGTGTAAACATTTTGCAAACAAAATAGATGAAAAAGAAAGTACTAAAAGCAAACTCTATACTCCAACTCTCCTGTCGTAGCGTTAATATACTATAGCATAGACATTGCACACAAAATCCTTAAGTCGCTTTAATCCTTTGAACCAAGATAGACATAGACAGCAATAATGACAGCATTGAATAAATATACAGTAGAGTCACGATAATTGCCATATTAAAATAATATGACTATTATTTGGTGAAATATGACTGTCCGTGTATCTGTCCTCTTTCCTACAATTTCAAACTTTAGATCAAACTTTTAAATTGAGGTTTTAGGCAAATCAGCGTTAGGTTTTTTTTTTTTAAACCGAAAACACACAAATTTTCGTTTATTTAAATTGGAGTAATTATTAATCTTAAAAACAGCAAGATAGATTTTTTATGCAATTTTATCTAAAATGTATGCTCTTAACTTGGTTTCGTTCAATATAAAATATGTATATGTATGTATTTCTATTGCTCCAGAAGGGTATCCTCGCTATAAAATCTCCAAATATACAAATTCTTATATTGTTTACATAATATTTGATGATAAAACATTTATATTTTTTTTTGCAATTTTGCAAAAAGGGCTAGGATGCAACCCACACTGATAACTTCCCATCCCGTCCGTCGATTTGACGAAAGTTTAAAAGTTTGTAGGTTTTCGTGTTGGGTTAAAAAAGTTGTCAGTTGAATTATTTTTAAAAATTTAAAATTACCAACAATGTGTTTTACATCAAGAAATAGTTAAGTTTGAAAATCTAGTTTTTTAAATAGATTATTAGTAGAAAACAAATGTTAACTAATTTTAGCAGCATTTCTTAAAGTTTTATTAATTGGATGAATGAAATTAATTTGATAGATATCAAGAACCGAACATCAATTTTTACCAAATTTGCGGACTAGTCTTTGTAGATTTTAGTTTTTTTATGAAAAAAACAGACTTTAACTTTTTTTACAAGTTTGTTGTTTTTGCTTTTATTTTTTGTAAGAAAACTTTCTATTCGATTTTTCTCAAAATTTTACTGAATATTGACAAAAATATATTTAAAAGATAAAAGGAGTTTAAAGCCAATATCGCAAAGTTTTGAAAAGAAATTTGAGTCGAAAATCAATTTTTACCAACTTTTATTAATTTTTTTGTTTAGGTTTTTATTTTTTTGTAAAAAAACTGTCAATTCGATTTTATCGAAATTTTTCCGAATGTTGAAAACAATATTCCTTATTAGTTAAAAATAGTTTGAAGCCATAATCTCAAATTTTTGAAAAGAAATACAATTTTACGAACTTTAGTTAAATTTTCTTATAAGTTTTTGTAAAAACAACTCGATTTTTCTAAAAATATTTCGTAATGTTGAAAACAATATTTCTGCTAAGTTAAAATAAGTTTGAAGCCATAATCTCAAGTTTTTGAAAAGATATTTGAGCCGAAATTCAAATTTTACCAACTTTGAGTAATGCTTTTTCTATGTTATTATTTTTATAAAAAAACTGTCAATTTGATTTTTCTCAAAATTTTAGCAGATGTTAAAAAACGTTATTTTTTTGTTGCACAAAATTGTTTTGGAGGTGAATTCATTTTGTATTCGTAAAATTTTGACATTTTTTTTTTCATTTTTTTCGATTTATAAAAAACCCGTTAATTGGATTTTTTTGCAAAAATATATTGGTTTCGTATCACGTTACAATATATAATATACAATTTAATTCAAGTCTCTAGCGTCATTGGTTCGTGAGATATTTAGGGTTAACCAAAATGATCACCTTTTTTAAACTGCTATGGTAAAAAAACTGCCCTTTCTGCATATTTCTTTGTTTATTGTTGATAGAAAAAACTTTTTCCTTACAATTCCAAAGATATTGCAAAATCTTTAAAATCGTCATTAAGTATAGTAAGAGCATTAAAGAGTGGTACTTAACTTCGTACCCGTGTCCTGCTATGCTAGAGGTCCCGGGTTCGATCGCTGCCTTTGCCGTCTAAAGTTTTTTTTCACAGCTAATGGGTCTTGATAGGAAATGACAAATCCACTAATAGTGATTCTTGTCCTAAAAAGTGATTTTTCAAATTAGCCGGATTTGGATTAAAACTGTAGGTCCCCGCCATTCCTGACAACATTAGTCGCACACATTAATGGTAGAGAGTCGTAAGTCACTAGGCCCTAGTTCTCAACAGACTGTTGCGCTGCCTAATTTATTTTACTTAACTTCGTTTATATGGCCACCGCTGCTACGTTTGTTTCTCGTTCAATGGTGGCTCTGAGTTATTCCTACGTGCGTCAAGTATTCTGCTTTTTGGCATAGGCTAATGGGCACGAACGAGGGCTACAACCTACTGTTCCATTTCTTGAGATAAGACGCTCAACAAACTTACTCTTCAACAATAAAACTACAATACCAAATCTTCAAATTCGGGGCCTTCACAGGAACGCGATTTGCAGCCTATTATTGGAAAACTGTGTATATTCACTCAACAGTATTTTTAACTTTTACAGTTAACTATGCGAATAACTTTTTAGTCACTTTATTGTATAGTATTTTCGTTTGAATTTTCAGGGTTCTACTGTATTCAAGCATATTCACTACGACATGTTTGATATGTTTTTATTTTCATTTTTAACACAAAAAAAGTACCAAGTTTGTTTATTTGGCTGCCGTTTCGTCCTTAAATTTGAATTTGCTTATAAATACCGGATTAGGTGTAATGAAATACACAGAGGAAAAAGAAAGGACCTTTAAAGATAAACTTCTGCATATATAGACAAATGGGAATTCACAAAAGTGTTTGTTATGGTGGATCATAGAAAACAACACTCCCAACATCACCAATAAGAAACTCTCTTTTGAACAAGGTCGATTGTAAGCAACAGTAGCTCTATTTGTTAAAAATGAACCGTAGGGGGGTATTTTGAAAAGCCTTTGGGAGCTTATACGAAGTTACAAGGGGCGCAAATAATGTTTATCTAAGCCACACGTTCACTGCTGTGCGTCGCCCATTTTTTTTTCATTTTAAACATCTCAGTGATGGATTTTGGAAGGTATTAGAATTCAACCACATAGTCAATGTTTGCAAAATAAAAGGAAATATTTTTTCTGCTGTGTATTAAGAAATAGCTTTTGAAATTTTTCACAGTCAAACTTTGGGTTACCTTTTTTACTTACCTGTTTAGGGGTATTATCTTTGCACCTGCAGAAAAAAAGGATACAGCCACAATATATCCAATTAGTCAATATATAGCCCGCATGTAGTTGGGTTAGAGCTATATAGGCAATATTGAAGTGCAGTTATACTCATCCATAAATTAGATAGAATTTTAAGTGAAACAGGGCGGGAAAGAGGATCTCTTTGGGATATGAGAAAGGTGGTTTATTGTATTAATTAAAATATCCATCAGGTTGAACGATTCACTCTTAACCAAGGTAAAATGAAAAGTCCTTGAAAATTGATTGCGAAATTGAATCTTTTGTTTAGATTGACGTATACTAATGCTATTGTATAGAAAAATACATGTAGATATAGGCAGAATATAGTATGTATTTGTGTAGGTGAAATAGATTTATTTAATTATGCACATAATAATCAATCGAAAAATGAAAACAAATTGGAAGCATAACCCACGAAATATTTATTATTTGATCAAATACAAAATTATTGATAACAATTTATTTGGCACCCAATAAGTGGGTGGAAAACATGTTCATCAAAAATTTTCAGGAGGGTAACTTCTTACTAATAATAATATAATAATAGTAATAATAATAATAGCTTTATTTATTGAACCTTAAACAAATTTTTACAATTCAACATAATGATAAATAAAATGATGGCCTTGGTTTGAAACCGTCTGCCAGATGCCATCTCTATTTTTACTGTTAAAAATTACAAAATATGTTTTTCATATTACTAATTCAAGTAAGCTTTTTGGTGTTTTTTGCTATTATTTTTACATTGTTCATTAATCAATTAGTAATTTTTTTTTATTAATGAAAGAAAAAGATATAAACATAAAATTAAAAAAGAGGCTGGGATGCGACCCACACTGATAACTTCCCATCCCGTCTGTCGATTTGTCTTGCTTAAAAGTTTGTCTATATGTACTCGTATCAATTTTTACCAAATTTGCGTACTATTTTTTGCAGATTTTATTTTTTATGAAAAAACCGACTGTTGGATTTTTATATAAAAATTACTGAATATTGAAAACAATATTTTCTGTGAAATAAAATAAGTTTGAAGCCAATATTTTTAGTTTTTGAAAAGCTATTTGAGCCGAAAGTAAATTTTTACCAATTTTTAGTATTGTTTTTTTTGTAGGTTTTTATTTTTTGCAAAAAAAACTGTCAATTCGATTTTTCTCAAAATATTCAATATTTCTTATAAAAATTAGTTAGAAGCTATTATCTCAAAGTTTTCAAAAGATATTTGAGTAGAAAATCATTCTTTACCAGGTTTTGTTAATTTTTTTTCGGTTTTTATTTTTTGTAATTTTTTTCAAACTTTAACTGAATGTTGACAACAAGATTTTTTGAAAGATAAAAGTAAATTAAAGCCAATATCTCAAAGTTTTGAAAAGATATTTGAGTCGATATTCAATTTTTACCAACTTTTGTTAATTTTTTTTTCGGTTTTTAATTTTTTGTAAAAAAACTGACAATTCGATTTTATTCAAAATTTTACTGAATGATGACAACAATATTTTTTGAAAGATAAAAGTAAATTAAAGCCAATATCTTAAAGTTTTGAAAAGATATTTGAGTCGATATTCAATTTTTACCAAGTTTTTTTAATTTTTTTTTTCGGTTTTTAATTTTTTGTAAAAAAAACTGTCAATTCGATTTTATTCAAAACTTTACTGAATGTTGACAACAATATTTTTTGAAAGATAAAAGTAAATTAAAGCCAATATCTCAAAGTTTTGAAAAAATATTTGAGTCGATATTCAATTTTTACCAAGTTTTGTTAATTTTTTTTCGGTTTTAAATTTTTGGTAGAAAAACTGTCAATTCGATTTTTTTCAAACTTTAACTGAATATTGACAACAAGATTTTTTTAAAGATAAAAGTAAATTAAAGCCAATATCTCAAAGTTTTGAAAAGATATTTGAGTCGATATTCAATTTTTACCAACTTTTGTTAATTTTTTTTCGGTTTTTAATTTTTTTGTAAAAAAACTGTAAATTCGATTTTATTCAAAATTTTACTGAATGATGACAACAATATTTTTTGAAAGATAAAAGTAAATTAAAGCCAATATCTCAAAGTTTTGAAAAGATATTTGAGTCGATATTCAATTTTTACCAACTTTTGTTATTTTTTTTCGGTTTTTAATTTTTTGTAAAAAAACTGTCAATTCGATTTTATTCAAAATTTTACTGAATGTTGACAACAATAGTTTTTAAAAGATAAAAGTAAATTTAAGCCAATATCTCAAAGTTTTGAAAAGATTTTTGAGTCGAAAATGAATTTTTAATAATTTTTATTATTTTTTTTTTTAGGTTTTTATTTTTTTGTAAAAAAACTGTCATTTCGATTTTTTTCAAAATTTTATCGAATGTTGAAAACAATATTTCTTATAAGATAAAATAAGTTTAAAGCCTAAATTTCAAGTTTCGAAAAGATATTTGAATCGATATTCAATTTTTACCAACTTTGAGTAATGTTTTTTTAGATTTTTATTTTTTATAAAAAAAACTTTCAATTCGATTTTTCTCAAAATTTTATCAGATTTCAAAAACATTGTTCTCCGTTGCTCAAAATTGCTTTGGAGATGAAATTATATTTTAGTCGTAAAATTTTGGAGGTGACAAATTTTTTTTTTTCAGTTTTTTGGATTTTTAAATAAAACCGTAAGATAGATTTTTTTCAAAAAATATACTTCTTTGAGATCACGTTACAGTTTATTATATAAAATTTACTTCAAGTCTCTAACGTTTTTGGTTCGTAAGATATTTAGGGTTAACCAAAATTTTCACCTTTTTTTTAAACTACTATGGTAAAAAAACCACCCACGCAATTTTCTTGAGAGCCCTTTCTGCATCTTTCTGCCTTATTATCTGTATAACAAAATTTATTTGGAGTCGATATCTCTTCTGGTTCTTGAGCTATGGAAAAAAACGTCGCGAACGTACGGACGTACGGACGTACGAACGTACGTACACACGCACGCACAGACATCTTTCTAAAAATCTTTTATTTCGACTCTATTGACCTTGAAACGTCGAGAAATGTCAAAATTATCAATTTGACAAATCGGACCCATTACAATAACTTCCTATGGGAAGTTAATAAATTGCAATACAAAAATGGGTTTTATTTTGTACAATATGTACGCCAAAATACTTAATAGGTACATTTTTGGATTTAACTCTTTTAGTAATCTATAAAATCTTTTCTGTAATTTAGGGCTTCAATGCAATATTGGGCAAGAAGTTTCCAGTTGCTTCCATTTAAGATACTTATAGAGTTTGATTCGCTTATTATTGACTTTTTTAAGTATACAATTCTTATTTCTTTTAGAATAGGGAACACTGATAAAAAGTGATAAGAGTGTTCTTGTTCTTGCAAATTACAGAGAGTCCAAAAAGTTGATTGGTCATTAAAACAAGGTTTGTAATTTAAGTCAAGAAGCTCTCCCTTAATGCGACAAATGATAGAAATTTCAAATAAGCTCATTTTGTCTGTAAAATAGTTGAGCTCATTCAGATTATAATTGAGCTTTGGATATAGAGATCTACGTGAGGAGCCGTTTGCTTCCTCAATTAGTTCCAGTCTTATTTTGTCATCTAGCTTTTCGAGAATACAATTGATCTTTTCTCTCATACTTCCATATTATTGGTTATGTCCTCCCATTTCCTGAACCAACTTATATTTTTTTGTATACTTCATCATAAGAAAGTATTTTGGCTACATAATGAAAGTACATTTTCAAGGTGAAAATAAAAATTAGAGGAAAACCTGTTTCAAGCAGCAGCATGTAATTAGGTGTTGATTTTGGTGATCTAAATAGTTTTTTTAAGAAGAGCCGTTGCAGTTTTTCAACCTCATCATACTGCTGATATCCCCATACCTGACATCCATATGTCATTATAGTTCTCAGAGCCGCATAAAACACTCTAAATTTGACACAATGTGCAAAATTGGTGTTATTAAACAAGTTTCTTAGGGTTGAGTTGGGGTGTGAGAATCATTCCCAAGTAAGTAAACTCATTCACAACTTCAATATTTTCACCATTTAAAAACCACCTTTCATTTCTACTGTGTTGTCCACGACCTGTTATAAACATAATAACTTTAAAAGAGCAAACAACAGTGGGGATAAAAGACAACCTTGACGTACTCCACTTTTAGTTTCAAACCATTCTGATATTTGTTCACCGTCAAATACAGCAGATTATGTTCTCGTAAAGTTTTCTTAGTACTTTAGAAATCTTAGAGGATAACCCCAGTAGATTTAATTTATAAAACAATACTCCTCGATCAATCCTATCGAAAGCAACTTTGAAATCAATTAATATTGAATACAGCTCTTTCCCATTTTCTGCGTAATAATCTACGATATTTTGGATGGAGAAAATGTGATCCGTTGTTGAATAACCTGCTCTAAACCTGCTTGAAATTCGTTCAACAATTTGTTTTCATTAACCCAAAACTCAAGTCTTTTCAGTATAATTTCTGTAAATATCTTCGAAATCACATTTAGGAAAGATATGCCCTTATAATTTTCCAAATTACTTATGTCCCCTTTTTTTGTGGATTGGAAATACAATTGACTTTCTAAAAGTTTCAGATATTTGAGCCGTGTGCAATATATTTGAATATGTCCTTACTAAATTTTCCAAAAATCGTTTGGGGCGTTTTTGAAAAATTCATAAGGAACTTAATCATACCCTGGGGCTTTGATATTCTTAGCTTTACGAGTATGTAAAACACTGTGAATTTCTTCTTAGGGGATATCACCATCTAAAGAGTCAACGATTATGATATTTTCAGCGAATTGTATTGGTTCTTCAATCTCTAATTTCCAAAAATCGTTTGGGGCGTTTTTGAAAAATTCATAAGGAACTTAATCATACCCTGGGGCTTTGATATTCTTAGCTTTACGAGTATGTAAAACACTGTGAATTTCTTCTTAGGGGATATCCCCATCTAAAGAGTCAACGATTATGATATTTTCAGCGAATTATATTGGTTCTTCAATCTCTAATGGATTAAGTAGATTTTTAAAATATGAGCATCCAAATTGTTACTAATTTTGAATTTTTTCCCATTCAGTTCTTAGCAATAATATTGGCTTTTAACATTTAAACAAAATTAAATAAATTCTTTTACTAGATTAATTTTTGTTACTCAAAACTGATTTTTCAAATTCTAATAGAATTAAAAAAAAGCAAATTTTTGTAAATAGTCCTATCAAAAACATTATTTTGAAAAAAGCTTTTTTAATCAAGAAGCTTCATATGAGCTTTTATTTTTCTCACCATAAATATTAATATTTGTACATATACGGATTCAAAACAATTACCAAAAAGAGGCTTGGATGTGACCCACACTGATAACTTGGTCGTCTGTTGATTTTTCTAAAAGCTCAACTAAATATTGGACACAATATTTTGTGACAGATAAACAAATCTTTAGTAAATATCTTTCCTTGTTCTCATAATATTTGAGGCGAAAACCATTTCTAATGAGTTTTTGCGTTGTTTTTGTTGGTTTTCATTTTTTGTTACAAAAGTTTTTTTTTCTAAAAAATTAGATACAAATACAAATATTTTGGATATAATGAAGTCGAAACCCAATTTTTATCAATTTTGATAGAATTTTCTAAAAGTTTTCATTTCATATATAAACAAATAAATATTATTTCTTACTTTGACAATTTAGCACAGAATTAGATCATTATGAAGTCAATGCCTTCATTTATTGACGAGATATCGAGAAACGAATATCAATTTTTACCATTTTTGCGTATTAATTTTTGTAAGTTTTTAATTTTTATGAAAAAACTGACTATTGGATTTTTATACAAAAATTATTGAGTCGAAGACAATATTTTCTATAAGATGGAATTAGTTTGCAAACACAGTTTTTTTAATGTTCGAAAAGATATTTGGTAAGAAAATACATTTTTACCGAGTTTTAGCAATGTTTTTTTATATATTTTTATTTTTTGTATACAATTGTCATTTCAATTTCTTTCGATTTATAAGAAAAACCCTTCATTATCGGTTTCAAGGCGCTAACATTATTGCTTAATGCTTATCTAGTTTAACAAATTGTTTACTTTTTTTATTCCTATGGTATAAAAAACACACAGTTAATTTTTTTGAAAGTCCTTTCTGCATCTTTCTGCATCATTATCTGTATAACAATATTTATTTGAAGTCGATATCTCTAAGGGTTCTTGAGATATGGACGACGAAAAATGCTTCCCAAGCGTACGAACGTACGACATCTCTCTAAAAATCTTTCATTTAGAATCTAGGGACCTAATGTAGATCGATTTTAAATAAAATACTTTTTAGTATATCAATGTTTTATAATTCTCTATTCGAAGTTAAAATCATTCACTTGTTTTGTAATTGGGTATCGAAAAATAAAAATTATTTTTCCATCTGTCATCATGATATCTTGACATATCGACAAAGTTTGTGTTCAGACCCATTTAGCAAGTTGCCACTTTAAAATCTACCATATCTCGTTACTTGTTGATTACTGGAAACGCGGATAGTGAGGATTCCAAGTGAATTGGAGAAGCTGGTTCGACGATGCTTCTGATTTTGAGTCGTTAGTAGTATTTGTTGGAATTTGTGAGTCTTCATTGTATGTGGGGGATCTTGTTGTTTCTTTAGGTGAAACAGGTCGATGATTGGTTTCTTCGGTTTTTGATTTGATCAGTGGCGAGAAGTTTTTTTTCAACTACGACTGGAAGTTCAATTTCAATTCGATATTCCACTCTTTGCCCATTAATGTCCTCTTCTGATAATTTTGAAAGTGATGACTGTGTATACCGCGCTATTCGTTCGGTTTGGCCATTGCTCAGAAGGTGATAAGGGGCTGTTGTATTGAATTGTATTCCATTGTTTCTATAAAACGCTTTCAACTCTTCAGAGACATGCAGAACTGTTATTCGTTATGACTTTCTTGGGAAGCCCGTGGATCGCAAGCATCATTTTTTCTTAACTAATTTAACTATCTTCACCTCAAGCCATTTGGACATCGCATTAACGACAATTAAAAATGTGTGGCCTTTATAAGACCTAGATGTAGAGTTTCTTCTTGAATAAACTGTCGAGGAGCATTTGGAGGATTTAGTCGATTAAATTGACATTGACTACAAACTCGTACCGCCTGTTCAGCTTCGTGCCAAGGACTTCATAAGGCTCATTCCCGGGTGATTTTCTTGTAGTACATTTAAAATATTTGCCTGTAGTACCTCACAAGATAATTCCGTGGATAATTACGTTCTTCTCTGGAAAAAAAATGAATTTTCTTATTTATTGAAAAGTCAAGAATTGTCAACATTTTTAATTCGAAAAATCTGACCGTTCACAATAACTTCCTAAGGGACGTTAAAAATTTGTATTTTTCTAAGTACATTATTTTACGTAAACGATATTTAGCAAAGAATTAAATAATTTTAAAGCCAACGTAATCGAACCCCAGTTTTTAAAAATTTTGTGTAGATTCTTAAAAACCAACTATTGGATTTCTATAAAACTTTAAACTAATTTTAAAATATTTTGTATACAAAAAAATAGTTTTATTGTTTTTTTTTGGTTCGAGAGAAGGGCCAACCAAATCTTTTACTTTTTTTTAAATTAATATTATAAAAACACCACCAAACTAATTTTTTTGAAATTCATTCAAAAAATATATCTACAGTCGATGCCTTGACAAGTTCGTAAAACATCGAAAACGGTCTGAAAGTGGCAACATACGAAAAAAGGGGTCGGAAATTGGGCCTCCTGGTTGGAATTTATTGATGCTAGCCCAAAATCGTTTTGAAATAAAATGTCAAACATTATATTATATGTGTTTTATTTTTTCTTAAAAACCACACCCTTAAAAATGCCCTTAAACAAAACAGTAAGTAGGCATAATTTAATGAAAAGACTTTCAACATTTAATTTTAAATAACCACCACTAAGGCAACTTTCGTTAACCTTAAAAATGAAATAAGACCATTTTCATTTGTCATTTTTTAGAACTAAGAAATTTAAAACCTTAAAGATGTAAAAATAGTGATTTAGGTATATCATTTTGGCTTCTGTCAAAAGAAATGTGTGGGTAGAATTGGTAGATTGAATCTCTTACTCGTGCTACTTGTTGTTCTTACTATCTATTTTTAGAAGAAAAAACAATCTTTTTCTAAAAACAAAAACATCATCCCCACTTTGACCTTTCATACAAAAACCAGACTCAAAGATCCACATTAAGTTCTATTTTTTTACATAAAAAATGCTCCAATTAAATTTATTTTGTTGAATAGATATCTTAGTACATCCAAACATACTTCTTTTAATTAAATTATAAAACAAAATATTTTGATATTACCTGGCATAATGTCTAGACATAGACTTTTTATACTCAGTTTTCCTTTATTTTTGATTCGCTTAAATAATCAAGTTTCTATGTTTCAGTGACGACGGCAGATGAGATTTATCGTCTCAATAGTATTTAACGAGCAAAAACAATTTATGTATATCTGATGAATAAACCTTAAACCATATCCTACTCCGAAACCTCCCACCATAGCCATTCCCTAACTTATTCTTTACCTAAATCAAATAAATTTCAAATATCCATTAGCGAATGTTTTATCGTTCTTTCGCACTTGAATGCTGTAGGAAATATAAGTTTGAATAGATAGATATATTTTACCATTCCCTAAAATAAAATACTTTTTGCGAGAAACTTTGTAATGCATTAAATTCAATTACTGCTTTTATACAATGCCGCAAAACACGCAAAATTCCTCGAAGCCAAGACCGGAACACTCTCTTACAACTTTTCTCCTAAAACCGCATTAAAACTGTTTCATCATCTTGTAGAAGTTTTTTGTCTTTTTTTTTTTTGTTGGTTTTAATTAAAATCCACGAGAGATTATCCATCCATCCCACACAGAATCATCATCACAGTGAGTAAGGCTCTTTTCCTTGAAGGAATATATGTATAAACTAAACTACATCATCATCTTGGGCGACATCTTTCCTCACCATCTCAATCTCAATCTCCATCTTATGGTATCGGGCTGAGGCTAATTAACATCACCACCATCCATGAAATTGTGTGATTTGATGTCATTCTATCTGCGGCTGCTACAACTTCTACTGCTACATGGCCTGGAAACTACAATATCTTTGCCTATACCTTATAGACTGTACTAGTACTTTATATTCTAAGAAATTCCACACAAAATAAAAATAAAGTAGAAAATTGAAACCACCAACCATAGATACAGTTGTTAGCTCTGAGCCTCTGAGGGATAGATGGAAGCCACAAAACAATCCGCATTATGCCTATCATCTTCCACCATTAACTAATCCTTTCTTTGTTCCCTTTACCCTTTCCAGAAGATGAACTAATCCTAGGAAGAACCAAAATAGCTACCTTAAAGTACGAGTAGAATAAGTACAAACTGAAGAAATACATAGTTAACAAGTCAGTATAACGCAAACTAAAGAGCCCATCACTTCGACATCGCAGAAGTGGAAGCAGAACCAGAACCCGTTAAGAGGACACAGAAGGAAGAAGGAGGCAGGAACGAGGACATAATCCTAAGCAATATGGAGGACTTATTCCTCCTGATAATCAAGGAATCAACTGGGACGAAACATAACACTTTAAAGCAAACGGCTCAGATAGCTTATGGTAAGGACTCTCTGAGGGCCGGACACACACAAAAGGGATTAATCCGGCCAGCACGGCATCAGCAGTGTAAAAATGTTCTTAATTTTATTCTTTCCTTTTTTTCTAGATAAATTGTATCGCCAACATGGCATACACCGAGACCCATCACATGAGCTGCGTTCCGTGTGCTTCACTGCACTCCAGATGGCACTGGATACGAAACGACCTAAATTTATCACAATGGGTCTCAATGGATTGCATGTATGTTCCTTAGATCTTACATTTATGTCCTAATTTCATGGAATCCTTTCTCCCTTTTCCATCACAGCGAATTATCAAAGATGAAAGATTCTACATAGGTCTTGAGCCTGAAGATGACAGCGTTTGGTTGCCGGCTCAACTTCTGCGAGCTACAGCAAGCATCACTCCCGGGGTTAATAATGAGGACACGGTGGTTAATGTCCTGCGTCTGTTTCTGGCGATGGCCTGTTCACCAACGTGCACCCTTAATGGGCGGCTTCTGATAGAAATTCTCTCGAGGTGTGGCGAATGCTGGGAAGCTGGATCTAGAGCGATTAGGGCAGCTTCTCTAGCCGCCGCAAGCCAGTGTCTGCGGACGTTTTGTGCGTTTCTGATTGACGAAGCCGAAGAGGTTAAGAAAACCGCTCCAGCTGGGCTTATGACTATTTCACAGGCTTCGGCTGTTTATAACGAGGTTATACCGGTTATGCAATGGCTGTGTAGCCGAATTATTGAACCTCGTGTTGGCAGTCCGAAAAAGAATGAAGCTTGCGGCTCGCTATACCTTACAGAGTGTATTCTAACATTGAGTTCCGCCCTTCCAAGGAATGTGCATGCAAATCCACATTTTACGTCGTTCCTATGGCAAAAGTTTTGTCCAACTTTAGCCGCAGCTCTAGGCTCACCGGGAAGAGTAAATTTGGATAAAAAGTTTACTTATAAGTAATTCATTTCGTATTAAATAAGATCTTGATAAATCAATAATGTATGTTTCGTTAACAGAGATGCACTTCATCTGATTGAAAATGAGGCAAGAGGATTTTTCACCGGGCCAGGGCTTGATGGACCACAAGCTAGATGTGTTTATCTTACCGGAATTCAGTTACTGCGAATTGCCGGAGCTCATGGCTCCTTAAGGCCAATGTTGGAAGCTTTGTTTCATAGAATGTTACTTTTGCCAGCTCCTCAGAATCGAACTGAACCTTTAAAGTGTGTGAGGGAGATTTTCAAGAGTCCTGAACGTTTGATTGACTTAGCAGTTATACTTTATTTCGATAAGAACACAGCTCAAGGATGTAGCGATGAAATGGCACTTTTTAGATTGTAAGTGGAAATAATTAAATTTTTCAAAAAATATTCGGTTAAAATATCCTAGGTGCTTAAGGGCGGTAATTATCGAACTTTTCTAAGTTTCTGTTACTTTTTTACAAATATTTATAAAGTAATTTTTGTTAAGGAGTTCTTTTAATATTTGTATAATTTTTAAAGGATTATCGATGCAATGGAAGAATGTGCCTTTGCGGCTCACACTGGAACTGGAGTAGAAGCAAGTTTACAAGCGAGTGTGGAATGCATGGTAGCTCTTTTGGACAGTCTACAAACTCTTTGCTCTGGAGATATCAATGAAAATATAATCAGTGACCAGGTGAGTTATGGCTTAACCATACAAAAATAAAATTGAAATATAAAGATTATTTAGTTTAAACATAACATTAGTGGGTTAAATTTGAACGAGTTAGGTGATTTCGGAATTTTATTTTGTAGTTGACTTTGGTTTCAATTTTACTCTGTTTATTTAGTTGAGTTTTCTCAAACGAATCTTTTTAACAATCTTTTCCACATGCTCAACAAATTATAACCCATGATATTCTACTTTTTCAACAGATCGTTGACACAGTTAACAACCGCCATCCGAATCTACGTGACGCAGACTACTCAGGTCCTCTGACTTATCAGTCAATGGCTCGTCTCCCTGCACAATATCGTGATGCTATAGCTGAGTTTCGGCAAACGATTTTTGAAAACTCTTCCGGTTCGGAAAGTGACAACGAACATAATGCCGAAAACGACGCAGTCTCAAATGGCTCCGGCGACACCGAAGGACCCGAGGACGATATACCTTCATCGTCGAGCGACGAAAATTCCTCGAAAATTGAAAACCGTTGGCCGTACTCCCATTTGGAAGCTCCAGTAATGCCAGTTCGTGGAGATACTGACAACGATCGTCAGCATGCCCGTGATTTCGCCAAGGCTCTACGAGTAGATCTTGTTCCGAAGCTCCTGCGTTTGCGTTCGTGTGTTGAAGTTGACGAAGCTATGCAGGAATTTGCTTCAACAGTTTGTCAGGAGAACAGCATGAACTATTCAGATTTTGAATACAATTTGACCGCAATCAATGCTGATGGAATTTATCTAGCAATATACTCGGCTCTCTTGTTGAGTCTTCAGCTCACTCGAGCTGGCCACTATGATGATTTGGAAAAGGAGATCCTGATTCCAATGTCAGAGCAACAATTTGCCACATCCGTCCAGAATACAGGTGTCTTAGTTTATTTATCAACCCCCTGGCTGTGTGAATTATACCAGTCGGTTATTGTGTTGAATCCTTTGGAATCTTTAGAGCGACATGAGTTGGAGAGCACTCGATGCGCTTTAGTAGATATGTTGTGCGATGCTGGAGGCATGGGCTCAACGCAAATGATGTCTGAATGGCAGAGATTACAATCAGTGTCGAAGTATAATGAAGAACAGCAAAATGATAGACGTGAAGCTGCGAAGAAGCTTTGCAGGAGGCTTCTGACGTGTTGTTGGGACTCAATGGTGATCGTTCTGAGCTCGGGTTTGGGTGATTTAACTGGAACTAGCGCCAGCAAGCTTATGGCCCTATCAAAGCGAACCTTGAGGGTGAAGATCAATAAAACAAACAAAAGCAATGGTGAGGCGTTGTACGCTATGTGCTTGGATGGTCTTCATTCGGTAAGATACATTTTGAAAGAATGTATTTGAAATTTAAGCTAAAGGTTTTTTCTCTCTTCTAGGCTGCAACTTTAAGTAATTCACTCAATCTTCAGCATTTAGCTGGAAAGATTCTTAATCTTCTGGCTTCGAATGTGTGTCATACATCGGGTCCCCGAATTTCTGCCAGTCAAGCCATGTCCATGGATGTTGTCTTAACTGGTGGTCTCAACTTGGGCTCCTACAGCCCTGACTGCTGGCACTCTGTATTTGCGGTTTGCCGTCATGTTAGCCAACTAGAACATGACATATTCAGTCTTCAGAATCCGCCATTAACAACATCTCCAGGCACCAGCCGGAGAGACATGGAGACTGGTGAGAAACTGGCACCTCCCCCTGGAAGTGATAAATTAAATTTGTCCTCAATTCCAATTGACGATGATGAGACTTGGTTTGTAGTTTAAATTCTCAACGCTTTGGATTGTTTTATTACATTTGTCTTCTCTTCTTTCAGCGTTGATGTTTATAGTTTCCTTCAAGCTCCCCTCCAGAGCCCCAATACTAATGTAACTTCGATTTTGAAAGTCTACTCGGGGACCAACGAAACAGTTCTCCTTAGCCAATCGGATACATCAAAAGTTCTATGTGCTCTTTCTCATCAAGCTGAAAATCTTTTTGGCGACGCTGCAGAACGATTAAGTCTACCTTCGTTATGTCAGTTTTTGAAAAACTTATGTAGAGCTTCAAGGGAGCAGCTTTACAAAAGTACAGCTACTCGTAAGGGCAGTAGAGTTTGGTGGCCAAGCAAAGGCTGGAAGAAAATCGATTCCTTGCCCATGTCACTTCTGCTCCATAGAGTTGGAGATGTAACGTTAAAGGTTTTTAGAAGTTCAAGGCCGTTGTTGCACATTCTGAAGGTTTGGGCTATCACGGGACCGCACTTGATGGAGGTAAGTGTAGAGACGACAGGGCTCAAAAAATATCTGAGTAATTGTTTGTGTTTTTAGGCTGCTTGCCACAAGGACCGAGTTATTTCCAAGCGATCCATTGAATATATTCACGATATTATCACAGCTTTGCTTGTAGAGCAATCGGAATTGCCACATTTTCATTTCAATGAGGCTCTATTGAAGCCCTTTGAAAATCTCTTAAGCATGGACACATGTGACGTTGATGTCCAGGTAAGTCAATCAACTTTTGTCATATGGGCACTATTTTTATAACTGTTTTTTTTCCATTTAGGACCAGATTGTAGCTTGTCTCTATGAGATTGTTGAGGCTCATCGTACCGAAATCCGTTCTGGCTGGCGCCCACTCTTCGGAACGCTCCGCAATGCCCGCAGCCGTATGCTGAACATGGGCAACATCATCGATATATTCCGTGTTTTCCTCGACAGTGACAACACTTTGGTTTTCGCCAATGCTGGCCTAGACTGTATCCTATGTCTCCTTTCGTATTTAGAAATCTCCGGAGGTAGCAATAATTCGAATGATGACAACGATAACAATTTCCGCCCAATAGAATTCCTTCACGAAACTCTTCGCTTCCTCGAACGCTGTTCCTCGATTCTTGGTTTCATGTATAATATGCCAAAATGTCCGAATTTCCATTCAACTTATAAGATCAAGGGAATCTCTTATACACACATCATAGACGCTAATATACCAAATTCCATGGAGAACTTTACATACTTCGGGAATGACTATCTGCAAACGAAGAACGAACAACATATGATTTCGTACAGATCCTTGCACATTGACAAGGATGCAATTACGAAAATTGATGAAATGGATAAATCTAGTGGAGTTCTGAAGGTGTGGTTCCTGCTGCTGGATGGCTTGACAAACTCACTAATTGTCTGTCCGAATTCACACCAAGCACCGATTTTGCAAACGATCTTCAAACTCTTCAAGAATCTAACCACAAGCCCTGGAATTGACTTCGGTTTCTATTGCATCAATCATCTGCTGATTCCGATGATTCAGGATTGGTTACGTTACATAAATAAGACTGGAGCCAGCTGGCTGGCAATTGAAAAGAACTTCAAGCACTGTTGTTGCATGACCACAGATCTGGTGGTCGAGTTCATTGAGAAATCAGAAACGAAAACAGGTGGAGTACCGAAGACAAGAGTAACTTCGCTGATTCTTCCGGTTGATAATCTCAAGTATTCGCAATTGAAGTTGGTTAGTGACGGAGATGGGTCTCCAAATCAGGCGGGCGGAAACTCGTCGAGTGAGGAAAGCAACATGAACGATTTTCCCACGAAGATATCAGGGTCAGCAACGTTAGCGCTGAAGCAGTTGCTTCTAGTTCTGATCGAGTGTTCAGCACAAGCACAAGAGACCATAGCGAGGGTGGGAGTTTCTTGCTTAAAACACATAATCCTATCCACCGGAACTCTCTTTAATGAATCACAGTGGATGATAGCCTGTTCAGCTATCCATAGAGCCTGCACAGTAACCATCGCCCCCTTAAGGCAACTTTCTTTTGCATTCCATGAGAAGTCCAATAGTTTCTACGGTGACTGCGCCAACGTCAAAGTAGCCGCAAGACGAGACAGCACTCTTGATGAACTCTCAAGGATCTACTCTCTAGCACAGCAAGTTTTTCTGTCCGATAACCAAAGGGAGCCCGGATCAGCCCGTGGCAGCACTCACCTGGACAAGCACCTAACCGATGACAGAAGTTACTCGTTCCTCCTTTATCCACTTAACAATGGCTTCAATTCAAATCTCGATAATTTCGTCATACGAATACCGTTTAAGAATCTAGTTGTAGGCCTTTTGGCAAACCAAATGCTTCTCCAGTTAGTCGCTAAGCTGCTTTTATCGCGATTAAAGTGCGTTCCTCAAGCCGTATCAACTTGCATCTTTGACAATTACTCAACGACAACGTCGAATTCTGAGTACGATTTGGATTTCCGTTCTAAGGAAATTTTATTGCGTTGCGTTAAGCAGTATTTGACCAGTTCCCTAGAGTTCGACTCAAGACCTGGCCTAAAGTTTCTTATGCAAAAGGTTTCCAACATTGAATTTGCTGCGAATCTTTACAAACAAATGACCTCTTCGTGGATGATCTATTACATTGCATTAGTCGATTCATATCTGAACGATATTGTGGTCTATAATTTAGGACCCGATGATTTGCACTTTATACTTGAGTCGTGTTCCCGACTCAACACAACAACCGTCAAAAAGAAGGAGAACTTTGTGCGGTATCTGTTTTGTCTACAAGACGCCTGGAACCTGGTCTGTGAGTTGTATCTGAATAACTCAACAATGCATGATGTCGAAAATGGAAGTCTCAAGGAAGAGAAACGAACCAAGTCTCTCAATCCTTTCCTCACCCGACAGAGCTCTCTGAACGATGCCGATCCTGGAAGTTCGTCTAGTCGCTCTGAAACCGCTGAGAGTTCACCTATTAAGTCGCCCGAGGAGGACAGTGTGACCATGACAACTTTAATCAGTGAATTCCAACCAAAATCACGAACAAATCCATTCGACACTAATCGTCCCCAAAAATTGGAGTCCGAACAAATTTCACCTGAAATCGAACAACAGCGGGCCACAAGCATCTTCAAGGACTCAAATTACAAACGGGCCGCTCTGGCACAACTTGTTGTTGCTTCTATGGAATTGTTAAGATCATTGCCCGGTGAGGCAGAGGAGAATTTGAAACTTCTTATGACACCGACAATACGTGAAGCTTTTCGTTTAGTTCAATTGCAGGGTAATGAGCTTAAGGTTAATCAATTTTAAAGCGAGGCTTTAGAATACAAATACAGACAAAAAATAAATAAAAAATAATGTATGTAAAATGAAAGATCGAGGAAATAAGAGTATAAAATATATAATAATGTAATAATATATGATATGTGTTATATTTGTGTAATATTTGTGTTTAACACATAATTTCTATATACAAAAAAAAGTATTTCTTATATAGTCTTGTGAAGAGTTGAGAATAAGTTAGTAAGAGATTAGTTTTAAATCAAAATATTTTTCTAAATTGGAGCAGTTTTTTTTTTGGTAACTTTGAAACTTACTTTAGCTTTTATCAAAATCTTTCCTAGAATCGTTTGGCATAGTGAACTTTGTGCTTCAGATGATTTCTGATTGGTTGTTAGATTGGATGATATTTCACGGTAAATGTTGAACTTTATTGTTAACATTTTTCTTATACAAGTACTTACCAAATTCTTCATCAATTTTTTCGAATTTTCAACAACTGTTTGAAAAAATTCTAAAATTAAGAAGATTTGAAGATTTTACAGTAAGAAATTTCAAAAACTAAGTTATTGACTTACTTACTTACTTAAGGTGGCGCTACAGTCCGGGGCGGACCTGGGCCTCAACCAACAAGCGTCTCCAGCCAGCTCGGTCCCTAGCTAGCTGTCTCCTTTTTCGTATACGCCAAGTTGGTTGAGGTCCTCTCCCACCTGGGTGCGCCACCTGAGTCGCGGTCTTCCTCTACTGCGCCGTCCCTCGGGATTGGATTCGAAGACCTTCCGGGCTGGAGCGTTGATGTCCATCTGCTCTACATGACCTAGCCATATAAGCCGTTGGACTTTAATTCTGCTAACTAGGTCAGTGTCGCTGTACAGCCCGTACAGTTCGTCGTTATATCTTCTCCTCCATTCTCCATCTATGCGTACGGGACCAAAAATCATCCGAAGAATTTTTCTCTCGAAGCATCCTAAGACGCTCTCATCTTTCTTTGACAGGGTCCAGGCCTCAGCGCCATAAATGAGAACCGGGATGATGAGTGTCTTATAGATGGTGATTTTACTAAGTTATTGAAGAAATGTTTATAATGTGGTCCCTTTAAAACTGTGCACGCATCAATATAAAATACCAGGGTTATTAAATAATGCAGATGTTTCGCAAAAGAATGCAATCTTCCATTATTGCATTCTTTTATATTGCTAATAAAATGGCTGCAATTCATAAAAGTCTTGATTCTTGAAGATGGAACTTAAAATTTTACAACAACCATTAATTATACTTTAAGAAGTTGTATAAGAATGCAAAGACTTGAAAGGGATTCAAAAATATGTATTTATGTAGAATTTTTAACTTTTACATGTCTCAGTAAATATTTTAATAATAACTGAAAAACTCATCTGAAAGGCTCGAAATGGACGTGATTAAGCTTTTTTTAGTCCAGCTATATTATCAAGTGGATTGTAAGAATATGCTTATATATGATTCAAATATTGAGCAATCTAGAAAGCTGCTGCGTATAATGGAACTAGGTATGACCATTGCCTTAAGTCTAGAACTAAGAAAAGTTCCAATATCGGAATTGTCCAAAAAGGAGGGTTAACATTTTCACCAAAGAAAAAATTGTCTATAAACACAAAATGTTATTTTTGGTGGATCAAACTTAAGAGATTATGACTTTGATATATTCAACGTTTGAACACAGTGTCAAAACCAGTGGTAGAAAAATAAGGAACGATATTAAAGTTGTGAACTTTAAAAACAAAAAACTGACTAGCATAAGAAATTCACATTATTGATGTGCGGCTGTAAAGAGAATATCTACTTTATAAGTCATATTATCTTCGAATTTTAGTACAAGATTAAGCGAATGAATATTTCTAATTCATGCTTTTTGTTTGTGGGAAAGGGACGGATAAGAAAAAAACCCCGAGGAAGAAGAGAAGAAAGTTATGGTATTTTAAAATAATTAACGATTCCGAGCTAAGATGATTGAAATTTTAATTTAGGCTTGTCTTTAAAAAAATTTGAATAAGTGTTTCTAAGAGTATTGAGGCGTAAAGCTGATCTTTAAATATTGAAAAAGTGTAGACGTGACAAACAAATTCCTTAAACCAACATTTTTTTAGGCTCTCCCATAACGTAGGTACTTGTATCTCTTAAATTTCAAGCCATTATAATCTTTGATAATTTGATGAAACAAACCAAATATATTGTATGATATGCAAATCCAAACACTAATGATGGAATCAACCTTAAATGTTAACAATAAATACTAAGCTTACTTATTTAAATAAATTATACATCAGTATAATATAAAAAAACTAAAACAAAAATCTATTTATTTGCTTATAAAACAATAAACACCTTATTAAAATTTCATAACATAAAATATACATCAATCATTATAAGCAAAAAAAGAAATATCATATACCTATTCTCTTAAATAAATTAAAAATGAAGAAAAATAAATAATCAAAATATTTTTGATGGGCGTGTATACTCTTATAAGGCATAAAAATAAATGAAAGCTAATTTGTATTTAATAAAACATAAAATAAAAACACAAAACAAAACGGTTTTGCATATTTAAATATGCATTAATAGATACTTCTGATAAAAATTTTACATATAACTATATATATATATTTTGCTGTGCTCTATCTTATATAACTATCTTTGTTTTTATCAAAAAATTTCAAGCTTTAAATATAAGTTTTAAATTATATTGAAGAAAAATTAAAAAAAAACTATTATTTGAAAAATACAAAAAAAAGGTGAAATACTAAAGAAAAGAAAAAAAACGTAATTTGTTAAGAATATAAATGTTATAGGTTTAATATATATATACTAAAGAAAAAATAACGCATTAGAAAAAACGATGAAAAGTTATAAGAAAAATATTAAATCTTTTCTGCAAAGACGATAACAAAAAAACCCTAAAAAAATATATTTGTGCTATAAATACATTGAATAAAAATGGAATGCTTTTTTCTCTATAAATTGTAGACATTTTTTTTCTTACTTATTTTCTTTAAGTACTTAAAAATTAAAAGTAATGGTTGCTTAAAAACTTATTAAAGAATAACTAGGGCCTTTGGTTTTTAGTTGATGTTTTAAAAGGTTTAGAGAGTATCTAGC
Source organism: Eupeodes corollae (assembly GCF_945859685.1). Lineage (NCBI taxonomy): Eukaryota > Metazoa > Arthropoda > Insecta > Diptera > Syrphidae > Eupeodes > Eupeodes corollae. The sequence goes on from NC_079148.1 coordinate 43,664,461, forward strand.
TTTATTTTTTTATATTTCAGCCCATGGTGCGCAAATGTTTTGCGAAAACGTTTTCTGTTAATTTAATATTCTCCATCCTGCTAAATAGAAAACACATTTTTAATAGATCAGTTTGCTAAGACCACTACCTCGTTTTAGCCAAGATACGGCTACGGACATCCCGATCCAAGCCAAAACAAGGAAGTACTGTGAGAAGTTTCGACGTAATTGGCTACAATCGCAAGAGATTGCCATGTCCTTTTCCGAACGAGTCTCTAATAACCTCTTAAGGAGTAATATGCTGCCTGCAATAAGCATTGAAAACAAGTCGCAACATTGCCTTGCAGGCCATCAGAAATGCTGCCTCTGAAGTGCTAGATTTCACACGGCCACCACACCGAAAGACTTGTTTTGACGACGAATGCCGGCAAGCGCACGCAGCGAGCTCTACGAGCAGAAGAGGAGAGAGGAACATCGGCTTCTTAGATGGGCAAAAAGAGAGCATGAGAAGCGCGGTAAAAAAAACCTCCCAAGAGTACCAGCCACGAACCAAATCCTGTAAAGACGATCAGGGGAACATCGTAGTAGAACCGCAGTCTATGTTGAGAATATTTAAAGACCACTTCTCGAAATTATATAACGGCGATGACAAACCGAATTCCGCTGTAAGGGAGTTAGAACCACTCAACCAAGGCGACGCAGATCAACAAATCCGTCTACCGGACCTCAACAAAGTGAAGATAGCTATATCTAAACTGAAGTCAAACAAAGCTGCTGGGGCTGACGGCATCGCTGCCGAACTATTCAAAGCAGCAGGCAATGGCTTGGTAGAGAGCTTGCACCAACTCACTTGCAAAATATGGTCGGATGAAAGCATGCCCGATGAGTGGAATCTCAGCATTCTTTGCCGTATTATGTGAACGTCTAAAGCCGTTCGTCAACAACCTGATTGGTCCTTATCAGTGTGGCTTCAGACCAGGAAAGTCCACTATCGATCAAATATTCACACTACAGCAGATCTTGGAAAAAACCCAGAAACTTCAAATCGATACCCACCATCTCTTTATCGATTTTAAAGCCGCGTATGACAGCATCTATAGGAAAGAGCTCTTCCGAGCAATGTCAAGTTTTGGCATCCCTGTCAAACTTATCCGTTTGTGTAGGTCGAAAAAGATCTCACCGATGCATTTGATGTCAAAAAAGGTTTTAGACAAGGCGATGCACTGTCATGCGACTTCTTCAACATCCTTCTGGAAAGAATTGTGCAAAACTCAACCGTCAACACTAAAGGCACAATCTTCCAAAGGTCCATCCAATTACTCGGATACACAGATAATATTGACATAGTTGGAAGATCAAAGCGTGATGTTAGTGGAGCGTTTCTGAGCATTGCGACGAAAGCGAAGAAGATGGGTTTAGTGGTCAATGAGGTCAATACGAAGTATATGCTGTCATCGAAAAAGGACAGAACAACGACGCCTTGGACAAAACGTCACCTTGGACAGCTATAACTTTGAGGCAGTTAAGGACTTTGTCTACCTAGGCACCGCTATTAACACAGACAACGACAACAGCGCTGAAATCAAACGAAGAATAACTCTTGCAAATCGGTGTTCCTTTGGACTTAGAAGGCAATTGAGAAGTAAAGTCCTCTCTCGAGCATCTATAAGACACTTATCATCCCGGTTCTCATTTATGACGCTGAGGCCTGGACCCTGTCGAAGAAAGATGAGAACGTCTTAGGATGCTTCGAGAGAAAAATTCTTCGGGTATATTTTGGTCCCGTACGCGTAGATGAAGAATGGAGGAGAAGATATAACGACGAACTTTATGGGCTGTACATCTACACTGACCTAGTTAACAGAATTAAAGTCCAACAGCTTAGATGGCTAGGTCGTGTAGAGCGAATGGGCTCCAGCCCGGAAGGTTTTCGAGTCCAATCCTGAATTACGGCGCAATAGAGGAAGACTGCTACTCAGGTGGCGCACCCAGGTGGGTGAAGACCTCAACCAACTTGGAGTGAGAAACTGGAGACAGCTAGGGACCGAGCTGGCTGGACACGCATGTTAGTTGAGGCCAAGGTCCGCCCTGGACTCATTTTTCAATTCGAGTTTAAAAATATTTTTAGTATGCAGTTATTTAGAACTTATTAATAAATGTTTTAAATTTTAATTCCGTGAAAAAAATCCTAATCCATTTTCGAGATATCGAATTTCGAAAAAATAATAGTAATCACATTTTTGATCATCAAATATTATTGAGACGTGTTGAAATCGGTTCATTGGTTCTTGAGAAAACTTAAAAACAAAATAACGTTTAACGTTCCATCGGGAGATATCATTTTGGAGCAATATTTTTTTCAAAGAAGTCAAGTTAAGACAGACAAATTTTTGAACATTTAAAAAAACCTATAGGTTTGTTTTTAAGAAAATTCGAATTTTCGATTTTAGACCAAACAAATTGTAATGTGACTTCTTTTATTTTTTTTCCTAGAAAATTAAAAAAAAAAAACGCTTAATGCGAATCAACTTAAAACCTTAATTTCCAAATTTGAAGTCAACCGACCTAATGCTTTGGGCTTTAGGGGCGAGGAAAGACAGACAGACGGACGGAATTTAGGGACCCACTTTTTTCGACTTCTCTATCATCTTAATGTCACTTTAGATTACAATCTTGAGTTCGAAATTTTATACGATACTACTTATTTGTTTGAATTACTAAATATCTCGATTGAAAAAAGTAACGTGTGTTTTTCAGACATTTAGTCTTTGATCTGGCGTTTTTATTTCAGATTTGGTGTTTTTCACAATTGTCACTTGATTTACGCTCAGTTTGGTTTATTCCTGGACAACGTGCAAATCTTTACCAAAATGACAACTCGCGCATTATGGCGTTCCTTACTTGCGATTGAACATCGTTGGACTAGTTTTTGTGGGCTTTTATGAAGTCGCTTGACCACGCAGATAAGCAAGAGACGATTGACGATGACGACTTGAAAAAAATATTCCGCGTTCTATTGCTGACAAAGTGGTAGAAAATTTGGCCTCTGAGATGGATTATATTCGAGCTAGCCATGTGGCAGCAGCCCCTTGCCTAAAATTATTTATTTGACATAATGTCAAACTCTTTTTATTTATAACAAAGCTTAATTCTTGGCCTTAACATTGAACCATATATATTTTATTTTTTCTTGAAAGCCACACGTTTAAAAAAGTGCTTTTTATAAACTTGAGTTTTATTGAATGTGTACATTTCGAAGCTTGAAATGTTTTATTATTAATAACTATATTCATTCGACATTCAAAAATCGTAAAACATGAAACAATTTGTCTTTAAATTATGTCATGCATTCTTTCCAAATCCTTACATTACATTTATAGACTTCAAATTCTACCAGATTTTTATCATATACATATTTGGCGTCTGCATTTATTTGAATACCGTGGAAAAAGTCCCAGTATTTAAATACAAACAGTAAAGACAAACCTTTTGAACCTTAATCCCTCAAAAATCTGATAAATTCCCGAATAAAATACTATCCAAAAAGGTATATGTAATTATGTTATTGCTATTTAACAATAAGAGAGAATACTTCACATTGATTTCAATGCCAAAACAGTCAATGCATCCTTTAACCAGATTATATTCCTATGTTACAGATAAAAAAGAAAACCTCAAATTATTTGAGTAAAGTTTATGTAGTGCTTTGGATTTATGGAATATTTCATGTACCTTTACGAGAAAGTAATCTATACGTAAGGAAATTATTTTGGACACGTGCCATATCACAAGAGTAGCAGTTGCATAGGTTTTACTTGAGATAAACGAGGAATTACTGGTGCTCTTGTGCATACAGGTAATGTTTTGCATTTATAGAAAAAAACCTTCATATGAAGTTTAGAAGCAAACGGGAAACAACGAAAAGTAAGATTCAAAATGGATTCTGAAGTTCTACTTAGATGTTAAGCCTAAATTACTATTTTTCTAAAGATGAGATTTTTATTAACTTAGGTTAAATAAAATGAGGAATGTCTTGAGCAAGCTTCCACAACTCCATGTTGAACCTTAATACACATTTTTATGTCAGATGTAAGAACTCCAAATGAATGAATATATGGTCCGGATATATGAAATCATAAAAATAGATATGCAACCCCAAATGGAATAATGGATGATAAATTACGAACGTTCATTGCTCCTTCGCAAACAGAGAAATATCCTTTACAAAAAGTTACACAAACTTACATATACATACATAATGCAAACAGAGATACACCTTTACAGCATTTTCATCATAAATATTGAATTACCTCTTTTATTGTAAAGAAATTTATTTGATTCATTCTTAAATTATTATATGATATAAGCTTGATGTTGATGTTGGAATTTGCTGTCTGTCTCTGGGTATCTCTAAGTTCTAAGGTAAAAAAGAAAATTTATGATGATACAACCTTGTTGATACTCGAAAAGTCGTCCTCGTCGTCGTAGAGACGTGTGTAAGTCTTTTGAGAATTTTATATCTCCCCAAAACGTACACCGGTAACGTCATCAGAGGAATGTATTTTTTTAATTAAAATTTAAAATTAATTTCGGGATAATATTTTGTATTACAAAAGTTGAGTCTTCTCTGAATAAAATATTAAATTTGTATGAGTTCAAAATGGCCACGACCGGCAACCAGGATAAGAGTCTTTTAATTCACTTTATTAATTGCAAGCAATTTCTGTTGACATTTATCATATCCTTTAAAATCGCTCATACACAAATAAAAATAGAAGTTTTGAAAGGGTTTGAGAGATAATTCAATTATGTTAACCCTTTTATTTAAGAAGTTCTTTCCATTGCAGATACATGGAATTTTTACGTTTGGAAAAACTTTATGTGAAAATCAATTAATCATTTGGTATTTTAATTGTAATTTAGAAAAAGATTAGTTTTCAAGAAAAACACTACAAATGCGACCCACACTGATAACTTCCCATGCCGTCTGTCGATTTATCTTCCTTAAAAGTTTGTAGGTTTTCGTGTTGTGTTAAAAAAGTTATCAGTTGAATTATTTTTACAAATATCAAAATAACCAACAATATTTTTTATATAAAGAAAGAAAGAAAGTTTAGTTTGAAAATCTAGTTTTGTTAATAGATTTTTAGTCGAAAACAATTTTTTAGCAATTTTAGAAGCTTTTCTTAAAAGTTTAAATTTCTTATATAATCAAAAACAAATTGGATGGTTGAAATTAATTAAGAAACGAACAATAATTTTTACCAATTTTTTTGCGTACTATTTCTTGTAGATTTTATTTTTTTTATGAAAAAAAGGACTGTTGGATTTCTATAAACCAAATACTAAATATCGAAAACAGTATTTTCTGTGAAATACAAAAAATTGAAGACAATATTTTTAATTTTTGAAAAGCCATTTGAGTTGAAAGTAAATGTTTACCTAGTTTTAGTATTGTTTTCTTGTTAGGTTTTTATTTTTTGTAAAAAAAACGGTCAATTCGATTTTTCTCAAAATTTTTACGAATGTTGAAAACAATTAGATTTTTCTCAAAATTTTACTAAATGTTGACAACAATATTTCTTGTAAGATAAAATTTATGAAGATATAATTTCAAGTTTTTGAGAAGATATTTAAGTCGAAATTCAGTTTTTACCAACTTTGACTAATGTTTTTTTTTAGGTTTTTATTTATCATGAAGAAAAACTGTCTATTAGACCTTTTTCAAAATTTAATCAGATGTCAAAAGCATTTTTCTTCGTTTTGGAGATGTAATCATATTTTAGTCGTAAAATTTTCGAGGTTACAATTATATTTTCAGTTTTTTTATTTATACCGTCAATTGGATTTTTGTACAAAAATATACTTGTTTGGTATCACGTTACAATATATAATATAAAATTTAATTCTAGCATCATTGGTTCATGAGATATTTAGTGTTAACCAAAATGTTCACTTTTTTTAAACTGCTGTGGTAAAAGAACCACCCACGCAATTTTCTTGGGAGCTCTTTCTGCATATTTTTTCCTTATTATCTGTATAATTAATTGCATCTGAAGTCGATATCTCTTCTGGTTCTTGAGCTATGGAACTAGGGCCTCACCCAACAAACTTCTCCATCTAGCTCGGTCCCTAGCTAGATGTCTCCAGTTTCGCGCTCCAAGTTGGGTGAGGTCACCTTCCACTTGTGCGCGCCACCTGATCCGCGGTCTTCCTCTACTGCGCTGTCCTATGAGTGTGGATTCAAAGACTTTCCGGGCCGGAGCGTTGGTTTCTATGCGCTCTACGTGAACCAGCCATCTTAGGCTTTAGACTTTTACCCTTCTGGCTAAGTCTACGTCTACAGCCCGTACAGCTCGTCGTTCCTTATTCTCCTCCACTCCCCTTCGATGCATACGGGACCGTAGATCACACGAATAACTTTTCTTTCGAAGCGACCCAAGGGGTTTTCATCCGCTTTTGTCATAGTCCATGCTTCTGCAACGTATAGCAGGACGGGGATGATAAGGGTCTTATATAGCAACAATTTGGTCCCTCAAGAGAGGACTTTACCACTCAATTGCTTTCTTAGTCCAAAGAAACAGCGGTTAGCAAGAGTTATTTTGCGTTTGATCTCAGCGATGGTGTTATTTTCTGCGTTTACAGCGGAGAATAGGTAGACGAAGTCCTTGACTACCTCAAAGTTACGTCTGTCGATGGTGACGTTTTGACTAAGACGTCGGTGTTGTATGTCCTTTCTTGACGACACCATGTACTTTGTTTTGGCTTCATTAACCGTTAAACCCATTTTGGCCGCCTCTGCCTCAATACACACAAAAGCCCCATTGACATCACGCTGAGTTCTTCCGATTATGTCAATGTCATCAGCATATGCTAGTAATTAGACAGACTTTTGAAAGATAGTGCCTCTAGTGTTGACGTTTGAGCTCTGCACTATTCTTTCAAGCACGATGTTAAAAAAATCGCATGACAGCGCATTACGTTGTCTACCTTTTTTGACATCGAAAGGTTCTATTAAGTTGTTTCCAACCTTTATGGAGCAGCGTGAATTATCCATGGTCATCCTGCACAAACGGACTAGTTTGGCAGGGATGTTAAAACTAGACATGGCTCTTTACAGCTCGTCCCTGTATATGCTGTCACATGCGGTATTGAAATCGATGAAAAGATGGTGGGTGTCAATTTGGTGTTCTTGGGTTTTTCCAGGATCTGCCGTAATGTGAATATTTGATCAACTGTGGACTTTCCTAGTCTAAAACCACACTGATAAGGACCTATCAGGTTGTTGGCGATGGGCTTTAGACGTTCACATATTATGGCAGAGAAGATTTTATATGTTAAGTAGACTGATTCCTCTATAGTTGGTGCAGTTTGTAGGGTCTCCTTTTTTCAGGATCGGGGAAACAATACTGAGGTTTCATTCATCAGGCATGCTTTCTTCCGACCATATCTTACAGATAAGTTGGTGCATGCTCCTAACCAACTTATCTCCAGCTGCTTTAAAGAGCTTGGCATTCTAGCCATCCGCTCCAGCGGCTTTATTAGACTTCAGCTATAGATATGGCAATCTTTACTTCGTCTAAGTCTGGAGGAAGGGATTGTTGGCTTTGGTCGTCTATGTTGAATAGATCATCCTGCCTGACAGCGGAATTCAGTTCGTCGTCGCCGTTATACAGTCTATAGAAGTGGTCCTTTCATATCCTCTGCATTGACTGCGGTTCCACTATGATGTTTCCACTTTCGTCTTTGCAAGACCTTCGGTTCTAGGTTTATTTCGTTTCACCTGCTCATAAAACTTTCGAACTTCATTCCTGCTTTTAAACCTCTCAACATCTTCGACCACAAGCTTCTCATGCTCTCTGTTTTTCCTTCTGAGAAGTCGGCGTTCCTCTCGCCTCTTCTGCCCATAGAGCTTGTGAGCAGCTCTCGTCCTTTTATGCAGCGCCGCTTTGCGTTGCTGTTGTTGGGCTGCATTTGCCTGCCGACATTCCTCATCAAACCAGGGGTTCCTTGATGGTGGCTGTTTGAAACCCAGCAGATCAGAGGCGGCTTCTCTGATTGCATCTTGGCAATGTTGCCACTGGTTTTCGATACATTGTGTTGGTGGTAGAGAACTTCGAGAGAGGTTACTTGTAACTCGGTCGGAAAAGGATTTGGCGATCTCTGGCGATTGTAGCCGTTCGACGTTGTACTTTCTCCCAGCACCTCCCTGTTTTGCTTTGGGTCTGGAAATCCGAAATGCTACCTTGGCTACAACGAGGTAGTGGTCCGAGTCGATGTTAGCTCCTCGGAAAGTTTGTACATCCATAATGCTGGAAGCGTGTCTGGCGTCGATCGCAATGTGGTCAATCTGGTTGACGGTAGATTGATCTGGAGAAGTCCAAGTTCCTTTGTGGATGTTGAGGTGTGGAAAACGCGTACTGGCTACCATGACGTTTGGCCCCGAAGCAAAATCTATGAGCCTGAATCCGTTGTCGGAAGTTTTGTCGTGCAGGCTGATCTTCCCGATTATTCCACCAAAGATGTCTTTCCTTCCTAGCTTGGCATTAAAATCGCCCAGGACTATTTTAATATCGTAGCTAGGACACTGCTTATATGTCTAAGAGCTCGAAGAACATATCTTTGGTGTTGTCATCTTTCTCTTCTGTGGGGGCGTGCGGGCATATCAGGCTAATGTTGTCGAATTTAGACTTGATGCGTATGGCCATGAGGCGTTAATTAATGCACCTATAGCTCAAGACTTCTTGCCTAAGTATGGCTCCAATGACGAAGCCGCATCCAATTAAGCCCTGTTGGTTTTCGTGGGTCATCATAGTAAATATCGCAGTTTTTTATCCTCTTTTTGCCCGGCCCATCCCATCGTATTTCCTGGATGGCGGTGATATCTGCTTTATATCGGTCTAGGGCCTCCGCTAATTCTTCGGCCGCACGTGGTCTGTTAAGGGACCTAACATTCCACGTACATATCCGAAGTTCGTTGTCTTTTATTCTTTTGCGTTCGTTGTCAACAGTAAATCCGTCCGTATCCGAGGCTTGTTGGTGCTTCGCAACTATGAAAGTTTTTACGTGGCCAGGAAGTCACCCCGACATCTAACCCCCAACCTGGAGGGCCAGTATAAGTAAGTATAACTCCAGGGATGGGGAGCCGGATAAAACCGCTCCTTACAGGCCTGGGCTCCGAATAAGTCGAAGAAGCCCTATAAGGTGTTCACTTAGTAGTTCAACCTTACTGGAACTGTAGACGCCACCGTTGATTCCATCTCGGGAATTCCTCCGCTGCTGTCTGTTTTTAAAATATGTCACTTTAAAATACTAAAAACAACCAGAAACGGGTTTTTGTATTTTAGTAACTTGCTTTGTTTCTGGAAATTCTCATTTGTTATGTATGTGAGTCTTTATTTTAATCGTTTTGAAAAAAAGTTGAATTTAATACCTTTTGGACTTAATTTTTAGAGCTGATTTCGAATCCAGGCTCTAAATTTAACTAATTGCTCAATTTATAAAAAAACGCTTTCAGCATTATTTTTTATATTTTTAAACATATTTCAAAAACTCTATATAATATAATAGAATTGCTTACTTTGCCTATTCCTGTACCATTTAAGCAAAAATATTTTGGCTTTTCTTTTAGATTTTTGAAGACAGTTAAAAACTAAGAACTTTTTAAGTTTTTTTCGAATATTGTTATAAATAATATTTATATTTCAACTGAATATTGAAGAAAAGAGTTATAAATTTGGAAAACCATCATGGATTTTATTGAAAAAAAAAAGTTACTTCAAAAAATTTAGATAGCCTCAAAAAAGTATATATACGTATTTTTTCGAATTTTAAAAATAGATATCTAAAAAAACTACCCAAACCCATTAGAAAAGTGCAATTTTAATGCCAGTAAAAAAACCTTGTCGACCAGTGTAATTTAATTATATTCACTAAACTATTTCTAACTTTTTTTAAATATTTTTTTTTTGGAACTAAAATGATTTGAAATTCTTCTTGCGAATATTACTCGGTTAAGTTTCTGGATGCTCTGAACAATAGCCGAAAAAGTGGTTCAATGCAATAGTTCTGAAACATCCCTTATTGAAATAAAAGCATTACGCATATTTATTAAATCAAATAAGGGTGATTCGTAACGGTGGTAATGTAACTTACCCTCCAAAAGGGACCCCATCAGACATGCCAGTGAACAAGTGACGGCTTTACCGGCTTTTGTAAGATTCTTATGCTGCAAGTGCGAGAGAATAGTGAAATAGCAGAACTAAAACGTTTGATTCCTTCACTTAACTTATAGAATTGAAGTGAGAATGCAATTTCACATTTACACTTATTACGTATAGGATTTTTGGGATTGGCAGCGGCGTGTAGAAAAAAACATTATTCCAACATTTTTGGGGTGAATTTTGAAAATTAAATGCGAAGCCTGCAGATTCTTCCTTTACTTTTTTGGAGTATTAGGTGTTTCATTTCCTGTGGTGTGCTTGAATGTCATTTTCGAGATAAATTCTTTCATATATAGTTTTGAAAGCGAATTGATGGTTGTAAATAATTTATTCAGGAATAAATTAAAGAAGGGGAAACAATACACATTGTTTAGTATTTTTTGGTGAACGAGTAGATATGAGTTTTTTTTTGTAAAGGGAAATAAATCTATTTTTTAATGAGCGGAAAACGTGATATCAAAGGATTTGAGCACTGTAAGTTTAAAAAAAAAGAATTATGTAAAGTAAATCTTTAGGAGCTTAAAATAATAAATTTTATTTGGAGTGATAATACTTTTAGTAAGATATAATTTATATTCAAATTGAAATTGATTGTTTAACAAAGTTTCATCATAAGAAAAAGTTTATAAAATCAACTTTTTAAAAAATCTATGCATAAATGAAAGTTTTTACATTAGTGGATGACTCTTCAATTTTATTTAAACCAAGAAACAGATATTGGATATCTAGAATGAAATGTCGAAAGAGCTTCATATGTTTTTTTGATCAGAAGGGGTGACAAATTTCTTGCACCGTCGGAGAAATCCTAAGCACCTAGCAGCATTTTTGGCAATATCGAATATGTGATCATTCCATAAGAGGTGATCTGTCATATATGTACATACCTAGTACGGAAAGTTGATAAGTTTCCTGGATATGTGGAATCGGGGGTAGGTAACTCTTTAACGACAGGAGACAGCGTTGAGTTTTCGAAGCATTAAGTTCTACACGGTTTTTGATTCCAGACTGTACAATGCTGTCGAGATCAGAATTGATGAGCTTATCATACGCTGCCATTGAAGTTCCACATCCGAAGGACAAGGATAAGAATCTAAAAACTAATATGAAAAGCTGAGGGTACTGTCATCCGCGAAAAAATTTAGTGGGTTAGAAGTTTCAGACAAAAGATCATATATACAAATAAGGAAGAGTGTCGGAGACAAAACGGAGCCCTAAGGCACACCAGCGTTTATTTTGTGAATATCATATTTGAACCCGTCCAATACTACTTGAAGGGATTCATCAATACCAAATGCACGCATTTTCGATAAGAGAGCTTGGTGCCAAACTCTATCAAATGCTTTTGAAATATCAAGTGCAATAATCTTACTTTCTCCAAAACGATGTAAAGATTTGTTCCACTGTTCGGTGAGATAAACCATGAGATCACCAGTGGACCTATTGCTACGAAAGCCATACTGCCGGTCATTAAGAAGCTTCCGTTCTTCAGAATATTTCATAAGCTGATAATTAATCAGCGTTTCTATGACCTTGGAAAGAAGGGACCTGAGTGCTATTGGACGATAGTGAGAGTGGGAGGATGATTCTCAGTTTTTAAAGATAGGCTGTGTTAGGTTTGGTTTGGGATGACATATAATTTTCCCTATATCAGAGTATCTTGAACACTTTAAATCTACGGCCGCTTCAGTCCGGGGTGGGTTTTTACTCTGTCTCGCCAAACTATATAAAAGACATGTTACTTACTTACTTAAGGTGGCGCTACAGTCCGGGCGGACCTGGGCCTCAACCAACAAGCGTCTCCAGCCAGCTCGGTCCCTAGCTAGCTGTCTCCAGTTTCGCACACCAAGTTGGTTGAGGCCCTCTCCCACCTGGGTGCGCCATCTGAGTCACGGTCTTCCTCTACTGTGCCGCCGTCCCTCGGGATTGGATTCGAAGACCTTCCGGGCTGGAGTGTTTATGTCCTTCCGCTCTACATGACCTAGCCATCTAAGCCGTTGGACTTTAATTCTGCTAACTAGGTCAGTGTCGCTGTAAAGTCCGTACAGTTCGTCGTTATATCTTCTCCTCCATTCTCCATCTATGCGTACGGGACCAAAAATCACCCGAAGAATTTTTTTCTCGAAGCATCCTAAGACGCTCTCATCTTTCTTTAACAGGGTCCAGGCCTCAGCGCCATAGATGAGCACCGGGATGATGAGTGTCTTATAGATGGTGATTTTACATGCTCGAGAGAGGACTTTACTTCTCAATTGCTTTCTAAGCCCAAAGAAGCAGCGATTTGCAAGAGTTATTCTTCGTTTGATTTCAGCGCTAGTGTCGTTGTCTGCATTAATAGCGGTGCCTAGATAGACAAAGTCCTTAGCTACCTCAAAGTTATAGCTGTCCATGGTGACGTTTTGTCCAAGACGTCGTCGTTCTGTGTCCTTTTTTGATGACAGCATATACTTGGTCTTGCCCTCATTGACCACTAAACACATCTTCTTCGCTTCCGTAGCAATGCTCAAAAACGCTCCACGGACATCACGCTTTGATCTTCCAATTATGTCAATATCATCTGCGTATCCGAGTAATTGGATGGACCTTTGGAAGATTGTGCCTCTAGTGTTGACGGTTGAGTTTTGCACAATTCTTTCCAGAACGATGTTGAAGAAGTCGCATGACAGTGCATCGCCTTGTCTAAAACTTTTTTTCTATCGCCATTCTGCACAAACGGATAAGTTTGACAGGGATGCCAAAACTAGACATTGCTCGGTAGAGCTCTTCCCTACAGATGCTGTCATACGCGGCTTTAAAATCGATAAAGAGATGGTGGGTATCGATTTGAAGCTCCCGGGTTTTTTCCAAGATCTGCCGTAGTGTGAATATTTGGTCGATAGTGGACTTTCCTGGTCTGAAACCACACTGATAAGGACCAATCAGGTTGTTGACGAATGGCTTCAGACGTTCACATATTACGGCAGAGAGGATTTTATACGCAATGTTAAGGAGACTGATGCCTCTGTAGTTGGCGCAGTTTAGAGGATCTCCTTTCTTATGTATCGGGCACACTATGCTGAGATTCCACTCATCGGGCATGCTTTCTTCCGACCATATTTTGCAAATGAGTTGGTGCATGCTCCGTACCAAGTCATCGCCTGCTGCTTCGAATAGTTCGGCAGCGATGCCGTCAGCTCCCGCAGCTTTGTTTGACTTAAGTTTAGATATAGCTATCTTCACTTCGTCAAGGTCGGGTAGGCGGAATTGTTGATCTGCGTCGCCGATAAAAGACATGTGCTCGCAAAAAAAAAAGGCATGTGTTCGCAAAATAAAAGAAAAGAAAAATTACACAAAATCTTAGTTTGGATTTATTTGAATGATTCTGAGACCAAGGTGTTGTGAAGGCCTCACATTTCCCTCTCAACCATGAACATCCAAAGAAAAGTTATTGAATGGCCCAAATAAATAAACTCGAAACTTTTAAGGTGTATACCCTACTGTAGTATATCCGTAATCCATCCACGAGGTGCCTCCGTCTAGTAATGTAAAATAAGTGTCATGTTCAATGTGTATATGTCAAACTTCTCCTGGATCAATGAGTGCGTTCAGCAACACTAACGATGATCAATCTACACGTTTTATTCAGGCCTAGTTTACACGGACAAATATGTTTATGTTACACGGACAAATATGTTTATTTTATAGTTCTAAATAATAAGATATCATTGTGTGAATTTAACACAATTTAGTAAATCATTTATAGGATCTATACACTACACCTACATTACAAAATTGCATTCAAAATTCATTTTTTTATCTATTTAAAGTTTATATTAAATTTCATTTGATCTTAGATTAATATTTTAAAATATTTAAACAAATTGATTCATAGATATTTTATTTCTACAAAAATAAACGAGAAGAAAGCCATAAAAAGTTGTAAAGCATAAGAATTGTTTAATTAAGAGAACTGTGTATAAGGGAATGCGACAGCTATATGATCTCACCAGCATTATATTGTAAAAATTCAAAACGCGAAATAAAATTTTATATGGGCAAGACACTTCAAATTACCTGTAGCTAATAGGCATATTACCTAAGAAAATCGTTTCCCTGCTAAAATTAAAATAACTAAGAAAAAAATGCCTGAGAGAATATACCTATGTACAGCACAAATATCTACCTATGTATACTTGTAACGTAACAATGTTTTTTTTTTTTTTATATGACAGCAAACAAATGTTCTTTCATTTCGTTGTACACTATTGATTATATTGACCATAAGAAGAATCAATTGAAATTGAAATTAAAAAAAAAAAAAACTTTTAATCTGAATTTTGAAAGTTTGAAAATTTAGAACATAAAGATTTAGATTTGAATTTTGAAAATAAATAAAAAAATTTTATCTTAAAGTTAATAAAAATGAGAAAAATTTGGTTTGAATAAATTTGAATTTTGAGAATTTGAGAAAAAAAAAATATCTTGAAGTTACCTGTTATCTCCGTTATCCTCTTCTGCATTTAACTTGGCGTAAATCCTGTGAAGAAGGAAATGGTTCTGACGGTGGTGGTGAAGTTGGATGGATCTGTGTCCGTCCCTAGAAACGGAGCTGTGGTGTCTCCGTTTTTTTTTTTAAATTTAAATTCGTTTACGGGCTTATAAATGTTTGCACAATGTTTGTTCTTTATTTTTTTTTGTTTAAATTTCAAAACGATTCACTAGCTTTCTTTTACTTTAACTTTACTTTAAAAATACAAAGATAATTTCTCAATTATTGTTTTTGTTTGTTTAATTTTCGGGAGCAAATCACGATGTTGCCATTTTTAAAGTTCTCAACCAACTGTGGAGTGCATGACATTGAACTATTTTTAATTTTACCAAAAATGATCCCATTCCCCTCAATTAACTAATAAGAACCGCGCGATTTAACCGTTGCTTTGATTTTGTTTTGTGCACTTGTTTCTTATTTTTGTATGTACTCGTATGTATGTACATTAGAAAAGAATGCATTGGGTGGGGTGAAAATGTTAGTTTGCGGTATTTTTTTTTTTTCAAGAACTCCAAAAAAGAAATTGGTTTGAGAAGCAAAAAAGAAAGGGTGATGTATTTGGAAGTTAGTTGTGGTAAAAAAAATTAAATGTTATCGGAATAGCACATTACAGCTGTGCAAATGCAGTAGAATAGGACAGATGGAAAAGCTTACCCAGTGGTTTCGCCAGCGTTAATCATCAACTCTTCAGAACAGTAAGGAGAATACTATCCGGGCCAGCAGATTTGTGTATGTCAAGGTCTTTCAGTACTCCTGCAACTGCACGAATCGAAAAGAAGATTTGTCCCATAAGATCGTTTAGAACAGGAGGACTAAAGACACTCTCAGAAAGCGTCGAATTAACAGCAAACTGTGCTGCAAGCAAATTAGCTTGATCAATCGAGCTTACATGGGGAGTGTCATTGTGGACGAGTGTTGGAACCGAGGATGACGTGGTGTTTCGTACGTTTTTTTACCAATGACCAGAAATTTGTACTACCTTTAGGACGTTGTAGTATTGTTTGCCTTAATTTCTGTTCATGCAAAAATTTGGCCGTTATAAGTCTTTCTAGCTTGATTTTACTTGTTTTGGTTTTCCTCAGTGGGGTTGGCTTTATAAATCCGGAAAGTTACATCTCTGATCCTTTCTTGACGTTCCGAGTTTTTAGGTGATCCGTCCTTTTTTTGTTCAATGTTTGCAATTGGACGATAAAATTTAAAACTCAAAATGTCGTAGTGCCCAAAATAAACAAAAATCTTGTCAGAACACCGAAATGTTGAAGCACATCACACCTTTGGCCATATGTCAATTAGCAAATTTGGGAATTATAATAATTTAAAATTAAATTGTGCAATTGATTTTGAGGTTTGTGTCATTTTCCCCAGAAAAAGGTTTTGGGCGGTTTTTAGACGATATGGTCATTTCAATACTTTCACATTGTTTTATTGTTCAACAAGACCATATTTGGATACTCATACAATTTGGAAATGTTTTAACGCCCAAAAGGGTTGGTAAAACTTCCTAAAACTGTACAAAAACAAAATATAAAAAGAGGCTGGGATGCGACCCACACTGATAACTTCCCATCCCGTCCGTAGATTTGTTTTGCTTAAAATTTTGAAGGTTTTCGTGTTGGGTTAAAAAAGTTGTCAGTTGAATTATTCTTAAAAAATTTTAAACTGCCAACAATATTTTTCATATAAAGAAATAGTTTCGTTTGAAAATCTAGTTTCGTTAAATAGATTTTTAATCGAAAACAAATGTTTACCAACCTTAGTAGCATTTCTTAAATTTTTACAAATTCGATGAATGAAATTAATTTGAGAGATATCAAGAACCGAAGATCAATTTTTACCAAATTTGCGTACTATTTTGCTTAGATTTCATTTTTTTTAGATATATTTATTTTATGAAAAACTAAACTACTGAATACCAAAAACAATATTTTCTGTGAAACAAAAAAAAATAAAAGACAATATTTTTAATTTTTGAAAAGGATTTTATTTTTAACTTCAAATAGGAAGTTATTGTAATGGGTCCGATTTGTCAAATTGAAAATTTTGACATTTCACGACGTTCCAAGGTCCCTAGAATCGAAATAAAAGATGTTTAGAAAGATGTCTGTGCGTGCGTGTGTACGTACGTTAGCTCAAGAACCAGAAGAGATATCGACTTCAAATAAATTTTCTTATACAGATAATAAGAAAGAAAGATGCAGGAAGGGCTCTCAAGAAATTTGCGTGGGTGGTTTTTTTACCATATCAGTTTAAAACAAAGGTGATCAATTTGGTTAACCGTAAATATCTTACGAACCAAAAACGCTAGCGACGTGAATTAAATTTTTTATTTATATAATATATTGTAAAGTGATATCAAAGAAATATATTTTTTGAAAAAAAATCCAATTAACGGTTAAAATGACAAAAAAAATTTGTTACCTCCAAAATTTAACGATTAAAATATGATTTCATCTCCAAAACGATTTCGTGCAACGAAGAATAATGTTTTTGACATCTAATAAAATTTTGATAAAAATCGAAATGACAGTTTTTTTTACAAAAAATAAAAATCTAAAAAAAAAACACTACTCAAAGTTAGTAAAAATTGAATATCGATTCAAATATCTTTTCAAAAACTTGAAATTTAGGCTTCAAACTTATTTAATCTTATAAGAAATATTATTTTCAACATTCTGAAAAATGATGTGAAAAACCTAAGTGACAGTTTTTTTACAAAAAATAAAAACCTAAAAAAAAAATTAGAAAAGTTGGTAAAATTTGATTTTCGACTCGAATATCTTTTCTAAACTTTGAGATATTGGCTTTAATTTACTTATATCTTTCAAAAAATTTTGTTGTTAACATTCAGTTAAAGTTTGAAAAAAATCGAATTGATGGTTTTTTTACAAAAAATAAAAACCTACAAAAAAATTAATAAAAGGTGTCATTTTCGACTCAAATATCTTTTCAAAACTTTGAGATATTGGCTTAGCACTACTTTTATCTTTTAAGAAATATTGTTGTCAACATTTATGAAATTTTTGAAAATAATTAATAAAAGTTGGTAAAAATTGATTTTTGACTCAAATAGCTTTTCAAAAATTAAAAATCATCGCTTCAAAACTCATTTTATTTCACAGAAAATGTTGTTTTCGATATTAAGTAATTTTTATATAAAAATCCAACTGTCCGTTTTGCCCTAAGAAATAAAATCTACAAAAAATAGTTCGCAAATTTGGCAAAAATTGATACGAGTACATATAGACAAACTTTAAGCAAGACAAATCGACAGACGGGATGGGAAGTTATCAGTGTAGGTCGCATCCCAGCCTCTTTTTTTTTTAAATAATTGTCAATTAGATATTCTTAAAATTTTACTAAATGTTAAAACAATATTTTTTAAAAGATAAAAATTGCTTTAAACCAATTACTCAAAATTTTGAAAAGACATTTGAGTCAAAAACTGATTTTTATTTCTTTTATTAATTTTTTGGAAAAAAACTGCCAATTAGATTTTTCTCAAAATTTTATTTTATTTTTTAAAGATAAAAGTAGTTTAAAGGCAATATCTAAAAATCAACAAATTTCATACTAACGGCAACGCTTGTCCTATAACTCTTGTCAGCGTTACCACTTTACTTTAATTGAAGTAGATCTACTTCTTTTTTTCAAATAAATTTAAAAATCTACTTCCTACTTCGCACCATCATCAAAATATTGAAATCTACTTCATTTTTAAGATCTGAGTTCCTACCTACTTCAATTTTTATAAAAATAGACTGAATTTACTCCTTTTTTCTATTTATCACTTTTATATGTAGTCTCAAAATTTCTAGGGAATTAAAAATCGCTTGAGTATTTTTATTTGCGGTGAGGTTCCGTTTTATCTAATATATTCTAGGTTAACCCCTTTGTCATTTTTACTTTCGACATATAGCAGGTCCTATATAAATAGCCAGTTTTGCATTCGTAAACAAATTCGAATTGAATTTTTTCAAAAACGAACCAATAGATTTTTTTTAATTTTTGCTAAAATTTGTGTTCTTGTTTGGCTTCTTTCAATATAAAAAAACATTTAGAATTAGAATTAGAAACATTTTATTCATTCATTTTTTCATTTCCAACTTAAAACTAGTACAATAGCAAGTGTATAAAAAAAAAGGAATAAATAATAGCTATCATTCTTTAACTTGAAAGTTAGTATTGAATGATACATTGTGATTTAATTTTAATTTTACAATAATTAGAAACTGTTGTGGGGTGACAATCAGCAATACAAATAATAAAACAATGGTTCAATGAGTTAAGTAAATCAATAAATATTTTAAAGATAGTATAACTGAATATAAAAAGAGTAGGTATATACATACATTCATAGGTAATAAATAATTCATCATAAAATTCATTCAAAAATAACAACAAAATGGTACATTTTTTATGATTATAAAACTATGATACAAAATTTAATAATAGTTATCAATGGAATTTAAATCAATTGTAAAAAGCCAGTCTTTTAGTTTTTTTTTTTGTATTGCTCCAAAAGGGTACCCCAGATAGAACAGTTATTTTGTTTTTAGGTTTTCATAAGAACTAAACTATTATTTTCTGCCAAAAATGTAATTTTCTTTTTGATTTGATATCTTGAAAATAGGCCATCTGTTTAAGATCTATTACAATTATGTCCGAAAATAATATTGTTAATCTTAACGAAACTAATGGCAACACCTCTAGCTTAACCCAAGAGCAAGTTGTCCGTAATCTCTTTCACTTTGGCTGCATACCGCATCGGGATAAGTTCTTTTCTTCATAATTACATTGATATACACTTTATTTTCTATTATACTGAAATAAATTTCCATACTATATATTTAACATTAAATTCTAATATTTTTTTTCCTACTAAGCTATCGAACATTTTGGTCCTTCAGATCCGAATTTAATATTTAATTAACTTTTATTTTTCTTGCAATAGTTTTCTCATAATATCAAAGTAAATTCATTTCATTTTTCTTACAATAGTATAAAAGTAAATTCATTTTCTTTCTATTCTCTTTCTCTCATGATTCTTTTTTTTTTCTTCTTAAAATTGTTTCAATTTTATCAAAGTAATTCGGCAGAATTTCTTTATAATATTAATTCTATACATAAATAATTTTATATATTGAATATTGATATATAATTCTATACGCAAATTCATTATTTCTCAGTAATTTTGATAATTAATTTCTTAATTTCAATTGGGAAAGTAGAAAAGAAATTACATTGTACCTACATACTCTATATACATACATATATATATTTTTTCGTACAAGTGCACTAGTTTAAGATTGGTTGAATCAGTTTTGGGTTACACGGAGTGAAAAAAAAATTTGATTAAATTATTCTGTTTTAGTTCTGCTAAAAATATTAACTGTGATAACGTGAAGATTGATTTAATTAATCGTAAATTAAAGTGTACAGTTTTAAAAATCAGTTATAATACATATATATGGCGGTACTTTTATAATTGAACTTAATGCACATGCTTAGTTTTCATTTAAATTGAAGCAAAACTATTTTAAACAATTAAAAACTATATAAAGTCTATTGAGTGCTATCAATTTTCTTTCAATGATTCTGAAAATTAAATAATAAAATAGAACAAAAGATTCTAATATTTTTCTCAGTGCATACACCTTATCGCTAATTTGATCAGTGTTTTCTCTTGTTGCAAAAACATGCACAAAAGTGCTGTCGAAAAAGTTTGATTTGTGTTCAGTACTTTTAGTACGTTATGTTCAAATCCAATACTAAGTGTGTTTCTTAGTATTCAATTTTCAATTTCATCGTTTGTGAACTATATATTTTGTGCTAAACTGTACGAATTAGATTTAATACGTTTTATCAATTTAATACTTTAGAATCGTTACTCATCTTGGTGGTTAGCTTTTGCTACAGTGAATCAAAGCAAATTTTTTCTACGATTACATTATTTTGGCTTTTGATTGAGTTATATTTTTTTTTCTTCTTCATTCGTTAAATTTTCAATTTTGAAATATGGAACAAATCAAAGCATTAATTGAAGAACAAAGATTAAATGAAGCTGATTTAACAGCTTTCCAAATAAGTTTCACTGAGTCCAGTCCGGAAAATCTTTCAAAGATGGGCTACCTACGTAGCAGATTAGAACAATGTGAGGCTTATATGGCACCATATAAAAGTAACCACTTGAAGATTTTTAATTCACTTAAAGGTGTTAAGAAAACTAAAAATGATTTTAGTTACTTCAATGATTCTGAGTATGAACAATTTGAACAAAAATTTATGGACATAAAAGGAGATATTTTAGATAAAATTCTACTTCTAGAAGCCTCTACTTCTAAAGAACCTAGTTCTAGTTCAGTTAACCAAACTTTCTTTGAACATTCATTTCGCGATGAAAACGACATTCATCTTCCAAAAGTAAAACTTCCAGAATTTGATGGAACTTATGAAAATTGGTCAATGTTTCATGATTTGTACACTAGTATGATTCATATAAAAACCAATATTTCTAATGCACAAAAGCTTTATTTTCTAAAAAAGTGTTTAAGTGGTGATGCTGAAGCTCTCATTCGATCCATTAAGTGCACAAATGTCAATTATGCTACTGCATGGAAAACTCTTTGTGATCGTTATGACAATAAAAGGTTTCTTGTTGATTCTTATCTAAAAATTCTATGTGAGCAACCTGATATGCAAAAGAAATCATCTTCTTCTATTCGTAAGCTTTTGTATACTACAAAAGAGTGTTTAGATTCAATTAGTAATCTTGGTGTTTCGACAGATTCGTGGGATCTCTTTGTTATTTTTCTAATATCCCAAAAATTAGATAAATCATCTCGACGAAATTGGGAAAATTTTCTGGTGCATAAAAACTCAAGTTTCAAAAATAAAACAAACGAGTTACCAAAACTCGAAGATTTTTTCACTTTCCTAGAAGATTCTTTTCGTTCCTTGGAAGCCGTTGAAACCAAGATCTCAATACATAGCAAAGAAAAGACAGCGATTCCAAATAAAACTCAAGTTTGTTCAAGATCTTTGCATACTTCAAAGCGCAATTTCAAAATTCCATCTTGCATTTGTTGTCACGAAACACATTACCTATATCTTTGTCCACAATTTAAGGCTTTTTCTTCCGACAAAAAAATAGAGTTTGCAAAAAACAATAATCTTTGCCTAAATTGTCTTGTCCAAGGACATACTGTATCACAGTGTAAAATTAAATACAACTGCCGCATATGTAACAAACGTCATCATACTTTAATGCATATTGAAAATAATAATTCTTCCAGTGTACAAATATCAAATAATGGTACTTCCAAAACACAGTCTCTTGTGTGTACTGATTCTACTGCCATGACAGTTCCTCAAATACTTCTTGCCACAGCAAAAGTAAAAATTTCTACACCTTCTGGTGATCATTTTCTGAGAGCTCTTGTTGATCAGGGATCTCAATCTTCATTCATAACTGAAAGATGTGTTCAACGTCTTAAACTTAAAAAATATCCGTTTAACTGCGTAGTCAGTGGAATCGGATCATCAATTTCAAACGTCTGTAAAAGTTTTGTAGAATTTCTTTTGAAATCTTGCACAAATTCTAGTTTCGAAACGCTAGTAAAAGCACTAGTTATGTCATCCATTAGTGACTACCTACAAAGGTATCCAGTTTCGTCAACTTTACCAAAAGAATTCGACAATATTACTCTAGCTGATCCATCTTTTTCTGAGCCTGGTAATATAGATATTCTCATCGGTGCTGATATCTTCCACGAAATAATTCTGGATGGTGTAATAAGGCCTCAAAACGGACCTTTAGCCCAGCATACTGAACTTGGTTGGATATTATCTGGTCCTATTAATTCAAAAAATAGTTTATCTATTGAAAACACAAGCTCATTTCATACACAAGTCAATGCAATTGATAATTCACTTCGAAAGTTCTGGGAACTAGAAGAAGTTTCTACTTCAAAAATTTCTACTCCTGAAGAAACAGCTTGTGACAATTACTTTCAAAATACATTTTCTCGTTCTGCTAATGGAAGATATATAGTAAAACTTCCTTTCAAATCCAAAGTGCTCAATGAAGACTACCCGATCTTTAAAAATTCCTTGCTTAATGCGCAGAAAAGGTTCACTCATCTCGAACAAAGAGTGTTTCCAAAAAATCAAACTCTTAAAGAAGAGTATTCAAAATTCATTAATGAGTACATAAGCCTCAGTCATATGAAATTTAAATGTAATCTTCAAGATCTTCCTCCAACTGAAAATGGTTTCATACTACCACATCATGGAATATGGAAGGAAAGTAGCTCTACAACAAAGTTAAGAGTTGTATTTGATGGATCATCAAAACCAGTCAACTCCACTTCTCTCAATGAAGAGCTTCTTCCCGGTCCATCGTTACAAAACGATCTTTCATCAGTCATTCTGAAATGGCGTAAATTTCTCTTCGTTTTCACATCGGACATTGAGAAAATGTTCCGACAAATCATTGTTCATCCTGAAGAAACAAAGTTCCAGAGGATCCTATGGCGTCCCGATACGTTCAGTTCACTTCAACTGTATGAACTGCAAACAGTTACTTATGGTACAACTTGTGCTCCATATCTTTCAATCAAAGTTCTGCAACAGTTAGCAAATGATGAAGCAGACAATTTTCCTAAAGGAGCTGAAGTTTTGAAAAACGACATTTACGTTGACGATATAATTTCTGGTGCTGACGACATCAGTTCAGCAAAGACAATTCAAAAGCAACTCAAGGAGCTTTTAAGTTCCGGAGGGTTTAATCTAAGAAAGTGGACTTCAAATTGTCCAGAACTCCTTTCTGATTTACAACCAGAAGATTGTGAGTTTTCATTCAATCTTGATGATTCAAACTCATCAGTTAAAGCGTTGGGTTTATTTTGGAATCCAAAATATGACTATTTCTTCTTCAAAATATCGCTCCCCATGTGTAATATTTTCACAAAAAGAACATTACTTTCCGATGCATCGAAGCTTTTCGATCCACTTGGCTTACTGGCGCCAACAACAATTCTGGCTAAAATATATTTTCAGCAACTTTGGCTGGAAGGTATTGGATGGGATGATCCTCTTCCACATAAATTAAGTTCCGAATGGAAACAGTATAGAAATAATCTATCATTCTTACAAGCTATAAAAATACCTAGATGGCTAGGCACTATAAGTTCTTCATCTATAGAAATTCATGGCTTTTCCGATGCTTCGAACAATGCATATTCTGCCGTTCTATATTGTAGAACTCATAGACCTAACGGACAGATTTTTGTCAATATTATTACTGCAAAAACTAAAGTTGCACCAATTAAACAAATTTCATTGCCGCGACTATAGTTGTGCGGTGCAATTCTATTGGCTAAGTTGTTTAAAAAATTTATATCGGCTACTCAAATTGAAACTCATAACTTAGAATCATACTTCTGGACAGATTCTACCATAGTTCTAAGCTGGATTCATGCTTTACCTATTCGTTGGAAAACTTTTGTCGCCAACCGTGTAAGTGAAATTCAAGAAATAACGAATGTTAATCAATGGTTTCATGTAAGTTCAGAGGACAATCCAGCTGATTGCGCTTCTAGAGGAGTTCAACCTCAAGATTTAGAAAACCATGAACTCTGGTGGAACGGTCCTCGGTGGTTAAGTTGCTCAAAAGTCGATTGGCCCAGTCAAGATACCTCTCGATTTTTTACTGATCTTGAGCAAAAAACGAAAATGTTTGCATGTACTAATGTAATTATTCAATTTTCCACTAACCTCTTAAGTAGATTCAGTTCACTAAACCGTTTACTACGAGTGACGTCTTATATCCTAAGACTTCGACCTAAAAGGCTGAGAATTTTCAGTGGTTACTTAAAGGCTATAGAAATTCAAACTTCATTAAAACATCTCATAACATTATCTCAATCCCTATCATTTCCTAACGAAATTAAAAGTCTTACAACTAAAAAGGAAATTTCTTTCAAAAGTAAAATTCTTAATTTACATCCATTCGTTGTTAAAAATAACCAACTTCGTGTTGGAGGTCGACTTCGTTTTGCGAACATAGACGACGATTCAAAATATCCTTTAATTCTATCAGGTTCTTGTAATCTTTCAAAACTTCTTGTTGCTGACGCGCACTTAAAAACCCTACATGGTGGACAACAATTAATTATGTCCTATATTCGAACCAAGTATTGGATAACAAACTTAAGAAATGTTGCAAAAGCAGAATTTCATGCTTGTGTTACTTGCACTCGCTTTAACAAAATGCGTACCACGCAACTAATGGGTTCACTTCCCAAAGTAAGAGTGAATAAAAGCAGGGCATTTCGACATAGCGGTGTAGATTATGCTGGTCCTTTCGACGAAGACCTACAAGGGTTTTATTTGCATATTCATTTGTCTGGTCACAAAAGCTATTCATATCGAGCTTGTCTCAGATATGACTTCCGAAGGTTTTTTGGCTGCATTCCGAAGGTTCACTGCGCGAAGAGGAAGCTGTAGTCACTTGTACAGTGACAATGGAACCAACTTTGTGGGAGCCAACAAAGAGCTTATAAAGATGAATCGTCAATTTCTTCAAATTCTTTCGCCTGACGTCCGTGCCCAGATGGAAAATGAAGGAACTTCCTGGAGTTTTATTCCGCCTGCCTCACCACACTTCGGTGGATTATGGGAGGCAGGAGTAAAATCAGTTAAGTACCATCTTAAACGTATATTATTAAATAGAATTCATTCATATGAAGAAATGTATACACTTCTAGTTCAAATCGAAGCCTCACTTAACTCCAGACCGCTGTGCCCACTCACCGATGATCCTACGGACTAAAGTGTACTCACTCCTGCCCATTTCCTTATTGGAGAACCTACGAATATTGTTCCAGAACCATCATTACTTGATCTTAAAACCAACCGACTCAACAGATGGCAACATATCCAACAAATGTTCCAGCACTTTTGGGATAGATGGCACAAGGAATATCTATCACGCCTTCAACAACGTCCAAAGTGGACCAAATCCAAAAGAAACATCGAAAGAAACGACATAGTAATCATCAAAGATGAAAGATATCCTCCAGCGAAGTGGCCACTGGCTAGAGTAGTGGAGACTCATCCAGGTGCAGACGGCATATGCAGGGTTGTATCTGTGTATGCAAATGGAAAACAATTCAAACGCCCAATCACAAAGTTATGTCTACTTCCGGAAGTTAACACACCAAATTCAGCATGTAACGACAATTCCACAACATAACAACATTCAACTTTATTTACACATCTTTAATAAGTTCAAAAGGATTCAATATTCTCAACAACGTTAGCGAGTATCAGGCGCTAAAAATCCTGATCCCTTTTTTTTCAACATTCATTCTAATGTATATAAGAGGAAATGCTTGTATACCTTTATTTTTATCTTTATCAAAGAATCTATCTTTTTTTGTATCTTAAGTAAAGAACAGTAGTTCTTCCCCGGCGGTATGTTTAAGATCTATTACAATTATGTCCGAAAATAATATTGTTAATCTTAACGAAACTAATGGCAACACCTCTAGCTTAACCCAAGAGCAAGTTGTCCGTAATCTCTTTCACTTTGGCTGCATACCGCATCGGGATAAGTTCTTTTCTTCATAATTACATTGATATACACTTTAATTTTCTATTATACTGAAATAAATTTCCATACTATATATTTAACATTAAATTCTAATATTTTTTTTCCTACTAAGCTATCGAACACCATCATTTTTTACAAATTTAAAATGGAGGACGTCTTATAATTAGTTCAAAACTATATACCAAAAATATTTATATGCTAAAATTCAAAAATGATTTTCAAATACAAATTTTAAAAAATTAAGGGTTTCTTGAGAAATCAAATGGCGTTCATACATATTTTTAAAATACAGAAAATAGTTTTAAACAGACTTTTTTTTGATATATAAGCGAGTTCTTGCGAACCAGTCGTGCATTTTTTTGTTTTTTTGTTTGCGTTGAGTTGAGCTCTAGTATCATTTTGGTTTTGATTTTTTGTTTTCAATATGAAAAGATATTTTCAAGTTGTCCAAAACCAAAGATAAAAGGTTTGTTGATGTATTAAAATTGTATTACGAATACAATAACTATATCTTGTAGAACTAGTCCTTTGCAATCAAAACATCCTAAAGTCATTTCATTTCACCAACACAAGCCCATTCTTTGCGTTTCTATTGCCAACAACCAAGAATTAATTTAAGAAACGTTACATTAACTATTGAATTATATGATGTGAAGGCTTAAATAATTCTAGTTTTTTTTTTAAATTTTTATATATAATTTAATTTAAAAATATGGAGAATAATATGGAAAAGGTAATTTTTGAAATCTACTTCCATTTTTCTCAATCTACTTCACTTTTTTCCTAAAATCTACTTCCACTTTTTTTTTGAGAAGTGGTAACGCTGACTCTTGTCTCCAGTGCAGCCAACCCTAAAATTGATAGGAACCAAACAGGTAAATCGAGTCGCAAAAATTGAGTCAAAATTCGCAATTATCAAAACAAAACAAAAAACAAAACAAAAAGCTTTTCGCTCACGTGGCGAAACGTAAACAAAAACTCTAAGACACTCAATTATAATCTGTTTGTGTCATTCTCATTGATTGCCAATTCTGATTGTCATGCTGAGCGCCGAGCGGTGCGTGCGTCGGTCGTCGGTCGCTCGCCTCAAAGCTTTTGCCATACGCCGGTGATAACTGACAAACTTCGATTGTTCTGCGGTTGGGGGTTGGGGTCGATATAAACAAAAACAATAAATAAAAAGACAGAAGTACGTACCAAAGACGAGAAGAGAAAGCATAAGAAATCAAAAAGAATTTAATTTCTGCGCAAGTTCAAGTTCCCCCCACAGCACAAACTAACAAGCACAACATAACACTCAAACTCAAAGCAAAGTAACTCGAAAATCAAATCAATTTCTTTGAATTTTTGTTCTCTTTTTGTTACATACTTTTTCTTTGAACTAATTTCTTCTTTCTTCTTGTACTCATTTTCCATTTCTTATACAAAGATTTTTTTTATACGAAGCAGAGCATGGCGAAATAAAAAAAGCTTTTCTTCTCTGAATTTGCCTTGAGTGAGTTGAAATCAAATCATTTTTCTCAGCAGACGCAGTTGAGTGTTAAATGTGAGATCGTTCGGTCGTACAAGCGGACGGTTACACTTTTATATGTTAAAATAAAGAACTAGTGCAAATAATTACTGTAAAATCAGCTAATTTCCTTCAACCAATACTTAAATTAATAGAAACTCCCTTAAATCGATGTTAAATAGTTAAATGTTCACTTAAAACTACAAAACAAGTAAAATTATCACACATTTCATCGAAATTCGGAATGTAGGCCAAAAAGGAGCAACCGGGTACATACCTACATAAAATATACACATCCACCCAAAAGACTTTTTCTTTTTCCTTTTTGCGATATGTTTCGAGTGCTGGTTTCCTTGTAAAGTGATGTAATTTTTTGTGTACATGCAGAGGCAGAGGCAGACAGATTCACTAAGCGTCGTAGTTCGTAGTTCGTTGTTTCGTACTCCTCGTCGTCACGTCGTCACTGTGCCGGGCTAAACGTATTTATCATCATCATCGTGTAGGAGTACCTACAACAACAACAAAAAAAAAACAAACGGGAAAAAGACGAAGTGCCCTACAACACAAAATTCCTGCTTCATCATACCTACTCCATCATCTTATCATTTCAGGTTCCTTTTCTCTTTGACACGGATTTCAATTTCAATCTCATATCCCCTTTAATTTATTTTGCACTCCTTTTATGCTGTGTACGTACCTTTTGTGCGGTTTTAAAAACGAAAATACATAAATGAACAAAAAAGAAAAATTCAAGTGAAGTGAAATAAGAAAAATAAAAACCGGTCAACTGTAGTTCTTCACATTTCGCTCTGTTTTGATTCTTTTTTTTCGCTTCTACTGACATACTTTCCAATAATAGTTTGTTGTTCATCATCGACAATGAAAAATGACAAACGATAAAGAAACAACAACAGAAACAATACCAAGAAGAAGCAGACTAAACAAAACTAACTGCAAAATTAGCAAAAGTTCAAATTGGGGCTTTGGGCATTTCCATTTCCATCTACGCAGTGGTGAAACTTGACGTGAAAAAAGTCCTTGTGTGTTGCAGAATCAAGGATCCATATGAGTTCATCCTGAAATCCTAAATTCTCGATTCTCCATTTCCATCTTTATCTCTACATCTATCTCCATTTACCGAACTCCCGGCTCGGAACGTGGCGTGGCGCCCACCTGCCCTCTGGTGCTTCTTTTGGCACGTTCACGTTACATTTTGTGCTTTGCACTTGCTCATTGGTGGGTGTTCCTCCTCATGGTGCTTGCCGAAGAAAATGGTTTGGGATTTGGACGGTGGTGAGTGCGAGTGGTGGCTGACAGTGGCATAGGAAAATGAAAACAAAGTTTTTCTTCTTTGCATTTGCATCATATTCGCTATCGCTATCGCTACTTCTTCTTCTACTCTCTGTTGTGTAATTTGCACTGTTCCATCTTTTCTGTGTACCTATAATACTTCTCTCTCTCGAGTGAAAATAAAAGAAAAGTTGGATACAAATAAAATTAAAGAAAAGCACCAACAACAACAAAAATATCATAAGGATAAAATCATGAATGTAGTGCCGTTGTTTTTGTATCTGGTGGGTGAAAAAGAAAATTAATACACAACACAATAATAAAAAAAAAAGAAAAAGAAGAAGAAAAGTGAAAAAGTGTACACAAAATTTTGTGTATAGAAAAAAAAAAAAATAAAGAAAATAAATAGAGAAATGCGAAAGGAAATTTGGTTAACGGTTACTATACCTACTCAATAATAATAATATCAGAAAAGTGCGTGTATTTGTTTCTTTTTTTTTTTAAATAAATGTTGTTCTGCTGCAGAATTAAATAATTAAAGACTGACAAATACACTATTTCATAAAAAAGGTGATTTTTTAAAAATTGTATCAACAAATTTAAAAAATCATCACTTTCAAACAAAGTTTGCCGATTGGATTTAAAGGACATTTCACAACTTGAATGAAAGGTGAGTCTACACTTTTTTAATAATTAATTTGTTTTCATTCCATGTTTAAATGACAGATATTAGTGAACACTTAACTTTATGTAACCTTCAAATTAAGTTAGATACATACTTTATGTACATACAGTGCATCACAAAAGTCATGGGACAAGAGTAATTACATTCATGTATCTAGTAATTTTATTAAAAATTAGTACAAAATCAAAGACTATAGTCAATCGCTTTACTGCTAAGTAGTAACTAAGAAAGGCAAACAAAGAAAATTGGCAATTTATTAACTAACGGGAAAGTTTCAGCATATAATATAAACAAGTACGAAATCTTATCTCACAAAATTCATGGGACAAGATTAGAAATAGCGGCATTTTTTCTTTATCTTAAATTGTTCATTATGATTTGTTGGTCCTTAAATTACTTTTGAGCGGATTTGGATGTGCGCGAAGGATTCTTATCTTGCAGTAGAAAACATTTTAAGTTGTAAGTTTAACGATTTATAAAGCCAACCTCACTGAGGAAAACCGGGATAAGTTCAAACAAGCTAGAAAGACTTGCAACGGCCACATTCGACAAACCAAATTTTTGCATGACCAAAAATTAAGGCAAAAAATATTACAATGTCCCAAAGGTAGTACAAATTTCTGGTCATTTGTAAAAAGCGTACGAAACACCACGTCATCCTCGGTTCCAACGCTTGTCCACAATGACACTCCCTATGTGAGCTCGATCGATAAAGCCAATTTGCTCGCAGCACAGTTTGCTGTTAATTTGAGAGCGTCATGAGTCCTTCTGTTCTTGAGAGCGTTAACGATTTTATGGGACAAATCTTCTTTCGCACTCGTGCAGTTTCAAGAGTACTGAAAGACCTTGACATACACAAATCTGCTGACCAGGATAGTATTCCCCCTATTGTTCATGAAGAGTTGATCTTCAACGCTGGCAAAACAGCATTTGTCCCATAAAAGGCGAATCATCCTCCCGCTCTAACTATCGTCCAATAGAACTCACGTCCCTTCTTTCCAAGGTCATGAAAACGCTGATCAGCTTACGAAATATCTTGAAGAACGGAAGCTTCTTAATGACTGGCAGTATAGCTTTCTTAGCAATAGGTCCACTGGTGATCTCATTCATGGTTTATCTTACCGAACAATGGAACAAAACTTTACATCGTTTTAGAGAAAGTAAGATTATTGCACTTGATATTTCAAAGGCATTTGATAGAGTTTGGCATCAAGCTCTCTTATCGAAAATGCGTGCTTTTGGTATAAATGAATCCCTTCTTCGTTGGGTTAGAAATTACCTTTCGGACCGTTCAATTCAAGTAGTATTGGGCGGCTTCAAATCTGATTCACAAAATAAATGCTGGTGTGTCCCAGGGCTCCGTTTTGTCTCCGACGCTCTTCCTTATTTTTATAAATGATCTTATGTCTGCCACTTCTAATCCATTAAACTGTTTCGCCGACGACAGTACCCTCAGCTTCTCATACTCGTTTATAGATTCACATCCTTGTCCTTCGGATGTGGAACTTCAAAGACAGCGTATGATAAGCTCATTAAATTCTGATCTTGACAGCATTGTCCAATTGGGAATCAAAAACCGTGTAGAATTTAATGTTTCGAAAACTCAATGCTGTCTCCTGTCGTTAAAGCGTAACACACCCCTGATGCCGCTATCCATGAGCGGCACTTGCATCGAGGAAACTAATCAACTTTCAGTACTCGGTATGAATATCACAGACCACCTCTTATGGAATGATCACATATTATTGCCAAAAATGCTGCTAAGTGCTTAGGATTTCTCCGACGGTGCAAGAAATTTGTCACCCTTTCTGATCTGGCTGTAATTTACAAAGCCTTCATTTGACCAAAACTCGCATATTTGGGCAGATGTCCCTAAAACAAGTTTAAGTATTTTGGACAGGATCCACAAAAGAGCTTTGAAAATGATAAGCGATAGAACTATAACCGAAACAATTACGTCACTTGAACACCGCCGCAATGTTTCATGCCATTCGTTGTTCTACCGATATTTTTATAAACAGTGTTCTATCGAATTAGCCAGAAACTAATTCGTACTTCTTAAAATGCACATCAGTTTACCTTGAGCTCAATTTCGGACATACTGTCAAGTATAGAGATTCTTTTTTTAACCGCACATCGAGAAGGTGGAATGCTTTACCCAGCTCTGTTTTTCCCTATCATTTTGATATTCAAAACTTTAAGACCAATGTGCATCGGTATCTCCTCTTTAATCCTTCCCTATTTTCCTAAAGCTCGCACTGTGTTTAAACTTTAAACATGTTAATGGTATAAATAACCACTTGAGTGCCCGTTTATTATAAAAAAAAAATATTAAGCTCTATGTTCCAATGTGTTTATAATCTAATGCCTACCAAAAACACAGTCTTACCTAAGGAACGGTTCATCTCCATACAATCAACAAGCAAAAAAAAAACCATCTTATATTGCATAAGAAAGTCTAACTTTTGTTTTTATAACGGTTAAAACAATACTTCTAATGCATGTTGTTGTTTTAATTTGGTTTTACTTTTAGCAACTGTCTCTGTGTCTGTTTTAATGTCCATGTCTGTATTTCAAAATGCTTCTGAATTTGCAAAAATACATACAGTTTCATCAATTTTCGTGAATTGGCTGGGAAATGCATTAATCAAGTGCCTATCTAGAATTAAAAGCAGGATTGATTATAGCCGTGTACCCTACTTAATACATTAGTAAGATTTAACTAATTAGCTGCAGGTCTCATCAAAATGTTGGAGACATTGGTCAAAATTTATTTTAAAAAATATATCCGAAGTCAATACGGTTGTTCGTTCCTCAGATGGTTAAGGTCAGAAGAGGTTAAGAAATTTACTGATTAAAGTCCCCACACCACGGTAAGGCTTCTTTCACACGAGACGGTTTTGTCCGTACGGGTTAAATCCGTACGGTTTTTATCCGTGAGCCATTAATAATAAAACTAATAAAATTAACTAAAGCATTCACACTGGAAGGAGACCGGTTTTTTCCATACGGACGCGACGATTTAAAACACCCGTCTCAACGACTGAAATATACGGTGACCGTGCCGTCGCCGTTTTATCAGTAGAGTACTTGACTACGTGATCGCATTCGTCTACCGTCCGTTTACTAAAGAAAAATATCTAAAATATAACTAAACGTAAACGATTCACGGGAAAAATACGTTATGTGTGAAAACAAAGTCCGTACGGAAAAAAATCGTACGGATTTTAACCGTACGGACGGAACCATCTCGTGTGAACGAGGTCTTAGGCTTGTATTACAAATAGAACCCTCGGACTTGTTATCATAATGCTTTGAAAGTAGTGCAAAGAAATTTGTTAAAGCTGGCCGAATGGAATAACTTAAGAAGTTAGAATTCAAATGTATTTAGCCTTTCACAATTAAGTCATGGGAAAAAGAAATTCTACCTGCCCAAGTAGCATCGTTCTAAGACCCTAAATACAAGGACCTTAAAACTGAGAGTAGTATTTTGGCAAGGTACTCTGACAAAGTAACAGAAAAAGAACCTAGTGGTGACCAAAATTTGGATTTCCTCTTCGTAACTGAAGGTCAATTACTGGACGACTTCTATCAGTTTGAGCAGAACGTATAAGAAGCTCTGGTATACATCCGTTTGGACCTCCTGTATGGTGGCGCTCAATCCCTATTAGGGCCTCTTTGAGAAAAAGATATTTTACTGTTCCATCTACTTCAGTCAGTTTAAGAAATTCTCTCTTCCATTTGTTAATGCCGAAAAATCATGTCCGGCCTCAAAATGTGTTTATTTGTTGGTATTCTTATACAAAAATCAAGATTTGTTTAATTTAGAATTTTTGTGTTTTATAAAAAATTGTCATTTAACATTTTTCTAAAAAAAAGAAAACTAACAAAAAGTTAATAATATTTTGGATTTGAAAAAATAAGTTTGATTTCAACACCTTTTCATTTTGTTATTGAGATATGACTGACAAATAATGTTATCCCGAACGTTCAGACTTATGAACTTGAAACGTTAAGAAATCCCAACATTTTTAATTCGACAAATGGGACCGATTACAATAAATTTCTAGGGAATTGTTTAAATTTACGATCGACGTAAAATTTTAATTATTTTCATTTTTTGGAAAATGAATTAAGAACTTTTACATAACTTCATTAATTTTACGTACTACGTATTTTGTTCACCAAAATACAAAACTTACTACTTTTTTGTTTTCCAAAAGAGTTGATATGCAACTGCCCTTCATTTAAGGCCCGATAATTTGGGTAAAGTTCAAGGACAGGGTAAGGAATAATTTCGGTCTTGTCGCGTTTTCAAAAAATTGTGGACAGAAGAGCTAAAAATTGGGCCAAGCTTTTTGTCTTTTAAAGTTTCACTACGAAAAAAATACTTTTAAGTTAAATTAATTGTAAAAATGAGTTTTTAAATACGATTTATGTATGAAAAAGTTCTTAATGAAATCCAAAATTTGCCAGACTTAAATCTTACTCAGAAAATAGTAAAGTTAATAGTTATGCGTAAATGACGTTTGAAATGAAAATTTGTAATAGTAAAATCACGTTTTTAAAAAATCCCGAAAAAAAAGTTTTATAGTCCCGTCTACTAAAATACCGAAATTTTTTAAATCCCGTCTTTTAAAATCCCGCTTATTCAAGATCCCAAACGCGTGATTTTTTAAAAATTAAACGGGATTGCAAAAAGAGGGTTTATAAAAAATCGTGATTATAAAAAGTAGAATTATAAATAACGGTATTTTAAAATCGTAAATATAATAACCGGGATATCGAACCCAATCCTTTTAAAAAGCAATAAATTAAGACTTGTTGTCCATGTTCTTATTCCACATGCCTTTTCGTCAAGCATGGTATCTTGAGTGGCCTGGTAACTTCGCTTTTAAAAGACGCCTTTGTATTGTGACAGCGTTAACAGACTGTTGAAGTCCATTTCTTGTTTTCCTATAGCCTATGGCCGCGTTTCCACTTGCAAGTCAACTCGCGGAAGTCTTGCAGAAGTTTCTTGCAGTCGCGTTTACATTGCCATGTGAATTCTTGCAATTTCTTCTGCAATAAATGTCTTGCAAGAAGCTCGCGCAACATACTGTCGCAATTTATTGCAGATGTATTTACACCAGGAGAGCAATTAATGTCGCAAGAAATCTGGTTGTTTACTTAAAATTGTGATATGTTAAAAATTTGGCAATATCTTGGAACGAAGTTTAAGGTTTCGTTGTATATATTTAAATTACCAGAATTATTTCTAATAATAAGTGTATATATATTAGAAACAAAACCGCCCTTACAATTTTCGAATAAAAATGTTTATTAACTAATTATTTTTTTTTTAAATTAAACGGCATTACAGAGCATGCTCGTACAACCCATTCTGGCATCTAATTACTTTTAAAATTACTGTTTCCTTAAAAGCGTTTTTAACAAAAACAAAAATTCTTTAAATAATTGTTTTTAATTAAAAAAAAGTAGTACCCGTGGCATGATGGTTATTGCGTTGGACTGTCATGCAAGGGGTCTTGGGTTCAATCCCTGTATGTGCCACCTTAATTTAAAAAAAATTAATTTTCGCGGGTACTGCCTCTTGCGAGGAATTGACAAATCCTTCAAGAGTAATTCTTGTCATGAAAAAGTGCTTTCTCAAACTAGCCGTTCGGATTCGGCCCAAAATTGTAGGTCCCTTCCATTCCTGACAACAGTACTCGCACACAGGAATGGTTGAGAGTTGTAAGCCACTAGGCCCTGGTTGACAACGGACTGTTGCGCCACCCCATTTGATTTGATTTGAATTTAAAAAAAACGACATTTGAACAGAGATTTTTGTTATTATATTCTAAACAATATATCAACATAAATAAAATGTTGTCGGGCACAATTACAAGTAATAAATTCTAATTTATTTTTGTGTCAAATATTGATAAACAATAAAACAACGTTTTTATTTTATGTAGAGTTAATGTTCTTGAAAATACTCTAAACTGTGAGCTATTTTGGAGAATACCGGTTATTCCATAAACATGGATTACACTCGTAAACTTCAATTAAACGCATAACTTCTTCGCAAGGCCATTCACGACCTTTTATTTTACTCATTTTGTATGTGTAAAGCAAAGACGTCAACCAGCTACTTGCGCGAGATATACGAAACTGTTTCGATAAGCTGCAAGAACTGTCGCGAGTCGATACAAATGTGTTTAAACTAGCAATTAATTGCACTTGCAAATACTCGCAAGAAGTTATGAAAGTACTGTCGCGATAGAAATTGCTTGGTAGTTTCCACTTGCAATTCACTGTCGGACAGACTATCGGACATTTATTGCAGAAGTTTTCTTGCAAATGGAAACGCGGCCTATGAAAGGGTTCTGTTTTGCTAACTGAAAATTTTTTCTGTCAGTTCTTTCAGTAGTCATCCTTTTTGGGCCTCGCGTTTTCGTTTTATTTTGCCATTTTAAGGCGCTACTGACCATTTTTGCTAAGCAGCCTAGGATGTCTTGAATATTTTGGTAGGTTTTTCCCTCCAAACGCAGTGTTCGAATTTCTTCGGTGCAGTGTCTTGACCGTCCCATTGTTTATTTTTGAGCAAATATTGATTCATTTTTTATATGCTAATATGTTACAAATACTTAAAACTTTATTTAGTAAAATATTCAGTTAACAAAAAATTAAAAAAATTGAATTTTAACACTTTTTAACTATAAAATCAAAAGCACTGCTATTTTTATGAACACAACTGTACCAATAATGTTTTACACGTGACTGACTGTAGGATCTTTATACAAAATTTGCTGAATGTACAAAACAATATTTTCTGTGAGATAAAATAAGTTTGTAGCCAATATTTTAGATTTTTGAAAAGATATTTATGTCGAAAGTAAATTTTTACCAACTTTTTTTTATTGATTTTTAGGTTTTTATTTTTTGTAAAAAAAACTGTCGATTCGATATTTCTCAAAATTTTACCAAATGTTGAAAACGTTATTCTTCGTTGAACAAAATTGTTTTGAAGAAAAAATCATTTTTTGTTCGTAAAATTTTCGAGGTGTATATTTTTGTAAGTTTTTTTGATTCATAAAAAAACGTTAATTGGAATTCTAAAATAATATAAAATTGATTTAAAATTTTTACCTCTTTTTAATTGAGAGCCCTTTCTGCATCAATTTATTTGAAGTCGATATTATTACTGGTTCTTGAGCTATAGACGAAAAAAAAAACGTAGCGAACGTACGGACGCGCTCACAGATATTTCTCTAAAAATCTTTTATTTCTACTCTTGGGGCCTTGAAAAGTCGAGAAATGTCAAAATTTTCAATTCGAAGTTAATAAAAAAAATTAACAAAAACTAGACAAGAAAAAACTTGGAATTTTTTCGATTTTGACGAAATAGAGACGAAACTACCAAAAGTCAGCTTAAGTCTCGTCGATTACCCGGCCTAGGCAAGTCATAAAATTAATCAGAAAATGTCATATAAAGGGTGATTTTTTTGAGGTTAGGATTTTCATGCATTAGTATTTGACAGATCATGCGGGATTTCAGACATGGTGTCAATGAGAAAGATGCTCAGTATGCTTTGACATTTTATCATGAATAGACTTACTAACGAACAACGCTTGCAAATCATTGAATTTTATTACCAAAATCAGTGTTCGGTTCGAAATGTGTTTCGCGCTTTACGTCCGATTTATGGTCTACATAATCGACCAAGTGAGCAAATAATTAATGCGATTGTGACCAAGTTTCGCACTCAGTTTACTTTATTGGAAATTAAACCAACCACACGAATGCGTACAGTGCGTACAGAAGAGAATATTGCGTCTGTTTCTGAGAGTGTTGCTGAAGACCGTGAAATGTCGATTCGTCGCCGTTCGCAGCAATTGGGTTTGTGTTATTCGACCACATGGAAGATTTTACGCAAAGATCTTGGTGTAAAACCGTATAAAATACAGCTCGTGCAAGAACTGAAGCCGAACGATCTGCCACAACGTCGAATTTTCAGTGAATGGGCCCTAGAAAAGTTGGCAGAAAATCCGCTTTTTTATCGACAAATTTTGTTCAGCGATGAGGCTCATTTCTGGTTGAATGGCTACGTAAATAAGCAAAATTGCCGCATTTGGAGTGAAGAGCAACCAGAAGCCGTTCAAGAACTGCCCATGCATCCCGAAAAATGCACTGTTTGGTGTGGATTGTACGCTGGTGGAATCATTGGACCGTATTTTTTCAAAGATGCTGTTGGACGCAACGTTACGGTGAATGGCGATCGCTGTCGTTCAATGCTAACAAACTTTTTGTTGCCAAAAATGAAAGAACTGAATTTGGTTGACATGTGGTTTCAACAAGATGGCGCTACATGCCACACAGCTCGCGATTCTATGGCCATTTTGAGGGAAAACTTCGGAGAACAATTCATCTCAAGGAATGGACCGGTAAGTTGGCCACCAAGATCATACGATTTGACGCCTTTAGACTATTTTTTGTGAGGCTACGTCAAGTCTAAAGTCTACACAAATAAGCCAGCAACTATTCCAGCTTTGGAAGACAACATTTCCGAAGAAATTCGGGCTATTCCGGCAGAAATGCTCGAAAAAGTTACCCAAAATTGGACTTTCCGAATAGACCACCTAAGACGCAGCCGCGGTCAACATTTAAATGAAATTATCTTCAAAAAGTAAATGTCATGGACCAATCTAACGTTTCAAATAAGAATCGATGAGATTTTATGCTTTTTTTTTTTAAAAAAAAGTTCTCAAGCTCTTAAAAAATCACCGTTTACATTGTGAAATTTAGCTAAGTGAAAAGTTATTCTGTAAAAAATTTCACTTTTGTCAAAATCCAAGCAAAGTAGTATCCGCTTTTTATAAGAACTAAAGTGAGTAACACTATCTTAAAAAAAGGAGGCTGGGATGCGACCCACACTGATAACTTCCCATCCCGTCTGTCGATTTGTCTTGCTTAAAAATTTGCGTACTATTTTTTGTAGATTTTATATTTTATGAAAAAATGGGACTGTTGGATTTTTATATAAAAATTACAGAATATCGAAAACAATATTTTCTGTAAAATAAAATAAGTTTGAATCCAATATTTTTAATTTTTGAAAAGATATTTGAGTAGAAAATCAATTTTTACCAACTTTTATACATTTTTTTTTTCGATTTCTCTCAAAATTGTATCAGATGTCAAAAACATTATTCTTCGTTGCACAAAATTGTTTTGGAGATGAAATCATATTCTAGTCGTAAAGTTTTTGAGGTGGCAATTTTTTTTTAGATTTTTTGATTTATAAAAAAAACCGTTAAATGGATTTTTTTTCAAAAAATATATTTCTTTAATATCACGTTTCAATGTATTATATAAAATTTAATTCAAGTCAGTAGCGTTTTTGGTTCGTAAGATATTTAGGGTTAACCAAAATTGTCACCTTTTTTTCAAACTGCTATGGTTAAAAACCACCCATGCAATTTTCTTGAGAGCCCTTTCTGCATCTTTCTGTCTTAATATCTGTATAACGATATTTATTTGAAATCGATAGCTCTTCTGGTTCTTGAGCTATGGACGACGAAAAAAACGTCGTGAACGTCGCGAACGTAAGTACACACGCACGCACATGACATCTTTCTAAAAATCTTTTATTTCGACTCTAGGGACCTTGAAACGTCGAGAAATCTCAAAATTTTCAATTTGACAAATCGGACCCATTACAATAACTTCCTATGTGAAGTTAAAAATTAATATCTCACAAAAAATAAGACCCTTACCAAATTTAACAGAGGAAACATCAAAAAAAGAAGCAGTATACAGATTAGAAAACTTCAGCCTTGAAATAAGAATCAAGTCTTACCTTAATATTCTCATCATTGTGTCTTGCATTATTTAAAATTATTCCGGACTTAATGTTATATCTTACAACCTTTAAACCAAAAGCACTTGCACTTTCACTTGACTTTTTCATTTTGCTTTTTGTGCTTTGAACATTTACCAGAAAAAAAAACAAGTTAGAACTTAGAACTTTGGATATGTACTTCGAAAACAAATTACAAATAAAGTGACAAAAAAAATTAATAAACATTTTCTCGTAATTCACATGAACCCAATAATTCTTCTATCGTGACTTTTAGTGCTTAAAAAAATTAATTAACCTTCCAAATTTGAGTACTCTATGTCTAAAGTACTTCGCGCAAGGCGGTATCTTTTTATTTCTCAACAAAAAAAAATATCTAAAACCAGCGACGGACGTGTCGGTCGTCGTAGTCGGCAATGTTAACCTTTTAAGTTTTGTGTTTTTCCTATTAACATGCCTGTCATGTGTCACGAAAAAAAAAATAATTGTGCGTGTAAGACATTTCCGCATTGAGTCAAAAAACAAATCTTTTCTAAAAGGTTAAGCTTGATGAAAAGGGCTCTGGCTAGTTATAATATTATTTAAGCATGCTGTCACTATTACTAAATATGGTATCCAACGAGGTGTTTATAATGTATGTAAATACAAATCTAGAAAAGGTCACATTGAATAATTTTTTAAAATATTCCAAAGCTCGTATTGCCTACACAAAAAATTAACTTAATACTATTTTGGTGTTATAAAAATCTGATTGATTGATTTATAGTAATTTGATTGATTGCAATTAAGATTATGGTGTATTCATACCTGTGTTCAGATTTGTAAATGAAATAATTTTAATTTTAAGAATTTTGTAGGTTTTAGTTAGATTTTTTTTTTAAATGCAAGTCACGTCATTCGATAGATGGTCTGTTGGGTAATAAAAAAAACAGCAAAGTGTTAACGAGCGACAAGAGTAATTAGGTTCTAGTTTTTGTGAGTAATGGCTTTGGCTGATATTGGCAAATATCTAAGTTGTTTAGCGTGATTATATCAAAAAGAACAGAATTATTCTAAAAATAGAAAATGAGTGCAGTACTTTGATGACTGTAGGTTGATAAACATGCAAAAGTACACACAACGTTTAATGGCTACGTGCATGCATAATGGAAATGAATTTTTAATTTCCCATAGGAAGTTATTGTAATGGGTCCGATTTGTCGAATTGAAAATTTTGACTTTTCTCGACGTTTCAAGGTCTGTAAGGTCGAAATAAAAGATTTTTAGAAAGATGTCTGTGCCTGCGTGTGTACGTTCGTACGTCCGTACGCTCACGACGTTTTTTCATCATCCATAGCTCAAGAACCAGAAGAGATATCGACTAAAATAAATTTTGCTATTAAGATAATAATGCAGAAAGATGCAGAAAGGGCTCTCAAGAAAATTGCGTGGGTGGTTATTTTTACCATAGCAGTCTTAAAAAAAGGTGAACATTTTGGTTAATCCTAAGAACCAATGCCGATAGAGACTTGAAATAAATTTTATATTATATATTTT
Organism: Eupeodes corollae; assembly: GCF_945859685.1. Classification (NCBI taxonomy): domain Eukaryota; kingdom Metazoa; phylum Arthropoda; class Insecta; order Diptera; family Syrphidae; genus Eupeodes; species Eupeodes corollae. The sequence continues at coordinate 43,705,668 of NC_079148.1, forward strand.
AACTTGATACAATATATAATCCAAATAACGTTTTTTTTATAACAAAAAAAACAATTTGTCACCTTAAACATTTGAAGAATACAAAATGATTTCATCTCCAAAGCAATTTTGTGCAACGACGAATAACGTTTTTAACACCTGGAAGCGTTTGAACTTCGTGACTACTTTAAGACTCTGCTTAATGCACCTCAATGTTCCCCGCTTCCACAGTACGCAGCTCCGTTTTTCGTCGATGATTTTTTAGATGCTCCATTTGCAATTTATGAAGTAAAAAAGGTTATTGAAAAATCTAAAGCGGGAAAAGCTCTGCGAAACGACCGAGTCCCAGTAGAGTTTTATAAAAACTTTACAACCGAATTCCTGTCCGCATTGACGGAGGAATATAATAGAATATTTGAGAGTGCACATGTTCCGGATAACTTAAAAAAAGCAATTATATACCCTTTGCACAAAAATGGACCATATGATATACCAAAAATTATAGAGGCATTTCCTTTTTGAATGCTTCTGTAAAGATCTTTAGTACTCTGATTTTCAATAGGCTAAGACAGTGGATCGAGGATAACAAAATACTCAACTAAAATCAAGCTGGATTCAGGAGAAACTATTCGACTTTGGACCAAATATTCAGCCTGTTTAATATTGCAGAGAGCTTCAACAAAAGAAAACAACAACTTTATGCCTTTTTTGTCGATTTCCGTGCCGCTTTCGATTCAATTGCTCGGGAAGCACTTTTTTATAAGCTCTATAAATTGGGGAAATCAGGTTAAATTGTTACTTTACTGAAAGCGATGTATGAAAAGAATGTAGCCTACGTGTGGGATGGAGAATCTGTTTCTGAAGAGTTTCCAGCTGAAATGGGAGTAAAGCAAGGATGTATCCTGAGTACGTTACTGTTCAATCTCTTTATAAACGATATCGTGGAAGAAGTTGGCGGGGGCATCCAGTTTGCAAATGCACAGATACCAGGGCTCATTTTTGCGGATGATATTGTATTTTTATTTGAAAGTGTTGAAGGAATGCAGCGAACGATGAATCGTCTGGAGAGGTACTGCAAAACTTGGAATTTAACCGTTAATTTAGAGAAGTCCAAAATGATTATATTCAGGGATGGTGGTGGTAGATATGCGAGTTATAAGTGGACTTATATGGGAGACAGTGTTGTAATCGTTCGAGAATATAAATACTTGGGCGTGTTAATCACGGCAAATCTAAACATGAAAAAACATTTCCAGCTAAAATAAGCGGAAGCAAAGAGAGCTGTATCTTCAGTGTGGGCCCGTTGTATTTAAAATAAATTCATCGAACAGAGGGCAAAGATTAAAATTTTTCATGCCACCGCAGCTTCTATAATGCACTACGGTGCTCAGGTTTGGGGGTACAACCAATTCGAAAAGGTGGAAAGATTCCTCAGGTATTTCTTAAAACGCATTTTTCGGTTACCTAACTGCACACCTAATTATATGTTGTATTTGGAAACTACTGAACCGCCAATGTTTTTTAGGCACACTAAAGCTGCATTTTGAATAGATTTTGAAGGTGATGGAGATATGGATGATACTAGATTGCCAAAAAAGTTCTTAAGAAGCTGCTATCTTCTAGAGGAGATCTAGTCAAAGAGTGGGAGGAGTTGGCGAATAGTCTAGGAGAAAAATTCCGCTGTTTACCTGATATTAGTGTAATGGACTTGCGAAAATTATTTACAGCGAAATTAGAAAAAGTCAGCAACACCACATATGCAAAATATCTACAAGAAGCACAAACCTCACAATATAGAATGATCTACAGTCAACTCAGTACAGACCTACAAGAAAACTCATACTTCCTTAACAATTACCCCTGCATATGATAAACATTATATTCAAAGTACGAGGAGAATTATTAAACTTAAATTTCATTCCTCATCGGCCTGATCTGCCGATTTTATGTGGCCTATGTAATCTGAAGGAAAGGGAATATGCATTTCACTTTATTGCCAGGTGTCCCATCTTAAAAGAGTTTCGAGTGAGATATTTTGGGGTGGCCTCGATGGATTGGAACAACACCATGGAAGTTTTGAATGGAAAAGTAAGCTGGGAGATTTTATATAAATACACGTCAAGCGCACTGTGCTATAGAAAGCGTATTATCGAAGGAGACTTCTAAAATAAAAAAAAAAAAAAAAACTACAATGTTAAAATTTTAAATTGTAAATCAAAGCTTTTTTGTTTAGATAAAGTTTTTAAAACTAAAAAACTAACTATCATCTGGAAAAATTTTGAGAAATTGAATTGACAGTTTTTTTTTTATAAAAAATGAAAACCTAAAAAAAACTCTCACATTCTTGCCAAAATTGCCAAAAATGAAGAGACCGGAGTGATTCATGAGAGGGACGCCCAAGATAAAACAAAGTACCAGAAGGTTGTTGATGAATACTAAAATATCTGGCCAGCCGAGAAAAGGCCGTTAAGCGAAACAGATCTCAGGTAGAGATCTGCACGTCTCAGAAAAAGACCGGACAAAGCCAGTGAAAGCACCATCTTCTGGAGCAGCGCAACTGCGTACTCTTAGTGAGGTTGTCAGGGATGACCTCCACGTAGCAGTTGTGTATGAGCTCTCCACAAACAGCAAAGGTCTGCTGAACGTGTGGAACTCTATCGAGGGCAATCTCTCTGAGATGGTGTTTTCATAAACTATAACAAACAGTGAGAGCCCCTACCCTAGTTTTGACTCTGGCGAGATGCTCAGGGGGCATAGGGTAATTAAGTTTGCGGACAGGTTTTCTAGGGATTTCCTTAGTGAAAGCATTGCTAGAGTTAGCAATGACTGGGAGGGCTTGAAGTTCAAGCTTATCCCAGCTAAGGACATCCCTAGACAACCGAAGGCTCGCATTTGGTTTCCGCTCATGAGCATAAAGCCAAGCGGACAGGACCTGATCCGCGGTCTTCTGAGGCAAAATCCGCTGGTCCAAATGCACGATTGGGCTTTAGTTAACCCGCCGTTGGTGACGCAAATTTGACTTTGATCAATGGTGACGCCGGTCTCATGGACCGGGTTTTTCAACTGAAGATTTTTCGAAATATGTTACTAATATTTCACGTTTTTTTAAAATATATGTTCCTTGATAATAAAACAACGATATTATATCAACAGAAGCTCTGTTATGACAATACACAAATCCAAATTCAACAAAAGACAATAACGGAGGAGAAATGTATTCGCATTTTTTAGCGAACCCGGTCTCATAGACCAGTAGGTCACCATTGGCGGGTTAAAGCAGAAGAACCGAAGAAGACCAGCGCCTCTTACCTTCTGAGGATTAGCGAGGAGAGTCTAGGGGCTCTCAAAAAGGCTGAATATAAACTCAGTTTTGGCATAAAGAATGCTAAAATTAAAATTCTGCAGAGTCAGGGAACAGACACCGACAAAGTTGATGACAACGTCGAGGATGACGATGTTATAATGGACTAAGTGAATTGTATCCAATTGCTATATCATCAGCAAATGCGTTAACTTTCCCTAAAAATGGCAGATTGAAGATGGAATTTATATAAACCAAGAAAAGAATGGGCCCAAGAACTGACCCTTGTGGGACACCCAAGTTAATATCAATGGAATCACTTAGAACATTACCTACTTTGACTATCTTAGACCTTTTACACAGGTAGGATTCAAACCAATTGTAGATGAATCCTCGGAAACCAAGATCATGCAATTTTTTCAAAAAGATAAGTGACTGACCATATCAAAGGCTTTTGTAATGTCAACAAAAAGCGCTGCAAATTTCATTTATTTGTCCACTCCTTGTTGTATTGAACAGCAGAAATTTAATAAAGCATCTTCTGTTGACATTCCCGATCTAAATCCAAATTGTGAGGGGCTAAAGTAATTCTTGCTTGTTTAAAAATTTTTGAAATTGATGGTAATAATGAAATAGGTCTGTAGTTCTTTACATCCTTTTTGCTCCCTTTTTTGAAAATGGGTATAAAACAAGCTGATTTTAAGTCATTTGGGAAGACACCTGAAAAAAACACTTTTATTAAAAATATGCGTCAAAACATCCACTAAATATAAAGCAGTTTTTTTAGCAATGTATTAGAAACGCCATCAACGCCAACTGGGGCTGATTTATTCAGTGTATTTATAGTTTTCAGTACTTCAAGGCCATTTATTGTTTCGAAGACGAAACTATTTTCACTATGTTCCACATTTGAAGAGCTGAAGCTATTACAACATTCACAAGAGTTTGTGATATCACGAGGAAAAGAAGTTTTACCAACATTAGTAAAATAATTGTTGAATAGATTTGTATCTCCATATTCAACTGTCATAGAATAAGTCTGACTATTTTCTTTTCTGTTTATAATTTCATTTACGACTTTCCATTCTTCTCTTGGATTATTCTTGGCATTTATTATTTTGTTTTTTATAATTCATTTTTATTTATTCAATCTTAAACCTATCTTAAAGCTAGACAAAAATTCATAAAACTAGCCTAATTATCCATAACTTACAACTAACTTAATGGTCCCATACGGACACTCTAAGTTAAACTATAGCACTTAAAACTAATGCCTTTCGGCCCTAAGATCTATTTTACTTCATTTTAATTTTATTTATTTTTGTATTTATTAGAAAATTATGAGAAAAAACTAATATCAAGGTCCTTTTTTTATTTTTACTTAAAAACTACTTAAAATAAGGTCCTTAATATAAAACTTAAAGCTAACTTAAACTACCTATTCTACCTACAAACTACTTAAAACTAGAACAACCACAGCAGCAAATCTAACGTTTTTTGTTTTTATATTTTATTGTCTTTTTTATGTTTTTTTTTTTTAATTTTTATTTTTTTATTTTTTTTTTATTTTTTTATATTCCATGTTTTTTTTGTTTTTTTTTTGTTTTTTTTTTAATTTTAATTTTTTTTTGTGTTTTTTTTTTGTGTGCCACCATGCCTATTCTACTTAAAACTGAACCCTAATACTATTAAACAAGTATGTAAGCCGGCCGAGGCTTAAACCCCATCCCGGCTACCCAATATCAAGTGCCGATTGAAGCCACCAAAACTGGTTCTCCTGCTTCACCCTATCAGTTCGGTCCCGTTCGGACACAGCCCTAATGAACCGAAGGAGCTCTGCTCCGCCTTGTGCCATGACGTCCCGATTGTACAGGAGTTGCCTATCCACGGTTCGTCTTCTAACGTGGTAGATTAGCGGAACTGCCAATCTATCCTGTATCAGACTGCATCTATCTAAGAGGAATGCCTCTGGTGGAATGAAGCCGCTCAAGCGTGCACTTTCAAAATACTCGTCGTTCGGATAGAACGCCCCGAAAATTAAATTGTTGGTCGAAGACATAGCTCTTGCAATGTGACCTCGAAAGAGTTTTATCACGAAATTGTCAATTCTGTTGATTCGAGCCCCGTTGTATAGTACCTCGTTGGAAAAGTAATGCACATAAGAAGATTCGGCTGTTCGATATGAGCCGGTACAGCGTCTTAAACACTGCCGCTCGAACACCCGAAATCTCTCCATCTGGGAAGGGGCAACGTTGAACCACACAGGACAACCATAAACGATCATTGGCCGTATGGGGGCCATGTAACAAATTACCTTCACTCTGGGGTCAAGCCGACTGCTAAAAAACAGACGTTTCGTCAGAGTGAAGGCTCCTCTGGCCCTTGTCAGAGCAGCATTTATATGTCTGTCGAAATATAAATACTGATCTAACCAGATACCGAGGTACTTCCCTAGACTTTTGCTCGCCAATGGCTGCCCATGAAGATCAACGATGACCATCTTGCGCCAATTATTACACGTATTCCTTGGCCCCAGCCAACAGAGTCCGGAACAGAATTGTCTCAGACTTCTGGACATTTATTTTCAGTTTCCAGTCGTCGCAATATCGGTGAATCTTGTCGAAATCACGCTGCAAGAGAATTCAAATAACCTCAACCTTTCGGGCCGTTCTGTACGCAATTAGATCGTCGGCGTACGCAATTGCCTTTGTAAGACTACCTATCAGATTGCTGGTGTAAATGCTGAAGAGAATCGGCGAATTCACCGCTCCCTGTTGAAGACCATTTTTAATTGAGAATGTTGTGGTAGAAGTTACATTGCCACTTTTGACAACAAACTTTCTACGGTTAAGCATATCATAAAGTATATACAACAATGGCTTGCTTATGCCAAGCCTGCTCAGTTTTAGTATAGACCCTCTAAACATGCGGTATCAAAGGCCTTTTCCAAATCAACCAGAACAGCACCTGTGCATTGTTGTTTTGATTTATTCCATTGGATATCAGAAACGAGTTTAGAGGCAGCATGAATTGAGTCATGACCCGCCTTGAACCCGAACTGTTTATCCGGAATTATTTTGTTGTCCGCAGCCCACTTAGTCAGAGCCCCATTAATGATCTTTTCGAAAACTTTGCTGATGCTCGGAAGAAGACTTATCGACCGAAGATTTGACGGGTTGGAGTTGTCCTTTCCCTTTTTCGGGAGAGGATGAACCACAGCGGTCTTCCAATGCACTGGATAATATGCATTATTCAGTGCATTGTTGAAGAGTGTGGTGTAAATGTCAATTGCTTCCATCGGTAAATGTCTTAGTACAACGTTGGATATACCATCGACACCTGCTGACTTTTTGTTTTTTATTGAATTAAGGATGAGCTGAAGCTCAACCTTCGTCACTAACAAGGGACTTGGTCCCGTTTGCTCGGCGATTATGGCATTTGCCAAGGAATCGTCATTGAACCGCATGAAACCGCGGTTCTCAGATCGCCAATGTGTGATATCATTACGGAGGTAAAAGTGATTAAGTAGGGCTCTGTTTTCCAGGTCGTGGTTGGGACGGATGCTAACATTCACCTTGTACATTTGCTGGAGAGCAGCTACCACCGCCTCCACTTTTTCCTTCGGATCTTCAATTATGTAAAAGTCATCGTCAAAGATGGCTTCCTCTGGATCAATTTGCACTGTCATGAGTGCGTCTGTGTTCTCTTCAGTTCTTTGGAGTTTTGTTTTCATGAATATCGTGTTGATTTTAGGGAACATACTAGGGTCACTCGAATTAACTGACCGGATCTTGCGGTCCCAGCACTACAGTCCATCGCACTAAAAATCATGCCACGGGTACTATAGTTTTGTTTACAAAAAATAAAAACTTAAGAAAATTTAACACGAGTTTTAACTTATAAGAAATATTGTTTTCAACATTCGGAAAAATTTTGAGAAAAATCGAATTAACAGTTATTTTACAAAAAATAAAAATCTAAACAAAAAAATTAGTACAAGTTTTTTTGACACAAATATCTCTTAAAAAATTTGAGATATTTGGTTTAAACTACTTTTATCTTTTAAATAATATTGTTGTCAACATTTAGTTGACAGTTTTTTTTACAAAAAATAGAAAACATTGTTTTCGATATTCATTAGTTTTTTTTTTTTTAAATCTAACAGTCCGTTTTTTTACAAAAAAAAATAAAATCTACAAGAAATAGTAAGCCAATTTGGTAAAAATTGATGTTCGGTTCTCGATATCTCTCAAATTAATTTCATTCATCCAACTTGCTACTTAAATTGGTAAAAATTTGTTTTTGACTAAAAATCAAATAAACAAAACTAAATTTTCAAACTTACCTATTTCTTTATATGAAAAATACTGTTGGTAGTTTAATTTTTTTTAAGAATAATTCAACTGACGACTTTTTTAACACAACACGAAAACCTACAATTTGTTAAGCAAGACAAATCGACAGACGGGATGGGAAGTTATCCTCGCCTCTTTTTTTTAAATTTTCTTTATTCGCTCAACAAAAAAAAACCCAAAACCCCAAACAAAATTTCATAACATTTTAATGTTATCATTGAAAAATCAATAATTTTATATTTCGGAATATTCAAATTACTATTCAAAAAAGCTTATGCGTTATAATTGGAAAAATAAAAAAATGTTTAAATGAATTCTCAGAAATATGCACTGCTTAATATAATTTCAAGTCATTATTTACGTCAGTTAATTATTTCTATTTGAAATATAATTCAAGACTTTTTTCTGATAAAATTTGTCTTGAGTAAAATTTCAACAGTCATGTCGAAAAATTTGTGTTGCTAATGTTTCAGCAAAAAAGAAAATTGTTGATAACATCTTTTTGTTGCAGTTTAAGTCCTTATGATATTTTGCCAAAAAGGTCATATCCATTGAAGTCTATGTTCAATATCAAAAAATTTTTCTAAGCCGTCTTTGGTTAGGTTAAGAAGTTCTTTGTTTATAGAAATAAAGTGAAGTAATAGATTTTGAATTACAGTGAAACGATGATTCCTATATTATTTGTATATGTTTAATATATTTTAATTTTCATAAATATGTATTACAAGAAGAATTTGAAGCCAACAATTTGTGATAATACAAAATCATGCAGTTCCAAATTAGAAAACAAATCAAAAGGTCAATTGAACAAAAATAAAATAAATTGTCCACAAATGATAATTTCTGTTATCAGTTATTAAAAATTAAATAGAAGTGTAATACATTATTATCATGTTAAAAAAATATATATCAGACATAATACCAATGGTTTATGTTTATTTATATATATTATAAACTTTAGACTCAAAATGAATCATTCAATCAAGGCGAGCATAATTACAATGCATTTAGGATTGGCTTAAATGTAATTATTTGATAAACAATTTGTTTGTTGTAATCTAAATTCTTGTGTTTACTAAATCGAAGAGTCAAGTATGACTAATAGTCAACAAAATCTTCAACAAGTAATAATTTATTATAGCTTTATTGAGAACTTATATCATAAGTAGCATTGGTTTATTTACTAGCTTAATAGTTCCCAACTAGTGTAGAGATATGTCAAAATCATAAGCTGTAACTTCAATTTCTTATCTTAAAAAAATGTATTAAACTTGTTTAACTTCCCATAGGGAATCATTGTAATCCGTCTGGTGTGTCGAGTTGACAATGACGTTTTTGACAATGTTTTTATAATGAAACAAGACGTGAAGTTTATTGAAATTGATCAAAATGAATCTAGGCGGTTTGTTTTCAAGCGTTAAAAGAAACAACTGATTTATAAACTTCCCATAGGAAGTTATTGTAATGGGTCCAATTTATCAAATTGAAAATTTTGACATTTCTCGACGTTTCCAGGTCCCTAGGGTCGAAATAAAAGATTTTTAGAGAGATGTCTGTGCGTGCGTGTGTACGTACGTTTGTACGTCCGTACGTTCGTGACGTTTTTTTCGTCGTCCATAGCTCAAGAACTAGTACAGATATATACTTCAAATAAAATTCGTTATACAGAAAATAAAGATACAGAAAGGACTCTCAAAAAAATTGCGTGTGTGGGTTTTTTACCATAAAGAATTTAAAAAAGATGGAAATTTTGGTTAACCCTAAATATCTCAAGAACCAATAACGATAGTGACTTGAATTATTCAATTCAATATAATATGTTGCAAGGCATTACCAAATAAATATACACTCCACTCCACTTGAATAGAAACAACATTTTTTTTACCATCAGACCGTGCAGCGCTTTGGTAAATATATATATTAACATTTTTGTTTTAGTTCTTATAAGATGGATCTATTGCAAATAAAACTACATACACAGAATAATTCAGGAAAATACCATTAGCTTATTTTAACCACTTTTCTAATTACTTCATTAAAAACACTGTTTTTTGTTGCGCTACTTGATAGAAACATTCGCTTAAATAAGGAAACAAATTAAAAAAAATGCAGTAAAACGTATTTTTTTAATTTAAAATGATATTTTAATAATGTGTGCTACCACGTTTATTGAAATAACTTCAAAAACCCTGTTGGGAAGTGAATCATACAGTTATTTTAAGTAATTTAGTGAAATTGCACTCCATGCCTCTTTGATAGCAGCAGGAAGTGATTCTTTGTCATCATACTGTCGTCCAGAGTCTTACACTCTACGAACCATCCATCCCCATACGTTTTCTATCCGGGGAGTACGGTGGCTATTAAAGTAAGGTAACATGTTTCTCGGCTATCCAACTTTTAATGATCCTTGCGTTGTGGATTGGCGCGTTGTCTTGTTGAAAAGTCCATGGTATTGGTCCAAATACATTGGTAACCTTAGGGAAAGCTTCTGCAATATTTGCTTGTAGGAGTTTGCCGTCATTTTCAAAGTGGGAAACTCCAGATCAACTGTTCCAAACTAGGAAATTGCCCCCAAACCATTACACCGCCTTGGTGGCGCTCCAAAAACCTTGGTTCCTTTCTCATGTCATGAAAATAGAAATTATACCCGTCCGGGCCATCTAAATTAATTTTTTTTTCGTCAGAAAATACCACTTTGGCCACTCTTCCTTCCACGATTTAATGGTGGTTTTTTCTTCAATTTAAGGCGCTTTAAATGTTTGTGACCTACGAATGACGCGTCTAATAGTGTTAAGACTAGCTGCAATACCACTCTTCACCTTGATTTTAGCAGCAGAGTCGCTTGAATTGGAGGCCAGCCTTATAATCTTTCTTCTGTCTGCTTCTGTTGTGGCTCTTGTTTGCCTGCCCTTCATATTTGTTCCATAGCTGTCTTTATTTTTAAGGTACGACCCTTCTTTCTATTTTGTTGGCAATTGTGCGTAGGGGAAGCTTGTTTTCCGCGTATACTTCTATTTTGGCCTTTTCTTTGATCGAACAATTAATGCTTTTAATCTAAATTTATATTATTAAAATAAAATTTTTTGTCGTAACCGTAACCAATAGAAACAAAACGCACACTGTTTCTATTCAAGTGGCGCAAAAAAACAGTGTTTTTTAATGAAGCAATTAGAAAAGTGGTAAAAAATAATCCAATATTATTTTCCTGAAGTATTCTGACCATGCAGTTTTATTTGCAATAGATTCCTCTTACAGGAACTAAAACAAAGAGGTGAATTCATAAATTTACCAAAGTGCTACACGTTCTGATAGTAAGAAAAAAGTTTGTTTCTATTCAAGTGGAGCGGAGTGTATTTAAAAAAAAATCCAATGAACGTTTTTTTTTAATTAAAAAAAATATTTGTCACCTCGAAAATTGTATGAACAAAAACTGATTTTATCTGCAAAACAATTTCTTGCAACAAAGAATAAAGTTTTTAACATCTGATAAAATTTTGAGAAAAATCGAATTGACATTTTTTTTTATAGAAAATAAAAACCTAAAACAAAAACATTACTATAAGTTGTTAAAAATTTAATTAAGAGTCAAATATCTCTTAAAAAATTTGAGATAATGACTTCCAACTAATTTTATTTTATACGAAATATTGTTTTCAACATTCGGTAAGATTTTGACAAAAATCAATTCTCGTTCACAAAATAGATTTTGAAATCAAACTATTTCATCAAATGCAAAATATTGTTTATTATTTTAAATTTTTTTTAGAATAATTTAACTGATGACTTTTTGAAAAAAAAACAAACACGAAACCTACAGAGTTTTAAGCATGACAAATCGACAGACGGGATGGGAAGTTATCAGTGTGGGTCGCATCCCAGCCGCTTTTGTATTACGAATTTACCAAACTTGTGAAACGATGGGAAAACTGTATTTCATACAAAAAATCGAACGTATAGAATAGTTTGTTAGTCAACTAAACATTTATAGATATTGATTTAGTTTTTGGGAATAAAACAAAAAAAGAGATAATGTTTTCGTAAAAAATGTATTATAAAATCTACCTCTCGAGATAAAGGGTTAAGCTAAGATAACAAGTTCTTTTACAGACATGAAGACTTGAAATATGAAGGGGGTAACTTAATAAACCTGTTTAGTACAGTATGTAAATATTTTAAAATTTCCGTGAATCAAGAGATCATTTTGATTAAAATTAGACTTAAATTAATTCAATACATTTTATAGAGAAATGCGGTAGTGATATGACTTGTCTGCTTTTGAGGTTCCTCCATTCCAAGTTTGGATAGTTAAAAAATTAATATTAAAAAAAATCAGCTTTCAAAGTAAAAGAAAACAAAATTTGTAACTTTTACAATAAATCTCAAGGAAATGTATCTTTGAAGACTGAGGCAAGAAATTCTTTTTTCAATACTTAAAGAAGTTATAAAGTACTTACTTACTTAAGGTGGCGCTACAGTCCTGTGTGAACTAGGGCCTCACCCAACAAACTTCTCCATTTAGCTCGGTCCCTAGCTAGATATCTCCAGTTTCGCGCTCCAAGTTGGGTGAGGTCACCTTGCGCGCCACCTGATCCGCGGTCTTCCTCTACTATGCTGTCCTGTGGTTGTTGGTTTCCATGCGCTCAGCATGGAAACCAGCCATCTTAGTCCATCTTCTCCTTCACTCCCCTTTTATGCATACGGGACCGTAGATCACACGAAGAACTTTTCTCTCGAAGCGACCCAAGGTGCTTTCATCCGCTTTTGTCATGGTCCATGCTTCTGTCTTATACAGCAACACTTTGGTCCCTCGAGAGAGGACTTTACCACTCAATTGTTTTCTTAGTCCAAAGAAACAGCTTAGCAAGAGTTATTCTGCGTTTGATCTCAGCGCTGGTGTTGTTTTCTGCGTTTACAGCGGAGCCTAGGTAGACGAAGTCCTTGACTACCTCAAAGTTACGTCTGTCGATGGTGACGTTTTGACCAAGACGTCGGTATTATATGTCCTTTCTCGACGACAGCCTGTACTTTGTTTTGCCCTCATTAACCGTTCAACCCATTTTTGCCGCCTCTGCCTCAATACTCACAAAAGCCCCATTGACATCACGCTGAGTTCTTCCGATTATGTCAATGGCATCAGCATATGCCAGTAATTGGACACACTTTTGAAAGATAGTGCCTCTAGTGTTGACGTGTAAGCTCTGCACTATTCTTTCAAGCCCGATGTTAAAAAAATCGCATGACAGCGCATCACCTTGTCTAAAACCTTTTTTGACATCGAAAGGTTCTCTTAAGTTGTTTTCAACCTTTATGGAGCAGATTGAATTCTCCATGGTCATCCTGCAGAATGCCAAAACTAGACATGGCTCTATACAGCTCGTCCCTGTATATGCTGCAATATGCGGCCTTGAAATCGATGAAAAGATGGTGGGTGTCGATTTGGTGTTCTTGATTTTTTTCCAGTATCTGCCGTAATGTGAATATTTGATCAACTGTGGACTTTCCTGGTCTAGAACCACACTGATAAGGACCTATCAGGTTGTTGACGATGGGCTTAAGACGTTCACATATTACGGCAGAGAAGATTTTATAGGCGATGTTAAGTAGACTGATTCCTCTATAGTTGGTGCAGTTTAGAAGGTCTCCTTTTTTCAGGATCGGGCAAACAATACTGAGGTTCCATTCATTCGGTAAGTTGGTGCATGCCCCTAACCAACTTATCTCCAGCTGCTTTAAAGAGCTCGGCATTCAAGCCATCCGCTCCAGCGGCTTTATTAGACTTCAGCTTAGATATGGCAATCTTTACTTCGTCTAAGTCGGGAGGACGGGATTGTTGGCTTTGGTCGTCTATGTTGAATAGATCATCCTGCCTGACAGCGGAATTCAGTTCGTCGTCGCCGTTATACAGTCTGCAGAAGTGGTCCTTCCATATCCTCAGCATTGACTGCGGTTCCACTATGATGTTTCCACTTTCGTCTTTGCAGACTTCGGTTCTAGGTTTATGTACTTGTGAATTTCGTTTCACCTGTTCATAAAAATTTCGAACTTCATTCCTGCTTTTAAACCTCTCAACATCTTCGACCACAAGTTTCTCATGCTCTCTTTTTTTCCTTCTGAGAAGTCGGCGTTCCTCTCGCCTCTTCTGCCTATAGAGCTCATGAGCAGCTCTCGTCCTTTTATGCAGCGCCGCTTTGCGTTCCTGTTGTTTTGCTGCATTTGATTGCCGACATTCCTCATCAAACCAGGGGTTCCTTGTTGGTGGCTGTTTGAAACCCAGCACATCAGAGGCGGCTTCTCTGATTGCAACTTGGCAATGTTGCCACTGGTTTTCGATACATTGTGTTGGCGGCAGAGAACTTCTAGAGAGGTTACTTGTAACTCGGTCGGAAAAGGATTTGGAGATTTTTGGCGATTGTAGACGTTCGACGTTGTACCTTCTCCCAGCACCTCCCTGTTTTGACTTGGGTCTGGAAATCCGAAGTGCTACCTTGGCTACAACGGGTAGTGGTCCGAGTCGATGTTAGCTCCTCGGAAAGTTTGTACATCCATAAAGCTGGAAGCGTGTCTGGCTTCGATCGCAATATGGTCAATCTGGTTGACGGTAGATTGATCTGGAGAAGTCCAAGTTCCATTGTGGATGTTGAGTTGTGGAAAACGCGTACTGGCTAACATGACGTTTCGCCCCGCAGCAAAATCTATGAGCCTGAATCCGTTGTCGGAAGTGTTCTCGTGCAGGCTGTTTTCCCGATTATTGCACCAAAGATGTCTTGCCTTCCTAGCTTGGCATTAAAATCGCCCAGGACTATTTTAATATCGTAGCTTGGACACTGCTCATATGTTTTGTCTAGGAGCTCGAAGAACATATCTTGGGTGTTGTCGTCTTTCTCTTCTGTGGGGGCGTGCGCCAACCATCCGGGTCAGCTTAAAAATTATTGGAGTTTTCCTATCAGGAGATGGCTTCAAATATCCGGAACCGTAAGGTTTTGATCCTAAAAACATCTTTACAGATCGAATCAAAAAGCATGTTATAAGTAATTTCTTCGAATTATAAAAAGTTATATCTCAAAAACCAGGCGTGGTTTTTTAAAAACAAAGCCAGGGGAATATTTGATGGAGTTGAGTACAACATTGCAGTTAAAGATTCATTGCCTTAGAAGACTGTTGTCTACCTCCTTTTATCTGGCATTCAATGGAATAGTTCTTAATCGATTCTGGCCTAGTTTGTTGAGAAACATTTTAATTGTTAGAGTATAACAGTTTTTTCATGACACTTTACCTTAGCTCAAGAGAAACAAATAGTTAAACTTAAAATAAAAAAAATGTTCCTATTATTTTAGCCATAGCTGTGTGTTCGTAAACGTACTCTCTTGTCGTAAAAAAAATATATCATGGGTCGTGAGTGAATTTTGTTTTTGAAAACAAAAAAAAAGCGGAGAAAAATGAACCCCATCAACTTGTTTTTGAAGCTAAATGCATTTGACATCATGGATTCTTGGTGGTACCTAGTACACTCCCCTCTTTAAATTGGATGTGTTTTCAAAAAAGTGCATTTCCAACTCACAGCAGCATTGAGATGTCGTCTTTTCAATTAAACACGAATAAATGAAGTTATATAGCTTTTCAATGCGAAAGGAGAAAACTTTCTTCATTACCCGTATCGTTACCGTTCGTATAGCATTTTCCTTATAACTGATGTCAATATACACACTCGTAGATAAAACCTGAAAAATTAATTTTAAATAAAAATTAAAACAAAAAGAAAAACTTGTTAAAAATAAAAGTTATTGACAATAACACGACATATGACCGAAGCCACTACGACGATGACGACTAAGTCTACAAACGCCAACGTCTATAGATACCTCTATCCTCATAGTGTGCTATGTTTTATTTTATTTTTTTGGCTATATAGTTTTACCTGGTATAAGGTATATAAGTTTTGGACGGCCCCAACCTACCATCAGTGCCGTTTGGGGACATAAAATAGAAAACGGACAAACATTTTTTAATCATCGCAGAAACTATTGAAACTATAAACGTGCAACTTATGCAATACGATTTTAACGTAGAAAGGAGAAACTTTTTTGAATTATGTGTATTACAAGCTGCAATTTAACGCACAGCATCAGGTAAATTTTTAACTCCTCAGAGAGCCAAGAGATTCAATACTTAATTGCAAAAAGTAATATTACTTTTTAAAGACCGATGCGCTATGGTGCTATGGGTAATCTTCAAGCAAATAACAATTGATTTTAATGTTTGCCGATTGGTTGCAAGTTAAATGATAATAATTTATGTACATTTTACACGAAGACGACGTCGATCGACGAAGTGGAGGGAAAAACTACTATCAAGGAACTCCATATCGTAGGGTTATTATTTTAAGTGGTGTATGCATAGAAGGTGCAAATTACAGCATAGGTAAAACAAATTTACTAACAAGGAGTCCCCAGTCAAGGGTTGCATGATGGTGTTTTGAAAGCAATTTGTTAAATCATTATCTGAAAGGGAACATTGAAAACATATAAAAGGAGGATTTTAAAAAAAGGGTTAAGGTTGTAACATTCTGGATTTTGCTTCAATTTTGTGGAAATATTTTTTTAGATAAATAAATATTGGAATATAAGGTTTTTCAATAAGGGCGGATAGATGATGAGAATGTCAATATGGTTCAATTTGGGCCATATAAGAAATTTGTTATCATCGTTATGTAGCGCTCGCTGATGACGGTGGACGCCTCACTAACGTGCGCTGTTTTCAAAAAAGTACCGACTAATTAATGAGCCGCCTCCGGGCCAAAATCCACACCAAACGATAACTTTTTAAGAATGTATTATAACCTGGGGAACCTCGCGTGGGTTGGTGTCGTCCCATACGGCAATTTTGCTTGTTAACACAGCCATTAATCTAAAAAATGAGCCTCGACACTAAAGATGATTTTCGGCCAAAATTTGGTTCCTCTTGGAAACTGTTCAAAGCCCAGTCAGCGAACAAGCGGCGCGTTGTCTATGGTCATGAGCTTTGAGCTCCTGGGTCAGTTGGATATTGCACGGGTTTAGACCCTAGTCCCGACGCAAAATTCGCTAAGTTGAAGCCTACGAAAGTTCGAGTTCTCGAATTACTTTGACAAGACAAACAATGTTTTTCAACAGTCTTTGGGATGATGAAACACAATACAACTTCGTCATAATGATGACAAGGGAAACAAATCGTGATATTTTTAAGGAGGTCCTCAGCAATATGCATACAGTACAATAATTCTGAGCACCGATTTACATTGAGGATGTTCAAATGGTAGACATGTGCATTCAAGAGGACACAGGCGTCCACAGGTTTTCTCAAAACCCACCTCTGTCTATCAACTCCTACTCTCACCTCCCCACGGTGAACATCGGGTCCCTAGTACCTCAAATGGAGATTTGGTTCCAACCCCAGTGGAAAGTTGTTGGGGGCAGCAAACGAGAGAGGTGGGGAGAGGTGTTTCCACTTAGGCACCTCTCCTTATCCAGACGGCAGCGGAGGAATTACCGAGATGGAATCAACGGTGGCGTCTACAGTTCCAGTAAGGTTGAACTACTTAGTGAACACTTTCTAGGGCTTCTTCGACTTATTCTGAGCCCGGGCCTATAAGGAGCGGTTTTATCCGGCTCCCCATCCTTGGAGTTATATTTAGGATCTGGCCCTCCAGGTTGGGGGTTGTGCGTCGGGGTGACTTCCTGGCCACGTAAAAGCTTTCATAGTTGCGAAGCACCAACAAACCTCGGATACGGACGGATTTACTGTTGACAACCCACGCAAACGAATAAAGGACAACGAACTTCGGATATGCACGTGGAATGTTAGGTCCCTTAACAGACCACGTGCGGCTGAAGAATTAGCGGAGGCCCTAGACCGCTATAAAGCAGACATCACCGCCATCCAGGATATACTATGGGATGGGCCGGGCAAAAAGAGGATGAAAAACTGCGATATTTACTATGGTGACTGCTAAAACGAAAACCAACAGCGCTTATTTGGATGCGACTTCGTCATTGGATCCAGACTTAGGCAAGAAGTATTGAGCATCAATGAGTCCCTCATGACCATCTGCATCAAGGCTAAGTTTGGCAACATTAGCCTGATATGCGCGCACGGCCCCACAAAAAAGAAAGATGACAACACCAAAGATATGTTCTTCGAGCTCGTGGACAAAACATATGAGCAGTGTACTAGCTACGATATTAAAATTGTCCTGGGAAGACATCTTTGGTGGAATAATCGGGAAGAACAGCCTGCACGAGAACACTTCAGACAACTGATTCAGGCTCATAGCTTTTGCTGCGAGGCGTAACATCATGTAGCCAGTACGCGTTTTCCACGCCTCACATCCACAAAGGTACTTGGACTTCTCCTGATCAATCTACCGTCAATCACACTGACCATATTGCGATCGACGCCAGACACGCTTCCAACATCATGGATATACGAACTTTCCGAGGAGCTAACATCGACTCGGACCACTACTTGGCTACAGGTAGCACTTCAGATTTTCAGACCCAAGGCAAAACAGGGAGGTGCTGGGAGAAGGTACAACGTCGAACGGCTACAATCGCCAGAGATCGCTAAATCCTTTTCAAACCGAGTTATAAGTAACCTCCCTCGAAGTTCTCTGCCGCCAACACAATGTATCGAAAACCAGTGGCAACATTGCCAAGATGCAATCAGAGAGGCCGCCTCTGATGTGCTGTGTTTCAAAAAGCCACCAACAAGGAACCCCTGGTTTAATGAGGAATGTCGGCAGGCAAATGCAGCCAAACAACAGGCACGCAAAGCGGCGCTGCATAAAAGGACGAGAACTGCTCATGAGCTCTATGGGCAGAAGAGGCGAGAGGAACGCCGACTTTTCAGAAAGAAAAAGAGAGGGCATGAGAAGCTTGTGGTCAAAGATGTTGAGAGGTTTAAAAGCAGAAAAGAAGTTCGAAAGTTTTATGAACAGGTAAAACGAAATTCACAAGTACATAAACCTAGAACCAAAGGCTGCAAAGACGAAAGAGGAAACATCATAGTGGAACCGCAGTCAATGCTGAGTATATGGACGAACCACTTCTGCATATTGTATAACGGCGACGAAGAACCGAATTCCGCTGTCAGGCAAGATGATCAACATAGACGACGAAAGCCAACAATCCCGTCCTCCCGACTTAGACGAAGTAAAGATTGCCATATCCAAGCTGAAGTCTAATAAAGCCGCTGGAGCGGATGGCTTGAATGCCGAGCTCTTTAAAGCAGCTGGAGATAAGTTAATTAGGAGCATGCACCAACTTATCTGTAAGATATGGTCGGAAGAAAGAATGCCCGATGAATGGAGCCTCAGTATTGTTTGCCCGATCCTGAAAAAAGGAAAAAAGGAAAAATTATCTTGAAGAACACAAACTTCTTGATAACCGGCAGTAGGATTTTCATTGCAATAGTGGAACAAATCTTTACATTGTTTTGAAGTGAAAGTAAGATTCAAGAAATATTCGACGGGTTCAAATCTGATATTTACAAAATAAACGCTGGTGTGCCCCAGGGTTCTGTTTTGTTTCCGACAATCTTTCTTATTTTTACAAATGATGTTTTGTCTGAAACTTCTAACCCTCTAAATGTTTTTACTGATAACAGTACCTCCAGTTTTTCAAATTAATTTTAAGATTCTCATCCTCGATCTTCGGATGTGGACTACCAACGGCAGCATATGATAAGCTTAGTAAATTCTGATATTGACAGTATAAGTAAGGTACTTACTACTTACTTAGGTCCTCAGACCTGTTAAACCCGTTAGGAACCTCTTAAGAGGCATAGAGCCTCTACTACGCCTACGCAACATCGTGTACGGTTTCCAGAGATGTGTTTCAGGTCCCTCCAATTCTTGTCTAGTGACGCTGATTCCTCCTCGACTGTTCTTTGCCATTGCCATTTACGCCTTCGTATTATAGAGTCTATAAGTTCCTGAA
Source organism: Eupeodes corollae (assembly GCF_945859685.1). NCBI lineage: Eukaryota > Metazoa > Arthropoda > Insecta > Diptera > Syrphidae > Eupeodes > Eupeodes corollae. Next base: position 43,725,275 of record NC_079148.1, read on the forward strand.
CTGTCCTTCTATGAAGGACCTCATTTGATATACGGTTTGGCCAGAAAATCCTTACGATATTACGAAGACATCTATTCACAAAGGTTTGCAGCTTTTTTCTAATGGCTGAAGTAACCTTCCAAGCATTGTACCATGGGGAATCAACAACTATTTAGAATTTAATGCTTTCAAACTTTTGTATCTTTCGAGTATCGTCGTAAGGTTTCATGCCTGTCATTATTTTATAGCTACTTCCATAAGCAATGCTCTAATGAAAAAGCCAGTTGCACTATTACCCTAAAAGCATTTAACCGTAATGCCTGTTCTTCTAGGAATGCTCATCAGTTTACCCTTTAGCCCAATTTCTGACTCACTATAGAGTACAGATATTCTTTCTTAAGACGCACTACACGAATGTGGAATGCTTTACCAGACTCAATATTTCTCACTCATTACAATATACATACATACATTCAAAAACAATGTGCTTCGTTATTATTTTGCTGATCCTATCCTCCATCAAGTCCTTGGAAGAAATGTTGAATGTTGAAACCGCTTTTTTCTGACTATGAGCGCATACAAAAAAGATCGCAATTCGAATTAGGATTTCGGACACAGCACTAAAAATTAAATAGAAACAATTTATTAAAAAAAAATAAAGGAATTCAATTCAAGGTTCAAGGATAGAGTTAAAGGAAGACCCGTTAGTCCTCTCATAGCTAATGAGAAATTGCAAAAACTAATTAAGATACTTTGGTTTTTGCTTCGTGAAAACATCTTTCTTTTAAATTTGTTTTTAATAATCACAAAGACATGCTTTGCCAAAAAATTAACCAGTGTTCATATTATTTTGGTCATAGCTGTAGATAAATGTTTTCAAGGTTATTTATTGGACTTTTCAAAATAATTAAAAACTAAAAGGTCAAGTGGATCTAAGAGTTGAAAATGAGATAAGTGCTGAGTGGTGTTTTTTTTTTTAAAACTAATTATTGTATAAATATGAACATCGCTTAATTATATTTAAAGCTTTGCTAAACAAATTTCACATTAAATCAGAAAGATTCATATATGTAACTTGTGTTTTTATTCTTTTTAAGTAGTTCTAAAGTCAAGTTGAGACTCTCTAACTTTAGTATGCACAATTTTATTTTTACACATTTATATGAATGTCAAGTTCTTACTATTGAAGTAAGTATTTACATCCTTTACATTTGCATTGCGCTGAACTGCCGCATCGCTTAAGGGTCATATGTCAAGTTAAACTATAGTATAGAGTTGTAATGTTACTGGAGGAAGACTGGATCAAAAAGATAAAGCAAGCCAATCTTCATTGTTGTGTTTATATTCACGTAGAGGAGGGTTGCAGTGCATAGTATCATCAACTTCTAGCTTCAGGTGACAGCTTTTTTTATTTTGTTAAAATGGCTTGAAATGTTAAAAGACAACAAAAAAAACATTGACATAAGCAAAGTGCCTTAATGTGTTTTGTTTAGTTTTTTTGTCTTCTTTTTTTGTTTAAATGAAGGATAAAGATGATGACTGGAGCTGACATTTTCTTGTAAAGAAGCTTTCAACTCTTATCTAAAATTGAAATTAGTAGGAAGCCATTCTAGATTTCATCAAACTTTAAACTTCTTTTGAATGTATAAGGAATTTTAAATTGATTGTTAAGTAAATAGGTTTTAAAAAGCCTTATTGAGTGTAGTGTAAAGAAGTTGACAAATTTTTCAACTTCTCGAATATCGTTAGACAAATAATAATTAACTTTAGAATAGTAAAGTTTATAAATTGTAAACAAAATACACATAGTCCAAAAAGTCTCCGTACAGCAGATTTTTTTTTGTTGATTCTAAGATAAAATATTTATTATAATTTATTATTAAATAAGTATTTTGAAAATCACAATCACAATCTTTCAAAATTTGGTAAAAAGTTAATGGTGGAAACTAAGTTTTTTTCAATGTTACCACTTTGGTTTTTACATTAATTCGTAGTACGTTTTTTTCAAAAAACACTAAAATTAGGCTTCTGTACGGAGACTTTTTGGACTAAGTGTTTTAGGAGACGAGTAAGAATATTGATTTCAAAGCTATTCTATATCTTACATAATATTTTTAGGAAAAACTAGTTGAATATTTAGATAAATCCAATTGACTGTTTCATAAAAATTTATTAAATAATCATTTAGTACAGTTTTTTGGATTCGAATGAGGGTACTTATTTTGAAAAAATAAGGCTGGGATGCGACCCACACTGATAACATACCATCCCGTCTGTAGATTTGTCTTGCTCAAAAGTTTGTAGGTTTTCGTCTTGGGTTAAAAAAGTTGTCAGTTGAATTATTCTCAAAAAGAGGAAAATTACCAATGATATTTTTCATATAAAAAATTAGTTTAGTTTGAAATTCTTGTTTTGTAAAATAGATTTTTATTCGAAAACAATTTTTTCCAATTTAAGTGGCACTTCTTAAATTTTTACAAATTGAATGAATGAAATTAATATTATTATACATTTTTACCAAATTTGCGTACTATTTCTTGTCGATTTTATTTTTTATGAAAAAACCGACTGCTGGATTTTTATAAAAAAAAAAACTACTGAATATCGAAAACAATACTTTCTGTGAAATAAAACAAATTTTGAAGAGAATATTTTTAATTTTTGAAAAGCTATTTGAATCGAAAGTAATTTTTAACAAGTTTAAGTATTGTTGGGCTTTTATTTTTTGTAAGAAAACTGTCAATTAAATTTTTCTCAAAATTGTAATGAAAGTTGACAACAATATTTTTCAAAAGATAACCATGACCTAAAATTTTTGAAAAGATATTTGAGTCGCAATTCAGTTTTTGCCAATTTTAAGTAAAGTTTTTTTAAGATTTTTATTTTTTATAAAAAAAAACTGTCAATTCGATGTTTCTCAAAATTTTCCCAGATGTTAACAAAGTTATTTTTCGTTGCATACAATTGTTTTGGAGATAAAATCATTTTGTATTCGTAAAATTTTTGAGGTGACACATTTTTTTTGAGTTTTTTTGATTTATAAAAACCCGATTTTGGATTGTTTTTTCCAAAAAATATACTTGTTTGGTATCACGTTACAATATATTGTATAAAACTGAATTTATGTCGCTTCGCACGACCCCGTCTGCGGCACTGGACACCTTGCTCTACCTTAGACCTCTTGACATATTTAGTAAACAAATAGCTGCAAGCTCTGCTATTCGCCTCAATGCTTCGTCGCAGTGGACTAACACAACATTGGCCTCTCCTCCGTAATTCTAAGTTACTTAGAATCAATTCCAAAGCACACAGACTACAAAACTTCCAGATTTCTATACCTACCAGATCTTTTTGGGAGGATAGGACATTCTTGGAGGATGAGTCAATCCATTTTTACACAGATGGGTCAAAAACAAAAGAAGGGGTTGGTGGAGGTGTGTACTCTGAACGACTCAAATTAAGTATCTCATTCCGCTTTCCCAATCATTGTAGCGTGTTCCAGGCGGAACTTTTGGCGATAAGACAAAGTCTTGTCTTGGCTCAAACATATCAACATCTGATATCCGTATTTTCTCTGATAGCCAGGCCGCTATCAAATCACTGGACTTTGTCTCTACAAACTCTATAACAGTCCATAACTGTCGATCATCTGTAATGGAGATTGCGCAACAGTTTAATATTCACCTTTGCTGGGTGCCGGGCCATAGAGACATTCCAGGTAACTGTAAGGCAGATGAACTCGCCAGGAACGGTACAGTACAGCCCATGCTACCACGTTTGGCAAGTACTGACATACCAATCGCTACTTGTAAACTGCTGCAAGACGCTATGAGGAGGGCAGGCACCAGGTGGAACAACATCACCACGTGTCAAGTCACAAAATACATCTGGCCAACACTGGATTTAAAACGTTCAAGGTGCATGATCTCTCTCTAAGCAGATCGCATATAAGCTCGATAATAGGTGTCATAACTGGACACTGTCTAATAGGAAAGCACGCCACAAGACTAGGCGTATTCTCAAATGACTTTTGCAGAAGCTGTATAGACGAGGAAGAGGAAGAAACGGTTCTTTATCTTCTCTGCACATGCCCTGCTCTAGCTCGAAAACGCAAGAATTACCTAGGAGAATTCTTCTTTAACGATCTAAACGATCTGAATCATATCGGTATAATTAGCCTTACACGTTTCGTAAGGGACTCAAGCTGGTTCCATTGAGCTTAGGAGGAAGCCTCAAGATTCATGTGGTATCACAATGGGCCATTAAACTGGCCTAAGTGTGTCCGTTTCCATCTTGGACAGCCACTATAACCTAACCTAACCTCTACCGTTTTTGGTTCGTAAGATATTTAGGGTTAACCAACATTTTCACTTTGTTTTTAAACTGCTTTGGTAAAATAACCGGCCTCGCAATTTTCTTGACAGCCCTTTTTGCATCTTTTTGCCTTATTATATGTATAACAAAAATTATTTTAAGTCGATATCTCTTCTGGTTCTTGAGCCATGGACGACGAAAAAAGCTTCCCGATCGTACGTAGACGCACGCACAGACATCTCTCTTGAAGTCTTTTGGATAGACTCTAGGGACCTTGAAACGACGGGGACTATAACTTTCTATGGGATTTTAATAAAATTTCAAGTAAAAAATATGAAATTACTAAATTTTTCACAAGACAGCTTATAAAGGGTGATTTTTTTGAGGTTAGGATTTTCATGCATTAGTATTTGGCAGTTCACGCGGGATTTCAGACATGGTGTCAAAGAGAGAGATGCTCAGTATGCTTTGACATAATCGACCAAGTGAGCAAACAATTAATGCGATTGTGACCAAGTTTCACACTCAGTTTACTTTATTGGACATTAAACCAACCGCACGAATGCGTACAGTGCGTACAGAAGAGAATATTGCGTCTGTTTCTGAGAGTGTTGCTGAAGACCGTGAAATGTCGATTCGTCGCCGTTCGCAGCAATTGGGTTTGTGTTATTCGACCACATGGAAGATTTTACGCAAAGATCTTGGTGTAAAACCGTATAAAATACAGCTCGTGCAAGAACAGAAGCCGAACGATCTGCCACAACGTCGAATTTTCAGTGAATGGGCCCCAGAAAAGTTGGCAGAAAATCCGCTTTTTTATCGACAAATTTTGTTCAGCGATGAGGCTTATTTCTGGTTGAATGGCTACGTAAATAAGCAAAATTGCCGCATTTGGAGTGAAGAGCAACCAAAAGCCGTTCAAGAACTGCCCATGCATCCCGAAAAATGCACTGTTTGGTGTGGTTTGTACGCTGGTGGAATCATTGGACCGTATTTTTTCAAAGATGCTGTTAGACGCAACGTTACGGTGAATGGCGATAGCTATCGTTCAATGCTAACAAACTTTTTGTTGCCAAAAATGGAAGAACTGAACTTGGTTGACATGTATTTTCAACAAGATGGCGCTACATGCCACACAGCTCGCGATTCTATGGCCATTTTGAGGGAAAACTTCGGAGAAGAATTCATCTCAAGGAATGGACCGGTAAGTTGGCCACCAAGATCATGCGATTTGACGCCTTTAGACTATTTTTTGTGGGGCTACGTCAAGTCTAAAGTCTACACAAATAAGCCAGCAACTATTCCAGCTTTGGAAGACAACATTTCCGAAGAAATTCGGGCTATTCCGGCCGAAATGCTCGAAAAAGTTACCCAAAATTGGACTTTCCGAATGGACCACCTAAGACGCAGCCGCGGTCAGCATTTAAATGAAATTATCTTCAAAAAGTAAATGTCATGGACCAATCTAACGTTTCAAATAAAGAATCGATGAGATTTTGCAAATTGTATGCGTTTTTTTTTTTTTTTTAAAGTTCTCAAGCTCTCAAAAAACCGCACCGTTTATGTGTAACAAAATTTATTTGAAGTCGATATCTCTACTAGTTCTTAAGCAATGGACGACGAAAAAAAGCTTCCGTAACGTACGTATACGCACGCACAGACATCTCTCTTGAAGTCTTTTAGATAGACTCTAGGGACCTTGAAACCACGGGGACTATAACTTTCTATGGGATTTTAATAACATTGAAAAAAAAAACTATTAAAATCACATGATCTTGTAAAATTTTACAAATTCAAAGCAATTTTAAATATAATTTTACCTTATAAAAGTAATTGTGGATAAATAATTACTCTTATAATTATAAAATCATAAATATTAAAAATGTTGTCAAAACCTTCAAAACCCAATTATGTATTTAAAAAAGTACCCACATTCACAGTTTTTTGATAAGTCTAACCAAAATATTGTGATGCTGATGAGAATATTTTAGTTTACTAAAAAAGTAAATTAAAAATAGATACAAGTATTCTCCCCTTTTTGTAGGTTTTACTCTGTGTAATCAGTGAAGCGTTTATCCACCCATATTCCAAATGAAAATACAAAAATATTTACTACTCTTTCGTTACGCTTTCTGTTATAATTTAAAACAACACAAAATTTTTATTTTTTTTTTTGTTGTAAGTTTGCCGATTCCGCAGGCAAAGAAGAAGTCTCTCAAGTGCATTTTGTGCTTCATTAAAATTGTTCGCTCAACGAGCGAATGAGCGATTGAATGAACTTTATGTGCATCTGATAAAATTTATTTGCAAAAAAAAAAAAATAATAATACAACAACAAAAAAACGAAAAAGAAAAGCAAACCAAAGAATAATGAACCCCATTGTTGATAAAGGCGGGTGGGCTTTTGTGGGTTGAGGTAAATGCACTCTCTGATGCGCTATCTGAAACGATGGTGTTTGAACGACTCTATTTTGAAGAGGATTTTTAGTTCATATCCAAACTTAACAACAACACCCTTTGTATCCACTCAACCAACAACAACTGTTTTGTCTTGTTTGTTTGTTATCTTGATGATAATATTATTTTCACATAACCAATGCTGGATTAGTCCAAGCCTTAAAAAAGATACAAATTATTTCATTTGAAAAGAATTGTACAAAGCCTTAAAAGAAACATACAAATTAAAGCTTAATACTCTTACGTTTAAGGCTTTTCAGAAGCTAATTGACTAAATCCGGCACTGGATTAAACACCACCGTTTTCAGTTCAAAAACAAAACAACAATAACAAAAAGAAGAAGAAAAAAAAAAACATACACAAAGTCAAACTTTTCGTCCTGATTGTTGTTTATTTGTCTTTGGTATAAACTCGTTGTGCTGACTTAAAGTTTTTTGTCTTTCAACGGTATAATATGGTTAAGTTTACAATTATATATATTTATAGGAAATCTTTGATCTAACTTTGATAATTTGATTTTGCTGAGGTTTGATGAAAGTTTGGCGCAGCTTATTAGCAAGCTAGAAGTTTTAGAAAGGAGTGCGAAGTTTGATAAAGACACATCTTTGTTTCTTTTTTTCCGAATGAGTTATGTACTATGTTTTTGACAGCAAGGTAGGTACTAAAGTTTTATATAATGTTGATGAAATTATTTATTTTAACTTTGTGAATGGAGAAGTTTATATTTGTACATAATGTGGAAAGTTGAAAATAGCTTGAAGAAATGTTAGGTATGAATTAAGGCGGGTATGCATACAAAAGTACATGAAAACCATATTTAAGAACACCCTTGTGATAAGAACCTAGGTATCTGCTTTTCGAAAAATCTTAAGCTCCTCAAATCACATAGCTCCAGATTTCATTAATAATTCTTCAAGTTGTCAAATAGCAAATTTTGACATTTTTCGACATCTCAAGGTCCATATCATTTAAATGAATCGTTTTTAAAAAGATTTCTAATAGTGCCTGTGTACGTTAAAGTTGCGAATACCTTTTGAAGTAGGCCATAATCTATAGACGAGTACAGATATCAATTTAAACTCAACTTCAAGTCACAGTTTTTTAATGCATAAACCAAAATTATCATTAAATCCGTTCGTATGCGAGGCTATTTTTATGTGGGCAGAAAGTTACCATGACGTTAACACCCCCAACCTGAAGATTCAGATCTTTAGTACATATAACTCCAAGAACAGGAAGCAGAAAAACCCGCTGCTTAAAGGCCTGGGCTCCGAATATGTCATAGGGAGGTCACTAGTAGTTCAACGGAAAATGTCGACGCCTCCGTTGATTTCATCCTGGGAATTACTCCGCTGCCGACAGGATAAGGAGAGGTGCTTTTGTGGAAACACCGCTTTCCCCTCTTCTCTCGTTTACTATACCCTCAACAGCTTTCCACTGGAGTTAGAACACAATCTCCAGTTGATAGGCACCTGAAGGACGGTGAAGTAGAGAGAGCCAATGACTGAGGTGGCGCACTCAGGTTGGAAAAAACCTCAACAAACTTGGCGTGAAAAACTGGAGACAGGTAGGTAGGGACCGAGACGCATGTTGGTTGAGGCACAGCGCCACCTTAAGTAAATAGGTTAGGTTAGGTTGGAGTGGCTGTCCAGATGTCAATGACGCACGTAGACCTCAAGGGTCCATTGTGATACCACTAATAAGGTTACTCATGGGAGAGTAATGAACTTAAACAAACCATTTCGTACTTTTAATAAAGTTAGAGAGACGTTTTGTGTCAATCGTTGCCAGTTCACTGGTGTTATCGAAGAAGGGATTACCGAGAAAGTAATTCCTTCTAATGGAGACTGCTGGACATGTACATAGAAGGTGTTGGACTGTTTCCTCTTCCTCCTCGTCCATGCAGCTTCTACAGAAGTCATTTGTGTAGACCCCTAGCCTCAGAGTATGTCTTCCTATGAGGCAGTGTCCTCCAACTGTAGAGCTTATACTTTGTCTGCTCAGGGATATCAAGCCTTTTGATCGTTTTAAGTCTATGCTTGGCCATATTTGCTTGGTTGCTAGGCAGGTAGTACTCTGTGACCATCTTGCATTTGTTGTTTCTAGAGCATATTGCTTGAGAAGATATTTGCATGTAGCAAGTGGTGTTCCTATGTTATGTTTTTGTCTAATATGAGGCAGAAGTGTTCCGTTTTTGGCGAGCTCATCGGCTTTGCAATTTCCCGGAATGTCTCTGTGGCCCGGCACCCAAATGAGGTGAGTTTTAAACTGTTCCGTCATTTCATTCAGAGATGATCGACAATCTGGACGAGAGATTTAAGAGCGGCTTGGCTGTCTGAGAATATCCTTACAAGATATAACGTTTTCATTGAGCCAAAATAGTGCATCTTTAATCGCCATTACTTCTGCCTGGAATACACTACATTGATTGGGAAGTCTATAGGATAGACTGAGATTCAATTGTCCCGAAAAGATACCACTTCCAACTCCGTGATCGGTCTTTGAACCGTCAGTATAGAAGTGTACCGCATCTTCTTCCAGGGGTCTCTCTTCTTCCCAGGAAGATCTTGAAGAGATGGACACATGGAAGCTTTTGCCGAATACCATTTTTGGGGTGGTATAGTCTAAGCGATCTGGGAAAGATCTGAAATTGTCTAGAATAGTAGTATGTCCTAAGCCTTACACATGAGTTAGCGACCCCCTTTTTGGAGAAGATGTCAAGTGGTGTTAGGTTTAGAAGGCCCATTTTGATCCTATAGCCTTTTTACAAGTAAAAAGCGCTACAGTAGCCTTTTTTACTCTTTCATCAATATTTGCCTTCCAATTTAGTTTTTGTCTAAAATGAGGCCCAAATATTTAGCTTGATCGGAAAAGCTTAATGGTATTCTTCTAATCTTGGGTGGGCTAATCTGAGGAATTTTATATCTTCTCCAAAAGAGTATTAATTCTGTTTTGTGTGGGTTGACGTCCAATCCACATTGCTTAGCCTATTTAGTTAGCCTGTTTAGGGCATTTTGTAGGAGTTCTGAGAGAACTTGGGGGTGCTTCCCAGATACGGATATCGCAACGTCGTCAGCATAGGCAATCACCTTGAAACCCTCTGCTTCCAATGCTGTAAGTAGGTCGTCTACTACCATGTTCCATAAAAGAGGCGAAAGGACTCCACCTTGGAGAGTGCCTCGATTCACTGATCTGGTGGTAGTAAAACTTCTCATGTTAGAAATTATTGTCCTGGCTTTTGAGCATGAGACTTATAAGATCTATGAGTGGATTTTCTAATTTCAGCTTATCCGTTGCTGTTGTGATCGCCTGGTACCTGACGTTGTTGAAAGCTCCTTCAATATCTAGGAACGGTACTAAGTTATATTCTTTAATGATACTTGTTTGAAACAAACAAAAAATAAAGAAGCTATTTTATGATTGCAACAAACTATTAAATGATACCCCAGTATCATGGTAAGAATGTTTTAGTTTTTGATTCAACTGACAAAAATTGACAATAGGTGCGTTTTTTAACAAAAATAAACTATGATCCTTTACATTCTACAAATAAAAACTCTTCACTGATGATAAAAGTAGAAGTAGGATCCAACTGCCGATAGAATTTTAAAATTTGCTCGAATCTCGAATACAGTCAACTTCATTCTTTAAACGTACATTTTGATCAAGACATTTAATTAGCTTTTCGAGTGCCAGGAATTTTAAATTCACACTTCTGGCTTCAGTTCATCGTACAAAAACACTTCTCAGGCAATCTAAAAGTCCATCACGACTTGTATTTTGTATTAAATAGAAATTTTACTTATTTCTTTTCCAAATTGATAAGACACTCCTTTACAGAAACCCTAAAACGGAATTGTACAGAAAATAACTAAATTAAAGATCAACTGTCATTTTAATAGAAGTAGACTTGACTTTATAGTTAGGGAGATTTTTAAAGTTGTCTTAACTAGAAAGTATTTATTTAGCAGCTGGTTTATCAGATATCAGAAACCTGCTTACGTTCATGTCCCTTAAGTCGTGTGAATCTGCCCTATGTTAGGCAGTTTTTGTTTATCAGTTTTGATGGGCATTCCTGGCATACGGTTAAATTGTTTAAGTAGATGATTGCAACTACACGGTTTTTGAATGCCCATTGAACAATGCTGTCAAGATCAGAATTTAATGAGCTTATCATACGCTGCCGTTGGTAGTTCATATCTGAAGAACAAGGATGAGAATCTAAAAACGAGTATGCCAAGCTGCGGATTCTGTCATCAGCGAAACAATTAAGTGGTTTAGAAGTTTCATACAAAAGATCATTTATACAAATTAGGAAGAGCATTGGAGACAAAACAGAGCCCTGGATCACACCAATGTTTATTTTTTGGACATCAGATTTGAACCTATCCAATACTACTTGAATTTAACGGTCCGTAAGGTAATGTCTAACCCAACGAAGAAGAGATTCATCAATACCAAAAGCACGAATTTTTGATAAGAGAGCTTGATACCAAACTCTTTCAAATGCCTTAGAAATATCAAGTTCAATAGTCTTACTTTCTCTTCAAAACGATGTAAAAATTTCTTCCGCTATTGCAATGAAAGCCCTACTGCTGGTCATTAAGAATTTTTCGTTCTTCAAGATGTTTCCTTAGCTGAAAATTAATCATCACTTCCATGACCTTGGAAAGAAGTGACGTAAGTGCAATTGGACGATAGTTAGAGGGGAGGAGGATTCGCCTTTTTTAGGGACAGGCTGGACAAATGCAGTCTTCCATCTACTCGGAAATAAATCAGTAGAATATGACAGATGGAAAAGCTTACTCAGTGGTTTTGCTAGCGTTGAAGAACACCTCTTCAGAACAAAAGCGGTCACACAATCTGGTCCAGCATATTTGTGAATGTCAAGATGTTTTAGAACTCTATCAACTTAAATAGAATTGTTTATGCTTTCAAGTACAGGAGGAGTCTTGTCACTCATTGGCAGCATAGAATTAACAACAAACTGTTCTGCAAGCAAGTTGGCTTTATCAATCGATCTTACAAAAAGCGTATCATTGGAAAGCATATCATTGCAACTGACCATGACGTAGTGTTGGGTACATTTATTACAAATGGCCAGACATTTTTACTACCTTTGGGACTTTTTAGTATTTTTTGCCGTAATTTCCGGTCATGCAAAAATGTAATGCGTTGAATAAATTCCTTACAAGTCTTTTAAGCTTGTTTGAAGTTATCCCGGTTTTCCTCAGTAGGGTTGGCTGTATAAATCCAGAAACTTATATCTTTGATTCTAATAACCTCTTTAAAGCTCGAATGTATTAAACTATTCTGACGAATGTTTAATTATATTAACTTTCAAATATAAAATCCAGACTACTGCGGGTGGTTTTTTTTTGGTTATGTTTCACTGTATATGAAATCCCAACAAAAAAAACACCACTAATAACTTATCGTTCACTAAAATTGTAACTCATTGATTTCTTTAATCCAATCAATTTCATTTATTTAGGTGACACTTCTTAAAATATTGACTTGAATACACTTTTTCCAATAAATTTAATTCTAAAAAAAAAACTTAATCACCAATTAATTTAATCGTGATTACTCAAGTCAAAGGTGTTTAATCACTATCCAAGACCAAAACAAAGTGCTGTCCTAAATCGTAAAATTTCACGCCATCCAACATTTCATCATTTATAAATGGTCGATCTTTTTTAATGGGCAGGTATATGGAATGGAATGAAAGTCATTAAAAAAAAAAAACAATATGTTTTCGGAAATAAAACAAAAATAATAATAATTCACACCCAAAGCCTTTCCTCAAAAACTTAACTGTCATTCTTGTCATAAGAATTTATTTTTAAAATTGTTTCGATTAAATTTTGCTGGAAATTTTGTTAGCATTAAAATCAGCAAATCGAAAAGAAGAAACATATTAAAATAATAATAACAATAAAACTAAATGATTCAGCAAAAAAGCTCTTTGGTCTATATTAACTGGGTCGTGGATTATTCTTAAGTGGGTCATAAAATGAAGCGGACTTTTAGCCTATTATACGAGTCTACGTAGGTACGGATGAGAATTATTGTAATTTGATTTTTTTTTATTTTTCTGTCATTTTTCTTTAAATAACTTTGCCTTTATAAGCGAATAATAAATATGTAGATAAAATAAGTTGACGGCCTTGAGGTATTTTTTTTGTTGAATTTTTATTCTGATTTATTTTGCATTTATAGATATATTTACATCCGCATCGTAGACAGTTAAGCTAATCGGTAGAATTTTAATTTTATTTTTAAAAAAATTTGTAAAAATATTACATAATATCTCAAGACGGATGGTTCAATCAAATTTGAGAATAAAATGAGTTCAAAGCAAAAAGTCACTGCATCATGAATCGGGTGCCAAAATATTTTGTGATATTATTTGTTTAAAATTTTGTTTGATTTTGAAAGATTTTTTTTTCTGCTGTTGTTTTCTTTGGAGAGTTTTTGAATGAGAGACGACAAAGGGATCGGATATAGTGGTGCAGTATTGATTTATGCAGGAAGAACATGGAGGGAAATATTTGATGTGTGTGGATTTTGACATTTTCAAAAATGATGTACTACCATTTCCATGATGTAGCAAATTTCAGAAACTTCTGAATCAATAACAATAAATAAATACCTTTATAAACATTGATTGAGATTGAGTTCGAGGTTTTTATAACTGATATGGATTTCTATGGAAAACCATTGGAAGTTGGTGTTTTCAGGTTTTTCATTTTTTCATACGTACCTACTTACTTACTTAAGGTGGCGCTACAGTCCTGTGTGAACTAGGGCCTCACCCAACAAACTTCTCCATCTAGCTCGGTCTCTAGCTAGATGTCTCCAGTTTCGCTCTCCAAGTTGGGTGAGGTCACCTTCCACTTGTGCGCGCCACCTGATTCGCGGTCTTCCTATACTGCGCTGTCCTGTGGGTGTGGATTCCAAGACTTTCCGGGCCGGAGCATTGGTTTACATGCGCTCTACGTGACCCAGCCATCTTAGTCGTTGGACTTTTACCCTTCTGGCTAAGTCTACGTCGCTGTATAGCCCGTATATGCAAACGAGACTAGATCACACGAAGAACTTTTCTTTCGAAGCGACCCAAGGTGCTTTCATCAGCTTTTGTCATAGTCCATGCTTCTGCACCGTATAGCAACACTTTGGTCCCTGGAGAGAGGACTTTACCATTCAATTGCTTTCTTAGTCCAAAGAAACAGCGGTTAGCAAGAGTTATTCGGCGTTTGATCTCAGCGCTGGTGTTGTTTTCTGCGTTTACAGCAGAGCCTAGGTTGACGAAGTCCTTGACTACCTCAAAGTTACGTCTGTCGATTGTGACGTTTTGACCAAGACGTCGGTGTTGTATGTCCTTTCTTGACGACAGCATGTACTTTGTTTTGCCCTCATTAACCGTTCAACCCATTTTTGCCGCCTCTGCCTCAATACTCACAAAAGCCCCATTGACATCACGCTGAGTTCTTCCGATTATATCAATGTCATCAGCAGATGTCAGTAATTCGACAGACTTTTGAAAGATAGTGCCTCTAGTGTTGACGTTTGAGCTCTGCACTATTCTTTCAAGCCCGATGTTAAAAAAATCACATGACAGGTCATCACCTTGTCTTAAACCTTTTTTGACATCGAAAGGTTCTGTAAAGTTGTTTCCAACTTTTATGTAACAGCGTGAATTCTCCATGGTCATCCTGCACAAACGGACTAGTTTGGCAAGGATGCTAAAACTAGACATGGCTCTTTACAGCTCGTCCCTGTAGATGCTGTCATATGCGGCCTTGAAATCGATGAAAAAATGGTGGGTGTCGTTTGGTGTTCTTGAGTTTTTTCCAGGATCTGCCGTAATGTGAATATTTGATCAACTGTGGTTTTTCCTGGTCTAAAACCACACTAATAAGGACCTATCAGGTTGTTGACGATGGGCTTTAGACTTTCACATATTACGGCAGAGAAGATTTTATAGGCGATGTTAAGTAGACTAATTTTTCTATAGTTGGTGCAGTTTAGAGGGTCTCCTTTTTTCAGGATCGGGCAAACAATACTGAGGTTCCATTCATGGGGCATGCTTTCTCCCGACCATATCTTACAGATAAGTTGGTGCATGCTCCTAACCAACTTATCTCCAGCTGCTTTAATGAGCTCGGTATTCAAGCCATCTGCTCCAGCGGCTTTATTAGACTTCAACTTAGATATGGCAATCTTTACTTCGTCTAAGTCGGTTGGACGGGATTGTTGGCTTTCGTCGTCTATATTGAATGGATCATCCTGCCTGACAGCGGAATTCAGTTCGTCGTCGCCGTTATACAGTTTGACGAAGTGGTCCTTCCATATCCTCAGCATTGACTGCGGTTCCACTATGATGTTTCCAATTTCGTCTTTGCAGCCTTCGGTTCTAGGTTTATGTACCTGTGAATTTCGTTTTACCTGTTCATAAAACTTTCGAACTTCATTGCTGCTCTTAAGCCTCTCAACATCTTCGACCGCACGCTTCTCATGGCCTCTCTGTTTCTTTCTGAGAAGTTTGCGTTCCTCTCTCCTCTTCTGCTCATGAGCAGCTCTCTCTCTCTCTCAACATCTTCGACCGCACGCTTCTCATGGCCTCTCTGTTTCTTTCTGAGAAGTTTGCGTTCCTCTCGCCTCTTCTGCTCATGAGCAGCTTCTCCCAGCACCTCCCTGTTTTGCCATGGGTCTGGAAATCCGAAGTGCTACCTTGGCTACAACGAGGTAGTGGTCCGAGTCGATGTTAGCTCCTCGGAAAGTTCGTACATCCATGATGCTGGAAGCGTGTCTGGCGTCGATCGCAATATGGTCAATTTGGTTGACGGTAGATTAACGATTTTTATTACAAATTATTCTTATTTCATGTTTTTGAGCTAACATAAGAGGTTTAAAAGTATTTGCGTATAATCCACCCCAGCTGGAAATTCCGTATTGAAGCTTTAAATGCGCAAGGTCGAGTCCAGAGATTTTTGTCGGAGAAAATACGGATATCAGATGTTTATATCACGTTTTCTTTGAGCCAAGACAAGACTTCCTTAATCGCCAAAAGTTTCGCCTGGAACACGCTACAATGATTGGGAAGGCGGAATGAGAGACTTAATTTCAGTCGTTCAGAGTACACACCACCACCAACCCCTTCTTTGGTCTTTGAGCCATCTGTGTAAAAGTGGATTGACTCATCCTCTAAGAATGTCCTATCCTCCCAAAAAGATCTGGTAGGTATAGAAATCTGGAAATTCCTATCGAATTGTAGTTGGGGGATGGTGTAGTCTGTGTGCTTTGGAATTGATTCTGAGTACCTTAGAATTACGGAGTGGCCAATGTTGTTGTAAGTCCACTGCGACGAAGCATTGAGGCGGATAGCAGAGCTTGCAGCTATTTGTTTACTAAATATGTCAAGAGGTGTAAGGTAGAGCAAGGTGTCCAGTGCCGCAGACGGGGTCGTGCGAAGTGATCCGCTTATATATAGGCAGGCTGAACGTTGGACTTTATTTAACTTATCGCTGTTTATACCTTTCTCTAAAGCAGTCCACCATACTGCTACACCGTACGTTAAAATCGGTCTGATTACCGATGTGTATAGCCAATGCGTGATTCTGGGTTGTAAACCCCATTTATTACCAATAGCTTTTTTGCAAGAAAAGAGAGCTACAGTAGCTTTTTTGACTCTTTCCTGTACGTTGCGTTTCCAATTTAGTTTTTTGTCTAAGACAAGACCTAGGTATTTGGCCTCGTCTGAGAATTTTAATTGGATTCCTTTAATATAAGGAGGGTTGACAAATGGAATTTTGTATCTCCTCGAAAATAAGACCACATCGGTTTTGTGTGGGTTAACACCCAGTCCACACCGATCAGCCCAGAGTATTAGTCTGTCCAAGGCATTTTGTAAGAGTTCTTTTAGGATATTAAGATGCTTTCCTGAAACTGCTATAGCAACGTTCGTCCGCATAGGCTATCACTCTGAAACCCTCCGCATCCATGTGTGGCATGTAGCGCCATCTTGTTGAAACCACATGTCAACTAAGTTCAGTTCTTCCATTTTTGGCAACAAAAAGTTTGTTAGCATTGAACGATAGCGATCGCCATTCACCGTAACGTTGCGTCCAACACCATCTTTGAAAAAATACGGTCCAATGATTCCACCAGCGTACAAACCACACCAAACAGTGCATATTTTGGGATGCATGGGCAGTTCTTAAACGGCTTCTGGTTGCTCTTTACCCCAAATGCGGCAATTTTGCTTATTTACGTAGCCATTCAACCAGAAATGAGCCTCATCGCTGAACAAAATTTGTCGATAAAAAAGCGGATTTTCTGCCAACTTTTCTAGGGCCCATTCACTGAAAATTCGATGTTGTGGCAGATCGTTCGGCTTCAGTTCTTGCACGAGCTGTATTTTATACGGTTTTACACCAAGATCTTTGCGTAAAATCTTCCATGTGGTCGAATAACACAAACCCAATTGCTGCGAACGGCGACGAATCGACATTTCACGGTCTTCAGCAACACTCTCAGAAACAGACGCAATATTCTCTTCTGTACGCACTGTACGCATTCGTGTGGTTGGTTTAATTTCCAATAAAGTAAACTGAGTGCGAAACTTGGTCACAATCGCATTAATTATTTGCTCACTTGGTCGATTATGTAGACCATAAATCGGACGTAAAGCGCGAAACACATTTCGAACCGAACACTGATTTTGGTAATAAAATTCAATGATTTGCAAGCGTTGCTCGTTAGTAAGTCTATTCATGATGAAATGTCAAAGCATACTGAGCATCTTTCTCTTTGACACTATGTCTGAAATCCCGCGTGATCTGTCAAATACTTATGCATGAAAATCCTAACCTCAAAAAAATCACCCTTTATTTATTCACTTTTTAATCTTAAATCTGCTTGAGTAAATTGTTAGTCATCCAAGGCTTTAAATGCTTATGGATTTGTGAGATTTTGTAAAATTGAACTAAATAAATCAAAGGCCTTAGATGGGTTACGTTTTTTAGTTTAAACCAAAATTCAAAGTGTTATACAAAAAGTGAGTGATGGTGTGTGATTAGGACTGTCATGACAGAGTTGTTGGGTTTGATCCCTGCCAATGCTATCTTAAGTATTATTTCAAGGCTTCTGCCTCTTGCGAGGAATTGACAAATCCTCTTAAAGTAAATCTTTTTATGAGGAGTGTTTTTTTCAAATTAGCCGTTTAGTTTGTGCATAAAAACTGCAGGTCCCCTCCATCCCTAACATTACTCTTACACATGAGTGTTTGAAAGTTGTAATTCACAAGGCTCCGATTCTTTACGAGCTGTTTCGCCACCGTATTTATTTATTTATATCGAAAGTGAAATTCCGCTAATATAAATACAAATTTGTAAGCTTTTTTTAATAACAACCAAGATTTGTCTTAGCATACAATTGAAGTGTTAAGTCTGTAATCTTATAACCTTAAAATAAAAAGAAAAAAAATATCTTAGTACCCGAAACAGAGTTATGCCCAAAAAACTAATGAAGGTTACACCCTAATTAAGCAAATACAATGACCTCCAAAACTCCTGAATGAATCTGGCAGTTCTTATTTCACTTCAACTACAAGAAATCAATAACTAACCGACACAAATAATCCTCTCAAAAGCAAAATTGTTCAGTGGTTTTACTGATCGGATTGGCATTGAATCAATAAATAAATAACAGTCCAATTTATGTTGAAAAATGCCTTGAATATTTTGTTTTCTGGTTTTGCTTTTCAAAATAAAATATTCGTCTGGCATAAAAAGGGGGCACTTTTACTTTAACTGCAATTAACATGCCAAGAGTTTCGTTTTTATTTTTTCTGTGGAAAAGCTGCCAAAGCTGATTCATCAAAATGATTTTTCTGAATTCTTTCGGAGCTCTGAGTTCTGACCTAAATCAATTAGCTTACGAGTATAAACGTTATTCCAAAAATGTTCAAGAGTAATTCTGTGTGTCGGTTTTCGGTTTGAAAATGATTTTTCAAGAACTCAGACCCCCTGATGATAAAGAACAGGGTGCGAGTCTGAGTGCACATAGGAACGACGAGGTTGTAAAGTACTTCGTATATAAATATATATGTATGTATATTAAAACAAGTGAATAAACGCGCACTGACGTTGGGTGTTTGCAATGGAAAATTCCTCTTACTTTCAACCCTTTTCCATGGAAGAGAAAAATGCATACCTTTAGAGCATGGATGGTCTTTTCGTTGTTGCCATAAGGGAACTTCTATACCCATGCATAAGATATGCTGTAATCGTTGCCCATTAGGCGCATAATTTTTCATTGAAAATACCAAATATATCTATAAATAAACCCATGCTATATAAGTTCTTGGACTTAGGCGATGTCTGGGTCATGCGGGTAAATTTATGAGGCAAAAAGTCAAGACTGATGAGTGCTATAGCTATTGGCATTATTACAATTTAATTTTATATAGCCTCTTCTTTTCAAAAGCCTTCTCGGGCAATTTGCTCAGTCGGTAATATTCTTTTTTTTTGTATGTACAATAACAAGCTATGAACTTATCTACCTTAGACCTACTAGGAATTATATGAGTTCTAGATTGATTTTGTTTTGTGCTCTCAAAGTAAATTTATAAGCTTCTCGTATATTGAAGCTTGATTGTTATCAGCTATTGTTTGGCTAATAGAGTTTCTTTCTTTATTTATCCATTTATTTATGGATTATAGATGGTTTTATTAGGGCTTGAAATTAGGGGAGTTTTAGACAGGAATTAGGCAGAAAAAGTCTTACGAGTAATCATCAGTATCGGCTGAATTTAAATTTTCGATTTTGTATGCCAAATGTTTATATTGTAGGAGTCTAATTAAAACAAACAAACTGTCGATTATTAAGTGACTATAAAGTGAGATTAAGTTGATGCTTAATTTTGTCTAAACAGTTGTGCATAGTGGATCGAATTTCATTCTTGAAGTCGTGATCAAATAAAAGCAAAATTTCGCATACATTTTTAAAGATCATAAAACGATCTTAAAAAAAATAAATTGAATTTCTTAAGTGCAAATATTTCAACAAGTTCATCAATATTTAATGTTTATAAAAGATCAATAAGTGATTTTAAGTTTTTTTTTTAATTACAATTTAAATATTTGTTTATGCTAATTGGTAAATGTTTTAAAGTATAAATTCCAAAAATTAAAATTAATGTTTTATTTTGTTTTTTTTTTTTCGCAGTAGGTACGCTATGTAAATATTTATTCATTTCTTTTTAATCAATAAGAGTTTCATAAGAACACAGCTGTTTCGTATGGTGAGAAAAGTTCATTAAAAAGTTATTTTAAAACATTATTATACCTAGAAAAAAAAACAACAACAAATTAGACTTTTTTCTGTGAAATTGAGAAGATGTTAAATTGATGATAAATTTGAAGTATTATAATTTAAATAAACATTATAAAATATACAAAAATATGGAACAAACCTGATCCAGGTCTTCCTATACTGCGCTGTCCTGTGGATGTGTATTCGAAGACTTTTCGGGCCGGAGCATTGGTTACATGCGCTCTACGTGACCCACCCATCTTAGTCGTTGGACTTTTACCCTTCTGGCTAAGTCTACGTCGCTGTACAGCCCGTACAGATCGTCGTTCCATCTTCTCCTCCACTCCCCTTCGATGCATACGGGACCGTAGATCACACGAAGAACTTTTATCTCTGCACCGTGTAGCAGGACGGGGATGATAAGAGTCTGTATAGCAACACTTTGGTCCCTCGAGAGAGGACTTTACCACTCAATTGCTTTCTTAGTCCAAAGAAACAGCGGTTAGCAAGAGTTATTCTGCTTTTGATCTCAGCGCTGGTGTTGTTTTCTGCGTTTACAGCGGAGCCTAGATAGACGAAGTCCTTGACTACCTCATAGTTACGTCTGTCGATTGTGACGTTTTGACCAAGACGTCGGTGTTGTATGTCCTTTCATGAGGACAGCATGTACTTTGTTTTGCCTTTATTAATCGTTCAACCCATTTTTGCCGCCTCTGCCTCAATACTCAAAAAAGCCACATTGACATCACGTTGAGTTCTTCCGATTATGTCAATGTCATCAGCATATGCCAGTAATTGAACAGACTTTTGAAAGATAGTGCCTCTAGTGTTGACGTTTGAGCTCTGCACTATTCTTTCAAGTACGATGTTAAAAAAATCACATGACAGCGCACCACCTTGTCTTTTTTGACATCGAAAGGTTCTCTTAACTTGTTTTCAACCTTTATGGAGCAGATTGAATTCTCCATGGTCATCCTGCAGAATGCCAAAACTAGACATGGCTCTATACAGCTCGTCCCTGTAGAAGCTGTCATATGTGGCCTTGAAATCGATTAAAAGATGGTGGGTGTCAATTTGGTGTTCTTGGGGTTTTTCTAGGATCTGATTTTGACTCTGATGTGAATATTTGATCAACGGTGGACTTTCCTGGTCTAAACCACACTGATAAGGACCTATCAGGTTGTTGACGATGGGCTTTCACATATTACGGCAGTGAAGATTTTATAGGCGATGTTAAGTAGACTGATTGCTCTATAGTTGGTGCAGTTTGGAGGGTCTTCTTTTTTCAGGATCGGGCAAACAATACTGAGGTTTCATTCATCGGGCATGCTTTCTTCCGACCATATCTTACAGATAAGTTGGTGCATGCCCCAACTTATCTCCAGCTGCTTTAAAGAGCTCGGCATTCAAGCCATCCGCTCCAGCGGCTTTATTAGACTTTAGTTTAGATATGGCAATCGTCACTTAGTCTAAGTCGGGAGGACGGGATTGTTGGCTTTCGTCGTCTATGTTGAATGGATCATCCTTCCTGGCATCGGAATTCGGTTCGTCGTCGCCGTTATACAGTCTGCAGAAGTGGTCCTTCCATATCCTCAGCATTGACTACGGTTCCACTATGATGTTTCCACTTTCGTCTTTGCAGCCTTCGGTTCTAGGTTTATGTACCTATGAATTTCGTTTCTACTGTTCATAAAACTTTCGTACTTTATCCCTGCTTTTAAACCTCTCAACATCTTTGACCACAAGCTTCTCATGCTCTCTCTTTTTCCTTCTGAGAATTCGGCGTTCCTCTCGCCTCTTCTGTTCATAGAGCTGATGAGCAGCTCTCGTCCTTTTATGCAGCGCTGCTTTGCGTGCCTGTTGTTTGGCTGCATTTACCTGCCGACATTCCTCATCAAACCAGGGGTTCCTTGTTGGTGGCTGTTTGAAACCCAGCACATCAGAGGCGGCTTCTCTGATTGCATCTTGGCAATGTTGACACTGGTTTTCGATACGTTGTATTGGCAGCAAAGAATTTCGAGAGAGGTTGAGAGGCTGGAAGCGTGTCTGGCGTCGATCGCAATATGGTCAATCTGGTTGACGGTAGATTGATCTGGAGGTGTCGTAAACGCGTACTGGCTTTCATGACGTTACGCCCCGCTGCAAAATCTATGAGCCTGAATCCGTTGTCGGCAGTGTTCTCGTGCAGGCTGTTCTTCCCGATTATTCCACCAAAGATGTCTTCCCTTCCTAGCTTGGCATTAAAATCGCCCAGGACTATTTTAATATCGTAGCTAGGGCACTGCTCATATGTTTTGTCTAGGAGCTCGAAGAACATATCTTTGGTGTTGTCGTCTTTCTGTTCTGTTGGGGCGTGCGCATATCAGGCTAATGTTGCCGAATTTAGCCTTGATGCCTATGTTCATGAGGCGCTCATTGATGCACCTATAGCTCAAAACTTCTTGCCTAAGGCTCTAATGACGAAGCCGAATCCAAATAAGCGCTGTTGGTTTTCGTGGTAGCAGTCACCATAGTTCATATCGCAGTTTTTCATCCTCTTTTTGCCCGGCCCATCCCATCGTATTTCCTGGACGGCGGCGGTGATATCTGCTTTATAGCGGTCTAGGGCCTCCGCTAATTCTTCGGCCGCACGTGGTCTGTTAAGGGACTTAACATTCCACGTGCATATCCGAAGTTCGTTGTCCTTAATTCGTTTGCATTGGTTGTCAACAGTAAACAGTTGTTGGTGCTTCGCAACTATGAAAGCTTTTACGTGGCCAGAAAGTCACCCCGACGGCACAACCCCCAACCTGGAGGGCCAGATCCTAAGTATAACTCCGAGGATGGGGAGCCGGATAAAACCACTCCTTATAGGCCCGGGCTCCGAATAAGTCGAAGAAGCCCTATAAAGTGTTCACTAAGTAGTTCAACCTTACTGGAACTGTAGACGCCACCGTTGATTCCATCTCGGGAATTTCTCCGCTGCCGTCTGGATAAGGAGAGGTGCCTTAGTGGAAACACCTCTCCCCACCTCAACAACTTTCCACTGGGGTTGGAATCCAATCTCCAGTTGAGGTACTAGGCATCCGATGTTCGCCACGGGGAGGTGAGAGTAGGAGTTGATAGACAGAGATTGGTTTTGAGAAAAACCTGTGGACGCAGAAAATATTGTTTTCGATAATCAGCAATTTTTATATGAAAATCCAACAGTCCGTTTTTTCAAAAAAAAGAAATCTACAAAAAAAAGTACGCAAATTTGGTAAAAATTGATACGAGTACATATAGACAAACTTTTAAGGAAGACAAATCGACAGACGGGATAGGAAGCTATCAGCGTGGGTCGCATCCCAGCTTTTTTTATAATTAAGATCTAATGATTTTAATCTAAATTTAATGTAATCTCACGATGTACTTTTTTTAGCTCGGAGAATTGGTGGTTTTGTAATTTTTTTGTATTTTTGAAAATAATAGAATCCACTGAGTCAGGTTCATCATAATATAAACTTTAAGAAACGAGATAAACTTAATATTTTATAGTTGTCGTGTCAATACAATAAAAATAATAAGTCGATATTTTAGTTTCCTGAGCTTATACTATTACTTTAGCAATGTGAAAAAAAGATTAAGTGTTAATAACTTAAAAATACTAAAAATAACCTACATTTTTGGCAACAATATCGAAAAAGATTTAAATATAGTTTTGGAAATATAAATCATCAAAATATATTTGAGTAATGTGCTGTTGTCAAAAAAAAAAAATTAGGAACAAAAAAAAAACAGAAACAAAATGTTCAAAGTGTGTATTCGAAATTCCATGAACTTTTTTTTAAATAGGGTGTTAACTTTTTAACTGAGCTGTGTTAAAATTTGTTGATGTTAAAAATATTTGCATCAATACCATAATTTAAAAAAAAATAAGATAAAGATATTATTCCTCGAATTTTACGTACATATGTACGTATGAAATTTAGTAGTACCCGTGGCATGATGGTGCGTTGGACTCCACTCAAGGGGCGGTGTCACTCTCTTTATACGAAAAGGCATTACATAATTATAAAGTCATATAAACAATGAATTGCTAAAGCTCAAGACGCTAGAAGTTTGCGTTGTATGCATCTCTCTTACTCAAGGGAGGCGGATGTAATGATTGCGGCTTATGCGGCTGGAGCTCCGCAGGTTACTTACCTTGCAGCAGAACTCGAGATTGTTTTTAGGGAACTTAAACTGAGCTTGGAAGAAAACTATTTCATCTTGGCCGTTGATTTGAACGCAAAACATGAAGATTGGGGAAATCAACATAGTAATCCCAGAGGTAATCATCTTTTTAATTTGATGAATCTTTAGAGTGTTGAATATGGCGTCGACCTGCTGGCTACCATCGTATCCAAGAAGCGGCTCCTTTCTGGATCTTTTGCTGTACGACACCAGACTGACAGTAACAGACAAATTGAGAATTCACCCTCGAAACTGCTTACAGACAGTCGAGTACGACAGTGATCACTGGGGACTGGCTGCTGTAATTCAGATTCCGAGCGAACGCGTGGAGTTGGAGGAATACGTTCCAACGCACTCTTACAATTACAGTAAGATGCGTTGGCCTCGTGACAAATACAGAAATTGACCAACATTTACAATAGATGGACGAAACAATAAAACGACCGATGGAAAGGACAATTCCAAAGTACAAAGAACGGGACCAAATGGACGCTTACAGAAACCAACTATTGACCCACTACGTAGGCACAAGAGTGGCTCACTGAAAAGACTCAAAAACTTTTACAGATGACTGACAGACCCACACGACTTGGAGGTTAGGACACTGAAGTCGTCAATAAAAAATGTCAACCTGTTGATTAAGGAGAACTAGAGGCTATAAATTAACAAGTATTGGGACCGCAAGATCCGGTCAGTTAATTTGAGTGACCCTAGTATGTTCCCCAAAATCAACAAGATATTAAGAAAAAAAACATTCCGTTTCTTAAATTCCAAAGAACTGAAGAGAACAGAGACGTACTCAGGACAGCGCAAATAGATCCAGAAGAAGCCATCTTTGACGATGACTTTTACATAATTGAAGATCCGAAGGAAAAAGTTGAGGCGGTGGGACCTGCTTTAAAGCAAGTGTACAAGGTGAATGTTAGCATTCGCCCCAACCACGACCTGGAAAACAAAGCCCTACTTAATCACTTTTACCTTCGAAATGATATGACACAATGGCGATCTGAGAATCGCGGTTTCATGCTGTTCAATGACGATTCCTTCGTCGAGCAAACGATACCAAGTCCCTTGTTAGTGACGAAGGTTGAGCTCCAGCTCATCTTCAATTCAATAAAAAATAAAAAGTAAGCAGGTCGATGGTATATCCAACATTGTACTAAGACATTTACCGATGGAAGCAATTGACATTTACACCACACTCTTCAACAATGCACTGAATAATGCATATTATCCAATGCAGTGGTTCATCCTCTCCCGAAAAAGGGAAAGGACAACTCCAACCCGTCAAATCTTCGGTCGATAAGTCTTCTTCAGGCATCAGCAAAGTTTTCGAAAAGATCATTAATAGGGCTCTGATTAAGTGGGCTGCGGACAACAAAATAATTCCGGATAAACAGTTCGGGTTCAAGGCGGGTCATGACACAATTCATGCTGCGTCTAAACTCGTTTCTGATATCCAATGGAATAAATGAAAACAACAATGCATAGGTGCTGTTCTGGTTGATTTGGAAAAGGCCTTTGACACCGTATGGTTAGAGGGTCTTTACCTAAAACTGAGCAGGCTTGGCATAAGCAAGCCATTGTTGTATATACTTCATGATATTCTTAACGGTAGAAACTTTGTTGTCAAAAGTGGCAATGTAACTTCTGCCAACATATTCTCAATTAAAAATGGTCTTCAACAGGGAGCGGTGAATTCGCCGATTCTCTTCAGCATTTACACCAGCGATCTGGTAAGTAGTCTTACAAAGGCAATTGCGTATGCCGACGATCTAATTGCATACAGAACGGCCCGAAAGGTTGAGGTTATTAGAATTCTTTTGTAGCGTGATTTCGACAAGATTCAGCGATATTGCGGCGACTGGAAACTGAAAATAAATGTCCAGAAGTCTGAGACAATTCTGTTCCGGGCTGCCTTGGCTAGGGCCACGAAAAATACGTGCAAGAATCGGCGCAAGATGGTCATCGTTGATCTTCACGGGCAGCCATTAGCGAGCAAAAGTGTAGTGAAGTACCTCGGTATTTATATTTCGAAAGACTTATAAATTCTGAATTTCCAAATATCACTTATATAATTTGGTAACTTTAAGACTTCATTCTCTACAATTTCTTAGTACAGTACAGCGTCGCTAGTCCGGACACTCGCTAGCCCGGACACCTCTATGTTTCGGACACTTTCAAAAGTTTATCTCTGCAGTCCGGACAGCGTATTAAAATGCTTATGTACAATACACATACATACATTATTTGTCTCTGTTTCTTGGGAAAAACGTTTGTTCATACGATTACAGGGAATCCCCTTCTAGTTTTGTCGCTTGTAGACTTGTAGTTGGCTCTGGAATCTAGAAGTTTTAATCGTTGCAAGTTTACTCATTGGAAGTTTATATATGTGGTAGTTGATTTTTGTTAGGTTATTATTTATTACAGCTTTTACAAAGAAAAGGAAGCATGTTACTTTGACACTTTCTGAGAAATGTAAAATATTGGATGATATTGAAACTGGCAAGTTAGTCAGGCAAGTAGCAGCAATTTTTAAAGTCTCTAAGTCAACTGGTTTTGATATAAAAATAAACTTAACACCACTTGACATCTTCTCTAAAAACGTGGCTGCCAACTCATGTGTAAGGCTTAGAGCCCCCTCTCATTGGACCAGTAACAATACTGGACCTACTACTATTCTAGACAATTTCAGATCTATCCCAGTTCGCTTAGACTATACCACCCCAAAAATGGTATTTGGTAAGAGATTCCATGTGTCCATCTCTTCAAGATCCTCCTGGGAAGAAGAGAGACCCCTGGAAGACGATGCGGTACACTTCTATACTGACGGTTCAAAAACCGATCACGGAGATGGAAGTGGTATCTTTTTGGAACAACTGAATCTCAGTGTATCCTGTAGACTTCCCAATCAATGCAGTGTCTTCCAGGCCGAAGTAATGGCGATTAAAGAAGCACTATCGTGGCTCAAAGAAAACGTTATATCTTGTAAGGATATACGAATCTTCTCAGACAGCCAAGCCGCCCTTAAATCTCTTGCGTCTGTCTCCACAAACTCACAGTCCACGATTGTCGATCATCTCTGAATGAGATGACGGAACAGTTTAACATTCACCTCATTTGGGTGCCGGGCCACAGAGACATTCCGGGAAATTGCAAAGCCGATGAGCTCGCCAAAAACGGAACACTTCTGCCTTATGTTAGACAAAATATAACATAGGAATACCACTTGCTACATGCAAATATCTTCTCAGGCAATATGCCTTAGAATCAACAAATACTAGATGGTCACAAAGTACCACCTGCCTGGCAACCAAGCAAATATAGCCAAGTATTGTCTTAAAACGGTCAAAAGGCTTGATATCACTGAGCAGACAAAGTATAAGCTCTACAATTGGAGTAATAACGGGACACTGCCTCATAGGAAGACATGCTCTGAGGCTAGGGGTCTACAAAAATAACTTCTGTAGAAGCTGCATGGACAAGGAGGAAGAGGAAACGGTCCAACACCTTCTATGTACATGTCCAGCACTTTCCATTAGAAGGAATAACTTTCTCGGTAATCCCTTCTTCGATAACACCAGTGAACTGGCAACGATTGACACAAAACGTCTCTCTAACTTTATTAAAAGTACAAAATGGTTTGTTTAAATTCATTACTCTCCCATGAGTAACTTCATTAGTGGTATCACAATCGACCCTTGAAGTCTACGTGCGTCAATGACATCTGGACAGCCACTCCAACCTAACCTAACCTACTGAAGCTGAAGAAGTGGACAGTGAAGATTAAAATGTAAACAAAGAAGTTTCGAAAATTTCAAAAAATGAAGCAAGGATGATATTTGCCAAGGGCATTCAGTGGGCCGAACAAAATAATGCATTTCAAATGGATATCCTTCTCCTAAAGAGGTTACGCAAAATAGCTGAAATGATGTAAAAAGAATTTTAATTTTAAAAATTTTGAGAATAATTCAACTGACAACTTTTTTAACCCAAAACGTAAACCTACAAACTTTTAAGCAAGACCTTATCGCAGAAACTATTGTTGACAACCTACATAAGTATTTAGGCTATCCTCCCACTTTGTATTGTAGTAATTGCAGCAGCAAATTCTGTCGATTCAGAATTCTGGGTCAGTCTCTGCTTGCTCCACCTTAAAATATGCGACTTGCCATTGGTCAAAAAAGCGTTTTCAACTGTTGAGACAACTAGGGTATGTTGAGCTAATAAATATCGAAGCTCTAG
This sequence comes from Eupeodes corollae, assembly GCF_945859685.1. NCBI lineage: Eukaryota > Metazoa > Arthropoda > Insecta > Diptera > Syrphidae > Eupeodes > Eupeodes corollae. The sequence goes on from NC_079148.1 coordinate 43,753,784, forward strand.
CTCGTAAATATTGAATCGCCAAGAGGAAACAAGAAGTTGAGGCAGAGGTTCCAAATGGGGGCCAAGTTGAGCCCAATACGTTTGAACTGGGTATTTAAAAGTGGAGACAGTAAGGCAGAATCTTTTACTTGAGACCCCCGCTGTAAGGCTATATACATACATACATACATAAAGAAAGAAAGAAATTTAATGTCGAGATACCGAACGATATCAAATACCTACCAAGCTTACTCTGTAAAGTTAAGTCTGAAGCTAAAAACCTCTCATATGTTGTTTGAATATTTATTATTATTCTAAATTCATTAAGGCTTAAGAGTGCTTGACAGCTGTCAAAAGTTTTTTTTTTTTGTTGAACAAAGCTCTGATTACTTTGTTGATATATTTTACTCCAAGTACATTCATATTCACTCTCTACAAAACAAAACAATAAAATATTATGCTACGATAAACTTAAATGTTAATTAGTTGTTTCATTATTTTTATTTAGCCAAAATCACCCTGTGCAAGTATATGACTAAAGCTATCTGTAATAAACCTTAGCATTTCCAACATGCGGTTACTTTAGAAAAACACATTTTATCTGTGCCACTAAAAAAATATTGTATACCCTCGAAATAATATTGTTTTTGCTAAAATAACAGATTACATGACATTACTTTTTGGCAATTAGAATGGCGTTAAGAAATGTTCACTTACTAAAATAATACCTACCCTAAAGTCAACACACATGAAACCATTTTAGTTTCATTTCCTCAATATACAAAAAAAAATACCAACGATCAGATAAAAGTAGAAAAAAAAAAACAAATAATCATCAGATGCGAAAATAGATTTTTGCGGATCATTTGCGAGCCTATAAAACCAATTGGCTCTAAGCCAAATTCGAATAATTTGTATGCGCCGCAGACTGTTGGTCTAAAAAGCGCGCTACAACTTATGGGTTGCATCGCCAGCATCTCATCACATATAAAAACAAAAAATAAAATTAAGAAGAAATTAAAAAAAAAGAAATAATTTAAATAAATCATAAGTGGATCGTTTGCACCAATTTTAAATCGTTAAAAATCTTGTAGCTTTATTCACTCTCCGTTCATTCAAATCGTGTTCATGTCGTGTCGTCGCAGTCGCTAGTCGTTGCACCGATGCGATGTGGCGCCTTGAATTCTCCCACGTTCGTTGGTCCAAAAATAAATCGCTTTCTCCCGAAGTGCATATGCAAAAATAGTACATTTTCTCGTAGATACTTTTTTCTTTTCATTTGGAGATACATAGATACTTGTATAGAATGATATTTTGATGATGGCTTTGAATTAAGTGCATTTACCTATAATGAGTGCGCCAATCGATTTATTTATTCGAAATTGCGATAAATATTGAGATAGGCAAGATGGGTTGTATCTCGGAAATCATTTCTCAATTAGCTTAATCGTTTTATATGTAGATTTTGATGCGTGTAGTTTAGAGGTAACGAGATGCATCTTCTATAATTATGATATTGCATTCATGCTGAAACACATGTTTATTAGAAATTTTGTATATTTTATGACCAAAGGATTTATGTATATTTATGATATCACCTGTGAGTTATTTTTGTATTTAGTTGATTATTATTTTTGATGATGTGAAGATTTAGATAATTAATGAGTGATTATTCAACTTGTAATTAATCACTTCTATCTCAAGTTCAGGCACACAATAGTTGAATCAGGTTTCTCTTTCGATACTGATTACGACTAATTCAATTAAAATCAATATTTTCGATGTGGTTTTTATTGTTATTTTATTGCATTTTGTTAAGAAGCGTTGGTTTGGCTTCGTAACAAAAATGTTTTAAATTAAACATGACCGAATGTTAGTTGTAGTTCTTCAAGGAGCTGTTAATTTTACCAGTGACGTCTAGCTACTTATAATAATTTGCTATTTCATCATACACAGTTTCGGATTTGAGATACATATGATAAATATTCAGAAATATAATAGGTCCCGTGTTACCCGTGGCGTGATGATTAGTGCGTAGGACTGGTAAATGCCATAATAGCAGAACAATTTGGACTAAGTCCCTTGTTAATAACGAAGATTGAGTTCCAGCTCATATATAACGTTGTTCTAAGACTTTTACTGATGCGGAAAAAATTGACATTTTTATCACACCTTTCAATAAAGCACTGAATAAAGCACATTATTCAGTGCATTGGAAGACCGCTGTGGTTAATCTTCTACCGAAAAAGGAAAAGGACAACCCGTCAAATCTTCGGTCTATATGTCTTCTTCCGAACATAAGTAAAGTTTTCGAGAAGATCACTAATAGAGCTTTGACTAAGTGGGCTGCGGACAACTTCGGGTTCAAGTTGGGTCATGGCACAATTTCTGCGGCGTCTAAACTAGTTTCTGATATCCAATTAATAAATAAAAAAACAATGCGAAAGTTCTGTTCTTGTTGATTTGGAAAATGCTTTCGACACCGTATGGTTAGAGGGTGCTAAATCTGAGCAGACTGGGCATAGGCATGGACTTGGTCAGAAGAAGCGTCGGTCTTCCAAAACGGCTATTTTACAACAGTCGGCTTGACTCCAGAGTAATGGTAGTTTGCTATTTTTCCCTCATACGGCTGATTATCGTTTATGGTTGTATTGTGTGGTTCAACGTCACCTCTTTCAATATGCAGAAGTGTTCGAGCCGCAGTGTAAACAACGGTGTACCGGCTTACATTTAACAGCTCAATCTTCTTACGTTCATTACTATTCCAACGAGGTTCTAAACTGACAATAAAACTTATTCAGGGTCATATTGCAAGAGCTACATATGTCTTCAACCAAAAATATAATTTTGGGGTGTAAGTAACTTAAAGTAATAAGGCTAGTTTTATGAATTTGTGACTAGCTTTAAAATACTTTTGAGAATGAATTAATACAAAAAAATTGCCAGATGTTTCGGGTTCCCTGGTTGTGCCAGCTAGAGCCCGGGTACTACTACAAATCCTCCAAAGGTAATTCTTGTAGGACTCTTACGTCCCCGAGAGTTTTTGCAAGGCAATTATTTTTCCGCTACATAAAAAAGGTAATTTTTGAATTTTGAAGCAGTAAAGATCCTTGGCATAACTGATTCGGTATTATACAATAGACTCAACGAGTGTCTCGAATCTGAGCAAATATTAAACGAATTCCAAGCTAGCTTTCAAAAAAACTACTCGACAACTGACTTAATTTTGTCATTATTAAATCGCTTTTTTACAAGCTTTTTAAATATGGAATCTCAACTAAACTTATATCTGCCATGTACGAAGAATATGTCGCACGAGTTTGGGATGGGAATTCTCTTTCAGATGAGTTTGGGATGTCAATGGGCGATAAGCAAGGCTGCGTTCCAAGTACTCTTCTTTTTATCTTATACATAAATGACATAACCGATTCGGTATTGATATAAAAGGAAAGAATATTCCAGGACTAATGTTCGCGGACGATATAGTTTTCCTAGCTGAATATATAGACGGGATGCATCTAATGATAAATAGGCTTCAACTTTATTGCAAAACATGGAATCTAGAAGTAAATCCTTCTAAATCAAAAAGGAAGGATAGAAATAGTAAATGGAAAACTAGTATCAGGGAGTTTTGATTGCATCTAACTTGAATCTAGAAAAACATGTACAATCCAAACTATCGGAAGCAAAGCGTCTTATGTGTTCTTGTGCAGAAGATGCATTCTAAGAATAGCGTTTCGCACATAGCTAAACACAAATTATTTCGAGCTACCGCAATACTGTTTTACGGAGCGCAAGTATTGGAGTATCGATTGTTTGAAGCTGTGGACAAGTTCCTCCGTTTTTTTTTATCAAAAGTTCTTTCAAGTTGCCAAGAATGACGCCCAACTACATGTAACATCTTGAAATAGGAATAGGACCTCTCTTTTTAGAAACACTTAAATTACATTTCAACTGCGTGTAAAAAATTTTGGCAATGGCCGACGAAAGAATTCCACGAATAGTACTCACACAAGCTATCAATTGTTAAGTTTCGTGTGAGAGTGGAAGAAACTGGCAATTGAATGCTCAACTACTTTTTCTATATCAGCAGACGAAAGTACTGAGGTGCTTAAGTTGAATTTTGATGACTTGCTGAAAAAAGTCGGTGACATGATGTACGATAAGTTTATGAGTAAAGCTGAAACATCTATTGACAGATCTTACTACAGTAAAATTAACCATTTCTTGGACCATAACACCTACTTCTTGGCCAAAAACAGTACACAAAAAATCGGTTTGTTTTTTAAAGTAAGAGGTGAACTCATAAATTTGAACTACATTCCTCACAGTTCAGAATTGCCAATACGCGAAGACGTATTTCATTTCCTGTTTGTCCAATACTCAAGGAGTTCCGAAAGCGCTATTTTGGGATAGATATACTCGGTTTAGAAGAAACGATCAACATCTTGAATGAAGAACTAGGTTGGGAACTTCTGTATGAATACTCATTGAATGCTCTTCTTAGAGCCAGAATAGTTGAGGAAAATTTGTAAGGTTTTAAAGTTTGAAAATTAAAAAGATTATTTTATTGAATTGTATCTAACTATCATTTTTTCCTATATTGTATCTTTGGAAGTCAATAAAACTAACTAACTACCTATTTCTTCAGATTCGTCATACAAACTGTAGGTCCCCTCTTTCCCTGACATGACTCGCACACAGGAAGGTTGAGAATTGTCAGTCACCTAATATATTTATTTTTTAATCAGGAATTTAATTTTCAATATGTGACTGTTGTACTCAGGTCAGGTTTTAACGTATCATACATTTGCAAATGATTTTAAGGTCCAACATAGGTTGAAATATTTAATTTTTTGCTGTCAAATCGATTGTGATTTACTTGTACCACTAGCATAGAAATGATCGTTTACGTGGCCGGAAAGAATGAACTCCAAAGGTGTACAGAACTGTAAGATATCGTGGTTAATTTTTATCAGCTCTTCCAGAAATAACAGTCAGGAATTTTTGCTAACAAAAATCATTAAACATATCACCGTAATAGTTGCACCAGCCTCATTTTCGAGAAAGTATTGTACAACCAATCACACCGAGCCGCCCAAAAACCGCACCAAGCAGTGATACGTCAATGATGAATAGGGTTTTCGAGAGTGATTTTTGTATTTGTTAAAGCTCACAATACAATAATTCTGCTAATTAACCTAGACTCCTAAGTAAACGTGGGAATTATAACTAAAGATGGTTGGGTGCATTTCAAGCACCCAATCAACGTAGATACGTTGTTTTGGGTAATTGTCCGGCCTAAATTCTGTTGATTGGAGCCCCGTTGTATAGGACCTCGTTGGAAAAGTAATGCACATAAGAAGATTCGATTGTTCTATATAAGCCGGTACAGCGTCGTGAACACTGCCGCTCGAACAACCGAAACCTCTCCATCTGGGAAGAGGCAACGTTGAACCACACAGGACAACCATAAACGATCATTGGCCGTATGAGAGCCGTGTAGCAAATTACCTTCACTCTGGGGTCAAGCCGACTGCTAAAAAACAGCCGTTTCGTCAGAGCGAAGGCTCCTCTGGCCCTGGTCTAACCAGATACCGAGGTACTTCACTACACTTTTGCTCACTAATTGCTGCCCGTGAAGATCAACGATGACTATCTTGCGCCGATTCTTGCCCGTATTTCTCGTGGCCCTAGCCAAGGCAGTCCGAAACAGAATTGTCTCCGACTTCTGGACATTTATTTTCAGTTTCCAGTCGTCGCAATATCGCTGAATCTTGTCGAAATCACGCTGCAAGAGACTTCTAATAACCTCAACCTTTCGGGCCGTTCTGTACGCAATTAGATCGTCGGCGTACGCAATTGCCTTTGTAAGACTACCTATCAGATAGCTGGTGTAATTGCTGAAGAGAATCGGCGAATTCACAGCTCCCTGTTGAAGACCATTTTTAATTGAGAATGTGTTGGCAGAAGTTACATTGCCACTTTTGACAACAAAGTTTCTACCGTTAAGCATATCATAAAGTATATACAACAATGGCTTGCTTATGCCAAGCCTGCTCAGTTTAAGGTAAAGACCCTCTAACCATACGGTGTCAAAGGCCTTTTCCAAATCAACCAGAACAGCACCTGGGCATTGTTGTTTTGATATTCCATTGGATATCAGAAACGAGTATAGACGCAGCATGAATTGTGTAATGACCCGCCTTGAACCCGAACTGTGTATCCGGAAATATTTTGCTGTCCGCAGCCCACTTAGTCAGAGCCCTATTAATGATCTTTTCGAAAACTTTGCTGATGCTCGGAAGAAGACTTATCGACCGAAGATTTGACGGCTTGGAGTTGTGCTTTCCCTTTTTCGGGAGAGGATGAACCACAGTCGTCTTCCAATGCATTGGATAAGTGGTGTAAATGTCAATTGCTTCCATGGTTAAATTTCTTAGTACAACGTTGGATATACCATCGACACCTGCTGACTTTTTATTTTTTATTGAATTGAAGATGAGCTGGAGCTCAACCTTCGTCACTAACAAGGGACTTGGTCCCGTTTGCTCGACGATTATGGCATTTGCCAAGGAATAGTCATTGAACCGCATGAAACCGCGGTTCTCAGATCGCCATTGTGTCATATCATTTCGAAGGTAAAAGTGATTAAGTAGGGCTCTGTTTTCCAGGTCGTGGTTGGGGCGAATGCTAACATTCACCTTGTACACAAAGCTCCAACCGCCTCCACTTTTTCCTTCGGATCTTCAATTATGTAAAAGTCATTGTCAAAGATGGCTTCTTCTGAATCTATTTGCACCGTCATGAGTACGTCCCTGTTCTCTTCGGTTTTTTGGAGTTTCAGACTCGGAAGGTCATTGTCGTTCTTTTTCCTGAATATCTTGTTGATTTTAGGGAACATACTAGGGTCACTCGAATTAACTGAATTGATAGCCTGTAGTTCTCCTTAATCAACAGATTGACATTTTTTATTGACGACTTCAGTGTCCTAACCTCCAAATCGTGTGGGTCTGTAAGTCGTCTGTACAAGTTTTTGAGTCTTGTCAGTAAGCCACTCTTGTGCCTTCGCAGTGCGTCAATAGTAGCGTTTCTGTAAGCGTCCATTTGGTCCCGTTCTTTGTACTTTGGAATTGTCCTTTCCATCGTTCGTTTTATTGTTTCGTCCATCTGTTGTAAATGTTGGTCAATTTCTGTATTTGTCAGGTTTCTGTTGTTTGGTGGGGCTATGTCACTCGAACGAAGTTCTCTCGCTAAGGCGTTGGTGAAACGAGGCCAACGCATCTTACTGTAATTGTAAGAGTGCGTTGCAACGTATTACTCCAACTCCACGCGTTCGTTCGGAATCTGCATTACAGCAGCCAGTCCGCAGTGATCACTGTCGTACTCGACAGTCCAACGCACTAACCATCACGGTACTGCAATTCTTATGTTAACTGAACTTTTAAAGCATTACGAGTAGGAGCTTCATCTAAAATATGATGTAATGTCGTTGCTGGAAAGAATTATTTCAAATATTAATCAGAAATTGTCAAAGATGGATTTTTATCAATATATGGTTTCTTTTCTGGTTCTGCGTAGAGAACCAGGGCCTAGTGACTTACAACTCTCAACTATTCCTGTATGCGAGTAATTTCAGGGATATAGAAAAATGACTTACATTTTAAATAAAAGCATCAACCTTTCGAATATCAAATATTGATTTCCTGAGTTAAGTCTTTAATCGTCCCCGATTGATCTGATAGATGACCTTTCAAGACATGCTTAGCATTCCTGTTTTCCAAGTCATTAAATTTTGCTTTAAAATTGAGCAGCGTAAAATGGTTCTAAGATACTTAAATTCCTCCTGACAGTTTAGACACAAGAAAAAAGAAATCAATAAATAATAAAACTCACTTTCTTATTCAAAAAGACCTTGGACATAAATAATTAATTAAGGTGTTGATACAGGTAACAATGCCTCCTTAGTAAAAAGAAGAACAAGAAAAGAAGAAAAAAAATTGTTTCAAAAATAAATTCGTATGCTCCAACATCAATTCATTAATAATTTCCAACTCAAACGTTTGTTGTCACTTTGCCTTTCACAAAGGCTCCATTGTTTGGACCCTACAAAAAATCTTTCTGGGGACTTAATTACTTAATTAATTCTGCATGTGTGTTAATACCACTGATGTTCGACAAGCAACGTCGCTTAAGCCTTTTTCTGACTTTTTTTATGTTTTTAATTTCCTCCCTTCAAATAAAATCATATCATCCCTTGATATGTACGAGTGTATAAAATAATTCTTTAAGTTAATTCGGTGGATTTTTTGTTGTAATTTGTTTTTATTTCATAAAAGTGCTGAATAAATGCGTGTAGCGTGATAGCGTTTCGGGAATTGTGATTGTAATTTTTTTTCCACTGACTCGACAGAATTTAACGAGACTTCTGCCGTCGACAGGGTTTAAAATGCATTCACAATTTATATTCCTCTTCCTTTGGAAAACCCTCAAAGTGTATTACTGTTATACCTCTATAGACCGACGAACCCGCTTATGCTATGCAAATTAATCTCGAATTCATATTATATTGAATTTGCATGCAATGCTATATATTTGAAGCCCTACGCTTTTTACAATAGAGCATTTCTGCAAAAAACACAATTCGGTAAGCAAAATTTTGCATTTCTGTCAGGGTATCGAACCGAAAGGGCTGTCAATGTCTAAATAACTTATAATTTAAAAAGAGAGCACAAAATATATAAGACTGTCCATATTATGTTTTTAGGATTAAAATCGGGTTTTATCTATTTTAGGAGCATGAAAGATTCCAAAACAATTTTCAGTTTTTGTCCAGTTTTAAATGGATTCCGTTCTACTGTATCCTACGTCGATGATGCTTCCGATGACGCTATTACACTCTATAAGTTCGTAGAGTATTGCGTATGCTTTGTGGGTTGGCATTTTATAGCCGAATTTGATCAAACAAATATTTTGAAATCGATTTTTGAACGGAAAGTACTATCGGTGGCGGGCGGTGTCAAAAGAGGTGCCATAGTGCAAAAGGGAGAGGAATGGGTTACAATATTGTGTAGTAGTTAATTTAAGTGTGTTTTTGCTGTAGCTTTGAACTTTCATATTTATCCAAAACAACATATGTACACACAAACCTCCCTTTACAAAATAATGGAGGCGACAATATTCGCTCCAGCTGTTTCATGTCCTATAAATGCAAATTTTTAATAGTTCAATACTACAAAATGGACCATAATATCATGTGTGCTGAAACTTGCGTATAGAAGTCGTAAAATTCTATGAAAACTATCGTTTCATACACTCGATTTTATTGTATAGAAGTTTAAAGTTCAGCGGATGTGTTCGTTTCTTATCTATAGACGAATGTATATGATGATAATGTTTTAGCGGGTTGAAAGGTCATTCGGTGAAAATGTTTGGTATACTAAAATTAATCCATGTGTATTACGGTCATGTCACTTGTAATACTGATGTGATAAGCATACATTGTCTAAATTGTGCATGAATCATCAACTTGAGTAGGTTTATATCGCATATTATTAAAAAACAATAAAATTGATGATATTGTTGGTTTATGAAGTCTATCAATTATTTGTCGCGACATCTTATCAACAAATTAGTTTGAAGTTCGATAAACTTTGTTGGTTGTTTTGTTTAGTATTTTTTTTGTTAGCAATCTGTTAAAGATAATAAAATTGTTTGCAATAAAATCACTTGATATTTAAAGGCTAATAGTAAAACACAAACTGTTATCCCTACGCGAGAGATAGACAAGTCACAAGTAGGGTCTTATGACTGACGTAGTGTGATCCAAAGTCACCACCCCTTCGAAGATAATATCATTTTTGCAATAAGCTTCACATGGTATTTGACTTGATTATGAAAATCCAGACTTATCGATTTCTCATCGATATTTCGAATAAGCAATGCCACAAAAAAAATTACTCAGCATTTTGTATCGAAAAGTTATCTTCAGCTGTAAGGTCCATTGCTAGAAAAATCCAAGAATGTTTGTTGAAAAGTCTCTTCATAGTCGACAATGTCATTTATCTTTACTAACAAGGTTTTGTGACACATACATGAAAGAAAAGCAATGAAACAATGGTCAATAATTCGAAAAAGTTTTCTGTCTCTGTTATTTCTCCACGAATTGTTCGCAGTTTTCAACGGATAGCTTGTGTTTTATACATAAAAAACTCCACTATCGACCAAATATTCACACTAAGGCAGATCTTGGAAAAAACCCAGAAGCTTTAAATCGATACCCACTATCTCTTTATCGATTTTAAAGCAGCGTATGACAGCATCAATAGGGAAGCTCTACAGAGCAATGTCTAGTTTGGCATCCCTGTCAAACTTATCCGTTTGTGCAGAATGACGATGGAGAATGCACACTACTCTATCAAGGTCGGAAAAGATCTCACCGATGCATTTGATGTCATAAAAGGTTTTAGACAAGGCAATGCACTGTCATGCACTGTCCTTTCTCGAGCATCTAAAATCACCATCTATAAGACACTCACTATCCCGGTTCTCATTTATGGCGCTGAGGTCTGGACCCTGTCAAAGAAAGATGAGAGCGTCTTAGGATGCTTAAAGAGAAAAATTCTTCGGGTGATTTTTGGTCATGTATGCATAGATGGAGATTTGAGGAGAATATATAACGACGAACTGTACAGGCTCTACAGCGACACTGACCTAGTAGCAGAATTAATGTCCAACGGCTTAGATGGCTGGGTCATGTAGAACGAATGGACATCAACGCTCCAACCCGGAAGATCTTCGAATCCAATCCCAAGGGACGGACGGCGCAGTAGAGAAAGATCGTGACTCAGATGGCGCACCCAGGTGTTAGAGGACCTCAACCAACTTTGCATGCGAAACTGGAGACAGCTAGCTAGGGACCGAGTTATCTGGAGACGCATGTTGGTTGAGGCCAAGTCCGCCCAGACTGCAGCGCCACCTTAAGTAAGTAAGTAAGTAAGCTTGTGTTTTAGCACCCGTAGGTCACGTGAAAAGTAGTCTGTTAGTCATGCCTAACAGTGAATTCAAGAGCTTAAAGAAATGGATTCGTGGACTTATTGCGCGCCTACAGCCAGAAATGTAGTAATTGGTGATGGGAATTTTCATGAAAAGAATACGGTGTTTCAACCGTTGTCATGAAAGCCATTTGGTTGATATCACTTTCTATTTTGATGACAAACCTTTCTCTTTACTCTAGTTTTAAATATCCCTATGAAACGTCTTTTTTAAACATACCATAATCGTAAAAAGACAAAAATTAAATTATTTTATTTCGAGTTTTCTTTGGTTCTTTGGAACCCTTTAAAGTGCAAATTTTAGTGTGAAATCAACACCAAGCGTTATTAAACTTAAATGTTGATTTAATTATATTTTTAATCTATTTAAAATATAGTCAAAAATAAGGTATCTTAAGTCTACATCACTCTTCTTTGTGACAATCTGAACATAAAGGTACAATCAAAAGCTTATACTGAAGGTTCACACTTTCGTATGTATAGTCATTCGACTTGGAGGTTAGAGATGATTCCTCTTTCCTCCTTAAGTACTGCTCTTCTTACTCACAATTATCACACTATCATATGGATCCCTATCATTTAAGTTGCAATTCTATGGATAGAATATCCTTGCAAGGCTTAGAATAGCTTGAAATAAAAAAATGAAATGAAAACAACCTAGTTCAAAGATTTGTATGACCAGGTAGGTTCTACGTATCACCGTATTGGTGTTAAAAAAAAGGTTTACACCGAGAAAAAATCATTTCGATCCAAAATGTTAGGTTCAATTCATTGCGTTTTTGTTTGAACTACACAGCATCCGTTAGATGAGTTGTGCCAATGGAACTCACACTGTAAATGGAAGTGAAAAACTCACTTAAATTTCAAAATTTCTTTTCAGAGGATCCTTTGACATTTTGTTTTACTTTTTCAGTTTCAAAAAAAAAATTCCAATGAAAAAACATACATATAGCAACAAAATACAAAAAGCTCACACTATCCGTCGTATCCTTTAACGTCTGGTGATTTGTTCTGTATGAGTTGTAAATGCATTCAGAAAAGTACATACATGCAAGCCTTTTTTTTTCAAAGTGTAACAAAAGTTGGCCTCGTCCAAATTGATGGTTTAAAAAAAAAACTGTGAAGTCTAGAAACTCAATTATGATGCGAATAAACATGTAATATCAAGCATGTTGATTTTCCATGTCTTTCTAAGAGTTTGTTCAAACGCCAATGATAAGTTCAAACAAACCAAAAATTTGTTTTTACCAACATCAAGAGTAGTTTTATGTTTTCAACGTTCGAGGGCAGAAATATATATGTATGTATTTTTTCGTCAAATCCTTAGTCTTTTTAATCTTAGTTGCTTCGAAAATTCCCACACTATCATATTATTGAGTTTTTTAAAAGCTACTTTTAAGGCAAACCAAGCATAAAAAAGGCTGGGATGTGACTCACACTAATAATTTCCAATATTGTCTGTAGATTTGTCTTTCTTAAAAGTTTGTAGGTTTTCATGTTGGGTTAAAAAAGTTGGTAGTTAATTATTCATACAAATCTTAAAAATGCCAACAATATTTTCCATATAGAGAAAAAGTTTAGTTTGAAAATCTAGTTTTGTTAAATAGTTTTTAGTCGAAAACAAATTTTTACCAATTTAAGGAGCATCTTTTAAATTTTTATAAATTGGATGAATTAAATTAACTTGAGAGATATCAAGAACCGAACATCAATTTTTAGAAAATTTCCGTACTATTTTTTGTAGATTTTATTTTTTTTTTTAAAAACGGATTTTCTGGATTTTTATAAATTACTGAATATCTAAAAACAATATTTTCTGTGAAAAAAAAAGTTTAAAGACATTTGTTTTTAATTTTTGAAAAGCTATTTGAGTAGAAAGTAAATGTTTACAAAGTTTTAGTATTAGGTTTTTATTTTTTGTAAAAAAAACTGTCAATTCGATTTTTCTCAAAATTAAACAGAATGCTGAAAACAATATTTCTTATACGTAGACATTAGTTTGAAGCCTTAATCTCAAGTTTTTGAAAAGATATTTGAGTTAAAATTAAATTTTTACCAACTTTGAGTAATGTTTTTCAAGGTTTTTATTTTTTTTTTTCAAAACTTTACAAGATGTTAATAAAACATTATTTTTCGTGGCACAAAATTGTCTTGGAGATACAATTTTCGAGGTGACAAATTTTTTTTCAGTTTTCTTGGTTTATAAAAAAACAGTTAATTGGATTCTTTTCAAAAAATATACTTGTTTCGTATCACGTGGCAGTTTATAATATAAAATTTAATTCAAGACTCTATCGTCATTGGTTCACCCTTTTTTTAAACTGCTATGGTAAAAAAACCACCCACGCAATTTTCCTGAGAACCTTTTCTGCATCTTTCTGCAATATTATCTGTATAACAACATTTATTTGAAGTCAAAATCTCTACTGGTTCTTGAGCTATAGACGAAACGTCATCTTTCTAAAAATCTTTTATTTCGACTGTAGTAACTTTGAAACGTCGAGAAATCTCAAAATTTTCAATTTGACAAATCGGACCCATAACAATAACTTCCTATGGGAAGTTAAAAATGTTCATAACAATATTTTGTGTGAGATAAATTATTTGAAGTCAATACCTTTCTTTCTTCTCCTAAAAGTTGAGAGTCGAAAATAATGCATTTTCTGCTTTTTGTCGTTGAAGGCATTCGTGTTTGGTTAAAAAAGTTGCCAGCTGAATTTTTCCAACAAAATCTAGCATATGATGAAATAGTTTAATTTCAAAATCTGTTTTTGTTAACGAAAGTTTTAGTCGAAAAAAAATGTGTTTTTAATAGTTTTTATATTCTTATATTAACAAATGCAGATTGGATTCTTTTGAGAACATATAACACAGAATGAATTCATTTGGAAGACGATACCTTCATTTATTTACGAAATATCGAAAATTAAATATTAATTTTTACCAATTTTGTGTCCTATTTTTTGTAGATTTTAAATTTTATGAGTGTTGGACTTTTATACTGATTTTACTAATTTTTTAATTTTTGATGTTTTAGTCGAAAATCAATCGTAGCTGTACTTAGTTCTGGTAATGTTTTTTTTAGGTTTTTATTGTTTGTAAATAAAAAATGTCACTGTGATTTTTTCCAAAATTATAATAATAATTATTTTGGAAATTAAATAATTTTGTATTCAAAAAATATTTATATTTTATTTCAGTTTTTTTAATCTAATATATAAAATTCTCATGTCACAGTGTTAGCGGCCATACTACTCCGAAACGGCTTAACCAATTTCAATGAAATTTTGCATATGCATTCGGTACATCTGATAATAGGTTTTTATCTATTTTTTATATTTCTAAGTGCAAGAGGTTAATGGCATCAACATCGTACACGGTGCAACGATCTTACGATAGTATTCACTGACGCAACGTACAAGGAAGCATTGATTGCTATTAAATATCTTTGCATTATCATTGCCATCTTACCGCTCAGTCATTTCGGTATGCATTCACCAAATCGAAATGCATCTGATTTGATAGACACTGAATTGAATCGTGAACTGAAATACAAAACATTTCTGTAGAAAAGGCAGCGATTGTTACTCTCAATGTCCCACTTATGAATGAAGAACAAGTGTCCATTTATGACCACATCATCCTCGCAGTTTCAGCAATAAAAGGTGGATTTTTTTTTGTTGGATGTGCTAAGTGGTATTTGCGAATCGTTCCTTATTTCGCTAATTCTTGCTAAAATAATGGTATCGCATTGGCTGTTGCATTTTCTGGCATTGCAGCAACTTTATTGGGTGGGGGCAGAACAGGTTATTCGGTATTTAAACTGCTACTAAATATTCAAAATCACCCAGAAAAAACAATCATCCATTGCCACAGTGCTGAAACAGTGTACAATTATCATCTGGCACTATGGCATAAAAACATTAGCTAGAGGCGTTAAACAGGACATTGAAAGATAGGAAAAACAGCGACAGACTATTTGGCGGCACTCTGTTACTCCTTTCAGGTGATTACAGACAAACACTTTCCTCTGATGAGATTAACGCGTGCTTGAAATCATCGCCACTGTGGCGTTATGTAGAAAAAGTGCAACTGGAAGTAAATATATGCATGTTTAAATACTTCAAGATCCATCCGATGAAACATTCTCAAAGCAACTGTTAAATATAGGCGACGGAAAAGTTACCACAGATGAAACTGGATGCATAAAATTACCGGCAAATTTTTGCACGATTATTGATTCAGAAGATGCTCTCATTGACTAGATGTACACAAACAATATAACAATCATAAGTGACCCTCAGAAAGAGCAATTTTAGCAGCAAAAAATGTGGATGTCAACAAATTAAATCTCAAGACAACACTTGGTGTGAGTTTTGAACTCATTGGGTTTACCAGGCATGCCACCGCATAATTTACAACTGAAGGTTGGATCTCCGTAATTTTGCTTCGTAATTCGAATCCACTACGGTCTTGCAACGGAACTCGATTAGAAATTAAAAAAATTGATACAAAATGTTATCGAAGCCATAATTCTAAATGGCAAATTCCGAGGTGAAAATATATTATTACTGCGAATCCCTTAGCGATATAAATAAAAATACTGTTAATTGATTGAATATAAAATATACAAATAAATTGAAGAATATTTGAAGTCGATGGTTTTTAAAATATGGACGACGAAAAATGCTTCCCCAACGTACAAACGTACTTCTATTCAGATTCTAGGAACCTTGAAAGGTCGAGGAAAGCCAGTTCTACAAATTGCACCCATTTCAATAACTTCCTATGAGAAGTTAAAAAGGGTTTTTAGTTTTCAGCTTTTAGAAATTCGACTTAAATTTCAATAAATGTACACCATTTAAAAAGAATTTGTATACGTTTATTTTACAATATTTCTTGTCGGCATAAAATTTCCTTATCGAAATTTTTCTCACAAGATTCTTCATTACAAATCCTTTACTTTAATCAAAATTTAATGTAACTTTCAAATGATAGTAATGAATCAATATTTTATGACTGGTATTTTGTAGAGGATTTAATGTGCTGGAATTTTAGGTATATCATTTTTGCAAATTATCAAAAATGTATTTTTTTTAGAAGTAGTTACTCTTTTTGTTTGTTATTTCGAGTAATATTTTCAGATAGGTTTCTTCTTTCCGATTTTTTAAAAGTATTTTTCTTCTAATGTCACATCTAGGCCACTCACAATTCATCGACTTCTTCCACTCAATTTTTTTAAGTTTTTAACTTACCGACCTAAGATTATTAGTGCGTTGGACTGTCATGCCAGAGGTCTTGGGTTCGATCCCAGCCTATGCCATCACGGTACTGCCTCTCGCGAGGAATTTACAAATTCTCCAAGAGTAATTCTTGTCATGGAGAGTACTTTCTCAAATTAGCCGTTCGGATTCGGATTAAAACTGTAGGTCCCCTATATCCCTGACAACAGAACTCGCACATAGGAGTGGTTGAGAGTTTTAAGTCACTAGGCCCTAGTTCTAATGGGACTGTTACGCTACCCAATTTATTCATAACTTAGTTTTGACATATTGAACTAGTTTTGAAAAAGGTCAATTATACCTATGGGTCTGAGAAAATGTTTTATATTTGTTAACGATAATCATTGGCAACGTTCATCTTAGAAAGGTATTTCAGCATCTTACCAATGAGCCCAACTGTAAAAGCTCTTTCCTCATTTTCAAGTTAGTTCCATCACGGTTAGTCTTTTTAGAAATATAAATCGCTTTAAAGAAAAGCAGATTGTCAGACATAGTGCCAACATATTTCCATTCAAATGTCCATTTCAAAGACCAAGACTAAGCTCCGCAAGTAAAGAAGTCTAACATGTAACTCTAGCCCATGGACATTTGAAGTCATTTTTATTGTCACTTAGCAACAATTATTCAAAATAAAGCTCCTTTTTTGTTTTGAGTAAGAAAAATTGTAATTTGAAAAGGAATTCTTTTTTTTTTCAGTGTAGTTTGATATAATGATGAACTCTCTAACTAAGGTACTCACTCTCATAATAAGAGGTAGCCCCACACTTCATTTTTGTTGCTTCAGATGCCTTCATTAGCACTTTTATCGTGTTCTACTTCTTAAGTCTTTCCCTAATGATGATGACGTTAATGATAGCTTCGGGTTGCTATCAGGTTTCATCATATTTTTTAGTTGTTATTTTTGTTGTTGGCCTTCTTCTGTTTCTGTTCTATAATATTATACGCGTCCTTTTATATTGTAGACCTAAACCCATTGAATTTAATTAAAATAGCTCCGTAACTATGCATAATAGGGTTTTTCTTCTTAATAAACTATGACAATCTTAATAATGACAGATACGAGAAAGTTTCAAAACAAAAATTTAAAAAAAAGTGTTAATTGTAAAAAAAACTAATAAAAAGAGTAAAGTATTGTATTTTAATTTTGAAACATTTTTAGCAAAAGCAACCACACTAAAAAGTATGTTTAAATTCACCACATTGCACTTTGTGCCTTTCAGTATTCTGACACTGAGACGATATAAATGTTAGATACTTTTTGCCACAAATCGATTGGTAAAGAGATTCAATTTTTATTTTTTCTTATTTTATGCAAAAAGCGATTTCACTTTAATTTAGCACAGTTCTTTTGTATTAAGCGAGAAGAAGCTGTGAATGCAACATGCAACGTGTTCAGTTTGTGGTTTGATGTGTGTGGTGTGTTTTTGTGGCAGAGACACAGGCGCAAGCACAGGCACATACTATAAAATATTATTTGTGTAAATGGGTCATTAAGTATATTTGTACATCTTTGATATCAAACCGCATCTACCGAAGAAGTGTATCTTATTATTTATGGTCTATATAATTATCTATTTATAGAGGGTCTTGTCACTTGTTTAACAATATGCAATGGTACCTTATGGAGTGGAGGTCTTAATTTATGCCACAACATGCATATTTTTTTTCAAGAGTGAGAGTTAATTTGTACTTTTTGTAGTACAGAAAATAAGTCTTGCAAATAAAGAGTGAAAGTGTGTATACAGATTTAAAATTATTATCTTTTTTAATTAGGGATGCAAATAAAACAAAAATTACTTCAGAAACTTTTTTTTAGATTTTTATGGAGATGAGAAAAATTTGAAATAAACAAAATTTACCCCGGTAAAAAAATTCCGGTATGTTGCAATTTTACTTATTTGGCCTATGTCTGCAATTGACAACTTTATTAAACTAATTGTCACACAAAATTCCCATAAACCTTACGATAAAAATCACAATTTATTTATTGGTCTAAATTCAACCAGGTTTGCGTTTATCCATTTGCTTATCCAACTTAATCGAAATAGGACAAAAAGTATAGCAACATAATATTATTTTTATTTTATAACTGCAGTGTTCACTTCACTTAAAACATAATAATAAAAAGTACGTATACGCCACAGTAGGATGACCCAACACATAATTATGTTGTTGAAGAAAATTTAATAAGATAAAAAAAGTTGTCTCATGATATTTGCATTCATGTAATTCTCACCTTTTTCCACATTTATATGCCAACATTGTTATTTTTGTATTATAAAAATTTTGTTTAATGTCATTTAAATAATAACAACCATTTAGTTATATAAATACAATGAATAGAATTTTTACCAATTTGGAAGTGATTTTTTTTATTTACTTCTTATATGAAAAGAAGCAATTTTTTTTTTTACGTTCACAACAATATTTTTAATTATTATTAACTTCCCATAGGGAGTTATTGTAATGGGTCCGATTTGTCAAATTGAAAATTTTGACATTTCTCGACGTTTCAATGTCCCTGGAGTCGAAATAAAAGATTTTTAGAAAGATGTCTGTGCGTGCGTGTGTACGTACGTTCGTACATTCGTACGTTCGCGACGTTTTTTTCGTTGTCCATAGCTCAAGAATCAGAAGAGATATCGACTTTTTTATATACAGATAATAAGGTAGAAAGATGCAGAAAGGGCTCTGAAGAAAATTGCGTTGGGTGGTTTTTTTACCATAGTAATTTTAAAAAAAGTTCAAAATGTTTGTTAACCCAAAATATCCCATAAACCGAAAACGCTAGAGACTTGAATTAAATTGTTTATAATATATTGTAACGTAATACCAAACAAGTATTTTTTTTAACAAAAAATCCAGTCAACGGCTATTTTTATAAATAAAAAAAATGATAAAAATCTTTGTCACATCGAAAATTTTAAGAAAACAAAATATTTCATCTCCAAAATAATTTGGTGCAACGAAAAATAACGTTTTTAACATTTGCTACGATTTTAAAAAAAATCTAAATGACAGTTTTTATTACAAAAAATAAAAACCTAATACTAAAACTTGGTAAACATTTACTTTCGACTCAAATTTTGTTTTTTGATATTCAGTAATTTATAAAAATCTAAAAGTCCGTTTTTTATAAAAAAAAAATAAAATTTACAAAAAATAGTACACAAATTTTCTAAAAATTGATGTTCGGTTCTTGATATCTCTCAAATTAATTTAATTCATCCAATTTATAAAAATTTAAAAGATGCTCCTTAAATTGGTTTTTAAGATTTGTATGAATAATTAACTAAAACTTTTTTAACCCAACATGAAAACCTACAAACTTTTAAGCAAGACAAATCTACAGACGGTATGGTAAGTTATCAGTATAGGTCGCATCCCAGCCTTTTTTTAAGCTTGGTTTGCCTTAAAAGTAGCTTTTAAGAAACTCAATATGAGAGTAAGGGAATTTTAGAAGCAATTAAGTTTAAAAAGATTAGGGATTTGACAAAAACATATATACATATGTCTGCCCTCGAACGTTGACAACATAAAACTACTCTTGATGTTGATGATAACAGATTTTTGGATTATTTGAACTTATCATTGGCGTTCGAACAAACTCTTAGAAAGACATGGAAAATGAACATGCTTGATATTACATGTTTATTCGCATCATAATTGAGTTTCTAGACTTCAAAGCTTTTTTTAAACCATCAATTTGGACGAGGTTAAGGCCAACTTTTGTTACTCTTTGAAAAAGGAAGGCTTGCATGTATGTATGTACTTTTCTGAATGCATTTACAACTCATACAGAACAAATCACCAGACGTTAAAGGATACGACGGATAGTGTGAGCTTTTTGTGTATTTTTGTATTTTGTTGCTATATGTATTTTTATTGGAATTTTTTTTTTGAAACTGAAAAAGTAAAAAAAAAAAGTCAAAGGATCCTCTGAAAAGAAATTTTGAAATCTAAGTGAGTTTTTCACTTCCATTTACAGTGTCAGTGCCATTGACACAACTCATCTAACGGATGCTGTGTAGTTTAAACAAAAACGCGATGAATTGAACCTAACATTTTGGATCGAAATGATTTTTACTCGGTGTTAACCTTTTTTTTAACACCAATACGGTGATACGTAGAACCTACCTGGTCATACAAATCTTTGAACTAGGTTGTTTTCATTTCATTTTTTTATTTCAAGCTATTCTAAGCCTTGCAAGGATATTCTATCCATAGAATTGCAACTTAAATGATAGGGATCCATATGATAGTGTGATAATTGTGAGTAAGAAGAGCAGTACTTAAGGAGAAAAAAAATCATCCCCAACCTCCAAGTCGAATGACTATACATACGAAAGTGTGAACCTTCAGTATAAGCTTTTGATTGTACCTTTGTGTTCATATTGGGACAAAGAAGAGGGATGTAGACCAGAGATACATTATTTTTGACTAGATTTTAAACAGATTTAAAATATAATTAAATCAACATTTAAGTTTTATAACGCATGGTGTTGATTTCACACTAAAAAGTCAAAGGATCCTCTGAATCAACGAAAACTTGAAATAAGCTAATTTCATTTTTGTTTTTTACGATTATTGTATTTTTTTAAAAGACTTTTCATTTGGATATTTAAAACTAGGTTTGTCATCAAAAAAACCTGTAGGCGCGAAATAAGTTCACGAATTCCATTTCACTGTTAGGCATGACTAACACACTATTTTTTACGTGACCTTACGAGTGCTAAAACACAAGCTTACTTACTTACTTACTTTCTTACTTACTTAAGGTAGCGCTACAGTCCGGGGTGGACCTGAGCTTCAACCAACATGCGTCTCCAGCCAGTTCGGTCCCTAGCTACCTGTCTCCAGTTTCGCACGCCAAGTTGGTTGAGGTCTTCACTGACCTGCGTGCGCCACCTGAGTTGCAGTCTTCCTCTATTGCGCCGTAACTCGGGATTGGATTCGAATACCTTCCGGGCTGAAGCGTTGATGTCCATTCGCTCTACATGACCTAGCCCTCTAAGCTGTTGGATTTTAATTCTGTTAACTAGGTCAGTGTCGCTGTACAGCCTGTACAGTTCGTCGTTATATCTTCTCCTCCATTCTCCATGTACGCGTACGGGACCAAAAATCACCCGAAGAATTTTTCTCTCGAAGCATCCTAAGACGCTCTCAGCTTTCTTTGTCAGGGTCTAGACCTCAGCGCCATAAATGAGAACCGGGATGATGAGTATCTTATAGATGCCGATTTTAGATGCTCGAGAGAGGACTTTACTTCTCAATTGCCTTTTAAGTCCAAAGCAGCAGCGATTTGCAAGAGTTATTCTTCGTTTGATTTCAGCGCTGGTGTCGTTGTCTGTGTTTATAGCGGTGCCTAGGTAGACAAATTCCTTAACTATCTCAAAGTTATAGCTGTCCATGGTGACGTTTTGTCCAAGACGTCGTTGTTCAATGTCCTTTTTTGATGACAGCATATACTTGGTCTTGCCCTCATTGACCACTAAACCCATCTTCTTCGCTTCCGTCGCAATGCTCAAAACGCTCCACTGACAACACGTTTTGATCTTCCAATTATGTCAATATCATCGGCGTATCTGAGTTATTGGATGACATTTGGAAGATTGTGCCTCAAGTGTTGACGGTTGAGTTTTGCACAATTCTTTCCAGAACGATGTTGAAGAAGTCGCATGGCAGTGCATCGCCTTCTCTTAAACCTTTTCCGACCTTGATCGAGCAGAATGCATTCTCCATCGTCATTCTGCACAAACGGATAAGTTTGACAGGGATTCCAAAACTAGAACTTGCTTAGTAGAGCTCTTCCCTATAGATGCTGTCATACGCGGCTTTAAAATCGATAAAGAGGAGGCGGGTACCGATTTAAAGCTCCTGGGTTTTGTCGAAGATCTGCCGTAGAGTGAATATTTGGTCGGTAGTGAACTTTCCTGATCTGCAGCCACACTGATAAGGACCTATCAGGTTTTTGGCGAATGGCTTCAGACGTTCACATATTACTGGTGATGCTTCTGTAGTTGGCGCAATTTAGAGGGTCTCTTTTTTTCAGTATCAGGCAAACTATGCCGAGATTCCATTCATCGGGCATGCTTTCTTCCGACCATATTTTGCAGATGAGTTGGTGCATGCTCCCTACCATGTCATTGTCTGCTGCTTTAAATACTTTGGCGGCGATGCCGTCAGCTCCAGCAGCTTTTTTGGCTTCAGTTTCGATAAAGCTATCTTCACTTCGTCAAGGTCGGGTAGGCGGAATTGTTGATCTGCGTCGCCTAGGTTGAGTGGTTCTATCTCCCTGGACTTGTGAGTATTTTATCTAAAACAAAAAATATTTAAGTCAAATTTCGTATGTCGCTTCAAACTAATTTCCAGACAACTATGTTCAAAATATTTTAGAAAAGCGTACTTTTTTCAAATGAAAAAAGTTTCATAAAAAAAATGTAGTTGCTAAATTTTTAGTCAAATTTTCAACGAAACTTCAATAAAATTTCAACTTAAATTTAAAAATAAATTATTTGTATTTAGTTCATTCCGCGTTCATCATCAGGATAGATACAAAAATTGAATCATCGACAAAAATAAAAATGTCCGGGATTTTAATTGAATCCCCATAGGATCAAAAGAAACAAAAATTCCTATCTAATTTTCAACATTTCAAATATTCATATACACATATATACTTTTTATATAATACTAAAAATTCCGATTGCGTTAAGGTTAGACTTTTTTATGCATAATGACTTTAAATTTAAATTGAGTTTAATTTTTTGTATTCCCAAACGAATTTCAATCAATTAATCAACCGTGCAATCAAGATAAATGACCTATTCCTCCATACGAAAAGACCTATTTATCATAGACATATACACTCAAAGTCCCTTGATTAAGTACATTTTATTTTTGTTGTTTCTATATTTTTCTAATTAATAAGGAAAACAAAGATTTGATACTTAAAATAAGGTAAGGTTATGAATATTTTGAATTGAATATTTTTAAGCCCATTTCCTTCCTTAACAAAAAGTTACTGAACTTTTCTTGTTTAATATATTCAAGCTTCAAAAAAAAAAAGAAGCTTATGATTTTAGAAACTGCTAAGTCTTAAGAACCAAAAATTGACCCCAATCAAGTGATGTGGAGTGTTATTGCATTGCATACAAAATAACCATGGCTTGTTCAATTATATCAAACACGCTAAGCTGTGTCAACCGTATGGAAGAAAATTTGCATTTCAGTGGCAAAATATATGCCAATCAATGAGAAACAAACTTTCCTAGAGTCCACACTGCACACTGCACATCACATCACACACAATGACTCCATCCAAATGACATAAACCTAAATTCTACAGTATGCCATAAGTCCTCTCCTTTTCGATTGAGATCATCAGACTTTCTCAAATTGGATTAGAAGGGTATTCACATTCACAAATCGAATAAAATTTATTCAAAATGTTTTTATCAACGGTCGAGTCGGTTTGAGTCGATTCGTTGGTTGGTTGACTTGACTAAGTTCTTCCAATGTTCTAAGGTTCTGTATGAAAATTGTATCTACATATTATGATGATGTATCTTTATATGGATTCACAATAAAAAATAGATAAATAGAGAAAGAAAGATACTACTCTGTATCTATCTATAGAGAGTGTCCTCGATGATAAGGATACGGGGATAAGGATAAGGATAAAGAAAAGAAAATATACATTTTGCCAAAACTTTTGACATTTTAAACTTTATCTTCAATTTGTTGTTGTTTGTTTCTTTTGCCAAATAAAAAGGAAAACACAAAAATGTAAGATAGAATTGATGGTAAAGTATTTTACATAATTGTCTGTGTTGATGAACGATTTTCCAGGTCACATGGATCAGAAGTGTATCCTGTTCTGGCCTGGCCTGGAAGATGATAGACGACCAAAATATAGTAAAAATAAAATCGTCCTGAAAATGTACTCCTCTTGTTCCTTCATTGTCGTCGTCGTCGTTATCATTGTTGTCGTCGTTATCCTGCAGTTTGTTTGTTTTTGGTTGTTTTCTTTTCTCCTGAAAAAATCCTTTTTGTTGAAGGTATTTTTCGTAGAGTTGTCATTGTCACCATCATCCTCCAGGAACCCAAAGGTGAATGGGAGTGGGGCAAGGTTATTTCCCAGTGCAAGCAGCAAAGGGTACAAGATCACCATATACCACATAGCACTGATGATAGTTTTGAAGGACCCTTATGTACGAAAACTACGACGACATTCGTAAAACTATCCCCTATCAACACCGCCACCCCTGCAACCCTGTCGATTGCATTTGGTAAGGGAATTTCATCAGAATAACGTTCATATAATATGACAGTGGTTTTTATGGTCAATAAAGTGTTAGCTGATTACAAAAACGATGGCGACGACGAAGACGACGACGAACGCCATTTCGTTATATATGATGATGATTTCAAAAATGATGATGATGATGCTTATGCTGATGGAAGAATGGAGAAATGATGATTATTATGACGAAATCGAAAACGACATCACTATACACAAAATAACTTAGCTATGACGATGATGATGTGAGGAAGAATTTATCAAAGTGAGGAAGGGGAAACACCCCAACACCAAGATGATGACAACAAGGACGAGCGACGACTTAAATGACGCCGACTCCGACTCCAACGACAAGGACGATGACGACTACGACGACGATGATGCCGGCAAGGACTACGATTAAATGCATTCACATTATAATGAAAACGCGTTTAGCATTTTTAGAGCTTTATCCTCACCCGTTCTCACCCTTTTCTGGGACATAGTACATTTTTTTTCAATTTATGTCTTGACATTTTATGGAGAATTGTTATGAAACTATAAAAAGTCGTACCTATAGTATATAGAATGCGGCTATAATAAGAGAGATAAAGTGATTCTTGTTCTTATTCTGATGGTGGAGTATAGACCCAGCAGCGATGATGCGATGATGACAACAGCCCAACGTCAGCAGCGGCAAAGTTAGGAGAAAATGTCATAGCCCTGACATTTCACTCAGTTTTCCCATTTTAGGGGTTATGAGCCAGTGTCGGATTTTGATGGGTGGCTGAAGGATTGCTTAGGGGCGATTTATTTTTCTCCAATATAAGGAGTAAAAATAGGTTCTAAGAATCATTTTTTTACCGTTCGGATAGGCTTTGCATATTTGAGAGGAAAAAAATCATTCCAAGTGGCTTTTGATTAAATTAGTTAAACTTCATGGTTTTGTTAACTCGCTCAGGAAGGAATGCAGGAAACTTTTCAACCTGGCCAAAGCTGCAAGACTAGCCTCTCATTGGAACTCCTACAAAGAATCCCTAAGAATCTACAAGAACGCACTAAGGAAATCCAAGCGATCTTCTTGGCAATCCTTCTGTGGCATGATAGAAGAAACTTCTGAAGCCTCTAGGTTACGGAAAATTCTTTCAACTAATCCAGCTATGCCAAGCTGCTTGAAAAATACAGACGGCTCCTGGACAAATTCAAGTAATGAATCGCTGAACTTACTATTGGACACTCACTTTCCTGGTAGTCCTCTCACCGAAACTTGCAACAGTTTTATACGTTCAAGTTCAAATACAACTTATCCACAAGGTTTGATCACAAAGGATAAGCTACAATGGGCTCTCAACAGCTTAAAACCATTTAAAGCTGCAGGACCAGATGGAATAATACCAGCCGAATTACAAAAAGCTTCTGATATAATTGCACCAATCCTTGAGGCAATTTTTTCCAGCTGTCTTTACCTGGTCCATGTTCTCTCGGCATGGAGAGAAGTTAAAGTTGTTTTTATACCTAAAGCAGGTAAATACTCCCAAGTCAATCCTAAAGATCTACGACCTATAAGTCTATTATCAGTCCTTCTTAAGACCCTGGAAAGATTGATTGATAACCATTTAAGGGCACGTATCGATACAAGACTTCTATCTTCGTTTCAACATGCCTACTGCAAAAGTATATCGGTGGAAACAGAGTTACACACTTTAGTACGCACTTTCGAATATACCCTCCATCATAAAGAGTTCACTAAGGTTGCTTTCCTTGACATCGAAGGTGCCTTTAACAACGTGAACACATCTGCAATCACATCTGCACTGACATCTCTAAATGTAGAGAGTTCGCAAGGGAGTCCTCAAGGTTATGTTCTATCCCCTCTCCTCTGGAACCTAGTGGTGAATGAAATCCTAAATAGTCTGGATGCGGAGGGTTTCATAGTGATATCCTATGCGGACGACGTTGCTATAGCAGTTTCAGGAAAGCATCTTAACATCCTAACAGAACTCTTACAAAATGCCTTGGAAAGACTAATACTTTGGGCTGATCGGTGTGGACTGGGTGTTAACCCACACAAAACCGATCTGGTCTTATTTTCGAGGAGATACAAAATTCCAATTGTCAACCCTCCTTATATTAAAGGAATCCAATTAAAATTCTCAGACGAGGCTAAATACCTAGGTCTTGTCTTAGACAAAAAACTAAATTGGAATCGTAACGTACAAGAAAGCTTTTTTCTTGCAAAAAAGCTATTGGTAATAAATGGGGTTTACAACCCAGAATCACGCATTGGCTATACACATCGGTAATCAGACCGATTTTAACGTACTGTGTGGCAGTATGGTGGACTGCTTTAGAGAAAGGTATAAACAGGGATAAGCTAAATAAAGTCCAACGTTCAGCCTGCCTATGTATAAGCGGATCGCTTCGCACGACCCCCTCTGCGGCACTGGGCACCTTTTACACCTCTTGACGTATTTAGCAATCAAATAGCTGCAAGCTCTGCTATTCCCTTCAATGCTTCGTCGCAGTGGACTAACAACAACATTGGCCACTCCGGAATTCTAAGGTACTTAGAATCAATTCCAAAGCACACAGACGACACCAACCCCCAACTGCAATTCGACAGAAACTTCCAGATTTCTATACCTACCAGATCTTTTTGGGAGGATAGGACATTCTTGGACGATGAGTCAATCCATTTTTACACAGATGGCTCAAAAACCAAAGAAGGGGTTGGTGGAGGTGTGTACTCTGAACGACTGAAATTAAGTCTCTCATTCCGCCTTGACAATCATTGTAGCGTGTTCCAGGCGGAACTTTTGGCGATATAAGAAGTCTTGTCTTGGCTCAAAGAAAACGTGATATCAACATCTGATATCCGTATTTTCTCCGACAGCCAGGCCGCTATCAAATCTCTGGACTCTGTTTCTACAAACTCTATAACAGTCCATAACTGTCGATCATAACTGTCGATCATCTCTAATGGAGATGGCGCAACAGTTTAATATTCACCTTTGCTGGGTGCCGGGCCATAGAGACATTCCAGGTAACTGTAAGGCGGATGAACTCGCCAGGAACAGTACAGTACAGCCCATCCTACCACGTTTGGCAAGTACTGGATTACCAATCGCTACTTGTAAACTGCTGCTAATGCAAGACGCTATGAGGAGGGCAGGCACCAGGTGGAACAACATCTATACGTGTCAAGCCACAAAAAACATCTGGCCAACACTGGATTTAAAACGTTCAAGGTGCTTGCTCTCTCTAAGCAGATCGCATATAAGCTCGATAATAGGCGTCATAACCGGACACTGTCTAATAGGAAACCACGCCACGAGACTAGGCGTATTCTCAAATGACTTTTTCAGAAGCTGTATGGACGAGGAAGTTGAAGAAACGGTTCTTCATCTCCTCTGCACATGCCCTGCTCTAGCTCGAAAACGCAAGAATTACCTAGGAGAATTCTTCTTTAAGGATCTAAACGATCTAAATCATATCGGTATAATCACGTTTCGTAAGGGACTCAAGCTGGTTCCGTTGAGCTTAGGAGGAAGCCTCAAGATTCATGTGGTATCACAATGGGCCATTAAACTGGCCTAAGTGTATCCGTTTCCATCTTGGACAGCCACTATAACCTAACCTATAACCTAACCATATGGTTTTGTTAGAAATTTGGCATTTTTAAACCATACATTTTTGAATTCTTCCACATGGCAGAAGGTCAAGAAATGGTGTTTTTTGGTAATAGGTAATACAAGAATTATTAAGTTGAAAATGTTCTCTTTTACACCTTTTATTGTAATTGTAAGTTTTGAAGTTCTTAGCATTTTTTGAAATTTAAGATTCTTAGAGGCAGTTTTGCATTTTCTTCACTTATAATATTTGTTAAACATAAATGCGGCCCTGTTTAACAGACGAGACAAGGGCACAAGCACTATATACATTTTACAGTTCACACAGAAATGAGCAAAAGTTGTTCCTTTTCTATTTGTTTGGTTTCTATAATAGAGACAAAATTTTCAACAAAATTGCATTTTAAAAAATATTCTTGGGATATAAGAGTGTGCATATTTTTGCGTATTTTTTTGGTATATTCGTGATTTCTATAGAAGTTTTCATTTGTGATCTGAAAATCTGAGATTATACGCATTAAGTAGGATTATTATGATGTTATACCTAACTATCTACCTAAATAAGGTTTTTCAATTTATGAACTTGTAAAAAAATAATATTTTAAGAAAATATAAAAATGCTAAGTATATGAATGATGAGATAGTAGACTTAAATGGGAAAATTTAAAAAAGATCTTAAGTTCAAGAAAGAAAAACAAATTGCTTAAAAAAAAATAAGGCAAAATTTATTGATACGATTTGAATTAAGTAGCATCCACTTAGGTTTTAAAAAAAAAGTTGACAGCTGATAGGGTTTTAAGAAATCGATCTTTATTTTTTAAATAGTAAAAGTGTTGTTCAGTGCGAAAGTATGATGTTTTTAGAATTTTTCGAAACAGAAGAACATGGAGCATACGATTTGTTCTTGATTATGACTTTTTTAACTTCCCATTGTCTGATTTGTCTGGTTTAAAAAAAAGGTGAACATTTTGCTTAAACATAAATATCTCACGAACCAATGACGCTACAGATTTTAATTAAATTTTAAATTATATATTGTAACGTGATACCAAACCAGTATATTTAAAAAAAATCAAATTAACGGTTAATTTTATAAATCGCCAAATCTTAACAAAAATATTTATCGCCTCGAAAATTTTACGAATATAAAATTATTTCATCTTCAAAACAATTTTGCGCACCGAAGACTAAACAAAATTTACTCTTGCCATCTTCCTAGACATAGAAGGTGCTTTTAACAACGTACTTACAGAATCCATAGAAGAATCGCTCGTTAAGTTCGGTGTAGAAGACTTCATTCGAGAATGGATTATTTCCATGCTCAGTGGTAGGAAGATTCGAGCCTCTCTAGGCAATACAATCGCAACAAAACTCATGAGTAGGGGAACACCCCAGGGTGGTGTTCTTTCGCCTCTTCTATGGCTTCTGGTCATGGATACAATTCTCGTTAAATTAGAGAGATGTGGAGTAAAGGCGGTAGCCTATGCGGATGATTTGGTGCTATTGGTGTCAGGAAAGTACACCTTTGTGATTAGTGAAATCACGGAGTCAGCTTTGAAGAAAGTTAGCAGCTGAGTTGTGGACTAGGAGTTAACCAAAGTAAAACTGAACTGTTGCTCTTTACCACCAAAACTAAAAAACTGCCCTTCACGCTACCTCGACTCAACGCTCAAATCCTATCATTGTCTTCCAGTGCAAAATATTTGGGAGTTATACTCGACCCTAAACTAAACTGGAAACTAAATATTGAAGTACGGGTTAAAGAGGCCTGTGTTGGCTTCTACGCCTGCAGCAAAATTTTCGGCAAAAAGTGGGGACTTCAGTCGAAGATGATTTTATGGACGTACACAGCCATAGTACGCCCTATCTTAACATATAGTTCGATTGTGTGGTGACCTGCTCTTAGCAAAGCCTATAATATTAATAAGCTAAAGAAGGTCCAGAGAACAGCTTGCGTGGGCACCACAGGGGCCATGCGTACTTGCCCAACGGACGCCTTAAACGTTATTTTGGATCTTCTAACAATCGACCTTTTTATTAAATATATAGTTTCCTGCAGCGCTATTAGGCTGAAGGAATTAAATAGCTGGTTGTCAAAATCTTATGGTCACAGCAACACTACGCAATTGATTCCCTCAGATATTATCTCGGTAGACACTGACTACTGCACTCCTACTTTGAACCTTAGTAAGGGTTTTAAGGTTATTTTCCCATCGAGAGAAGATTGGGAGGATGACATCGTGTCGATAGGTTTCGACACAACCATCTTTACTGACGGCTCAAAGATGGAGTGCGGAGTTGGTTCTGGGATCTTTTCTGAGTCCCTAAATGTAGCCAAATCCTTTAGGCTACCTGACTTTGGTAGCGTTTTTCAGGCTGAACTGCTGGCAATAAGGGAGGCATGTAAGATACTTAAACAAAGCCCAAATCAAAACCGAAATACGGCTATCTCCACAGACAGTCAGGCAGCTGTGAAAGTCATTAACTCGGCAACATCCTCATCTAAATTGGTCCAGCAATGAACATTAACCTCGGTGTCACCCTGATCTGGGTTCCGGGCCATAGTGGTATCGTGGGAAATGAACGGGTTGACGAGCTAGCTAGGAAAATATGGCCCACCTATAACAAAAGGCGTACAAACGATCTTTTATGCAGGCCAAGGCAAGACGTAGCCAGGATTGTTGCGGTTTGTACCGGAGATCATGCAGAGAAGTTGGGTATCTCTTACAACACCTTTTGCCGTAGCTGTAGTGACCAAAGAGAAAGTGAAACAAATGTCTTGCATTGGCAAACACCAGAATGAAATGCTTTGGAAAAGCATTCTTTCATGAACTCGATGAGCTATCTGAGACAAAGATTAGAGACCTAATCTCAATGCGACAAAATGGCTCTAACATAATCGCTATGAAGATTCTCTATAAATCTTTCTCTTTCAATCAAAGGTCAAACGAGTTTTTGGTATCAAAATGGCGCACTATAGCGCTAATTGGATCTCAGGCTAGGTTGCCTTGAGATCGCCATTTCTACCTACCTGCCTAAACAAAATTTCTGGTAAAATTTGGAGAAAAATCGAATTGACAGCATTTTTACAAAAAATAAAAACCTAAACAAAAAAATTAATAAAAGTTTTTAAAAATTGATCTTCCACTCGAAAATCTTTTCAAAACTTGGAGATATTGACTTTAAACAACTTTAAGCATTATTGTCAACATTCAGTAAGAGTTCGAGAAAAATCGAATAGACAATTTCTTACAAAAACCTAAAAAAAATTACTCAAAGCTCTTAAAAATTGATTTCCGATTTAAATATCTTTTTAAAAACTTTAGATTTTGGCTTCAAACTTATGTTATCTTATAAAAAATATTATTTTCAACATTCAGTAACATTTTGAGAACAAATGAATTGACATTTTTTTTTACAAAAAGTTAATAAAAGTTTTTAAAAATTGATTTTCGACTCAAATATTTCTCAAAACTTTGAGATATTGGCTTTAAACTAATTTTATCTTTTCAAAAATATTGTTGTCAACATTCAGTGAAAGTTGGAGAAAAATCGAAATGACATTTTTTTACAAAAATTAAATCTTAAAAGAAAATTTAACAACATTTCGTAAAAATTGAACAAATATCTTTCAAAAATTTAAGATTATGGCTTCCAACTAATTTTATTTTTTAAGAAATATTGTTTTCGATGTTTGAAAAATATTTAGACAGTTTTTTTTTTTACAAAAAAATAAAAACCTATACAAAAAAAATAATAAAAGTTGGTAAAAATTGATTTTCGACTCGAAAATCTTTTCAAAACTTGGCTTAAAACTGCTTTTATCTTTTAAAAAATATTGTTGTCAATATTTACTAAAATTTTTAGAAAAATAGATTTCACAGTTTTTTACAAAAACTAAAAACCTAAAACGCAAATGTGGTAAAAATTGATGTTCGGTTCTTAATATCTCTCAAATTAATTGCATTTATACAATTTATAAAAAATTAAGAAATGCTACTAAAATTGGTAAAAATTTGTTTTTCACTAAAAATCGTTTTAACAAAACTTGATTTTCAAACTAAACTATTTCTTTATATGAAAAATATTGTTGGTAATTTTAAATTTTTAAGAACGATTCAACTGACAACTTTTTTAACCCAACACGTAAACCTACAAACTTTTAAGCAAGACAAATCGGCAGACAGGATGAGAAGTTATCAGTGTGGGTCGCATTCCTCTTGAAGTGTTATCGACGTTTCAATTGTGCTTTTTAGTTGTAGATGAACAATATTTGGACAGAAACTTATAAACCTTGATTTCCCTTGCTTGACAAATTGTTTTCAACAAGTAGAACTCAACTTAATGCATGTGAATTGATTTGCGATCTTGAATGAATAAGCTAATTCATCAAATATACGATCTTCCTTTAAAACCATTCATAACTAAAATGCCTTTTCTCTTATTTTATAACTATTTAAAATAAATTGCAACAAAACAAGGGCATTAAGTTGAAGCCAATTAAAGATTGCATACTATTTGCTATCAACTTCAATATCATCTACATAAATGTACTTCTATCATTCTAGAGACCATAACGTCTTCAAAGCTTTCTTTCAAAAATACCAAAACCTATGTGGGATATGAAGATATAAAGATATTGAATATTAAAAAGCTCATTAGGATAAGATCAAAAAGTTCAAACATAATTTTCATTTTATTGTTATGACTAAAGTCGTCTCATTATATTCACAACTTTTGAAGATTTCAAAATTTATGTCTTAAATACTAAAACCTAAATGTCAGTTTATTCCTTTTCAAGACTAAATACAATACTCAGACGGTATTGTTTGTTTATTCAAAAGTCTTACCTTAAAAATAAGTATAGATACTTATACCTACTTTAGGTTTAGGTATATTTACAAGTATGGTACCTACCTAAATTCTTATCCTTGACGACCTTACCTAACCCACGAAAAAGAACACACCAACAAAAAAAAAGGAACAAAATGTCTGTCAAGTGCAGGGCTTTGTTTTTGGTTTTGTAGTCCTCATTTTGTGTTCATTTGTAACTAAGACATTGTTCTTTCAAATGTAAATATTTACGAGAGAAAATAAAAACTGAAAAACAGAAAACAAACAAAATACAAATTGTATCCTTTTGTATGTTTGTTTGTTTATTTCTTTTTTGTCTTTTCTTTTTCTTCAGTAAAATTATCAAGGCATTTATTTCTACAAAATACAAAAAGAAAGGAAAGGAAACGAATTGGTTGTATAACTAATTCTTGTGCATAGAGCTCCTTCCTGTAAACTTAGGCATAGGTACCTTTATATAGGAAAGTCTCATATTCTTTTCTTTATCTTCTTTTGAAGGTAGGTATAAAGGTAGATATCCTGTAAGTCTTTTCATTTATCATTTAGAAATCCTGGCACTTTTCTCATTGTTATCTTTTGGTCCTTACTATTTTTTTGTTTTGTTTTGTAAACTGAAAACTGTGTTGTCTGTTCTGACCGAGAGTTTGCTTGTTTTAGCTTGGCTAATATTAAAATAAAAATGAAACATAATAAAACACAGAACGTTTCTACATTTCTTCAATGTTTTCTCCCATGAATTGGAACAAATAAGACAGGTGGATAATGAATATACTGCAATAAAACAATCTTCTCTTGTATCCTTCATTTTAGTAGTTCTAAAACCACCTAACAGTGGGTCCTTTTGCAAGGAATATAGGAAATATTTATGACTTTTTAAGAATCTTTAGCTTTAAGGAAAAAAGTATATAACCAAATAAGTTTCACGACTGCATTGGTTTATGTGGTTTAAATTTTCCGTGCATAAGCAAATCATTCACTATTGCTTCCTTTATCGAAGCCCCAATCTAGACAGAGTGTCAATTTCTCGTGAATTTGATGCTTTGTCTGATTCCATCCAAAGAATTGTTTCGTCCTATCCTCGCACTGAAATCGTTGTTATAATGTACACAATTCTTCATGGCTTCAACATTCAGGCCAGTCAACACCAGAAGGAGTGTGTGCTGAGATCTTCGCTGAGTTAAACCACCTAACTGAGCTGGTCATAGAGCTCACTCGAATATCGGACGTGGTAGGTCGAGCAGAAAACACCCTTGACTTGTTTCTTACCTCTGACCCTGGTAAGTACACTATTAGTGTTCTATCTCCTCTAGGCACATCTGACCATTGTGTCATATCAGAAAATTTCTCGTGTAAGAACTCTCCAGTTAAAGAAAAAGCTCCTAAGAGAACCGTTTGGCAATACGAGAAAGCCAACTGGGACGGTCTCAATAATTACTTCAGGATCTTTAACTGGTCACTGTGCTTCCTCCATAGTGACGTTGACGCCAGCGCTGATATGGTCACAAGTTTGATTCTCCTGGGAATGAGAACTTTTATCCCGAATAGGGTTAAAAGCATCAGACCTAAGGAAAACGCATGGTTCGATGCAAGCTGTAAAGAGGTTATTAGGGTCAAGAAGGTAAATTTCCGTTGTTTTAAAGCCAATCCAACTGAGGAAAACCGGAATAAGTTCAAGCAAGCCAGGAAGGCCTGCAACGCCCATATTCGACGGACCAAATTTTTACATGACCAAAAATTACGGCAAAAAATACCGCAATGTCCCAAAGGCAGTCAAAATTGTTGGTCATTTGTAAAAAACATGAGGAATTCTTGCTCTTCCTCGGTTCCCACGCTCGTTGTAAATGACACTCCATTTGTTAGCTCCTTAGAGAAAGCAAATATCTTTAGTAGGCAGTTCGACGCAAATTCAACGCTGCCAGTGAGTGTTATGACTCCACCTGTACTTGATCGAGTTAATAATTCTATGGGGCAAATCTTTTTTCGCACTCGTACTGTAGCGAGAGTTCTTAAAGATCTTAACATATATAAATCTGGTGGTCTAGATGGTATCCCCGCTATTGTTCAGAAGAGATGTTCTTCATCGCTGTCAAAACCACTGCGTAAGCTTTTTCATCTGTCCTACTCCTCAGGTCTCGTTCCGAGTGGATGGAAAACCGCATTTGTCCAGCCTATTTCCAAAAAAGGCAAATCTTCCTCACCGTCTAATTACCGACCGATTGCACTTACGTCCCTTCTGTCCAAGGTCATGGAAACGCTGATTAATTATCAGCTCAAGAAATATCTTGAAGATCAAAAGCTTCTTAATGACCGGCAATACGGCTTTCGTAACAATAGGTCCACTGATGATCTCATGGTTCATCTCACCGAACAGTGGAACAAATCTTAACATAGTTTCGGAGAAAGTAAGATTATTGCACCAGATATTTCAAAAGCATTTGATAGGGTTTGGCATCAGGCTCTCTTATCGAAAATGCGTGCTTTTAGTATTCATGAATCCCTCCTTCATTGGATTAGTAATAACTTTTCGAATCGTTCAATACAAGTTGAATTGGATGGATTCAAGTCTAAAAACCACAAAATAAATGCTGGTGTGCCACAAGGCTCCGTTTTATCTCCAACACTCTTTCTCATTTTTATTAATGATCTCTTGTCTGCAACATCTAATCCAATACATTGTTTCGCTGACGATAGTACTCTTAGCTTTTCATATTTTTTTTCAGACTCACACCCCTCTTCTTCGGATGTGGAACTGCAACGAAGAAATATGATAAGCTCATTAAATTCCGACCTATAGCACTGTACAATGAGGAATATGAAACCGCGTGGAATTTAATGCTTCGAAAACGCAATGCTGTCTTGTATCGTTAAAGTGAAATATACCCCCCCTGCCAATATCCATAAATGGCACTTGCATCGAGGAAACTGAACGAACATCTCGATATTTTCGGTATGTGTATCACCAACCAGCTTTTGTGGAACGATCACATACGCGATGTCGCCAAAAATGCCGCAAGATTTTTGGGTTTTCTAAGGCGATGCAAGAAGTTTTTCTCCCCCTCTGATCTGGCTGTTATTTACAAGACTTATATACGTCCAAAGCTTGGGTATAACTCTCATATCTGGGCTGTTGCTCCTGCAACTTACTTAAGCCTCTTGGAAAGTATTGAACGTAGAGCATTTAGATTGATTGGTGATATTACCATCATAAGATCATTTACGTCACTTGAACATCGTCGAAATTTTTCTTGTCTCACCCTCTTTTACCGTTATTTTAATGGTTTATGCTCTAGAGAAATAGCCAGCTGAATTCCTCCCCTTAAACAGTTCAACCGTAATACTCGCGCTTCTAGGAATGCTCATCAATATACCCTCGAGCCCAACTTCGGTGGTACTGTCAAGTACAGAGATTCGTTCTTTAGCCGTACTATGCGAATGTGGAATGCCTTGCCCTACTCTGTCTTTTCCAGCTATTGCAATATTCAGGAACTCAAAACCAATGTGCACCGACATCTCCTTTCAAACCCTCTCTCCCTTTCCTAGTGCACATACTGTGTCTACATAATAAGGGTAATATATCCCTTTGAGTGTGCGCTTATTATAAAAAAAAACAGTCATGTCCTTTTATAAACTTTTCCATGATCAATTTGCGCATTTGCTTCTTTATGTCTTCGAACACGTCCATTAAACCATCATAAAGATCTGGAATAGGTTTTCGAACATAGGCATCGAAATTAAGTCTAAAGGATGCCAGGAATGCCTACTTCAAAAGATCGACGTGGATTCGACAAATTTGGGTCTTTGTCAATAGAAGATTTCGATTCTTTAAATGACTAATCTTGCCCCAACAGTTTAAATTTGTCCAACACTTTTTGTATCATCGCATTTGTCACGGGTTATATACGAGTATTTTGTGGTTTCCAAAGTATTAGACTGAAATTCGACATCTGTCAAACTAGGTTAGGTTAAAATGGCTGCGGATACAGAATCCACACACTCAGGCTAAAAGAAAAGGCCCATTGTGACACCAGCGAATCTAGAGAATTACTTCTTACTAGTCTAACCATTTTGAGCTTTTTATAAAGCGAAGAAGATATTTGATATCCTTTTTAGCTAGGTCACTGGGTGGAAGAGCAGGGCAAATACAGAGCGGATGAGAGATTGTTTCCTCTTCTTCCCCATCCATTTAGCTACTGCAGAAGTCGTTTCAGGCTAGACCAAGTCGTTTTGCATGTCTGTTTATAAGACAGTGTCCCGTAAGGACACCTATTAGGGAGCTAATATGAAGTCTGCTTTGAGATAACAAGTCTTTAGAGCGCATTAAGTCCAGTAAAGGCCATATGAGTTTTGTGGCTGCGCACGTTGGTAAATTGTGCCACTTATAGACTTTGTTATCGAAAAAGCTGTTTCTTTTAGCAGAAGTTTACATGTAGCTAACGATGTACCTATCTTCTCCCTTTTACTTTAAATAGGTTTGACGGTTCCATTTTTAGCGAGTTCATCGACTTTACAATTTCTTGTGATGTCTCTGTGGCCCGGCACCCAACAGAGGTGAATGTTAAACTGCAGCACCATCTCCATAAGGACGATCGGCAATCGAGAGCCGTTTAAAATTTTGTTAAGACATCGTCAAGAGATTTAATAGCAGCCTGACTGTCAGAGAAGATGCGGATATCAGAAGCTGATATCACGTTTTCTTTTAGCCAGGAGAGGACCTCTTTCATCGCTAAAATGTCCGCTTGGAAGACGCTACAATGATTAGGGAGGTGGAATGAGATGCTTAGATTAAGCTTTTCTAAGTACACAACACTACCAAATCCCTCATTTGTCTTGGATCCATCTCCATAAAAATGAATGATTTTGTCATCTCATTCATCTCTGGATGGAATGGATACTTGGAAATTTCTTTCAAATTGGGGTTTTGGAAAAATTTAGTCTATATACTTTGTCTGTCAAACTAAGCTGTTAAATTTTTTTTTTTTGTTAGTTGAAAGTCTGACATTTACGAAAATGGATCGATGCTTGCAATAATTCTTACGGTGGTCATTTAAATGATGTAGTATTTTACACCTAATGTCAACGTTCAAACTTTATAATAAAAAGGAATATCATGAAGAAATGTACTTCATTTTTGTTTACTTTTAAAACCGCAAAATGGAGAACCCTGTACTTTTGTCATAATTTCTTGTTAAATGTCAAAAAATGACAGCTGCAAAAGTGACATCTGATTTTAAAGCGGCAGACTGTTCAAAATATAGTTTTTTATTTTTATTAAAAAGTAGATAAATTACAGTGAAACAAATTGTCCAAAAAAACTTATTAATGCGTTCCACTGTATTAGTAGGTACCGTACCTACTATCCAACCAATACCTTTATTAACTCATTCATTATTTGCTTCTGACTGTTTCCTTATTCCATATACGATTGGTCTAATGGCAATTCTGGTCGTATGGCTCGTTGGTAGCAAGTTGGTGTTTAACACAAAGCCACCTTCTTAGCTAATTCCAATAGAAAGTCGTAAATCCTTTTAATCACAAAAAATCGTATATAAGTTGGTAGGTACGTAACCTACTTATATAAAGGGATACCCACTCGTATGTACAGTCCATATATTTTCTCAAGCAGTGGATTCACATGGCAGAGAAAAGGCAAGAAAACCAGGATATTTATGATCTCGAAGAAGGGGGAATTCTTTTTTGCAAACCATACACCACCATCAACCTTTACGTTCACCATACAAACAATCTTCCTCCATTCAAGGAGCAATTTGAATTTCCTTTCAATTTGTTCATGTTTAGATATAAACATTGGGTGGAAACACTCTCCATTTAGGTAAGTATCCTTTATCTATATGGCCTCATGCATGTATACGTCCTCTGTCATCAGGCCAATGAAACTTGACCCAGTTCCATATCTGAAAAGAACTTAAATGCGGTAACACAATACCTATCTGGATACACCATACAAAGAGGATATCAAAAGCAAATTCTTTCCTGATGATAACTTTGCAACAAACCCCCTATTTAAACATCAGCAAGGATATACGAATATACAAAACAAAAAAAGCAACAAAACATAGAAACTGTAGCATCACACTAGCTCAGCGCTCCAGTCAGCTACAGTCAGCCAGCCAGCTTTTAAATGTCATCCTGGGCTGTCATCAGTGCGATATCCTTGGTTCACATTATCCAGGAAGTGACTTGACATAATGTTTATGTGTGTTGTGTCGCTGTCATCCTTTTTTTTCACACTCTCTTGCTCTGTGTGTCGTTGTCGTCAAACAGAGAAAACTACTTCCCTGTTTGCACTTTTTGTTCCACATTTGTATCCTATGTTATCCTTTTGTGATGGTCTTTGAATGCACAAGCACAGCATAGCTCCCTCTCATAGCTTATAGAATACAAAAACCCCACTTAAACTTATCACACAGGGAAATCCAAGAAAATGAATACAACAAAAAAGAAATAGTAATAAAGGAGTAGTTACTCTGAAGGACGAGAGAATATTTTAGTTTAATAATAGAATTTTCACATCCTTCAACTCAGGGATAACATATTTTTTTCCAACACTACAAATGTCAAGGAATATTGGGGCTCGAGTTTAACTCTTTTTTTTTCCTCCGTTCTTAAAAGTACCTACTCACAGGACTCTCTGGTGACGGAAATTTATTACAAAGGAAGTGGAAAACTCATAACGTCGCGGTCGGTGGGTGGTTTGTTGTGATGGGGTGCTTACCGAACCACCCACCACCCCCACTGACGCGTCATGTTGTGCCGTTCTGTGCCCTGCCGGACGATGATGGTTCTAACGTTCGTATACGAGTAGAGCCACTTGTAATTCACTACTTGCCACCACCAAACCACCTACACTTTAAATACAATTTTGTATTTCGGTTCGTTTAGTTGGGCGAGGACCACAGGACTCTTTTGCAATTGTTCGTCCTTCGTTTATAAGCCGGACTGGGTGGTCGGTCGGTGGGTGGTGGTTTTTCCCATTTTTAAGAGTATACCTACCTTTCCTGTTGTGCTCGGATGTATGAATGTTTGTACGTGGTGGGAAGGTTATAGCTTACGTTTATACGGAAGAAAGTGCAATTGACAACGCAAAAATTCCTTTGAATAGAAGTTTTAATTTTTGCTGCTGTGACGACGACGACGGTTTTTCGTTTAATTTTACGTATGCATTTGTTTTCTAAATGAATGAAATGTTCAGAACTCATTTTTAATAGTCTAGGAAGTGGATTTGAGAATTATAATCAGAGTTATTTTCCAAATTGGTGTTCCTTGCAACACTTGCACTTGCAGTAATAATTAGTAAGAAAATCATGGAGGGAGGCCCTTATTATATAAAGACACAGTGTGAGCACAAGCAAAAGGAGAGGGAGGTTGAAAGGACGTGTCGGTGCACATTGGTTTGGAATTCCTAAATATTGCAATGGCTTCGAAAAACAAATTATGGTAAGGCATTCCACATTCGCGTAGTACGGCTAAAGAACGAATCTCTGTAATTGACAGTACGACCGAAGTTGGGCTCGAGGGTATACTGATTACGGTTGAACTTTTTGCGATCTGCGATCTGCTTAGAGAGAGCAAGCACCTTGAACGTTTTAAATCCAGTGTTCGCCAGATGTTTTTTGTGACTTGACACGTGGTGATGTTGTTCCACCTGGTGCCTGCCCTTCTCACAGCGTCTTGCACTAGTAGCAGTTTACAAGTAGCGATTGGTATGCCAGTACTTGCCGAACGTGGTAGGATGGCCTGTACTGTATCGTTCC
This sequence comes from Eupeodes corollae, assembly GCF_945859685.1. NCBI lineage: Eukaryota > Metazoa > Arthropoda > Insecta > Diptera > Syrphidae > Eupeodes > Eupeodes corollae. The sequence continues at coordinate 43,794,635 of NC_079148.1, forward strand.
TGGCAAATTCATCCGCCTTACAGTTACCTGGAATGTCTCTATGGCCTGGCACCCAGAAAAGGTGAATATTAAACTGTTGCGCCATCCCCATTAGAGATGATCGACGGTTATGGACTGTTATAGAGTTTGTAGAGACAGAGTCCAGAGATTTGATAGCGGCCTGGTTGTCAGAGAAAATACGGATATCAGATGTTGATATCACGTTTTCTTTGAGCCAAGACAAGACTTCTTTTTCGCCAAAAGTTCCGAGAGACTTAATTTCAGTCGTTCAGAGTACACACCTCCACTAACCCCTTCTTTTGTTTTTGACCCAAATGTAAAAATGAATTGACTCATCCTCCAAGAATGTCCTATCCTCCCAAAAAGATCTGGTAGGTATAGAAATGTGGAAGTTTCTTTCGAATTGATTCTGAGTACCTTAGAATTACGGAGTGGCCAATGTTGTTGTTACAGTAGCTACAGTAGCTTTTTTGACTCTTTCCTGTACGTTGCGTTTCCAATTTAGTTTTTTTGTCTAAGACAAGACCCAGGTATTTAGCCTCGTCTGAGAATTTTAATTAGATTCCGAAGAAGAGGGATGTCAGACTCAAACGAATATGAAAAGTTAAGAGTACTATCCTCAGCAAAAAAATTTATTTTATTAGAAGTTGCAGACAGGAGATCATTAATGAAAATGAGAAAGAGTGTTGAAGATAGAACAGAGCCCTGGGGCACACCAGCATTTATTTTGTGATTTTCAGACTTGAACCCATCCAATACTACTTGTATTGAACGATTCGATAATAATTAATAATCCAATGGAGCAGGGATTCGTGAAAACCGAAAGCACGTATTTTCGATAAGAGGGCCTGAAGCCAATCCCTATCAAATGCTGTATCTTACTTTTTCCAAAACTAATAACTTGTTTCTTAAGTGGTTTGCTCAGAGAAATTAATAAATCACAGGGTTATGACTTTAATCAGCTGTTATTTAAACACTATTAGACTTGATTTTTTAAACTATGCAAAATTTCTCATGACTAACTTTACAGCAGTTAAGATTTCAAGAATCCATAAACTTGAAACGTTTTTCAACTACAAGTTCCTTATTTCACCTAGACCTTCGCATTTTGAAAATAATGGCATCCTTAATTAATTTTTTGAATAAATCGTTCTTAGGTCAATATAGCTAAGTGGAGTGTTTTTGGCTTAAAACTGTAGACTCCTGGAGTATGACATTGTGTGTCCTTCTGTTTTGCGTCATATTTGTATGGTTTTTTATAGGAAGAGATTTTTGTACACTTACGACAGCAGGAGATTCTTTTGTGTATGGAATTGCATAATTTTATTGTTTCAAGGCATCCCAATAGCAAAATCCCAGTATCTTTGCTCTTGCATGTTGTTTTCAATACATTTGCATATTTCGTGTTCTACTTTTAAAGCACACAATCATGCAACATCAAACTATGATAACATTTTTCTTTTCATTTTTCTGAAATGTTTGTCCTACCTATGAATATACCTGTGCAAAGAGGTGGGATTTTATTAGAGTGTTTTTGGAAAATTTTATACCGTGGTCAAATATGTTTTTTCTTCGCTAAGAAAGATAAAAAAGGAATAGATTTAAATCTAGTGGAGAGAACTTGCAGTTTGATGCGACGCGACGGACAACCTTCGTAAATTGCTACACTTGCAAAGGCTTCAACAAATACCAGGTTTTTGAATTCAAAAGTGTTTACAAATTACTTTTTTTTATAATGTCAGTCGCACACACTTCTTTAAAGAGTGAAGTATTCAACTTTGAGGTTTATTTAAGGAACTATTAACAATATGGTTTTTATTTAAAGTAATTTGTATTGGACTTTCCAATAAGAGGTTTTACTTTGAGTTTATACTGCTATTAGCAGATGATACTCTTACAGCTGTCATCTTTTGATATTTGACAAGTTAGAACTACATTACAACTAAAAACTCAACAACGCAATAAAAAGGTTAAAAATTACGAAAAAATGCAAAACACCTTGTAGTCAAAATTTGCAAAAACCAAATCACTTTGGGGTCGTCTTACAGCACCTTCTCTATCGCATCTTATGCAACTGGTGTAAAAATTAGAGCTATTTAGACAAGTAAATAATGAAACCTTGTACGTCAGGAAGAATAATTAACTTCCCATAGGAAGTTATTGTAATGGGTCCGATTTGTCAAATTTAAAATTTTGACATTTCTCGTCGTTTCAAGATCCTTAGAGTCGAAATAAAAGATTTTTAGAAAGATATCTGTGCGTGCGTCCGTACGTTCGCGACGTTTTTTTCGTCGTCCATCGCTCAAGAACCAGAAAGATGTCGATTAAAAATAAATTTCGTTATACAGATAATAAGGCAGAAAGATGCAGAAAGGGCTCTCAAGAAAATTGCGTTGGTGGTTTTTTTACCATAGCAGTTTGAAAAACAGGTGAAAATTTTGGTTAACCCTAAATATCTTATTAACCAAAAACCCTAGAGACTTGAATTAAATTTTATATAATATATTGTAACGTGATATCAAAAAAGCATATTTTTTGAAAAAAAATCCATCTAACGGTTTTTTTTATGAATCAAAAAAACTGAACAAAAAAATTTGTCACCTCCAAAATTTTACGACAAAAATATGATTTCATCTCCAAAACAATTTTGTGCAACGAACAATAACGTTTTTGACACCTCATAAAATTTTGAGAAAAATCGAATTAACAATTTTTTTTATAAAAAATAAAGATCGAAAAAAACATTACTCAAAGTTGGTAAAAATTGAATATCGATTCAAATATCTTTTTAAAAACTAAAAATTTAGTCTTCAAACTTATTTATTCTTATAAAAAATATTGTTGTTAACATTCAGTAAAATTTTGAAAAAAATCGAATTGACGGTTTTTTTTACAAAAAAATTAAAAACAGAAAAATTAACAAAAGTTGGTAAAAAATGATTTTCGACTCAAATATCTTTTCAAAAATTTGAGATAATAGCTTTTAACTAATTTTTTCTTATAAGAAATATTCTTTTCAACATTCTGAAAAATGTTGAGAAAAATCGAATTGACAATTTTTTTACAAAAAATAAAAACCTAAAAAAAAAAAAATATAAATGTTGGTAAAAAATGATTTTCGACTCAAATATCTTTTCAAAACTGTGAGATATTTGCTTTAATTTACTTTTGTCTTACAAAAATATTGTTGTCAACATTCAGTAAAATTTTGAAAAAAATCGAAATCGACGGTTTTTTTTACAAAAAAATTAAAAACAGAAAAAATTAACAAAAGTTGGTAAAAAATGATTTTCGGCTCAAATATCTTTTCAAAAATTTGAGATAATAGATTCTTTCTAATTTTTTCTTTTAAGAAATATTGTTTTTAACATTAGGACAAATTTTGAGAAAAATCGAATTTGGAGTTTTTTTTACAGTTTTTTTTTCAAAAATTTGAAATATTGGCTTCAAACTAATTGTATCTTATAAGAAATATTGTTTTCAATTTTGATAAAATTTTGAAAAAAATCGAATTGACAGTTTTTTTTACAAAAAATAAAACTCTAAAAAAAAACAATACTAAAACTTGGTAAAAATTTCCTTTCGACTCAAAGCTTTTCAAAAAATAAAAATATTGGCTTCAAACTTATTTTATTTCACAGAAAATATTGGTTTCGATATTCAGTAATTTTTATATAAAAATCCAACATTCCATTAAAATCTACAAGAACAGTACGCAAATTTGGTAAAAATTGATGCGAGTATATATAGACAAACTTTTAAGCAAGATAAACCGACAGACGGGATGGGAAGTTATCAGTGTGGGTCGCATCCCAGCCTCTTTTTTAGAATATTACTGATGCCGCCCGTAGTGTACAAAAAACGAGATTTGTTAATCTCTTGTCGATTTTTTAGAATTTGGCATTCTTTAAAACGGCTTAAGACGGTATTTTTCATAAGGGCTTAAGTCTTAAGGTTCTTAAAGTCCAATAAACAGAAAAAATCAAAATGATCTTTACTTCCAATGAAAAAGCAACATTATCATCAAAATGAAATCTCTTATTGGAAAACTATGTATTTCTGAGAAATTGTGTAGAAATAATTCAGTACTTAATTTTTAAACAAAATTGCTTTTCATCACAAATTCTTTCAGTCAAAAATAATGTTGTTCTGTTTCTTGAGAAGTAAAAACTAAATGATTGAATTTGATGCATCTTTCATGTCGAATTGTTTTTTCAACAGTTACCTGCATTCCAAGTATCATTTCCTTTTAAAAGCCGTACTTTTTGAATTTCCTTTAATAAATCCAATAACTTCTTAAAAATATCGTCCCTCCTAAAGTTAAAAAAAAACATATACACAAAATTCAAAACTACAAGAATTTAAAAGACAAAAATTATCAGCAGCAAAACACTTGACCTAAATACAATGTAGTTAGATAGGTACATAAATATATACATAAGCAAACAAATCTCTATATAACTATCTAACAACCTTAAATTAAATAAAAAACGATAATATGACAAAAACTTCAACCCATCAGACCTCACTGTATACACCAAACTTATATAGCAAATAATTGATATTGTATAAAGGACTCAATTTTATCCTCTTTTCCAAACGTTGAAATCTTTACAATTTCCATTTAAGGTTTTTCATAAATCGATTATACCTCTTTTATTCTTCCGAAATACTCAAAACCATAAAGTTTTGGATTGGAGCCTCATTCTCTCAAGGGTTATACACAACATCGGTGGCGACTCCTTTTCGTCCTAAAAAGAAAAATGACGAAGAATTTACATTTACACAAAATACATAAATATATAATATACAGTAGGTTCAGTCAGCCTGAGAAAGACTAAGACTAGATACGATGAAAGCATAAACGTAGTATAAAATCTGAATTCAAGTCTTATCGATTTTGTCCTCATACTCGTACTCGTTGTCGTCGTCGTGCGTCGTAGTTGTCCTCATCCTTGTCGGTCGGCTCATGTCGGGGGTCCAAGTCCAACTCCCATAGTCACAGTTTGTTCCAGCATCATATCTCTTTTATATAGTGATGTGCTTCGCATTTATTATTCATTTAAGGAGCATACATACCAAAAATATATATCTACATCAAGAGGAGACAAAAAGTCCTTCGAAATCATCATACATATAAATGGAGAACATTTACCATGGACCCCAGAGAGGAGTCCTTTTTCTGTCATCTTGCTTTCTTCTCCTTTTTTTCTTTTGTTTTTGGAAGGTTTTGTATGTATGTCCTACCAGAAGAAGTTATGGAGGTTTGAATTCTTTTTTTCCAAGGACACAAAAAGGACTTCGCAATCGATTTTATCTTTTCTTCGTTTCTTTTTTTTTTCTCTCCATGAGTTTAAGGTGCTAAAAGAAGAAATTACAGATACATGTATCTATCTATCTGTCTGTCTATCTATCTATTTGAATCCCACGTATCTTATCCTTTTGATTCAACCCAGCCAAAAGCAATTTATGTATATAATCAATCACACTTATGTAGGTTCGTTTTTTTTTTCTTCATTCGTTTATGTAGGTACCTACTGACATATATATACATTTTTGTACATATATTTGTGTATATTTCAAGTCAAAAAGGATATTATGTGTATAACCTAGTTAAATGTGTTTATTTGGACAAAATATATAACATTTATCTTTTTTTTGGTATTTACCAGGAAATATATATTTATTTAATGCTTATTCGGTGGTAACATCGATTTATTTGAATTGTGTATTTGTTTTATTTGAATGCAGACATAAGCAATTGATCAATGATAACATTTTAAAAGATTCATTTATACACGCCATTTTACCTAGTAAGTTGGTATCCTTTGTTTTTAAATATTTAGATACAAATTAGAAGACAGAAAAGTCTAATAGCAAATTAAAATTCTTCTAAACATTTCATACATAGTTTAAAATATTCGAGGGTAAATGATGTAAGCATTAAGTAAAGTGTACGATTTATCGAAACCAAAAATAGTTTAACAGCGAAAATATAACCAGACGATTAAAATAAATTATCAATGAATTTTATGATTTGATTGAGTATGATCATAATATATACAATATATATTGTATTATGAAAAATGTGACTCACTTTATTAAAGCGAAATATTACGAAATATCTTCCTATAGGAAGTGAATAAATATATGAGCACAAGAGAAAAATTCCAAGAAAGTTTATAGACTTTTTAATAGGGTAATGATTTTGTTTTTAGTACACTTTCGAAAAACTTGTAATAAACGGTGATTTTGTAAGAGCTTGAGAACTTTAAAAAAAAAAAACGCATAAAATTTGCAAAATCTCATCGATTCTTTATTTGAAACGTTAGATTGGTCCATGACATTTACTTTTTGAAGATAATTTCATTTAAATGTTGACCGCGGCTGCGTCTTAGGTGGTCCATTCGGAAAGTCCAATTTTGGGTAACTTTTTCGAGCATTTCAGCCGGAATAGCCCGAATTTCTTCGAAAATGTTGTCTTCCAAAGCTGGAATAGTTGCTGGCTTATTTGTGTAGACTTTAAACTTGACGTAGCCCCACAAAAAATAGTCTAAAGGCGTCAAATCGCATGATCTTAGTGGCTAACTTACCGGTCCATTCCTTGAGATGAATTGTTCTCCGAAGTTTTCCCTCAAAATGGCCATAGAATCGCGAGCTGTGTGGCATGTAGCGCCATCTTGTTGAAACCACATGTCAACCAAGTTCAGTTCTTCCATTTTTGGCAACAAAAAGTTTGTTAGCATTGAACGATAGCGATCGGTCCAATGATTCCACCAGCGTACAAACCACACCAAACAGTGCATTTTTCGGGATGCATGGGCAGTTCTTGAACGGCTTCTGGTTGCTCTTCACTCCAAATGCGGCAATTTTGCTTATTTACGTAGCCATTCAACCAGAAATGAGCCTCATCGCTGAACAAAATTTGTCGATAAAAAAGCGGATTTTCTGCCAACTTTTCTAGGGCCCATTCACTGAAAATTCGACGTTGTGGCAGATCGTTCGGCTTCAGTTCTTTCACGAGCTGTATTTTATACGGTTTTACACCAAGATCTTTGCGTAAAATCTTCCATGTGGTCGAATAACACAAACCCAATTGCTGCGAACGGCGACGAATCGACATTTCACGGTCTTCAGCAACACTCTCAAAAACAGACGCAATATTCTCTTCTGTACGCACTGTACGCATTCGTGTGGTTGGTTTAATGTCCAATAAAGTAAACTGAGTGCGAAACTTGGTCACAATCGCATTAATTGTTTGCTCACTTGGTCGATTATGTAGACCATAAATCGGACGTAAAGCGCGAAACACATTTCGAACCGAGCACTGATTTTGGTAATAAAATTCAATGATTTGCAAGCGTTGCTCGTTAGTAAGTCTATTCATGATGAAATGTCAAAGCATACTGAGCATCTCTCTCTTTGACACCATGTCTGAAATCCCGCGTAATCTGTCAAATACTAATGCATGAAAATCCTAACCTCAAAAAAATCACCCTTTATCTTTTCAAAACTTTAAGGTATTGGCTTAAAACTACTTTTATCTTTTAAAAAAATATTGTTGTCAACATTCAGTTAAATTTTGAGAAAAATCGAATTGACAGTTTTTTTTACAAAAAAATAAAAACCTCAAAAAAAAATAAACAATTCTAAAACTAAGTAAAAATTTACGACTTAACTAGCTTCTCAAAAATTAAAAATATTGTCTTTGAACTATTTTATTCCACAGAAAACATTGTTTTTTATATTCTGTAGTTTTTTTTTTACAAAAATCCAACAGTTGGTTTTTTCATTAAAAAAAAATAAAATCTACAAAAAATGGTACGCAAATTTGGTAAAAATTGATGTTCGGTTCTTGATATCTATTTACTGACTTTAGTAAAGCCTTTGACAAGTTATGTCACAATACACTAATTCTAAAATTATACCATCTAGGATTTAACAACAATTTTATAAATTGGTTTTCTTCATACTTAAAAAATCGTCGTTATTCTGTTTTGTTTCGTAATGAAAGTTCAATTCAATTTGTTGTCAATTCTGGCGTCCCTCAGGGCAGCCACCTAGGTCCTATTTTATTTGTTTTATTTATTAACGACTTGGTTTCAAACTTAAAAAACTCGTCTGTCCTTATTTATGCTGATGACATTAAGCTTTTCAAAAGTATAAAATCCTCCTCTGACTGTTTATTATTACAAGAAGACTTAACAATATTTAGGGAATGGTGCAATAAAAACCGACTTGTTTTAAATGTTGACAAATGTAAAACTATGAGTTTTACACGTAAAAAAATTACGTTTTTGTACGACTATATGTTTGATTCTTGTCCGTTATGTAAAGTTTCTATGTTTTCTGACTTAGGTATTATTCTAGATCCCAAATTATCATTTAATGATCATTTAAGTTATATAATTAAAAAAGCCAATAGGGTTCTTGGATTCATTAAAAGATTCGGTCGTGATTTTTGGGATCCTTATGTTCTTAAACTTCTATTTATTTCGTTTGTTAGACCAATTTTAGAATACGGCTGTGTGGTATGGTCACCTTATTACTCAATACATGTTTCAAGAATTGAAGCGATCCAAAAAAGGTTTCTGCGTTTCTGTCTTCGGTCTCTTCCATGGGCAAGGGAAAATCTATTTCCTCCTTATTCTCAAAGACTAGCTTTGATCAGCCTCCCTTCTTTGACTAACCACAGAAAGTATTTACAATTTTGTTTTATTGTTTGGATTATAATGGTTCGATATCATTACCATCAGTTCTAAGTAAATTAAATTTCAATTTCAGTCGTGCAAGTTTAAGGCGACAGCAACCTATTATTGAAATATTTAGCAGATCAAACTATGGTGTATGTAGCCCTCTCAATCAGTTAATAACAATTTATAACGAATTTCATTTTTGTTTAGAATCTGTAAATGATAATATAAAATGTAAACAATTTAAACTTATGTTTTTCAACAATATTGTATAATAAATATAAATTATGATATTAGATATTATTAGATTATAAGAATTTTTTTTTTTTTTTTTTAAATATTGTTAACGTTAGATTTTAACGAATTAAATAAATATCTCTCAAATTAATTAAATTCATCCAATTTTTGGAAAAATTAAGAGATGCTCCTTAAATTGGTAAAAATTTGTTTTCGACCAAAAATTTATTTAACGAAACTAGATTTTAAAACTTTCTTTATATAAAAAATATCGTTGGTAATTTTATAATTTTTGAGAATAATTCAACTGAAAACTATTTTAACCCAACATGAAAACCACAAACTTTTAAGCAAGACAAATCGACAGACGGGATGGGAAGTAATCAGTGTGGGTCGCATCCCAGCCTCTTTTTTTTGTATGAAATAATAATCAAAAAGAGTCCTTACAAACATCTTATGTGAAATTGTAAGTTTTCAAGCCGTACGGGAAACTATCAAGCTTCTACCAGAAAAACCCCTTCTTAAATTATATGCTTTTATGTATAAGAACCAAAAGTCAAGAGTTTTCAAGTAATCTTTCAAATAAAATTAGGTATGAGTCTAGACTGTTTTGTTTGTAAGTTTTTCTTGTGGCAGGTTAAGACTAGCAACTAAAACTGACGGCTTTCCTAAAACTAACTAGTACTGAGTACTGAGAGTGGTTTTCATTTAAGAGAACTTTGAATACTTGAAAAAAGACTATGTTTTCTTTTCTCTTAAGCAAAATTTAAACATTAAAATTCAAAAGTCTTAAATAATAGTCAATTTTATTGGATTGTGTTTTCAGCTTATTTAAGCGGATTTATGCTGACAATTTCATCATGACTACTTTTTGTTAAACTAAAGGCAAACTTTTTTTTTCAAAAAACTAACATTGTTAAGCATAACTTACAACTAACTTACTGGTCCCATTAGGACCCTCTACGTTAAACAATAATACTTAATTCGAATGCCTTTCGGCCCTAAGTTCTATTTTACTGTAGTAAATAAATAAACAACCACAGCAACAAATCTAACTAACATTTTTTGTTTGTCATATTTTGTTGTCCTTTTTTTATTTCTTTATTCCATGTTTTTTTTGTATTTTTTTTTTGCCATCATGCCTATTCTTCTTAAAACTAAATCCTAAAACTATAAAACAAGTATATATGTAAGCCTTCCAATGCTTTAAACCCCATCGCGACTACAAACTATCAAGTGCCGATTAAAGCAACAAAACTGGTTCTCCTGCTTCACCCTATTAGTTCGGTTCTGTCCGGACACAGCTCTACGGAACCGAAGGAGCTCTGCTCCGTCTTGTGCCATGACGTCCCGACTGTACTGGAGTCGCCTATCTACGGTTCGTCGTCTGACGTGGTAGATTAGCGGAACTGCCAATCTATCCTGTATCAGACCACATCTATCCAAGAAGAGGAATGCCGCTCAAGCGTTCACTCTCAACAGTCCAACGCATCTAACTATCATGCCACAGGTTCTTATAAATAGATGACGATAAAGATGAAATATTTTGATTTTGAGTTAATAGAGTTAATATTCTTGAAGAAGTGCTTTCAAAAGGTACACAAGGAAGAACGTTGCCCTATTCACAATCATCGTTAGTCAACTTGAAATTTGGCCAATTTGTCATTTTGACTACCGGAATAGTCAATGTGACAACCTTATTTTGAAAAATTGACTACCCGAAAATCAATAAAACAATATTCGATTATCAACATGGTGTTGTCAATATGACAACAAGAATAGTCAATAGAACAACTTCGGTAGTCAATATGACAATTTTGTTTTCACATTGACTACCAAAAGTGACTATTGTTACATTGACTATCCGGTAGTCAAATTAAATTTCGGGTTTTAAAACAAATGTCAGACAAACTACGGCAGTTGTCATATTGACTACCGCAGTGTTTTATTTGTTACCGTGGTTGTCATATTGACTAACGCATTTTTCATATTTACTACCGCAATTGTCAAATTGACTACCAAGTTGTAATATAATTTCGGATCCCGAAATTGACAACTGAAAATTATGATATTAACTATCACGGTCGTTATCAGAAAATTGACTGTTTAATATTTGACTACCAAAATAGTCAATAGGATGAATCATTTTGTTCTTTGTATATGAAAAAAAAGTGAAAAACTTAAAAATCCTGAAATCGATATTGTTTTATCCAATACACCTTTTACCTTTCAGAAATTATTTTTTTTTAAATTTGAAAGAATGTTTTTTGGGAACGTCATTCTATTTTTCATTTGTCTTATGATATGTATCTAATGCATAATTGCCAACTTGCCAAAATTTAGTGCTCTCGATTTTCATTTTGATATTTAATAACGAGTTTTTTTAAAACAACGAAATAGGAAAAGTTTTAATATAACTTCATAGAATAGTTTTTACTTGCGACATATAGGAACTATACTTCCGTCCATTTGTCCTGGACCCTACAGCACAAAGTACGAGTATAAGGTCGATTGACTTCAAATTTGAAAATTAATGTTTTAGCCGATTAGCGTAAGGCGTTTTTTTATTTTTGTTAAAGAGTAAAAATAGTACACATTTTTTGGTCAAACATCAAAAAATTGAAATTTTATCAGAAACAATCCGATAGATTTATTTTAAAATGTTTGCACATTTTTTTTCTCTTCTTTCAATGTAAAAAATGTAAATAAAATATTTTGCTTTTTTTCAAGAACTAATCAATTGATTTCATTAATTTTTTTCTTATACTGTCTGAATTGAAGATTTTTTTTATATAACTCGAAAACCGGTTATTATTTTTTTGTTTCTTAATTGAAACCTTAAACATACATAAATACAAAACTGAAATTTTGTATTCATAAAAATGCTTTTAAAAAAACTGCTCTTATACGGTTTTTAAATACAAATTTTAAAAAAATTAAGGTTTTTTTGAGAAATCAAATGGCATTTAATTTTTTGAAAACAAATTTTTCTTCTAGGTAAATTTTTAAGTTTTTGAATACAGGAAATATTTTCAAATATACTCTTTGTATGCATGAGCCAGTATCTACGTACCAACCAGTTGTGCATTTTATTGTTTTGGGAAATTCGTTTTAATTTTTATTTGTCATGCAAAAATGATAACTTTATATAAATTTCCGTTCTTGGTATATGTTTCTTTGATTTTGTTATTAAATAGTTTTTAGAAATAACGAAACAGAAAGAGTTTTTGAAAAAAATTAAGTTAGTCGGTTTTGCTTGTGACTTAAAGGAACTATATGGAATTGCGGCGTAAAATATTTCGAAATTCGAGATTTTAATAAAGGTGAAATTATGATATAACAGAAGTCGAAAAAATGGATCCCCAAATTACTTCCGTCTGTTTGTCGACTTTTGTAAGACTTTAAATAAAAGTACTCCCAACACAATTTTTTTGGGTCAACGATCGAAATTTTTAACTTTCTTAAAAACTAACCGATATACTTTTATTAAATTTTCACTAACAAAAATTCTCTAACTTGGATTCTTTCAATAAATAAAAAACATAATTTTGTATTATAATTGAAAGGTACCCCCAAAGAACCTTTATTTTGTTTTAAAGTTTTCTCAAAAACTATTTAATCGATCTCAATATTTTTTTTCTGCACAAGCTCTTATACTGTCTTCATAATATTTTTTGATCAAAAAATGTCAAATTTTACTTTTTCGATTAAAAAAAAAAATAACTTTTTTGTTACAAAATTCTGTGTAGAACTTATATTTAAAATGGCTCAATATTTATCTAACGAAAGTGTTTTTTCAAGAATTCAAAGTTCTCTTGAATGAAAACCACTCTTAATTGAAATAAAAATCTGTTTGCCTTGAATATATGTACTTAATCCGATTTTTTTAATAATATTTTGTGTAACTAGAATGTTGACCCAATCATGAAATTCTTTTTTTCTGTAATATAATATCAAGGTATTGTGAATCCTCCTCCTTATTTCTACTCAATAACCCAAATCTGTGACGACAGAAATAGTTGTCGACCAAAAAAAAATATGGTTTTGTCATTTCGATGTTACCTTAACAACTATCTACGTATATTTTTTAGATACCTACATAAAATCGACCCACTTTGTATTTGGGTTTGTTCCAAAACAAAAATTCCCACTTAACTTCGTGAAAATCTCTAGGGTAAATCTCAACTAAGCAGAAAATAACATGGTTAACCATCGACCACTTTTGTGCAATTCCATTTCAGCTCTCTCTCTCTCTCTCTCTATTCATTCCTTACCCCAACTCAATCCCTTAACTTGTGCGAGCTAAAAGTTCACCACTATACAATTTTGCTCATAAAAATAGGAACACTTCTTGATTTTTTTCTTGACTGTTTTTCTTACTTGAGTAAAGGTACCTTTCCAAAAATTCAAATTATTGGTAGATTTTTCAATCCTTGATTGATTTCGAAATTATGTCTAAGCTTCTTTTGAAATATGCAAAAGAAGCAGCGAAGAACTTCTATAAAGTCATTTAACCACTGCATTCTACAGTCTTCGTTGCCTAATGTCAGAATTTTTTGATGTACAAACTTTGAGGTGACATCATACAGTTTTATCCATTTAGCGGTTTCAAAAATAAACGTTAATAAAACACATCTAAAACATTTTTTCTTGAATGATATTTCTTTTGTATTACAAAGTTTGAATCTTTACATTATGTGTGAAACACTACATCATTTAAATGGCCGACACACGAACGCATTTTTGCAATCGTTGATTCTTTTGAGGTAATTTTCGACCACTTTTTGACATATATTTGGTGGTATCTCAGCCATAAATGGACGAATGTTGGTTTTTAAGTGCTCAAGAGTTAAAGGTGCATAAGCATAGTCTTTCGCGTAAGTCCAGATGTGTCAAATAGCATGATTCTGGTGGCCAGTTGATATCGCCACGACGAGAAATTACGTGGCCAGGAAATGTCTCTTGCAATGAAGCCATATTCGTTGTCTGGCATATGGCACCGCGACTGTCTTGTTGAAATCATATAATCTCTAAGTTGTATTGTTTAATAGCAGGGGAAAAATTCGGGTATCATAGGGCAAACAATGTTCCGAATTGACGGTGACAGTCGTTCCATCGTCGATTTCGAAGAAGTATGGTCGACTAAAGAACTCACCAAACAGTGACTTCTTGTATATGTAATGGCCCCCCTTCAATTACTCAAGGAGTCTCAGAAACCCAAATACGACAAATTTGTTTATTAATATACCCACCGAGTGAGAAATGTGTTTCGTCGCTAAAGAAAATTTTGCTGGAAAAATCGACGTCCACTGCCTGTTGTTCAAACACCCATTCAAAGTATCAACGACGCGACGTTGTGAATGGTCAGCTGGCTTCAGGAGTTGAGTGAACTGGACTTAATATGGATGTAGGTGGACAATTCTCTCAAAAAGTCCAACAATACCCAGTGCTTTAAAGACAGAAGCAGGCACGTGGACTATCACAGATGAAGAATCTCTTAATCTGTTATTAGACACCCACTTTCCAGGTAGTTCTAACATACTCAACGACTTAACATCAGAGTCTCAAGCTTCTACAAGCGATTTAGTTATCTAATAAAGCGGGAAAAACTGCAATGGGCCATAGACAGCTTTGATCCATATAAATCTCCAGGACCAGATGGAATCATTCCGGCCGAACTACAAAAATGCTCAGACATGATTATTCCACCATTGGAAATCATTCTGACAAGCTGTGTAAGGTTGAGATATATTCCCAAAGCCTGGAGAATGGAAAAAGTAGTCTTCATTCCCAAAGCAGGGAAACCCTCACACGTTAACCCTAAAGATCTACGACCAATCAGCCTATCATCCTTCCTTCTTAAAACCTTGGAAAGATTGATTGAAATTTATATCAGACATAATTTAAAACCATGTCTCATTTCCACATGCTCAACATGCTTACTCTAAGCGATTTCCACATGCTCAACATGCTTACTCTAAGCGAAAATCAGTAGAATCAGCACTTCACTCACTGGTACGTACTATTGAACATTACCTCGAATACAAAGAATATAACCTGGTAGAGTTCCTAGATATTGAAGGAGCTTTCAACAACGTCAGTTACCAGGCGATCACAACAGCAATGGATAAGCTGAAATTAGAGAAGTCACTCATAGATCTTATAAGTCTCATGATCAAAAGCAGGACTATAATTTCTAACACGAGAAGTTTTACTACCACCAGATCAGTGAATCGAGACACTCCCCAAGGTGGAGTCCTTTCGCCTCTTTTATGGAACATGGTAGTAAACGACTTACTTACAGCATTGGAAACAGAGGGTTTCAAGGTGATTGCCTATGCTGACGACGTTGCGATATCCGTATCTGGGAAGCACCCCCAAGTTCTCTCGGAACTCCTTCAAAATGCCCTAAACAGGCTAACTAAATGGGCTAAGCAATGTGGATTGGACGTCAACCCACACAAAACAGAATTAATACTCTTCTCGAGAAGATATAAAATTCCTCAGATTAGCCCACCCAAGATTAAAGGAATACCATTAAGCTTTTCCGACTAAGCTAAATATTTGGGCCTCATTTTAGACAAAGAACTAAATTAGAAGGCAAATATTGATGAAAGAGTCAAAAAGGCTACTGTAGCGCTTTTTACTTGTAAAAAGCCCATAGGATCAAAATGGGGCTTCTCCCCAAAAATAACCCACTGGCTATACACTTCGGTAATCAGGCCGATACTCATTTATGGAGCCGTCGTAAGGTGGACCGCACTGGACAAGATGGTAAATCTAAATAAACTCATCAAAGTCCAGCGGTCAGCAGGTATGTGCATCACAGGAGCACTTCGCACAACACCAACCGCAGCACTGGAAGTGCTTTTAAACCTGACACTACTTGACATCTTCTCTAAAAAGGTGGCTGCCAACTCATGTGTAAGGCTAAGCCTTACCTCTCAATGGACCAGTAACAATACTGGACATACAACTATTCTAGACAATTTCAGATCTATCCCAGATCGCTTAGACTATACCACCCCAAAAATGGTATTTGGTAAAAGACTTCATGTGTCCATCCCTTCAAGATCCTCCTGGGAAGAAGAGGGACCCCTGGAAAACGATGCGGTACACTTCTATACTGACGGTTCAAAGACCGATCACGGAGTTGGAAGTGGTATCTTTTCAGAACAACTGAATCTCAGTCTATCCTATAGACTTCCCAATCAATGTACTGTATTCCAGGCAGAAGTAATGGCGATTAAAGAAGCACTATCCTGGCTCAAAGAAAACGTTATATCTTGTAAGGATATACGAATCTTCTCAGACAGCCAAGCCGCTCTTAAATCTCTCGCCTCTGTCTCCACAAACTCTCAAACAGTCCACGATTGTCAATCATCTCTGAATGAGATGACGGAACAGTTAAACATTCACCTCATTTGGGTGCCGGGCCACAGAGACATTCCGGAAAATTGCAAAGCCGATGAGCTCGCCAAAAACGGAACACTTCTTCCTCATATTAGACAAAAACATAACATAGGAACACCACTTGCTACATGCAAATATCTTCTCAAGCAATATGCTTTAGAAACAACAAATACTAGATGGTCACAAAGCACCACCTCCCTGGCAACCAAGCAAATATGGCCAAGTATTGACTTAAAACGGTCAAAAGGCTTGATATCACTGAGCAGACAAAGTATAAGCTCTACAATTGGAGTAATAACGGGACACTGCCTCATAGGTAGACATGCTCTGAGGCTAGGGGTCTACACAAATGACTTCTGTAGAAGCTGCATGGACGAGGAGGAAAAGGAAACAGTCCAACACCTTCCATGTACATGTCCAACACTCTCCATTAGAAGGAATTACTTTCTCGGTAATCCCTTCTTCGATAATACCAGTGAACTGGCAACGATTGACACAAAACGTCTCTCTAACTTTATTAAAAGTACAAAATGGTTCGTTTAAATTCATTACTCTCCCATGAGTAACCTCATTAGTGGTATCCCAATGGACCCTTGAGGTCTACGTGTGTCAATGATATCTGGACAGCCACTCCAACCTAACCTAACCTAGGTGTAGATCCAAATGCAAAATACGCCATATTGTGCCTAATTCCTGAGAGTGACGAGAAATCGACACATTCGGTTCTTCGGTAACACTTTCACTTACATCAACGATATTTTCAGTGGTACAAGGGAAACGATGATGCTGAGGCTTTACAATACCTGTAACCAATTCAGTCTCTTCAAATACATATGCTTCCGTAGTTAGACGACTATGTAAACCATAATCTCCTTTTAAAGCACGATACGTGGCTGTGGCAGAATCACCATTTTCGTAAATATCAGGCTTTAATACTTAAGGGTTAATTATCCAATTTGAGTTGTAGATGCAAGAATTTGGACTATACATAATGTTGCCTATAAAAATATGGCTATAAGATCGTGTTTTCAACTAAATAACGACAGCTGAAGATTTATCACAAAAAAGTGGAACTCCATTTCTCAAAAAAAAATATTTGTACCTATGTAAATAGTTGGCTCGAAATTGTCGAATTGTGTTGTTTTTGAAGTTTAAACAAATTAGTGTTCCTATATTTTTTGGCCAGCTTTTTATAAAAATCTGCAGCAAAAGGACTCTAACATCACAAATTAAGAGAAATTAAATGGCTACATTTTAGGTTTGTTGCCTTGCGCAAGTGTTGAGTAAATAAGTATTTCCAAAAAAATAAAGTTCTGTTCCTAATATTTTGGTCTTAACTGTAAGCTTATATAGTTCTCTCAGAACACACCATCATCATCATCATCATCATCGTCGTCGTCATCACCGGAGCCAAAGGATAATAATGTCCTCGGGAAAAGGGTATTTTGTATATAATATCAGTGACCCCATAACATTTATCGGTGACAAAGAACGACTGAATACCAATTAGTTGGACTAATTTCTTTTTTTTTTGCAATGCTTAACGTCGTCGGTCGGCGGCTTCGACTAAGCTATATTGGTTGTATCGGTTTATTCTCTATTTTGAGGCTAAGTTTATAGGTTAGGTAGATGGTGATGATGGTGACTGGAAAAGCGATTTGATTTAAACCACCCAACTTTATTGTTCGTCATCAGTTTTGCGAGTGCGGTTTTTTTGTTAAAAAGCAACAAATCCAATACTTTCATTGCTGAAGTAGATTGATTGCTATGATTTGGCTTTTACCCGTAATACGAAGAGTATTGACTTTCCCAAAGCTACATGATGGCTTATCGAGGTAGTGTACCTATACCTAATGCTTTTGGTTGAATAGTTCATGTCATTAATATGGCAGCAATTATATTATGTGGTTTTGTATGTCAGTCAGTATATTATTAATGTCGACTATCGATTTTCACAAAAGAACATAAATGCAACTACATACATATTTACATAATTATCTACTTACATAGTGATGTGGAATGAATTTCATGTATTGTATTTTTTCTTTATTTATAGATGCCTGGATTAGTTGTGTTCAGGCGGCGTTGGTCAGTGGGATCAGATGATCTTATTGTTCCTGGAGCATTTCTATTAACAATACATGTTTTATGGTGAGTATTATTATTACCAATAAGTTTTTTTTATTTATTAGGAATTAAAAGTATTGTCGTGAGAAATTTGAAAGTAACCTTACTTTAAAAGAAGCCGAAAAGATTAATTATTAACATCCCATAGAAAGTTATTGTAATCGGTCCGATTTGTCGAATTGAACATTTTTACATTACTCGACGTTTGAAGATCCCTAGAGTCTAAGTAAAGGATTTTAAGAGAGATGTTTTTCGGGGAAAGGAAAACCTTTCGTCGCGTCGTCTACATCTCAAGAACCAGTGGAGATATGGACTTAAAATAAATGTTGGTATATAGATAATAAAGCAGAAAGATGCAGAAAGGACTCTCGAAAAAATTGAGTGGGTGCGACTTGAATTTAATTTTATATTATTTGTTTTGAAGTGATACCGAACTAATAAAATTTTGAAAAAAATCATCTAACCGTTTTTTTATAAATCAAAACAAACTGAAGAAAAAAATAATTGTCACCTTGAATATTTTACGAACAAAAAAAAAAACAATTTCATCTTAAAAATAATTGTAGGCAACGAAGATTAACGTTATTGGCATCTGGTAAAATTTTGAGAAAACATAAAAAAAAACATTACTTAAAGTTAATATAAATTAGTTTATTGGTTTCAAACTAATTTTATCTTTAAAAAATATGTTTTTTTACATTCAGTAAGATTTTGGGAAAGACCGAATTGACACACGATAAAACCATTACTAAATGTTGTTAAAAATTGATTTTTTGAATCAAATATCTTTTCAAATTAAGATCTATACAAAAACAGTACTTTAAATTAGTAAAAATTGATATTTGATTCTCAATATCTCTTGAATGAATAAAGGTTTTGAGTTCAAAATGATTTTAATTTGTGTAAAATTTTCTTAGAAAAATCCATTTTGTATTTTCTTACATAAGAAATAAAAACTTTTAAGAAATGCTACTAACATTGATAAAAATTTGATTTTGAAATCAAACTATTTCATCATATGCAAAATATTGTTGGTGATTTTAAGGAAATTGTAAGTTAGACAAATCGGCTGACAGGATGGGAAGTAATCTCAGCCTCTTTTTGTTTTACTACTTCGAAAAAAGTTGATGTGACAACTTTAACCAGAGCCTCTTTTGTCTGTTTTTGTTGAATTAAAATTGAAATTTCAAGGACACAGAAGGTTTTTTAGATCGTTTTCACAGTGGAAACTTCTGTTCAAGAAAAAAGAATCCAATTTAAAATTATTAAGGTGCAAAAATGACAATCATATTTAAAACCCTATCCATTCACATAAACATTGTAAAGGGTGATTTTTTTCGGGTTAGGATTTTCATGCATTAGTATTTGACAGATCACGCGGGATTTCAGACATGGTGTCAAAGAGAAAGATGCTCAGTATGCTTTGACATTTCATCATGAATAGACTTACTAACGAGCAACGCTTGCAAATCATTGAATTTTATTACCAAAATCAGTGTTCGGTTCGAAATGTGTTTCGCGCTTTACGTCCGATTTATGGTCTACTAATCGACCAAGTGAGCAAACAATTAATGCGATTGTGACCAAGTTTCGCACTCAGTTTACTTTATTGGACATTAAACCAACCACACGAATGCGTACAGTGCGTACAGAAGAGAATATTGCGTCTGTTTCTGAGAGTGTTGCTGAAGACCGTGAAATGTCGATTCGTCGCCGTTCGCAGCAATTGGGTTTGTGTTATTCGACCACAAGGAAGATTTTACGCACAGATCTTGGTGTAAAACCGTATAAAATACAGCTCGTGCAAGAACTGAAGCCGAACGATCTGCCACAACGTCGAATTTTCAGTGAATGGGCCCTAGAAAAGTTGGCAGAAAATCCGCTTTTTTATCGACAAATTTTGTTCAGCGATGAGGCTCATTTCTAGTTGAATGGCTACGTAAATAAGCAAAATTGCCGCATTTGGAGTGAAGAGCAACCAGAAGCCGTTCAAGAAGTGCCCATGCATCCCGAAAAATGCACTGTTTGGTGTGGTTTGTACGCTGGTGGAATCATTGGACCGTATTTTTTCAAAGATGCTGTTGGACGCAACGTTACGGTGAATGGCGATCGCTATCGTTCAATGCTAACAAACTTTTTGTTGCCAAAAATGGAAGAACTGAACTTGGTTGACATGTGGTTTCAACAAGATGGCGCTACATGCCACACAGCTCGCGATTCTATGGCCATTTTGAGGGAAAACTTCGGAGAACAATTCATCTCAAGGAATGGACCGGTAAGTTGTCCACCAAGATCATGCGATTTGACGCCTTTAGACTATTTTTTGTGGGGCTACGTCAAGTCTAAAGTCTACACAAATAAGCCAGCAACTATTCCAGCTTTGGAAGTCAACATTTCCGAAGAAATGCGGGCTATTCCGGCCGAAATGCTCGAAAAAGTTACCCAAAATTGGACTTTCCGAATGGACCACCTAAGACGCAGCCGCGGTCAACATTTAAATGAAATTATCTTTAAAAAGTAAATGTCATGGACCAATCTAACGTTTCAAATAAAGAATCGATGAGATTTTGCAAATTTTATGCGTTTTTTTTTTTTTTTTTTTAAAGTTCTCAAGCTCTTAAAAAATCACCGTTTACAACAAAAGTTACATAATTGAAAAGTTTTCATATACCAACCAATATGTACCGTTATTTTTATTTATTGAAATGACATTTTATGTTTTTAACAAATATTTATTTAGAGCAAACATTGACAAACATTCCTTTTGAAAAAATTGTTAAACTACAAAAATTTAATAAGAACTTTAATTGAACAAAATTTCAATTCAAACTTAATTAAAAAAAAAAACAGATGTGAAAAAGAGGCTAGGACACACACTGATAAATTTCTATCCGTGCCTGTCCGACAAATTTTCTAAAACTTTAGCAAACTATTCATAAAAATATTTTGTGGGTCATACACAAATTTTAAGTCAATTGCTTGTTCTCATAATACAGTTAAAAACCATTTCTTTTTAATTTTTCTTTGTTGTTTTTGTAGATTTTCGTCTTTGTTTACAAAAAGTTACCAAGTTATTAACAATATTTGCATACATTTATTTTTAACAGCTGATTTTGTTTATAAAAAGTTTGTATTTCTAATAAAAAAAACCAGTTGGATTTTTTTAACAACTTTATCTTACGTGAACAACAATATTTTGAAGTTAGAATCTCCATTTACTCTTCATTAAATTCGATTTGAATATCAGTCTTACCAACTTTTAGTAGCACTTTCACTTCTGAAAATAGGAACTATACGGTAAGTTTTGCATTCGTAATTCCATTTTAATCAAACATCACATTCCGATGGTAGAGAAGTCGAAAATTTGGGTCCCCTGGTTCCGTCTGTCTATGGTGGCCTCTACAGCACAAAACTTCATTGACTTCAAATTTGACAATTAAGGTTTCAAGGTGATTCGCGTTAGGCGTTTTTAATTTTGTTCTTAGGCTTAAAATGACAGAAAGCCTCATACAAATATTTTCAAATTTTTTTTCTCAATTTGTCTTGTTTTTCAATATAAAAATAATATTTTTGTTCTTTTATTTTCTGCACAAGCTCTTACTCGTATACTGTCTCAAAAATATTTGATGATCAAAATTGTCATTGTTTTCCTATTTTGTTTAAAAAAATTCGATATCTTGAAAATGAGTGATGACATTTTTATCAAATTGAAATGCAAAACGTGTATTAATAAGTTGTAAGGAGCTGCATATCAAAAATATTTTTAAACTAAAGTTAAGAAATTTTATATAAACAAACTTTATTTAAAAAAAAAACAGCTCCAATGATTTTTAAATACAAATTTAAAAAAAATTAAAGTTTTTTTGAGAAATCAATTTGCGTTCACAGTTTTGAAATAAGCAAGTTCCAGTCTTGTTCTCATTTTCTTTAAATTGTTACTTCGATTTTTCTTTAAAAAAAAAAACAGATGTAAAAAAAGTTATTTTTTGATGTATATAATTTTTAAGGGGTAACATCGTGTTTTGTTCGCAAAATTTCAAGGTTTTAAACATTTTTTTTAAGCTGTTGTACAAAAATTACAAATTCACACTCACAATTTGGTATCGCCTCACAATGTATAATATAAAATTAAGTTGAAGTCGCTACCGTTATTGGTTCAAGAGATATTTGGGATCAACCAAATTTTTCACTTTTTTTAAATTAATATAGTAAAAAAATCACAATTTTTGAAAGTCCTCCCAACATCATTTAATGTTATTATTATCTATAGAACACAATTTATTTGAAGCCGATATTTTTGACAGTTCTTAAGATATGGTATACGAAGAAAAGCTTCCCAAACCTACGAACGTACACACACATCCTTTTATTAAGTTTTTAGGAAAATTGAAACTTCTTGAAAAGGGACCAATTACAATAACTTTCCATGTTAAATTTAAAAAGTTGGAGTATTTTCCAACCCATACAGTAAACTTTAAACTGCTTTCCTTAAAAATTTGCAAAAAAAAAACAAATTTAAATTAAAAGAACTTCGAAAAGTATTCAACTGATCTCTTTGAAGTTAAAGCTATCGAGATGTTAGGTTAGGTTAAAGTGGCTGTTGGTTGGGAAGTCCAACACACTTAGACCAAAGTATGGTCCGTTGTGATACCACATGGATCAGTTCATCGGCTTAACTCGTCGAACCAATTGGAGCTCTGAATGAAGCGTAGGAGACAAATAGTATAAGATTTTTTTACATCGCTGGTGTCGTTGAAGTAGTAGTCTCCAAGGTGGATTTTACGTCTTTGTGATAGGGCATTGCATGTGCACAGAAGATGAGAGATTGTCTCTTCCTCCTCGTCCATGCAACTCCTACAAAAATCATTTGCAGGGTCTCCAAGTCGAATAGCATGCCTTCCTATCAAGCAGTGCCCAGTCAGGACACCAATAACGTAGCTAAAAAGTAATCTACTCAGAGAGATTAATTGTTTTGAGCGCCTTGCGCTAAGATTAGGCCAAATTAGTTTAGTCGCTAAACAGGTGGTTTTCTCTTAGCCATGATAGAACTTCTTTTATAGCCAGGATTTCAGCTTGGAACACGCTACAATGATAGGGTAGACAAAAGAAGAGACTTAAGTTTAGTCTATCTGAGTTTTCGCTTCCACCAACCCCATCCTCCGTTTTTGATCCGTCTGTATAAAAGTTTATAGGATCATCGTTCAAAAATGATGTATTCTCCCAAGTAGACCTGGGAGGTATAGTCACTTTGAAGCTATAGTTATTAAACTCAGGATGGGGTATGGTCTAGTCAATATTACTATTTATAGTTCTGAACGAGTTCAAAATAATATGTAGCCAATTCCATTATTGATCTACAGAGAGGAGGCTTAAAGCCATTTGGCTGTATTAGCGGCCGTTTGCTTGCTGAAAATGTGCAGCGGTATTAGATGGAACAAAACATCAAGTTATCAAGAGGAGCGAAGTGCTCCTCACCTACACAAGCAGGCTGTTCGTTGGACTTTGCTGAGTTTATCGCGATATGTCGCTATATTTAGCGCCGTCCACCACACCGCTACTCCATAAGTAAGGATCGGCCTTCTGACCGAGATATATTGCCAGTGTGTAATGCGGGGCTGTAGGACACATTTTTTACCAATGGCCATTTTACAGGAGAACAAGGCTACTGTGGCTTTGTTTATTATCTCTTGAATTTTAGGTTTCCAACTTAATTTCTTATCCAAAATCGAGATGTTAAAGTCGGCAAAATAATTTACTGGCACTTTTTCGTTAAGTTTTAATTTGTCAATTTTAAATTAAGTTTTGCTGTTTTTACCTCGTTGTAAACCAATATTTGTTAATTGGTAATACCATCAACTTGTTGTTGTAATTCAAAATTTACTAATGTTCTAGAAATGAACCACGCCATTCACTTACATGATTATTAAACAAAATATTTGTTTCGATATTATTTTCGATATAACAAACAAATTAGTTTTATATTAATATAAATTCCTTAAAGCAGTATAATATATTGTTATCGTTTGCTTAAAAACAAATACTGAATTTTTCGAAAAATTCTTCCGTAATCAAGTTTCTTATTTGTTCTTGAAATATGGTTTGTTTATCCCGGTATCTTGGAAAGTACATACAAAAATCGATCTACAAACAATGGTTTTAGATATTATGAAATTTCAAATCGCTCATTTTCATGTTTTGGTAGCATCAAATAACATAAGTCTAAACTTTATAATGAAATAAAGTTTTCATAAAATCGATGTTACAACTTACAAAGAGTCATGCATTAAAAAGAAAACGAAATTTTAAAAATATTGTATAGGAACAGAACACATCCTCTTTAATGTTTAAACATTTTCCGATTCCCAGACAAAGTTTTATTTTTCTCTCGTGAACAATGAACTGAACAATAAAAACAAAATATTAACTTCTATATAAAAGTTTACCACTCGAAGTTGCATCAGCGAAAACAGAACCATTTTATTATAGTTTGTTGATTTTTCTACATTGCTGGTGTTCGTTGAACTTTATCGTGAATCATTTAGCATCCTTTACCAATTCCTGTAAGTACATAAAGTTACTAAAGCTCTATGCTCTATATTTATAGTATATGTAGTATTACATTCTTCATCTAACATCGCTCTTTGGATATGGTAATTACACCCATTAACTGCACGTCCTGAACGTTAGTTGTCGTCATCCTTTCATGTTGACTATATGCTAGCGTTCGGTACAACTAACCTAGTGACGTGTTGAAAACGGGATACGTATTTTTTTGTATTCACCTACTTCCTTTAATGTCTAG
This sequence comes from Eupeodes corollae, assembly GCF_945859685.1. Lineage (NCBI taxonomy): Eukaryota > Metazoa > Arthropoda > Insecta > Diptera > Syrphidae > Eupeodes > Eupeodes corollae. The sequence continues at coordinate 43,819,907 of NC_079148.1, forward strand.
TCTATCCTTTCCCTTTACCTATAGCTCGTTATGTTGCTATATTGGTATAATATATTCATTGAAATTTGCATTTCATCGTCCCTTTTTAAACAGACGGGATATGCGCTAATCCTTTAGAGTGAACAAATAGCAAATAGGAGGAAAAAAGTTTACTATAAACAGGAAATGCATCTAAAGCTGTTTTATATGCAATGATGGCTGATGCTCGTTCATAGACGTTTGAGACTCCTCTTTAGATGGAAATACATTTTGCTAGTGGCGCTTTCGTTCTGAAGGGAAATTGAATTTTTAGTTGAAGTTTTATTTTGTTTGTTATTAAAAGTACCTATTTAATTTTTTTTTAATAAGTCAAAACTCTTAAAAGTGAGCTTTTAACATGTCGCTAGTTTATACCGAAATGAATGTCCTTTGAATTTATATGAAGACAAAATTATGCAACCCACAAAAACGAGCACTGTCAAAAACAGAGAAAACAAACTGATATTTTTTTTATGAGGGCAATGTAATTTTGAAACTTTGGTAGAGAAAAACATAGTCTATTCAGATACAGCTACGAACTCTGTGGGTTAATTAATACGTTCAGTAGTCAGGACATGAATGTACTCTATTATCCAATATCCTGATTCATTATACTTTAGTATTTTTTCCACAACAACTCAAAGAATTATGAGCTACGATGATGAATGTATTCACTATCACTGAGAAATCACAGTGACGGATCGACTAAATTCCAAAAATTAGGTTGAATTTTGTTCTTTTTTTAAACTTAGGACTTATTTAATTCTGCATTCTTTATCAAGAATCAATTATTGGACGCATTCATTTAAATTTACCAATGATATGATAAATTTTCAATCTTTTTGTAGAAATCGGAGGTAAAAATATATTTAAAAAAAATAATAAAATTATTGTATTAACTTTCTGTCTCCTTTTCCAAAAATGGACAAAAACACCAAAAATATAGCAGCTTTGCAAACAATTTTTTGTTTGCAAAACTGTCAAAATTTTAAATTAAAGAACTTTCAGAAAAAAAATCGTAGTTTCTTATTATTTTATATCTGGGTGCCTCTTATTTTGAAATAAATCGAAAAAAAAATTTGGAGTAAATTGGGTTTGTGACTTTTTTCATTATTTCAAATTTCTAACACCGAAATCTTCATAAATAGAAAACACACATTTCAAAAATCGTACAATTAAGTCGTTATATTATTTGATCTAGTCTAGTCAAGATCGGATTAAAAGGTATTAAAAAAGAGGCTGGGATGCGACCCACACTGGTAACTTTCCACCCCGTCTGTCGATTTGTTTTGCTTAGAAAAAAATGTTGGGTTACAACAGTTGTCAGTTGAATTATCTATTCTTAAAAAATTTAAATTACCAACAATATTTTTCACACAAAAAAAAAGCTTTGTAAAATAGATATTTAGTCGAAAACAAATGTTTACCAATTTTAGTAGCATTTCTTAAATTTTTACAAATTGGATGAATTAAATTAATTTGGAGATACCAAGAACCGAACATGATTTTTTAACAAATGTGCGTACTATTTTTTGTACATTTTATTGTTTACAAAAAAACGGACTGTTGGATTTTTATAAAAAATCTACTGAATATCGAAAACAATATTTTCTGTGAAATTGTTTTTTTTGTAAGGTTTTTATTTTTTGTCAAAAAACTGTCAATTCAATTTTTCTCAAAATTTTTCTGAATGTTGAAAACAATATTTTTTGTAAGTTAAATTAGTTGGAAGCCATAATCTCAAATTTTTGAAAGGATATTTGAGTCGAAAATCACTTGTTACCAACTTTAAGTAATGTTTTTTTATGTTTTTATAAAAAAAAACTGTCAATCGATTTTTCTCAAAACTTTACCAGATGTTAAAATCTTTATTTTTCCTTGTACACAATTAGTTTAGAAATAAAAAAATTTGTATTGTTAAAAATTTTTTAAGTTTTTTTGATTTATTAAAAAAACTGTTGATTTGATTTTTTCAAAAATTTATATAAAATTTAATTCAAGTCTTTAGCGTTTTTGGTTTGTGAGATATTTTGGGTTAACAAAATGTTCACCTTGATAGGTCTTTCTGCATCTTTCTATATTATTTCTGCATCTTTCTATATTATTATCTGTATAACAAAATTTATTTGAAGTCGATATCTCTTCTGGTTCTTGAGCTATGGACAACGAAAAAAACGTACCGACGACGTGCGGACGTACGGACATACGTACACACGTACGCACAGACATCTTTCTAAAAATCTTTTATTTCGACTCTAGGGCCCTTGAAACATCGAAAAATGTCAACATTTTCAATTTGAAAAATCGGACCCATTACAATAACTTCCTATGGGAAGTTAAAAATGAAATATGAATTAAATTTTAAAAAAAAGTACATAATTGGTTTTCATAGTCTTTAAAAGCCTCATATATCGTCTTGTTTGTTTACAATTTTAAAAGGTTATCTGATATGATGCAGCGATTTCAATGTAAGATTTCAAACTTTTAGAAAAATATAAACTGCGAAAATCTTATTCACCAGGATAATCGTTTTCATGGTATCGGCGTTAAGCCACCTAAAACCAAAACGATCAAATCCTAAAATGTCATAGGGCCCAAAATTGTTCACCAATCCCAAAAAGTTAAACAAACAAATCGCCAAAAAACCCAAAGCCACTCCCAATTTGGTGCTTGTCATTTTGCCCAGAAAATTTTTTAATTTTGAATTAATAACATTGGGGTTGGGCTTTGTGTTATTTATGTTGAGTATGTCGGCGATTACAATTTCAATCGTTTCTCATGTAAAGTGTGATTTTTTAAAAGGTATAGGAAAGTTTTTCAAAAGAAAAACACGTACAATTCAGAAAAATGCATGAAATCATTAATTAAATCTATATCACGGTCAATATCATTTAATGTTTAAAGATTATTTCATGCAAATATTGACCTTGACGGCCCCTCGAACGATCCATCCGCTTAGTTCAATTTTGCTACACTCTTTCCAACATTTCGGCCGATATCTCACGAATAAATGTTGTCAATGTTGTCTTCCAATACGTCAATTGAAGCCTGCTTGTCTGCAAAGATATGACCTTAACATAGCCTCACAAAAAATAGTCTAAAGGTGTTAAATCACACGATTTAGAACGGTCCTCAACGTGAAATAAAATGTTCGCCGAACTCGCATCTCAATAAGTCTATTGTTGCGTGTGCTGTGTAGCATGTGGCATCATCTTGTTGAAACTACATGTCATTCAAGTCAAGCTCTTGCATTTTGAGCAAAAAAAAGTTGGATATCATCGCACGGTAGCGCTCACCAATCACAGTCACGTTACGATTCGCATCATCTTTGAAGAACTTCGATCCCTCAGCCATAAACCGCACCAAACTGTGACTTTTTCTTGGATGCATTGGTAGCTCTTACAATACTTCTGGGTGATATTCACTCCAAAATTGACAATTCTGCTTATTTACGTACGAATTGAGCTACACTGCTGAACACAATTTTTCGGTAAAAAAGTGGATCTTCGACCAACTTTCCAAGAGTCCATACACCAAAAATTGTACGTTGCAGTAGGTCGTTCGGCTTCAATCTGCACCAGCTGTATTTTGAAAGGCATCACACCTAAATCCTTCCGCAAAATTTTCCACGTATTTGAGTAACAGAAGCCCAAATGCTGTGATCGGCGATGAATCGATAATTGATGGTCATAATTAACACTGGCCGATACAGCTGCGATATTTTTTTCAGTTCGCATTCTACGTAAGCGTGTTGGTGGTTTAATGTCGAACAATGTAAATTTGGTGCGAAATTTAGTCACAACAGTCCGAATAGCCGCTTCAGTGGGTCAATTAAAATGACCACAAAATAAAAGAAGCGCGCGATGAATTTTCTTAACAGAGCACGCATTTGGGTAATAAAATTCAATAATTTGCAATCGTTGTTCTTTTGTAAGACGATTCATTGTTAAATTTATAGACCAAACTAAAGATGTTTGACAGTGAAACAAAACACGAAATGTGCGTCAGCTGTTTAGAGCAGTGTTGCCAAAAAGAAAATAGCGAAACAATCACCCTTTATTATCACGCAAAGAAATATAAGCTTAATCATAAATAAAATAAAGCCCAAAAAGAGAAACCTTGTACAAAATATCACTAAGAAAATGTCACAAAGCCCACATAAAATGTCATATCACTCAACACAGCTTTCAATGTTGTAAAACCCTAATTTAGAAATGTCTGTTTGGTGGTTGGGCTTTGAGACGCGTATGAAATTATATGTGGGCAAAGTTTCTTTCCATTTTAAGAATCCGGATTTAACGAAGCGTTGCATACGCACAACTTTGCACCTAACCAAAATCCTATACTAAGCCCAAGCAGCGCTTTCTTGACGTTCCGGGTTATTCGACGATCTGACATTTATTTCATTCAATGCTTGCGTTTGGGCGATAAAATTTAAATTTCCTAATATCGTGTTGCCCAAAAAAACCCAAATTTTGTCAGAATATCCAAATGATACTTTTGGGTGATAACGTCAGTTAGTAACTCGGGCGTTATAATATTTTAAAAGTTTATCAGCAAAATGTGATACTAATTTTGGGGTTTGGATCATTTTTTCCTGAAAAGGTAGAAAAATATAGAACCATTTTTCGACAGTATGATATTTTTAAAATAAGAACGAACATTTCTTTTGATTTGGAATTGTATAAAACATTGGTAATATTTACAACGGTATATCGTTTTTGACTTAGGCGTTATGGTTTTAATGACCTTACCTCGTTAAGAAAGTTGGGGGTTCCAAAAATTGTTTGGGGATTTTTGGAATGAAGATTTATTCCTTTAATTTTTCTCTTAGGATATAAAAGCAAGTTTATTTATTTCTTGTGAAGATTTCGTGCGATGATGAATTTTTTTTGATTTCCTACGCCTCCTAAGAGTATTAAGTACTCTATTCCAGAACTATACGTTTTTTTTCAAAAGACAAATGCGTTGACATTTATTTAAATCGACACAATAAAAATATCGCGCTTTAAACTTACAATTGATAGATTTTTAGATGTGTGAGTGCAATACAACTTTATCTTTCAAATTATTAATAAAACCAAATAAATTTTGCTTTCCCAAAATTTATGACACAAGACGTCATTCAAATTGCACACCAACTCGCTTCACAGTAACGCACAATGTCACTCCAATTTTTACTTGCGACATATAGGAACTATATGGCAAGTTTTACATTCGTCACAACTACATTCGAAGTCACAAAAAGTGGGTCCCGCTATTCCGTCCGGTCCGTTTTGTCTGTCTGACCGCGCTCCTACAGCCTAAACCATTGGGTCGATTGAGTTCAAACTTTTTTTGGTCAAGAAAGGAAAATCGAATTTTCTCAAAAACAAACCGATAGATTTTTTTAAATTTTTCTCTAAAATTGTATTTTTTAACTTAGCTTCTTTTAGTAAGAAAAACATATTTTTGTATGGCTCCGAAAAGGTACCGCTCATAGAACCATTATCAACTTCCCAAAGGAAGTTATTGTAATGGGTCCGATTTGTCAAATTGAAAATTTTGACATTTCTCGACGTTTCTAGGTCCCTAGAGTCGAAATAAAAGAAATTTAGAAAGTTGTCTGTGCGTGAGTGTGTATGTGTACGTATGTCCGTATGTCTGTACGGTCGCGACGTTTTTTCGTTGTCCATTGCTCAAGAACCAGAAGAGATATCGACTTCCGATAAATTTTGTTATACAGATAAGACAGAAAAATGCAGAAAGGGCTCACAAGAGCAGTAGCAGTTTGAAAAAAAGGTGAACATTTTGGTTAACCCCAAATATCTTACGAACCAAAAACGCTAGAGACTTGAATTAAATTAATATATTGTCACGTGATATCAAAGAAGTATATTTTTTGAAAAAAAAAACCATTTAACGTTCTTTTTATAAATCAAAAAAAACTGAAAAAAAAATTTGTCACCTCCAAAATTTTACGACTTAAATATGATTTCATCTCCAAAACAATTTTGTGCAACGAAGAACAATGTTTTTGACATCTGATAAAACTTTGAGAAAAATCGAATTGACAGTTTTTTTTTGTAAAAAATAAAAATCCAAAAAAAAACATTACTCAAAGTTGGTAAGAATTGAATATCGATTCAAATATCTTTTCAAAAACTTAAAATTTAGGCTTCAAACTTATTTTATCTTATAAAAAATATTGTTTTCAACATTCTGCAAAATGTTGAGAAAATCGAATTGACAGTTTTTTTTAACAAAAAATAAAATCCTAAAAAAAATTAATAAAAGCTGGTAAAAATTGATTTTCGACTCAAATATCTTTTCAAAATTTCGAGATATTGTCTTTATTTTACTTTTATTTTTCAAAATATATTGTTGTCAACATTCAATAAAATTTTTAAAAAAATCGAATTGACAGTTTTTTTTTTAAATAAACTCTAAAATAACTATACTATAACTTGGTAAAAATATATTTTCGACTCAAATAGCTTTTCAAAAATTAAAAATATTGGCTTCAAACTTGTTTTATTTCACAAAAAATATTGTTTTCGATATTCAGTAATTTTTATATAAAAATCCAACAATCTGTTTTTTTCACAAAAAATAAAATCTACAAATTGGGTAAAAATTGATACGAGTACATATAGACAAACTTTAAGCAAGACAAATCGACAGACGGGATGGGAAGTTGTCAGTGTGGGTCGCATCCCAGCCTCTTTTTTTGTTTTTTTAATTTTCTCAGCAAGTTATAAACTGATTTCAATAATTTTTGTTCTGATTAAGCTCTTATATTGCCTTTACAATATTTGATTATCAAAGAGGCAGTTTTTTTTTTAAATATTGAATTTCTATTTTTCAAAATTCTATATCTCAAAAACGGGTCAATAGTTTTTACGAAATTCAAAGGTATATCTTATATTTGCAATCACTAAACAACTGCGTACCAAAAATATTCTTAAAACAAAATTGAAAAATTTTATATATACAAATTAATTTAAAAAAAAAAAAACGCTCTAAAGATTTCAAAAAAACAAAAAAATAAAATCAAGGGTTTTTTGATTTATAAATTGGCATTTAAATTTTTGAAAACAAACTTATTTTTCGGGTAAAATTTTGAATCTTAAAAAAGTAAAAATATATTTTCTATTAGAATCACTTTTTCAACGTATGTATACACATTATACCTGTATAGGTATATACAACTGTTGCTTACGTGTCACTTCATAACCAAAATCCACAACGTACAAGAGCCTGATTGTAAACAACACATGAATAGCAATTTCTTGTACTTTAAAGAACAAAATAAACTGAACGTAATAACTCCATGTTTTGCCTTGAAAACTTGTAGGAAAGAAGGCATGTGAATGGATTGTAGTAAGCACCTTCTACCACCAATAAAGCTGTGTACGCCAATCAACTATTCTTTATCCGTTTCAGACACCTTCCTAAACATACATGTTCTGTCTCTTTCTTATCTTCAGATAATTTATTTTCCATCCTGGTTCTTCTAATATGAAATTAAAATAAAGGAAAAAGCTTTGAACGAACTAATTGAATAAACAAACAATTGTTTTCGTTAAGTATGCCTTCAAGTATTTTTCATTTCCGGGATGAGTTATCCCAGAATGAGTTGTGTCTTGGAATGAATCACAGGGTTTTTGACCAATGAAATGGCATTTATATGTTTAAAGACATACTTATTTTACAGGTATATTTTTATATCTTATATAGGTACTTTTTTAAACAGACTCTTTGCATACAGGAGTAAGTTCGTACGACCCAGTCGTGCATTTTGTTTCTATTTCATACGATTTGAAAATTTGGTCTTCCATTTGAATAAAATAACGCTTTAAAGAAGATCTCTATAACTTATCACTTTTATTGAAATTGCTTAAAGTGAATTCTCAACTTTCTTGATCTGAATATGATATTGTGTCAATTTACCATCTACATCAGTTGCATTTTTGATGAAAGGATCAAGTAATGAAGCTCAACGATTCATTTATTGGGGTTTTGCGTTAACTGGACCTTAAAGGAGAAGTCTAAGACTTATCCTCAACATTAACAAATAAAAGGTCATAAAAGCTACGGTTCGATGTTTTTTTTAAATCATTTTTCTAAATAAAACCTATGCATATATTTCATATTCATAAAATTCACATACAAACCCATTACATTAAATTTTTACTTCTATTCCTGATGAATATAAGAGTGGCCTTTTGTGTTTGGAAAAAAGTAAAAGTCATAAACTCATAAAAGGCACTATCTACATATGTTATAAATTTAGAAGGCCTCGTCCTTCTGCTGCGTCAACGGCCTTGAACTCCTTTTTTTTGCAACATAGTTTTATGATCTCGTTAGCATGAAAATTGAAAAGCTTTGCGATGTATTAATGAATGTGAATGTTCCAAAAAAATTACATAAGTATTTTTAATTACTGTGAAATCTCTTACGTATGTGCGTCTACACTTTCAGATAAAATTCAAAGTTTGATTAATTTACAAATGTTTTCAGAAAAAAAAAATATTTTTTTTGAGTAAAACTTTGAATGCTGTGTGGTGTATTTTATTATTTGTAATTATAATTATTATTATTTCTCTTGCATAATATTTTTTAAGAACTGAGATAAAAATATAAGTTTAGTGACTGATGCGACATTCACACGAATATGGCAAACGACTTTATAATTAGATTCACCAATTTATTGTTGCTTAAATTTATCTATTCAGAAAATTACTCCCAAAGCGTGACGAAAGTAACTTAATTATGTTCATTATTCTATAATTATTATAGCTAAAAGTGGTTTTTAAGTAAAATAAAAAAAAACAAAATTTTTCTTATCGCTTTTTTTCAAAAAATATCTTAATAGCTTCTGTTGAAAGCTTTTTTCATAACTTTAGATAATTATTATTAGTTTTGACATTAAATGTTTGATTAAAGTTGCCTAGAGATATGTTCACAGTTATGTTCAAAGCTAAAGTGTTTTCCAATTAATGGTTTCAATTTAGTAAAAAACCGTATATGATATTAATTTGATTGCTTGGAAGAAATTATGCGATTAACAATGAAGCATGCTCCTAAGGTGTTAATAACAAGATCTCGGATGCAAATTGTGATCACTAAGAAATGCAGCACAGGTTGCTGTTAATTCGACGCTACCGGAAAGTGTCATGAGTCTTCCTGTTCTTGAGAGCGTAAATGATTCAATGGGACGAATCTTCTTTCGCACTCGTACAGTTGCAAGAGTACTGAAAGACCTTGACATACACAAATCCGCTGGCCCAGATAGTATCTCCCCAATTGTTCTTAAGAGGTTTTCTTCATCGCTGGCAAAACCACTGCGCAAACTTTTCCATCTTTCCTACTCTACAGGTCTCTTTCCGAGCGGATGGAAAATAGCATTCGTCCAATCTGTCCCTAAAAAGGGCGAATCCTCCTCTCCCTCTAACTATCGTCCAATAGCACTCACGTACCTTTTTTCCAAGGTCATGGAAACGCTGATTAATTTTCAGCTCAAGAAATATCTCGAAGAAACTTCTTAATGACCGACAGTATGGTTTTCGTAGCAATAGGTCCACTGGTGATCTCATGGTTCATCTCACCGAACAGTGGAACAAATCTTTACATCGTTTTGGAGAAAGTAAGATTATTGCACTTGATATTTCAAAAGCATTTGATAGTGTTTGGCACCAAGCTCTCTTATCGAAAATGCGTGCTTTTGGTATTGATGAATCTCTTCTTCGTTGGATTAGAAATTACCTATCTAACCGTTCAATACAAGATGTATTGGATGGTTACAAGTCTGAAATTCATAAAATAAATGCTGGTGTTCTCCAGGGCTCCGTTTTGTCTCCGATTCTCTTTCTTATATTCATAAATGATCTTATGTCTGCCACTTCTAATCCATTAACCTGTTTCGCCGACGACAGTACCCTCAGCTTCTCATACTCGTTTATAGATTCACATCCTTGTCCTTAGGATGTGGAACTTCAACGGCAGCGTATGATAAGCTCATTAAATTCTGATCTTGACAGCATTGTACAATGGGGAATCAAAAACCGTGTAGAATTTAATGCTTCGAAAACTTAATGCTGTCTTTTGTCGTTAAAGCGTAACACACCCCCGATGCCACTATCTATGAGTGGCACTTGCATCCAAGAAACTAATCAACTGTCAGTTCTTGGTATCTGTATCACAGATCACCTTTTATGGAACGATCATATATTTGATATTGCCAAAAATGCTGCCAGGTGCTTAGGATTTCTCCGACGGTGCAAGAAATTTTTCACCCCTTCTGATCTGGCTGTAATTTACAAAGCCTTCATCCGTCCAAAGCTTGAATATAATTCGCATATCTGGGCAGGTGCCCTGCCCCTAAAACAAGTTTAAATCTCTTGGATAGAATACAAAAATGGGCTTTAAAAATGATAGGCGATAGAACTATAATCGAAACATTTACATCGCTAGAACACCGCCGCAATGTTTCATGCCCTTCGTTGTTTTATCGATATTTTTACAAAAAATGTTCTGTTGAACTAGCCAGTTGCATTACACCCCTTAAACGATTCACCCGTAATACTCGCACTTCCAGGAATGCTCATCAGTTTACCCTTGAGCTCAATTTCGGGCGTACTGTCAAGTATAGAGATTCTTTCTTAAATCGCACATCGAGAATGTGGAATGCTTTAGCCAACTCTGTTTTTCCCTCCCATTTTGATGTTCAGAACTTTAAGACCAATGTGAACCGGTATCTCCTTTTAAATCCTTCCCTATTTTCCTAATGCTCGCACAGTGTTTAAATATATAAAGGGTCTAATAACCCCTTGAGTACCTGCAAATTATATAAAAAAAAAATAATAACATGTACATGAGGACGTAAACCGCACCGAACAGCGATAAGAAGATAAATAGGCTCTTCAAAAATCCTTTAAAGTTAGGCAAAAAGGACTTAAGTTAGAAACTGGTCATAAAGCCTTAAATTAACTTAATGCATTAATTTCAAACCAAATTCACAATTTTTCCGAATAAATGTCTAAAGACGAAATTGGTACGATAGTTGATAGTCTGCCTTGAAATTAAACTGCGCATCCATTTATTGGAAAACCATTTCTAATTCAAAAAATCTTATGGAGAACTCTTAATATATTGATATTTTTAAATTAATATGGATGACATTATTTAAAAGTCAAAATGAAGATACAAACAATATGATAATTTTAAAAAATATAGTGCCATGTGAAAATTACCCAATTTCACAGCACTTGAAGGCCAATCGTCCAATTTATATTCCATTCTAATTTACGACTATTTATTTCGTTCAATTGGTTGAATTAATAATTCTTTGTGTTAAAATAAAAAATATCCAATCAATATTTGAATCATTATTTCGAAACAATTATTATTATGACAAGAATAAAGATGGTATGTATTTTATCATATCAAAATTGTCCTTCGAGCATCTCCAATTGTACGGTATAAAATGCCCTACAGGTGCTGTAAGCTATTCAGTAATTTCGAAATGTTTGGAATGAATTGGTATCATTTGCCTTGCTTAGCAATAACATTGCTTGCAGTTGATGGATATGTTATTTTGGACAAAGAGAGTTCTGAGAATTCAGACTTAATTGAATTCACTTTATTCATCGCTCGAGTACATCTTCCACGATTTACTAAAACTGTAGTAATTATCGAAGACAACTCTTATCCTGAAAACTATGTGGCTAATTCTCAACTAGTTTCGTTTACATCGAAACATTTACAAGAATCAATAACAGTTCAACGTTGTATTGGAAACTTTAAAGAACAACCCTGGGAGTTCTATTTATTTTTCGTGGATTCTTTAAAAGCTTTCAGGTAAGGATTTAAAGAAGCAGAAACAAACAAACACTTAATTACATCATTTGTAAATGATATTTCTAGAAATTTACTTCAAAGATTTCCGCCCAACAATTATGATCGCCATTTTCACTTCCTTATCGTTTTGACTCACTGCGATGGTGACTTTCATAATTTCATGAAAACGGTGTTTGAACTTTGCCGTAAATTCCACGTTATCGATGCTAATATTGTTTTGGATCATCCTTGGTTTGGTGTTTCTATCTTTACTTATTATCTTTTTTCGAAGGACTTAGAATGTCGAACTATTAAGCCTATGCTTTATTTTCGAGCCAGTGATGGATTTGAATTTCTACAGATTTTATTTCCAGAGAAGCTTCAAAATTTGCATGGTTGTCCATTGAGAATAACAAGTCGCACAATACAACCATTTTTGACTTTCAAAGGTGATCGAAACAATCCAAAACCTATTGATGACAATTGGACAAATCTCTCCGGAATCGAAGGAATGCTGCTGAGAGTTCTTGCGGAAGCTTTGAATTTCAAAATCAAGCTGTTACCATTTCCAAAGAATGAAACACTTATTGAGAATAATACAGCATATGGATGTTTTGCTGAGGTGTTATGATATTATTTTCAAACTTCTACTTTCAAACAATGAGTTTTTTTTAGATATTGAATGGAAACGCTGATATAGCGATTGGAAGTTTCAGTAGTTCTAATCCGCATCGTAAGAACTTCTCGGTATCTAATCTCTATCACTTTACGCCTTACATGTACATCATTCGTGGTGGAAAGGTCCTAAACAGCATGGATCGACTCCTAAGACCGTTCAGTTTTCGTGTGTGGATGTTGATTTCGTGCCTCCTAGGTTCTGCAGTCGTTGTCATAGTGGTTCTTCAGTATTCTAAATCTAAAATTCGAGTTGCACTCCTCGGATCAAGGAACGAAGCACATACGATTCATCTTGTGGGGGTGTTTCTAGGTTACCCATTACAGCAGCCTCCGAGACGATCCATCCCACGATTAATCTTCGTCAAGTGGCTTTTTCTAACTCTTGTCCTCCGTAGTGCTTATCAAGGTGGTCTCTACGATGCTATTCGCTTGGATAGATACATGAATGTTCCATCAGGCTTTGATGATCTCATGGCTACTAAGTTCAAACTCTTCATCTCCCCCGAAGTTGCTCAGCTAGAGATGTTCTCTAGTATACTTTCGAATCAGATAGAAATCGCATCAGATGATTTTCGACATAGATTTCGAATTTTGGAAAGATCCTTTAAAAAGTATGCAACAGTTGCATTGTTGGAAAACTACGTAAGTTACATGGAAACAGCAAGAAATTATGGAATTAGTTTGTATATGCTGTCGGAAACTATTTATGTTAATCAATTTGCAATATTTTTACCCAAACAATCAATGTTTCTTTATCCGTTAAATAAGAAACTATCAATTTTTCTCAATTCCGGATTATCGATTTACTACCGACAATGGTTTTTGGCAGAGCAGGCATTTTTCAAATGGACCCTGGAAGAACCTCCACGAAGACCAATTGCAATTGGACGTTTAAGGACATTGTTTGATATTTATTTGTTAATGACTCACTTGGGATTGTTTATGTTTTTCATGGAATTGTTGTCGGTTCGTTCTAAAATTTTGAGAAAAATGTTTGCATTTTTAAATTCTTGTTTGTAATTGTTATTTTTCAAGGAAAATACAGAGTTTTCTTTTTTTGTTCAGTGTGAAACTTGGAGTCTTATGCGTATTATTTCTATTGCTTAAGTGGTGCAAGTATTTCGAGACGTCAATTTTTTTTTGTCTTCAAACTAAATGTTAAACTTCCCCCAAAGTGATGCCACCAATAAAAAGTTAAATAAAACGAGTTAATTGCCAACACCTGCCACAGAAACCAATCGTCTAGTGAAAAGCAAGAAAATAGAAGACTTTTTTCTCAGCTTAGTATTTACACCTTTTATACGTTATACGAACACATTTTCAATAGAAGTTCCTATTCCTTAGAAGAGCTCCTATTTTATTTATTTCATACTCGTAGAATGAAAAAAAATTTAATTATTTCTTTTTCTTCTTCTTCTTACTTTAATTTTCCTATCCTTTACTTAACTTTGTACATCAAGCAGTATTTTTCACAATGACTTACCTTGCTAGTTTATTCTGTAAATGTTTTTAATCTACCACAACACGTTTACCACAACGGAAAGAACATTAAAAGCCCTCTTCTCTTCGCTCGAAGTCCCCAAAAAAAAAACACACACACACAAATTCTACCCCACAGTGTAAATGCACCTTAAAGATCCTTCCTTCCTGACTTGCTCTATACCTTTACCACCGCCACTTGCCACAGCAGAGTCGATACGACTTGTGTGCTGCCTCTTGAAAAACAACCCTCTTAACTGAAACAAACATATATTGCTGCATCTCCACTTAAATAGGCAAACTCTGCTCCTGAGTTCTGATGGTTTATCTAAAGTCTCTAAAGGAAGGCCCATTCTAGAATTGGAAAAAAACCTCCTTAACTGTTGTTGTGAGCACACTGAGGCAAAATCTCAGCATATACTCACAAGTGGAATGCAACAATTTATTTGCCAACTCAAGTGTAATAGTAGACCTAGGTTGATACAACATGTTATGTGCACGGAATGTAGAAAATCCAAATCAGTTTTGAAAAGTTTTTGAAGAAAAGTCCTACAACAACAAAACACAAAAAGAAAGGAAATATAAACTCTCCACCGTGCAAGTATTCAACTCATTGCGTCCTTTAACAATCCTTTTTCAAGTCCCATATAGGTATTGCAGAGCAATTGGTAAGGTGACCAGCAATCCTAATTTTTCAACTTTTTTTTAAATTTTAAAGATGATTTTAAGAAGTTATCGTTTCGCAATAAGGTGCAATTAGCTTCCTGATGGATTCTGGACACCAATTTAGAACTTGACTTCTTCTGAGAGTGACCCCTATATGGGACCTTTTCGTATCATGGATCAACGAATTTTAATTTTGTCAACTTATTTCTTTCAACAAAAAGAAGAAACTATGGTCACCCTCTCAAGGGCAATATCCACTTACAGTGGAAACGAAAAAAAAATTAAAAGCTAGACCATGCAGGATGCGGGGAATTGCGAATAAGTAATGAGATGGATCCACCTTTTCCATGTGAGAATGCATACAATTTTACTATACCTTAGGAGCTGGAAAAAACAAAAGGCCATAACGCGCCCCGTCGACAATATTTATATTTTGCTCCTTTATTTTTTGTTTTAATTTCAAATCAAAAGAGTTGGTTAAACAACCCACTCCTCTAGACCTTATAAGAAAGTTATTACAAAATTGTAAGCTTTACCTTAGTGTAGTCATAGTGGACCTGGGACAAAACAACAACAGAAAAGTCTAAACCCGTCGAGAAGGGGTGTATAAAAGCTTGCCATCATATATACCTTAGTGCACTGTATTTTATTATAATGAAGCTACTAAAATTATAAGAGACGACACGATGAAGTTTTATTACTGGTTAGAAACTTTTGTAATTTTCCAAACGTTTAAACAAAAAATAAGAGGGAATTAAAATTTTGTATTTTTTGTTGTGTGGTTGAATTTTAATTTATTTTTTTCTGTCATACGAAAAATACTTTGTTTAAAACTCAAATAGGCATAAAGGATTTTTTGTCCCGACAAATTTTTGTTTGGATGTTCCGAACAAAAGAGCTCTCAAAACTTGCGTAATTGGACTTAGATTACAAAAATATTAAAATTTGTCTAGGGGGTTGTACCGACCCTCAAAATTTTGACAAATTTATATTTTTATGCTTTTTTTCTTTAATTTCGGTTCCTGAGCTACTATTATAAAATATTAACTTTTTAATCTTATTAGGTTTAGAACATGTTTGACGTTTTGATTTGCATGCAACAATACGTTTCCAGCGGTTTCAAATTTATAAGGTTTTAAGCTAAAAATACCCCCAATAGGTGCTATTATCATCATTTTCCTGGACCTTAAAACCACAGCTCTATAAACCTGACACAATTTGAATTAAAGTTTCTATACCTTTTCGATTTTAAAGAAAGAATTGTTTATTAATTTGAGGTCCACCTGCACAAATGACTTAATTTATTGATGTCCTGCAAAATACACGTTACACAACTCAATCTGGTAATAAAGTCGGATTTAAAACTGAAGGTTGTTTTCTACCTGACAAATATCTACACAATTCAATCCGGTAATAAAGTCGGATTTAAAGCGCAAGGATTTGAAAAGTGGGCGTTTTGTGGACAAATATGGGAAAACCACATATTTGAGGAAACGTAGAGGTATTTTATTCACCATTTGTTTATGACTAAATGGGTTGTTGAACTCCATAATTTGTAGACCTGATCTTATACAAAAGCCACACTTTGAAGTCCTTAGTATTCATTCGAGATCCTCAACGGGTTGTGTAAACTGCGTTGTAACAGTTTTAAAAGCAATTTTTGTGATTTTTTTTTAAATAATGAGTCCAAGACGTAGTGGGACTACTTGTGCTTTATTGGGATCATACAAAAAACTTGACGATCGGCAGCTACCAACTACAACAGATGTCATTAAATTAATTTTGTTTGTAAGGAACGAACTACAACTTAAATTCAACGGAAAGGATCCTTCCCATTCATATGCGATTGCTTTTGAAGAAAACGACAATATTTAGGCTAAAGCTTCTATCCCAATTGTAACTAAGGAAAGAGTTATTCAATTACTTAAATCCTGTTTCGAAAGGAATATTGTGAAGCGATACCCCAAAAGCAAACAAAATGCTAGTTTCGAAAGCAAACTGAAGTGTTTTTAAGAGTCATCTGAGAAGCTTTTCGACGTTGCTGCTTGTAAATGCACTTAATTTTAAACTTGTTCGTGTTTAAAACCAAAGAAAATTCCCATCCATGAGAGAAATTTTTTGTTGGATCAATGAAATGAAAGGAAAATGGTTATAAGCGGGGTTGACAAGAAAGAAACAAATATCCTGAAGAAACGACAGCAGAGGCAAATTGAAGAGTCAAAAAGGGAAGCAAAAAAATGGTCTACGCAGGAAACGGATATTGTCTCAGGAAACTGCAAGGAAGAGTTGGTGCGTGAATCTTCCCCAGAAACACATTCGGTAACAGAGGCATCCCCAACAAACCCCCCTTTGATAAAGGCACTATCGACTTCAAGATCTTATCTCAATAGATTGAAGTTGCCAACAGTTGCCAAGGTATGTGATCGATACGGTATATCGATGCGATCTGCTGCTGATGTCGCTTCTGCTGTTTTGGCTGATGTCGGCTTGGGTTCTTCCAAAGATTCAACTCTTGTTATAGACAAAAATAAGATCCACCGAGCTGTATCAAAATCACGTGAAGAAGCTTTAAAAGATATTGGAGGTATTGATATAAAAAGCATTTACTTTGATGGAAGAAAGGACAAGACCCTGATAAATATGAAAATTAGAGCCAAACATATTTTCCAATTAATTATGTACTCTCGATATTTACCCGAAAATTTGAGATGTGTTATGATTCTGCTATAGAAAGAAATGCTTATTTTTCACATCCAGAAAACCTGCTTATCAGTATGTTGTTTGATGAAAGGGACCACATTCGGGAGCTGGCAGAGAAGCTGAAAATATCAACAAACGCAAGATATATAATCCACCAAAGATGAACTTCTCTGCTAAAGATTATACCGAAATTTTTTTGTGTAATGAATGTCAGTCAGGTAACATCACCCCCTGTTCTTCGACATTTTTCTTTTGAAGACCTTTACATCATGGCAAAAGATATGAGCTAGGAAATTGTTAACTTTCCCTGTCACACCACATCTGTGAAAAGATGTGTTAAACTAGTAGCAGAGGCATCACAGAGTGTAACTGACCCTACTTCTAGAGATGACTTTATTAAAAACAAGTTGAAATCTCGTGCAGAAATGCCAAATTTTGGACACAAAAATAAGTTTAAATTCTAAGGTTATGTCATTAATTTAAAATTATTTCTTGCTTATTTTGTTTAATGTGGTTTGTTTAAATAATATTAATAATAAAATACGTTTAAAACTTTACTTTTTTATAATTTTATTCTACGGTATGTAAAAACATGAAATTTAAAAATCTTCAAAGCTCGATACTACACCCAAGATAACATGTTCTTTCAGTTTTTTAACGTGTGTAAAATTATGCAAATTGTAAAACCCCTTTCTATAGTGTAGCTCGAAAAAGTCTTTGAAGAGGTTTTCCAACAAGGACTTTACAATTTTTAATTTTTGTTTTTTAGAAACCACTGTTTATACATTTCCACTTTGAAATTTAACATTGAGTATATTTTCAACACATGATATCATTGAAGGCAATTTTCGTCACATATTTTGAAGGAACCAAAAACAGTCGATAGCGGTCTTTGTTGTTGAGGGTCATTTTTATCAACTAAACGAAAATTCTATTAAATGATATAACTATATAGGACTGAAAAATTTGGAAATGGTCATTCATGACAAAAAATCAAAGTTTTTGCCTTGACCAGCTGACAAAAATTAACGAATATTTTTAGAAGTTGCTATCATAGATTTCTGATGATAAATTTCTTTTTCGAAGGAAGTCACAATTACTAAAAACATCAGTGTTCTCAGTTAAATTTTAACTTTGTCATAAATAAATGTTGCTACTATTAATCAGTTTATTCATCAGCAATATATTTAAAAATAGAGAATATGAAACCACACTGATATCGAAATACTCGTATATTTAGATACTTAGGCCCTCAGACTTATAAAATCCGTTTCTCAACTACTCCTAAGCGCCATTGTGTGCGGCTACCGCCACCGGTGTGTTCGAGCTTCCTCCAGCTCTTCCTCAACGATTTTTCACTGCCACTTGCGCTTTCGTAAAATATAGTATCAATGAGTAAGATGTTTGGTAGACACCTATTAATAAAGTTTTGCACTTTCCTGGCAATAGTTTTCCTGCATGCTGCATCGGTATAAAAGTATTGATTCGACTATTGAGCGGAACAGTCTTCAAGTGGAGAGTTATAAAAAACATTGGGCAACATATAAACACACCCTTAGACTTCCCATACAGCTACCTCCAGTAGAGGCAATACTTTAAAGTACTGAAAACACTCTACTGGTTGTTAAGCAATGTTTATCAAAGAGGATGAGTGGGAGATTCCGAGTCTTGAACATTTTAGTTTTACCGGTTTTGAGTTTCAGCACCATGATGTCTAGGCAGATAAGTAGGTAGAGATAGCAGTTCCAAGCAGGCCTTTCGCCTTGACTCAATTAGCGCTGGAAAGCACCGTTTTGGTACCAAGAGCTTGTTGAACCTATGTATCAAACATTTTAAAACAGTTAAAAGGTGATATTATGACGGATTCATATTGACAAAATTAGCGATTCTAGAGAAATCAGGTCTTTGATTTTCATCTCGGAAAGTTCATCAAGATCTTCTGCCCTTCTGAAGTATAACATCGTAGAAACGACCAAGGCAGTACATTTACAGAAAAACTGAATAACAGTTTTCCTTTAATGTTGGTCTCCTAAGCTACGGCAGTGAGTATTGCGAGGGATATCCAAATAAGAGTGACACGGAAGTTCATCCCGACAGTGTTGGACCAATGTAGACGATGTGGCTGAATTGATAGTTTCATTTCAGTATTTTGCATTCTTATCTGATTGCTAATGATTCCGGTTGAAATTCACTGCCACAAATAGGTAACCGAAAAGACTTAGACAGTAAAGGTAAAGGTGCAGTAGTCAGTGTCCGTTTCGAAATTATCCTCTGAAATCAGTTCGTTAGTATTGCCATCCCAATAGAGTCTAAAAAACTAACAGTTTGATTCTTAAAGACTAAGCGCGCTGCGCGATACTAAATATTTAATGTGTAGATCTGCTGGTAGAATTGACAGAACAACATTTAAGGCACCTGTTAGGCAGGTTCAAATTTTCACTGTGGTGTCGACACTAGCTATTCTTTGAAACTTTCTTAGTTTTCAATATTGTATATATATTTTTAAATCAAAAAACTGAAGAAATACAAAATTTGTCACTTCGAAAATCTTACGAATAAAAACTGATTTCATCTCCATTTTTATAAAAAATAAAAACCCAAAAAACAACATTACTCAAAGTTGTTAAAAATTGAATTTCGACTTAAATATCTTTGCAAAAACTTGAGATTATGGCTTCAAACTTATCTTATAAGAAATATTGTTGTCAATATTCGGATTTTCTTACAAAAAAACTAAATACCTAAACAAAATTTAAACAAAGTTGGTAAAAATTGATTTTCGACTTAAATATCTTTTCAAAAATTTGGGATTATGGCTTTCAACTAATTTTTACTTATAAGAAATATTGTTTTCAACATTCGGAAAAATTTTGAGAAAAATCGCATTGACAGTTTTTTTTTACAAAAAATAGAAACTTAAAATAAATTAATAAAAGTTGGTAAAAATTGATTTTGGACTCAAATATCTTTGATTTACTCGCTTTAAACTGCTTTTATCTTTTAAAAAATATTGTTGCCAACATTCAGTAAAATTTTGAGAAAAATTTAATTGACAAGTTTTAACAAAAAATAAAAACCAAAAAAAAATTAAAACAATACTAAAATTTGGTACAAATTTATTTTCGAGTCAAAAAGCTTTGCAAAAATTAAAAATATTGTCTTTAAACTGTTTTTATTTCACAGAAAACATTGTTTTCGATATTCAGTAGTTTTTTTATCCAACAGTCCGTTTTTTGATAAAAAAAATAAAATCTACAAAAAATAGTACGCAAATTTGGCAAAATTTGATGTTCGGTTCTTGATATTTCTCAAATTAATTTCATTCATCCAATTTGTAATAACTAAAATTGGTAAACATTTGATTTCGACCAAAAATCTGTTAAACAAAACTAGATTTTCAAACTAAACTATTTCTTTATATGAAAAATATCGTTGTCAATTTTAAAATGTGTATGAACAATTCAACTGACAACTTTTTTAACCCAACACGAAAACTTACAAACTTTTAAGCAAAACAAATTGACAGACGGGATAGAAAGTTATCGCTTTGGGTCGCATCCCATCATCTTTTTTATTTTAAATTCCGAATTGGTAAAATGGAAATCTTAAAATTTCTCGAATTTTTAAGGCCTGTCAATCAAAATCAAAAAAACTAAAATAAAATGTTTGTCAACAAAAATATTTATGAACAAACAATTATATTACCAAAATAATCTTATGCAGCCAAAAATAACTTTTTAAACATTTTCAGTATTTTCTTAGAGATGTACGGTGCAAAGGTTCTTAAAAAATTTTGAAACAATAAAAAACTGTTGTCGACGAAAACACATATTTCACACTTTCACAAATTTTGCTGAAATTTTTTTTTTTTC
Organism: Eupeodes corollae; assembly: GCF_945859685.1. Lineage (NCBI taxonomy): Eukaryota > Metazoa > Arthropoda > Insecta > Diptera > Syrphidae > Eupeodes > Eupeodes corollae. The sequence goes on from NC_079148.1 coordinate 43,841,140, forward strand.
TAGAAATAGATCAAAATTTTAAAGCCCTAAAAGTTTGCATTCATTTTTTTTTAACAACTGAACCTTTAACGTTTACATTAATTTTCTTTTAAAATCTTTTAGAACTCGAGTTACGTTTTGTGATAGTAGATCAAATTCTCAGGATGGATCATTATATTTATTACATGGAAAAAAATGGGTTCAAATGTGGATAGTTACGAATAGTCTTCATTTAAGTAAAATTTCCATACAAAAAAAATATTATTAACTAAGGGATACCTTAGTACCATTTTCAAATACTTGGTATTTCAATTTTCAAACTACAACAACAAAATATGTTTTAAAGAAACTATTTGAAATAAATCCTTCTTCAAGGAAAGTTTCCTTTTCATTCACGTATGGTGACCTACCCTTACGAAAGTTCAAAGTGAAAGGTTAGAAGTTTCTGAAAAAATAATTAACGCATAGATTGACTATCTTAAAGATTTCCTGATAGTATAACCTTTTTTCTTACCAATAAAGCAACTAAAGTTAGCTGAATTTTCGAACTATACAATCGTCTTTTCAAATACTCGTATAAGTTTCATTCAGCTATAAAACTTTAGCATCTTATCTTACATAAGTACCTTTACTTTTGTTCGTTTACCGTTACGTTGGTCAAAACACAAAATACATACCGAACCCACCCTCATGAGCAAAAGTCAAAAACTTACCTAAACTCTCTGATAATGGTTCACCCCATTTGAACTTTTCCATCAATCGATCCATTCCTTTTTATATACATATTTGAAACAAACAAACGAAAAATCAGTTCCAATTTCAAGTGCTCATCGAAACCCACAATCAACAAACAATCCAATAGATATCCATATCCATACAATATTCTATACAAACCCCTACTATACGCCTTAATGGCTCTCTTGTCCTGAAATGTGTCGGTCAAATAATGAAGGACTCCTTTTAAAAATAAAATCAACTTGTATCAGGTGACAAGTTGGATTAATGTTGCAAATAGCACATGCGGGTGCCATCAAGCCGTTGGCATTTTCTAACTTATTGATTTAGTTGGTCGTTTTGTCTCTTTTGCTGTTGTCGTTGTCCGACGCCACCACCTTCGTCGTCGTTTCTCTCCATTATCGTCGTCGCCACTACCGGAACTTTATCAGAAGAAAAAAAAAAACATAAAAACAGAAATAGGAATTCACTTCCGTTCTAACAATTTCCAACCATCATCAAACTCCCTCCAACTTTCTTCCGCTTACGCTTCATCATTCATTTTTCAACCCGTTGCCGTTTGTGTTAAGTTTGCTCAATTCATGCCATCCGCGATTTCACAAGTTACAGTCGTCGTCCTTGTTGAAAGTCGTAGTCACAGTCGACGCCGCCGCTGCAATTGAAAACAGACAATTTCCGTTCAGGCAAATGGCTTTGTGCTGTGTAAATTTCCGGTGGTAGCTTTTATTTCATATCTTCATTCTGTTATACGGCTATCTACCTCTTTTCACTTTACTCTCTTTTCCAATATCCAACCGCCCGCCACCACCGCCGTGCTGCGTCGCACCACTTTACCATTTACCATTTTATTGCAACCAACAAAAACGCTTTGGAATTATCCTTAAAAGGCTTCAGTCTATCACTTTGGTTTCCAGTTACGATTGCCCGAGCAATTATTATATCCGTTCTGTTCAGTCCTATATATGCACCTACCCTACATACTGTGTGTCCGGCAAACACTGTGCACTCTTCAGTATGCACAAACCTAACAGCATACTCGTACTTTGTCTCATATATCGCATACAACTTGTGCACTTGTTCCGTATCCGTTCTGCACTCACAGTCACAGTTATTCGACTTCACTCTAAATCTGAAATCGCATGCATAGAGATTCTCACTTAAGGACATAAAATACCATCGTCGTCATAGTCGGAGTCGTCCGTTCGAGTTGAATACCTTTCACGAATGCAAACACAAGTCTTGATATATTGTGTTGGCTGCGCACAGTCTGCTGACCGATTACCCCAAGGCTAAGGCGACAATGTACACTAGATGTACAGTGCATGTAGGAGCAACCAATCCTCCTAGCTGAACCTGCCAGCATGAAGACTCGCAAGAACACAATTTATTACAGCTTATGGCTTGTTTTCTAAATCCTTGCAAAATTTACATTCGCGTTAGTGGTGCTTCGCCCTCTCAAACTTCGTCAAGGAGAGTAGTGTAATAGGTAATATATAGACTTGTCATACACACGCACGCCTTAATCAGCTTTAATCGCTTTAATTACCAATTACCAGTTTGTCCCTAGCAACGTGTGGAACCTGGTGTGATGTGATATTGACGTCCAAGCGCCACGCTTCGCCACGCCATCCATCGCCATTTACCATATGCCGATGCCATGACAACTTTTATAAATGTATATGGGAGTAACTATAGCTACCAAATCGAGTTGAGATGATGCGTTTGCATGTCATGTCGCCCGCACTAAGTGCATTCATTAAAGCCATTTACGAGAATGATTAAGTTCCCTCTCACCTTCATGATATTACAATGCATCAGTTCCGTTTGTGGTGCAGCAGGTGGTTTCTTTCTGATGTGGTGTTGTGGGCAGTGACATTTTTTTTTTTGAAAGCTGCCTCATTGTTAGTTTTTTAAAATAGGCTGTCATTAGAGATTCACGCTTTAGCTGCTCTGAACTTCCTTTGTATACAGGGTTTTTTAATTAAAGAGAGGTTTCATTTTGATATTTAATAAAAATTGCGTATTTTTTGAAATGGTAATGAAAGTGATATGCAATATCCTTTTTAAGAGCTTAGCTCAATTCTTGGCTAAACTATTTTAGCTCTCGGCCATTTTATCAGTTAAGTTTCTAGTTTAACATTTCAGGGTTTACAACGAAATTTCGATATCTCTTAAACAGTACAACATTTTTACCAAAATTTAAATGTAAAGCGTATATCTATTTATAAACAGTTTATGTCTTAGCAGGAGATAAGATACAACGTCGAATGGCTATAATCGCAAGAAATCGCCAAATCACCAAGTCACTTGTAACGTCTTTTGAGGTTCTTTGCTGCTAACATAATGTTTCGAGAACCAGTGTTAACATTGCCAAGATGCAATCAGAAATTCGACTCTGATGTGCTGGGATTCAAGCAGCCACGAACAAGAAACTTTAGAGAGTTTCTTTGAGCAAGTTTCGACAGAAACTTCAAGATTTATACCTTCCAAATCTTTCTGGGAATATAGGTCATTCCTGGAAGACGAGTCAGTAAATTTTTATACAGATGGTTCAAAAACCATCTCTAACTCTAACTCTGAACGACTGAAATTAAGTCTCTCATTCCGCCTTCCCAATCATTGAAGCGTGTTCCAGGCGGAACTTTTGGCGATAAAGGAAGTCTTGTCCCGGCGTATATTCTCAGGTAGTCAGGCCGCTATCAAATCTCTGGACTCTATCTCTACAAACTCTATAACAGTCCATAACTGTCAATCATATCTAATGGAGATGGCACAACAGTTTAATATTCATCTTTGCTGGGTGCCAAGCCATAGAGACAATCGAGGTTATTACAGTACAGTACAGGAGATGAACTTGCTAGGAACGGTACAGTACAGCGCATTCTACCACGTTTGGCACATGCTGGCATATCAATCGCTACTTGTAAACTATTGCTAATGCAAGACGCTATGAAGAAGGCAAACACCTGATGGAACAATAGAAGGAAGCCTCAAGATTCATGTGGTATCACAATGGGCCACTAAACTGGCCTAAGTGTGTCCCGATTCTTTTAACCTAACCTAACCTATGAAGATTTCGGCAGGGAAATGAACTTCGAAAGTCTTATGAGGAGGTAAGGCAAAATTCACAAGTGTATAAACTCAAACAGAAGGCTGCAAAGACGAAGGTGGAAACATCATAGTAAGACCGCAGGTAATGCTGAAGATTAAGAAAGACCACTTTTGCAGGCAGGATGGTCTATTAAATATGAACAAAGAAAACCAATAATCCCGAATTCCTGACTTAAACGAAGTGAAGATTGCTATGTCTAAGCTGAAGTCTAACAAAGCAGCTGGAGCAGATAGCGTGAATGCCGAGCTTTTTAAAGCAACTATCTGTAAAATAAGGTCGAAAGAAAACATGCCCAATAAACGGAACCTCAGAATTATTTGCCCGATACTGAAAAAATGGAGAGCCGTTTAACTGCATCAATTAAAAAAGGAAACAGTATTTTTAACATTGCTACAAAAATTTCTCTGCCGAACGTCTAAGGCCCATCCTCAACAACCTGATAGGTCATTATCAATGTGGCTTTAGACCACCAATAGTCCAGAATCGATCAAATATTCACATTACGGCAGATCCTGGAAAAAACCCAAGAACATCACAGCGACACTCACCATCTCCTCATCAATTTCAAGACAGCATCTACAGGGATGGAGTAGTAAAGCTAACTCTAGAGCGATCAAGATCCTCATCCTGCTATACGTGGCAGGAGCATGGACTATGACAAAGGCGGATGAAAGCACCTTGAGTCGTTTCCAGAAAAAAGTTCTGTATTCGTAGAAGGTGAGTGGAGGGGAAGATAGAACAACGTGCTGTACGGGTTTTACAGCGACGTAGACTTAGCCAGAAGGATAAAACTCCAACGAATTGGAATCACGTAAAGCGCATGGAAACCAAACCTCCGGCCTAGAGGTCGAAAAATAAAGTGCGATAGCTGGGGCGCCATTTTCATTGAAATCCTTGAAATTATTTAGCAGACTTTTGGTTCAGAAATTCCACGAAAGTCACCTATTGTAACAAAATATTTAGTTACTGTGGCAAGTAATTCGTACGTGTGTAGCAAACATCACAATACCTATGTCACTTTGGTGAATATTCCGAACGAAAAATATTAGCGTTCTTTAGACTTGGAAACTCACAGAAATTGCCAAACCTCTTCTCTTCAATATTTAGAAGGTCAATAATAAAAATGACAGTTTTTTTATCGAATCGATACCTTTCATAAAAATCGCTCTCATCTATTTGAAAAGGGGTCGATGCGTCTTAAGTAGTGTTTTCGTTTTCTTTTATTTGGTACTTATCATTTTAACTTCCAGTAGATATCCAAACTTTGATCGATTCTTAAGTCTATTGTCGTTTCAATGTTAGTTTTTATTTTTTTAAATCGCAATGTAATTTTCTTAATTAGTTTGTTTATTTTTGACGTCGTATAGAGTTAAAAACAGCTTTAAAATAGGTTACGTCCTGTTTATTTTTGCCCTCCAAATTATCTTTTAAAAACAGGTTAAAATAGTGTATGAATAACATAGTCCGGAGTTTAGTTTAGCAAAGAGAAACTCAGAACCTATCAAAGAACTATGAATATGGTCCATTAACGTGCATGGTTCAATTCTTTGTAATTGCTTGTTAAGTGCCAACAAAATGAAACCTCTTATTGGAAAACCCCTCATATTATCAAGGACACATTGTTTTTATCAAAATTATAAACAGATCGTTATTTGCATAAAGAAATCTCTTGTTACGGACGTCACAAAAGTTGATGTTAGAGTTGCCATTGGTGAAGACTAAAGGGAGAAACGAGATTCCCTGCCGCATTAATTAAAAGTTTCTTGCATCACAAAGGTATACTATCGATGCAAGTACACACGATTCTTCAAATGACCAAGTTTTAACTTATTAACGTGTTCAAAGAGAGGAATAAAAAATATACAACAAAAAAACTAGGTAAGAAAGTTTCTCCATCAGTTTCACATTCAAAGTGAACCATAAACCACATTCAATTCTCAAAAAAAAAGTAAAAACGAAAGCTTAATAAAAAAAGTTTGTTAGAAAAATAAAGAAAAAAAATAAAAACAAAACAGAACAAACGAGAAAAAATACAACAAATCCTTTGTACGTTTCAAAATGAATTCAATTTTCATAACTTTCACAATAAAGAGGAAAAATATACTATACAAATGTATATATGTACATAAGTTAGCTATACCTCTTTCTCTCTGCAAGGATATAAACATATATTCACATTTAGAAGGAAATAAATAAGAAAAAATATAGATACATATATATTGTTGTGTATATATTATGTACAATGAAAAGAAAGAGGAAAAAATAAATAGAATTTATATCCTTCGTCCAAATTCAGTAAACCGGAACAGGGCAGGAGCATATACAATATGGCGTATCCTTTGCTTACTATCCTGTTATCCGCTTCTTTTCGTTTATATTTGAATAAACTTTGATGAATTTTTTTTTGTTTGGTACCTACATAAATTTTGTTGAGATATATTCAACTTAAGTAATTCTATATAATTTATTGTCATCACGAGTGAGGTTATGATATTTTATGACCTTTTTTTCTTTTTTTGTATGTAATACAATAAGTGAGAGGATGTACAAAATTAGACCTTCTTTTAATTTCCATTAATTTTAGTTTCAACTTTTTGTTTGTATTTGTTTTTTTATTTTTATGACTTGAGCTTCGAATGATTTAGTTGGTGAGCATCAGGTGGAAAAAAGTTGTTTTGTAAATCATTTAAGCTTTCCATATCAAATGCTTTCATTACGAAAGTTAGGAGTACCCCAAGGTTGACACATTGGTCCTATTCTTTTAATTTTATTGAGATTTTTAGCTCGGAGTTTTATAAATGTTTTTTTTTGGAAGTAGGTAAGGTTAGGTTAAAGTGGCTGTCCATGATGGAATCGGACACACTTAACCTAGATTAATGACCCATTGTGATACCACCTGAATCTTGAGCCTTCCTCCTCAATGTAACCAGTTTGAGTCCCTTAGAAAACGTGAGCGGCTGATTATGCTAATATGATTTAGATAGTTCAGATATCTAGCTGTCTCCAGTTTCGCTCGCCAAGTTGGTTTAGGTCCTCTCCCACCTGGGTGCGCCACCTGAGTCGCGGTCTTCCTCTACTGCGCTGCCGTCCCTCGGGATTGGATTCGAAGACCTTCCGGGCTGGATCGTTGATGCCAATCCGCTCTTCATGACCTAGCCATCTAAGACGTTGGACTTTAATTCTGCTAACTACGTCAGTGTCGCTGTAAAGTCCGTACAGTTCGTCGTTATATCTTCTCCTCCATTCTCCATCTATGCGTACGGGACCAAAAATCACCAGAAGAATTTTTCTCTCGAAGCATTCTTAGGCGCTCTCAACTTTCTTTGACAGATTCCACGCCTCAGCGCAAGAGTTATTCTTCGTTTAATTTCAGCGCTGGTGTCGTTGTCTGTGTTAATAGCGGTGCCTAGTTAGACAAAGTCCTTAACTACCTCAAAGTTATAGCTGTCCATGGTGACGTTTTTTCCAAGACGTCTTTGTTCAATGTCCTTTTTTGATGACAGCATATACATGGGTTTGCCCTCATTGACCACTAAACCCATTTTCTTCGCTTCCGTCGCAATGCTCAAAAACGCTCCACTGACATCACGCTTTGATCTTCCAATTATGTCAATATCATCTGCGTGTCCGAGAAATTGGCTAAACCTTTGGAAGATTGTGCCTCTAGTGTTGACGGTTGAGTTTTGCACAATTCTTTCCAGAACGATGTTGAAGAAGTCGCATGACAGTACATCGCCTTGTCTATAACTTTTTTGGCATCAAATACGTTGGTGAGGTCTTTTCCGACCATTCTCCATCGTCATTCTGGACAAACGGATAAGTTTGACAGGGATGCGAAAAAGACATTGCTCGGTAGAGCTCTTCCCTATAGATGCTGTCATACGCGGCTTTAAAATCGATAAAGAGATGGTGGGTATCGATTTGAAGCTCCTGGGTTTTTTCCAAGATCTGCCGTAGTGTGAATATTTGGTCGATAGTGGACTTTCCTGGTCTGAAACCACATTGATAAGGACCAATCAGGTTGTTGACGAATTGCTTCAGACGTTCACATAATACGGCAGAGAGGGTCTGTTAAGGAGATTGATGTTTCTGTAGTTGGCGCAATTTAGAGGATCTCCTTTCTTATGTATCGGGCATACTATGCTGAAATTCCACTCATCGGGCATGGTCTTCCGACCATATTTTGCAGATGAGTTGGTGCGTGCTCCCTACCAAGTCATCGCCTGCTCGAGCTCGAAGAATATGTCTTTGGTGTCTTTCTCCTCTGTTGGGGCATGCGCGTCAACGCCACCGTTGATTCCATCTCGAGAATTCGTTTGCTGCTCATCTACATTCGTATAGTGCGGTTAAAGAAAGAGTATCTGTGCTTGAATGTCCGAAATTGGGATTTAATATGAAAATTGTTTTGAACTTCGAACAATGTTCTGTATCTCAGGAATCGCTTTGGTATAAAATTGAAATTTAATAATTTTATTGGGCCTAAAATAAGAACTGGGTAAAATATAAGCCATCCATTTTCATGTACCTAAAAAGGAAGTAGTGTGTAAGAACTAAGCAAATAACTACCTTGTTCCATAAATTAAAAACCTTAATCGATTCTTAATCCTTATGCTCCTGCTGGAAAGCGATCTGGACCCTTTTCAAAGTAAAAGATCTAATTCTTACATAGAAAGCAACAAATTCAATGAAACGTTATTTAATGAACCAAGTACTGAAAAGTATGTTTTAAACAAGCAGCATATGATGTTCTTCATGTTAAATTATTAACCCTTCAAAAGTGATGATTTACTTAAAAACTGAGTATTTTCACTCTACCTGCCAACACTTGACCCAATTTTATAATTCCACAACACTAAAAGACCTTCGTTGAAATCCATTTCCTAGACATTCAATTTGTAGGCATATAGTCGCTTTATACCTTAGAATTATTTACAGCGAATTCAATAGTTGGGTTTCAATTTATATAAGAAAGAATTCTGGGAAAATTATATTCAGAAACTATTTTTCAAAAAAAATTACTATTAATTCGGAAGTTTCGATAGGAAGTCATTTCGGACCACATCTTTCTAGTCACTTATAAATACCTTAGAACTATTAACCTGAATTCAATACTTTGAGTTCAAATATTAATCCCAAAAAGTTTACAAAAAAGATATTACGAATCTACTTTTCAAAGACTTACATTATAATTTGGAAATCCCTCAGGGCAGTCATTTGATACCACATCTTTTTATCATTAAGTTGTGTTAGAATTTATTTTCTTGCTAAAAACTGGTTTGGATTCTTAAAAATTTCCTCAAATTCTTTAACTTTCTTTTAAAGGAAACCTTTTCATTTTAATTATGTATGGACATATGTATATTTATGCATTTGGAAAAAAATACCTTTTCTCTCACATTTTTGAAATCTTCAAAATCTTCATTACTTAATTTAAAAAAATGACTTTAAAATAAAGTTATCCCATCACTTCCCACTTTAATCTCATTCATTTGACATTTAATGTCAATAAACCAGTCCATCACCACAGCACGTTCGACTGCTCGAGGATGGGCGTCAAGCGCAATGTTTCCTCCTCTTTTATACCATAATATTGTCATGCTGCCAAAATAACCCATTAACCAACTTTTTGACATTACCTACATATTAAATAGGTATATAACATTGTGTGAACACCATTATTCCCTTTTGAATTATAAGCTCCATCTGGTGTTTGAGTTGCGCTTCATTTCATTATGAGAACATTTAACTGTTTCACACAAAATTATACAACAAATAATTTATGTTACCTACTTTTCATTATATAGAACACCATGCTTTGGTTATATGTTGTTTAAGGATATATAGGCTTTAGTTTGCAGTAGGTACCTTTACATTCTCACGAAATTTCCTGAAATAATTGTCATCTTATTCCGCGCACTGTGTCATGCCGCTCCTTTATATTATACTCGTAGCAGTCATCTCTCTAACATACAGAGATACATACCCTGTACTGTTATAAAGAACAGAAAAATTAAAAAAAAAAAAAAAGGATTCGATCGTCAGAATTCATAATAACAAGCGACAATTTAATGGCGACGAGGAAAATGTCGTCGCCATTATATCTACCTATAGGTAGGTGTAGGTACCTATGTTCGTATATCCTTATCCTTGTTGTAGTTGATGTCGTTGCTGTTGTCGGTTCTATGGTGCTCTGTTTTGCTTTTGCAGTCCTTCCTTTATAATTCAAGGGCATACTTGCGTTGATTATCCTTTCATTTTCATTTCCGTGTGATTCTGTTTGCTCATTGGGTGTGCTTTTTGTATGTATGTATGGATGTCTAAATGTACAGCCAAAGGGTATATTAATATTACCCTGTCAAGCTAATATAATAATGAGATTGTGATTCTTCGTTCGTCCTTCTTTTTTTTAGCTTTTAATGTATAAAGGTAAAGTTACAAATTCATAATATTAAAATTTAAATTCTAGGTAAAGGTGCATACTATTTTATATAAATACATTAATAATAACTGGAAAATCTTCTAATCTAACGGCAACATTTTATGACTTGGGGTTGGTAGTAACAGGTTCTTAGTAAATTTTGAAAAGTTTCCTACTAAAATATAATTTGTAATCATTTTGATGTATAAATTAAAAAGAAATTGAAATCTTAGTTGATAACCGAAATGGCCACCACAGCTTCGGTTACAGCACATTGACATTTTCCATAGCCAATTCGAGGCTGTATGTCGTCAATAACATAGCAAATTTTATATTTTAGGTCTTCAATCGATTCTGGAGCATTGGCATAGGCTATTTTGTACCTGCTGGCCCCAAAGAAAAAAGTGTTAAGATCTCAATGCACAATTGTGATCACTGCTTCAAGAAATGTCAAGGCCACAAAACTTCTCTTGCACAATTGCGACTATTTCGTTGCTTTGTAGTACATAGTGCCACTTCGTCTTGTTTAACATAGTCTTCGCGCTGTCGTCATCCACATCCATACCTTCCGATCCCAATCTTAATTATAGCCCAATAGCCAATCCATTCACATAAACAATCGCAACGGCTTTTTCGAATAAGTATTAGGTTCAATATCACACCAGGCTAAAACCGTACAAACAACAACAATTGTCCTTGGAATTTCTGAGCCCTTTATGTGACAGTTTATTAACCTAGCTTCCAAAGAAAAAATGGGTATCATCATTTTAGATCATCTAAAGACTAAAATACGAAACATTTTGGTGCAGTTTAAGCACCCGAGCAGATTAAATATGACGGTTCTGCTAAACGCTCGTTTTGAGTTTTTGTGTTAACTGAACTTTAAAAGCCTGAAGACCCAAATCTTTATGAGTCAAATTCGGCGCAATTTCGTTTGTGAAATGCCTTATTCAAAAAATCAACGATGAGTCGACAAAACTGGGATTTCGTTAACTCTACAGGTTAATCAAACAAATTACCTGGCTCAACAGTCCTTTGAAAACTAAAACCTAGTGACTTACAACTCTCAACCATTCCTGTGTGTGATTAATATTTTCAGAAATTGAGGGGACCTACACTTTCAATCAAGTGCGAACGGTTAATTTGAGAAAGCACTGTTCATGGCAAGAAATACTCTTAGAAGATTTATTAATGCCTCTCAAGAGGTCTGGCATGACAGTCCAGCGCACTAACCATCACGCCACGGGTTACAGCAGCAATATTCTCATTGTTGAATGATACACAGGGTCCCATTTGTCACAATTGCTCAAAATCTTTCCACTATCAAGAAAATGCTTTACGAACGTCTTAAAAGTGCGTTAGTTTTGTCAATACTGCAACATATCACCATTTTTGTATTAAATCTTAAAAGTGTCAAAGCATTTTTAGCATATATTGTTCAATTTTTAGTAATTTCGTAGTTTTAACTTGTCAAATGTCAAAAGATGACAGCTTCAAAAGTGACTGCCAATTAAGCGTGCTATTCAAAATGAGACACCATACTGGAATTGTTTTCATTGTAAAGCTTTACTAGCAATTTCTATCCCATTGTTGGTTTCAACATCTACTTGTCTAAAAACATTCTTTACTAATTTTTTTTAGACTTTTTATCGTAAATTACTTGTTAGTATACGCTCAATTGTTTTAAAGACAGATACTCTTAATTATAGTCCTCAGATCCTTTCTAAAGTAATTCTAAAAGCTTCTTTTTGCGACTGAGTTAGTGTGCCTTAAGAACCTGATGGGTCTCTGCACAGACAATTTGTTAGGTTGGTTGGATTTAGACTTGCAATTAAAGAAAATAAAAATATGTAGGTATTCGTACAAAGATACAAACGAAAGAGATAAATTATTACATAGGTATGTACATTTATATACAAACTGACTTCTCCCAGACAAAAATGCAAAAAGGATAATTATGTCCTTTAATTTTTTTTGTGTTGTATTTATTTGAATAAAAATTCTTTTAATTTTTTTTATTTAATATTATGCTTTGCGCCTCTGCTATCCAATTATTGTTTTGTTATATTTTTGTCCTTTGTGGTTATTCTTTTTTTTGTTATGTGTTTTTTTTGAGGCATAGGGTCAAAATTTTGTACACAGTTAAGATGTCCCAATTTTTTCCTAGGGGCAATGAACATCAATTAGTAATTGCAAGTGCAACAATTTTAACAGATACAAGTTATATAGTTTTATTTCGTCCATTTCGTCGTCGTTTTTTTTTCTAGAAAAAATAGAGACTGGGATGCGACCCACACTGATAACTTCTTATACCATCTGTCAAATTGTCTTGCTTAAAACTTAACAAAATATTCATAACAATATTTTGTGTGAGAGAAATAATTTGAAACCAATATCTATCTTTGTTTTAAAAATACTTGAGTCGAATCCCATTTCTTATCAATTTTTGTTGTTTTTTAAGGTTTTCGTGCATAAGAAAGTTGTCAGTTGATTTTTTCTAAAAATTAAACTTAAAATTAACAACGAAATTTTGCATGTGCTGAAATAGTTTGATTTCATAATCTATTTTTACTAACGATATTTTTAGTCGAAAAACACCTTAAACCACTTTTTGTAGCATTGATTGAAAGTTTTTATCATAATATATTACATAAATTACATGTCACGTTGTTTGTCTGCGATGGACTCCTAAACTACTTGACCGATTTTAATCAAATTTGTACACCGTATGCAATATGATTCAACTTAAAAGATAGAATATCAATTTCTGATGGCATTATTATTTTATTAGAAATTATTTTTTTTTTTTAGAGTTACAATTATCTGTTAGCTCTTAATGATTTTAACAAATGGGTAAGTTCCAAACGTTTCATATAAGTTTCAATTTAATAGCATAACCACCACATGTTGCTGAGGTTAAACTACGAGTATATGTTACATTTATTTTGTAGTAAACGAAATAGAGTGAATTTTACTTTTTCAATATGTAACATAAAAATATGGAATTTAGGATGAATGCACAATGGCTCCCAAATATGCAAGATTTAAACGGCAATAATGAACTTTTCCGTAGTGGTATCTTACTTTTGTCTGGTGATTGCCGCCAGACCTTACTAGTTTTACCTCGCTCTACTTTCTCGGATGAGATTAATGCATGTTTAAAACAATCATTCTTCTTAAATCTGCAATCTTAAACGTGCAAAACGATTCATCTGCTCAAATAGTTTCCGAACAAGAGGGAGGCAGAGGTGGTATTTCCACTAAGGCATCTCTCCTTATCCAGACGGCAGCGGAGGAATTCCCGAAATGGAATCAACGGAGGCGTCTATAGTTCCAGTAAGGCTGAACTACTTTGTGAACACCAAATAGGACTTCTACGTCTTATTCAGAGCCCAGGCCTATCAGAAGCGGTTTATCCGGCTCCCCGTCCTCAGAGTTTTACTAAGGACCTGGCCCTCCAGGTTGCGGGTTGTGCCGTCGGGGAAACTTTTTTTTTGTAGTTGAGTTTTATTTCTTCTCTCTTATAAAATAGATACAATTTCCAACTTAAAGATAAAAGTAAAGCAAGAATAATTCCTAGCAAAAAAATTATATATAAATAAGTTTACTTTTTAAATAAAAAAAAAGAAATAAATTAAGATACAATCTGTTATCTTACGACAAGTGTCGAAAGTATTGAGCAACTTCAAAAACTTCCTGACCACGTACAAGTATCCTAGTTGCGAAACACCAACAAGCTTCATATACGGACGGTTTTACTGTTGACAACCTACGCAAACGAATTAAGCACAACGAACTTCGGATATGCACGTGGAATGTTAGGTCCCTTAACAGACCACGTGCTGCCGAAGAATTAGCGGAGGCCCTAAAGCATATATCACCGCCATCCAGGAAATACGATGGGATGGGCCGGGCAAAAAGAGGATGAAAAACTGCCATATTTACTATGGTGACTGCTACCACGAAAACCAACAGCGCTTATTTGGATGCGGCTTTGTCATTGGAGCCAGACAACACCAAAAATATGTTCTTCGAGCTCCTAGACAAAACATATGAGCAGTGCCCTAGATACGATACCTATTAAAATAGTCCTGGGCGATTTTAATGCCCAGCTAGGAAGGGAAGACATCTTTGGTGGAATAATCGGGAAAAACAGCCTGCACGACAACACTTCGACAACGGATTCAGGCTCATAGATTTTGCTGCGGGGTGAAACGTCATGGTAGCCAGTACGCGTTTTACACACCTCAAAATTAACAAAAGAACTTGGAGTTCTCCAGATCAATCTACCGTCAACCAGGTCGACGCCAGGCACGCTTCCAGCATCATGGATGTCCGAACTTTTCGAGGAGCTAACATCTACTCGGACCACTACCTCGTTGTAGCCAAGTTAGCACTTCGGGTTTCCAGACCCAAGGCAAAACAGAGATGCTAGGAGAAGGTACAACGTCAAACCACTACAATCGCAAGAGATCGTCAAATCCTTCTTCGACCGAGTTACACGTAACCTCTCTCGAAGTTCTGTGTCGCCAACACAATGTATGGAAAACCAGAAATCAGAGAAGCAGCCTCTAACGAGCTGGGTTTCAAGCAACCACCAATAAGGAACCCCTGGTTTGATAAGGAATGTCGGAAAGCAAATACAGCCAAACAACAGGCACGCAAAGCGGTGCTGCATAAAAAGACGAGAGCTGCTCATGAGCTCTTTGAGCAGAAGAGGGCACAAAGACTTCTCAGAAGGAAAAAGAGAGAGCATGAGATGCTTGTAGTCGAAGATGTTGAGAGGTTTAAAAGCAGGAATGAAGTTCGAAAGTTTTATGAACAGGTAAAACGAAATTCAAAAGTACATAAACCTAGAACCGAAGGCTGCAAAGATGAAATTATAAACATCATAGTGGAACCGCAGTCAATGCTGAGTATTGGAAGACCCACTTCTGCAAACTGTATAACGGCGACGACGGACGAACCGAATTCCGCATGTCAGGCAGGATGATCCATTCAACATAAACGACGAAAGCTAAAAATCCCGTGATCCCGTTGCTATGTGTTCCAATGATACTGCCAAATTCTACTATACCATTCAGAAGGTTACAGTTTCCAATTCGTTTAGCTTTTGCCATGTCTATAAATAAGTCTCAAGGCCAAATGGTGTCCATTTGTGGTCTAGATTTTAAAAATCCACTTTTGTGATGGACATCTATTTGTTGTATGTTCGTGTCTAGCAAAACCGTAGAACTTATTTGTGTTAGCGAAATACAGGTTAACCAAAAATATTGTGCACCGATAAGTGCTACCTACCTGATTTATAAGTTTAACAGTCAATGTTATTTACTAAAAACTTTATAGTATATTTATTTGTTAAACTTGAATAAATATAATAAAACATTTTAAATTTAATTCTTTTGTATTGAATTCTGCTTTACATCAACTGTACGAAAAATTTGATCAATTGTGTTCAAAAGTCCTTCCACTTTAAATCCCAAACCAGTAAATTCTTCTACCAGCTTCAACAATTCCGTCTTCATTCGTAAACAATAATTTCATTGTAATAAATGGAAACGGTAGTAGAAAATCAATAATGAATGTCGCCATCTTTTTTTAACAAATTGCATCTATGTAAAAAAGCATGGTGGTGCCCATGTCTGATGTTCTCCTACCGTTCCCTTTTATTGTTAACAACAACAGTTGTCAAAAAAGTTATTCTTCGCCGCATAAAATAATGTTGGAGATAAAAAAAATACGTAAAATATTCGAGGTGAAAATTATTTTTTTTTTCAATTTTTTTTTGATTCATATAAAAAAAACTGTTAAGTACATTTTTTAAAAATTTGTATTATTTTGGTATCACGTAACATTTTATAAAATAAAGTGAAGTTGCTAGCGTTATTGGTTCGTGCGATATTTTCGGTCAACTGAAAGTCAAAATTTTCAATTCGACAAATCGGGTCGATTACAATAACTTCTTACGGGAAGTTAATAATTGAATTAAAAAGCTGTTGAAAATTTTATTTATTTATGAAAAAATTCAAAATATAAAAAAACATATTTAGAATTACTTAACCATTTGTTCTCTGGTCCTGATATGTTCTTAAAGGTTTCATGACGAAAACCAAATACATTTGCACAAAATGTTATTGACACCTTTGGGAACAAAGGTATAACGTTTAAAAGCAGCCTGATATTCCTAAAAAGTTTTAACTTATATTTATGTACCTCATACAAATATATTTGTATAATAGTGCACACGGCGTATACGTACTTTTTTTTTAATAAATTGGTTAAAATCAAACTATCTTTAATTTTTATGAGTGCTTGTGGTTGTTTTCATTTAAAATTAAATACAATTTTCATAGTTAACAGTCAGAAGAACTTCTACGAGGGTAGAAAGACCTAAACAGAAATAAAATGTCCTTTGAAATAACTATCTCAGAAAAACTGTGGAATTTCAGAGTCAGTAAAATGTCTTTTTTTCTGTTCCTAAAACAGAATAAAAACAAAAACCATATTCAATCATAATACCAAAAAGGTCCTTAAAAAAACAAAGGTGGATAACTAACATAATAACGTAATCCTCAAAATGTCTCTTGTAAAATGTTAATACAGTTGCATCAAAGTCATCCTGGACATGGGATAATGCACATAATTCAGTTTATATAAATTAAAACAATAAAATCTTCACTCGAACAACTTTAAATACTCTCTTGTTTCAGTTGTAGGTTTTGAAGGTAGGATGGTATTCTTGATTAAAATTATAATATCACTTTCCCCGACAGTCATGATCTCATGACAGAGCCAACACTCACTCTTCTTATACTCGTTTAGACGATGACTTAACTATGGTATTTCTGTCGTGTCTTTTGTTTCGATAACATATACATATATATAAAAAACTCCTTATTATTTTACACTCGAATTGTGAATTGCCAGATGGCTTGATAAAATGAAAACGATATGTGACAAGAGCTCAGTATGAAAAAGCATTATAAAACAAAAGGACTCGTAAGGACCATTATACAATTCTTAACTTTTTTTCTGTGTTCATTTGTTTGTGTTTCTTTCTTCTTCTTTTTATTATTGCATTCTTCGTTAAGACTCATTCTCCCATTTAAGGATATGGAAGTTCCCCATTTTTCTTATTATTTGACTTAAGGAAGAAATCCGACCTCCCGTCGCGTCACGTCGTCGTCGTCGTCATCGTCGTCATCATCGGCAACGTGCATTTAAATTCTTACTTACATTTTTTGTAGTTGCTCTTGTTTAAATTTCTGTAATCAACTATAAAACAGTCAACTACTGTGATAAAATGAATGAAATTCGAGTGCAAATTGAAATGCATAGACATGCAGCAGGAGTTTCGTTTACTTTTTTTAATTCTTCTTAATCCTTTGTAATAAGATTATAATCAAAAACAAAAAAAAAAATGTGTTAAATAAAGGTATAGTTTAAAAAACTTGGCAGGGAATTTAAATATAAAAGTTCTTAAGAGCTGGTGCTGGTAGCGTGTGAACGTGAGGATGCATGTGAAACTTTTATTCATGTTTGGCTTTTGGAATAGAATTTGGCTGCTACAAAAATGTATTCAATTACGTTAAATAGGTCCGCTGTGTGCTAAAACTATAATGAAACATTAAAAAAGAAAAATAATTCCGAGACAGGACTTTTCTGCTTTTTTGTGAGACCATTTAAAAAGAATTTGTGAACAATACGTAGCTTTTTTTAACGAGGAGTTGGTAAAATTGTTTGTGGAAAAGTAGTCCGTTTCTTGTATCTTTAAAAGTATTGAGCATAATAATTGTAGAGGTATTTATTATAATTATATATATATATTTATCGCAACATGGAAGTTACAGAATGTTGGTGTTTTCCCTTTCCGGCATGTTGCGTCCAATTAGAGTGATTTATGGAAAACTTTAATTTTTAAAAATGTTACTTTGGTACTTGCTACTTTTGTATACAACCCTGTTGATAAGAAAATTGGATATTTCATGCTTTTTAAAAAAGGCACATGCAATCAGATAAAATTATTTTTAACGTATAGTCAAATGCAGCATACTTGAAGTTCTTGTGATAATAATTTATTACTGACTTACTTAAAGTGGAGCTACAGTCCTGTGTGAACTAGTTCCTCACCTAACAAACTTCTCCATCTATTTCGGTCCCTCGCAAGGTCAGATTCAACTTGTGCGCGCCATCTGATCGTGTTTCTCTACTGTGCTGCCCATTGGACGTGGATTCGAAGACTTTCTGGGCCAGACCATTGGTTTTCATGCGCTCAACGTGACCCATCTATTTCAGTTGTTGGACTTTTATCCTTCTGTCTAAGTCTACGTCAATCAATACATCGTTCAATCTTCTCCTTGCCAAAACTGTAGATGATGTCTTTAGCGGCCTTGAAATCGATGAAAAGATGATGGATGTCTTGGGTTTTTCCCAGGATCTGCCGTAATGTGAATATTTGATCAACTGTGGGCTTTCTTGGTCTAAAGCCACACTGATAAGGACCTATCAGGCTGTTGCCAATGTGATTTAGACGTCCACATATTACGGCAGGGAAGATATTGTAAGCGATGTGTTGGTGTTGTTTAAAGGTTCTCCTTTTTTAGTATCGGGCAAACAATACTGAAGTTTCATTCATCCTAAATGCTTTCTTCCGACCATGTCTAAAAGATTAGTTGGTGCGTGCTCCTAATCAAATTATATCCAGCTGCTTTGAAGAATTCAGCCCCAATATGACAATCTGTACTTCGTCTAAGTCGGGAAAACGGAAATTTTGGCTTGGTCGTCTATATTGAATGGATCATCCTGTCTTACAGCAGCAGGTTCTAGGTTCTCGACATCTTTGGACACACGCTTCTCATGCTTAATTAATTAATTAATTATTACGTCTTTAATTTTTGACCCTTAAATAACAAATTAACTGAATCACACTGTCCAAAGCACGATCTTAGACAAATTTGAAATAAACCTTCATGAAGTATTTATAAGATTTCGCGCATTATTTCTTGTTAGTACTTAACCAGCTTCCACCCCAGGAGCCGTCCTTGATTTTGATTTCCTTGTATTTTATTCGGTCGAAAATAAATTTTTTTTTTAACTTCCCATAGGAAGTTATTGTAATGGGTCCGATTTGTCAAATTGAAAATTTTGACATTTCTCGACGTTTCAAGGTCCCTAGAGTCGAAATAAAACGTCCATACGTTCGCGATGTTTTTTTCGTCGTCCATAGCTCAAGAACCAGAAGAGATATCGATTTCAAATAAATTTCGTTATACCGATAATAAGGCAGAAAGATGCAGAAAGTGCTGTCAAGAAAATTGCGTGGGTGTTTTTTTTACAATAGCAGTTTGAAAAAAAGGTGAAAATTTTAGTTAACTCTAAATATCTTAAGAACCAAAAACGTCAAAGACTTGAATTAAATTTTACATAATATACTGTAACGTGATACCAAACAGGTATATTTTTTGAAAAGAGTCAATATAACGTTTTTTTTTTATAAATCAATAAAACTGAAAAAAAAATTGTCACCTCCAAAATCTTAAGACTGAAATATGATTTCATCTCTAAAATAATTTTATGCAACGAAGAATAATGTTTTTGACATCTGATAAAATTTTGAGAAAAATCAAATTGACAGTTTTTTACAAAAAATAAAAACCTTAAAAAAATGTATAAAAGTTGGTAAAAATTGATTTTCGATTGAAATATCTTTTCAAAACTTTGAGATATTGGCTTTAATTTACTTTTATCTTTCAAAAAATCTTGTTGTCAACATTCAGTAAAATTTTGAAAAAAATCGAATTGACAATTTTTTTTACAAAAAATTAAAAACCGGAAAAAAAATTAAGAAAAGTTGGTAAAAAATGATTTTCGACTCAAATATATCTTAAAAAATTTTAAATATTGGCTTTAAACTAATTTTATCTTATAAAATATATTGTTTTCAACATTTGTTAAATTTTCAAAAAAATCGAATTGACAGTTTTTTTGCAAAAACTAAAACTCTAAAAAAAACAATACTAAAACTTGGTAAAAATTTACTTTCGGCGCAAATAGCTTATCAAAAATTAAAAATATTGCCGTCAAACTTATTTTATTTTATTTATTGTTTTCAATATTCAGTAATTTTTATATAAAAATCCAACAGTCCGTTTTTTCATAAAAAATAAAATCTACAGAAAATAGTACGCAAATTTGGTAAAAATTGATACGAGTACAAAGTACATATAGACAAACTTTTAAGCATGACAAATCGACAGACGGGATGGGAAGTTATCAGTGTGGGTCGCATCCCAGCCTCTTTTTTTTGTATTTTTGTCGAATGCATCAAAATAATCTTAAAAGGTTAAAAATGTTTGGGTGAACATGATTTACTCAAAAAATCGATCTTTGAAATTATAGTAATGACCTTACAAATGAGAATGAAATTTCAATATTTTTGGCAATAAAATATATGTAAGTTCCAGATTTTTTAACATCTGTTTATAGAATTTTGAAATGTATGTCATATTCTCGTGTGCAGCATTCTAGTAAAAATAATCACATCAAAACTAACTTGCCGTCTTTTTTGTTTCTTGTCGGTTTTAGTAAAGAAAAAACCAATAGGTTTAGTTTGGTTTCTTATTTTATTGGCTTCATTCAAGTTTATAGCCCTTTCTACTATGTCGCGTTCTGTTTTATTTTCATTTCGTTCGCTTTCTAGCCCAATGTTTTCACCATCTTTATTTTGTATCGTGTAATGCCTATGGATGTTGTGCAATGCACAACAAACATTAATTATTTGTACCACTTTATTTTGCTGGTATTTAAAAAAGCGAGCTAGACACATAACACGATTTTTCAAAACGCCGATTGTCCTCTCTACCACGTTTCGAGCCGGGGAATGTTTTTGGTTAATTGCGTGCTCTAATGTTCCCACTTGTCAATCAATATAGTTCGTCAGAGGAAAAGGCTCTTATCCATAACCAAAATCTCCTAAAAGCCAGGAGGAATGCTCCCCTCTGTCATTTCTTCTTTGAAAATACTTCTAAACTTTGCTCATGCTCCAGATCAGAGCATCATGACTTGATTCTGGGCGACGGGCTTCGACAGCTTTTATTATTTAGTTGTAATCGCATATCTGTTCAAAAAAACGTAATAAATTTACTGTCTTTTAAAAATAAAACAACTTACAATCATTTCATTCATTGAAAAGCTTTCCTATTATAGAAAAGTTTTGGATTTTGATCTGGCTGTAACATTTTAATATGGGTACCGTTCATGCATCCTATGACGCCAAAAATATTGAATTTGTCAAAAAAAATTTCGTTTTAATTTACTTTGATCTTCATCGGACAAAGCAAGTTTAATCCAACTTGGACAAATTCTATTCTCCAAAATGTTAAGTACTTCAGTAAGCATTTTTGAAACAGTACCTTAACCCAAAGCGATATCAGCATGTTTCCCAATTGACCTTTGGGAGCGTATCTTGGCAAGACACTTCAAAACTGTGGGTAGCTCCAACGTTGCAGGAATTGAAGATTGTTTAAGATATTGCTCAACAATTTCCAGCACTATTAGGAAAGCACTTTTATTAAGACGATAGTATGAAATATACCTACGTGACCAATACAAAAAAATAATTGCCAGGGGTTATCGCACTCATTATGCGATGCTAATTAGTACTTTTATATTTTTAAACGCGTGAATTATAAAAAAATACTTAAAGAAAAGAATATCCTAAATGACAGATATCAGTTGTTTTCAATTCCACGAAAAATTACCAAATCGCTCGAAATGCAGAACGCTGAAAATAAATTCACTTGATTTGCAATTTCGATTTCGGTTTCATTTCACTTGAGTTATGGAATCTTGGTGTAAAAATATTAAAAAAAAATAGTTTGTTTCTTAAAAAAACCTCTCAATAGTCAAAGCCGCCATTCTTAGCAACGTACTAACCATCATGCCAAGGGTACTTATTCTGTATAACGTCATAATATTTAAATAAAATTCAATTGAGATCAATATCATTATTAATTCGGTCAGTATTTGCTTACTTACTTAAGGTGGCGCTACAGTCCTGTGTGAACTAGGGCCTCACCCAACAAACTTCTGCATCTAGCTCGGTCCCTAGCTAGATGTCTCCAGTTTCGCGCTACAAGTTGGGTGAGGTCACCTTCCACTTGTGCGCGCCACCTGATCCGCGGTCTTCCTCTACTGCGCTGTCCTGTAGACTTAGATTTGATTTCCGGGCCGGAGCATTGGTTTCCATGCGCTCTACGTGACCAGCCATCTTAGTCGTTGGACTTTTACCCTTCTGTCTAAGTCTACGTCGCTGTACAACCCGTACAGCTCGTCGTTCCAACTTCTCCTCCACTCCCCTTCGATGCATACGGGACCGTAGATCACACGAAGAACTTTTCTCTCGAAGCGACCCAAGGTGCTTTCATCCGCTTTTGTCATGGTCCATGCTTCTCACCGTTTAGCAGGACGGGGATGATAAGGGTCTTATATAGCAACACTTTGGTCCCTCGAGAGAGGACTTTACCACTCAATTGCTTTCTTAGTCCAAAGAAACAGCGGTTAGCAAGAGTTATTCTGCGTTTGATCTCAGCGCTGGTGTTGTTTTCTGCGTTTACAGCGGAGCCTAGGTAGACGAAGTCCTTGACTACCTCAAAGTTATGTCTGTCGATTGTGACGCTTTGACCAAGACGTCACGTCGGTGTTGTATGTCCTTTCTAGACGACAGCATGTACTTTGTTTTGCCCTCATTAACCGTTAAACCCATTTTTGCCGCCTCTGCCTCAATACTCACAAAAGCCCCATTGACATCACGCTGAGTTCTTCCGATTATGTCAATGTCATCAGCATATGCCAGTAATTGGATAAACTTTTGAAAGATATTGCCTCTAGTGTTGACGTGTGAGCTCTGCACTATTCTTTCAAGCACGATGTTAAAAAAATCGCATGACAGCGCATCACCTTGTCTAAAACCTTTTTTGCCATCGAAAGGTTCTGTGAAGTTGTTTCCAACCTTTATGGAGCAGCATGAATTCTCCATGGTCATCCTGCACAAACGGACGAGTTTGGCAGGGGTGCCAAAACTAGACATGGCTCTATACAGCTCGTCCCTGTAGATACTGTCATATGCGGCCTTGAAATCGATGAAAAGATGGTGGGTGTCGATTTGGTGTTCCTCGGTTTTTTCCAGGATTTGTCGTTATTTGAATATTTGATCAACTGTGGACTTTCCTCGTCTAAAACCACCCTGATAAGGACCTATCAGGTTGTTGACGATGGGCTTTAGACGTTCACATATTACGGCAGAGAAGATTTTATAGGCGATATTAAGTAGACTGATTCCTCTATAGTTGGTGCAGTTTAGAGGGTCTCCTTTTTTCAGGATCGGGCAAACAATACTGAGGTTCCATTCATCGGGCATGCTTTCTTCGGACTATATCTTACAGATAAGTTGGTGTATGCTCCTAACCAACTTATCTCCAGCTGCTTTAAAGAGCTCGGCATTCAAGCCATCCGCTCCATCGGCTTTATTAGACTTCAACTTCAATCAATGGCAATCTTTACTTCGTCTAAGTCGGGAGGAGGGGATTGTTAGCTTTCGTCGGTCAGTATTTGAGTTAACCAACATGTCT
Source organism: Eupeodes corollae (assembly GCF_945859685.1). Lineage (NCBI taxonomy): Eukaryota > Metazoa > Arthropoda > Insecta > Diptera > Syrphidae > Eupeodes > Eupeodes corollae. The sequence goes on from NC_079148.1 coordinate 43,865,012, forward strand.
GTTGGTCCTTAAGATTTGATCGATGAAAAGCGGTATTCAGAAGGAACTTCTATTAATCATAGCCTCCAACATTTTTGTCCTGCTATTTTCTATAATGTCTATGTTAAACTGAAAAAAAGTTCAATATGATAAATATCTTTATCCAAAATCAATATTTTATTTATAAAAATATATTATACTAGCGGCTCGGTACGTGCTTCGCTACGTATAAGGCATAGTAATAAACAAAATTATCAAATTGCTAGCTATTTGGAAGTCCAAATGACCCAAATGATATATTGTTTATATTATATTTATCAGCAAAGAGTAAAAACTTAAAAATAAAAAAGAATTAGGTACTCTTACTATGGTTGGTCTAGAGGGTACCGACTCTGAAAAAGGCAACATAAAGTTGGCCATGTGAAGATCATGATTCCTCCAAATTGACACCACAAACGTGAAGTGTTTGCCCTTGGGCCTTATATATGAACATCGCAAATGATAAAGGCACAGGATATTGTAATCTTTTGAATTCAAATGGCATATCAGTTGGAATCATAAAGATACTCGGTATTAAACACACTTCTCTAGGATTGTAGCTTCAATCAAATTTGGCAATAACTTTTTCACTGCCAATCTGGTGCCATTACACAGTTTTGGTGGATTAATATTTCGTAATAATATAATCAAAGAACCAGTTTTCAAATTCAAGCAATGTGGTGGTATACCAGCCGGTTCCAATGAATTTAAAAATTCAATTGGATAATTCATTGGTTCATCTTGATTCATAACACTGTCAATTGATTTATATGTTGTGACTACACTTGGCAGTTTCGATTGAATTTGAAAACTAATGGCATTGATATGATTATTTTTCGGTGTTAAACTGGTGCGTTCTCTCAAACAATCATGATTTCTGTAATTCTGAAGAAAATTCGGATAAACACATTCAACCAACTCATCTATAGATTGCGCAATTGTACAAAAATTGTTCGGTAAAGTGATCAACCCGTTGGTACTGTCGATTGGTATTTTGACATCACCAATTTCTAAAAATTGTTTTGATAACTCATGGGCAGTGCAGCATAATGTAAGAGAATACGCATATTAATGTTAAGTGTCAATTTTTGTACATATCTCCAAAGAACTGATGACTTCAAACAGGCGTTTATTTCATTAGTAGGAATTGACGTTAATCGCAGAACTTTTGCCATAGCAGAATTTCTCGAAATATTGCAAGTTGGAGTTTCAATCACCCGTACAATGTACATTCGATGGCAATTTTAATACACAGTGTGCGGTCCGACCATAATGTTACAGCAATTCCCTAAGATGCAAGTGACAATGCAATTTTCTGTTCCGATCGAATAGTCGCTAAAATCAATGATACAACGAAAGTTTTGCCTGTACCACCAGATGCATCCAAGAAATATAATCCACCTGTATTATTGGAAATGGCTTGCATGATTGTGTCATACACATGTTTTTGTTGAATATTTAATTTAGTTAAATCCGATTGTACAAATAAACGTAAATCACGTTGCAATTCACAGTCAAAAAAATCATGTATCTTACGACTTGGTGCGGTCATACCCAATTGTTCTAACGCCTTAGTTACAATCGTTAAACTCATATCTTCAATTATTGTTACAGCTTCGTTCTACATTTTTAAGGTAATCAACAAATCGGGATTTCTTTAAGGACAAAATGTTTGTATATGGGAATATAGAAAGATCCTGATTTTATACCTTTTCGAAGATTTTTTTTTTAATTTTCTCTACGTACAAACCTTCTCTAGACTTCCATGAATAATTCAAGACCAAAATTAGCCAAATCGGTAAAGGCATTGTTGAGTTATAAAATTACAACGAAAAGTGGCATTGATTTTTATATATATAGATTTGAGAACAAACAAGCCTCTATGGGCCTTGAAATACTAAAAGGTATTCTTTGATGTTGTTTTTTGGTTGATAGTTTCTATTAATTAAATTCTGGGCTATTGAATTAAATGAGTTCACAAAATAAAAAAAAATTAAGAACAAATAGAAATTCATCATCATCATCCAACACGATCACCCAATTTTAATGTCCGAAATTTAAAAGTGTGCAAATATGTCTTTGATATTTCTGGGCGTAATAGACTCTTATTTATGTGTTTAAATACTTCAAAGCCTTTATTTGTTTTCATTCTTAAGTGACACTAATTCCTTAAGTAGTATTAAAAACTTTTATGAAATGTGTGTCAACCCACACGCAAGTCAAAAAGTTACCTAGTTAAAAGACTTCAGTTCCTTTTAAACTTAATGGACTATTTTATAATAAATTTAGTTTGTGTTTAATGATACAAAAACATAAAATTATTGACTTTAAATCAATATTACATATCTTTTTTTACAATTTAAACTAATATTATAATAAAATCTAAAAATAACTTTAACATTTCATTTTTTTGGTTTCATTTCAGCATGATAGCTTTATGCACCTCATTAATTATATTTGTATATGATACAGAAGTATTGAGCATAAAATTTCTGTGGTACTATCAACTAAGTTATGTAGTTATATTAGGATGTGAGTATAATAATTTAAATTAAATTTTAATTAAATACAAATGTAAATTTTTCTTATAGTAACAATATGCATAGAACTAGCTATATGTATTATTTCAATGAGAGGTAGCATATTGGATTCTGAAGTCCGAACATCGATAAACATATGGATTTATATAAAAAGTTGTAAGTATTATTTTTGTCATACAATTTTTTTAATAACAATTTTTAACAAAAATATCCAAACCATATTTTCAAAAAAGTGTGTTAGCTTTCCTTTCTTTAAATAATTACATTGGCCAGCAATGATTTAACTTTCCTAACTTTGAACCTTATGATTTATTTCTTTGTAAATGGTCCAGTTTTTGAGGTATAGTCTTTAAAAATACCAAAAAGATATTATGCGCTGTTGGATGCGTGGGCAAAACACAACATAATTCACTAAATTCACAACAAAAAATTGTATAATTTGTATTTGTTTTGAAACATACATACTAGAGCAAATGTTGTGTGCTGTTTCTGAATCCAAAATCCAATTTTAATATACGAGTATGTGTTTTCAACATAATACTTATGTTGTTATGTTGAAGTTATTCAAACTTCAGTTTTAAAGAAGTTGCTTGGTCTAGCTAAAAACACACAAAGCAATATGGTTCACTTAGAAACTGGTACACTTCCATTAGATTACGAGATAGCGAAAAGAGCTTTGCATTTCTGGGAAAAACTGTTGAATGCCTCTGATGAGCGTCTAATTAAAAAGTGTTACAAAGAAATCTTGAGAGCCCATAACAACTCCCAACGACCAAACTGGGCAACAAAATTTAAGGCCGCCTTAATGAGTAATTTTATAGATATATGGGAACAGCAAAACTTATTACCTGTTCGTCAATACTTTGTAAGCATCCTTGAAGACAAGAAGAGAAGCATTTTAAATGAAGATTTCAGGAAGGCATCTAACTCAACTTCTTGCTGCTATTATGCTACTTATTTAGCGAACATACAAGAACCAGAATATAAACCGGCTCCGTACCTGAATTCATCCTGCAAACCATACGTGCATAAAGTCCAAATTAGGTGCGCGAACAGATATGCCCACAGAATAGTTTTACACGGTGATAGACATATATTTGACACAATGAACATTTGCACATTGTGTAATACATATGAAGATGATACAATTGAACATTTTCTTTTAGGATGCCCAATTCTTAATGCAGTTAGAAACCACTTCCTATCCCCTATGAACTTAACTGGCCACATATTTTTCAACCGATTTTCGTTCTTTATACCTGCTGGAAATTTCGTACCAATAAAAATTTACTACATTTGAGTAGGTAGATATTTTCTTTAAAAAAAGTAATAAAATTAAGGGGTTAAATAGAAAAAACAGTTGGAATTTCCCTACATTAATTAAAGAGCTACTTAAAAACGGTATGAAAAAGTGCGTCACTTGGATGAGGCCACATGAAAAATCTTATAAAATATCAAAAAAATTAAAGAAATGTTTACAGTTTTTGGTTTTCAAACATTTATTTATTAAGTTTTTCTCAATTAATAATGAGTATGCCGCCATTTTTCGATATGACCTCTATTAGACGGTTTGGAATGGAATCAAAGTTTTTTTAAATAGTCAAGTGAAATCTCGTCCCAGGCATCACGGATAGCTTCAATTAAGGAGTCCTTGTCTTCAAATTGTCTACCGCCTTCATAAAATTTTCGAGATAGCCATGCCCATACGTTTTCGATTATGTTCAAGTCCGGTGAATAGGGTGGCCATGACAAAAGCTCTACGTTTTCTGATAAAATCCAGCTTTTGACAACCCTGGAAGTGTGGATGGGGGCATTGTCATGTTGGAAAATCCAAGGCAGAGGTCCAAAAATATTTTTCATCTTCGGATATGAGCGATCCAACAAGTATTTGTAGCTGTTTCCGTTCATTGTTAGAGAAAGAAACTCCAATTCGATTTTGCCATAGTAGGTGATAGCTCCCCACACCATAACACCTGATGTACGGCTGTGATGTCTTCCCAAAATTAGTTCCTCTTTTGTTAAATCATGGAAATAAAAGTTGTAACCATCGGGGCCGTCAAGGCTAAACCTTTTTTTCATCCGAAAAGACGACGCGTTTCCATTGACTGCTCCAAGAGACATGTTCTGTTGCAAAGTTCACTCGCAGCTCCTTGTGTACTTGCTTTAGAACAGGTTTCTTTTTTAGTTTTCTTCTCTGGATAGTACCATCTTTTCTTATTATCCTTCGGACTGTCGAAATACTGGCTGATACTCCGTTTTTGGACCTTATTTTAGGAGCTGATTGAGTAGAATTTGAAGCAATACGTAAAATTAACCGCTTTTCTCGGGATGTTGTTGCTTGGGCTGTGCGTCCTTTTTGGTTTTTCCATAGTTTTGAGGATCAGCAAGATAGTTGTTTACAACTGTCTTACTTCTGTTCAGCTTCCTTGCTATTTCTCGGCTTGAGAGTCCCATTTCCTTGAAAGCATCGATTTGTCTTCTTTCTGCTACTGTCAACGTCTTTGCGGAACCCATTTGTAGTTGAAATTTAATAAAAATAGTTATTTGTAAAACGTTCTTAAATATTGTAACCCAAATTTTGAAAAAAAAATTGCTGATCTGAACTACTACAACGAAATATTCGCAATGGCCTAATCCTAGGGACTCACTTTTTTATATCCTTTTTAGGTAGCTCATTCATTAATGTAGGGAAATTCCAACGGTCTTTTTTAATTTACCCTATAATTGTTTCACTTTGTTTTAAGAAAATATGTACCTACTCTCATGTAGTAAAATTTTCCGGGTTAAACAAATTCCAACAGGTGTCGGACCGAAAATCGGTTGAAAAATATGTGGCCTCATCCTAGTGATTGGCAATGTATATAAATATGTTAGAAACTCGCTTAACTTAAGAGCTTTTATCCTTAACGAATGATAAATCCAGGTTTCAGGTTAAGTAATAAAAGTAATTATTTTGTATTTTCTTTATAATTGTTGCTTCATATCTTACCTTATTGTTCTGTTAGATGAATTAAAATTAAATAGCACTTACCTTATGAAATAATGTAATATTTACGTATTGCCAATCAATTTGTAAAAGCTAAGCTTATAAACAAATAAATATATCTATCTATCTATCTCATAATACTTATTGTAATTTTTATTAGTCATGTTTCAAACTTGATGTGTACCTACTTTGCTTAAGAACAAATTTGTTATGTTATGAACTTACATCGTGTTACATTTGTCTATTATAAAATACTTCAACGTGATTATAAGATTTATTTAGGCAGTAGTGGATCCAGAGGCTGGGTGGGTCGTAGGTTTGATGACCTGCAGAAGAGCATTTTTTTAAATTTTCGTAGAAGTTCCCTTGAATTCCAACATAGTCGTATTGCTGTATTGCATTTGACCTCCCTTATATTTAAAATTATCTATTTGTTTTATATAAAAATAAAATTTGTATTTTAGTGATTTGCACTTTGTGGCTAAAAGTGTTATTTTTAACTGAGTAATGGATATGAATCGAAATTCCAAGTGTATATTAATCGCGTGGCTTAAATTTATTTGTTTAGGTTCCTATAATAGGCTTTTCACACCAAACCCAAACTGAAAATCGTTCACACCGAACATTTTCATGTTTTCATTTGACATTTTAATCTGTTTAACACCGGCTGTCAAATTTTGTATTGATGAAAAAATTTGTGAGTAAAAAGTTTTGTTCTTCTCAAATTATTTGTGAAAATAAAATGAATTCTAAATAATTCAAATTGATTTTAACCTAACACTAGCTCGTCTAGAAAAAGAGTTTCAACTAAAGTTCTGGGGACGGTTGGAATGGGCTCACGACATGAACCAACAAGTAGTACAAGCTCACTTAGCTGCTGCTATCCTATTAATTCACTTAAACCGGTCCAAACAATTCACTAATTTACAAGCTAATTGTCTAGAAAATATATCATAGAATCAACAACAAACAAAACTGTTACAATCAATTATTTTATTTAAAACATTTTCTTCTTCATTGCCAACAAATTCAACAAAAATACTGAGCTTATGACTACTGCTTCTGTTGGCCAAATGTGCATTCAGAATCGCCATACATTGTGGCCGTCCGAGCAACTTATAGGAAGGTTTGGGAAGATTCTGAACGATTTCGTTTAGGTCCCTATGGCGGGATCAGAAAAGGACAAATTCCTAGTTCCATATTCGTACCAAAATCACACTCATCCAAAGCGATCACTGAAGCTGTTATGATAGGCTACAGTTTCTCCATGACTATCTCTTTGGCTTCTTCCTTTGAGGACTCGCCTGGCTTGTCCAAAGCACTGCGGATCTTCTTGATGCTGGCTTCGCTGTCAATCAAGGAAATTGGGGTCACGCAAGTAGCCATAGTGAATTCCGGTTCCTCGCTTAACAAAGAGCTTTGAAACTTTATTCTCGACGTTGGCAAATTTTCCCATAATTTTTTCTATTGCCACGCAGCTCCCCCAAAGTTTTCTTTTTTTCTCTTCAATATTCTGTAAATAAAAAACAAAAAGCTATAATTCTTATTTTGTAAGGAAATTGTATAAATAATATTATTTGCCACGATCAAATTTATTTTAAAATGAAATATTTGTTTTGACAGCTGTTTTGTTTACATTTATTTGAGCGCTTAATGTTTCGAAAGGTTTGTTCAATTTGTGAAACTCGTCTTCAATTCCATCTTATGTTTTTGACGCACATAAAGGTGGGTGTCCATTTGAGAGTAAACATGTTGAGAGTCGCTCTCAAGCTGCTCTCGAGAGCAATCTTGCAAGTGGACATAGTCTGGAGAGTAGCTCGCGGAGGGTTGACAAACTACTCTCGACATTCGATCTTTTTGAAAGTCACTCACAAGTGGACACATGTGTTTACCACTATCCGAGATAAGCTCGCGGAATACAAATACAGTTCGAATTTTGCGAGTAGCTGTCGAGAGTAAACATGGCAAAGCAGTGGAAACTAGGTCTTTTTTCATATAAATTTGATTTGAAAATACATTTTTAACTTCCCATAGGAAGTTATTGTGATGGGTTGATTTGTCAAATTGAAATTTTTGACATTTCTCGACGATTCAAGATCCCTAGAACCCAGATAAAAGATTTTAAGAACGATGCCTGTGAGAGCGTGTGTACGTACGTTCGTACGTCCAACGTTTTTTTCTTCGTCTATAGCTCAAGAACTAGTAAAGATATCGACTTCAAATAAATTTTGTTATATAGATAATAAGCCAGAAAGATCCAAAAAGGGCTCCCAAGAAAATATCTCACGAACCAAAAACGCTAGAGACTTGAACTAAATTGTATATTATATATTGTAACGTGATGCCAAACAAGTATATTTTATAAAAAAATCCAACTAACGGCTTTTTTGTAAATAAAAAAAAAAACTGAAAACAAATTTGACACCTCGAAAATTGTACGAATAAAAAATGATTTTATCTCCAAAACAATTTTGTGCAGCGAAAAAATAACGTTTTTAACATAATTTTTTAATAAATTTTGAGAAAAATCAAATTGACAGTTTTTTTTAAATAAAAATCTAAAAAAACATTACTCAAAGTTGTTACAAATTGAATTTTGACTCAAATAACTTTTCAAAAATTAAAGATTATGGCTTCCAACTTATTTTATCTTACAAGAAATATTGTTTTCAACATTGGGTAGACAGTTTTTAAAAAAAATAAAAAATACTTTCGACTCAAAAAGCTTTTCATAAATTAAAAATATTGTCTTCAAACTTTTTTATTTCACAGAAAATATTGTTTTCGATATTCTGTAGTTTTTTTTATAAAAATCCATGTTTTCATACAAAACTAAAATCTACAAAAAATAGTACGCAAATTTGGTAAAAATTGATATTCGGTTCTCGATATCTCGTGAACAGATATTAACTTCATATTAGAAACCAATTTGTATTTATTTATTTAAGAAATAAAATAAAATGCTGCTAAAATTGGTATAAATCGTTTTTAAATTAAAAATCTCGTTTACAAAAATAGATTTTGAAATCAAACTATTTCATCAAATGCAAAATGTTGTTGGTAATTTTTAAATCTTTTAGAATAATTCAACTTACAACTTTTATAACAAAACACGAAAGCCTACAGACCATTTAAGCAAGGCAAATCGACAGACGGGATTGGAAGTTATCAGTGAGGATAGAATACGTGGCCAACTGATAATATGCTAGCAGAAGAAATCTATCAAGTGGACACGATTATGAGAGTACTCTCAGCAAGAAAACTCTTAATATTCTAACAGAGAGCTCGCGATAGCAAAACTTCTAAAATTTGGCTCTCAAATGGACAGTCTCCCGAGAGTTGCTCTCGAGATTTAACTAGCAGAAGTACTCTCAAATGAACACGCACATTAAGTGTTAAGTGTTTTTTTTTATCAAAATTCCAAAATTCATTTTCTTTTAAGATCTTTATAAGTTAAAGAAATCTATCTTTTGAGACGATTTTGGATGCTCTTGCCTGGAAATGGTAATTGCGTCATAAAAAACACGCCAAAAAAGCCAGAAAACTTTTCACATCATTCAATCTTTTAGGAACAAGTTCAATTTTTTCTGACAAACTTTCGAATTTCTTTTGGCTTTTCACATCTTGAATTTTTTGAAAACTTAATATGATATTGAATATTTTTAAACATGGTGTTGTTCAAAGACTATATCTCAAAAACATGACGTATAAGATTGATTTTAAAATTGGATTTGATTGAAACCCATCAAAAATCTTAAGAAAAATCTTATTTGAGCGCCAATTACAAAACTGTCAGCTAGCGATGTTTATAATATTAAAATTAAGAGTCTATTCTATAAAATGTATAAATAAATATTACATTTTTCTCTATATTTTTATTTATTATTTTTTCAATTTATTTTCAATCCTATTTTATGAAGTTGACACTTAAAAAATAAAAAAAATGTCCTTTTCATTTTAATGTTCTATTTTCAAAAATCAGTTTTAAGGCTTTTTCTAAAATTATTTGTTTTAGGTGTATTCAAGTATTATATTCAAGTATTATATATTAAATATTTACAAATGTATAAAATTTTGTTAATTATTTTAAAAATATTTTTTTTTTTCAGTTGTGATATTATTTGATATTACGTGGTTAGTCTTAGGTGTTATATGGATTAAACAATACTACTTAGATGCTCCAATGGATGCAGCTAAGAAGATTTTTTTAGGTAAAAATACTTTAAAATAAAATAATCTAACTATAAAATTATTAAAATCAAATATTAATTTAATTTTTCTCTTCATATATATATATATATATATATATATATATATATATATAGCTTTAGTTATATGCAATTGGTCATTAGTTTTAACAACTCTTATTACAATATGGTGCACATTTGACACTGCCGGCCGATCGTGGGTCAAAATGAAAAAATACCAACGATCAATGAGGGAGACTGAGTCTAGATTTAATTACAAGCGAAGTAATAGTATGAATCGTAATTGGAGACAAAGGTAATAATTCTAAAAAATTAATATATTTTTCTTATAAAATTTATTAACAATTGTTTTTAATTTTTTTTAGAAAAGTAATCCGAGCCTATCAAGACAGTTGGGACCATAGATGTCGACTGCTATTCTGTTGTATGGGCTCATCGGAACGTAATCAAAATTCATTCACAGATATTGCTCGACTTTTGAGTGATTTTTTTCGTGAATTGGATGTTGTTCCATCGGATGTTGTTGCTGGTTTGGTTTTATTAAGAAAATTTCAAAAACTCGAAAGGGAAGCAATTGTAAGACAGGTAAGATAAAAATTAGAAAACTATGTAAGCAAAATCTTACACGTAAGAGAAGTTAAAAGATTTATAGTCGAAAACATATTCGACGAAATGCTCATGTGTACCTATGTACATCTAACTTATATCCAAACTCTCAGCTATACTCCATTATGTATTAACTAACGTACAAAAAGTTTAATTATAATTGAATTTATTTTTGTTTTTGTTTCTATAAACTTTATGCAGCTAGTTTTAAGTTTGTCGAAAAAAGTGCTGTTCCTTTTTGTAACTAACTTTGCACATGCATACTCTATACCTTCTTCAATATCGTACACACCTTCCCTTTCAAACTTGTACGAGTATATAAAAACAACATTGTGTAGTTTTGCTATAAATTAATCCTCTTCCATGGCTTAACTAAATGATGATGGTAAACGCATTTCCTTATGCATGGCGTCAGTTTCCGGCATCAAGGAAAGATGATTCAAATCAGATCACATTATAAATTCAAAACTTGTAAACAAACTATAGTACGAGTATATATGTATGTATATAGGGTGAATGCATCATCCCTGGATTTAATGACGATGGCAATGCATCGCAATGGTGCGAAAACAACAACAACGACGACGTCGAATGAGACGAAAACTAGAGTTCTCCTTTTTAGAGAAGGAAGTTTTTGATACGAAATTATTTTGATCCAGCACCTAATTAATTATAAACGCTAAATATGCGGCTGTGTGAAGGAAAACATAAATAATGTCGATCGATTTGTTTATACAAAGTACACATATCCTTATTGCTTCCAAGAAGCAGGTGACGATTTCTATGTTGAAGTATGCATACGAGGTATTACCTCAGGTTTTAATTAAAATAACACCCTAATTTAGCCTTGAGCTGTTTTTGGGTTGTTTATGCTAAAATTAATTACTCTTAGTTTAAAATTGTGATTGTAGTATATTAAATTAAATTTTGTTTCGATACATAAGGCGGGTAGAATTATCATATCCTTGCTTGTGATAAGTAACTTATTTTACTTAGTTCAAAATAGACATGTATTTGCTATGGATTTAAGGAAAAAACTGAATGGTTTAATAACTTTTTTGTTTTGCTAACGCACCGGGCTAAATTTTGGTAGAGCGATAGGTGGATCTTTGTTTGGCTTTAAAAGTAACGTCAATGGCAACTTTACCGTAGTAAATGATCAAACATATCTTGTAATCAACAACCTGAGTAAAAAGTACTTAATTGATTTCAATGCGCTTGATGATTGTCTTCACACACTGCAGTCTCAAAATATAATGCTGATCGGTGACGTTAATGCTCGGATAGGAAATACACAGATAGTTCTGGACGAAAATAATTTTATAGGCATAGGTGTAGCAGAAACACGAAATTCTAAAGACCAAACGGTCAACAGAAATGAAATGTGTCAAACAAATGATCTTTTTATTCTTAATGGCTGTAGTAAAAATGATTCACTAGGAGAATTTGCAATTATTGGAGGATCAAGAAAATCAGTAATTGATTTCTGTGCAATTTCAAGTGAATGGATAAAATTCACATCGTCCTTCAAAGTAGGAGTAAAAACATTCTCTGACCATATGCCTCTTTTAGTATAACTCAGCCTAAACAACCCCTCATATCACTACGAAATAGCGCTACCCCCAAAACTCGACTGGAAAGATAGTTCAAAAGAAATGTATGCAGCAAAGTTACTGAACCAGATCAACATAAACTTTTTAACTACATTGGAAGTTCGAAACGAAGAAAAAATACGTTTTTTAAACAAATCTTTAAAGGAAGTCGTACACATAAATTCTACCACATCAAAATCTTATAACTACCGTCAAAAATGGTTCGACCAAGAATGCTTCACTGCAAGAAAGCTATCTTTTGATCTGCTTGGAAAATTAAGGAACACCATTGATCATAACGAAACCCTAAGAGGAAAATATATCACCGCAAATAAAAATTATGAAGAATTATGCATTTATAAACGCAAACATTATTACAATACATTAGCTATAGAGCTCTCCTGTACAAGAGATACCAAAGGTTTTTGGACAAAAATAAAGTCACTAAAAGGCCTAGACTTCGTTTGTGGGATACACTTAACGGCAGGAAAACTACCCGAACACTTCAAAATACTCCATGCTACTTGAAAAAGCACAACTTTTACTACGCAAAACCACTGGTCGAAAATGATGTACTTGATAGGGAAATAACTCTAAATGAGCTACAATTGAGCCTGTATAGCTCTAAGAACAGAAAAGCACCTGGTCCTGATCAAATCCCTAACGAATTTTACAAAAATGCTCCTATCGAGTTCCTAACGCACATCCTTCAATTTTATCTTCAGAACCAGTATAGTGCCTCAGGAATTTAAAGATGCTGTAGTATACCCGATCTATAAAAAAGGTGGTGTTAATTTGGCATCTAACTACAGGGGTATATCGTTCATGAACTCAACAGCAAAAATTTTCTCTGCAATTCTACTTAATCGAATAAACGAATGGATGGAAAGAAACGAAGTATTGAGTGAGTATCAAGCAGGTTTTCGGAAAGGGTACTCAACGATAGACAACATTATCACTGTGACGACCATTGCCCAACATTTTCTGAAACAAAACACAAAATTATACATATTTTTTGTCGAATTTAAAGCAACTTTTGACTCTATTGATCGCAATGCATTGTTCTACAAGCTGTCACAGAAAGGATTGTCTACGAAGCTGTTAAAAGTCCTCAGAAATATGTACCAAAATACTCGACAATCGGTGTGGGATGGCAAAAGTATGTCAGAATGGTTTAACACAACATCAGGAGTGAAGCAAGGCTGTCTTCTGAGTGCAATATTGTTTTCACTGTTCATTGACGATATCTCTTCTCATCTACCTGCTGGAGTATGCGTAGCAGACATAAGAATTTAGGTGCTTCTTTATGCTGACGACATCGTCATGTTTGCTGAATCTCCGCAGAGTCTTCAACTTAATTAAACTTAATAAACTCAATGCTTATTGTAAAACCAATAATTAAGTTAAGACCTCCGCAAAATACAAGGTCTTCCAATCAATTATGCGCTCTGTCATGTGCTATAGTTGCCAAACTTGGGGTTACCGTTCATATGAAGAAGTTGAAAAATTGCTACGATATTTAAAAAAAAAACTCTTCCGACTGCCGATGAATACGCCAAATTACGTTCTTACTCTAGAAACAGGTTTACCTTCATTATACCACTATACTCTTAAGCAACATTTTGATTATATCCTAAAAACTCTTGAATCGCCAATACACAGAATACCCAATATTCTTACGAAGTTTGTAATAAACAGGAAGGTGGAATGTGCGCTCGAATGGAAAACGCTGTTTGATAAATGTGGATTCAACTTAAACTTGCAATACGAAGACCGGGGTAAATTGAAGCAAAATCTGTACCAGTTACTTGAGCTTCACGACACGCATCAGCACAACGAATGCATTCAACAAGCTACTAACTCTATCAACAGACCGATCTACCCAGAGCTCAGCTCTATCCTAAGCTGCAACAACTATTTTAATGATGCGAATAACATCCAATCGATATCTTTAATTTGCAGAGCTAGATGTGATATGCTTAATTTGAATGGTTCAACAAAGAAACAAATCTATGTACAATATGCAATATGAGAGCAAAAGAAGACACTTTTCACCTTTTAACAATATGCCCCATGTACAGAGAATTAAGATGCAATTACTTCGGTGAGTTGACTTTGACGATGGAACAAACTAAAACAATATTGAATGGTTCTAATTGGGAAGCCCTAAACAGTTTTCTAAAAGATGCACTCAAATATAGACACTATATAATTACTGAATTTACTTAGTATTTACATCATGTTCTTGCGACAGGTACTTTTCATCACGATTTTAAATTTTTGTTTAATTTCTTCTTGTAAAAGATCCAAAATGTAAATTTATCTTGTTTTTTATCTTTTTTGTCTTATTACAAAATTCGGAACTAGAAGTTTTAATTGTCATTTAAATTACTTTAAATTTATTATTTTATAATACTTACTTACAAAATGTTTAACGAATCAATCGGGCAGACGGCAATGCCACACCCATAACTTTTTATTTATTTAAATTTTAATTGTAAATTTTATAAACTTTATTATTGAAAAATAAAATCTAATCTAATCACTGGCCTAAATGTTTATTCATGTTATACATATGTCAGTACAAAAAAATTCAATATAAGGATTATAGAAGGTTCAGTGTTTTTCCCACAAATGGTATAAACTGGTCTAATGCCATCTATGGAGTTAATCTCTCATAAATCTCACTTAAAATGATGTACATAAATGCACATAAATTCTGCATTATTCTTAAACCCAATCAATTGTTTTGTGACTGGTATAACCAACATTTTTACAAAAATCTAAACAACTTGACAAATTTTGTATATATATTGCCTATTACTTAACTTATTTATAACTTATTTCTCATCTTAGATCAAATCTTCAAAAGAAAAAACAAAGATTCTTATAGTCATATTTCTTATAATCCTATTTGGTATAAACTGGTATAATGTATTTAACTTATATGTAGTAATACTAACTATGAATGTTTTGTTGAATTTGTTCATAAGTTATTAGGCTTACTCAGTGTCGTATTCAAAATTTTAATGTGATTTTTTTACTGGTCGAACGTATAACCAGTTTATACAGAACGAATGTACTGGTCTAATTTATAGGGAACATGCAAAAAAACATCATTTATATACAAATATGTTGTTCCATTTTGATTGAGTAATATAGTAACTAAGAGTAAGATGAAAAATCTCAATTCGACCAGTTCATTTATTACATATACTAACGAATTACATACACTAAATAAATATATGTAAATGTATTAAGAATATATATAGCTCCTTTAAAGTACATTTTGGTATAACATATCTAGTAGAACAAACTTTCTGACTGTTAAGCGTTGTTAGAAATCCAAATTCTTTAGTTCTCATAACTGGTATAAAAAATAAACAACAAATTAAAACACATAAACACTTAGATAAGGCCACACGTTTTATTATTTTACAAAGTATTTATAAGATATGGTATAAGGTGGTGTAATCTGAATCATCGTGTACTGATAGCATGATTTAATGTGAACATATCTTTTACTGGTATAAAAATACTAACATTTATTGAAAATTGATCTTTTTTCACTTATTCAAGAAAGCAGTGTTCAAATCCACAATTCTTTGTTTGGTATAAAAATGGTATAACAAAAAACTAAAAAAAAAGATTCTAACCATGACGGTCTTACTTTAGTTTTATTTTATTTTCTTTAGCTTTGTAAATTCTAAGAAAATAAGTTGTAATGTTTTCCAATATAACATAAGAAATATTGCAACTGATATTTCTATTATAAATTTAAAAAAATAATATTATGTTTTAATACAATTTTTTTTTTTCTAGAGAAAAAACGGAACTTACGAGTTTCTGAGTGGAGTTCCAATCACAGAGCACACACAGTTCCTAGCTTTAAACGATACCAAAAACTATGATTTCTTTCAAACTGTCATCCACTACATGTACTTCGCACAAGGTGCCTACGGTTGGCCCATGTACTTTATAATACATCGGTCTGGACTTTGGCATCTCTTACCTGAAATGCGGTAAGATAGATTTAATTCATTTAAACCACAACCTCAATATTTTTGATTTATCTTTAATTGAAATCTATTTCTGAACCACAATCTTTGCTCTCTACTCATTTGTGTTCCCTTCCTTACAGTTGCATGGGTTGCTGTTGTGGCCATAGCGATGATGTTGAAATAATCCAAGACAACTGTTGGTATTGCAACTATGCCGCCCTCAAAAAGACTCTACAAGTTGGTGACATCGAAATCATTTATGTCACGTATCATGTCGATGTCGGTGAGACACCATTCTTCGTTGCTGTCGACTATACACAAAAGAAAGTCGTCATCAGTATACGTGGCACATTGAGCATGAAGGACATCCTTACCGATCTAAATGCCGAGGGTGAGGTGTTGCCCCTTAATCCACCACGAGACGATTGGCTGGGCCATAAGGGAATGGTACAGGCGGCAATTTATATCAAGAATAAGTTAGAAGAAGAAAATCTCATCCAAAAAGCCCTAACACACAATCCTGCCAGGAATACACAAACATTTGGTTTAGTTTTAGTGGGCCATTCATTGGGTGCTGGTACAGCATCCATTCTTGCCATACTCCTTAAGCCGGAGTATCCGACATTGCAGTGCTTTAGTTATTCCCCACCAGGTGGGCTTTTAAGGTAAAGAAAGAAGAGGATTTTCGTATATGTATCTTCTTCGGATTGTTTTGTTCTTATTTTTTTTTTCAATTTTAATTGATTATGTTTTATTGTTGTACAATCCGATCAATAGTATGCCAGCAGTAGAGTATTCAAAATCCTTTATTACGTCTGTGGTGCTGGGGAAGGATGTTGTTCCAAGGATAGGACTACATCAGATGGAGGCGCTTCGTGCCGATTTAATAAATGCAATACAAAGAAGCGTCGACCCTAAAGTAAGTATATATTTATCTTGTATTTCAATAAACTCTATATGTACATATGTACGACGTACGAGTATATTCTTGAATCTTGAAAGTTTGTCGGTCAAAATATAGATTTGAAGGATATTCATAGTTTGTTTGATATGATGATGATGGTCTACATCAGAACTGAATAAATCATAATATGTTACGTGCAAGGAATGCAATGAAATTGTTGGCATTATTTAGAAAATATTTGCATCCTTTGGATGCAGACTTGCATCGCAGTAGTCATGGGTGGATGTGTGCTTTTTTCTTAAACCGTCACGTGCCAAAAGCTTTGGGTTAAATAAATTCTTTTGTTTACGAGAACTTGTAGTTTTGTTATCCTCGAATAGAATTCTAACATGTGGGAATATATAAGTACATATAAGAAACACCATTAAATGAAGAATGTTTCAATAACGATAGATCATGTAGTTTAATAGAGCTCTTACTTAAAAAACAAACCTTAAATAATTTCGAAGAAAAATCAAATGATCACGTTTAGCATATCAAAAAATCCAACCAAAGCAGCAAAGATATACTTAAATAAATATTAACATTGCATTTAAATCAAAAAGTAAGCTTACTCTGATCTCTTCCTTTCTTTTCAACACTTACAAAAAGAATTACTGAATGAAACCAAATCTTATTAATGTTTAGACTAATTTGATACATACATTTTTATAATATTAAAAAAAATGTATTTAATTGAAGTAAATCCATTTGGACGTTTAATATTTTGTTTACGAATGAATTCAGGGTTTTCCAATAAAGGGTTTAATTTCGATACCTAAAAAAAATGAGTATTTTTTGAGAGGAAACAATGATAAAAATTAGGCAAGGCTACGATTGCAGTACCATATGATTTTAAGCAAATTTTTCATAACTAATTTGCACATTTACAGGTGTATATTCTCGATAACTTCACGAATTCCATATTTAAAGTCTTGAGTCGAATGTGGAGTATTTCGTAAAGGGTGCTTTTATATACATGTGGATTTCAAGAAGCAAATAATTCATTGATATTTAATACAATTTTTAAAGAATGTATGGGTTTGCCATTATGTTTTCTTAATGATTACGGGCAAGTGCCCCTTATATATTGCAGCGTATGCAGGGGCTAAAATGTTGACCAATTTAAGCCGTATGCCTGTAATAACGCTCCGAATATTGTCTTCCAAGGCGTCAATAATTATTACCCTTCTCGCTAAGTCTACGTCGCTGCACATCCCGTACAGCTCGTCGTTCCAACTTCTCCTCCACTCCCCTTCGATGCATACGGGACCGTAGATCACACGAAGAACTTTTCTCTCGAAGCGACCCAAGGTGCTTTCATCCGCTTTTGTCATAGTCCATGTTTCTGCACCGTTTAGCAGGACGGAGATGATAAGGGCCATATATATAGCAATACTTGGGTCCCTCAAGAGAGGACTTTACCACTCAATTGCTTTCTTAGTCCAAAGAAACAGCGGTTAGCAAGAGTTATTCTGCGTTTGATCTCAGCGCTGGTGTTGTTTTCTGCGTTTACAGCGGAGCCTAGGTAGACGAAGTCCTTGACTACCTCAAAGTTACGTCTGTCGATTGTGGCGTTTTGACCAAAACGTCGGTGTTGTATGTCCTTTCTTGACGACAGCATGAACTTTGTTTTGCCGTCATTAACCGTTAGACCCATTTTTGCCGCCTCTGCCTCAATACTCACAAAAGCCCCATTGACATCTCGCTGAGTTCTTCCGATTATGTCAATGTCATCAGCATATGCCAGTAATTGAACAGACTTTTGAAAGATAGTGTCTCTAGTGTTGACGTGTGAGCTCTGCACTATTCTTTCAAGCACGATGTTAAAAAAATCACATGACAGCGCATCACCTTGTCTAAAACCCTTTTTGACATCGGAAGGTTCTGTTAAGTTGTTTCCAACCTTTATGGAGAAGCGTGAATTCTCCATGGTCATCCTGCACAAACGGACGAGTTTGGCAGGGATGCCAAAACTAGAAATGGCTCGTCCCTGTAGATGCTGTCATATGCGGCCTTGAAATCGGTAAAAAGATGGTGGGTGTCGATTTGGTGTTCTTGGGTTTTTTTCAGGATCTGCCGTAATGTGAATATTTGATCAACTGTGGACTTTCCTGGTCTAAAACCACACTGATAAGGACCTATCAGGTTGTTGACGATGGGCTTTAGACGTTCACATATTACGGCAGAGAAAATTTTATAGGTGATGTTAAGTAGACTGATTCCTCTATAGTTGGTGCAGTTTAGAGGGTCTCCTTTTTTCAGGATCGGGCAAACAATACTGAGTTTCCGTTCATCGGGCATGCTTTCTTCCGACCATATCTTACAGATAAGTTGGTGCATGCTCCTAACCAACTTATCTCAAGCTGCTTTAAAGAGCTCGGCATTCAAGCGGTTTCGAGAGAGCTTACTTATAACTCGGTCGGAAAAGGATTTGGCGATCTCTGGCGATTGTAGCCTTTCGACGTTGTACCTTCTCCCAGCACCTCCCTGTTTTTCTTGAGTCTGGAAATCCGATGTGCTACCTTGGCTACAACGAAGTAGTGGTCCGAGTCGAAAAAACGCGTACTGGCTACCATGACGTTTCGCCCCGCAGCAAAATCTATGAGCCTGAATCCATTGTCTGAAGTGTTGTCGTGCAGGCTGTCCAACGGTGTTAAATTACACGATCTTGGAGGCCACGAAACCCACAATGATACCAAATAATACGCTTGCCAAAAGTTTTCAATCAATAAATGTATGTGTGTCTTGAACCGAAACATTATTTTGGTAATAAATGTGCACGAATTGCAAACGTTTATTAAGAGTAAGCTATTTATTATGAAATGGGAAACTTAACCCACCATAAATCAAGTGATAGCTGTCAAAAAGACCAACTCGGAAAAAAGTATTGCCAGATTAAAAACCACATGTCTAAAAAGTAACAATTAGTAACACTTCATTACGTAATCTTTCCGTTTTTAGTAATGGAGTAGATTTTGTACTGAAATTTCTAAAAATGTCATCTTCGAAAGTGACTTCTCATTAAAAATTCTTTCTTTTTTTACAATCATACACAATTTATTTGTTTACTAAAGTTATTAGGCAATATTTTTGGCTCCATTTTTCTTAATTAACTAATTCTTAAAAATATATTGTTAACAAATGTACCAGATTTTAAGTCCCGAAAAAATGTATTTTTAACATAATTTTTTTTTAAGTTGTAAGGAAACACTTTAAAGCTAATGTAACATTTCGATTTTACTAAACTTTATATTTCAAAGCCATTTGATAGAGTTTGGCAATAAGCTCTGTTATCGAAAATGCGTGCATTTGGTATTAATGCATTTGGACTGCTCAATTCAAGTAATATTGGAAAAGGTTCGAATCTGATATCCAGAAAATATACGCTGCCCCATTACACTCTTCCTGTTCTTATAAATGAACTTCTAACCCACAAAATGGTTTCACTGATGACAGTACCCTCATATTTTCATATTCGTTTTAAAATTCTCATCCTTGTTCTTTGGTTGTTGATAAATTTAGTACCGGCCTAAAAGACGATAGAAAATGGTTAAACTTCAATTTATTTAAAGATTTATATTTTAATTCGAGTTGGATGTAATCAACGCTGAACGCGGACCAGAAGTAAAATCTATTGCAAAAAAGGCGGCGAAAAGGAATTATATTTATTTGACAGCTGACTAAAGTTGTCATCATTTAACAGCAGCAACAGAGTTGCCGAAATAAATTAGTTGTGGACTACGAACGGCAGTGTATGACAAGCTTATTAAGGGGTCTTGACACCACTGTCCACGCCAGATTCAAAAACCATGTATAATTTAATTCTTCGAAAACTCAATGCTGTCTAATGCCACTAAGCATGAATGTAACTTGCATGAATTAGACTGAACAACTTTCAGTTCTAGGTATGTGCATCACAACTCACTTTTTGTGGGCTAGTAACATATTTGACATCTCCAAAAACGCTGATAAATGTTTATGTTTTCCCCTACGATGTAGGAAGTTTTTTACCTTTTCTGATCTAGCTATAATTTATAAAGATTATACTCGTCTCAAACTTGAATACAATTCCCATATCTGGACAAGTGCTCCAACAATCCACTTGAGTCTCTTGGACCGAATTCAAAAGAGAGCTCTAAAAATGATACGTAACCGTTGACTTACTAAAGGTTAGGTTAGTTTGAAGTGGCTGTCCCAGATGGAAACGGACACACTTAGGCCAGTTTAGTGGCCCATTGTGATACCACATGAATCTTGAGGCTTCCGCCTAAGCTCAATGGAACCAGTTTAAGTCCCTTACGAAACGTGAGAGGCTGATTATGCTGATATGATTTAGATCGTGCTTTCCTATTAGACAGTATCCGGTTATGACACCAATTATCGAGCTTATAAGATCTGCTAAGAGATACCAAGCGCCTTGAACGTTTTAAATCCAGTGTTTACAAGTTTACAAGTAGCGATTGGTATGCCAGTGTGCCAAACATGGTAGGATGGGCTGCACTGTACCGTTTCTGCCTAACTGAAACGTTTGTATTTTTTGAGCACCGTCTTAAGGTTTCATGACTCCATTATTTTATCGCTATGCATTCCTCCGCTCAAACAATTTAACCATAATGCCCGTTCTTATAGGAGTGCTCATCAGTTTACCCTTTTTCGGGCTTACTAAAGTACAGAGATTCTTTCTATAGTCGCGCTACACGAATGTGAAAAGCCTTACAACTTTGACAAGAATCGGTTACCTCTTTTAAGTGCAAGCTTGATGTAAGAGTGTATAAAGTATATACGTAGAAGGAATGATAGAAAGACTTAACTAGTTGTGAACTTCACTCAACTATCGAAATATATGTAGCAAAAAGAACTACTAACAAATATTCCACATACACCACATTGCACCTAATAAAAAAAGAGTTTACTCAAAAAATAAATAGATGCACATGAAACTTACTTAAATGTAATGTAATAAGTATGAAATCCTAATCAGTTTTGAAAATCATTTATGGATTTAGAGAATATAAACATGAGACATTTTGAAATGTTCAAAATGTCTCAGACACACGACACCAGCACTTAGGTATAAATATGTTAGGAAGTCATATTAGAAGATATTTTCTCTTGTTTCCTAACTTTTGACTCTATTCATTTAACTTTTTTATCTTTTAAATAGTGGAAGACTATATCCTGTTCTATGATATGTTGTTGCTGTGGACCAGAGCCAACGTCCGTTGTGGAGATGTCTGGCAAGGATACCCACATAAATCAGTATCAAGAGGTTAGTGACCGTTGTTGGTTTATAATCTTTATACCTCTTTTATATCCATTACGCCCACACAATATCTACATATGTATATCGATACACATACATATGTATGTAAGATCCTGCTGCACATGAAATATGATGAACAAAATAAAAATAAAAAAAAACTATGAATTTGAATAACAAAACATGTTCTCTTTCTCGATTTTAATATTCAGGAACGTGGTACAGCGAGGACGACAAGTGCTCATCCAACAGACAGTTCGATAGCTTTAACACTACATCAACCACTATATCCGCCCGGAAGGATAATACACATTGTTCGACACCATCCAAAGCCCGATGAGTAAGTTAACTTTAGTATATTTTTTGTTTTTGCTTTCCATTCTGTTTCAGTTCTGCCTTTTTCAACCTAGTGATGATGTTTCAGGGTTTTATTTTTGTGTGCATTCACTCGCACTACTCGCTGCCAATACTTACAGCTTTCAAAAACACCACTTGAAAGTGTGTTACTCGTGAATTTTTTTGCTTTTGTGTAAAATATGTAGGTAAACAACAAAAAACAAAAAAATATGTTCCACATCCCGTGAAGCGTTTGAAAACACTATTTTTTAAAGTGTTTTTTTTGTTCATGTTTTCTGTGTGTAAAAAAAAACTACAAGATCTTCCGGTCATAACCATAAACTGTGCTGAAGTGAGGACAATAATGTCTGTCTATGTACCTTTGAGATTTGCAGAGTGGAGATTTTTTTCTG
Organism: Eupeodes corollae; assembly: GCF_945859685.1. Classification (NCBI taxonomy): domain Eukaryota; kingdom Metazoa; phylum Arthropoda; class Insecta; order Diptera; family Syrphidae; genus Eupeodes; species Eupeodes corollae. The sequence continues at coordinate 43,887,918 of NC_079148.1, forward strand.
TGTTACTTTTTAGTGATGGAACATTCTGAGAAAATAAAAAATATATTTAACAACAAGAAATTTAGTAAAAAACGTCATACCATTTGTTTTTTAAATATATAACTTAGATTATGTAACTTTTTATTAAGCTCTAAGCAAACTCTCAATTTGCTATAGTTTTGGAATTTCTCCGAAAACTAAGCGTAGTTTTGAAATCTAACACTGAAGACTTTTTAAAGTCAACAGAAATGGTAGAATTTTTATGGAAATGTGTCAAACAAACAATCTTTTTATTCTTAATGGCTGTAGTAAAAATGATTCACTAGGAGAATTTACATTTATTGGAAGATCAGGAAAATCAGTAATTGATTTCTGCGCAATTTCAAGTGAATGCATAAAAATCACATCGTCCTTCGAAGTAGGAGTAAAAACATTCACTGACCATATGCCTCTTTTAATATAACTCAGCCTAAACAACCCCTCATATCACTACGAAATAGCGCTACCCCCAAAACTCGTCTGGAAAGATAGTTCAAAGGAAATGTATGCAGCAAAGTTACTGAACCAGATCAACATAACCTTTTTGGAAGTTCGAAACGAGGAAAAAATACGTTTTTTAAAAAAATCTATAAAGGAAGTCGTTCACATAAATTCTACCACATCAAAATCTTATAACTACCGTCAAAAATGGTTCGACCAAGAATGCTTCACCGCAAGAAAGCTATATTTTGATCTGCTTAGAAAATTAGAAAATTATGATCAAAACGAAACCCTAAGAAGAAAATATATCACCGCAAATAAAAATTATAAAGAATTATGCCTTTATAAACGCAAACATTACTACAATGCATTAGCTATAGAGCTCTCCTGTAAAAGAGATACCAAAGGTTTTTGGACAAAAATAAAGTCACTAAAAGGCCTAGACTTCGTTTGTGGGATACACTTAACGGCAGGAAAACTGGCCAAACACTTCAAAATACTCCTGAATCTATGCTACTTGGAAGAGCACAACTTTCACTACGCAGAACCCTGGTCGAAGATAATGTAATTGATAGGGAAATAACTCTAAATGAGCTACAATTAAGCCTGTATAGCTCTAAGAACAGAAAAGCACCTGGTCCTGATCGAATCACTAACGAATTTTACAAAAATGCTCCTATCGAGTTCCTAACGCACATGCTTGACGCCTTCAATTTCATCTTCAGGACCGGTATAGTGCCTCAGGAATTTAAAGATGCTGTAGTCTACCCGATCATCTAACTACAGGGGTATATCGTTCATGAACTCAACAGCAAAAATTTTCTCTGCAATTCTACTTAATCGAATAAACGAATTGATAGAAAGAAACGAAATATTGAGTGAGTATCAAGCAGGTTTTCGGAAAGGGTACTCAACGATAGACAACATTTACACTGTGACGACCATTGGCCAACATTTTCTGAAACAAAATAAAAATGTATACGTGTTTTTTGTCTACTTTAAAGCAGCTTTTGACTATATTGATCACAATGCATTGTTTCACTAGCTGTCACAGAAAGGATTGTCTACGAAGCTGTTAAAAGTCCTCAGAAACATGTACCAAAATACTCGACAATCGGTGTGGGATGGCAAAAGTATGTCAGAATGGTTTAACACAACATCAGGAGTGAAGCAAGGCTGTCTTCTGAGTGCAATATTGTTTTCACTGTTCATTGACGATAACTCTTCTCATCTACCTGCTGGAGTATGCGTAGCAGAATTAAGAATTAAGGTGCTTCTTTATGCTGACGACATCGTTATGTTTGCTGAATCTCCGCAGAGTCTTCAACTTATGATTAATAAACTCAATACTTATTGAAAAACCTGGAGGCTTGCAATATATTTGGAAAAATCAAAAATTATGATCATTCGCAACAGGCAAACAAAATTGGGAAACGGCGAAAAATGGTTTCTAGATGGTGAATCAATTGAAACAGTCACACAATACAAATACCTTGGTGTTATACTGCAATCAAACATGAAGTTTTCTCTCCACCTTGAGAAAATACTGGGTTCCGCTAAAAAGCTACCCAGAGCTCAGCTCTATCCTAAGCTGCAACAACTATTTTAATGATGCGAATAACATCCAATCGATATCTTTAATTTGCAGAGCTAGGTGTGATAATGCTTAATTTAAATGGTTCATATGCACAATATGCAATATGAGAGCAAAAGAAGACACTTTCCACCTTTTAGCAATATGCCCCATCTACAGAGAATTAAGATGCAATTACTTCGGTGAGTTGACTTTGACTATGAAACAAACTAAAACCATATTGAATGGTTCTAATTGGGTAGCCCTAAACAGTTATCTAAAAGATGCACTTAAATATAGACACTATATATTTACTTCGTAGTTACATCATGTTCTTGCGACAGGTACTTTTCATCACGATTTTAAATTTTTGTTTAATTTCTTCTTGTAAAAGATCCAAAATGTAAATTTATCTTGTTTTTTATCTTTTTTGTCTTATTACAAAATTCGGAACTAGAAGTTTTAATTGTCATTTAAATTACTTTAAATTTATTGTTTTATAATACTTACTTACAAAATGTTTAACGAATCAATCGGGCAGACGGCAATGCCACACCCATAACTTTTTACTTATTAAAATTTTAATTTGATTCTTAATGTATGTAATAAATAGTACACCTTAATAAGCCTTTATTAAAAGTTCACTTCTTCGATATGACGAATCTATCAAACAAATTTCAGAATACTACCAATGCAAATACAACTAAAAATTATTAAAACCTATTTACTACAAAAATGGTAATTCTACCACAGCCACATATAGTGCCTTAAGAGGAGATTATGGTTTACATAATCGTCTAACTACGCAAGCGATTGGCAAAATTGTGAAGAAATTTGAAGAGACTGGATTAGTTGCAGATATTGTAAAGCCTAAGCTGTGAGCATTATCGTTTCGCTCGTCCCACTGAAAATATTGCTGCCCTAAGTGAAAGTGTTGCCGAAGACCCGAATGTGTCGATTCCTCTTCGTTCTCAGGAGTTAGGGCTGTCTTACGGCACATTGTCGCATGTTTTGCATTTGGATGGAGGTGGTGGACGGCGATTTTTCAAACACAATTTTCTTCAGCGTTCGTCGCACATTTTATTATTATTAAATTAACAAAGTTATTAAACAAAATTGTCGTTTTTGGGGTTCTAGAACCATAAGTAACTGAAAAGAGACCATTACACCCACAAAAAGTGATTGGACCTTACTTCTTCAATTCGGAGCGTTATGATCATATGATAAACAAATTTTGTTACCTGCTATTGAAGACTACGACTTCAACAAGACGGTGCCTCGTGCCACCCAACGCGTATATGGCTTTATTGTAAGAGACATTCCCTGGCCGAGTAATTTCTCGGCGTGGTGATAAGCGAAAGACCGTGTTTATACAGATAACCTTTTTACTCTTGAGCACTTAAAGACCAATATTCGTCTTGTCAGGGCTGAGATACCACCTAATATGTGTCAAAAGTGCTGGAAAACTATCTCAAAAGAATCGATGCTTGGAACAATTCGTGTGGTGGGCATTTAAATGATGTAGTGTTTCATACATATTTACGTTTACTTTTGAAACCGTAAAGCGGATAACCCTGTTCAAATTTTCTCATTAGCAATTTTTGACACTACATATTTTCATTTAAGACAATAAGTCTATTAATAGTATTAACTTTCCTTACTTAAATCAATCCCATACAGCGTGAGCCATCTAGTGGTAATTTTTAAATGTCCTGTTTCCCGTTGTTTCCCGTTTGAAATTTCCGCAGGCAGTCAATATTATACCTTAGTGAAAGGTTGGGAAACGTGTTAAACATTTTTTCCAAAATCTTAACAACTCAAGCACCAGCCTAAGAAAGATTTGGATTGCCAATTTACTCAACAAGTTGAGATGCCAAGCCAGTTGCTTCAAATCATTTTAACGAGACGCATTTTTATCTCGAGAGTTATAATCAACAAGACCTTGGGAAATTGAACGACGTTGTGCTCCATACATTGATCATATCTAAAAATCTTTAATTTAGTTAATTTTACTGGATTAAAAAAAAAACTTAAATTTAGCCCACCCTTTAATGTTCATAAGTACAAATAATTTAAAATTGAGTTGCACAAATATCTCTATAAAATATAAGTGAAACTAGATAAAATAGATATTCGGCATAATAGTTCAATGGTAGCTTCATTACGTCAATAATAAGACTTCTTTCTATCGAAAAATTTTTATTCATATAGAAAAAGAATGCCCACTCTAACGCCCCATTAAATATAAATTTTTGTTTTTGTCGCTATCAAAAGATTTATAAATCTTAAAAATATTTTTTCTTTTATCTATAGACACGTGCTAAAAAACAAGGAACCCGTCTATCAAGCCATCTGGGCAGATTCAACAGACTTCGATGAAGTACTTATCTCACCTGTCATGTTGCAGGATCATATGCCAGATAAAGTCTTGGCGGCTCTAAAAAAGGTAATTGGCTATGTGAAGAAACCACCTGAAATTATTTAATTAATGATTACAAAACAAAATAAAAACTATTATTATTAAATTACAAAGTAAATTAAAACAAAAATTATTAAATTAACTTTTATTTTTTGTTCATTGTATTATTATTGTGTTATGAAAAAAAAACGTATTTAGTTTGATATTATTATTTTAATTTAAAACAAACCCGAACAAAAACAAAAAACATTATTTATTTATTTTTTATTTAATAAACTCCAATGGAAAATGTATTTTTATGAATGCTTGTATAACGTTATAACTTTTGTTTCATTCTACAATTTACTGTGAATTTTATTTATTAAATTAAATTTATGTTGTTTTTAATTTTATTTTTTATTTATAAGAACTTTAATATTAGCACTCGAACAAAACAGAAAGTTGTTGCACATTTAAGAAAGTATTTTTTATTAATTTTGTTAATGGCATAATGTGAAAGAAGAAAAATTAATTTGACAATATTTATAACCTCAAAATTATTTTTTGTTTCTTTAATTTAAGCTTTATTTGTTGTAAAAAAAATAAAATATGCACCTATGTTGGTTGAATAAAATTTTAAATATTTGTATTAAAACTTTTATTTTCTTTTCATTTTTTGTTTAGTTGATTTGGTTTTATGTTATTTTTATTATTTTTTCTAATTTTCGCAACTTAATTTTAATTTGTGTCCCATTAATGTTGGTTGGCCTGGTTTTTGTTAATGGACCTAATGACTTAATAATTATGCTTCTCTAGTCCTCTTCTCTAATTAAAAAAAAGTGTATACTGCAAGTAAAACTGAGTAATTTGTTGATAATAATTATTAAAAAAAGAAATAAAAAAAAACTTTGCACGTAATGTTGTTACCCAATTGCACTTAAAAGTAACATAAACAACACACTAATTAAATAAATTTGTATTAAGGATTTAGTTTTTCTGAAAGAAAAATCTGTCTTCAAAAATCGCCTGAAGAACAAACATAAAATCATAAATATAATCCTTAATGGTGTTATAAATGCAATAAAATAAAATATCAAAAAAAATACATATTACATAATTTATTGCTTAAAATCCTTGCTTTTTTATATAAATTCATTCAAAATTAAATCATAAGAAAAAACTTTATAGTTTGATTTTAATAAATTTATTTTTTTGTTTTTGTTTTTTGAAAAAATAAATGAAAATACAAACCCACAAAAAATCTACAATAACAGGTCGCGATACATAAAGATCAAATTAAAAATTATGGCACCCGAACTGAATCGATGTCTAGCATAGATTTGAATTCAAAGCCCATTTATGACACCAGGTATTCAAAAATAAAATAAAAATATAAGTTTATTGTTTTTATTTTTGTTTTCTTTAGAAAACTTATTTAAAAAGAAAATATGTCTCGATATGATTGTGTATTTTGCTGATTCCTTTGGTGTTTCAATTTAATATTCATTCAAATAATAAATTTAGTTTTTTTTTTATTATTTTATTAAATTCGTGGCATTATTGTAATTATATATCACACTCTTTTTTATTTGATTTGTATTTTTCTTTTTTTTTGTAATCTAAGCACACATTTGATAAAGATTTGGTTGAAAACAAAAATAAAATACTTCCTTAGTCGTAAATTCCCATATTGACAGGGATTATAGTTTTATACGTTTTCTTAAATATTACTGCAAAGCCTTGAAAAGAGCTACATTATATATTTTACTAGAGTACCATTTGAGTGCAATTTCCTATTTCCTAGATATAGATTACTTTGATGTTTTAAGTAAGTACAATAAAGTGTGGAAATTAATTCTTCAAAGCATATGGTTGTTTTTTTATCGTATTTGAGATGAAATTTAAAACATTCTATTCAAATAATGAATACCCTACATATTTGGTGATATACAGCTAGGTTCTACTTTTCATTTTCACTCGAAATGATTTAAGGTTAGGTTAGGTTAACGTGGCTGCGGATTAAAATCCACACACTTAGGCCAAGAGAAAGGCCCATTGTGATACCACATGAATCTAGAGAATTACTTTTTACTAGTCGAACCATTTTGAGCTTTTTATAAAGCTAAGAAGATATTTGATATCCTTTTTAGCTAGTTCACTGGGATTATCAAAAGAGTAGTCCCGCAGATGATTTTTGCGTCTTAGTGAAGGGCAAGTGCAGAGGAGGTGAGAGATTGTTTCCTCTTCTTCTTCGTCCATACAGCTCCTTCAGAATTCATTTGAGGCTATACAAAGTCGTATTGCGTGTCTGCCTATAAGACAGTGTCCGGTAAGGACACCTATTAGGGAGCTAATATGAAGTCTGCTTTGAGATAACAAGTCTTTAGAGCGCTTTAGGTCCAGTGAAGGCAAGTTCATCGGCTCTACAATTTCCTGTGATGTCTCTGTGGCCCGGCACCCAATAGAGGTGAATGTTAAATTGCTGCGCCATCTCCATAAGAGACGATCGACAATCGAGGGCCGAGAGATTTGGTTGAGACACCGTCAAGGGATTTGATAGCAGCCTGACTGTTAGAGAAGATGCGGATATCAGAAGTTGATATCACGTTTTCTCTTAGCCAGGAGAGAACCTCTTTGAACGCTAAAATTTCCGCTTGAAAGACGCTACAATGATTAGGGAGGCGGAATGAGATGCTTAGATTAAGCTTTTCAGTACACACCACTACCAACTCCCTGATTTGTCTTGGATCCATCTGTATAAAAATGAATACTTTTGTTATCCAGGAGTTTTTTGTCTTCCCATTCATCTCTGGATGGAAGGAATACCTGGAAGTTTTTTCCAAATAGGGGTTTAGGAATAGTGTAGTCTATGTACTTTGGTATAGAACCAAAAAGGTTTAAAATGGAGTGCCTAACATTGTTGTTGGTCCATTGAGAAGAAGCGTTGAGTCTTATCGCTGTACTCGCTGCCACTTGTTTACTGAAGATCTCGAGGAGTGTCAGATGGAGGAGAGTGTCTAACGCTGCTGAGGGTATGGTCTCAATGCCCCGCTTATGCAGACATGCAGTGCGTTGGACTCTGCTGAGTTTGTCGTAGTGTGTGACTTTCTCCAGTGCAGTAAACCATACTGCAACCCCGTGCATAATGTATTGGTCGCCAGTAGGTTATGCGAGGTAGAAAACCCCATTTGCTTCCTATAGCTTTCTTGCAAAGGAAAAGAGCTGCTGTAGCCTTTTTAACTCTTTCCTGTATATTAGATTTCCAACTTAATTTTTTGTCCAATATCAGACCAAGGTATTTAGCTTCATTGGTAAAAATTAGTGGTATACCTTTTATTGAAGGAGGTACAATTACTGGGATGTTGTATTTCCGTGTGAAAAGGACGAGGTCTGTTTTTTGAGGATTAATACTAAGTCCGCAGTGATCAGCCCATCTAGTGAGCATATTGAGTGCATTTTGGAGGAGGTCTCTCAGTGTATTGGGATGTTCCCTGTGACGGCGATAGCAACATCATCGGCATACGCAACCACTCTGTAGCCTTCCCTCTCAAAAGATATTAGTAGTTCGTTAACCACTATGTTCCACAGGAGTGTTCCCAAACTAGAGTCGATGATCCTGCTTTTTAGCATTAGATTAATTAACTCACAGATTGAGTATTCGACGGATGTGTCAACGTTGTTGAAAGCGCCCTCAATATCCAAAAAGGCCACCATAGTATATTCCTTTTTCTCTAGGGAGTATTCGATAATTCTTACCAGTGTGCAAGGCTGTTTCTACCGATTTCCCTTTGCAGTAAGCATGCTGAGACGTTGATAGTCTCTTCGCAATGTTGTTACGTATATGGATATCGATCAATCGTTCCAGAGTTTTGAGAATGAAAGATGATAATAGGTCTTAGGTCTTTAGGGTTGACATGCGAGCATTTGCCTGCCCTGGGAATGAAAACTACCTTAACATCTCTCCATCGCTGAGGTATATAGACCAGATTTATACAACTTGATTAAAGAAATGAAATGATATTGAAATCGATTCAAAATAATAAATTCCGAAATTCACTTCCATCGGTATCAATTTCATTTTTTTAACTCAAAACGAAGTGAATTTCCGTGTTCTAAATTTCGATATATGAATTTTTAAGTGATTTTATGTGACCAGATTAAGTTAGTAATATTTAAATTGTACAAAAGAAAATAGCTTAAAAACGGTAATAGTTTCACTTAAAGGAAAGAAACCTTAAGTTTTTTTTTTTATAAAATGCACTTAATTCGTGAGAAGTTGCAACTTCTACTTTATATTTGAGGAGAGGGACAAAGCATTCAAAAAGATTTTTCAATACACCAATTGTCCTTTCTATAGCAAAACAAACTTTTTTAAGAACTTTCAAGACACGTTCAGAAACTATATTTTGATGTCAAACCGATATTTGTAAACTGCTTATGCAAATAAAAAACACTTATATTTTATATTTATTTTATTAAATAGCTCAGAGCAAAATATAAAAAGAAAGAAAATATACAAATTATGTACAAAAATATTCTTATTTTTTATTGAACATATGCACATGCACAGTCATGGACAAAATAATATAAACGACTTGTTTTGTTGGTAATGTTTCAATTTTCTTCGCTGGAATCCATTATTGTTTTTAATGTTCCATTTTTTATTTAAAGTATAAAGTACACTTTCAATAATAAAGAACAAAAAACTTAATTCAAAATTCAAAAAACTATAAACTAACTCAATTTATTTCCATTGGAAAAAAAATAGAAACATTAGACTTAAAACTAATAAACACAATTTTCCTAACCTAAAACAATAAAATATAATTTTTTTTTAAATATTTTGTTGTGCCACCACTATTTTTTAGTACTTCGGTGCACATGCGACCCATGAATTCCACTAACTTGGCACAAGTGAAGGGCTCAATAGAGTACCACTCTTCTTACACTTTTCTCACAGCTCGTCTCTATTTTTGGATTTAAATCCACCAAGTCTCTTTTTAATATTCCCCATAGATGCTCTATGGCATTTAAGTCCAGGGATTGTGACGGCCATTCCATTGGATGGACTTTGTTGTCCTTGAACCACTGTTTTGCGAGTCGGGATGAGTGTTTCGGGTCATTGTCCTGCATATACTCCCACTATAACGGCATGCTTTCTTCGGCAAATTACAACATTATATTTCTAAGTATATCAATGTAACCTGGAGCCGCCCAAAACATCCTTAATTCAATAAATTGGTCCCACACCTAAAACCGAGAAATATCCCAAAGCATAATGTTGCCACCACCATGCTTAAAGGTCTTTGTCTTGTTTTTGGGATCGTATCGGGTGTTCTTGAGGCGCCTTACCTTTGGTTTTCAATCGGATACAAATAAATTTATCTTTATCTCATCTTACCACAAGATATTTTTCCAATTTGGCCGCATTGAATTCGCCTTCGCAAAAGTTGTTCGATTTTAATATTTATTTGGCTGAGCAGTGGAACTTTCCTTGCTGAATGTGCCCTCAAGTCCATTTCTTTGAGCCTATTTCTAATCCTCCGGGTTGTGACTGGACCATTTAATTTCTTCCTAAGGTCCTGCGACGATAACATGGATTGAAAGAATTATTTATTGCAACAAAGTGTGCTTAAAAGCGATAGCATAATAAAGTTCCGTTTTTAATTGATCATAATATACAGTGGTCACACGAGTTAATATTTGCTGCAAAAGCAAAAATGTGGCTGGATCAGTAAAAATAAAATTCGTTTCTATAATTTTTGTCCATCACTGTACGTCAGGTGCTTTAATTTCACTTGAAGTGATTGCGGAAAGCATTCAAAGTTATGAAATCGATCGAATCATAGAACCCTGAACACAATTTCACTGGATTTACAATTAAGATATCGAATTCATTTCACTAGATTTTAGGAACCTACCTGATGCATATGCAGCTACTCTTTTAACTTGATATGTTTGCCAATAATAATAACGATGAAGTAATTAAATCTAGCAGACTCACAGTTTTATTAAATCTAGTTTTAAGGTGTAAGAATGCTTTCATTATTTAACGAGCTGTATATTAAAAAACACTGTTCTACTTTTTAAAGTGCGAATGTTAGATCAAAATCTTTAGAACGTTTTGGTTACAAATACCAAACAAAATTAAAAGAACACACCATTTTTTCTGCTTTTCGGAAATGCTTCCAGAGAATTTAAAAATTCAAATTCAGGGTGAATAAAAAAAAACATTTTATACAGAATATGGACTTTTTTGGAAACAATTTTTCTCCAAGACCGTGGAGTTAAACGATAAATTAAAATTTGTGTAAGCACTTTGTTTTCAGAACCTTTTTTTTAAATCAGCAAATATTTTGGAAACTTTTTTGTTTCCTTTCAACTAAAGTGATCGATTTATAGAGTGCCCCTTAATAACTGATATTTCGGTATATTTTTGACCGCAGGGCCTGAAGAATCTTGGGTGTATTCATAAACGCAGAAAATCTGTGAATTTCTTTTCTAATGCTTTTGTGAACGCACTCCCAACGCAGCATGTCTGCAGTAAACAGGTCTGATTTAGTCCCATTTGTATGTAAACAGAGTTCATAAACGTAAGAGAAAAATGGCTGCCACACAAATTTTGTTGAACTTGGTTTTTGATTTGCTTACCAAAAAATAAAAGAAAATTATAATGCAGCCAAACAAATTCAGCTGAATAATGTGCCCAACGCTGACGACAATCTGACGTTTAGGTACTGCAGTTCGACTAGGTTAGTTCAATCGAAAATCTGACTTTATGAATGCAGATAACGCAGTTCTTAGTTAGGCTGACGTTTATGAATACACAACTTATTTTAAGGTCAATTTATTGGGAAACTAGAAGCTACGGAAGTTTTGAGTTAGGTCACTCCTGAATAAAGTTAACGTAACGCGTGACGCCCATATTATTGAGTTTCTTCAAAACTAGTTTTCTAGGAAATTTAACTTACAGCAGATGCCACCTTTGTACACAAAACGTATAGAACTATCATTGTGGTTTTTAACAGGAACGGCATCTGTTGGCTACGTAAACATTAACTATTGCCGTTTTTGTACTTAATTTTATATAATTATAAAGCTTCCAAATGCACCTTGAGGCTACGACAAACTTAAAACCAAAAACAAATATGTTATATTACAATACTCAGATTTTGTATACAAAGATGACACTTTGATTATTTTTCAAAAACTATTTTTATTTTATTGACATCTAAGTAGTATTTTCGAAAAATCTAGTTTTTCGCAAAAAGTAGTTTTGAAGAATTTCAATAAAATAGGTTAAAGCTGAGTGGATGTTGATAATTGAAAAGATTGTTGAAAATGCTTTTTTTTTATTTCGGAAAACCTTTAAAAAAAAGTGAATAGGATTTATAAGAATTGCAAAATTAAAAACTAAAATTTTATTATTTTTATGATCCAAAAATCGTTATTTTTTTTCGATACAATTTTCTAAAAAATTTTCAAATCTTGATAGTTTTCTATTTCCGTGTTAGTTTGTTGAATGTTTCTTAAACGTAATTTTTTGGTATCAGGAGTTTTCTATAAATGACCATCAAAAACTGTAAATTCTATTAGTGTAAGGTGATAATATCTTGTGATAACTGTCACAACCAAGTCGTATTTCGCTTACTGTTTCAGAAAAAACGGGAAAAAGAACGAATATTATCATAAAAAAGTGATATTTTAATCAATTTGCATTTTGTTTCGAAATCACTAGGGCAACCATTGCTTTGACAATATTATTATTGAAAATTTTTTAATCAAAAACGAAAATTGCAATTACAATAGTCTTAGCAAATTAGCAAATGAAACTTCTTTTAAAAAACTTCAACTTAAGAAGTGTAAGACGAGGTTAAAAATGCGTTTTTAAAAATACAAATAATTTGGTGAATAAACGACGACAAAAACTGTTTGATTATATTTTGTTTATACTTTGTAAAAGCGGTAAACGATTGTAGAAAATTACCAATAAAAAAAACTATATTAATAATGTTTCTTTACCGAACTTTACTACGTGAAAAGTTATTACCTTTTATGTAAAACGCCCTTTGGTCCTTAAGATTAAATAAATGATTGTTTTTAAATTTGTTTTTGAAATATTATTCTTGTATCTGAGTTACTTTGTTTAGTTACTTTATTTTTTTTAAATTTGATTCTTCATTTATCTGTGATCTTGCTAAGCATGCAAGTAACTTTTCGTGATTATCTGATCGAAAACTGCTGAATCTTGTTGTGGTGTGACCACAATTATTGTTGAATTATTAAATCCGTGATTTAGTGATGAAATTAGAATATTGACGCACCTTGAAAAATGCTTTTGCTTAATGCCTCACTCTTAGTTGAGCTGACTTTGTGGCATTTTCTCGTTATTATATATTTTTATATTTTGATCGATGTGAATAGCAATTTGAATTTGTTCATAAAGCAATTTTTTTAAGTCAACTTTCCATTCCTTTAATTTCTTTTTTCTTTTTTTATTACTATAATAATAATTTGGTACATTCACTTATATATATATTTGTATAATCCACTGCGTTTTAGTTCCATTTGCCAAATACTTGCTGCTCATTAATATAAAAAGAAACAATAAACTAATGGATCGAAAATTTCAACTTTTTCCTTCTTTAGGTTGTAACTACAAGCGGCCCTAGAAAACCACAAAGACAAACATCGAATGCCTTTCAAACATTACCCAATGACGCCACAATAGATCAGTTGCTAGCTTCAAATGGCCTACATACAACCACCAGTTATTGTTCAAACAGCCAGCGGGCCCAAAGTCCCATTTCGAATATCACCAATTCCGTATCAACTCCCAACACAACACATAAACTCTGCCTCGAGACATCCTTCACCAATTTGCAGAGTCCCATCGATATGCATCCCTCGCTTCCACTGTCTTGCGGAGCAGGTTCCAGTAAGGCATCATCTATAGCGGGAAGCTTATTCGGCCGAAGTCAAATGAGCTCCTCCATGCAGCAGTACGACATATCAAGTATGATGGATGAGAGTCAAGCGACGTGTGGCATCAATGGCCGTAGTCCTTCGGTGCCTAGTGAAGCAACAACCGTCATTATGACCGATTGTCCTCCCCTAGACTGTCCCATTTTGCACAAGCCGAAGGCTGTAGCCTTTGATATGGCTATAAACTACTCGGATATAGCCAAATCACCGTCCCCAAAACTGCCTGCCAAGAGTATACTTCATCGACAGCAATCTGCCCGAGTGGGTAAGAAGCCAACGAGCCTCCCATTGGCCCCACTCCGACGGGCTTCGGATTGTCCCAAGGCAGTAGATCTAATTCACGATGATTGGTTTGGTTTGGCTCCACTGGCCAGCCCTGAAACGCTTTCTGAGATCTCAAGTATATCGTCCCGCACAAGTGCCGCCATGAGTCTAGCCAATAGCATAGAGAGGTATCTGCAGAATATGTCGATAAGTGAAAATGGCAACCAAGAACTGATGGAAGACATCTACGAGTCTCAACTTCATACACCGAAAATTCTCCGCCGAGCTCCAAAACTCACAGAAAACCTTTCAAGTTGTGCCGATGACTCCCGCTACCAGGACCAATACAAACGGATGGGGCAGGTATTCGTGACCTTCCCACGGGTTATACCAATGCGGAATAACAGTAGGGATGAGTCCAGTGACGAAAGCTTTGAGTCTGCCTTCAGCCACTCCAAGACTCTGCCCAATAAGAAAAGGAGAAAAAGTTCCAAATCCGCCGACCAGATCGACGAAAATGGCGGAGGATCTGCAGAGACAACCAAAAAACTGGGGAAGAAGCTAACTTTCAGTGATAGTCAGATACTCGATCGAGAATGTCCAAGTTCCTGCCCCAATTGTCCATGTCGCAGTGGATCCACCTGCTGTCAGCTGGAGGACCATGATCAATGTCAAAATTTGATGGCGCCACAGTCGCAAGTCAATATTGGATCACTGGACACCTACTACAGTGCCAATTCGTCCCTGGATCGATTCTCGACTCCACAAAACCTCATCCGTCTGCAATCTCCACCAACGCCTCAGCAAACCCCATCATCGAATGGACATGATGCCGAAACGGTGGACCAACGCCGCCGTCCCGGTGTGCTCGAATCACACTTCCCCGTCTACGATCCAATTGTCGTCGATACAACTTCCGAGGATGTTTCACTCTTGTCCCAGGAATCATCACCAGTCCCCCATTCGAATAACAGCAACAATTTTATTCAAGTACAAAAACGTTCGGGTCTAATGCGCAAGCGTAATTCCACCGATGAACGAATATTCTCACGAAACGAATCACTACCGTTGTTAGCTAATTTATCATCGGAAAGAACATCCTCAGCATCACCATCGCCGAGTTTTGTCAAACGGAAAAGCTGTGTATATCCGGTGAACAGTAAATTCAGCGGAAGTAGCAATGGATCAATGGGTAGTGTAAAGGCTTTCGTTCAAACAGCGACAACGTCAAGTAAGAACGAAAGTAGTGTTTGAAAAATAATTACTTAATTTATTTCAAAATACAATATGTAATTAAAATGGTGAAACCTATAAAAACAAGAAACACAATAGATTAGTTGAAATAGTTTTTTGATAAGATTTTCTACTGACCACAATATTCATTATCATCAAAACAAAAAACAAAAATAGAACAATATAAATTTAAACTAAGCATAACAAATGAACATAACTGTGAAAATGTTTCTTTTAGATAATAATCTTGTAGAATCAAACTGTCAAGTTGTTTCCTCTTTCCTTTACTCAATCAGGATAATGTGACATGCTAGGGATATTATTGAGCTTTAAAACTAAGAAATTATACAAACAAATCGTTGCAGATTGAAAAGGGCACCTTAATCTTCTTTCTTGTTCTTGTTCTGACTTCAAACTTCTATCTAGACAATAAACTTAAGCTGTCTAAATATTGACTTATGTGTCTGTCACTACAAAACAAAACAAAATCCATTTCCTACTCAACAATAACGTTTAATTATACTTACGTCAAATTTCGAAAATAGTTTCGTCATGAAACAAAAAAGGTTTCCGGATGTCAAAAAAAAAATCAGCCACCGAAATCAAATAAAGAAGGCACCCTGTTTTCTTGACTTCAATTTACTGTCAGCTTAACGTCCATTTCGCAAGAAAAACTCAACGAAACTTTTAAAAAAATTGTTATTGCCAGATAAATTTTGTTTTTTTTTCTTTGACAGAACCACTTTGGCTTCATCTGTCAAAGCTAAATCAGCATTTGGATCACCTTATACTTAAAAAAAAGAGTGATTGATAGCTAGATAAAGCAATGAAACGTCAAAATGATTTGCAACACACTGTCAATACTATTGACTTTTATAAAAGAGCATCTAGTGGACAAAGTTGCTGACAACTTGAAGTTGTAGTTTAGATGAAAACATGACATTTATTACTGAAAATTGTATTTTAAATTGAAGTTTTTACAGTAATAGTTTATTTATTGACTTAAGGGTGTGTTCATTGAAAAAATTCAAAGTTGTCAAGCATCGATTAGGGAATCCTTCACATTCTTAAGGAGTATGGTTGCTTCTGATCGAAGGGCTTCTGGACGGTCAAACGAATATATCATTATAATTTGATCATAAATCGTCTGTCACTTTTATGAGATTGTTAGATTCGTTAATCGTTCTACAGAGATATGTTTTTTGTTTAAGATACACTTTCCCTAGCAAACTCAAAAAAACAAACAATCAAACCTTTACGTAGACGAACAAAAAGTCGAGGAGGCATATATTTCTTCAATTTCCTCCAACTAACATCCTACATTTATACCTATAACTATGTTTAAAGAAACAAAACCTAAACTTCTTACAAATTAACAAAAAAAATTAATACAATTTAAAATATCCGACCAAACCAAGCATTAAAAAGTGATTTAATAAGATTTAATACAAACAAGAAAAACAATTTCAATAATAAATAAGAGAACTAGATTTTTCTTCCTTAAACACACAAATTGTTTAAAAATATTAAAATAGAATAAATATTTGTGCCAAATAAACTTAAACCTAAATTTTAAGATTAAAATTAAAACAAACTAAGAAAAACAATATTAGAAAATTTTTTGATTAATATAAAACAAAACATAAAGAAAAAACTAATTTCACAATGTCAATTCGTATATGAAACAAACAAACATTTTAGTCACGTACAGTTTTTACAATATTAAAATTATAGACAATTTACCATAAACAAATAAAAATGTTAAATCACACAAAACAAAATAAAATAAAGAACTTAATTCAGACTTTAGTCTAAGTACCTCCTAAATTAGTTAGTAAATTATAGTTTCTTAAATGGACCTACCTACCTTGATTTTATTTTTTAAATTAACGAATTAAATTATTTAACAAAAAAAAATAAAAACTATTTACTAACTTATAGAAGAAAAAAAGAAAATTTCTAAAAACAATTCTTTTGGTAAGAAAAAGTAGAAAAATAGAACAAATATATTTAAATGATATATTAAAATATGTATAGGTATTATTATTTTCTATTACATAGAGATTACTAGTTATTAAAAATAAATTAGTTTATGTATTTATCAGTAGTTATAATTATTATAAATTACATATATATATCTAGAAATACGTGTACTTGTACTGGAATATTGAATATATGTACAGATATATATAAATATACTAAAAAATAGATTATTTATATTTATTGTAGAGATCTCTATTATATAAAATTAGTTTTTCATTAATTCATAAAATTTTAATGAAACAAAACAGAAAACTTAGATTTAATGCAATTGTATGTAAAAAAAGATTATGGAAGTTATTGA
This sequence comes from Eupeodes corollae, assembly GCF_945859685.1. Lineage (NCBI taxonomy): Eukaryota > Metazoa > Arthropoda > Insecta > Diptera > Syrphidae > Eupeodes > Eupeodes corollae. The sequence continues at coordinate 43,905,174 of NC_079148.1, forward strand.
ATGAATATGAAAACCTGAGAATGATCATTCTCGGAATTTGTTAAAATTAATAATAAAACAAAAAACATCAACAAAAACTAATACCTACTATGAAATTTGTTTAAATTTTTGAAACAATTTGTATGAGAAAATCATCACGGTAACCCTTATCACTACGCCAAATGTCATATCAATCAAACTCTGATTTAAGATCTAAATTTAAATGTCGATTATCCCACCCTGTTTCGACTCGAACCCTCGATTTTACTTGTATACCTACACATTTCTACTTGTAAAATTATTGAACTTCAAGTGACAGCTGGAAAAATAGTAATTTGAAGTGTTATGTCATATAATATGACATAACCACAAATAGTGTGGAAAAGAAGTAACCTTAAATATATAAACCTTGTAAGTAAATAAATATCAATTAGCAACACGTAATAAGTATGTGTCAATTCATGGTTATTAAATGAGAATAATTCTTTAGAACACTCACTTTACCTTTCATCTGTCAAAGAACCGGGCAAGTGTTCATTTCAAGTTGGGACATTGACACATCGGTAAAAAAGTATTAAAATAAAAGAACGTTCCTAATATTCAGTTATAAATAAATTAGGTCGCGCAACAGTCCGTTGAGGACTGTGACTTACAACTCTCAACCATTCCTGTGTGCGAGTATTTTTCTCAAGAATGAAGAGGACCTACAGTTACAAGCTAATTTGAGAAAGCACTTTTCATGACAAGAATTACTCTTGAAGAATTTGTCAATTCCTCGCAAGAGGCAGTACCCGGAAAAAACTTTAGATGGCATAGGCACGGATCGAACCCACGACCTCTGGCATGACAGTCCAGCGCACTTTTTTTTTAAAATTCATTTTTATTAATTCAATATTATAATCTTCATAAGACTAGCCTAATTATCCATAACTTACAACTAAATTAATAGTCCCATACGGACACTCTAAGTTAAACAATAATACTTAATACTAATGCCTTTCGGCCCTAAGATCTATTTTAACTTCAATTCAATTTTATTTATTAGAAAATTTTAAAAACTCAATATCCTTTTTTATTTTTACTTAAAAACTACTTAAAATAAGGTCCATAATATAAAATTAAAGCTAACTTAAACTTAGTATTCTACCTATAAACTACTTAAAACTAAAACAACTAAAACTAAAACACAGCAGCAAATCTAACTATCTAACATTTTTGTTTTTCATTTTTTGTTATTCCATGTTTTTTTAATTTTTTTTTTATTTTTTTTGTATTTTTTTGAATTTCTTTTTGAGCCACCATGCCTATTCTACCTACTAAACTATAAAACAAGTGTGTAAGCCGGCCAAGGCTTAAAACTCCATCCCGACTACCAACTATCAAGTTGAAGTTCGGTCCCGTTCGGACACATCCCTACTGAACCGAAGGAGCTCTGCTCCGTCTTGTGCCATGACGTCCCGACTGTACAGGAGTCGCCTATCCACGGTTCTTCGTCTGACGTGGTAGTGGTAGATTAGCGGAACTGCCAATCTATCCTATATCAGACCGCATCTGTCTAAAAAGAGGAATGCCTCTGGCGGAATGAAGCCGCTCAAGCGTGCACTTTCAAAATACTCATCGTTCAGATAGAACGCCCCGAAAATTAAATTGTTGGTCGAAGACATAGGTCTTGCAATGTGACCTCGAACGAGTTAATTCTCTTGATTCGAGCCCCTTTGTATAGGACCTCGTTGGAATAGTAATGCACATAAGAAGATTCGCCTGATTGATAAAAGCCAGTACAGCGTCGTAAACACTGCCGCTCGAACACCCGAAACTCCTCCATCTGGGAAGGAGCAACGTTGAACCACACAGGACAACCATAAACGATCATCGGTCGTATGAGGGCCATGTTGCAAATTACCTTCACTCTGGGGTCAAGCCGACTGCTAAAAAACAGCCGTTTCGTCGGAGCGAAGGCTGCTCTGGCCCTAGTCAGAGCATCATTTATATGTCTGTCGAAATAGAAATACTGATCTAACCAGATACCGAGGTACTTCACTATCCCTCGTGGCCCTAGCCAACGGAGTCCAGAACAGAATTGTCTCCGACTTCTGGACATTTATTTTCAGTTTCCAGTCGTCGCAATACCGCTGAATCTTTTCGAAATCACGCTGCAAGAGTATTCTAATAACCTCAACCTTTCGGGCCGTTCTGTACGCAATTAGATCGTCTTCGTACGCAATTGCCTTTGTAAGACTACCTATCAGATCGCTGGTGTAAATGCTGAAGAGAATCAGCGAATTCACCGCTCCCTGTTGAAGACCATTTTTAATTGAAAATGTTGTGGTAGAATTTACATTGCCACTTTTGACAACAAACTTTCTACGGTTAAGCATATCATAAAGTATATACAACAATGGCTTGCTTATGCCAAGCCTGCTCAGTTTAAAGTAAAGACCCTCTAACCATACGGTGTCAAAGGCCTTTTCCAAATCAACCAGAACAGCACCTGTGCATTGTTGCTTTGATTTATTTCATTGGATATCAGAAACGAGTTTAGACGCAGCATGAATTGTGTCATGACCCGCCTTGAACTTGAACTGTTTATCCGGAATTATTTTGTTGTCCGCAGCCCACTTAGTCAGATCACTTAATGATCTTTTTGAAAACTTTGCTGATGCTCGGAAGAAGACTTATCGACCGAAGATTTGACGGGTTGGAGTTGTCCTTTCCCTTTTTCGGGAGAGGATGAACCACAGCGGTCTGGATAATATGCATTATTCAGTGCATTGTTGAAGAGTGGTGTAAATGTCAATTGCTTCCATCGGTAAATGTCTTAGCACAACTTTGGATATACCATCGACACCTGCTAACTTTGTATTAAATTGAAGATGAGCTTACCTTCGTCACTAACAAGGGACTTGCTCCTGTTTGCATGGCATTTGCCAAGGAATCGTCATTGAACCGCATGAAACCGCGGTTCTCAGATCGCCATTGTGTCATATCATTTCGAAGGTAAATGTGATTAAATAAGGCTCTGTTTTCACCTTGTACAGTTGCTGGAAAGCAGCTCCCACCGCCTCCAATTTTTCCATCGGCAAGTGCTTTCTAATTTTAAAGAACTATGTCATTACTAATCGTTTCTTTTTGGTTATTAAAAGCCTTACAATAATTTAACACAATATTACATATTACAGCAAATTGGTTTTAAATGTCTTCAAGTTCTTATGAGTGGTTAATTTGAGTTTTATAAGGCAGTTCCACATTCGTATAGTGCGACTAAAGAAAAAATATCTGTGTCTGTCGGTTCGTCCAAAATTGGAAAATTGGGTTCAGAGATATACTGTTATGCATTCTAAGAGAAACATCAGACTTATATAATCTTTCGGAATATGTCCAAAAATCTTAGGTCATTTATTCTGACACCTGTTTAAGTAGTATGTGAATTGTTTTTGAGCTGCGTACAATGGCCTCTTTCTAGGAATGCACTTTTGGAATAGAATTGAAATTTAATAATATTAATGGTCCTAAAATAAGAACGGTTCTCATGTACTTTAAAAAATAGTATGTCTTTTGCTTAAGAACTAACTTATTAACAGCCATAATCGAAACATAGTCTTTATGCTCCTGCTGATAAAAAAATCTAAGCCCTTTTCGAAATAAAAGGCGTAAATCTGACATAAAAAGCAAAAATTCAATAAAACGTTCTTTAATGAACCACGTACAGAAAAGTATAACGCTGGTGTGCCTCAAGGTTTCGATTTGTCTCCGACACTTATTTGTATAAATGATCTTTTATCTGAAACTTCTTACCCACTAAATTGTTTCGCTGATGACAGTACCTTAGCTTTTCGGTTTCGTTTTTAGATCTTCATCGTTGTTCTTTGGATGTTGACTACCAACAGCAGCAAATAATAAGCTTATTTGATTCCGATCTTGAAAACATTCTCTAATGCGGAATCAAAAACCATGTAGAATTTAATGCGTCGAAAACTCAATGCTGTCTATTGCCGCAAAAGCGTAGCCCTTCCCAATGCCACTACCCATGGGTGTTAAGATTTTTCCGATGACGCAAGAACTTTTCACTCTTTTATTCATCCGAAACTCAAGCAAAATTCTCTTATTTGGAATGGTGCCCCAATAAAGTACTTGAGTCTTTTGGATAAAATTGAAAAGAGGGCTCAAAAAATGATAGTTTTCGTTTTTTCTCTTGCAACACCGCTGCAAGTGTCGTGCCGATCATTGTTTTATCAATGTTTTCGCCGACAATGATGTAGTGAAATAGACTGTTGTATTTCTCCTCTCTAAAATTAAATCGTTATACCCGTACTTCTAGGAATGTGCATTAGTTTACCTTTGACCCCAACTTCAGACTTCGGATAGGAAGTCCGCACAAAACGATTGTGGAACGCTTTAACAGGCTCAATATTTCACGCTCTTTACACTGTGCCAACATTCTAAGAAAAAGTTCATCGGGATCTACTTATTGCTCGCACTGTGTTTAATCATTATGAGGGTATTCACAACCCCTTGAACTTGAATTTTTTTAAATTGTTTTGTATGTTGTCAGGCTTCATAATGGCAGATATCCCTAGTTTCTTAGAAAAAAACCTTTTTGAGGTCGAAAATCATTTTTGAGGGGGATTTTTTATGTGAATATGAATCTACTAGCAGTCCTTTTCTAGTATGTCAATTTGAGAAACACAAGTTGAATACTCTCATCTTTCTAAAGTGAAAATTAAATGGTAGTCATGAATTTAAATATTATTACTCTATAAATTTGTAAACAATCAGAATTTTTCAACTTCTAGAGTCACTTAATTATGAACGGCTGAATTTAACGCACTAGAAGATTCTCAAGTACAAATAGTACAACGTCTGCATAATATTTTGAATCCGCCAGCACTGTATTAATCCATTTGTAGTCAAAATTGAAACAACTACACTTTTAATTATATTTTCAAACAATTTATTAACAAAATGAATTTCTTTAGGCGGACGACTTAACAAGCCAAGCGACAATATTTGAATAGAATAACGGATTGAAAAGGAAAGACAAATAAAATGTAAAAAAGTAAAAGATTCAAAAAGAGTGAAATGAATAGATAGCTAAATGAAGAGATACAATGAATGTTGTAGATACTTTGTTTAACTATTCAGTGTTAGAGGCGCTGTTGCTGCAGCTAAGTCGCCACAGTTACTCCCCCTCCAGAAACGTCATTGAATTTAAAGAACCATAAGTTACTTTTTTGTTGCAGTAGGTTCTGGAATCAGCTGGCTGTTGTTGTGAAGAAGAAGAAGAATCCGAGTCTGATTGTACGACAAATGCTGGTTTCAATCTTTCAACAGATATGACTTTATCGTCTCCATCGATGTTTATTAAAAATCTTCGATCGTCGATACGCTTCTTCACTAGATATGGACCAGAGTATGGTGCTCTGAGTGGAGGTTTGACCTCATCATGACGAAGGAAAACGTGTGTGCAGTCATTGATGTTCTTAAGCAAAAACATTTTTGGTTTTGTATGATGTCTTAAGGGATTTGGCCGAATTGTTCTCATATATTCTCTGTGTTTTTCTAGGAATAGTTCTGCGTCAGCTGGTTCATCTGTGCAAATGAAAAAATCTCCAGGAATGCGTAGTGGAGTACCAAATATCATTTCTGCTGGTGAAGCACCGATGTCTTCCTTGAATGCTGTGCGAAGTCCAAGTAGTACTGATGGAAGTAGGTCGATCCATGGAATAGCTGGGTTGCACATTAATGCAGCCTTTAGTGTCCTGTGCCAACGTTCAACCATTCCGTTTGCGGACGGATGGTAAGCAGTAGTTCGGATGCGCTTGGCACTAATGGTGTTTGCCATTGCAGTGAATAAAGCACTTTCAAATTGAGAACCTTGGTCTGTTGTTAATTGCATGGGTGTTCCAAATAAACAAACCCAGTTATTGAAAAAGGCTGATGTAACTGTATCGGCAGCAATGTTTTTCAATGGAATTGCCATTGGAAATCTCGAAAAACGATCTATGATTGTTAAACAATATTTAAAACCTCTTACCTCTGGCATGTGAATTATGTCCAGATGTAGGTGATTAAATCTTTTGTCCGGGACGTCTATCTTTTTTGGAATCAGCTTGTTGTGCCTCTGAATTTTTGCACGTTGACATGGAACACAGTTTCTCGACCATTCGAGAGCGTCTTTCCGTAGATTTGGCCAGACATATTTTTCTCGAAGTTGTCTGCAGGTTGTTCTACCGCTGGGGTGTGCTAAACCATGTATCACATTGAAAGCTGTTCGTCGAAGTGGAGCTGGAATGAATGGACGGATAAGGCCAGTTGAGATGTCACAATAAATACTGATGTCGTTGTCTATTGTGAGCTTCTGAAGTTTCAGAGATGTTACTCCCTTCAAAATGTTGTTAAGTTCTTCGTCAAGGATTTGCTCGTGCTGAATCGTCTCTGGACTAAGAATTGTTGGCATTTCGATTGCACAAATTCGTGAAAGGGCATCTGCTACGAGATTTTGATCTCCTTTCAGGTGAACTATTTCAGTTGAAAATTGTGAAACGAAATCTAATTGTCTTAGTTGTCTTGGTGATGCTTTATCTGGGCGTTGGGCAAAAGCATATGTGAGAGGTTTATGATCCGTTTTGATGACGAAATGATGACAATCCAGTATGTGTTGAAAGTGTTTGCAAGCTGCAAAAATTCCTAATAGTTCTCTATCGTACGTGCTGTAGTTTTTTTCGGTTTTGCTTAATCTTCTGGAAAAGAATCCAATCGGCTTCCAAATTTCATCTTCAAATTGTTCTAATGCAGCTCCGATGGCCACATCGGACGCATCTGTGATTAGCGCCAGTGGTGCTTGTGGTGAAATGAAGGATGAAAGTGTTGCATTAGCGATACTACTTTTGCAATTTTGGAAAGCCTCTAAAGTTTCTGGGGTCCAAACAATTTTTCTCTTATCGTTTTTGATAGATTTTTGTAGGTACTGGTTGAGTGGAACTTGTTGTTGAGCTGCTTGCGGAATGCAACGGCGATAATAATTGAGCATTCCCAAGAATCGTCGAAGATCTTGAACGGTTTCTGGCTGGGGAAAATCAATTATTGCTTCGACACGGTCTTTTGGAGGTTGGTAACCTTCACTGGTAATGTTATAGCCAAGGAAGTTTATATTCGATTGGCCCAAACAGCATTTGGTGGAATTGATTAGCAAGTTGTGGTCTTTAAGCTTCTGTAGCACTGCTTTTAGGTGCGTTTTATGTTGTTCTTCTGACTCAGACATAATCAAAATGTCATCTATATAGCAGAACACATAATCCATTCCACGAAATATTGAATCTATGAGACGTTGGCAGGTTTGCGAGGCATTTTTTAAGCCGAATGGCATGAAAACGTACTCATAGAGTCCAAACGGTGTTGTAATGGCCGTTTTTTGTATGTGCTCCGCAAACATCGGAATTTGATGATAGGCTCGTGCCAGGTCCAGAGTTGAAAAGATGGTTTTACCATGGAGCTTCTCAAAAACGTCTTGGATGAATGGTGGTGGATAACGATCCGGCACAGTTTGAGAGTTAAGCTTCCTAAAATCACCACAGAGTCTCCAATCACCACTCTTTTTCTTTACCAGGTGGATTGGACTAGCCCATGGGCTGCTGGACGGGCGAATAATTCCTTGTTGAAGGAGAAATTCAATTTCGGCTTTTGCGGCCCGAAGTTTCTCGCCGGAAAGTTTCCGGGGGCGTTCAGCTATGGGATGTCCGGTGGTGATTAGGTAATGAAATACACTGCTGTGGTCTGGTGACGTACTAATTGGAATGGCTTGAGGTTTGGTAATGCTGATGAATTGACTTAAAATACCATCGAAGTCTCTTTTGGTGTCGATTGTTGAGATGCCAAAGGTGTTTGTTTCCTGCAGAAGTCCTTTTCTTACCAGAGTTGTTAATGAGTCGTAGATTCTTCGATTTTTCAAATCCACGATGAGGCCATAGTGGGCTAAAAAATCAGCCCCGATGATAGGCGTGGTGACGTCTGCAACCAAGAATGACCATCTAAATTCCCGCCGAAGTCCCAAGTCAACAATTATGTTTTTATTTCCGAAGGTGTTAATCGCAGTGTTGTTTGCAGCATACAATTTGAATGCACTAGGAACAGATTTTCCAGACAAGTACGTGCGAGGAAGAACTGAGATGACTGAACCTGAATCGATGAGATATTTGACATGTGTTCGCTTGTCGTACACATGGAGTCGGACTTCTTGAAGAGAATTGCTGATGTTGTTGCCCGCTGAGATTAATGGGTTGATGGTGCTGTCGCCCGCAGGTTCATGGGACGACAGCTCGACTAGTTTTTCTGGTTGTGAGTTGTGAAGGAGCAAGGAAGTGTGCAGCAACGTGCTTCTTTTCCAAACTTCCTGTGATAAAAGCATACTTTATTGCTCTTAGGTGTACGTGAGCGAGGTCGGTGTTGAATCTTAGTCGAGTTGTTGGATGAAGTTGTTCCTACTTCTTGCATGAGACTGGATATCATCTTCTCTAGCTTGTCGATTTTTTGTTCCAGCTGAAGATTTGTTTGGCGGGATGGACTCGGGTTCGTTGCCATGACATACCCGTTGGAAGTATTTTCCATGATTCTGTCTGCCACTTCAGACAGAGTGTTGAGGTCAGACTTGCCGGAAACAGACAATAGACCACGAACGCTTATTGGCATTCTGTTTATCCACAAGGAGTATACGGATTCTGCTGCCAACTCGCGCATCTCACGTAGGAGTTGAGTTGGCTTTTTGTCCCCCAATTCGAGGTCTGTCAAAAGCTTATGCAATTGCTTTTCTCTGGAATCAGACAGGCGCTTTATTAAGTTCGCTTTGAGATATTCATACTTATCTTTTTCTGGTGGAGCACGAACGACATCAGAAATGTGAAGCAGCACGTCTGACTCGAGGCAACTTATGATAACATCGAATTTAGCATTGTCGCTCCTTATGCCTTTGGAACGGAATTTTGCCTCAACTTGTAGGAACCAGAGTTCTGGTTGAGACTTCCAGAATGTGGGCAATCTAATGTCTGTGACAGCGTCTATTGAGTTTAGGGCATTTAATTTAGCCTGCTCCTCATCTTCATTGTCGCGTTTTTTTGGGCTAGACTTTGTGTCCCTTGGTGGCGTGTGATGTATGCTCATGTTTGTTAATAAATAAACGAATTACGTTTTCAATGTTTTTGATCACGTCGGGGTCACCAAATTGTAGTCAAAATTGAAACAACTACACTTTTAATTATATTTTCAAACAATTTATTAACAAAATGAATTTCTTTAGGCGGACGACTTAACAAGCCAAGCGACAATATTTGAATAGAATAACGGATTGAAAAGGAAAGACAAATAAAATGTAAAAAAGTAAAAGATTCAAAAAGAGTGAAATGAATAGATAGCTAAATGAAGAGATACAATGAATGTTGTAGATACTTTGTTTAACTATTCAGTGTTAGAGGCGCTGTTGCTGCAGCTAAGTCGCCACACATTATTCTACTTTACTGCCACCTAGCGGTGGATAGAAAAATGGATAAAATGCGAAACAAAACGAACGTACCCATTCGATAAGTTGTCAACAAACTGTCAACGTCACTTTCTTTTTTATTGACATTTGATGTTTTATATGGAAGGGTCGAAGTTTATTATTATTTTTTTTTAAACATTTATTTATCTATTTAGTATTTTAGTTTCATAACACACTCTTTGCTCTTGTCGCTCTTGAAAACAAATTTCCAACTTCTTCAACATGTGGCTGTGACTGTGCTAAAAATGAAATAAGATTAGAAAAGTGTTGATGGAAAACAAATAGTTCACTAAGTTTATATAATTTATTTGTTGGTTTGGTTGTTTTCTATAAGAACCTGCACTCCGTGATGATCCTCCAAAAACAAACCATAAGGTTTTCATCCATCTACTCAGCTGCCAACATCTTAAGTGCGGAAAATCGTTCCCGATGTTTGGAATGTCTTCAAAAACTACCAACTGCAAAAATGCGCCAACCAAGCACACCTCAACCCGAAGCTTCTGTTTTGGTTCCGGTATGCATCGATGACAAAGGTGAAACGTCGATTCTCTACACACGTCGCTCGGGTCTGCTTAGTCGACACGTCCACCAAATATCGTTTCCAGGTAAGTATTTTGTTTGCCATCAAATAAATTTCAATTTGCAAATCCAACTCAGATACAGCTTAAGATTTATGTTTGTAGGTGGAATTAAGGACCCGGAGGACGCTAGTTTCGAAGATTGTGCCCTACGTGAAACTGAAGAAGAAATTGGTCTGCCGAGGTCGCGCATTGAGATCTGGGGCAGTGGCCCATTGTGGCGTCCACAATTTACTGCTTCCATTATGCCAGTCTATGGAATTGTAAGAAATTTGAGGTTGGACGAGCTGAAGCTTAACAAAGCCGAAGTGGAGAGTGCCTTTACAATACCCATAGAGGAGCTAGCTGCACCGGATAACTTTCGGTACACACAGTACAAGAGTGGCTATAGTGGGCCAGTGTTTATGGTAGGAAATCGTAGAATTTGGGGTATAACAGCATGGATGACCGACAACTTTCTGAATTGTCTTATACCGGAGCACGAGAGCAGCAAGAGGCCAAGAATCAAATACATTCGCCCGTATAGGGCGAAATAGCAATAATTATATATTTTAATTCTTTTTCTGTATAAAAAGAAAAGTGAAAGTAAATATTTTATTTTTTTTGTTTTCAAATTTTGTGTTGAACTTTGTAAGGACAAATTTCTGTAATTTTTTCAGGAAATGCTCCTAACCGAATAAATAGCTGGAATGAAATTGATATATGTATTGGATCAGAGAGTAAAGTTTGAAATTTAGTGACACAAACAAGGAGGTAGGGTAAGTACAACGCAAAGTAGAATGGGTACTTTTGTATGGGCTCATTAGAAAAGCATTTTAACACGCATTCACGCCTACTATGGCACTTGTCTCGATTAGGTTTATTTTAAGGAGTAATACCTCCTTATAACTTACTGAAGCTGCCGAACGAAAATATATTATCTTTAAGAGTAAAATACACTCTTTTCTGGTCAGGTTTTATGAGCACTAGGCTTGAACGAATTACTAGATTCACAGAGAAAAATATAGTTAACTATCGTTAGAGTAGAGCGAGGAGGATTTGACACAAAAATAATATTTTATACTTTTGGATCTAAAAGTACTCCATAATTAAGAAGATGAGCCTTTATTATTTGACTTGAAAATTACCAATATTCCATATTGATGATATGAAGCTCAAAACCAATATTCAAAAAGTGACAAAACCTCCTAGGATTTGACAGATCCTTAGGAGGTTTTGACAACTGGTGGGAGAATTTGGCAATCTAATGACTTTTTCCTTTGGACGTCCAGAAGCGTCCAGGAGTGTCCGGAAGTCTTCTGAAACACATTGGCACAATTCATTTCACTTTTTGTGTGGCAGCAAATAATTTCTATTCCACAATTCACCTAAACAGAGTCCAAACCCAAGAATTGAGTAGAAGCAACTTGCAGCGTTCTATTGGATTGAAACCAATGAAAAACGTCATAAGAACTTTATTCAATAAATTCTTAGGAAGGTAGGTACTAGATAGGTTACTAGATAAGAAACGTTTTAATTTTGTATTTTAACGAATGTCGAGACCTGCAAAATCGACGTTAAATCTTATTTTTTCTTTGGATCTGGAGGTGCCTGGCATTTCTTCAGGGTTTGGGAGCTTGGTTACCAAGTCCATTGACATTGCCAGTGTAATATTTTCAACTAAGGGCTCGTAAAATAAATTTGACATATTTTGTCTTCGGAAAAATTTGACTGTGTACGGTAAAGCGGAATCCTGATCAACAGCTGCTACCAATCGAACGTAAAAGAACTTCTTTTTATCACCAAATTTTTTAAGAACATAATCTCCGAGATTGGCGATAATATGCTAGCTGAATTTAACTCGTTCCGGTTGGTCTTCGTTGCTCTCTTCCCATCATAGTGACGTGTCCGAATCCTGGAGGCTGTACTTATCGCAGTCTTCACTCAAAGAATGGTTTTTTTTTACCTTAGGAATGCTCCTCATTTGGAGCTTGAGGCTATTTTTGGCTGCGAGTTCCTCTAAACGGTCTTTTTCTGGAGAATCAGTATAAACTCTGGACTTTCCAACCGGACGACCTTTGGATTTCTTTTTCCCTAATTTCGGAAGAGGGCGAATAGCTTCCGGTATGGTATGAGTTTTTTCAATTACAGAAGTTAGAGGTGCCACAGCTGAAGTAGAACCGTCTTCAATGGCAACTGATGTTGGTAATGGTACAGTAGTTGTTAAACGATACCTTGCACTGTCGTTGAAACGTCTAGGGGCTGCAAACGATGAGACGTATGAGGTGGGAACGAAAGTATAACGATCCCATTATCGCGGCAATACAAAATAGCATCGAGTGAACAGTGCGACGAATGATTGTCTAGGAGCAGGAGGATAGGATCTTCTTTTGAACATTTTGAAAATCGTTTTAAGTATTCTAAGACTTTAAGATGCATTTCTGCAGTCATCCACCCACTGTCAGAAAATAACCCAATGGCCCCAGATATGGCCCTTTCGTGAATAAAGGATTTGACTTCTTTCGAGGACATATATAGACAGGAGAAATATGGTTTCCAGCTGCATTGACAATTGCAACCATTGTCACTAAAGTTCCCCTTTCACCTGAAGCAATTGACAATTTGTCAAATTATCCTTTTTCTTAGTTGTCAAAACCTCCTTTTGTCACTCTAAATAAATATTTCTTCTTTGACAGCCGAGAGGCCTGGTCTCTTTCTAACTCTTGCTAAAAATCTTTAGCTAGTGTCATTCCTAAACATAAAGATTGTTACGATTGTAACAATACCCGTGTTTTGTTGGAAAATCTACCAACAGTATAGTAGAATTTCACACGAATAACAAAAACAATATCGGCAGTAAGAATACTACCGATAAAAGTTAAAGTAGAATCTTAATACGGATGGGTTTTTGGCATTTATACGAGTCTCGAATGGATCTTATGTGATTTCGTTCTCAATTGTTGGTACGATTGATATTTCATTTGTTTCTCGATGGCTGTGTTCGTTAAGTAGTTGTGCATTTGGAATCATGTGTTTTCCATTGGGAAAGAAATCTGTTGCTGTTGATATTATTTACTTTTGAAAATGGACTAACTGGGTTTATTTTGCAAGAATAGAAAAGATAATTAAGTTTATGTTTTCAATGAAGGTTTATCTCAGTTAAGATTAAATAAATCTTGTTGGCGTTTGCACCGCACAAGAAGATTTAAAAATGATTAAGTTTGACAGCATTTTCTAAGATGCAAATGGTGTATAGATGTTTCTTATGAAGTGTAAGTTAGATAGTTTGATTTGTGTTAAACTTACAAGGAAGAACTGAATAGTTCAGCAACACCTACCTACTCCATGTGCAATTTTTTTTATTTAAGTAAAAAAAAACTAAATTTTTTGTACACAAACAAGTAAATAAACAGACCATAATGCATTATCTGTCAAACCAACTCCTCCACACAGGTTTTCTTCACAAATTTTGAAACGACTCCGATGCCCGAACGGAATCGCGTCGAATCAAGCTCATTTCAACTCTATTTAGGTATATAAACAATGGAGGCGAGCTTCAAGCTAATGTAGTAGTCTAAGGACAAACCTTCTTCTGTAAGTTTGTATTTTATGTCAAAGCTGCAATATTGTTAAATTAACTTTTTTTTAAAGAATCTCAATGTCTTACCCTTTCTTCTTCAAAATTGCATTTCATTAGTTTTAGTTAGTTTTGTTTTGCTGAAGTTACTTATAACCCTTTATTTTCACAAAACTTTCTTCTATTTGTGTTTTTCTATTTATTATTCTGACAGGTCTTCTTTCAGTTGTACCAATTTTCTACTGCCAATCTAGCTACTGCCGATGGGTTTTCTTGGGAATTTTCTACTATACTTTTTATAGAATGCCAAAAAAACAAGCATCCATAATATAGTAAAAATGTATTTAATTTAAAAACAAATACAACATTCTCAGCCAAATCACTACCGATAAAAGGCAAAACTGCGGATACAAATTTGACTTTTATTCTAGTATCGAAATCAATTTTCTAGGTTTTCATTCTTAGACGTTGGTACATTTAACACTTAATGGCTGTGATTATAGATTAGCTCCAACATACACAACACTATGGCGCCACTCAAGATGTACTTTGTTATTTCAATAGAACTTATTTTCAAACCATTTCAACAAATGTTTGCTAATTTAATTACTTGTTTGTTTTTGCAATCATCTGACGTATCAACTTTCCAATATTTTCTGTATATGCATGTTTTTGATTTCTCATTAGAACTACAAAATCTACAAAATTGTATGGTAACTTTGTAGGTAATACATGTGTTTTGTTGGGAAATCTATCCATAGTAAAGTAGGATTTTACACGAATAACAAAAACAATATTCATAGTGAGAATAACACCGATTAAAGTTAGAGTAGAATCTGACTATGGATAGGTTTTTGACATCTATACAATCCTCGAATGGATCTTATGTGATTTCGTTCTCAAATGTTGGTACGATTAATATTGCATTTGTATCTCGATGGCTGTGTTCGTTGAGTAGTTCTGCATTTGGAATCATGTGTGTTTCCCATTGCGGAAAAAACGAATCTATTACTGTTGATATTATTTAGTTTTGTTAGTGAAAATGGATTAACTGGGCTTATTTTGCAAGAAAAAACAATAAAAAAGAGTTTTATGTTTTCCTATGTTTCCAAAAAAGGTTTATCTCAGTTTAGAATAGATAAATCTCAACTTGATTCAGGTATATAAAGAATTGAGGCGAGCTTCAAGCTCGCTTCAACACCACATGTTAATGTAGTAGTCTACGAACAAACCCCCTTTTTGAAGTTTTTTATTATTATTTTGACAGATCTTCTTTCAGTTGTACCAATTTTTAAATACAAAAATCTGGCCACTGCCGATCGTTTTGTTGGGAATTTCTTACTTTACTATATATGAAATGCGAACAAAACGCACGTAATGTTGCATCACTACCTATCATAATAAAACCTAAAAAAGTATCTTATAAATCCTCCGAAAAGAAACTGATACCAAATTAAAATTATCTTTGCTATTTTGGTTTTTAACGTTTTTAAACATAACATCGATCTTTGAGTTTCCTACGCTTCCTCGTCTTTTTTAAATTATTAATTGTAAACAAAAATATAAATATGGTTTAATATGTATTTTGAGCGCGATCAGTTTCATGTGAAGAAATTTCTTAGACCACATTCGACGAACAAACCCCTTTCTTTCACTCCTTATTTCGTTCATCAGAATCAATTTACAAAATAGAAACTTGATGGAATATAAATTTTAATGATATTTTCTAAACATATCATTTTTAAAAGATAAAATTAGTTGTGGTCTCTGAATTGCGTTTTTTTTACAATTTTGTTTTAAAATATTGTGATCAATATTTAATCGTATCAATTTCACGATATAAAAACCAGACTACTGTGGATCGCGCTTTTGGAAATTTTATATTATGGAATCCCAAAAAACAACGGGTAATCTACAACTCAGCGGTTTACTGTCAAAGTGAATGATTTGTTTAAAAGTAAGTAATTGTTTTTTTTTTAATTGATAGAAAACAATGACTTTAAAACCCATTCGTCAACTAAATCTAAATAAATCAATAGTTTTTGTTGATTTCTCTCTTCCTTTTGATAAAAAGAAAAATTAATCGTTTAACAAAGGACATTTTTTATTTATCCCATAATTTCTATTAAAATGTTTAGTTTTATTTTATTATTTTTATTTTGTGATTTAATGTTATAAATATAATTTTTCCATTTTTCATATTTGTGATTTGACAGATCTACAATTTCCAACAATTGTCGTTCCTTAATGATTTTAACAATTTCCAACAATTTGTAATAATGACACTTCAACAATTTTCTTTCACATAACAACAACAGTTAACAATTGATTAAAAAAGAACATACTTCAGATATTTTTATTCAGGTATGCGAATACCCTATCTGAAATTGGATGCAACCACTGTCAAAATGTGAAGAACGTCTAAGATTTCTGAGATTGATAAAGCAGAAAATATAATAAAATTAGTGATTTCCGGTAAGTAGTTCCATTTTTCGCATTGCGCTCTTTAGACAAGTGCCAATTTTAATGCTCTTATATATTTTGCTATCTGACATTTGACAAGAAAAAGCTTCGTTATTACCTAAAATTTAACCATACACGTTATAAAAAAGCAAAGAGCTAATCAAGGAGAAAGAGGTGAGCTTTCGGTATTTAGAGCCAACCCAACTGAGGAAAACCGGAAAAGGTTTAACCAAGCCAGGAAGAACTGCAATGCCCATATTCGAAGGACCAAGTGCAGTGTCCCAAAGACAGTAAGAATTGTTGGTCATTCGTAAGAAACATGAAGAATTCTTCCTCTTCCTCGGTTCCTACGCTTGATAAAACTAATTTGTTTGCAATCAGTTTGCCGAAAATTCCACCTTACCCAATAGTGTCATGGCTCCCCCAGTTCTCTGAAAGGTAAATTATTCTATCTTTTTTCGTACTCGAACTGTGGCGAGAGTTCTTAAAGATCGCAACATACATAAATCCGCTGGTCCGGATCCCCGCTATTATTCTCAAGAGGTGTTCTTCCACGCCAGCAAAACCACTGCGTAAGCTTTTCCATCTATCCCATTTTTTTGGGCTCCTTTCGAGTAGTTAGAAAATTATATTTGTTCAGCCAATCCCAAAAAAGGCGAATCTTCTTCTCTCTCAAATTATCGACCGATAGCACTAACATCCCTTCTTTCTAGGGCCATGGAAACGCTGATTAATTATGAGCTAAAAAAAATACCTTGAAGAACGGAAGCTTCTTAGTGACCGGCAATAGGGCTTTCATAGCAATAGGTGCACTGGTGATCCCATGGTTCATCTAACCAAACAGTGGAATGTATCTTTAAATCGCTTTGCATATTGCTCTCTTATCAAAAATACGTGCTTTTGGTATTGAATTCTTCTTCTTCTTCGTTGGATTAGAAATTTTCTTTTAAACCGTTCAATACCAGTTGTTTTGGATGCATTCAAGTCTGAAAGCCATAAAATAAATGCTGGAGTGACTCAGGGCTGTTGAAATGGTAGACATGTGCATTCAAGAGGACACAAGCGTTCACAGGTTTTTCGTAAAACCAACCTCTGTCTATCAACTCCTACTCTCACCTCCACGTGGTGAACATAGGGTGCCTAGTACCTCAACTGGAGATTGGGTTCCAACCCCAGTGGAAAGTTGTTGGGGGCAGCAAACGAGAGAGTTGGGGAGAGGTGTTTCCACTAAGGCACCTCTCCTTATCCAGACGGCAGCGGAGGAATTCCCGAGATGGAATCAATGGTGGCGTCTACAGTTCCAGTAAGGTTGAACTACTTAGTGAACACCTTATAGGGCTTCTTCGACTTATTCGGAGCCCAGGCCTGTAAGGAGCCACGTAAAAGCTTTCAAAGTTGCGAAGCACCAACAAACCTCGGATACGGACGGATTTACTGTTGACAACCAACGCAAACGAATAAAGGACAACGAACTTCGGATATGCACGTGGAATGTTAGGTCCCTTAACAGACCACGTGCGGCCGAAGAATTAGCGGAGGCCCTAGAACGATATAAAGCAGATATCACCGCCATCCAGGAAATACGATGGGATGGGCCGGGAAAAAAGAAGATGAAAAACTGCGATATTTACTATGGTGACTGCTACCACGAAAACCAACAGCGCTTATTTGGATGCGAATTCGTCATTGTAGCCAGACTTAGGCAAGAAGTCTTGAACTATAGGTGCATCAATGAGCGCCTCATGACCATACGCATCAAGGCTAAATTCGGCAACATTAGCCTGATATGCGCGCACGCCCCCACAGAAGAGAAAGACGACAACACCAAGGATATGTTCTTCGAGCTCTTAGACAAAACATATGAGCAGTGCCCTAGCTACGATATTAAAATAGTCCTGGGCGATTTTAATGCCAAGCTAGGAAGGGAAGACATCTTTGGTGGAATAATCGGGAAGAACAGCCTGCACGACAACACTTCCGACAATTGATTCAGGCTCATAGATTTTGCTGCGGGGCGAAACGTCATAGTAGCCAGTACGCGTTTTCCACACCTCAACATCCACAAAGGAACTTGGACTTCTCCAGATCAATCTACCGTCAACCAGATTGACCATATTGAGATCGAAGCCAGACACGCTTCCAGCATTATGGATGTACGAACTTTCCGAGGAGCTAACATCGACTCAGACCAATACCTCGTTTTAGCCAAGGTAGCACTTCGGATTTCCAGACCCAAGGCAAAACAGGGAGGTGCTAGGAGAAGGTACAACGTCGAACGGCTACAATCGCCAGAGATCGCCAAATCCTTTTCCGACCGAGTTACAAGTAACCTCTCTCGAAGTTCTCTGCCACCAACACAATGTATCAAAAACCAGTGGCAACATTGCCAAGATGCAATCAGAGAAGCCGCCTCTGATGTGCTGGGTTTCAAACAGCCACCAACAAGGAACCCCTGGTTTGATGAGAAATGTCGGCAGGCAAATGCAGCCAAACAACAGGCACGCAAAGCGGCGCTGCATAAAAGGACGAGAGCTGCTCGTGAGCTCTATGAGCAGAAGAGGCGAGAGGAATGCCGTCGACTTCTCAGAAGGAAAAAAAGAGGGTATGAGAAGCGTGCGGTCGAAGATGTTGAGAGGTATAAGAGCAGGAATGGGGTTCGAAAGTTTTATGAACAAGTGAAACGAAATTCACAGGTACATAAACCTAGAACTGAAGGCTGCAAAGACGAAAGTAGAAACATCATAGTGGAACCGCAGTCAATGCTGAGGATATGGAAGGACCACTTCTGCAGACTGTATAACGGCGACGAAGAACTGAATTCCGCTGTCAAGCAGGATGATCCATTCAACATAGACAACGAAAGCCAACAATACCGTCCTCCCGACTTAGACGAAGTAAAGATTGCCATATCTAAGTTGAAGTCTAATAAAGCCGCTGGAGCAGATGGCTTGAATGCCGAGCTCTTTAAAGCAGCTGGAGATAAGTTGGTTAGGAGCATGCACCAACTTATCTGTAAGATATGGTTGGAAGAAAACATGCCCGATGAATGGAACCTCTTCTCTGCCGTAATATGTGAACGTCTAAAGCCCATCTTCAACAACCTGATAGGTCCTTATTAGTGTGGTTTTAGACCAGGAAAGTCCACAGATGATCAAATATTCACATTACGGCAGATCCTGGAAAAAACTCAAGAGCACCAAATCGACACCCACCATCTTTTCATCGATTTCAAGGCCGCATATGACAGCATCTACAGGGACGAGCTGTATAGAGCCATGTCTAGTTTTGGCATCCCTGCCAAACTCGTCCGTTTGTGCAGGATGACCATGGAGAATTCACGCTGCTCCATAAAGGTTGGAAACAACTTAACAGAACCTTTTGATGTCAAAAAAGGTTTTAGACAAGGTGATGCGCTGTCATGCGATTTTTTTAACATCTTGCTTGAAAGAATAGTGCAGAGCTCACACATCAACACTAGAGGCACTACCTTTCAAAACGTCTGTCCAATTACTGGCATATGCTGATGACATTGACATATTCGGAAGAACTCAGCGTGATGTCAATGGGGCTTTTGTGAGTATTGAGGCAGAGGCGGCAAAAATGGGTTTAACGGTTAATGAGGGCAAAACAAAGTACATGCTGTCGTCAAGAAAGGACATACAACACCGACGCGACGTCTTGGTCAAAACGTCACAATCGACAGACGTAACTTTGAGGTAGTCAAGGACTTCGTCTACCTAGGCTCCGCTGTAAACGCAGAAAACAACACCAGCGCTGAGATCAAACGCAGAATAACTCTTGCTAACTGCTGTTTCTTTGGACTAAGAAAGCAATTGAGTGGTAAAGTCCTCTCTCGAGGGACCAAAGTGTTGCTATATAAGACCCTTATCATCCCCGTCCTGCTATACGGTGCAGAAGCATGGACCATAACAAAAGCGGATGAAAGCACCTTGGGTCGCTTCGAGAGAAAAGTTCTTCGTGTGACCTACGGTGCCGTATGCATCGAAGGGGAGGGGAGGAGAAGATGGAACGACAAACTGTACGGGCTGTACAGCGACGTAGACTTAGCAAGAAGAGTAAAAATCCAACAACTAAGATGGCTGGGTCACGTAGAGCGCATGGAAACCAATGCTCCGGCCCGGAAAGTCTTCGAATCCGCACCCACAGGACAGCGCACAAGTGAAAGGTGACCTCACCCAACTTGTAGCGCGAAACTGGAGACATCTAGCTAGGGACTGAGCTAGACGAAGAAGTTTGTTGGGTGAGGCCCTAGTTCACACAGGACTGTAGCGCCACCTTAAGTAAGTAAGTAAGACTCAGGGCTCTGTTTTGTCTCCGACTCTTTTCCTCATTTCAATATAACTGGCTGGTGTTCCAGTAACTTCTTTAGGCCTATCTTGGGCAGTATTCAAAGAAGAGCTTTGAAAATTATTGGTGTCATTAATATCATCAACTCGATTACGTCACTCGAACATCGTCGTAAAGTTTCTTGTTTCACGTTTTTTATGGTTTTTTAACCTACTATACTCAAGTGAAATAGTCATGTGCATTCCTCCCCTTAAACAATTTTACCATAACACCCGCGCTTCTAGAAATGCCCATCAGCTTACCTTTGAACCCATTTTCGACCGTACTATGAAGTACAGAGATTCATTTTTTATCCGTATTACGCGTATGCCTTGTCACGCTCTATCTTTCTCTATCATTGCAATGTTCAGGAATGCAAAATCAATGTACACCGACACCTTCTATCCAAAACTTCATTCTTTTCCTAATGTTCACACTATGACTTTGGCATATTAAAGGTATACAGAGTCCGGCAAAAAGGTCTCCCATATTTTAAAAACGAACGCCGTGAAGTGTGCGCTGTGGCTCCATTGTGCCACGCCATTATGATTACTAAAAACGGCACGTAGACCTCTATCTATCTATACCCGGAATACCATTTTATCTATAAATAGGTTTAAATATAAACGTCTAAAAATACGGGAGGTTTTTTTGGACCCTGTACAAAACCCTTTTAGTGTTCACTAATTATAAAAAATACATATTTTTAAGATTCACTGCGAAAATGGTGAAAATGTCGCATTCATAACTCTTGACCGTGTTACTTCTTAAAATAATGACAATAAGCCACCAAGATAGCAATTTTACATCTTTTGACTTCTTTCTTTGGGGCCACGTCAATACTCAATAATCGTTTAAAGATCTAAAATTGGTTGTTTTTTATGAATAATTTCCTACAGTGACATCCTTAGCGGACAAAGGTTTAATGTCATACCTTCCTCCTTCAAATGAAATTCACATAACATAATTTTTAATATCAAAATAAAACCTCTGAATAATTTTCAAAAATATTATAAAGAACCATTTATTTAAAATCTATGGTACCTTTCTATTTTTATAAATATTGATAGTTTCCCCACATCCTAACACGACAAGAGCGCCCCTGTTTTAAATAAGTTATATCTATTCCTCCTAAGTACTATAATAATAATTAACATTTAAAACTGTACAGTGATAGTGGATTTTGCCTACCCTATGCCAACCAGATCACAAGTGCCACTGTTTTGTGGCATCAATGTCTATCAAGTCATGATCGCCATTTAGCTCGAATTTCTTAGCTAATGCATTTATGTTGATTTGCACATAGGGCTATCACTTATATATAGAAGCATTATCCGTTAATTTGCACCTGCATTATAATTAGACAAAGTACCTTTACTTAGTCTAAGACTCACTACACTATATCGAGAGCAATGACTTGCTTCTTATATTCACGGATAGAATAAATTGTAGCGAAACAAAAAAAAGTCAAGAAACTGAATAATGCTTCTTCATTCTTCAAACCCAGAACTGCAGGCATAGCCATAGCCAAAGCCATAAAGCTGTCTGGTCAAGAGTGCGACTCGACTTGGCCACAAGCTGCGCAAGCTATATTACAAGTTTATTTTTGAATTTGCCACAATTGGCTGATTAAATTAGCACAAAGGTTCACGAGTTTTTATAAAATACACTTTATGAATAGCTATGTGCAGAGAATATGCATGCATATATATGCAATGCGTGACAATTTCTTCAGAACTCCTTTGGCGAGATGGCAAATTGATTGACAATGCGTCTATCAAAATAATTTCGCTGCCCTGAGCACGTACCTACGGTATATGCATACGATATAATTTCGTTTTATATTCTTGAAGTTGAAGAATTGCGTTGAAGAAAATATATGCATGATGATACTTTTTTAGTTTGTTGATTTTTGAGAAACTTGTTCATCTGATATTCTGTACAAGTCGTTGGCAATTTTTCAATGGAAGAGTCTTTTTGAAGAAGCAGGCTTTTGGATTGGAATCGAAAGCTATCCGACGAAGACCGCAACGACAGCAAATTGAACTACGGGTACTTAAATGCGGATGATGTTATGAAAAGAAGAAGAGAGTTGTTTTGGTTGATGATGTATGATTTTTGATTCGGTTGACATTTTTGTTGATGGTTCAATGAATGATGTAGTAGGTGGCTTAAGACTTGTAGTAACATAACTGCTAACGCCGCCGCTGTTTTCTCACAGTGGGATATTTGCTGTTTTAAAGGGAGAAGAAATTATTTTCAAATGAATTGTTGTTTAAAAAATGGATATGTTTAGAAATTTTTTTAAAATGTACTACCTACCAGTATATTTGAATAAACAAGAATGACATTAATGGATGAAACACAAACACGCTTCAGCTTCGGCTTCGCCTGACGTTTACGAGTTCAACCATATGAATTCAATGCATGTTATGACAATTAAGCTTTGACCTCACGTTTCGTTTGACAATTTTGAGGAAAAGAACGTAATGTGACTCAAATCGGAAGCTCTAGTTCAAATATGCTGAACATTTGCTTTGTCTGATAGCTCAACAATTATAAGAAAAGTCAAGAAACAAAATACATTTGCATTTGGAGGGATAACCATTGTTTCTTAGAAAAAAGTTAAAATGTAAGTTATTGAAATATACATAGAATAACTATACATTTTTTTCTTGAAAACGTTTTATTTTTGTAGAACCAACGACTCTCAGTCAGCGCTTGTTCTTGCTCCATGAGCTGAACATAACCACGATAGGCTGTGTAAACTACTTCCACTTTAATTAAATTTTTGATTTCAAAATTCATATCTTTTGCTGCATGAAAAATCTAAACAAACTTTTGAGAACAAATACCAGCTGCTAATGACAGAAGTGTCATTTTAGAAATGTCATTTAAAGCAACCTCGAAGCAGGCCCATCGTAACGCAGACGAACCCGAAGCTTAAGCGTGTTTGTGTTTCAGCCATAAACATTTTCGCTTTATATTAGGATGACACTTGTTAAATGTGTCGTATTGAAAAAAGTAACTTATTCCATGATAAGATATTTTCTTATTTTTCAAACTATTTTACCCCAATGTTTGTAGTCGTCTCGATTAGTACAAACAACAACTGTCAGATTTTATTTATGTTTTATAAATATATTTTGTTTTTTAAAAGGAAATCGTGATTTCGATTTCAATTTCAATTTTCAGATGAAAAATATTTATGGATATTCACGGGATTGTTTTTCTAAAATGCAAATGCCCTGACGTGTTTGTGATTGTTTCTTGATGAGGATATTCTATAAAGATGTGATTTACACTACGACTTTCGCTTTTTGATTTGAATATGATAACAAATAAATAGTTCGCTGCAGTTGAAATCTAAATTAAAAAAAGATTTACTTTTTCCATTTATGATGGGAAACTTTCAGAAAAAGAAAAAAGCATTGGTCACGATGCACAAGCACATATTATATTTATGGTCTTTCATAAAAAGCTTTTTATCTATTTGTTTGAAATTAAAAAAGAGGCAGGGATGCTACCCACACTGATAACTTTCCATCACGTGTGTCGATTTGCCATAATCTCAAATTTTTGAAAAGATATTTGTGTCGAGAATCAATTTTTACCAACTTTTGTTAAACTTTCTTTTAATTGTTTGAAAAAAACTATCAATTCGATTTTTGTAAAAATTTTACCGAATGTTGAACAATATTTTTTAAAAGATAAAAAAGTTTGAAGCATAATATCAAAAAGAAAAGATATTTGAGTCGAAATTAAATTTTTACCAACTTTTAGTAATGTTTTTTTTTAGGATTTTTTTATAAAAAAAAACTATCGATTAGATTTTTCTCATTTTTTAATCGTAAAATTTTCTAGGTGACAAATTGTTTTTTTTTGATTTTTAAAAAAGCCGTTTATTAGATACTGGTTTGGTATCACGATTATATATATTTATTTTCACCTTTTTTTAAATTGCTATGGTAAAAAACCACCCACTTAATTTTCTTGCCCTTTCTGCATCTTTCTGCAATATTATCTGTATAACAAAATTCATTTAAAGTTGATATCTCTCCTGGTTCTTCAGCATCAAATATTGTTTTATTTTTTAAAAATTGAATCATCCATTTAGCCGGCTAAAGCTAAAAGTTGTTCTCAATTGAATGTGAACCGATGACGCTGCCAGTTCAAAATCCACACCTAGCAGTACGGAAGGCATTCGACGCTATTTGTTCTCATGTGTCGATTGATACTGTCTCAAATTTGCAATTTCGTTTTGTTGACATATCCAGAATAGAGTCTTTGATGAGAGGGATTGTCATATTTGAGAATTCAAATGGGAACTTTCCGTTTTACAAGGCCTCTATTTGGTGCAACCATTACTAATTAGAATTGTACAAACGTTGCGACAGTAGCTTTTGTAAACGTATGGCAAAAAGTAAATAAATTTGTCAGCGCAAAAGTCTGTTGGGAACTAGGGTCTAGTGACTTACAACTCTCAACTGTTCCTGAGTGCGAGTATTGTTGTCAAAAACTCTATTCCTACCGTAGTCGAATTTTGTTTTGGTGAAGTTGAAGGCCCAAGTCGCTGCCGAAAGTAAGCTACGGGGATCAAACTTTTATTTTCCCACGATACATTTTCAAAACAGATTGACAGCAAGCTTGAAAGATATTTCTACAACAATGTGGCAACAATAAACTGTCACAATTCAAAAGATTCTTTTGAAAGACATATTTATAGTATATGTATTATTATTATAAATTTGTACAAAAGATGCTTACCCTGTAGATTAGGTAGAGTTCGTTTTTTTTTCTGTGGAGTAAATGGTTCTATGCATGTAGAACACATTTTTCAAAAAGAAGGGACATTTTTTTTTTATAATTTGCAGGCACTCAAGGGGTTATTAGTACCCTTTATATGTTTAAATTTAAATACAGTGCGAGCATTAGGAAAATAGGGAAGGAAAGGAGATACCGGTGAACATTGGTCTTAAAGTTCTGAACATCAAAATGGGAGGGAAAAACTGAGTTGGCTAAAGCATTCCACATTCTCGATGTGCGATTTAAGAAAGAATCTCTATACTTGACAGTACGCCCGAAATTGAGTTCAAGGGAAAACTGATGAGCATTCCTGGAAGTGCGAGTATTACGGCTTAATCATTTAAGGGGTAGAATGCAACTGGCTAATTCAACATAACATTGTTTGTAAAAATATCGATAAAACAACGAAAGGCATGAAACATTGCGGCGGTGTTCTAGCGATGTAAATGTTTGATTATAGTTCTATCGCCTATCATTTTATCCAAGAATTTTAAACTTGTTTTAGGGGCACCTGCCCAGATATGCGAATTATATTCAAGCTTTGGACGTATGAAGGCTTTGTAAATCACAGCTAGATCAGAAGGGGTGAAAAATTTCTTGCACCGTCGGAGAAATCCTGAGCACCTGGCAGATTTTTGGCAATATCACATATATGATCGTTCCATAAAAGGTGATCTGTGATACACATACCAAGTACTGACAGTTGATTGATGTGTTACGCTTTAAAGACAGGAGACAGCATTGAGTTTTCGAGGCATTAAATTCTACACGGTTTTTGATTCCCCATTGTAAAATGCTGTCAAGATCAGAATTTAATGAGCTTATCATACGCTGCCGTTGAAGTTCTACATCCGAAGGACAAGGATGTGAATCTATAAACGAGTATGAGAAGCTGAGGGTACTGTCGTCGGCGAAACAGGTTAATGGATTAGAAGTGGCAGACATAAGATCATTTATGAATATAAGAGTAAGTGTCGGAGACAAAACGGAGCCCTGGGGAACACCAGCATTTATTTTATGAATTTCAGACATGTAACCATCCAATACAACTTGTATTTAACGGTTAGAAAGGTAATTTCTAATCCAACGAAGAAGAGATTCATCAATACCAAAAGCACGCATTTTCGATAAGAGAGGTTGGTGCCAAACTCTATCAAATGCTTTTGAAATATCAAGTGCAATAATCTTACTTTCTCCAAAACGATGTAAAGATTTGTTCCACTGTTCGGTAAGATGGACCATTAAATCACCAGTGGACCTATTGCTACGAAAACCATACCGTCGGTCATTAAGAAGCTTCCGTTCTTCGAGATATTTCTTGAGCTGATAATTAATCAGCGTTTCCATGACCTTGGAAAGAAGGGACGTGAGTGCTATTTTACGATAGTTAGAAGGAGAGGTGGATTCGCCTTTAAAACTAAAAACGAAATATTTTTTTTTAATAAATTAATCAAAATTGTAAATACTTTACTTCTACTGAAACTATATAATTGAATGAACTTAAGACAAACAACTGAGGTTTGTTTAAATTCTTAACCAAAAAGTAATTTACAGTAAAGAAAAAGTAATGTCCAAATTCCGTTATGTCATCCCCAACCCTTCTAGACACCTTTTATATTTCATGTCACTCACATCTCCAATTTTGAAAACCACAAAGTATATATGTAAATATGTTCACAACATAAATCTATTCAAGTCTTCAATATGAAGTTGTGCGAATTCTATTTTATGTTATTTTATTTATTATAAGCAGTATTTTAATTTTTCAAGCGGTTTCTTTTAAGTCACAAAAGGTCTTGTCAGTGAAAGTTCTCTCAAATCTACATAATTATACACTAATTGAAAAAAAGAAACATGACTGAACCACGAGTTTATATCAGTGATAAATACATAATGTTCTGAGCAAATGGATCTATTGATACGTTCTTATCTTTTAAAGAAATAAAACCTTCATCCATCGTACCAACCTACATGTGTATAAAATTTGAACATTTTGTTTTACTTTGTGTGAAATTAAATTGAATTTACAAAACAAAAGAGCTGACCGGCAAACTCGATCATTAATTCATTAAAAATAATTGAAGCTGCACAATTTATAAGGATCTGAAGACATTACACCACATTATCTGTATCTTTACTGCACCGACGACGCCGCGCCACAGCGCCGTTCGCCACCACCGCCGATCATGTCCGCTAACAGTTCTGAGAAACAATTTCATATATCGATGAGTATATTTGATGGACTTTTTCGGCACAAGAGGCGAGTAAGACTTAAGAGATACTACTTCCGAGTAGAGGTGCCCTTTGCACGAGCTTGTATCCTTTCATTAGACCATTTTTGCCGATATCAACACTATACCACCGTTCGCCGCGTCCACCGACCATTCCGTTGAGTGGTTATGGCGTGTTCAATTTCTCAGCACCATGTGTAGCTGGCTGTGCCCTTTTGGATTGGTCTCTTAAAGGTTTTTTGTTTCTCTTATTTTTCATCTCCAAAGATTTCTTCCATCATATTTTTTCTCGATCGTGATTATTGTTAATTTGTCGAACAAGCAGTCAGCCAGTGAAAAGGATATGGTTATATGGTGTGTGTTACCACTTACCGCATGTTGGCGCATCATATCGTTTTTTATTATATTTTTTGATTTTGTGTTGTTCTTTCTTTGTTGCATGAATAAATCTTCTTGTTATGTTGTGCGGTGTTTGATGTAAGGATCCTCTGCATCTTTTTAAAACTGTTTAAAGTATACCAGTGGGTTGCATGTAAATGCTTCCTTTTTCGAGTGATCGTAGTTTGTTAAACAATTTATTTTAGACGTTTTTTAGAATTTAAGGAGAGAAATGTGTAAACAACAATTTCTTTCAATACCATAATTGCATTTAAAGAACTATCATGCAATTTGAAAAATTTAATTCGAATAAATTTAACGCTTATAATGTTTTTAAAAATATAAACAATTTTAATTCATAATTTTATTTTACAAAACGTATGTAAAAGCCATAGAACAAAACGTAAAATAAAGGTCCGTCACGATGAGAATTAATGTGAAATAATTTTGGAAAGGACGTATGTGGGGAGTGTCGTAAGATTTATTACATGAGATCATATGCAGTATGTGAGTTTTTCCAAAAGAGGCGCCATAAATATTTTTTTTAAAAGATGCCTTTATTTATCAGATCAATGGAATCAATGATTTGTTATTTTTTTGTTGTGGTATCAATTATTTTTGATAACATAGAAGTTGAACACGTCTTTTTCTTAAGTTTGATTAATTTAAATCTCAATTTAGTTGTTTCAGAGAAAAAGATTTGCTTTTTTTTAGAATTTGCTTTGCTGTATGAACTGAACAGTACAATTGATGTTGGCCAGAAACTTGTCAGAAAGGCTTATCTGAAATTGGGGTAGGCTTTTTCAAAATTTCCAACAGAACAATCATAATTGAGTTATAAATAAATCCTAGACGATACTTTTTTTTTTAAATTGGTTTACGCTACTTCTTGAGCTCAGTATTAAAGCAAGCCACAATTTTTGTATGGAATTTTTGCCATCTCGTGAGAAAATCGACAGAAACTTTTAAGGAAAAAAAAAGGCAGAAAATAAGAAAAGTTACAAGAAAAATTCGTTTTTTTCCTAAGAAAACAAACAAGAATTGTCTGACTTTTTAAAATAAAAATTAACAAATTATCTCTGTAAATTGCTAGAATTGCTCTTCCACAGAGAAGTTGATCGTCAAGTACGTTTATTTGTAAATCAGGGCAAAAACTTGCAATAAGTTCAAAATGACTTTGTAATAAATTAAATCGTTTTAACCGCCCATCTCCAATTTTGAATAGGAAATTAGGTAAGGAGTCTATACCCAACCCTCCAATTAAAAGAAGTAATACCTAATTATAGGCAACGATGATAAACCCAAAAGCATTAAGCACATGATATGCTATGCTAATTAGTGTTCCAAAAAAACAATAAATCGAAATTTTTTTTATATGTAAATGCTACAGCGGATCTGCTGGAATAAACTAGCTATGAGATGATTTACCATAGTGAAATGTAGCTTTAAACACTCTTCAGCCTCATAACTACCTTCACACAAAAAATCAAATCATAATATTGATCTGTTACAGCGTAAAGGACGGACAAACAAACAAACAAACAAGCAATCAAACTGACTATTCCATTTAAAATATTAGCTTAGATGGTATTTTATTTATAATTTACAGGCACTCAAAAGGTGATTAATAATCTTAACATGTCTCCGTTTAAATACAGTCCGAGTGTTAGAAAAATAAGGAAGGATTTAAGAGGAGATACCGGTGCACTTCTATCTTAAAATCTTAAATATTAAAATGGGAGGAAACAAACAAAAGTTTCGGTAAATTATTCAGGTTGAGTTGGTTTTAAAAAAGATTCTATATATTTAAAACTAAGTCCGCAATTGAGCTCAATGATAAACTGATGAGCATTCCAAGAAATGCGAGTGTTACGTATAAATTGTTAAGGGGAGGGCTAATTCGACAGAACATTGTTTTGTAAAAATATCTGTAAAACAACATAAGGCATGAAATATATCGGTGGTCTTCGGTTTTTTCGATCCTATCCAAAAGCCTTGAACTTGTTTTAGGGACACATGCATAAATATGTGAGTTATATTCAAGTTTGATCGCTATTTTAATAAGAGCTTTCTTTCACCCACACTACATGAGCATGGATTGTTTTACCCGCTTCAATCATTCTCACTCATTGAAAGTCATCCTAGGAATTCTAAGGCTGTTCTATTTTCTTGATTGATTGTAGTGTGTTTAAAATTATTATTAATATAAACCCTTGTTTTCCGCGTATACTATTTAAAAAATCCTTAAAAAAGCAAAACATCAGAAATTTAGTTTTGAGCTTTTAAGTTATCTGATCTAAAATAAGTTTGACAGTTCTGACTTAAAGTATCTGGCTTTCATATATTTTGTTAAAGTATTGTGCCCATTAACAACTTTTCAACATTCTAATGCATCAATTATATATTCAATAATGCTCCCCCCTGAATTCTCATTTTTTGAAGTACCTAAGCTCTTTAATTTACGATAAAAACATGAGTTAAATAAATTGACGTATATGTCGGGTGGCCCTGGGAACTAAACTTAAGCACTCTATAAGTTTGAGGTTACAGATGTCAAAAAACTTTCGTATGCAGTTGGAACAAATTGTTTTTCTAATTCTTTATTTTTGTTTAATGTAAGCCTTGGTTTGACAATTTGCAAATGCATACATCACTTAAACCCTAATGTCGCAATTAATTTGTTACCAAATCTGGGGATATATGATTTTGCTCGAAAGACTTTGAATTACACTCCATTGTCACTATACATAACTTTTTTTCATTACCTTATAACAACAACAACAGTTTTTATTATGCATACAAAATATCTAATGTAATGGTACCATATACCCATGACTTTTGGTTTTCAAATCATAGCTTACCTCGACTCAAGCTATTCTGGGACAACATCTGAACTTTGGGGTCAACATTGATCTATTCGTGGGTGTATAGCTTAAAGGCATTCACCATTCAATTGATTTTTCCTCTTTTGTAATTTTTTGTATTTATTTTTTTATTGAGAAAAATCTCAACTATCAAGTTGCATTTATATTTACTGCTAAATCATTAATTTTGGTTTTCTTTTATTTCTTTTTATAACATGTACAATTACTTACAGATGTGAACCTTCAAATGGCAGATGAAGAAAGTGAAAGGTGCAGTCGCATTTCGATTGAAGAATACAAAAAGAAAAAATTAGGTAATGCTTTCATGTTTCTTGAGACTATGAGGTACAAGTCTGAGCCTATGTCTATAGAAAACGAAAGTGTGCCAATTAAAAGATTAGGCACTTGTACATATTGAGCAATAGACGGAAAGAAAATTTATATTTTTTTTTAACTTTTCGAAATAACATTTTAATTGGCTTTTAGTGCTTGAGTAGGACTGGTGCAATAAAAATAATTGACATGTTTGGGCCAAGCATTTGTACTTGTACGTGTTCATATGGACGTACATATGCCTTCACTCGAGTAACGTTGGCAACTAGTTTTTTGGAGTTCATAAGCATTAAAGGAATTTTTGATCAGGTGTTTGGAGCTTTAATTGAAGCTTAAAAAAATATTTTCTTCACGTCTATGTTGAAAAAGTTGTTAGAGAAGAATTTAGAATGTTATGGCACAATATTGAGAGTTAGTGCAGTATTTTTAAGAAATATCTCAAGCCTTTATAATTGGAATACAGGGTTTTTTAACAGAGACGCTACAAAAGTAGAGTGACAGGGAAAGTAAACGACACCATATTTCTTGCCACTCTTTTGACATTTCTCTTCAGTAAGGTTTGCCATTTCATAATAAAAATATATATGAGCCAACAACGAGTTAGAAATATTAAAATTTAATACAGAAATTCGGAGTCAGTGACCTCAAAGTTAAGAGCGCTACGTCCAATTTATGGTCGTCATAATCGTCCTAGCAGATCAACAACTGAGCGTCTAGTGGACAAATTTGAGCCATCATTGCATCCCGAAATAATACGCTTTGGTGTGCTTAATGGGCCGGCTGGCGGCGTCATTGGGCAGTATTTCTTCCGTGATGATCAAGTCCCGCAGGTTACTGTGAATGGAGATCGCTACCGTTCAAAGATAACCGAATATTTTTGGTCCCAGTTGGATGATATCGACTTGGAGGACATGTGGTTCCAGCAGGACGACGCAACAAGCCACACTGTAAATGTTACAATTTAATAATTTATTTTAAACCATGTTTGGAGAACATGTTATCTCACGAAATGGTTCAGTCGCTTGGCCGCTTCGATGGTGCGATTTGATGCCCTTAGAATATTTCCTGTGGTGCTACATCAAGTCTATGGTCTATGCCAACAAGCCAGTGACGATTGATGAACTTAGGACGAATATCGAACTTGAAATTGCAGCAGTATCGGCCGATTTATGCTTAAAAACCTTCGACAATTGGGTCAGCGTCTAGACTTCTGTAAGGGAGCCCGTGGTGACCATGGAAAAGAAATCGAGTTCCATACATAATGGCATTTAACGTACTTTCAAATGAATACAAAATTTCATTGATATCCAAAACCATTTTTGTTTTATTAAAAAAAAACTTTTGTAGCGCTCTTATTGAAAGACGAGATATTTAGTTTCTGTTTGAGTGGTGTGCATTGAATCCTCTTGTATTTTCTACAGCTTGCTTAGTTTCTTGATGTTAGAAATATTTGTTTAAAATATATAACAAATGTTTAATAACTTTAATCAATATCTCTTACTTATTCTATTTTGAACCAAAAGAATCTACAAATTTACAATAACTCATCTTACCTCCTACACAGTTATTTATTGTGATCTTTTTGTAAACATAAAACACTTTAATTCATTTCTCATGCAGAACAAAAATAATTTATTAAACTATATTTATTTAACCAAACATGTTGATAATATTATTAACCATAAATTAGTTAAATATTATGCACAAAAAAGACCCACCACAAATATGCCGTCCTACTTTAAAAATATATCCAAAAATCAAAAACAGTTCGTTGACCATGAAAATTAATCTAAAAAAAAAAGAAGTTAATAAAAAGATTTATATTTCTGACACGATATTAACTAGTCGCGATTTTATTCGTTCATTATTATTCACGGTGATAATTCAAACACATTTATTTTATTTTATTCAACTTTGTGTGACTGTCGTCTTATCATTATTGGACAAGAGAGAAGAAAATCAAAATTTTAAATTTGCATACTAAAAATATTCAAAAAAAAAAAACAGACAAAAAATAAGATCGTTTAGTAAAGAAACGAAGATAATTTACGTTTATGTAGTGCAAAATGGTATAATTTGATTTTAAAATCAATTTTGTATGGTATTATTTAATTTGCATGGAAATGGAATAATTAGATAATTAAAAATACTTTTATAGGAAAAATCACTTTATTCTATCAATTATTTAATAGATTTATGCGAGATATACAAATTACACGGGATATCACTTACCCATGAATTTCAATGTTGAAATTTAAGTTAAATGAAGAGTAAATTGCAAATAGGGTTGCAATTTTTAAAAATTTCGAATGCATTTGATAATTGGCAATATTGTTATTTTTGTTTTAAACTAAAAATGTTAACTCCAACGCTGTTCCACTCATTCATTGTTTAAGTTTTAAAATATGTTGTTTTCCTATAAGAAGATTTATTTTCATAGAGGAATGTATGCCAACAACAATGTTAAATGATAACAACTAAACATTGCAGTTGGAGCATCATTTATTTTTATAAAATTTTCAATTACCAAGAATTACTTTTGAAGGATTTGTCAATTCCTCGCAAGAGGCAGTACCCGTGAAAAAAAAGAGGTTGGGATGCGACCCACACTGATAACTTCCCATCTCATCTGTCGATTTGTCTTGCATAAAAGTTTGTAGGTTTTCGAGTTGGGTTACAAAAGTTGCCAGTTGAATTATTCTTAAAAAATAAAATTACCAACAATATTTTTGAAAACAATTTTTTAACAATTTTAGAAGCATTTCTTAATTTTTTACGAATTGAATTGGAGATTTTATTTTTTTATATAAAACTTCTGCATATCGAAAACAATATTTTCTGTGAAATAAAAAAAGATAGAAGACAATATTTTTATTTTTGGAAAGCTATTTAAGTCGAAAGTAAATTTTAACCAAGTTTTAGTATTGTTTCTTTTTTAGGTTCTTATTTTTTGTAAGAAAAACTGTCAATTCGATTTTTCTCAAAATTTAACTGAATGTAAACAACAATATTTTTTAAAAGATAAAGTTGTTTAAAAACAAAATCTCAAAGCTTTAAAAAGATGTTGGGTTGAAAATCAATTTTTTATCAACTTTCATTATTTTTGTTGTTTAGGTTTCTATTGTTTGTAAAAAAAACTGTGAATTCGATTTTTCTAAAAAAAATTTCAAAATGTTTGAAAAAAATATTTCTTATAAGTTTAAATAAGTTTGAAGCCATAATTTTAAGTTCTTGAAAGGATATTTGAGTCGATATTCAATCTTTACCATCTTGGAGAAATGTCTTTCTTAGGTTTTTATTTTTTATAAAAAAACTGTCAATTCGTTTTTTTTTTTTAATTTTACTAGATGTTAAAAACGTTGCTTTTTATTGCAAAAAATTGTATTGAAGATTAAATCATTTCTTATTCGTAAAATTCTCGAGGTGACAAATTTGTTTTTCTTTTTTTTTTTGATTTTTTTTGATTTGTAGAAAAACCGTTAATTGGATTTTTACAAAAAATATACTTCTTTGGTATTATAATATACAAATTTTATTTGAGCCTTTAGCGTTATTGCTATTGATATTTAGGGTTAACCAAAATGTGTACCTTTTTTAAACTGCTATGGTAAAAAAACCACCCACGAAATTTTCTCAAGAGCCGTTTGAGCCGTTTGAGCCGTTTCTGCATTGTTATCTGTATAACAAAATTTATTTTAAGTCTGGTTCTTGTGCTATAGAGTCGAAAAAACCTCGCGAACTGTCTGACGTACGGAGGTACGGACGTATGGAAGTTAAAAATACTTTTAGGGGGCATATGCAGAGATTGAACTCAAGTCCTCTAGGTACAACTTTGTTTGTTAACTGAACTTTAAAATCTTTAAAACCTCTGTCCTAAATACGATTTAATTTCAGAACGCCTAATTCGCCGAATTCCGATAATCATTTGATAATTGAAAAACAAGATGGAAATATCAGTTTCACTATGCAGTCCGAGAAGCTCTTTCAAAAACTTGTCAAAAGTGTTTTGGTTTTTCGAATAATTTTGCATAGTTTGTATCATTTTTGTAGTGAGTTTTAACAATTTCATTGCGTTATTGAAGAATGTACTATTTTAATTTTAGTAAT
Organism: Eupeodes corollae; assembly: GCF_945859685.1. Lineage (NCBI taxonomy): Eukaryota > Metazoa > Arthropoda > Insecta > Diptera > Syrphidae > Eupeodes > Eupeodes corollae. Next base: position 43,940,345 of record NC_079148.1, read on the forward strand.
AGCGTAATTTTTACTTGTAAAGTATCAAAAAATAAAATAGGAAATGAGGAAGTTGTAGAAAGCTTGTGGACCACATGAAGTATGGTAATATAATTTTTGACACTGTCAGTTTAAGAGATCGTTCAAAAGAAAAGTGGAAGCTTGTGATTACTAACTCAAAAATAGTTTGAACTTTAGAAAAAAATAAAAAAAGTCTATGGAAAATGTTATACCTAATTTATGGCAGACTTCCGTTTTAAATTAGAAACCACATCAAGCGCATTTAAATACCGCTAGACAGGTTCTTATGTTTAAAAATGAAGAATTCAATTTATAATATAAAACTTCCACGTTTGTAAAGATATCTTCTAGACATTAGTTTTTTTTTGTCTAAGACTTAAAACTAATTCTTCATGCGTAGCTATTTGCTTCTGTAGTCGCCATTAGAATTGCCATATAGCATAGGAAATGTATGGAAACTCTAACGCTAGACAAAATGAAGGGTTCTGCTGCTTTTAAAAGAAAAAACATTGTTGTGTTCGAATGCAAAATAAATTCATTTGAATTCATAAAAAGTATCATCGCAAAGTCCAATGAACTATTTTTATTCTTGTTTCTTTAACATATACAAAAATATACCTTACTGAAGACTAAACTTCCATCGGTTAAAGAAATAAAGGCGTTGTTGTTGTTTTTGTTAAAAAATCTTTTCTTTTTTTTTTATTACGAGAAGCAAGTTCTTAGAAGTCTACAGTGAATTGCGCTGTATTTAAGCAGTGCGCAGGTGCATAATAAGTTGCAGTTTCCATTGTGAAACAGCTCCGAAGGAGGAGTTGCTTGGTTTTAAAATATACATAATCTTAAAAATAATAAGTTACTTCCTCTACATTGTATCTTAAGTTAAATAAGTAGGTAGATGTATGCACCTTAGCATATAGCTACTAAACATAAGACAGTCATAAAGTTTTTCAGAGGTAAGACTATATACCTGTTGCCATCACGTCTAGGCCATAAATAGAATCAAAAACATGTGTTTATGACAATCCGATCATTCATTCCCAACAAACCACGATTGATTGATGAAAACTGCACAATGTTTATAAGTTTTATTTTTACAATTTTGCATAACTAATGCTGTTTGCACACTTACCTGCTTTATGGTCTAGTGCAGATAGAGTTTCAAATGAACAGGTAAGCTATTATCAAAAGCTTGTTGTCGCATGGCGGTGGTAATTTAATATTCTTGAGCACTCTGGTATATAGACAAGCTATTGTAGAACTATTAAATTAAAGGCGTTTTATATGAACGTTTGTATGTACATATTTATATCAGCACAAATTAAGCGTAACAATCAGAGTGTTAAGTGACGGTTATAAGACTGAAATTATATCAAAGGCATTATATTATGAGACAAGACAGGTGTTGGGTGGTTGGTTTGGAATAGGTATTGGAGTCGGTAACCTAAAAAGTCATTAGATAAAACCACAGAAGTAAAATATTAAAAGTTCTTATAAAACTTTTCTGACTCATTGACCAATTAAGTTTTTTTTTATTTAAATATTTTAAGCTTGATTTATAAAACGAAAGTAGTTCTGCATCAGATATAAGTAGAAATTAGTTTATCAAGGACGAGTACTATGATGCATCATAAACCAAATGCTCTGCGTAAGCCATTAGAAGTAGGTTCTTCTTCTTGATACGGAGAACTTTAACATTCCATATTTTCCTTATAACTCATGTCATGCCATTTCATTAGAATTTTTAATATAGAGCATATTCACTCAAAACAAAATTTCCAGGGAAGGTCGATGCAAGATATAAAATTGTATTATTTTCCCATCGGAAGTTATTATTATTATAAGGACTCGAACTCAATTTATGTATGTGTCGTAATTTGGGATATCGACTTCAAATACATTTTGCAAAGGGAACTTTCAAAAACCAATTTACAAAAACTGTACAAATTTTATTTGCTATTCAATTTTTCTGATCTAAATATTGTATTTCCTTCAATTGAATTAAAGTCTTCATAATATGCCTCTAGTTTTGTTTTCTTTAAAATTTAAAGATGTAACTTTCTAACCCCCTCCCCCCTTCATATGCCCTGTTTATTAAAGTCACAGAAGAAATAAAGTCTATGCTAGTTTTTAAAAATTATGTTATTTGATAGGTCTTCAATTTGTTGTGCTCTAAAATTTCTGCTATTTTTTAAAAAAGTAATCGTAATCAAACAAAAAAAAATGGGGTTAATGTTGTGCGAAATTCTTTAATAAAACTGTTGTCACAAATTGGGTAAAACTAAATTATTTCATCAGTTGTTACCAAGCAGGTTTTCGTGAAAATCTTTTTTTTTGTTACTTTGGTCAGGCGTTTTATTGACACTAAAAATGTATCTATGCTTTTTTGCGTTGATTTAAAAGTTGCATTTGACACGATAAACAGGAAATCCCTTATATATTAGCTTTCAGTAATTGGTTTATCAATTAAATTTATAAGGTTGTACGGGAAGACACTTGAGGACACTAGTGCAGCTATTCATAAAGGTCCAAGAAAATCGGGACACTTAAAATGCCAAACCGGAGTTCAACAAGGTTGTGTTTTACTTTTAAGTTCTTTGTTTTTTTCTCTGTTTATAAATGATGTCAAAAATTATAACACAGGTGGAGTTAGCATCAGTGCTTAAATGTCAAAATTCTCCTTTACGCAGAGGATTTAGTTTTATTGTCTGTTAACTCATTTTCTTTAAAGCTACAAATTAACAAGCCTCAACAATATTGTTATACGTGGGACCCACAAACTAACAGCTTAAAATCAAAAATTTCAGATCGCGTAATAGGTCAATAGATAGATAGTCGTAACTAGACTCTCGGAACCGGTGCTACAGAAGTAGTTGACATATTCAAACACATTAGTTAGTTATTAACGTTTAGTTTTAATGTAAATGCATATGTTACAGAAACATGAAAATAGCAAAAGTGGCTTTAAACAACATGTGCTCAAAATTTAAAGTATTGAACACTATAGAAATGAGAAGAACAAGAAAGCCTTTAGAGGAATTTTTTGAAAAGAACTTTTACACTGCCAAAAAAACGCCAAATTATGCACACAATTTTGAAAAATCTGAAGGCTAATGAAAATAACATAACCAAAATAAATTCATTGGCTTTTTCAATACCTCTTATAAGGTGTTCTCAAGATCTATGTTGACAAGGTTTATAGTCCTATCAAAAGCTAGTTCAATCTACCGGTGACCCATAATTGTGCAATCTGACTTCTTTTATAATCTGGGGGAGTTAAAATCGTTATTTTACTACTGAATAGATTGAGCGTTATTTAAGAAATGTTTCCCTTGATGCTCCTAATCATTGACTAAAATTGTGTATCGACAACTATCTTTGAATTAATGTAGTACCCGAGGCATGATGGTTAGTGCGTTGGACTGTCATGCTAGAGGTCTTGGGTTCGATCCCTGCCTATACCATCTAAAGTCTTTTCACGGGTACTGCCTCTTGCGAGGAATTGACAATTTATCTAAGAGTAACTATTGTCATGAAAAAGTGCTTTCTCAAAATTAGCCGTTCGGAGTCGGCATATAAACTGTAGGTCCCCTTCATTCCTGACAACATTACTCGCACACAGGAATGGTTGAGAGTTGTAAGTCACTCTATCTTTTAATATGGGTGAGAAAAACTACTTTAGAAATGAGCTCTCAGTTCGTGAAATAAGCTTTATTTTCAAAGCAAGAACTGAAGTCATAAAATTGATCATAAACCTCATGGATCAGACATAAATAAAAGCTGCAACCTTGGGCAGGGCGAAAATATTTTACACTTTATACCTTTATTTCCAATTTAACAGGAGATACGGAAATTTCCTATCATTAAAAGAATGTTCCAATATTTTGAATGATAGCCAAGCCAAAACTTTTATAAGATATGTCTCCCATGCTTACAAATTCCGAGTTCAGTATTTGCACGTGTTTTGAATAAAGAAGTTCTGCAAACATTTTACAATCTTGCTTTTGAAAATATACAAAAAAGACAGATTATTTTCGTTTTTTAACAAACAATAATCTTATAAAGTGAAAACCATAACAGTATATAAAGTAATTAATTTTAGTTAATTTATAAACTTAGCACAAATTGTAAAATATCTCTCTTATAAGATCTGACATTCAAATTTACTACGAGTTAGCATAATCCACCTTTCAATGCCAAGATATGTCAATTTCTGCCATCCTTGAAACTTCCTTTTTCCTGCCTTTTTCTATATAAATAAAATTAAATGTTACTTAAATATGTATAGACATATTCTATACTTCCGATTGTATTTCGATTAATTTCTATGATTTAATTAGAAGATATCATTGGGTTGAGTTAGTCCTTGATAAAAGCATTGCTTGCATAACATTGTTACAGCATTAGCCTTGAGATAAATCTCAATTTGCAGACATTCGTGTTTAATTTTCATATGACCTGTAAGCGTTCACAATAAACGGCCGAGTTATACTTACTTCGTTCTTTAACATGTTTTTAATTAAATTGTATCTGCATTTTGTAAATGGGTCTATAACTGGATAGATTTATATAGATTTATGTTTTCCAATATCACAACGTCTAAACATCAGTCAGGGGTGGCGGTACCTTCAACTAGTCATCGAAGGCTCTAAGAAAATGGTACTAATTACTTATAGGTGAATTCTTAAAAAAATAATACATTTGCTGCTCAGAAATTAAATTATCTAAGGCTGATTTTGAGAGTTTGCGGATCTTAAGTTTCAGAATAATTTACTATACAATATACATACATGCATAAGTTTGAAATTTATTTTGGAATTTCACAGGGCAGTCATTTGGGCTGTAACTCTTTGTACGCTATATAAACAGCAAAGTAGCACAAGACTGATGTCAAGATACAAGGTTTTGTTGGCTATTTATTTTAATAGCCTTAAATGGCAAAATATTCTTAGCAAATTTAATATGTATTCAAATAATAAAAATCATCTTAAGTCTACTTAAGATTTCTTGCCTTTTGTGTTAAGAAACTTGCAGAGAAAGTTTAATACAAAGTTTTGGAAATTCCAGACCCTTTATTGTTAGTACCAACCCATAACTTTTAAGAAATAAATTAATATTCTGGTTGACAAAGTGGCGCCCGAATTTTTTGTATGTAACAATTCCACCCCTATTACCATTTTTAATAGTTAAATGCAATTAAAAAACTAAAAGGATTTACTTTGTAGAGATATTATCAATGGTCAGGTGGTTTTGATTCTGTTCAACTACTTTATGTTTGACTACTTTAAAATACCTACAAAAAGTTTTGTATTAATGTTGGTTGAATATAAAAGCTTTTTCTTTTAAATACAAATAATTGCTTTTATTACAATTAAGTATTTATGTAAGTACACACAACAAATCTGATATCGAGTGAATGTTGAATTTTTATTTCAATTGATGGTGCAATATAGTTGGTATAAGCTTTAAAGAAAAGCCATCTGCACTTAAATGCAATTTAAAAAGCGAATGTCATTTGAAGCTATATATATATATTATATACATATGTATATACATTGATGTCATCATCATTACTCTTCGTGTGCATCGTTTGCAAAGAATCTATATGGTCTCTGAAAGCGTTAGGGATATTGCATACCTACATATCTGACGTATCTATAGGTATATTGACAATGAAGACGACGACGGTTTTGCAAGATGGCCTATTGACATATCACGATTTTTCCAATCGATTTTTACTTTTAAGACAACACAAAACCATGCCATTTCAGTTTTGTCAACATCACAAAATTCAGTCTATAAGTTCAAAGACCTAATGATTAATATTTTTGTTGGTTTAAGTTTTAAGGAATAAAGACGAAATGTTCTTTGAAATAAAATATATATGGATATAGGGTCATCCTTTTAGTGGTTTTCATTTGGTAGCACTTTTGTTTGACACCTGCAAAATCAACTGTCATTTAAGCTGTTAAATTATAAATTCAATGTTTGCCATTTACGATATTTGCCTTCTAAATATTCGAACAATGCATTCAAAATATTAAAACTTACTAAAAAATTAGCAATTTAAAGTAAACGTAGCCACTTTTCGTGCAATGCTCAGTCGAAAAAAAAAACAAAGTTTGTGTAAAGTTGCCAAGTTATTCGAATCTATAGATTTTTGGTAGTTTCTGGTGATCGACTAAATTTGGAATTTTGTGAAAGGTTTCCTGTTATGTTATAGTAATGCCACATGTTGTGGGGATGTATTTTTTCTGTGGAGTTATACAAAAGACACGAAAAACTGGCACACGAAAAAAAATATAAGACCTACTTTGTGTCCGATATACTAGCCAAAACTTTTAAAAAAAGTGATAGAACATTCTGTCAAAAGATTCGCATGTCACGTATTTTTAAGGCCCATTTAAACACTTAACACAAATTTCATAAAAATACACAATATTCATAAAAAATCCATACAGAAAATCAATCAAAGACAATTTTTATTTATAAGGCATTTCAGGAGAAACAGCTCGCACAAATCCCGACCATTTCACTAAATGCTTGGCACGGTCTTTACGCTAATTTCTCAAGCGTTATGAAAACATAGCATACTAACTAACATACTCAATACTTTTGCTCTTGATTTCTTTGTATAATTTACAAAAAACAATATCAAGTTAAAGTTTTTAACTCGATGTCTCAAATCTTGTCAAAACTCCAAAACATTCTTAAGCCTCGTTTGACTTTGTTAACAATTTTATTCGATTCATCAATACACTCCAATCTCGCTCTTACTGCGAATTCACTTGAAAAACTTTACAAAGTATATTAACATTTATCTCTTGTAGGATGTCGCGCAAAACCAACCACCACCAGTCAAAAAATATACCCAAAGCAGTATTGCCAGTCGAGTTGTATAAAAAATATGTTTACAAAACCTATAAAAATAAATATAAAAAAAATAAAACCAAATGACGATAAAGCCGAAAAGCAAACGAACAAAAATCCATTTCCCTGTCCATCGATCAACGATCCTGTCCCGTCAAACATTGAACACACCGTTTACGCTATCAATTAATCTCCAGCGCGTAATGGGGAAATCCAAGCAATGTAAGTCTGAATCAGATAACCCACCACCGTAATGGCCAAACCAATGGCAAGTACTACAAACTCATAGCTTAAGAGACGAGTTTTTTAGTGTTGTTGTTGTTGCTTAAAGTTGTATGTGTCTTCTCTGTGAGTTTTGCGCCTAGGTTGAACATCTATCTTTAAATAGCTAAGCCTGACCAATCCCGGAAGCAATCCTTACCTAGTGTGGCCAATTCAATCTGTTCAAACTGTAAGGTGACATTTCCCCCTATGAGAGAAATATATAAACAACAAAAAATAAAAAATTACGGAAAAAATAACCACTGACCAAATGAAATTGGCTAACAAGTTAGATGGCTTTGGTAAGTTAGTTAAGCTGATTTACTCAGCAGCACATTAAGGTATGTACATACGACTAGATATAAAGTCAAAGACACTCTACCGGGTCCATATAACTTTCTCCTGATGACAAGAGTTTATTTTTTTGTCCTCCTCTAGTCAGCCAGTCTTATAGGAACTACTTAGCTGAGACTATATGTACACTGTACATATATAAGTTAGTAAATAGCTAAACACCCATCCCAATTTTAAATTGATATTTTCACTTTTCACACCTTTTTTCCTGGCATGTCTATATCGATTGACACCAACTCGATGATAACAAAATGAACTTTTTAACTAACGCCATCAGGCATTCGTTATTCTATGGATTGGACCCAAACTAAAAACTAAAAGTAGGCATCTGTACATTAAAACCTCAGCTGCATCAAAATGGCTGGCAAGCGCAAGCGTTAGCATTCAACAAGATGCTAGACTAAAAGTGAATTTCTGGTTAATTTGCGCGCAAGCGCACAGCTGTATCTTTTTGGTTGCTTCCAAACGCCAAAGTGCCCTTGCAACTTTCACATGCGATCAAGCCAAGCTCAGCTGAGCTAAGCTGAGCTAAGTCGACCGACAAGTCCCAAAAATGGTTTGTGCCATAGACAAAAAAAAAATGCAAAAAGGAACGAAATTTAGTCATAGAGATTATTTATGAACTCCTAACATAGCAACCATTTCAACGCTGGCTGTATAGATGACGGACTCAGACTATGGAGTTTATTGACATAGATATACTCTGTACCTACGTCTATATCTAGTGCTATGCTAGACAGATAGTCAGACGAATTGTAACGTCAACTGGTTTCGTACGTCTTATTTTTTTTTTGTGCAGCTGTAGATATGTATATATGAAATGGTGCTGTTAACATGGTGGCATTTTGTAGATGAATTTCACCGGCGTGGCTGTTGTTAACATCTTGAAAACACTGTTGTGTCAAAATAGTTCCTTATCAACCATTGCAGTTTACCCTTGTTCTCAATTTTGGATAGGCTGTAAAGTGAAGAGATTCTTTTTGTAGCCCCACATCGAGAATGTTTAGATCAACATTTTGATTTTCTATCCTTGAATATTCTTTTGAACCTCGAACTATGTATCTAATGTTCACAATGTAATGATGTTCAAATGGCAGAAATGAGCAATTAGAGGAGAGAAGCGTCCACATGTTTTTTCTCAAATCCCACTTCTGTCTAGCAGCACGTACATCAGGTGCCTAGTACCTCAACTGGAGATTGGGTTCTAACCCCAGTGGAAAATGATTGGGGTTCAGAGGGGGGAGAATTGTTTCCGCTAAGTCACCTTTACTTATCCAGACGGCAACGGACGAATTCTCAAGATGGAATCAACGGTGGCGTCTTCAGTTCGAATAAGGTTGAACTGCTTAGTAAACACCTTATAGGGCTTCTTCGACATATTTGGAGCCCAGGCCTGTAAGGAGCGGTTTATCTGGCTCCCCGTCCTTGGAGTTATACTAAGGATCTGGCCCTCCAGGTTGGGGGTTGTGTCGTCGGGGTGACTTCCTGGCCACGAAAAAAAACCTTAGTCGCGAAGCACTAACAAGCCTCGGATACGGACGGATTTACTGTTGACAATCCACACGAACGAAATAAGGACAAGGAACTTTGGATCTGTACGTGGAATGTTAAGTCCCTTAACATACCACGTGCAGCCGAACAATTAGCAGAAGCCCTAAACTGCTGCAAGACAGATATTACCGCCGTCCAAGAAGTGCGATGGGATGGACCGGGCAAACGCAAATTAAAAGACTGCGATGTATACTACGGCGACTGCTACCGAGAACAAAGACAGCGTCTATTTGGGTGTAATTTGTTGTTGGAACTAGACTCAGGCAAAAGGTCTTGAGTTTCAACAGTGTGAGCGAGCGCATTACGACAATCCGCATCAAGGCTAAATTCGCCAACATAAGCCTAATATGCGCGCATGCCCCAACAGAGGAGAAAGATGAAGACACCAAAGACATATTCTTCGAGCTCTTAGACAAGACATATTAGCAGTCACCTGGCTATGATATTAAAATTGTCTTAGGAGATTATAATGCCAAGTTAAGAAGAGAAGACATTTTTGGTAGAACAATCGTGAGATTCACGACACCACCTCCGACAACGGCTTCAGGCTGCATCGATTTCGCAGCAGGGCGAGACATTCTGGTATCTAGTAAGCAGTTCACACATCTAAATATCCACAAGGGGACATGGAAATCTCTTGATAAATCAACTTGCAACCAGATTGACCACATTGCGATCGATGCGTCTGAACATTCCTAGAGGTCAAAATTGACTCGGAAAACTACCTCGTTGTAGCCAAGGTACGGCTACGGATATCCCGATACAAGCCAAAACAAGGAAGTACAGTGAGAAGATTCGACGTAAGACGGCTACAATCGCAAGAGACTGCCATGTCCTTTTCCGATCTAGTCTCTGATAACCTCTTAAGGAGTCCTACGCTGCCTGCATTAAGCATTGAAAACCAGTGGCAACATTATATTGCAGCCATCAGAGATGCCAGCTCTGAACTGCTAGGTTTCACACGGCTACCACAGCGAAACCCATGGTTTGACGATGAATGCCGCAAGTGCACACAGCGAAACAACAGGCATACAAAACGGCGCTGTACAGAAGGACCAGAGCTGCTCGCGAGCTCTCTATGTTCAGAATATGGAAAGAACACTTCTCCAAATTATATAACAGCAATGACTAACCGCATTCCGCTTTAAGGGAGATAGAACCACTCAACCAAGGCGACGCAGATCAACAATTTAGCTATATCTAAACAGAAGTCAAACAAAGCTGCTGGGCCTGACGACATTGCTGCTGAACTATTCAAAGCAGCAGGCGATGAACTGGTAGGGCGTATGCACCAACTCACCTGCAAAATATGGTCGGAAGAAAGCATGCCCGATGAGTTGAATCTCCCTCTTAATTGCGCCAACTGCAGAGGCATCAGTCTACTTAACATTGCATATTGATGTGCCGGTTTATGTGAACGTCTGAAGCTGTTCGTCAACAACCTGATAGGTCCTTATCAGTGTAGCTTCAGACCAGGAAAGTCCACTATTGATCAAATATTCACACTACGGCAGATCTTGGAAAAAAGCAAGGAACTTCAAATCGATACGCACGACCTATTTATAGGGACGAGCTCTACAGAACAATGCCTAGTTTTAGCATCCCTGTCAAACTTATCCGTTTGTGCAGAATGTCGATATCATCATATCACAAGGCGATGCACTGTCATGCGACTTCTTCAATATCGTTCTGGAAAGAATTGTACAAAACTCAACCGTCAACACTAGAGGCACAATGTTCCAAAGATCCATCCAATTACTCGGATACGCAATTACTCGGATATTGACATAATTGGAAGATCAAAGCGTGATATAAGTGGAGCGTTTTTGAGCATTGCGACGAAAGCGAAGAAGATGGGTTTAGTGGTCAATGAGGGCAAGACCAAGTATATGCTATCATAAAAAAGGACATTGAACAACGACGTCTTGGAAAAAACGTCACCATGGAAAGCTATAACTTCGGTTAGTTAAGGACTTTGTCTACCTAGGACCCGCTATTAACACAGACAACGACACCAGCGCTGAAATTAAACGAAGAATAACTATTGCATTTCTCATTTATAGAGCTGAGGCCTGGACCCTGTCTAAAAAAGATGAAAGCGTCTTAGGATGCTTCGAGAGAAAAATTCTTCGGTGAATTTTGGTCCGGTACGCGTAGATGGAGAAAGGAGGAGAAGATATAACGACGAACTGTACAGGCTGTACAGCGACACTGACGTAGTTAGTAGAATAAAAGTCCAACGGCTTAGATGGAAGGTCTTCAAATCCAATCCCAAGGGACGGCGCAGTAGAGGAAGACAGCGACTTAAGTGGCGCACGCAGGTGGGTGATGTCTTAACCAACTTGGCGTGCGAAACTGGAAACTGCTAGCTAGAGACGGAGCTGGCTGGAGACGCATGATGGTTGAGGCCCAGGTCCGCCCCGGACTGTAGCACCACCTAGGGACTTACAACTCTCAAACATTCCTGTGTGCGAGCACCTTATTTTTTAAGCCGAATGCGAACGGCTAATTGGAGTAAGCATTTTTCATGACAAGAATTACTCTTGAAGAATTTGTCAATTACTCTCAAGGGGCAGTACGCGTGAAATAACTTTAGATGGCATAGGCAGGGATCGAACCCAAGACCTCTGGCATGACAGACTACCCTGTTTACCAATAAACGGTTTTAATTTGATATTGAAAAAATGACAATTTTTTAAAATAAATAAATGAATGCTTATTTCATCGTGAAAAGAAACTCATAAGTACAAATAAATTTATTTACATACAACCTTTGGAAAATCTCTTACTTCAAAGAGACAAAACAGCAATCTCTAACTTTTACTATCATAGGTAACTATATGCAGAAATATGTTGTATTATTCACTTAAAAATATTAGCCCCTAAATCCACCTTTTAACCACTAACAACTAAAATACACAAAAAGCAACATGACATCCGATATATGTATATACATATAAACAAATAATAAAGTAGGCAAATAAAAGAAAGCAATTTTAATAGCACAATCTACAATCAATAATTGCAGCATGATTTTCAAAATTCAAACTCTCTGTTGTTTAAATGATGTGTTTAATATTCAATTGCCATTCTTTTAGACTTAGTTCTAGCAAACCAGCGAGTTTAGATGGTTTTTCTATTGTTTAATAATTTTTTCAATACCTACAAAATGTCTACGAACAAATTATTACTCATATCCTTGATAATTCTTCTAACTTCCTCAATGATTGACAGCAACAACATTTACTTTGAAATGAGTGAAAATCTTGAAAGAATACACGCTAAAAGTTTTTCGGCAACAGTGATTTTCGTTGAAATTAAAAATGATTTTCTGTGTTTTTTCATGAAAAAACGGTCTGATATTTTAGTGGTAAATTTCCAGAACTCATCATCATTAAATGACATCAATGAAAACCTCTCTGAATTAAATATCATGCTTGTTGTCAATGATACTTGTAAATGCAAAGCTAAGCTTAAAAATCTAATAGCAAAAATTCAAACTCGGCAATTTGTGATTATATTTGGAGCAAGCGTTGGAAAACTTAAGCATTCCTTCAAGTTTTTTATGGAAGAGAAATTCACAAGGATTTTTGGTTCAACTGGGATGAAATTGTATGCCTTTTATCCATACCCCGTCGCTAACACACCAAATTCAATTCGAGAAGTCCTTCCAACACAACCAATTCCACATGCACTGAGAAACCTAAATGGTTTCATATTTCGAAGTGCAATTTATACGGATATTCCTAGAATATTTAAATATACCGACGAACATGGCCATAAGAAAATTGGAGGATATGCAATAAAACTATTCAAATGCTTCTTACAACAGCACAACGCCACTTTCGCCGAAGTTAATATTGAACATTTGGAATCAAGTTTCATGCCTGCAGTTACTCAAGCAACATTAAGCAACGATATCGATATAAGCCTTAATCCCTACAGCCGGATCGAAAGTCTTGGAATGTGTTATCCCTTTGGTTTGCTAAGGTTGGTAATTTTGGCACCAATAAATAATCATATAGATTCGAATGAGTACTTTTTGAGACCATTTTCTCCAACCGTTTGGCTGTTTTTTGGTGTTACCTTTAACTTCCTAGTTGCAGTGAATGTCCTGAGAAATGTTTGCCGTGGTAGACCTGCGGATATTTGGCAATGTCTTAGCCAGATATATTTGCCATTGCTAAACCATTCAACAGAGAGACCATTGGATCACGGTGGCCATCGAATTCAAGCCCAGATTCAGTTATTTGCATTTGTCATTGTAAACGTCTATTTGGTGTATTTGACGTCGTTTTTGACAGTTTTCATTGAGATCAAGCAGTTTCGGACGATTAAGGATTTGATTGAAAACGAGTGTCCTGTTTTATTTGTTAACTACGATTGGCAAAGATTTGCAAATGCAGAAAAACAAACAGTGAATTTTGCAGCTATCGTAAAAACTATTAATTATGGAATTTTCGCTAAGGCAGCATATTCACCAACTTCGATGACCAACAATTATTATGCAATAGCTATTGCATCAGATAAAGCTAAGTTTCTAGTAAAATTCCATAAATCAAGGCGTATAGTTGAAGAGTTTTTGAATGATTATTATCATCTGGGTTTTCATGTAGTCCAACATTCTCCATTTTTGGATATTTTAGATGACTTCATCATTAAGCTTATGGAAACAGGCTTACTAAGCAAATGGAAAAGTGATGTTTTTTCCGAGGTGAAGAAATATAATTTGATTAATAAAACAGGTGAAAAATTAAATGAGAATAATCCACCGCTTCCTTTGACATTGTATCATTTAAAGTTTGCTTGGATATGTTTGGCCAGTGGCTTGATATTCGCTGTGTTGGTCTTCATTTGTGAGAATGCGGGATTAGTAGTTCGACGGTTTTTGATATTATTAAATTAAATTGTATGAAAATTATTTTAATAAAGTATACCTTTTAACTTTTGAAAGTGGTCTAATCCACCTTTCTATAAGGATGAAGCTTTGCATCAGTGGCTGTTGAAGTTGTTGGTATAACTGGCGGGCGCACATTGGCCATACAATAGTTTGTAGGCCCAATTGCATGATTTAATGTTTAAGTTTCGTAACTCTTAAAAGATTTATGAACACCTTAAGACAAAAGCGAGTAGGTAAAGGTAGGTAGGTAGGTTAGGTTAGGTACTTCAATATAGTAAATGTATCTATCCATCTAAATCTACACGAACACTTTTTGTTCGTAAATAAGTACCAACAACATAAGATGTGCAATTATAATGTTGTTTGGGGACCGCGCATAAGGCTTGGCTTTACCTCATAGATCTCTCTCCCAAATAGATGTCAATGGAAGAGTGTGTAAATATTTTCTTAATCGCAAAGGGAGTGATGTTTGTTTCGATTCGATTGGAACTTACATCATCATTTTCATGCTTTGGGCGAATGATTAATTGATTGCAAACATAAACAAATATTTCTAAAGTCCTAAAGTTATTATAGATGAGAACAAACTAAAATTATATTGATTGTTTACCATTGTTAAAGTCAATAGACTTTATGCCGACGACCGATGACGACCTACATCAGAGTAACGTTAATTGATGTTTTGATGCTTAAAGTCTTACAACACCAAATAACAATAAATTCATGTGTCATTGTTTGTGTCTATAGATATCATTGAATACAATTGAGAAATTATTTTAAATTGAATAAAATGGCCATATTGAGAAATAAGTTGTAAGCCAATGGAAGAAGGAAATACTTCAAAAATAAATAGTTTAAAGAATAAATGATCTTTTGACAGAAAATCAAATAAACTATCTAGTTGTGGTTTTTTCGGTCCATAAGTATGTGTATATTAAAACTAGGCCAAGTTCCCATTCTCAAAGCCAATTATACAATTGTGTGGTTGTTGTCGTTCGTAGTTCCGCTATGGTTAAATTTCTGGAAGCTAAAAATAATAAAACCTCCTCTAAGTGGTTTTACAAACTTAATGAGTATTTTTTTAATGACTACAAAAACACTTTACGCTCATATTTTTTGGTAAGTAAATTAAAATTGAATGCAGTTACAATTTTATAGGTACATTGTTAAAATTCAATAGTTTTAATGCATCTTCTATTGGAGCCAAAGGCTTTTTCTTCCTAACAAAGTAATACATAATTTCCTTAGCAAATTTAAGTTAATTAAGCAAAACCTAAAATAAATAAAGATAACTCAAATTATATCCATTTTATTTAAATAACTATGTAATGGGAAGTAAAATGCAATATAAGAAACTTAGAAGCCAGAAGAAATGCCGGTTGTAAATATTATATGAGCCTTATAACTTTTATCTGCCAATATTGCCTACCCAACTCGTAAAATTGATGCCAATTTTTACTCAGTAATGAAGTTCGACATATTAGGACCCCAGGTCATGTTTTGAGTGAGGTGATATTGAATTGGAAAACGAACGATTTTAATATCCTTAAGTCCAGCAAGAGTTCTTTACCAGGTATGTATAGAAGAATACACTGCATGTGTGGATCATCATCATGTGCATTGCAGCGCCGCTGTTTAACTTGTTTGGCTTTACAACCGCAAAAAAGAAGGATTGGTCGAAATAATAAATTACAACTTCGTTAGGATTTCTTTTGGAATTTGGCAGGTTCAACCTCCAGCAAAGAAAAATAATGCAATTTTTAAGAAGTCAACTTTTTAAATGGATCGTAGGATGTGAAATGAGCCATGCTAAGTTGCGGTATGTGTAGTCAATATTGGAGGTCTATGAAATTGGATGATCAATAATAATAAATCGGACCAACGTTTGAATTTGAACTCTTTTAAGAAGCGGCATTTTGCAATCAGAGTTTAATTTTATATATATGTATATTTTGTTTTATACTTTAAACATTTTACCATTATAAATTTGTAAATACAAATAAATACAAATTATACGATTCCAGTAAGATTCCAGGAAGGTTTCATGTTTGTACAATGTTCAATCATATTATTATACTAACTTGATAGGATCGTTGTGCAACTAAAGCACCAAAAAACTCTTAAATACAATACTGGTTGTACGTATATACAATTTTGTTTTCAAAAGAGCACCCAATATATAGTTGTTCTCAGCTCTCACAAATTCATGAGAATTAACAAGAACGATATTACATATATAAGGTATTTTCTAATGAAAAGTTTTATTTGAATAGCCCGTTATTTAAACAGGAGTTTTTTATGCTTTTTTTGTTGTTATAAAATTAGAACTATGTATATTATTTATAAGAATAAAATTATACATGATAAGATAATTACTTCTCTTCCAAGTTAATATTTGGTATTAAATTGAAGGATAGGTCTATTTTAAATTTTTAACTATTATTCGATCAAGATTTTTTTTACATTATTACAATCAGAGATAATTATTTTATTTTTGCAAATCTTTTAAAAATGTTCATCCCACCAAACAATAAACAATTGGGGATTGGTTTGAAAATCAAAATCTAGCATCTTTTTATTCATAAAACTGTAGGTTTGGTATTGGCAATGTTCACGCTGTGAAGTGTGCTTATTATTTTCCATAGGTGTGCTATAATTTATATTAATAGATTTAATGGATGTTCACTTTAAATATTAACAACCAGCAAATTTATCTTCGATTGTGTTTTTTGATGTTCAGCATTGTTTGCATACAAATTGCTTCATTATTGATGCAGTTCTGCTTCAAACTGCGTTCGATAAATTTTGCATTTTATAAAATCCAAAGAGAGAAGTGTAAATTTAATTTTTGGTTTCATGATGAAATTCGAGATTTTTGATTTATGTGATAAAGCAAAGGCGACTTGTGGGAATACAATAGAATGATTCATCATGAACAAAGTAAAAATACACACATAAATTGCATTATTTATGACTTCAATTGATTTCCTAAATATTAAATAAAAAATAAAATACAAAACTTTTTGCATTTTGAAATCACTTTAAAATATCAAAGGTTCAAAAAACAAAGTTTTGAAATATTGACATTATGATTCCGGAGTTTTCTGAACTATTAATAATTTAATTTTCAACACAACACATGTCCAATAGAGTTGATTCCATATAATCACTTTTCTTTTTTTCATGAAGCTCTTAACAAGCTAACTAAAATTTCATCGGCTGCAAGATGAGATGAAAAATAAAAATAACTATTCGGTGCCAAACACAAAAATATTATCAAGAATGCACTCTCTATGCTTTCTTCTCTTCTGATGAAGCTGAAAGCTATTCATATGTGTAGAACTGTATACCTTCGTTTGTGCGGGTAGGTCAGTGATCTGTGCACTCATAATTGAATATAATACCTATCTACCTTACCTACCTTGTACAAACGCTACGCTGCCGCCGCCGTGCTGCTCAGTAGTTGTTGAATCATTTCAAACAAACAAATCATAGTCATAAGGTACGAGCATAGGCTATGCCAGAGAAGTCGTGTACATTGACCTCAAGTGAAGCGCAGTGGCATTATATGACCATAGAAGAGATATTTATTCTTGGGATCAAGTGGCCGTATATACAAATATATAGTTAGTTATTATGAAATTTGACATCTTGACCCCCATAATACTTTCCCTTGAAATATCAACAACGAAAAAGAACAAAATGAAAGTGGAAACCACCGCGCCAGCCACACCGTTTGTCCATGTAAGAAAGACATTATAAAATTTAAACATTTTTTTTTAGTTGAAGAAGGTCCAAAATTTTAAAAAGATAAGAAACATCTTTATATAAACTGACCTATGTTTGAAGAAAAAAAAAAGAAAAACTAGCCTAACTAGAGCAAACGGAAATCCATAAAGAAGTTGTCTTAGCTTCTTTTTTTTCGAGTGATACTTGATGCAGATTTACCTACTAACGTTTTTCCATCATGCGATAAAGACGATGATGGTGTATATTCATAATTTTCCATTTCCTTCCTTTGACAGCCTATAACAAAAGTCGGTATTTACCATGTCTTGTGGTTGTGAGTCTTGAGGTAGACCACTTTTTGATTACAAGTGGTCTTGTACTAACCTACTCGTAAACGTACAAAGGTGAGATTTATAGGGAAATCAATGGAAGTTATGACTCACCTACATTTATCTGATGGATGAGGTTTAGGTTTATGTTTCTATGGCTATACTCGTAAAACAAAAAAAATAGATGTCGCTGTGGCACAGTTTTGCTCTATGCATCAGATCAAACAATGTTAAGATAATAATGATGATGAGAATTGACGATGATGATGATGGGTGCCAAGATGCCACAAAGATTGATTGTCATATGGAAATCCGCATTATAGTTATTATACTCATGCGATGGGAAAGATGCAAGACCCCTATGTCATTTATGTCAGTTAGTGTTTGCGATATGTTTTGTTTTGCTGTTTTTATTATGTCTCTCAAATGGAGGTGACTTTGTATCTTTGAGACAATAATTGCACAATTGAAAGTACATGAAGACCAATTCTGCTGGAAAATTTACAATAATATATACACAAGTTAAATTACTACAGTTGGTTAAAAGAAAAATATATTGTAATTTTGTTTGAAATTTTTGAAAACGCACAAAATTGAGGTCAAACTGCTGAGCTCATAAGTCCTACCCAAAAAACTCAATTGCATTATCAACTTTTTCTACAATTTTAAAATCACTATTGTTATTTACTATTTATCAGAATCGAATTTTTAGAAAAGAAATTTGTTTAGAAATTATAAGTTTACGAAGTAACATTTAAGGTTTTCCATTAAGAGTTTTTTTTTTAACAGTCCACTTTTTGCAAAGTTAAAACTTTACCACACCATAAAAACGACTTGAGATTATTTTAATTCAATACAAAAATTGGAAGCATTTGAAAGTCAGTGTTCGCAAAACTAAAGCACCGGTGAAACTATCGGGAAAAATGTAGCTTTTGGGATTTAAAAAATTGAAAACGTGTACAGCACTCAAGAGTAACGGAGGTGTAGCCCGTAGTGCTGATTAAACCTCAGTTTTTTTGATTTCTCTTAAATAAGGCACAAAGTTAAATAACTTCTTATTTTTATCTTCAGCGGTGGACCCTATTATCACCTCGGAGGCAACGTTGGTAAGCGCTACTGTCGCAACTTGGTCCTATAAGTTAAAAAGCATTTCTAACTCTCCACAATCGAAGAACTCAATATAGAATTCTTAAAATTTTCGAGGATAACACTACTTACTACTTTCATCTTGTAATCCTGAACCTGAAAAAGAATATAAAAAACACCAAAATGTTGCTAATAATAATTTTATTTATTTTGTTTTAGTTAAACTTTTATTGAATATATCGAAATTTTAGTAAAACTGTCGTTATCAAATGTTCACAAGCAAAAACCAGCGCAGCTAAAATTAAGCCACAACTCAAACATATCCAAGCAAATTTCAAATGATACAATGTCAATGGAAGTAGTTTATCTCCATCCATTCCCACTCTGGTCTTATTAATCAAACGAAGCTTCGTTACTTCAGCTCGAACATCATATTGCCATTTGTCTATCAAGCCCGTTTGCATAACATCAATAATAAAAATATTCAGGATTTCCAAAAACGGTGAATTCCTAAGCAATAGAAAGCCCAAATGGTAACATTCTAGGCTTCCTTCAACAACACGCTTAGTTTTTTGATATTCCATTAGAAATGATGCTACATCTGATCCTATAGCCAAACCATGACTGTTATTCGTTGATGAATAAGCTTCATTTATGAAAGTCTGATAGTCAACAAGTCTTACGATTTTTTCAAAATTAGTTGGATGTTTATCCGAAGTTGAGATTGTATGCCACTCGTAAAAAATTAACAAAACAGGAAAATTATTTTCAATCAGTTCCCCAATAGTTCGATATTGATGGATTTTTATAAAAATTGTCAAAAACGATGTCAAATAAACCAAATAAACATTAATCAGTATAAATGCAAATATTTCAATCTGGATTTGAATTAGATATCCACGGTTTATGGGTCTCTCTGTGGGCATATTCAGCATGGTCAGATATAGTTCGCTAAAGCACTGCCAAATGTTGGCAGGTCTGCCACTGAAAATATTCCTCAGGACATTTACAGAAATCAAATAGATGAAGGTCAAAGCGAAGCACAACCAAACTGTTGGCGAAAATGGTCTCAAAAAATACTCATTCGAGTCTAGACGCCTGTTCGCTGGTACCAAAATCACCCAGTTCAGCAGATAAAAAGGATAACTACTTTCAAGTCTCCTGACCGGGCTGTAGGTGTTCAAGCTTATATCGATTTCGTTGCTTAGCGTTGCTTGAACGATTGTATTTATGTGATTGGTTTTTAAATCTTTGATTTTTACCTGGGTCACAGTGGCGTTGTGACGTTGCAAAAAGTTTTTGAATAGTCTTGCTATATAGCCTCCAATTTTCTCTTGGCCATATTCGTCGAAATATCTGTAAACTTTTGGGATATCCTGGTTGAATGCACTTCGAAATTTTAAACCATTTAAATTTCTAAGTGCATGTGGAACTGGTTGTGCAGGAAGAACTTCTTGAATTGAATTAGGTGCATAGGGATAAAAGGCATACAATTTAGCCCCTGTTGATCCGAAAATCCTTGTGAATTTCTCTTCTGCAAAGAACTCAAAAACAGGATGTAAATTTTCGGGGCTTGTTGTCAGTATCAATATGAATTTTCGAACTCGAATTTCTTCACTCAGGAAATGAAGTTCATTTATCCAATCGTCGACATAAGTTTCGTTCACAACTAGCATAACATTCGATTCAAACAGCTTTGTATAGATGATTTTTTTTGGGGGGGTTTTGAAAAAAACAACGATAATATCACTATGTTTCTTCATGAAATAACTCAGGAAATCCTTTTCAATACCAATAAAAACCACAGTTGCCGAAGAACTTTCAGCGTGTATTCTTTCAAGAGCTCGGTTCATTCCAAGGTAATTATTGGTAAACACTGGAGAAATATGACTAAGAAATATGATTGATAAAACGAAGAAAAAGTTATTTACAAGCATTCTAGTGAAACTTCCTTTACTATTACTTGATAATCTTGAACTAAATGGAAAAATTGCAAGCTATGTTTAGAGAAACCAATTAAAAGGTAAAACATTTTTTTTATTTGATTAAGATGTCTATCACTCGCAGGATTAATAATTAAAATAAAGTTAATGTACCAATATAGTTAATATTTAACTGTTGTTTACTGAAGATTTTTCATATGATTTTCAATACCAATTGAGGTCAGATAAAGGGGTTTCATATTGCAAAAGTTCATAGAACATTCATAAACTTTCGACAGGGCCACTTTCAGTCATGTTTTTACTTGTATTCGCAAAAATTCGGACTCGAGACTCTAATTAAACATGGCATTACGATGGTCATTAAGAGACTCTCGATATTCCGTCTGTCTGACTATCTGTCCTCGTACAGGTAGCCTAAACTATTCTGTCGATTGAGTTCAAACTTGGAAGTTCAGGTATTAAGCAATTTTACTTAAGGCGTCTTTAAATTTTCTTTTTACCATCAAAAACAACAGTAGTCCCCACCCCCATACAAATTGTATGGTCAAAAATAGGAAATTTAAATTTAAAATTTTCTTTGAAATTTTGTTTCTTACTTCAGCTACTTTCAATACAAAAAATATTGTTGAATAGCTCTTAAAGTGTCATTCAATAGACATTGTCATTGGTATAAAGTGCACCACGTTGGGGTTAAGACAAGAAAATAAATCGTATGGGAGAGGGCCTATTTTCCCCCTTTTACATTGCAGGGAAAATTCAAATTTAAAACAAACAAATATTCAAAAAGAAAAAACCATAACACACAGAGTCATGGTTTAGCATTTTAAAATGCCAGAAACCCGTTCTCTAACTTTATTTAAAAAATTTTAAATTTATCGACGGTGGCGTCTACAGTTCCAGTAAGGTTGAACTACTTAGTGAACAGCTTATAGGGCTTCTTCGACATATTCGGAGCCCAGGCCTGTAAGGAGCGGTTTTATCCGGCTCCCCATCCTTGGAGTTATACTTAGTATCTGGCCCTCCAGGTTAGGGGTTGTGCGTCGGGGTGACTTCCTGGCCACGTAAAAGCTTTCATAGTTGCGAAGCACCAACAAGCCTCGGATACGGACGGATTTACTGTTGACAACGAACGCAAACGAATAAAGGACAACGAACTTCGGATATGCACGTGGAATGTTAGGTCCCTTAACAGACCACGTGCGGCCGAAGAATTAGCGGAAGCCCTAGAACGATATAAAGCAGATATCACAGCCATCCAGGAAATAAGATGGGATGGGCCGGGCAAAAAGAGGATGAAAAACTGCGATATTTACTATGGTGACTGCTACCACGAAAACCAACAGCGCTTATTTGGATGCGGTTTCGTCATTGGAGCCAGACTTAGGCAAGAAGTCTTGAGCTATAGGTGCATCAATGAGCGCCTCATGACCATACGCATCAAGGCTAAATTCGGCAACATTAGCCTGATATGCGCGCACGCCCCAACAGAAGAGAAAGACGACAACACCAAAGATATGTTCTTCGAGCTCTTAGACAAAACATATGAGCAGTGCCGTAGCTACGATATTAAAATAGCCCTGGGCGATTTTAATGCCAAGCTAGGAAGGGAAGACTTCTTTGGTGGAATAATCGGGAAGAACAGCCTGCACGACAACACTTCCGACAATGGATTCAGGCTCATAGGCGGGGCGAAACGTCATGGTAGCCAGTACGCGTTTTCCACACCTCAACATCCACAAAGGAACTTGGACTTCTCCAGATCAATCTACCGTAAACCAGATTGACCATATTGCGATCGACGCCAGACACGCTTCCATCATTATGGATGTACGAACTTTCCGAGGAGCTAACATCGACTCGGACCACTACCTCGTTGTAGCCAAGGTAGCACTTCAGATTTCCAGACCCAAGGCAAAACAGGGAGGTGCTGGGAGAAGATACAACGTCGAACGGCTACAATCGCCAGAGATCGCCAAATCCTTTTCCGACCGAGTGACAAGTAACCTCTCTCGAAGTTCTCTGCCGCCAACACAATGTATCGAAAACCATTTCCAACATTGCCAAGATGCAATCAGAGAAGCCGCCTCTGATGTGCTGGGTTTCAAACAGCCACCAACAAGGAACCCCTGGTTTGATGAGGAATGTCGGCAGGCAAATGCAGCCAAACAACAGGCACGCAAAGCGGCGCTGCATAAAAGGACGAGAGCTGCTCGTGAGCTCTATGAGCAGAAGAGGCGAGAGGAACGCCGACTTTTCAGAAGGAAAAAGAGAGGGCATGAGAAGCGTGGGGTCGAAGATGTTGAGAGGTATAAAAGCAGGCATGAGGTTCGAAAGTTTTATGAACAGGTGAAACGAAATTCACAGGTACATAAACCTAGAACCGAAGGCTGCAAAGACGAAAGTGGAAAAATCATAGTGGAACCGCAGTCAATGCTGAGGATATGGAAGGACCACTTCTGCAGACTGTATATCGGCGACGAAGAACTGAATTCCGCTGTCAGGCAGGATGATCCATTCAATATAGACGACGAAAGCCAACAATCCCGTCCTCCCGACTTAGACGAAGTAAAGACTGCCATATCTAAGCTGAAGTCTAATAAAGCCGATGGACCGGATGGCTTGAATGCTGAGCACTTTAAAGCAGCTATAGATAAGTTGGTTAGGAGCATGCACCAACTTATCTGTAAGATATGGTCGGAAGAAAACATGCCCGATGAATGGAACCTCAGTATTGTTTGCCCGATCCTAAAAAAAGGAGACCTTCTAAACTGCACCAACTATAGAGGAATAAGTCTACTTAACATCGCCTATAAAATCTTCTCTGCTATAATATGTGAACGTCTAAAGCCCATCAACAACAACCTGATAGGTCCTTATCAGTGTGGTTTTAGACCAGGAAAGTCCACAGTTGATCAAATATACACATTACGGCAGATCCTGAAAAAACCCAAGAACACCAAATCGACCCCACCATCTTTTCATCGATTTCAATGCCGCATATGACAGCATCTACAGGGACGAGCTGTATAGAGCCATGTCTAGTTTTGGCATCCCTGCCAAACTCGTCCGTTTGTGCAGGATGACCATGGAGAATTCACGCTGATCCATAAAGGTTAGAAGCAACTTAACAGAACCTTTTGATGTCAAAAAAGGTTTTAGACAAGGTGATGCGCTGTCATGCGATTTTTTTAACATCGTGCAGAGCTCACACGTCAACACTAGAGGCACTATCTTTCAAAAGTCTGTCCAATTACTGGCATATGCTGATGACATTGACATAATCGGAAGAACTCAGCGTGATGTCAATGGGGCTTTTGTGAGTATTGAGGAAGAGGCGGCAAAAATGGGTTTAACGGTTAATGAGGGCAAAACAAAGTACATGCTGTCGTCTAAAAAGGACATACAACACCGACGTTTTGGTGAAAACGTCGCAATCGACAGACGTAACTTTGAGGTAGTCAAGGACTTCGTCTACCTAGGCTCCGCTGTTAACGCAAAAAACAACACCAGCGCTGAGATCAAACGCAGAATAACTCTTGCTAACCGCTGTTTCTTTGGACTAAGACAGCAATTGAGTGGTAAAGTCCTCTCTTGAGGGACCAAAGTGTTGCTATATAAGACCCTTATCATCCCCGTCCTGCTATACGGTGCAGAAGCATGGACCATGACCAAAGCAGATGAAAGCACCTTGGGTCGCTTCGAGAGAAAAGTTCTTCGTGTGATCTACGGTCCCGTATGCATCGAAGGGGAGTGGAGGAGACGATGGAACGACGAGCTGTACGGGCTGTACAGCGACGTAGATTTAGCCAGAAGGGTAAAAGTCCAACGACTAAAATTGCTGGGTCACGTAGAGCGCACGGAAACCAATGCTTCGGCCCGGAAAGTCTTCAAATCCGCACCCACAGGACAGCTCAGTAGAGGAAGACCGCGGATCAGGTGGCGCGCACAAGTGGAAGGTGACCTCACCCAACTTGTAGCGAAACTGGAGACATCTAGCTAGGGACCGAGCTAGATGGAGAAGTTTGTTGGGTGAGGCCCTAGTTCACACAGGACTGTAGCGCCACCTTAAGTAAGTAAGTAAGTAAGACATTATCATTGGTATAAAGTGCACCACATTGGGGTTAAGACAAGAAAATAAATCGTATGGGAGAAGGTTCTATTTTTCCCCTTTAACATTGCAGGGAAAATTCAAATTTAAAACAGACAAACAATTATTAAAAAATAACCATAACGCACAGAGTCATGGGTTAGCATTTTAAAATGCCAGAAACCCGTTCTCTAACTTTATTTAAAGATTTTTAAATAACTTTTTTTCTGAAATAAAACCAAGTACCATAAAGTCAAAATTCGCATTGATTACTGTAGACGTTTTATTATTTTATCACCACAAATATCATTAAGTTAAAATAATCATATATAAACACATTCCATTCGAAGGCCTTAGACTTTAAGTATGATTTTATTAACATGAAATGGGAAATATTTTGTTCCAATTCAGTTAACTGAATCATTGTTCAAAAGAAAACAGTCTAGTAAAAGTCTACCTTCAACGTAATAAACTGTCACTAAAAATAAGAAAACATGAAAAAAAAATATGTATGCTATGGACTCATTTCCTTATACTTTATTATATTGTATATAGGCCTGAGTACTTTAAGTTTTAATGACATCAGTACAAAATATTGTATGCAACATAATCAACGTCAGCTGTAATTGCGGGTATGATTTACCGACACCACCTCCACCTCCTTCATACAATATGATGGAAATATCAAAACAACAACAACAAACAAAAAAATCTTTTTCTGCGTTACAGAAACAACTCAATAAAATACGACAAATACAAAACAATAAGTAGTAGGTAAGTGCACCTCTCTGCACTACGAAAACTGAATTACGTAATTTAAGTTCCCCGCACTCAGATGGTAATTGCAAAGTACCTACCTTATATTATAAAAATATGGCCCGGCTGGTTGTCTGTCGTCATCGCAGTCGTCCCGTCCCGTCTGGTCGTCCGTCGTCGTATACGAACGACTTAACAATATTGCATGAAATAAAACAAACGCCGGCATCTTAAAGGTTTACGCAACCGCAACGCGATGTGAAGATAGTCACGACATATTATACGATAGACTTATTGTACTTGCACGCAGAATGTGTCTGTCATAAAAGATACAAGTTTGTCGTGTCGTAAAGCTCCATCTCCATCAAGGGGCTTCAGTTGATGAGGACTGTTGTTGTTATTGTTTTACTGTACTGATGATGGAAATGGAAAAACATATGTTTGATTATTTTTGTTTTTGTTAATTTTTTATCACATGCGCCATAACATTGACTGCACATAACAAATCTGAAAATCTTTTCTCTTTCCAAAAAATGTGCAATTGACCGAAACATCCTTTTCTCAACTTTCTGTTTTTTTTTCTAAAATAAAATATTAAAAAAAACATATTTTTATTTTCAACCATAATTCATAATACTTACTAACCTTCAATGTCCAAAGAAATTTAATATTTGATCCGAAACTCACGTCTTCTCAAGAGTTTTGTTTGAACGTAAAAAGGAAGTAGTACCAGAAATGGAAGACAATAGTAATATTTGTTTGTTTCTGGGGAAGCAGTTGACCCTATTTCTACTATATATGGTTTTGTTTTTCAGATTAAGATTAAGTTTATTTTTATTGACATTCTCATAAGCATCATCAGTCATCGAATGTGCCTTAAATGGTACAAACCACTTTATGAAAATAATACATTTTAAATTTAAGATGACAACGAAAGTTTAAAATTAACTTCCTGTCACGATTCTATAAATATATTTATATACGTTATTCCATAAATGGAGGAAGTTGGTTCTTAATTTGCGTCATAACTCGGAAACTTATTATAAAGATCTTTATTTATATATAGATTTTAGATGCATGAGTGAAAATCCATAAGAAATTTTTAAAAATGCATTCATTGATTTATTGTAAAGTTGTTTCATTCAAGTAGCTACAATAAGTAAATAAATTGAATTATTGTTGTTTTTTTTATACTGAAAATATTAACTTGTTATTTAATTAAATTAAGAAATATTATGTACACCCTAAACATTCACAATCTGTTCTGTTACTGCTACTAAGATAATCATATTGGCATTCCTCAGGGTACCAAACTTAGTCCAATTCTGTTTATGTTTATATGAACCAACTCTAAGTCCTTAAAAAATTGGTGTATTTCATTTAAAATTGCTGAAAATTCAGTCAGGGTTCGCAAAACATTAATATTTGAAGAAAATTATGTATGTTTTTTATTTGACTTTATGGTGTTAGAAATAAAATGTCACTAAAAGAACCTCAATATTTGTGTAAAAAAAACTTATGTTTATCCTTTTTTTCTGCATTTCATTACTATTTCTTCCATCTGCTCTTCAGCTATTTAAAAAAAGTTTCAAGGTGTTTCCCAATCAAAGAAATGTGTTTTTGTATACTTTAAATCTTATTTCAAAAACTAGTGCAATCCAAAGTGTAGACTGCCACATGCTTACACAATATTTTAATAAAGAAGATCTTTAAACATTCAAAGCTTTCAAAACTTAATTTCTACCTTATTTTAACGAATCATTGCTCAATAAATTTAATTTTAAGTAATTTATAACATCAAAAAAGTTCTAGTATTTATTAACTTCCCCTAGGAAGTTATTGTAACGGGTCCGATTTGTCAAATTCAAAATTTTAACATTTCTCGACGTTTCAAAGTCCTTAGAGTCGAAATTTTTTTCGTTGTCCATAGTTCAAGAACCAGAAGAGAAATCGACCCCAAATTTAGTTATACAGATGATAAGGCTGAAAAATGCAGAAAGGGTTCTCAAGAAAATTGCGTGGGTGATTTTTTTACCATAGCAGTTTAAAAAAAAGTGAAAATTTTGGTTAACCCTAAAAATCTAACGAAAAAATGGAGCTCGAGTTCTGAATTAAATTGAATATTATTTATTGTAACGTGATACCGAACCAGTATATTTTTGGAAAAAATCCAATCAACGGTTTTTTTATAAATCAAAAAAACTGAGAAAAAAATGTGTCACCTCGAAAATTTTACGACTAAAATATAATCTCCAAAACAATTTGTGCAACAAAGAATAATGTTTTTGACATCCCATAACATTTTGAGAAGAATCAAATTGACTGTTTTTTTTATAAAACATTATAACCTAAAAAAAACATTACTCAAAGTTGGTAAAAACTGAATTTCGACTCAAATATCTTTTAAAAATCTTTAGATTAGTTCTTCAATTTTATTTTAAATTGTAAGGAATATTGTTTTTAACATTCTAAACAAATTTGAGAAAAATCGAATCGACAATTTTTTTACAAAAAAAATGAAACCTAAACAAAAAAAATCAAGTCTCGACTCAAATATTGTTTCAAAACTTTAAGGTATTGGTTTTAAACTACTTTCATCCTTAAAAAAATATTGTTGTCAACTTTCAGTAAAATTTTGAGAAAAATCGAATGGACAGTTTTTTTTTTACAAAAATTAAAAATCATAAAATAAAAAACAATACTAAAAATTTGGTAAAAATTTACTTTCGACTCAAACAGCTTTTCAAAAATTTAAAATATTGTCTTTAAACTTTTTTTATTTCACAGAAAATATTGTTTTTGATATTCAGTAATTTGTTTTTATAAAAATAAAACAGTACGTTTCTTCATAAAAAAATAAAAAGAAATAGTACGCAAATTTGGTAAAAATTGATGTTCGGTTCTCGAAATCTCTCAAATTAATTTCATTCATTCAATTTGTTAAATTTCAAGAAATGCTACTAAAATAGGTAAAAATTTGTTTTCGATTAAAAATCTATTTAACAAAACTAGATTTTCAAACTAAACTATTTCTTAATATGAAAATATTGTTGGTAATTTTAAAATTTGAAAGAATAATTCAAGTAACAATTTTTTTTAACCCAGCATGAAAACCTACAAACTCCTAAGCAAGACAAATCGACAGACGGAATGGGAAGTAATCAGTGTGGGTCACATCCCAGTCTCTTTTTATTTATTTGTTTTTAATACACATGCTTTTTATAATAGCTGTTAAAAATTGCGGGAAAAAAAATATTTGTCAGCTCAAATTGTTTATTTACAAAAATGGTTTTTAACTTGGAGAATGATAACATTTTTTTTTTCCTAGAAATTGAAATCATACCAAAATTATTTTCAAATTGGTTTAAAGTCCCAATGATTTTGACTAAAAATAGCTCAATTGATGTGCCTTCAATAAAAATTGACGTAAAAAGCTTGAAGAATACCCTTTATTTGACATGTAATTTGTTATATGATTTTTATTATTGATGTTTACAATTTAAAATTTCTTATGTCATTATGTATTTGAGGCACATTTTTACAATAATAATAATGCAACAAGTAATATTTCTTCAAGCTGGAGTTAACTTATCATGAGTGAACTTAAGTGAACACCATGAAAAACGAGACCAATTTCGAAATCAAAGGTTTGAATTATTTTTCCAGATTTTAGTAGCTTGTCATTACTTTATATTTGTACATACATTCCTTTGGTAATATAAAAAAAATAAAAAAATATAGCATTTCGTTCCTCATTTCGTCACAAAATTGTGTTCCTGCTTTGGATAAAAATACATTAGACGTGACATGATTTATTTGTACTTTATTTATTAAAAAAAAATACACACACATAATATTGCAGCTGGACAAATTTGTGCGTGGAAATAAAAAGTGAAATTTCCTTTGCCCATTTCAGGAGCACACACGCACCAAATAGATATAATATCTCCGAAGAAATAGGTGAAAGTTAGTTCATTCTCACCTAGTTTAGTCTTGTTTGTTTTAAGTTCAACGTATAAACTAATCCCGCTGCAAATTCGCACTTTAGATAGTAAGTACATATAAAATATAAATTAAAAAAATATCATCTTAAGTTGTTAGGTGGCAAGTTTGAACATAATTTTAATGCAAAGATATGTTGTTATGGCTAGGAAGTGATTTTATGTGACTATTAAGAGGCTCTTCCTGATCAAAATATGAGGAAACAGCTACTTAGGGCCATTCAAAAATACATTTAACGTTACTCCACGTTGTTTTTTCTGCAAGTACGATTAAAAAATTAATGATTTTTTAAATAAAATTGATTGGTATGAAAAGTAAGTGTGTATACGGCTAAGTGTACCCCAAAAAAGTATCGTTTTTTCTTAAAAGTGGGAACTATCTTTAATGTTATCATTTTTATTTGCATTCAATAAAACCAATCGGAAAAGTTAGTCACTCAATTTTAAAAATCTGATGAACCAGTACCAAAAAGGAAGTATTAAATATTTGGCGTTCTTGCAAGTACAAAACGAACAAACATTTTTTTTTCATTTTCGTAAGATGCGAACATTTAAGTTTTTAGGTTTACTTTTTTTTATTACTTGATCTTATGATGATAAATAAATAAATTGGGTGTCACAACAGTCCGTTGAGAACTAGGGCCTAGTGACTTACAACTCTCAACTATTTCTGTGTGCGTCTACTGTTATCAGGGCTGAAGGGGACCTACAGTTTTAATCCGAATCCAAACGGCTAATTTGAGAAAGAACTTTACATGACAAGAATTATTCTTGGAGAATTTGTCTCTTCCTCGCAAGAAGCAGTACCCGTGAAAAAACTTTAGATGGCATAGCCAGGGATCGAAACCAAGACCTTTGACATGACAGTCCAACGCACTAACCATTATGCCACGAGTACTGCAATGATGATAATTACCTTCTTAAAAACGGAGCTTCTCTATACAAATCAATACTAAGACTACAACAATTATATTATTACTTGAGAAGTACTCATTCAATTGCAATAATTTAAGAAGACATATCGAACATACAGAATCTACTTTAAGTTCGATGCACCCTACCTGTTGTTGAAGGAGAGATCTGACGCAATATTTTTGCATTCACAATGCATCAATAGGAATACATTGGAGTTCTTTGACGTAAGTCACACATAAGAAGTCACAACATTATAGGTTCAACTACCTATCGTCATACCTACTTCATAATCAACTACCGATGCCGGAGCGAGGCGCCCGCAGTCAACAAGAATATAATAATACTTTGTCCAATATTATTGTATAAGGCCAAATCATGCAAAGTTGAAATAACCATAACCTAAACTAAAAGAATTACGTATTGCATCTTGAAAAATATATATGCACTGCAGTTATAAATGTTTCTGATGGTTGCTATCTCGTGAGCTCGACTATGTATACCTGTATAGCTTCGAGTTGAGAACTTTTATAGTTGGAACTATGTGTCCCAATGGCATATCACGATTTTCTTATCGATTTTCACTTTTAGCCCACATCATGGACCGGTGCTATTGCACCTATCCTATGGTTTTATGGGCATCTTATAACTGGCGCGTTGAAAGAAGATGCATCAGCAATATGTTATAAGACGCTAGGAGGACTTGTGATTTTTTTGTTAAAATTACTTTAAGATCCATTAGCACATGTATGTATATAAAGGGTGATTTTTTAGCTATTATCTTTTTGGTAACACTGGTTTTAACAGCTGACGTACGATTCGAGTTTTGTGTCACTGTCAAACATCTTTAGTTTGGTCTATAATTTAACCATGAATCGTCTTACAAACGAACAACGCTTGCAAATTATTGAATTTTATTATCAAAATGCGTGCTCTGTTAAGAAAGCTCATCGCGCGCTTCTTCCATTTTATGGTGTGTTTAATTAACCCACTGAAGCTGCTATTCAGACTATTGTGACTTCATTTCGCAACAAATTTACATTGTTGAACATTAAACCACCAACACGCTTATGTAGAATGCGAACTGAAGAAAATATCACAGCTGTAATTGGGGCTCTGTTACTTAACAACGTAGACAATTTTGCGAAAGGATTTAGTTGAGATGCCTTTCAAAATACAGCTGGTGCAAGAATTGAAGCTGAACGACCTCCTGCAAAGTAAAATGTTTGGTGATTGGGATCTTGAAAAGTTGCCGAATATCCACTTTTTTACCGAAAAATTGAGTTCAGTTTCGAAGCTTATTTTTTTTTATTTATTTTATTTATTTATTTCTTTATTATCAAGTAAATAAATTACAAATGACAATAATTTTTGTATAAAGCCTAGCTACCAGGGACTATCAGCTAGATACATAAAAATCTTAAGAGTACAAAAAATATAATATGAGCAAATACATAGGTACAGGGTGTTATAATTTGCAAATAATAATAAACTAATGATAACATTATTTAGTGAATAATTAATTATAATAATTTGGATAATAAATGAATAACTTAAATTAGATGTTCAATTTTTAATAATTTTAATATTTTAAAAACAGTTTTTATATTAATTTCGGTTGGATTTTTTAGCAGATCGACAAATGAACAGTTTTTAAGAGTATTAGATGTCTGGTTTAACTTCTGGCATAACAATAGATGATCGAATGTAAGGGTGGAATGTGTATCACAGAGATGGCAAGCTGGCGGTGGAGATCTAGTGAAAAGATGACTGTGCGTGAGATTTGTGTGACCCATGCGGAGACGGAGAAATGATCTCATCATAACTTTAGGGCAGTTTGGCGGATAGAGCATCTGTATAGAAAGTGGGTTTATTCTGGAGTAGTGATGAACGTAATCCTTCCAGACGTCGATTTTTTTTTTGTGCCAGTTTTTATGAATTAAAGCTTTTAAATCTTTGTTGTTGTGGAGATAAAATGAAATTAGTGGTTCTTTGCTTGCCGCTTTAGCAGCCATATCGGCTGCCTCGTTACCATTAATTCCTACGTGACCAGGTATCCACATAATTTTCAGTTTAGTGGAATTTTTTATCAAGGAATCTCGGATATATTCTATGATTGGGGTTTTGTTGTTTACGTTTTTGATGGCGTAAATTGTAGATAAACTGTCAGTGCAGATTATCGTTTTTTTAAAAAGATTAATTTTTGTAGCTTGGAATACAGCTAGAGCTTCAGCCGAAAACACCGAACAAAATTGTGGCAACAATCCTTTGCTGAGGAGATTTTTATTTTCGTCTACTATAGCGAATGTAGTAAAATCATCGGTTTTTGAGCCATCGGTGAATACAAGGTTCCAATTTTCGTTTTTATATTTGTTTACTATATCCTTGTACAATGCTTGGTATGTTTGGTTGTTTGTGGAGTTTTTAGGCATCTTGTTCAGTTCCGTGTTAAATGTTGAATCTGAAATTAACCAAGGAGGATAAGTTGTAGCTTTATGGGTTCGAATATCAAGTGAGATATCCCAAGATCGAGCAATGCTTATTGCATTATATATTGTAGATTGAATTTTTGGTATCCTTTTCCGAGATAGAGTTCGTTTGGCATCGATAGAAACAGGCGATTTAGGTGAGAATATCAGCTTCGGGATTAGAAGAGAGGTTAAATAGTCAAATCTTTCCTCGATTGAAGGGAGGCCAGCTTCTGCTAACATGTTCTTAACTGGGGTAGTCCTAAATGCTTTTAGGCAACATCGGATAGCTGAGTGATACTGGGGTCTTATCAATTGGAGTGTATTGTTTGCGCATTTTCCGTAGATGACAAGGCCATAGTCGATTTTGGATAAGATAATAGATTTGATGACTCTGATAACTGCATTCATATGTGAAAAACTTTTGTTTGAAGATAAATATTTTACTATATTTAATCTGGTAACTAGGCTTTTTTTAAGCATTAAACAGTGATTCTTAAAACTAAATTTATTATCAAATATTATACCTAAAATTTTAATAAAATCAACATTATTTATATTTGTGTTATTGAAAGAAAGTGGTATTGTTTTCGGACAATTTGTTTTTTTACAAATGTGTAGAATTTTGGTTTTATCAAAGGAAATGGAAGATCCAGAAAGCTTAGACCATTCGTTAATCTCTGAAAGCACATTTGAAAACGTGTTATTTACATGTGAAATTTCTTTTGATTTTGACATAATAATCAAGTCATCGGCGTACAGGGAATGACGAAGGCTGCTAAATCTTGTTAAAATTTCACTTAGTTCGTTAAAAGCTATTATGAATATAGTGACAGAGAGTGGAGATCCTTGTGGGATACCATTCTCTGTGCCTTTTATAGATGAATAAACATTGTTTACTTTAATGCGAAATTTTCTATTTGTTAGGAAAGCTGTTATGTACTTTAACATTTTTGGACCGATTTGCCAATCTATAAGTTTTTTTATAATAATGTGTATTCCAATCCTATCAAAAGCCTTCTCAAAGTCAATTGATAGTATTGAAATATGATTTTTAGTAGAGAGAGCGGAGGTTACGAAGCTTATTTTTGTCTTAATGGGTAAGTAAATAAGCAGCATTGTCGATTTTGGAATTAATATCAGCCAGAAGCATGGCAAGAGCTACCAATACATCCAGAAAAAGTCGAGTTTGGTTCGGTTTATGGGCGGATGCATCATTGGACCGTACGTCTTCAAAGATGATGCTAATCGTAACGTAACTGTGAATGGTAAGTGCTACCGTGAGATGATATCCAATGATATCGTTTGACTTGTATGACATGTGGTTTCAACAAGACGGTGCCAGATGCCACACAACACGCGAAACAATGGTCTTATGAGAGATGAGTTCGGTGAACATTTTATTTCACGTTCGGGAACGGTCAATTGGATACTCAGATTGTGGGATTTAACGCATTTAGACTATTTTTTGTCAACTACGTTAAGCTCATGTCTATATAGACAAGCTTACTTCAATTGACACATTGAAGGAAAATATTAAAACATTTATTAGTGGGATACCGGCCGAAATGTAGGTCAACATTTGCATGAAATAATCTTCAAACATTAAATTAAATGGACCGTACTATCGATTCAAATAAATATTATATGCGTTTTTTTTAATTGTATGTGATTTTTATTGAAAAACTTTTGTATAGCCTTTAAAAAATCACCTTTTATAAATATAGTTAGTTACAAACTTACAATCTAACACAAAATATTTATATATTTGCTATACTGCGTCAGCCTTGGGTGTTGAGAATAGAATTTGTAAACTAAGATAATTAAGTTTAAATTTTTATTTGACGAATTCTTTGAAATGAAAATTACAATTAAGATCTTCAATATCAGAAAGTTTTGAATGAAATATGTTTGAGAATAATATTCCTTTTCGTATTGGAGGTCAATACAAAATTTAACCAATTTAATAGTCATTTGTATGTTAAAAGAAGATTTCTTAAAAAATTACTAAATTATAAAAATATCCTTTTTGGTAGTAGTGTAAACTTATTTACGAGTGTCATTTTTTGTTCCAAAACATATAAAAGTTCCAACACCTTAAACAAATATTTATCAAATTATTATAAAAATCATTTTACGAAAAAAATTAAACTTTCAAGAATTCACTTAAAATTAAGTTAACTTTTTAGGAAAGGTTTGAAACTAGTTCATGATAAATTTTGTTTCGAGGTTTAATAGGGATTCAGAGAGTCAAATTTTTAATCTTATTAAAAATGAAGCCTTTGAGTTAAAGAATTTTGTTTCTAGAAAAAAATATTTTAATTAATTTAGAAATTTTCTTTTAGATGGCTTTTGTTCTTTTAATAATGGCATCTTTTTCAATGAACAGCTGGTTCTAAGTTTCACAATTCGGAACAAAATTGAAAGGGTTCTATTTTCCTTGTGTTCCCACCTTTCACATTTCCTGTCAATGATCCACTCTTACCTCAAATGCTCGATTTCAATCAGGAAAGTCTTTATTTGAATCAGAAGTTTGGTTTAGTGACAGAAGTTTTCAGTAAATTCCAATGATTGGTTTTAATGATGAAAATAAATGATAGCTATAACTGGCCATTTAAACTTTGTCGGATTTTATTTGAAGGAAAGCCAACTTTAAAATTAATTAATGTTAAGGAACCAGTTATAGCTATCATTGGTTTTCGTCCTGTTTCCTGTTTAAAACCTACAGGAACATTTTTTTTCTGACAGAAATCTGTCGTTGAAATTGTGTGAAATTGAAACATAAATCAGTGAAATGATGCGATGTGTTTCACTTTTGGACATAAAAGTATCAGATGTTTATGAAAATGAAACTTTTTCTAAAAAGCAAAATTCTTTGAATGATCTTGGATCGATCAGTAAATATTCAGCATTTTTTTCAAAACAACAATTACTCAAAAATCCATTTTTCCGGATTCAATTCAAGGATGTTTGTTACTATTTTTTAATATATGAGAACACTTAAGAAGCAATATTTGTGAGGTTGACTTTTGTGTGGATCCAATATGCAGTGTTACGTTTGAATGGGATTGTACATACATTTTATTAAATAAAGACTATTTTTGAGATCTCCTTTATACATAAAAGCATCACTTTCATTTAACACATTCACATTCCTATAACTTTTATCCTTGCTTAAATTAGAATGATCGAATAAATGATGCATTATGCATCACTTTCACTTGAAATGCTACAAAGTGAAAGTCTTAAATGATAAATATATGTATGAGCAAATACTCAATTACAAATGTTAAGATAAATTCAGAAATTAGAAGTGCGTATCATTTTTTCTATACATTTACTTATGAAAGTTACTTTGCGGTTAAAATTTCTAACTTTTTTATTAATTTAATTTCTAAGGCAAATCAAATCAAGCATGGAATACAATTTATTCTTTCATTTTTTCAATTGAAAAATTCGTGACCAAAAATTGAAAAAAAAAATAATAACAAAAGCCACAATCAATGAACATTACAGTCAATGTGCAGAGGGCGTGAAATTTTATGTTACCTTATGATAAATCGTACATGTATTACTTGGGAGAAATTTGAACAACGAAATATTTTTATTTTTTGACTTAGCATAGAAATGAATTACAATAACATTAAGTTAAAACCGAAGAACTTATAGAAGAAATAATTACTTTGAATTGAATCACCAAAAATGTGAAGAATCTACTGTGATGAGAAAGTCTATGAAGTAGTCGGTTTGGTTTTTACTATTAACCCTCTATGTTTACTATTCACATCACCACATTCTAAAACAACTCAACTCTTTAAAAAAGTCAAATGGGATTGGTGCACCCGGGTGTATACGCACTTTTTTGTTATGTTGCATTAAATTATAGAAATGTCCATTGTTTGTTAAGGCTTTATTAAAGTAAAGTCAGTCAAACAAATGGGATGATACTAAAGGGTGATTTTTTTGAGGTGAGGATTTTCATGCATTAGTATTTGACAGTTTACGCGGTATTTCAGACATGGTGTCAAAGAGAAAGTTCAGTAGGCTTTGACATTTCATCATGAATAGACTTACTAACGAGCAACGCTTGCAAATCATTGAATTTTATTACCAAAATCAGTGTTCGGTTCGAAACGTGTTTCGCGCTCTACGTCCGATTTATGGTCTACATAATCGACGAAGTGAGCAAACAATTAATGCGATTGTCACCAAGTTTCGCACTCAGTTTACTTTATTGGACATTAAACCAACCACACGAATGCGTACAGTGCGTAGAGAAGAGAATATTGCGTCTGTTTCTGAGAGTGTTGCTGAAGACCGTGAAATGTCGATTCGTCGCCGTTCGCAGCAATTGGGTTTGTGTTATTAGACCACATGGAAGATTTTACACAAAGATCTTGGTGTAAAACCGTATAAAATACAGCTCGTGCAAGAACTGAAGCCGAACGATCTGCCACAACGTCGAATTTTCAGTGAATGGGCCCTAGAAAAGTTGGCAGAAAATCCGACAAATTTTGTTCAGCGATGAGGCTCATTTCTGGTTGAATGGCTACGTAAATAAGCAAAATTGCCGCATTTGGAGTGAAGAGCAACCAGAAGCCGTTCAAGAACTGCCCATGCATCCCGAAAAATGCACTGTTTGGTGTGGTTTGTACGCTGGTGGAATCATTTTTTCAAAGATGCTGTTGGACGCAACGTTACGGTGAATGGTGATCGCTATTGTTCAATGCTAACAAACTTTTTGTTACCAAAAATGGAAGAACTGAACTTGGTTGACAAGATGGCGCTACATGCCATACAGCTCACGATTCTATGGCCATTTTGAGGGAAAACTTCGGAGAACAATTCATCTCAAGGAATGGACCGGTAAGTTGGCCACCAAGATCATGCGATTTGACGCTTTTAGAGTATTTTTTGTGGGGCTACGTCAAGTCTTAAGTCTACACAAATAAGCCAGCAACTATTCCAGCTTTGGAAGACAACATTTCCGAAGAAATTCGGGCTATTCCGGCCGAAATGCTCGAAAAAGTTAAGCAAAATTGGACTTTCCGAATGGACCACCTAAGACGCAGCCGCGGGCAACATTTAAATGAAATTATCTTCAAAAAGTAAATGTCATGGACCAATCTAACGTTTCAAATAAATAATCGATTAGATTTTGCAAATTTTATGCGTTTTTTTTTTAAAAAAAGTTCTCAAGCTTTACAATTTGTAAAAGATCTTAGTTTTCCTTTTATGTTTTCATAAGAAAAAAAAACTCGTTCATACATTCAACTCAATAATGACTTCATTGAACTTTTATGGTATTAGGCTCGACATACAGAATGATCGGCAGACAACAGTTTCTAAAAATCAATGTAATACAAACATTGACTTAGACTTGTGTTTAAACTCTACAGAGATCTGTAATATACAAGCTATCTCTACTTGTATGACTGCGTAATTAGTCAATTTTTTAAATTAATACAAGGTTTATTTAGCATACCAAATGCAAACAGATTGATAGCCACAATTAAGATAAAACTTGACCTTAAAAATTACAAATAAATTTTTTGTTCTTATCGTAAAGCATTGACACACAATAATTACTGGTTTAAGCTTTAAGCAAGATTCACACCTGCTGGTTTGTTGAAATTGATGTTGAGATAAGCAAATTAAAAGTTTTACTTTGTTATTTCATGAAAGAATCAAAGAAATCAATTGTCAAGAAAAACAAAGATTTTTCAAGTACATTAGAGTCTTATGAGCCTTATGCAAAACAATGAATGGTATAAATTGTGATGCTCATCAGTTTAACTTTATGTGGTGTTTTTTTTTTTTAACATATTGAATGTATTCATTCAAAAAAGCGGTTTGAGTAAAAATTTTGAATTTAAAGGGATTTGAGTAAAATTATTTTCTTGAACACTTGAAATTGAAATATTTAAATAATAATAAATTTAAGTTGGTATTCTGGTCTAGAAATAAAAAAAAATCGATTTTTTTCATATTTTCATAGTTTAACTATTTAAGAATATGTCTACGAGAGGATTTTCCCAAATTCAAATTATTTTCGGAGAAATAAGTATTTTGCTGAGCAGCCATCCAAATCGGTTGGACCGCAACTAATCGAACAAAGGACATATTGGTGTACTTTAAACGAGTTTTTCTCAGAACTGTCTTTTTGAGTCAGATACCCACGATTTCTCATGTTTTGCCGAACCGATTTACTTGACATTTTAAGAGAGTCTTCTAAAGCGACTTGTCTATGTACGGAACTACGCCCATCCCCAAATTTTAATTTTTACTATTATTAACAAATCGAAGAATGTTCAAAAAAGTGATACACTTTTTTTTTCTTTAGGCAGTCGCCATTTTGTAAAAAAAAATGTTTGTAACTTTTTCGTAGTTCCAGACATTGCGAAATTATTGTAGATTAATAATCTTTTTTAGTTTTTGATTTCAGATTTCTAGGAGAGTTAAAATCGCGGGTATGGTCAGGCACCAAATTTTTGAGACGCACCACTCCATCAGCTGATAACTAACGGAATTTTTATTTTTTTTTTACTTTTTTATTTTTTTGTGTGCTTCTAATGTGAATAAATAATGTATACAAAAATTGATGGTAAATTTGTTGCTTGCTTTTTTCTACAACACTTCAAAAGTTACCTAAAATTCATGTCTCTAGACCAGAATACCCCCTTAAAAGACTCAATTTTAGCATAATGTTAGTCTTTATAAACTTATGCAGTTGGTTCAAAATAAATCTGACTGAATTTTTTCAGAAGCGTTTACTTTGAATCCTAAAAATACATATTATGATGACCAAAGAAGTAATAATCTTAAACTACGTTACATTAAGTTTTTTAAAAACCGTACTATACGTTTGCGTAGCCAAATAAACAGACAGAATAACATAATATCTAGAAATAAACTAGTTGACGTTGTTGGTTATAAAATCACTTATTGTTAAAATACATAGTATTTAGTTTTGAGTTATCCATTTTCTAAACACTTAGCAATTTGAGTTATTTCAAAATTTTAATTTTGAATAGTGACAGTTCTGGAAAAAAAACTAAATTGTATGTAGGACGTGGTTATTTAAAATGTCAAAAAGTAAAAAGACGAATGTTTTGAGAAAATTATTAAAGGTTAAGGTCAGGATGTTGTTGTTTTAACTTTAATTAAATATTTAAGGATAATAAATTATCAAATGTTTAAACTAAATGAAATCCATATATTACAATAATAATAAATGCTGCTTCAAAATAATTTTAAAAAAGAGGCTGCAATGCGACCCACACTGATAACTTCCCATCGCGTCTGACGATTTGTCTTGCTTAAAAGTTTGTAAGTTAATTTGTTGGGTAAAAAAAATTGTCAGTTGAATTATTATTATAAATTTAAAAATTGCCAACAATATTTTGCGTATAATGAAATAGTTTTATATAAAAATCTAGTTTTGTTAACGAGATTTTTAGTCGAAAATAATTTTTTACCAATTTTAGTAACATTTCTTAAATTTTTACAAATTGGATGAATGAAATTAATTTATGATTTATCAAGAATCGAAAATCAGTTTTTACCAAGTTTTTGAAAATTTTATTTTTTTATGAAAAAACGGACTGTTGGATTTTTATAAAAAAAATACTATATTTTGTTTAGGTTTTTATTTTTTGTAAAAAAAACTGTCAATTCGATTTTTTTTTTAAAATTTCGGAATGTTGAAAACAATATTTTTTATAAGTGAAAATTAGGAAGAATCCAATATCTCAAAGTTTGAAACGATATAATTTAATTATTTTAATTTTTTCTAGGTTTTTATTTTTTATAAAAAGAACTGTCAATTAGATTTTTCTCAAAATTTTACCAGATGTTAAAAACGTTATTTTTCGTTGCACAAAATTGTTTTGGAGATAAAGTCATTTTTTTATTCGTACAATTTTCAATATGACAAATTTTTTAAAAATGTCTTTCTGGATTTATAAAAAAATCGATAATTGCATTTTTTCTAAAAATGTGATGCGTTACAATATAAAATATTAAATTTAATCCAAGACTCTAGCAGCATTGGCTCGTGAGATATTTACAGTTACCCAAAATTTGCACTTTTTTTTTAAACTGAAAA
This sequence comes from Eupeodes corollae, assembly GCF_945859685.1. Classification (NCBI taxonomy): domain Eukaryota; kingdom Metazoa; phylum Arthropoda; class Insecta; order Diptera; family Syrphidae; genus Eupeodes; species Eupeodes corollae. The sequence continues at coordinate 43,981,696 of NC_079148.1, forward strand.
AAACAAACACAAAATTTTCTTAAGAGCCGTTTCTGCATCTTTCTGCATTATTATCTGTATAGCAAAATGTATTTAAAGTCAATATCTTTGCTGGTTCTTGACCTATGGACGACGTAAAAACGTCCCGAACGTACGGACATTCGGACGTACTTACACACGCACGCACAGACATCTTTCTAAAAATCTGTTATTTCGAATCTAGGGACCTTGAAGTGTCTAGAAATTTTCAATAACTTCCTATGGGAAGTTAATAAAATGTATTGGGATTTCGAAATACGTTATTTTAAACAAAGTTTTTCAATTGTTCATTTATATTTACATATTTAGATTGATATTACTTATAAAATATAATTCCCCTGATGTTAAAATCATTTAACGCTCTTAAGCTATTTGGAGAACATTTTTAAAAATGTTTCGTTTTTATAAATTTATATTTTTTTAAAAACAAAAATTGTTGGGAGATTTTCGTATACTCTTACAAATGATAACAACATTGTAAATAAAATGAAATAAGTTATCTCTCTGTCTATAAAAACCAAATGGTTTTTTATATAAAAAGGTTCTGTTCTCAAGATGTTCGGTCAAAAACCTTTCTTGTCATATAATATTCTTAAAATTCAACCAAATTACAGAATATTTTTTATAAAATTATTTAAAATAAAATTAAAAAAAAGGAAAAGAAAAACTAAATTGCTTAAAATTGAATTTTATTCAGCAAAAATCTTAAGAACACAGACATTGACACATTTCATCTTAAAAATATTTATTTTTAATTAAATTAAGTTCTTTAAAAACATTACCAAAACTCTAGTTTCTACTAAATTATTTTAATGTTTCAAAAATCTCGACAGTCCTTTCTGTAGCTGTTATTGTGAAAAAAAGTAATTTTTAGTCGATGTCCTTATTTTTTGTTCATGAGATATGGCCAGCGAAAAAAGTTATTTAAACTGAAATACAGGGACATATCTGTGAGACCAATTTATTCAAATTGTAACGAACTTGAAAGGTTAAGAAAAATTTTACTTCGAAAAATCGAAAAAAAACGTTTACAAAATAAATTACAAATCACAAATGGAAATGGAAATGTTTTTTAAAGAAAAAAATATTTGCCCTTAAAATAAATTCATTGTATCTACTCTCAAAATCAAAAGTCAAAATGGACTCTAACTGAATTCGACACCGACTAAAAATTTGTTCTTAACTGTTTTATTTGAGACAAGAACATTTTTATAAATTTGGCACCGTTTGAATTTTTATTCAAATCAGGATAATGTGTAAGTTTTTACACTTTATCCTGATTTGAATTTGTGCGTTACTCTAGTTGGGTGTTAACAAAAATGTTATCTTCATTTAAATTCCTCCCATCTTCGTTAAAATAGATATACTTTGACAGTATATAATTAATATTTAGGACTACTCTTATGTGAATTATAATAAAGTATGAAGTTCCTCAATTTTTACGTCTCCACTGTAGTAACTTACATAATTAAAATTCTTAACTTAAATAAACTAATAAATTATCCAATTTTTTGTTATTGATATTTCTATTAATTTTTAAAAGTGCGAGTAATGTTATCAAAGTACCTTTCTTACAAATTTAAAATTTCTAATATAAGATGCTCATATCAATCATTTGTCAAGGCATCAAGTTTCATGGCTTAAAAATAAAAAAAAAAAAAAAAACAATTTGTAATTCTTGTCTGTCATTATTATACTTTTAGATTCATATTCATTCACCTCAAATGTCAAAGTTAACACTTTTTTTGTATCCATACCTATCTTTAAAAAAAAGTAACTTTAAGAAGTTACGAATATAAAAAAAAAACTTACAAAAAATGCATCCATCAAAGCTTATGTTTTGTAAAAAGCTATATGGGCATGGGATTATAAAGTCAAGCCCGTTTTTACAAAAAAATACAGCGATGATGTTGCGTTAACCGAACTTTAGATATCAACCTGTCAAAATACCATTATTCAGTTGATTCAAAAACAATCTCAAAACTCGTTTGTTATAGTGTTGCCATCATGACAGCCAGCTGAAGATACAAATCATAAATCAATTGATACATAATTGTGATACTGAATACTTTTAGTTGTGGATTTGTTGTTTCTGTTTATGTTTTTGCGTTAACCCCTCAAAGACTAATGAGTTGATTAGTTGTACGACACGGTAGATGATCGCTTGAAACACTTCACGTAATGTGATCACTTATCACTGAGGTAAACATTTTATATAAAAAAAGGGCAATCTCCCGTGAGAACCAATGAATGAACTTGAAATTATGAAATTGATAAACAGTTTAGATTTTGCTTTGAAAAACTTTTTTTTTAGTACATGAAGCTGTAAGTAAAATTCATCATAGTGCCAACAATTGACCTTTTCTTCTTCAAAAAAAATCTTTGATAACTTTACCCCTTAATATATGAAAATCTCCTTTACTTAAAACAGTTTTTTCTTAAAACAAAAAAACTAATAAAAACAATTTAACAATCTTGTGACAACATGCTCCACTAATGAGCACGTCACTTGGAATGAATTTATGACACTTCTTTTCGATATCATGTCATTGAGAGAGAGAGATTGTATAGAGGAGTTAATTTCCATTTAAATTGCTTTTATCTGATCTAACGCACCGCACGCAGCAAAGCGCCCACCATAGCCACCGTGCGTCCCGTCGTTGTCGTCGACATCGCCGCCGTCTTTAGTCGCCTTGAAGTCGTCGACCATCACTTTTTGTTGTTGTTTCTACAGAAGCTATCCATGCGGTTGATCAATCGTCTGCATATACAACTGTTGGTTCTTGTTCTCAACAAATTGACTTCACTTGGTGTTGTGTTGTTCTAAAGTGTATAGTATACCTTACCTACCTTCACTCTATATTGACTCTTTAATGTTATTTAGTTCCTTTCCAAATTGTATACTTGGGTCAATGTCCAGGTTTAGCACCACCGTCATCCAGCACGAAGGACGGGATGCCGACCACAAACAAGCGACGACGACGGACGCCACAGTAAAAGCCCTCAGGCTAAGGCACGTCGCTCGTCCGTCACTCGTTCAGAAGTGCGTCAAGTCAAATGAGCCACCGAATTTCCCAGTATTACTTCAATATCTACCTTCATTAATATACCTACCTTTGCCACCACATCACATATCGGCCGAAAGACCCAAACCATCACGACCATATTAAAAGAGCCATATTAAAGATAATTAAAAGTTCATGTCTCACATGTTTTGTTGATGGTAACAATTAAAAAAAGGAAGACTCTTCACTTCTTCTTTAAATGGCTTTGATAATTTTATTTAAAATACTATACTCCGGGATAGTAGGGGTCTTCCAAGAAGTGTCAGACTAAAAGACCACAACCAAAAAACTCAATGTCTTTGAAAAAAATTAAACTTGGTTAATTAGCATTATTTTGTTTTGTTTTTTCTTTTTTCCTTATTTTCGAGTTAAAACAGTAATTCTGATTGTTTGCATTTGATAAAACATAACATACATTTCAATTTAGTTAAACATAAGAAAAAATACAACAAACTCTGAAAAGTGTTAAAATTAACAGTTCTAGGTTTTTGGAAATACTTCAAAAAGTAGGTAACTAATATAAAAGACTGATTTGAGATTAGAGAAATAAAACAAGAAAAGGAAAATAAAACTTTTTTAATGAATAATTAAGCTGAAACCCAAATAAAACAGGGGTCTGAAGTTGACCTCTATTTTTATATAGTATGATATAAAAATATTTTGAGTTCCCCATTTTCAAAAACCAGATTTGAGTGAAAACAAATAATTAAAATACAAGACTAAGGGCTAGGTAGAATGAATGAATGCAGTAGAATAGCACAAACTTTACTATAAATCTCTTTGTCATAAATTTTGGTGTACCACAAGGAAAAATTTTAGGACCCTTTCTTTTTTAATGTATTTACATTTACATTAATTTGTTATTTTTAAAATGGAATTATTGTATTTTTGTATTTATCCAAATGTTGATTGCATTATTTTAATGAAAAATCTAGCGCTACATAAATGAATAATAAAAGTTTCAAGCCATAAATTCATGAAATTTTATGATTTGAATTAAGACAGTGGTTTAACTAGTGAAGTGTGTTCGAAGTTTCCTAAAATCCAAAAAAATGAAAAGGGAGTAAAATTGATACATTATTTTAGTGAATATTTCTATTGTTTTGATTTAAATTTTCATTGGAAGCTTTCTTGAATATCAAGATATTCTTTTTAAGGTCTAGACTAAATTACAACATTTTGCATAGTCCTTATGTTTCACGTGGCCCAACAAATGAAGGTGTTGAATCTTAAAATTTCGGTTGAAAATGATTCGAATACTAACATAGTCAGAAACCTTTCTTCCAAAACTTTGATTACAAAATGTTTACCATTTTAACTTGTAATTTGTATTTTAATTAAAGAGTGGTTAACTTTGAATGGACGATGTTGAGTGTGAACCACACATAAACGTCAAGTTTTTTCTGCATTTTTTGACATTTCTTAATTTCAGACTAACTTATTTGTAACTATGGAAAGATACACAATCGAAAGTCGCGTTAAAGTTAATCAAGCTTATTATGAAAATGGACATTCAATTCAAAATGCATATCGTGCACTTTGGGATTTTTTCTGTCAATTTAATCGTCCAAATGTGCGTACGATCGGAAAAATAGTGCAAACATTTGAACAATCCAGGTCTGTGGGAGAGGTGTAAACACCAGTGCATGCTTGTACAGCTCGTACTCCAGGTCAGTGGTCAGAAAGTGGTGGCAAAAAATGGCAACTTTGGATGATCAATTTTCGAAAACAATCATCCTCAATTATGAGGCCATTTTCTCCAGTGGTCAGAAAGTGGTGGCAAAAAATGGCAACTTTGGATGATCAATTTTCGAAAACAATCATCCTCAATTATGAGGCCATTTTCTCCTCAGTCTTTTCGCTACTAACCAGAATTGAATGTCAAAAAACCAATTCACACATAGGACCCTATTTTTTTCAAAGTGAAGCCTGTGAAAAGTGTTTGCTATCGTGAGATGATAACTACCTTTGTATGGCAAGAGTTGAAAGATATAGACTTGGACGATATGTGGTTTCACTTGCCACACGGCTTACTAAACAAATAGCTCTTTAGCGCTAAAAATTCAATGGCAGTGTAATTTTACGTGGTGGAGCAATTGGCCATCAAAATTATGTGGTATAACACCTTTGGGCTTCTTTCGTTGGGGTATTTTGAAATACGTTGGTAAGGTAGCAACAATTAAGGAGTTAAATATTATTAAATATTCATCGAAAATTTGGACCATTTGAAGGCTTGCGACTAAGCTTATTGTATCCATTTCGCCGTAATTTTGTTCCATATAAAGGGTGATTTTTTTGAGGTTAGGATTTTCATGCATTAGTATTTGACAGATCACGCTGGATTTCAGACATGGTGTCAAAGAGAAAGATGCTCAGTATGCTTTGACATTTCATCATGAATAGACTTACTAACGAGCAACGCTTGCAAATCATTGAATTTTATTACCAAAATCAGTGTTCGGTTCGAAATGTGTTTCGCGCTTTACGTCCGATTTATGGTCTACATAATCGACCAAGTGAGCAAACAATTAATGCGATTGTGACCAAGTTTCGCACTCAGTTTACTTTATTGGACATTAAACCAACCACACGAATGCGTACAGTGCGTACAGAAGAGAATATTGCGTCTGTTTCTGAGAGTGTTGCTGAAGACCGTGAAATGTCGATTCGTCGCCGTTCGCAGCAATTGGGTTTGTGTTATTCGACCACATGGAAGATTTTACGCAAAGATCTTGGTGTAAAACCGTATAAATTACAGCTCGTGCAAGAACTGAAGCTGAACGATCTGCCACAACGTCGAATTTTCAGTGAATGGGCCCTAGAAAAGTTGGCAGAAAATCCGCTTTTTTATCGACAAATTTTGTTCAGCGATGAGGCTCATTTCTGGTGGAATGGCTACGTAAATAAGCAAAATTGCCGCATTTGGAGTGAAGAGAAACCAGAAGCCGTTCAAAAACTGCCCATGCATCCCGAAAAATGCATCTTTTTTCAAAGATGCTGTTGGACGCAACGTTACGGTGAATGGCGATCGCTTTCGTTCAATGCTAACAAACTTGTTGTTGCCAAAAATGGAAGAACTGAACTTGGTTGACATGTGGTTTCAACAAGATGGCGCTACATGCCACACAGCTCGCGATTCTATGGCCATTTTGAGGGTAAACTTCGGAGAACAATTCATCTCAAGGAATGGACCGGTAAGTTGGCCACCAAGATAATGCGATTTGACGCCTTTAGACTATTTTTTGTGGCCGAAATGCTCGAAAAAGTTACCCAAAATTGGACTTTCCGAATGGACCACCTAAGACGCAGCCGCGGTCAACATTTAAATGAAATTATCTTCAAAAAGTAAATGTCATGGACCAATCTAATGTTTCAAATAAAGAATCGATGAGATTTTGCAAATTTTATGCGTTTTTTTTTTTTAAAAGTTCTCAAGCTCCGTTTACAATTAAACCATAGCAATATTTTCAAAATAATTTGTGTTTTATTCAAATTCAAAATCGGCCCAAAGAATTTATGCGACCTTTTTTTTTTTAAACAATAGCTAGTTCGAATGACTCTTGGATTTTATTTAAGCAAGAGCTTTGGGCAGTCACTTTTAAAGTTGGCAGTTTTGACATTTGATAAGTAAAAACTAGACCATTTTATTAATATTACCATATTGGAAACAGAGTAGTTTTTACTTATTAAATGTCAAAAATGGCAGCTTCAAACTTTTTCTATTGTTTCCTTTTTTTTAGGGATTTCAAACAATCAATATAAGTAATAAGGACAAAAATACTGTATTGTAGCCGTCTTTTAATTGTTCTGACAAAACAGAAAGCTGTCGTTTAGAGTAGTATCACAAGTATGAGCTCAAAAACACTTTTAACAAATATTTTAGTACATTTTTTAAAAGGGTTATTTTAAGACTAAAAATTAGTATTGGTGTGTAAAATGGAGTTTCTAATAACGTAAGCCAAAAAAAGCTTTTATAAGTATACCAACGGGGTATTGAACTTCGCTTTACTTTAAAACATGGACAATTTTATACAATTTTTGTTGTTTCTCAACCAAAAACAATTCAAGATTTTTCGGAATAATTTGTGTATCTTAAAACTGTGGAAACAAAAAACAATTTACCCATAATTGAACAACTAGTTATCTGGAATAATCAGATTTTTCTCCAATCTTCTTGACATGACAAAATTTTCAATACAACACTTCTTTGGATAGTTATCCGGATCAATCGAGAAAAAGCGATTTCGGATAATGCATTTAATTGAGAATGTCTAGTTATGTGTTTATTTAAGTGAATCTATCTTTGCTAAGTGTTCGAAGTTCGGTAATTTGTTTTGTATTATCTTTATGCTATTGTAATTGTGTTTTTAAAATTTTCTATAGAATTTTTGATGACTGACATTGGTATTCCGAATTGCGTCCAAATGGTTTATTTAAATTCAATGCGACAATCCGAAGTAATATCATTATCTATTTGTTGCATCGGTTCGTCAACTTTTATTGGTGATGTTGGCGACGGTATTTCAATATTTGTATTGTTGTTCATAGGATTTTGTTATGGTATTGAAGCTGAATTTTGTCGAGTATATCATCGCGGTCAGGTTGGTCTTTCAACAAGAATGTTCTCATTTTCTTCATCGGTAGGTACTTTCATTAATTTTACCCGTAACTACATTTAAAATCTGTGTATTTTATGGTTAAATACTATTCCAGTATCTCTTTTTGTTCCTCTACGCCTTCATAAGTATAAATTAAGCTCGACTTAAGATAGCACTTTCTTGGTTCCCAAGTTCCTTTGTCAGGTTGTTGAAATTTGTTTCTACAAAATATCTCTCTTTTTCTGGCTCCATGACATTGGCGGTTCCCATACTGTGCAGTCTAATTCAAATGCCTCTGGAACTATTAAATAAGCCGGTTTATCAATTTCTTCGATTATTTTAAAGATATTTTTTTTCTTAATTTTTATTTCTTTACTGAACACTTTATACTTGTGCATATGACCACTGGAAATGGAAATACCCATATAAGAACTGCAACGTAAGCCAGAAAGAAGTTTTAAACAAATACAACACTTAACCAGCCAGAATGCTTCTAAATATTGTATGGGGATGGAAAAATCGATAAATAAAGTCTTTTAGGATACATTTCTACACAACAAATTAATTTTAAATAAAGGGTTCGAAAACAACTCTTAGCAACACAACACAGCTTGGAGTTTAAAGCTCCTTTATAAGTATAATGTATAAGTAGAATATGAAGGCTAACGAATTTAAGAGAACGTCAATATTTTTTTACTATTTTCGACAATTTTGAATAAATAAAACAAATTTGAATAACAATTTTAAAAATATAAAAAAATTAGGATTTGACTTAAATGGACACACAAAATTGGAGGAATTGAGAACTTTTAATTTTTTTTTTCTAAATATGTAAACAATACATTTATGAACCGAAAAACTTCAAAATGTTTGAAAGGCTGAGTAAATTTGTATGATAAATTTTAAGTTTTGCTTAAAAAAATCCTTTCTTATAAAATGCTAAAGATGAATACTATTTGAGTCCAAAATCAATAATTATCCGTTTCAATACTACTTTATTTTTAAGCTGTCAATTTAAAGAACATAATTCTTAGGAGTAAAAAATGCTAGCTAATACATTACTTGTTTTTAGTTTTGTTAATTAAAATAAAAATTTCTTAATTTTTTTTCATAAAATTTGTATATGGCGTCATGGTGTGTCACATTTGTGGGTTACCAGATGTTTTCAAAGTAATGTTTGTAAATTTTGATGTTTACTCTAAGACATATTTGGTGTCAATTTTCGAACTTTCCAAGATACTATTTTCACCAGTGTTGTCCTCTATAGACAATTATAATTAGACAATGTTCTTCTTCTTTATATTTACTCAAAGATTGAAATTTCACCTACATCAAAAAACCTGACAAAAATATGTTTCACCTCGAAAATTGTACGAACAAAAAAAGATTTTATCTCTAAAACAATTGTGTGCAATAAATAATAACGTTTTAAATATTTGGTAAGATTTTGAGAAAAATGGTATTGACAGTTTTTTTACAAACAATTAAAAACATAAACAAAAATTAACAGTAGTTGGTAAAATTTGATTTTCGACTCAAATATCTTTCCAAACATTTCACATTATGGCTTCTTAATAATTTTAACTTATAAGAAATATTGTATTTAAAATTCGGAAAAATTTTGAGAAAAATCGAATTAACAGTTTTATTACAAAAAATAAAAACCTAAAAATAAAATTAATAAAAGTTGGTAAAAATTGATTTTCGACTCAAATATCTTTTCAAAACGTTGAGATACTTTAAATTAATTTTATCCTTTAAAAATTATTGTTGTAAATATTCAGTAAAATTTTGAGAAAACCAAATTTACAGTTTATTTAAAAAAAATAAATAAGTAAAAAAATTAACAAAAGTTGGTAAAAATTGATTTTCGACTTAAATATCTTTTCAAAATATAGAAATATCTCAAATATTGGCTTCAAACTAATTTTATCTTATAGGAAATATTGTTTTTAACATAAGATGAAGTTTTGAGAAAAATCTAGTAGACTTTTTTTTACAAAAAATAAAAACCTTAAAAAATAAAAACAATACTAAAACATAGAAAAAATTTATTTTCGACTCAAATAGCTTTATAGTAAACTTATTTTATCTCACAAAAAATATTGTTTTCGGCATTCAGTAGTCCGTTTTTTTTCATGAAAAAAATATCTCGCAAATTAATTTCATGCATCCAATTTATAAAAATTTAAGAAATGCTACTAAAATTGGTAAAAATTTGTTTTCGACTAAAAATCTCGTTAACAAAACTAGATTTTAAAATAAAAATATTTCATTAGATACAAAATATTGTTGGTTATTTTGAAATTTTTAAGAATAATTCAACTGACAACTTTTTTAACACAAGACTAAAACCTGCAAACTTTAAGCAAGACAAATCGACAGACGGGATACGAAGTTATCAGTGTGGGTCGCATTCCATCCTCTTTTTATTTAAGTTGAAACGCAGCTATAATTTCTCGAAGTCCCAGGATTGAATCACGATTGAAAATATACGATCTTGACTAGAACAAATCAAATATTAGACCTTGTATACAATATAAGCTTATCTTTTAGTTTAAAACAATTACAATCTCAATGTATCTACTATCGTAGGCGTAGTACTTTCCACGTTAAATATGAATATAAAATTTTTTATTTTAAACTTTTACAGAGTAATTAAATCACGATTTTGTACTCGAGCCACAATAAACTAATTAAAAACTAATTTCCCTTTTTCCTTAAATCATACGTATTAGTATCAACATCTTTTTTTAAATGCCCACGATCCTTAAACCTTTTTTTTAATGACCTATGGTTTACGATTTCAAATGATGATATTTAATGAGAGTTGTAACATCTATCTAGCTCTTATCTTTATGAGGCCTTTTTTGAAGCCTCCGGTTCTTAGAATACCCAACCCAAGAGCGACAAAAATAAAAAAAAAAACGAAAAACATAAATTGCCTCTTTACATTACAGACGATTTGTTAGCCCGCTCATTGTTAAAAATAATTAAAGAAGGGATCATTTAAGATATCCCCCTTTTTGTAAAAAAACAAGGTCCCCTCAATGGATGCCCTTTTTATATGGAGGTATTTTGTTTTTGAAAAGAACCATGAGAATTTTCCGGTTTATTATTATATTCATACAAATCATGAACTCTATAAAGTGCCTAGCTAAATTTGGAGACTTCTCACCAAAACACATCCCCTACCTCAACTTTCTGACAGGTTAAAAGTGCAGACAAAGGAAACCTTTTTTTCTTTTGGTTTTGTTTGTTGCCCTGCGCCGCGCTGGTGGCAGTGATAATAGACTTCCCTTTCTTTTATCTGTCTCTAAGCATTCATCTCTGAAAAATTCAGATTCAGAAATTCAGGTGAGAATAACAAACAATACGAAGATGGCTCAAAATATCTAAACAACAAAAACAATAACAACAACAACATGAAAACACAATCTGTGAGATACAATAGGACAACCGACAATCATTTTACACACAAAATGTTAATGCGTCTACATTACCTGGTATCTGCGTATTTAAATAGATGAGCTCAATCTTTTCTCAAAAAGGTAAGCCCGAAAATCTTCCTCTTCTTCTTTTTATTTTTCTAATTGGGAGGATTCCCTGATGCGTTTCGAGAATATTGAAGGGTCATTGAGAAAAAATTCTTGGAAATAAAAACGGGTTTGGTTTGTACGACTTCGACCAACGACCGACGATGATGACGACAACGTCAACAACGACGACGGCATAAAAAATGAAGATGAAAAGAGGGACAAGCCTTGCGTCTGGTTCCTCCGCTGTTGTTGATTTGTCTCCGGCTATTATGTGATTAGCTAAGGTGTATAGAATGTAAACCGTTCGTTTTGGTCTCTAGATGTAGAAATGACGATGACGCCTTCGTCCGATTGATGATAATCTGGACGCATGTTGTTTGACACCTTCTTCTATGTATGTGTATGCTTAAGGTTGTACCATGAAAGTGTCTGTAAATGCGCAGGTGTATAGTGTTATTTGTTTGAGGATCAGCACGAGGACAAAGGTGCAATTTACTGATAGTTAGGTTAAGCGTACAGGTAGCAAATCTAATAGCTGCTGGTGTTTGAATAAAAGAACCACTTTTCCAGGGATCAGAGAAGGTGAATTGAAAAATTACTTTAACACACACAAAAAATAATTTAGAAAATAAATATTTTTTGTATTTAGAATTAAGTCTTATCAAAGTCTTATCTCGATGACCTTGTGAAGATATGTAAATGTGAAAAACAAATTAGTTATAAATATAATAGATAACTGTGATGTGAAAAACAAATTAGTTATAAATATAATAGATAACTGGCTAAGGTCAATTAATTTTTCATGTCGTGAAAGAAAAATATATAATTTTTTTTTTTAAATTGGAACACGTAGACATATTTTAAAAAATCTTTTAATAATATAAAAGGTGCATTGAAATTTACTCAAGACTTATGTTTTTCATTGTTTTTGTATAAAACTATCGGAAATCGTGTTTTTTCGTCAATTGTGTATAGACGTATGGAAAATCATAAAAAAACCGGCTTGCCATGAAGATCATTTGAACTTTAGAACAACTAATGCTTGTTTTTATTGCGAACAAATATTAAAAAAAAGAGACTAAATCCACACTGATAATTTATTGTTCGTCTGTAGATTTTTCGGTAGCTTAAACCAAATATTAATAACAGTATATTGCGTAAGATAAAAACATTTGATAATATTTTGCATATGATAACATAAGTTTGGTCCCGACATTTTTAGGTGAAAACCAAAGCAGCATTTTTTAATGGTTTTATTTCTTATGAAACAAAATACGGATTGGATTTTTAATTCTTGATTTATTAAAAAAAAACTGTCACTTGGATTTTTTTTCAAAATTATCAAATTTTAAGAGTAATTATAATGGAAAAATAACTTCCTATGGGAAGTTTACAATCAGTTTATAGCCAATTCCTTTAATTTTTGCTAGGAAACTCCAGTCGGAAAACAATTTTTAAAAACTTTTAGTGGTATTTATTTAAATTTTAAGTAAAAAAAACTTTCACATCGGTTTTAACCAAAATTTTACCAGTTGTACAAAACATTATTATTCGTTGCATATATATTACTTAATATTATATCTTGTAAACGGTGATTTTTTAAGAGCTTGAGAACTTTTTTTTAAAAAAAAATACGCATAAAATTTGCAAAATCTCATCGATTCTTTATTTGAAACGTTAGATTGGTCCATGACATTTACTTTTTGAAGATAATTTCATTTAAATGTTGACCGCGGCTGCGTCTTAGGTGGTCCATTCGGAAAGTCCAATTTTGGGTAACTTTTTCGAGCATTTCGGCCGAAATAGCCCGAATTTCTTCGGAAATGTTGTCTTCCAAAGCTGGAATAGTTGCTGGATTATTTGTGTAGACTTTAGACTTGACGTAGCTCCACAAAAAATAGTCTAAAGGCGTCAAATCGCATGATCTTGGTGGCTAACTTACCGGTCCATTCCTTGAGATGAATTGTTCTCCGAAGTTTTCCCTCAAAATGGCCATAGAATCGCGAGCTGTGTGGCATGTAGCGCCATCTGATTGAAACCACATGTCAATCAAGTTCAGTTCTTCCATTTTTGGCAACAAAAAGTTTGTTAGCATTGAACGATAGCGATCGCCATTCACCGTAACGTTGCGTCCAACAGCATCTTTGAAAAAATACGGTCCAATGATTCCACCAGCGTACAAACCACACCAAACAGTGCATTTTTCGGGATGCATGGGCAGTTCTTGAACGGCTTCTGGTTGCTCTTCACTCCAAATGCGGCAATTTTGCTTATTTACGTAGCCATTCAACCAGAAATGAGCCTCATCGCTGAACAAAATTTGTCGATAAAAAAGCGGATTTTCTGCCAACTTTTCTAGGGCCCATTCACTGAAAATTCGACGTTGTGGCAGATCGTTCAGCTTCAGTTCTTGCACGAGCTGTAATTTATACGGTTTTACACCAAGATCTTTGCGTAAAATCTTCCATGTGGTCGAATAACACAAACCCAATTGCTGCGAACGGCGACGAATCGACATTTCACGGTCTTCAGCAACACTCTCAGAAACAGACGCAATATTCTCTTCTGTACGCACTGTACGCATTCGTGTGGTTGGTTTAATGTCCAATAAAGTAAACTGAGTGCGAAACTTGGTCACAATCGCATTAATTGTTTGCTCACTTGGTCGATTATGTAGACCATAAATCGGACGTTAAGAGCGAAACACTGATTTTGGTAATAAAATTCAATGATTTGCAAGCGTTGCTCGTTAGTAAGTCTATTCATGATGAAATGTCAAAGCATACTGAGCATCTTTCTCTTTGACACCATGTCTGAAATCCCGCGTGATCTGTCAAATACTAATGCATGAAAATCCTAACCTCAAAAAAATCACCCGTTATTTAGTTTTTTTTGTAATTAAAAAAAAAAAGGTTAAATGATATTTTAAAAATAATACTTATTTCAGATCTTTAATGGAAGTCGCTAGCGTACTTGGTTTGTGGGGTCTAATTAAATGTTCACTTTTTTATAAATTGCTATAGTATAAAAACTATCAAAACGGCGCACTACAGCGCTAATTGGATCCTAGGCTAGGTTGAATTGAGATCGCCATTTCTACCCATAGTATAAAAACACACCAACTAAATTTTTTGAAAGATCGTTCTTCATCTTTCGATGTTATTATGTGCAAAACTAATTTTATTTGAAGTCTTCTAGTTCTTGAAATATAACCTACGAAAAATATAAGCCGTGTTTTTTGGTAATCTATATATATTCCAGTGAGAAATTTCCAAAAAAACGATCCGCAGTAGTCCGTTTTTTTTATTTGAAAGTTGATATAACTGAATGTTTTCCAAAATAATTTATCAAAAAATTCAACAACAAAAAATTAGCGAAATTCAGAGCAGGGCCAGCGGTGAAGCTGATTTTTGATAGTTGACTATCAAAATCATATAAAATACGTCTGTGTAATGTGGTAGTCGATTTCAAAGTCTTAGTCAAACAATTTGACATACAATAAAACTTCAAAAAGGGGGTTTGTTCGTAGACTACTACATTCATACGTGGTGTTAAAGCGAGCTTGAAGTGAGCCTAAATTCTTTATATACCTGAATCGAGTTGAAATGAGCTTGATTTTCCGGTCGGGGATTGAAGTCGAGTCAAAATTTGTGATGGAAAACCTGTGTGAAGGAGTTGGTTTAACAGATAATGGGTTACCGTTTATTTGCATATTTGTGTACAAAAAATATAGTTTTGTTTTAATCAAATAAAAAAAAAATTGCACATGGAGTAGGTAGCATATTCTTATATGGTGCTGAACTATTCAGTTTTTCATTTTTTAACACGAATAAAACTATCTGGCTTGCACTTCATAAGAAACATCGAAACACCATTTGCATTTTAGAAAGTGCTGTCAAACTTAATCATTTTTAAATCTACTTGTGCGGTGGAAACACCAAAAAGATTTATATAATCTAAACTGAGATAAACCTTTGGTGGAAACATAGCAAAACTTATTAATCTTTTCTACTGTTTTCTCTTACAAAATTAGCCCAGTTAGTCCATTTTCATTAATAAAACTAAATAATATCAACAGTACCAGATTGATTTTTGTCCCCAATGGAAAACACATGATTCCAAATGCACAACTATTCAACGAACACAACCATCGAGATACAAATGCAATCGTACCAACATTTGAGAACGAAATCACATAACATCCATTCGAGACTTGTATAAATGCCAAAAACCCCTCCGTAGTAAGATTCTACTTTAACTTTTATCGGTACTTTTCTTACTGCGGATATTGTTTTTGTTGTTCGTGTAAAATCCTACTATACTATTAATAGATTTTCCCACAAAACACGAGTATTATCCTGAACGTATAGACGTACAAATGTACGCACACAAAGACATCGTTATAAAAATCTTTAATTAAGATTTGATTAACCTTGAAACGTTGAGAAACGTTAAACTTTTCAATTCGAAAAAAACGTACCGATTACAATAAAATTTCTTATGGGAACGTCTTCACTTTTAATATACGTAAAATTTTCGATTGCCTATATGTATATGTATAGTTTAATTGAAGACTTACATTATTTAAAGGCGTTAAATCACCCTAGATATCGAAATTCAGAAATACAATAAAATGTAACTATAAATTTTATAGTACAATTTTTTCAATTTCAATTTCGCAAAACATATCTAAACATAAATTCTGTTAAGGAAACTAGAAGAAGGAATGTAAAGAAAGGAATACGGAAATAAAAAGCTAGTTAAATAGCTAGTTGTCATTGTTTTGTTTAGATAATTTTTTTTAACAGAATTAAACGATTGCTGAATATCTGCAGAAGACGCCGCCGCCGGTGGCGGCGTGGCCCTGGCATTCCCTGTTATTGCAATGTTCAAGAAATCAAATTCAATTCAGATCCATATATCCTTTCTAACCCATATATATATATACTTTTTTTAAGAGAAATTTTGCTTACAGAAGAATTCTATTGGATTATTTTACTGATACTTTTAATAAATCCTATAATATCACATTTTTTCAAAGAAGCTAAACAGAGCTTTTTTTCTTAAGACTTTTATTTCCACGACTATGAGGGAATGGAGGGCAAAAGGCAGTACCCATGAAAAGAATAGATGACATAGGCAGGGATCAAACCCAAGACCTCTGGCATGACAGTCTAACGCACTAAATATATATAACCTTATACAAAAATCGATGTTAATCTAAAAAATCAGGCCTTAGACAAATGTAGCAAAGTAATTTTTTTCAAACAAAAATATTATTTTCAAATATTAAGTGAAGAAATCTGAACCAATATTATTTGGTTACCTGCATTCGAGAACACGAAACTGTTTAAAAATCTAATCTCTAAAGATTGAAGACACTCAGATTAAATTCCTGCATACCTAACTTGTCTTACCTAAAATAAAGTTTGTGGGTGAGTACTTCATCACGATTAACGATCATTATTTAAAAAATTATGTATTTTAAGTCCATGAGATTAAAACATTTCGCACAAGGAGACCAACTTATCATTTCTACCTTACCTACTGATCGATTTACTTTTATATTCCTCTTGAATTGAGTCTATACAATCTTCTACCTAATTCAAAATGTTTACAATTTCATGTTTTGTTTACAAACACTCTCCCACTATGATTACCATCATCATTGTCGCAACATTGAATCATTGAATTTTAAATTGTTTACTCTTAACAAACAAAACAATCAGTTGGTGGTAAATCATAAAATTCATTGTTTTCAAGCCTCATTGTCCACTTGAAATTTAGACCTGCACTTGAAAAAAAAATTAAAGAATTATTTTTGGACAAAATTGAATTTTGTGTTTACAAAAAATAAGAGAAAACTCAATTAATCTATTTGTTTAGATACCAATGCATCGAGTGGAATAGAATGGAGTCATATACAAAACAAATCTGCAAAGTAAGCGAAATTCATTGTAATTCGACTCCAACTCAAATGCAACATTAATTTGTTGTCCTGAGAACGAGTATGTTTCCAATGAAAATGAATCACTTCCATTGTTCTACTATTTGAGATGAATTTGTATTTGCACCGCGACGAACGACGACGAGACGGGACTGTTTTGTTTACATTTTGTAAGACTCGTTATTGGCGTTGCCACTATTTCTAGCTTAATTAAATCATTATTAAATAAATAAAACATTTTATCAAGAATATAAACAAAATAAGGTGTTGATTGATAATAAATTAAATATTGGGTAATAAAGTTAATTGGTTAATGTTTTCAAGTTTAAAACAAATTTGATTTAAAAGTAGAAACATTTGGTTGGTATTTTAATTACATTTTAAAAATCTATTTTAATGGTGATTACTGTCTCTGAAGTGTTTCAAATGCTTGTGTTTTTTTAAAAGGTGGCACATTCAGTATTCCACATACAAATGTTTTGGGCAAAAAACGAAAATTCAAATTTCCTAAAACACGAACTGAAAGATGTTTTTCAAAATGTTCTTTAAAACTTGTTTTATTAATTTGGCTCCTTTCAATACAAATATATGTTTCTTTTGCTCCCTCATACTACTGTTATTTTGTTTTTAAGTTTTCTGGAGAACTTCAATAACTTTCCTGAACAAGCTTTTACACTTTTTCAATAATATTTGATGATCTAAAATTTGTTTATATTTTTGATTTAAAAAAAAACATATCAAATATTTTTTTTCGAAATTCGACATCTGAAAGACAGGTCATTATTTTTTAATTAGTTCTAAAGAACTACATACTAAAAATATTTATAAAGAAAAACTGAAAAAATATATATATAAAAAATTCAATTAAAATAAAAAAGCTCTAACGATTTTTAGTTCATTTTTACATTTAAATTTAGCTAGACGGTTTATTTTCGAATATTTTTAGGTATTTATGTAAATAACCTAGCCAAATTTGTTTAGCTTCCCATAGGAAGTTATAGTAATCTGTAAAATTTGTCGAATTAAAATTTTGATATTTATCAATATTTCAAGAACCCTATAAACTAAATAAAAGCTTTTAAGAGAGAATTCTGTGTCTGCGTGTAAACGAAAATATTCGAAAATCTTTTTTCCTCTGCCATGTCTCAAAAAGTTAATTTTGTTTCACAAAATAATATTGAAAGCTGCAGAAACGACTTTCAAAAAATTGAGGAGGTGGTTTTTTTACTGCAGTTATTTAAATAATTGAAAAATTAAATTAAATTTAAATTTAATGGGACTAAAATATCTCTTAAACCAATAACTCTAGAGATTTAAATTAAATTGTATTTTATACATTGCGACGTGAATTGGTCCAAATTCAAAAAAACGATTAAAACGACTAAAAAATAAAAATTTTCACCGGGAATATTTTGCGAAAAAAGATATTACATTGTTAGAAAAGCGAATTAACAGTTTTTTCTTTACAAACAATTCTGTACAAAATTGTTAGAAACTAATTTTCAATCCGGATATCTCAAGAATAAATGAAAATATTTACATTCAAACCTATTGCATTGAAAATTTTGTTATTATTGTTGTTCCTAAAAAAACGCAATCGGTATTTTTTTTTATTAAAAAAAAATGCTTCTAAAATTGGCAATTGGTCAAAAGTGATTTTCAATAAAAATGACGGCAACAAAAATTGATATTGAAATCAAACTAAAAACAACAAAAACTAATAGGAAATGGCTCAAGAATTATGAGAACAAAGAAAGATATTGACTTTAAAATTTTGTATCTTCCACAAAATAGTGTTTTTAATATTTAGATACATTTTTAGAAAAAATCTACAGACGGGCACGGATGGGAAGTTTTTATTTTCTTTCACAGCTCAGCTTCCTCAGCTTAACTTTTTTTTTTAATTTTTTGAAATAACTAGCTCTCTGGTTGACTTCGTCTTCTAACGGGTGATTTTTTAAAAGCTATAAAAAAGTCATACAATTCAGAAAAAGGGCATGAAATCTTTATTTGAATCGATAGTTCGGTTCGTATTATTTAATGTTTAGAAATTATATCATGCAAATGTGGTCCTTACCTGCGCCTCAAATGTTCCATCCGCTTAGTCCAATTTTGCCATCTCTCTTTTTCCAACACTTCGGCCGGTATCTCACTAATAAATGCTTCAATTTTGTCTTTCAATTCGTCAATTGAAGCGGACTTATCGGTATAGACATTAACCTTAACAAAGCCCCACAATAAAATAGTCTAAAGGCGTTAAATCGCACGATGTAGGCTGCCAATTGAGCGGTCTCGAACGTGAAATAAAATGTTCCTCTTATTTACGTACCCATTGAGACCAGTACCCATTGAGACCAAAATGAGCTTCGTCGCTGAACACAGTTTTTCGGTAAAAAATGGATCTTTGGCCAACTTTCCAAGAGCCTCTTCCCAAAAATTTTAAGTTGCACTAGGTCCTTCGGCCTCAATTCTTGCACCAGCTGTATTTTGAAAGGCATTTCGCTTAAATCCTTCCTCAAAATTGTCCACTTCGTTGAGGAAGAGAGGCCAACCAAATCGATAATTGAGGGTTTCATTATTAACACTATCCGATACAGCTGCGATATTTTCCTTAATTCGCACTCTACGTAAGCGAGTTGGTAATTTAAAGTCCAACAATGTAAATTTGGTGCAAAATTTAGTCACAAACGGGAATAGCCGCTTCAGTGGGTCGATTAAACTGAAAATAAAATGGAAGAATCGCGCGATGAACTTTCTTAACAGAGCACGCATTTTGATAATAAAGTTCATTAATTTGCAAGCGTTGTTCGTTTGTAAGACGATTCATGGTTAAATTATAGACCAAACTAAAGATGTTTGACAGTGACACAAAACACGAAACGTGCGTCAGCTGTTTAAACCAGTGTTGCTAAAAAGATAATAGCTACAAAATACCCTTTAGTAGCTTTTTTGTAAATCATAGCTTATTTTGACAGTTTTTCTCCGCCTGAACTATTCAAAGTCAAGAAAGGAGTCGCTTTTCGCTTTATTAATGTTGAGTAATATTGACAAATTATTTCCAAAGTATTGTTATGTAGCTCCAAACTGTGTGTTTTTTTAAAAGACTTTTGACCGAAACCTGCCTGAAGTCTGGTGGAGAATGTTCTAAATCATAACGAAAACCGAGGCTGGGGTGTGACCCACACTGAGAACTTCCCATCTCGTCTATCGATTTGTCTTGCCTTAAAGTTTGTAGGTTTTCTTGTTGGGTTAAATAAATTGTTAGTTAATTTTTCTTTACAATTTTAAAATTACCCAACAATATTTTTCATATAAAGAAATATTTAAGTTTCAAAATCTAATTTTGTTAACGAGATTTTTAGTCAAGAACAAATTTTTACCAATTTAAGTAGCATTATTTAAAAGTTTTTATTTCTTATATAAACAAATAAAAATTGGATAACTGAAACTAATTTGAGAGATATCGAGAACCAAATATCAATTCTTACCAAATTTGCGTACTATTTTTGTAAATTTTATTTGTTTATGAAAAACTGGACAGTTGGATTGAATTTTCATAAAGAATTACTAGATATCGAAACCAATACTTTTGGGTAAATAAAATAAGTTTGAAGCCGATATTTTTAATTTTCGAAATTCAATTTTTACCAACTTCTGTTAAATTTTCTTTTAAGTTTTTATTTTTTGTAAAAAAAACTGTCAATTCGATTTTTCTCAAAATTTTTCAAAATGTTTGAAAACAATTTTTCTTATAAGTTAAAAGCCATAATCTTAAATTTTTGAAAGGATATTTGAGTCTAAATTTAATGTTAACCAATTAACATCCCGCCACAAATTTTTGATGGGGTTAAGGTCGGAGGATTGAGCGGGCTATTCCAAAACGGATAACTTCTTCTGCTCAAATCATGATTTTGCCTTTTTTGACGTATTTTGGGTAATAGCCTTGTTGGTATACCCAAACCAACGGCATTTCCTCTTCAGCACAGGGTAGCTCAACCTCCTCAAAAAAATTTTCACATACTGGGTCGCATCTCTTATACCCCCGATTGAATTATTAGGCCCGACCTCGTGATATGAAAAGTAAGCCCATATCATAATTTTCCCTCCACCATGCTTCACTGTTTTTATAGTGTACCGTAGATAGTATGCTGCATTTTAGGGTCTTCCCATATATTCTCGACGACCCTTGGACCTAAAAAGGACGACTTTGCTTTCATCGCTTCACAGAACATTCCTCTTATGCCCAATCTCTATGTGCTTTAACAAACTCCATTATCTTTGCCACATACCTTTTCGTCAAGAATTGTACCTTGCGTGGACTTCTGGCTGGTAACTTCGCTTATAAAAGACGTCTTTGTATTGTGACAGCGCTAACAGACAGTTGGGAGTCCATTTCTTATTTTCCTAGAGCCTATGAAAGGGTTCTGTTTTGCTAACTGAATAATTTTTCTGTCAGTTCTTTCAGTAGTCATCCTTTTTGGGCCTCGCGTTTTCGGTTTATTTTGCCATTCTAAGGCGATACTGACCATTTTTGCTGAGCAGCCTAGGATTTCTGGAATATTTTGGTAGGTTTTTCAATCCAAACGCAGTTTTTGAATAAGTTTTCGAATTGTTTCGGTGCAGTGTGTTGGCCGTCCGATTGTTTCTTTCTGAGCCAATATTTTTTAACTTTTTATGTACAAGTATGTCACAAATACTTAAACCTTTAAATATTAAATAGTTTACTTGCTGAAAATAAAATGTGATCAGCACTGCTATTTTTATGAACATATAATAAAAAATTAAGGTTTAACCAACATTTTCACCTTTTTTTAAACTGCTATGGTAAAAAAAAAACACCTACGCAATTTTCTCGAGAGCCCTTTCTGCATCTTTTTGCTATATACGAGTAATTTGTAACACAATTTATTTGAAGTCGATATCTCTTCTGGTTCTTGAGCTATGGACAACGAAGAAAACGTCGCGAACGTACGAAGAATGAATGAAAATCTTTTATTTCGTATCTAGGGACCTTGAAACGTCGAGGATTGTCAAAATTTTCAATTCGAGAAATCAGACCCATTACAATAACTTCTAATGGAAAGTTTAAAACTGACTTTGGCAAATGTAATTTCAAAACTGATTATTAGATTAAAACCCTTTCTAAAGAATTTAACGACTTAAATCCAAAATGTTATAGGCCCATCAGGCCAACAAAAAATAAATGATGATGGGTTTAAAAATAATTAGTTTCTATTAAATTCCGCACAATAAAGATTCAAGGGTCAATCTATTTTATTAATGTCAAAAGAATACAAAACCGCCTACTCACACTTACCCACTCCTACACCGCCTTAAAACCTATCTTATGTCTTCCACATAAAATAAGCTTCATATAAAAACTCAACTTCAAATTAAAAACTCAACTCCAAATTCATTTTAATAACAAAAATATTCTTATCAACATGTTGATAGAGCATAGTAATTCCATTCCACTCCAACTTCCTTCCAGCAGCGCAGCAACAAAAAACAAAATCAACAACAAAATTCATTCATTCAAACAACATTCGTTTCTATCCGTTGCAAATGCTCAAACACAATCAGTTGTTCGTCATACGCCGGTCAGTGAGTTTGAAATTTTGCTGTTCGTCTGTGTTGCTCTTAAAAAATCGCGTACTAAAAAGAAAAATTACAATTTTAAATAAATTAAACAATACATATACAAACTAACTAATTTATTAGTAAATAAAAGTGTGTTATTAAAGTGTGTTCATTATACGAACGTGTTAAACAAATACAAAAAAAATATAAAATAAATATAAAAATCCACTCAAATTCAAAGTGGTTATTTGATTCTGTCATTCTCGTGTGTTTCATACAAAAACGAGTGTCTTTATTGTTTTGTGTATAAATATTAATTATATATTCATTTTTGGTGCTACAAATTTTTGAGTGTAATTTAATCTTTTATATTTTTGTATTATTTAAAATAGACAACAAAATCTGCATGTTGCAACGAAAAAAAATCATAAACAAAAACAAAAACGGGAACAAACGTCAAGAAGTCATTGATCTTAGATAGGCGCGATTTACAAAAACAAAATTACGAAAAACAGGCGCGGTAGCAAAGCAAAGTGATAGCGCTAAATAGTTTATTGTTGTTGTTGTTGTTGTGCTGGTGTGTAGCTCGTAGTATGTCAGTTGTTGTTTTTGTTGTTTCTGGTGATGTTTTTTTACTTAATAGAAGACGAAACAAAACCCGTCTCAACCCCACTTCTAATTCTCTGGCTTGGCGGTATTTTTCGTCTATTGTTGTTGTTTTTAAATGCTTGGTTCGCTAACTGCTGTGCGTTTTTTCTGCAAACTAATTTGCATGTCTGTCTCTCTGTACAAATATCGGCGTACTCGTTAGTTTTGTTCCTTATTTTTCTGACTGTTTTTTTAAAATTCTATTTGCACTTTGCAGTAACTGACCCACCTACCGACCGGACCGACTCTTCTTTCTAGTTCCTTGGCAAAATGTCTGCAAATGATTAGAGTGGACGACGAACTGTCTGGTGACAACAAACGACTACGACACTTAAACTGACTTCACGTCCGTTTCGTTGCTGTCACTGTCGTCCGCTTTCGACACCAAGTGCGTGTGTTTTTTTAGCGTTTGCAAATTATTTTCATAGCTAATTTCGGTGAGCGCAATTTACTTTACAAACTACTCGAAACTACTCGTATACAAGTCAAGTAGGTACGAGTGGTCAGCTTTTCCTAACAGCTAGTAAATGCTCGTGTCTCGTTTTTATTTTTTAATTGAGAACTGTCTGTCAACGGTATTTTTGTTTTTCTTTTTTTCCATATGGGAGATAGGTAAGGTTGGTACCCTGGTTAGCGAGTTAGGTAGTCAGGTAGGTGCCTTGCCTATACCTTTTGGCACTTTATTTTTAAATGTAAATCCGTTAGTGTGTTTATTTGTTTTTTTTTTAATAAGTATCTATATAGTGTTTGTCTTATAGTGGATAATTGCCAGGCCAGGTAAGTAGTAATTAGTTATGTTTCGAATGTTGAACGACTGAACCTACCTATAGAGGTGGAAATGACATAAATGTAATGAGGTTTTTAGGCTAAGAAAGTGAAATTGGCTATAAGTAGGTACTTAATATGTTGTCTTGAATGTTTCTATGGTTAGGTTTAATATCTAAATGTTTGAGGTTGATGTATCTACCTTAATTAAAAGAAATTAACTTGAATTAGTAACTTTGATACCGCTTAGTTAAATGTGTCTACTTAGGTATACACGATTTAGTGTGAGAGTTAAGTTAACCTACAAAATTAATTCATTCAGTTTGTCGAATTCTTCGAAACTACGACTTTAGGTAAAATATGAATGTTTTAAGTTAATTTTTTGAATGAGCTAAATCTGAGTCTAAATTATCTAATCATCTTACCTAACAAAGTTGTCTTCTTTGAGATAGTTTCTTCAAAATTCAAGTAAGTCTACAATTGTTTTGAACGCAGGTATTCTTTTGGGAAAATAATTGGTACAGCGATTGATTTTAAGTATTAATCTTTCCTGAATTAGGTATAAATAATTATAGCTTAAATTAATAGATTTGTATATGAATTGAGAAAAATGCGTAAAAAAATTATTTTTTTTTCTAATAATTTATAATTCACATCTACTTCTTGCATCAAATAATGTAACCTTTAAAATTGTAAAACAAGGTAAGGTTGATGTAGTACCCGTAACATGATGGTTAGTGCGTTGGACTGTCATGCGAGAGGTCTTGAGTTCGATCGCAGTCTGTGCCACCTAAAGTTTTATTCACAGGTACTGCCTCTTGCTAGGAATTGACAAATCCTAAAAGATTAATTCTTGTCATGAAAAGTGCTTTCTCAAATTAGCCATTCGGATTCGGATTAAAACTGTAGCCCCCCCCCCTGTACTAGTCGACAAACAATTTAATAAATTGAATTTGTCAAAAAAATACTCTTAACAGTAATTCAAAATTTGTATAAGAAATCTAAGAAGTCTAAGTGTGAAACTAAAACTTTTTGCGAAAAGTAACAATAAGTGCAAATCTTTTTAACTTTCCAAAGGAAGTTAATTTAATGAGTCCGATTTGTCAAATTGAAAATTTTGACATTTCTCAACGTTTCAAGGTCCCTAGAATCGAAATAAAAGATTTTTAGAAAGATGTCTGTGCGTGCGTGTGTACGTACGTTCGTACGTCCGTACGTTCGCGACGTTTTTTTCGTCCTCCATAGCTCAAGAACCAGAAGATATATCGACTTCAAATAAATTTAGTTATACAGATAATAAGGCAGAAAGATGCAGAAAGGGCTTTTAAGAAAATTGCGTGGGTGATTTTTGTACCATAGCAGTTTGAAAAAAAGGTGAACATTTTGGTTAACCCTAAATATCTTACGAACCAAAAACGCTAGAGACTTGAATTAAATTTTATATAATATATTGTAACGTGATATCAAAGAAGTATATTTTTTGAAAAAAAAATCCGTTAAACGTTTTTTTTTATAAATCAAAAAAACTGAAATAAAAGTTGGTAAACATTTATTTTCGACTCAAATATCTTGTCAAAACTTTGAGGTATTGGCTTTAATTTACTTTTATCTTTCAAAAAATATTGCTGTCAACATTCAGTAAAATTTTCAAAAAAAATCGAATCAACAGTGTTTGTACAAAAAATTAAAAACCGAAACAAAATTTAACAAAAGTTGGTAAAAGTTAATTTTCGAATCAAATATCTTTTCAAAACTTTGAGACATTGGCTTTAATTTAATTCTATCTTACAAAAAATATTGTTGTCAACATTCAGTAAAATTTTGAGAAAAATCGAATTGACAGTTTTTTTTTTACAAAAAAAATAAAAACCTAAAAAAAAATGAATAAAAGTTGGTAAAAATTGATTTTCGACTCAAATATTTTTTCAAAAATTTGAAATATTGGCTTCAAACTAATTTTATCTTATAAGAAATATTGTTTTCAACATTCGATAAAATTTTGAAAAAAATCGAACTCTCAGTTTTTTAACAAAAAATAAAACTCTAAAAAAAAACAATACTAAAACTTGGTAAAAATTTACTTTCGACTCAAATAGCTTTTTAAAAATTAAAAATATTGGCTTCAAACTAATTTATTTCACAGAAAATATTGTTTTGAATATTCAGTAATTAAATAGTTTTTTTCGTATCAATTTGGTAAAAATTGATACGAGTGCATATAGACAAACTTTTAAGCAAGACCAATTGACAGACAGTGTGGGTCGCATCCCAGCCTCTTTTTAGAATTGGCTTTGAAAACCCTAAAAAGAGATTTAGCAGTGATAAAACTTTATCTAAGAAATTGTCAATGGACGAGTATTTCACTATAAAGAGTAACGTGTGCCATTAACAGTGGAAATACCAGTCATCGCAGCTTCAATTATTAATTTAAAGCTGTATGTCTGATAACTACACAAATTACATCTTTGAAGCCTTGAATCACTTTTGTTATCTATAAACATAAATCTTGTCTTTCACGTGGCTCTTAAATATGACGGTTTTAAATCACGAGATCTTTTCAGTCATCTATTCTCTACTTGAAATAACACGATAAACTTTTCTTTCAATCTTGTCAATCTTGCGTCGATGTTTTGTTGAAAATGAGCTTTGCCCACATTTATGTCTATCTCTCAATTTTGAAGAGTCCAAATGCTACCATTTTGCTTATTCTTAGCTCTGAGGTTAAAATTGGTCTCATCATTGAAAACAATTTTTCGCATTTAAAAGACCCAATCACCGAAGATACGATATTGGTGATCGATCATCTGAATTTGTGTCTTAACTTAGCTTCTAAGGCCTTAAAACCTTAAACTTTATGTAGAATGTGCTACATTCTTGCTTAAGCAATGCTTTATTACAAAGATCGAAAGAATTAATAAACCTGGGCTTAAGGCAATACTAGGGACTGTAAAAACAAAATTATCAATTGTTATTGAGAGCTAAACACGGTTAGGATTCTTCAGCCGTTCAAACTTGTTCTTCACACAACACGAAAACATATAAATTTGCAAAAAGTGAATAAAAAATGTTCCCAATTTTTGTATCGAACTTTAATACATTTTGAAACCGTTTTTGAAGAGTATATATTGGATTTTTGATAATAAATAAATGTCAAAAGACATCAGCTTCAAAAGTGTTATCTACTCTTAGAGCACGTTAATCAAAATGAAACTAATTATTGAAAACGCCTTTCTGACTTTTTCCGTACACACTGCAATTGTTTTCTTAGCCTTAATTATATTTCTTTAATAATTCAATCATTAATCATATTTAAGAAATCTCCAACAAACCGCTTAAAGCGTGTAGCTTAGGGTGGTTCTTTAAATAAGGCATCCAGAAACTTTACAAGAGATCAGGTGCATATTGAATCAAGGTTTCGTTCTTGATAAGTTATCTTTTTTATAGCATTAGATGTTTAGGTGATATTTTGTTTGTTTCAAAAATACAAGGATTTCAGTAAAATTCTAATAAACAAAAGATAAAATAATTATTTTCCATTATTCCAAAAAAAAGTTGTTAACAAAATGAGATCAACGTATTAGGGACTTTAAAAACTGATTTTTTCGAAAACTATTTGAGTTGTCAATTTAATAAAAAAAGTCGTACATTTCTTCTTTTTAATAAACTATTTTTCAGTGGAACATTGAAGTCCGTCAAATTACTGAAAACGTTTATTAATCCATTTAGTGAGATCTTCTAATAGAGCAGTCATATTCACTTCTCTCCTATTTTATCAAACTCACATAACTGTTTTTGATAAATTTTGACGTAGATAGGATACCTTAGGATATATTATAACGCACACTACTTACCTACACGTCACCATCGTAGTCGTCATCGTCGTCTTTGGTCGGTGTCGGTTGTTTTATCCATCCCACAATACTTAATCCTCGTGCTGGTTCTAGTTTCTAGTTAGATAGTTGTGCGAAGTTCAAGCCCAAATTCGGATTCATCATCTTTGCCTCTCATCTCTTATCCATCTATCGTCATCGTTGTTGTTGTATTTTCTAGATATGTGTCTTGTATACCTTTCTTACTACTGCACATCAAGTTGAAAACTCTAGCTTTGCACAAATAAATTCATGACCAGGCCAAAGCAAACGCAAACGCAATTTCCACCGCCTTTTTACCATCATCATCATCCATGAGCCATGACTCAACTCACTTTATAGTGTATACTTCGTTCAGTCAGTCAGTCGAGTTAAGAGTAGTTCATTCGATCAAAGGGGATTTGTTTTGATCGACTGACTGTTTGATTTTCTATATCAATCTTTTTTCTACCTATATATGCACTGCACAGCATATTGCATACTGCATGCAGCATACTGCATACTCCATACTCCTATAACATTCTTTTTTTCTTGGAGCTTCAAGGTTTTTGCAGAAGGATAGTTGGTTGGATCTTGGTACACACGCGATCACCAATCCATCTATCTTTGAGTGAGATCGTGTACCGTCAGAGTCGTCGTCATCGTCATCGCCGGTCGTTCGTCCCGTCCGCTGCTGGTTATGTACCTATACTCATTTTTTTTTATTTTTATCTACTAAGCCTCATCAAACATAACTTGTTTTGATTTTGTTACCGATTTTGCTACAAATACCGTTTGTTGTTCTACTTGCTCTGAGTTAAAATAAAAAATAAAAGATATAAGAAAATAAAAACATCTCAGATACTCACACACGATCTCATAATATCTCCGGTTATCTATCATTTTATTTTGCTATCGGATTTTTCTATAAATTTATACAAGTATATGTTTTATATTTTATTCTTTATTATTTCTTTGCAGTTATTTGATTTTATTCTAACTTACGTACATAGATATTTTTATTGTTATCAAACGTGTGTGACTAATATTTTAAAACCGGCAAACAAAATATTTTGATAAAAAAGAAATCTCATAAATCGTATCTAGAATTTATATCTCTTGAGTGATTTTAAAGCGAAACAGTGTTCTGATTGATAAGGAATATTTTGTTGTGTTATTAAAGATAACGTAAAAAGTGTTTATAAATCTATCTGAGTGTTAATTTCGAGTAAAAAATTCAAGTCTGCTAAAATAAATTGATAATATCTTACTGCCAGAAGAAAGTGCTCATTTTGGATAAACAACTATCAAAACGCTAATTGGAAACTTTTGTTTAAACTGGTAAGTTCCTATTCTATTCCTATTTGTTTAAATTAAAAATAAGAAGGCTTCCCTAATAGTTATAAACAAGCTTAGGTATTTACCCTCCAATAGCACACTGAAAAATGAATCATTCTTCCTCAACTATTTATTGATACTTGACCATAAAAATTAATAGTCGGCTATTATGATACTTCGCTGATAAAATAAACACAAAACGCCCTTAATTAAGTACAATTCATTTATTATTGATAAATATGAGGGTACTTATTTTCTCCAAGTGTCTTTTAACAGAATTATCTAAAATGTAAAATAATAAAATGAAAAACATGCAATTTTGGAGTTTTTATTTGATTAAATCTTTGGATTTGAATTTTGTTTGATATTGATGAAAGATTGGTAATCAACCAATGTATCTTGTATTTGTTTATTTACAGTGTGGACTTTTTATTTTGCACAGATAGGTTAGTTAGGTAATGTCGCCAGCCATAAAACCTTTTTTTTATTTTTTATTTTATTTTTTTCTTGTGAGTCTTGTATATTGACACAGAATGATCTTTGGCAATGATGAGTTATTATCGGACTTGATGACAGTTTGTTGTTGTTTTTTATTCTGTTGACTATAATAATATTGTTCTTCAGCGTGTAATTGATTTATTATTGTGATGGTCTATTAATGTTATCATTTAAATTACATGAAGGTTTATTCCAGTGGAATTAAAAAATAAACAATTTGTCCTTTGTTGTCTTGTGTTATGAGACATAAATAAATAATAAATGATTAAATTGAATTCAGGAAGTTAATTCCAAGAAAAGAAAAAAAAATACCAAAAAATTACCCTTTTTTATGACAAATTTATTTATTGATTGTTGGTGATTAAATTTTGTTTATTATTATTTGATGTTTAAGGAATTTAATTTATAAGTAAATTGTGACAGTCAAATTTATTGTAATAGGGGGTTTTATTTAAAGATTGAGAAGTTAGAAAATGAAAAGATAATAGCTGGAATACATTTACAAGTTGTGAATAAGTAATTCATAAAATTTCATGATTGCAACTGACGCAACTGCCTCAAAATCAAATAGGGTGAGAGGAAAACGTATTTTTATACTGAAAATATTGTTTCAGTAAAATGCAAGTCTGAATTGTTGATTAATGGTATAAAATCATAGTCGTAGTGGTAGAAAAATTCATTTTAAATTCTTGTTATATATGAAAAATTATATACAGCCAGGCTCTTCATTTAATTTCGATTTTCAAGTGATTTGAATCCATCCAAATTAAGTTGATGTGATTTGATTTTGACAAGGGAAAATTTTTAAAAAACAATAATAGTTTCAGGTGGGTGGAGACCTCAACCAACTCGGGACCGAGTTGGCTGGAGACGCATGTTGGTTGAGGCCCAGGTCCGCCCGGAGTGTAGCGCAACCTTAAGTTATAAGTAAGTTTCATTTAATAAACCTTAAGGTTTTTACAGGATGCACTTGAGAAGTTGCAGCTTCTATTTTAGAGCTTGATTTAAAGAGCGATCCTAATTCTATGAATTTCAATAGCGATGAATCCACTGATGTTCATAAAACTCTGGAACTTTTTGCTCAGCTTTTTGAATCGGTGTATTCTAATTTCAATCCAAACTTTCCTCAACCTCCTCGGAACGGCCCTAAATTTGATATTGGATCTATACATTTGGAATACTCTGATGTTTTTAGCGCACTTAACTCTCTTAAGCCAAAATCGAATCCAGGTGTTAATGGCATCCCTGCCATAATATTAAAAAGATGTTCTAAGTCTCTTTGTGCACGTTGCTTACAATATTTGATCTCTCTTTGTCACCTGGGATATTTTTAGATGACTGTAAATCTTCTTTCCTAATCCCCATCTTTAAATCGGGTTCTACAAATAATATTAAAAATTATAGGGGGATTTGCAAGTTGTCCGCAATTCCGAAGCTTGTTGAAAGTTTAGTCATAAACAAACTTGATTTTCTTGTGAAAAAGCATATAAATAGTGCTCAATATGGGTTTCTTTCGGGTAGGTCAACTATAACAAACTAGACATGTTTCTCATCGTTCGTTGTTGATGCTATCGAAATTAGAGGTCAAGTTGATGCTATATAATATACTGATTTCAGCAAAGCTTTTGATTCGGTAAAGCATAGCATATTGCTTCTTAAACTAGATGCTTTTGGAATCCATTCAGTCTTACTTAAATGAATGTCTTCATTTCTAACTGGCAGGGTTCAAAAAGTAAAGATTCAGGAATATACTTAAAGATCAATCAAGTGTACGTCTGGTGTTCCTCACGGTAGTCACCTTGGCCCATTTTTATTTATAATATTCATTGATGATATCGTCAACTATGTCAACTTTAGCAAATGTCGTATATATGCTGATGATCTCAAATTATTTTCAAAAGTAACTTGTGCAGATGACTGTCTCAAGCTGCAAATGGATCTGGATAATTTATCTCACTGGTGTAACTTAATCGGTTTAAATCTAAATATAAAAAGTGCTTCATAATTTCCCTCTCTCGAAAACTTGTTACTTATGAATTTATCTATTCTCTGGATTCCAAACCTCTTCAGAGAACATTAAAAGTGAAAGATTAGGTTGTTCTTTTTGACTCTAAATTTTCTTCGCTCTTCATATTGATGCGATTGTTGCTAAAGCTAACTCATTGGTAGAGCTCATTAAAATTCATTCCGTTGATTTTTCCGACCCATACACCCTCGTATCATTATATACTTCTCTGTTCAGGCCAAATCTTGAATACGCGGATGTTGTCTGGAATCCTTGTCAACAAAATTTATCAGATAGAATACAGAGAGTTCACAATCGCTTTACAAGATATGTATTTTACAAAATGCGCTGAAATTTCTATCCTTGTTCCCAAGCCAGGCAAAGCTTTTTAGGATTGTAATCTCTGAGAGCCAGAAGAACAACTCACGATATTGTTTTTGTGCGGGATATTCTTTGCTGCCACATAAGATGTCCAGAATTACTCTCCTTTATATGTATATATGCTCCAACGAGGCCGATGAGGGAAAGATCTCTTCTTTTTGAGTCCAGGCATAGAACAAACTACGGAAGTAATGAACCAATTACAAGGTCAATTAGAGAGTTCAATAAAATTTATGATTATTTTGAGTTATATCTCTCCAGAGAAATATTTAAGAATGTATTATACTATTTATTCTTAAGATATTAAGTATTTCCTATTTATTGTTAAGTACATTTATTTTTTACCGAAATGTTATCTGTTAAGCTTTAAAGCTTGTAGATTAAATAATAAATAAATTTTGTATTTGAGGGGCGTGAGTGCCAAAGCACGATTTTTCAACACACCAAATGTCTTTATTACACCAAAACAACTACCATTTCAAATCTATCAAGACGCATTCAGAAATTATACTTCGATATCAGATTATTTCCCAACCGATTTTACCCGATTTGCAATTACGATGTCGGAACCTAGCTAATATTCCTTTTTTAACTGATTATGACATTTACAATAAAATAAAATACCTTAAAATATCGTCAAGTTCATACAACTTGTTGTACGAAATAAGAAAACTAAAAACCATTAAAGTTGGCTTTAGTTAGTTTTATTGACTTTAAAAGATAAAAGAACAAAATATTATATTCTTAATTGTAAGATTACACAAATCTTTAAACGGTTCGGCCGAAGGCCGTCTACCAGACTAAGATTTTTTTCTTTTAATTTATAAACACGTAAAAAGCTAATTAGATACAATTCAATAAAATAATTTTTATAATTTTCAAACTTAAAAATTTTCCTCAACTATTCTGGTTCTATAGCGAAGAGCGTTCAATGAGTATTCATATAGAAGGTCCCAACCTAGTTCTCCATTCAAGATGTTGATCGTTTCTTCTAAACCGAGTATATCTCTCCCAAAATTGCGCTTTCGGAACTCCTTGAGTATTGGAAAAACTCCCAGGAAATGAAATACATCTTCGCGTTCTTTGCGATTGCATACATTACACAATATGGGCAATTCTTGAGAGTGAGGAATGTAGTTCAAATTTATGAGTTCACCTTTTACTTTAAATAAAAAGTTTATTTTTTTGTGTACTGTTTTTGGCCAAGATGTAAGTGTTGTGGTTCAAGATATGGTTAACTTTACTGTAGTAAGATCTAAAAATTTAAAATAACTTAAAGAGAAAGTGGTTTTTAAGCGGTAGTTAACAGTCCAGAGATTTACTCTCAAAATGGTGTGTTTTTCATAATTTAATTATGAAACTTCATTTTGTTCAATTTTCTGTCTTGGCAGGCTACACAGTAGCTCGTTCTGTTATTTAAATTTTCCCTGATCCCCAAGGTGGCCAAATGACAATAACAAAACGGTTGATGACACGATTTTTGAATTTGGTGTGCAAAAAAACCATGACGCTTCATCCTCCATTAACCAGAGATCGTCTAAGCCTGTCTTCAATTTCCGGATAAAAATGCTGTTTACTTGGCTTACTTGGGTTGTTCCTAACTTTATTTATCAAAATACCATGTCACTTCACTTAACTGTCATTCCGCGTCTGTGCATTGACTTCTTTAGAATAACACTCCGGTTTTCCTTGTCCTTAACATAGCTGCCATGCTATAAATGCACCTCGTCAGAAAAGATGGATTTGATCAAACTATGAAGTGATAGTCCTAAATGAATAATCCTAAAGTTCACTTCGGGCCAGAGACAGAGGGTAGTGCGTGAAGTTTTGAGCCGTTCCGTCTGCTCCACAAATCAGGTAGTAAAATGTAGCTACCTCAGGCAAATATAGCACACGTCGCGTTAACAATAAACCTTTAGTTTGAGTTGTCAATTCAACTACCAAATTGATAAATTGTGCAAAATTGAAAAAATTATTGTCTAATGTCTAAACAAGTCCATTTTAATTGATACATTGAAAGACAATATTGAAACATTTATTAGTGAGATACCAGCCGAAACGTTGGAAAGAGTATGTAAAAATTAGACTAAGCGGATAGACCATTTGAGGCGCAGTCAAGGTCAACATTTGCATGAAAAAATCTTCAAACATTAAATTATATGGACCGAAATATCGATTTAAATATAAATGTTTCTAGCATTTTTCTGCATTGTATGTGTTTTTGTTTTTTGAAAAAGTTTTATATTGCTTTAAAAAAACCATAGTTTATGTATGTATGTGATTACTTTCTGTCAGGATATCGAGTAGGAAACAGCTGGCAAGACAAAATGAACTATTAGTTATATCTTTGAAGAGTTACATATTCTTCGTTTTATTTAAGCGCTGGTGTAGTCGTCGGAGTTTATAGATGTGCCTAAGTTTGGTAGACAAAGTCCTCCTCAACTACCTTAAAATTATATTTGTCCAATGTCCTTTTTTGATAACAGCATATATATGCTCTAGACCTCATTCACCACTTAACCCTTCTTTTCCGCTTTCTTCGCAATGCTCAAAAACGCTCCACTATCATCATGTTTGATCTTAAAATTATGTCAATATCATTGGCGTATCCCAGTAATTGGATGGACCATTTTGAAGATTGTGCCTCCAGTGTTGATGGTTGAGATTTCCACAGTTCTTTCCAAAACGATGTTGAAGAAGTCGCATGCCAGTGCATCGCCTTGTCTAAAACCTTTTTTGACATCAAACCCATCGGTTAGATCTTTTCTGACCTCAACAGATCAGCGTAGATTTTCAATCGTCATTCTGCAAACGGATAAGTTTAACAGGGATGCCAAAAATAGATATTGCTCTGCAGAGCTACTCATTATAGATACTGTCATACACGGCTCTAAAACCGATAAGAGATGGTGGGTATCGATTTGAAGTTCATGATTTTTTCTAAAAGCTGCCGTAATGTACCCTTTTGACTTATAATTTAAAATCGAATAAAATGTAAAATCACAAATTACAGAAAAACCATTATCATTTAAAGTCACTTAATTCTATAATAAAATCATTGTTCCCTCGGCCTTGTTTTTTGCATACCTTTTAAAAAGACGTGATTTTGTTTTTAATATTTGATACCTACGGTTTTTTTGTTTTTAATTATTAAAAACAAATCCAGAAAATGGTCAACTTCTTCTGCAGCTTCAGTAATATCTACTTAATGCTCATTTCCATAACCAATTCTTTAAAAAAACGTATTCATTGTTAATTCATTCATTTTTATACACAGGCGAAGAAGTTAAGGTATTTTATTTCCGGTTACTAATAGGTAAACGTCATGACTTTGAACTCAATTGGATTTTGACTATTTTGAGAATAATAATTAAATCAAAATGTAAATGTAAAACAATAACCATGTTAAAAACAAAATAATCAAGTCTATTTATACTGCCTACTTTAAATACGAGATGAAACTCACATCTACTACTTAATAACATCCGCTTAAATACATTGTTTATTTTATAAACTAGGCGTTCATTAAAATTAAAACATTTATTTCCGTGTGTAGTATATCTTATATTTCCCATCATCACAATAACAACAACAACAACAACAACAAGAAAAAAAGAACAAATAAAGAGAAGAAGATGCGTGCCAACGCCATACAAATAATGAATTAAATTATATGCTATTGTAGCTATAGAATTATTATGGTCTTTTGTTCTCGTTATAACAATAATAATAATAAAATAATTTCACACTAAAAGCCAGAGGTTGCAAAAAGCAAAAAAAGGAAAATATAAAAAGTTAAAAAAAACATCACCTAGACAAAATACGGCAACCTTGCTAAAGATACAACCATCACACAGTTCAAACATCAGGCAATGACAAATGGCTTATAATTTTATTATGTTAGTATATTGCTATTGTCAATTGTCATTCGTGCTACTATGCCAAAGTTTTGTCGCATCACATTTTTTTTTCTCTTCTCAAATCAGTGCTGGATTTTCCATAATAATGTCGAAGGGAAAACGCCTTTTTTGAGATACCAAACTTAAATAGTATATATTAAAAAGGGAAGGATTAGAAGGAACTTTTTTTCGGGCGAAGTTTTCCAAAAACCAAAAATGTGTTCTTCAGAGAGATACAATTTTGAGCAGAAATGAACTGATCTTCAAAAAATTATTCCACAATAAAGTAATATGGTCTTACCTAACAACAGAAAAAAAATGACCTAAGTTGTCCATATTCTATATTCTTCATATTTTGCGCCCTTAAGTGGCTTCTTCTGGGTCCATCCCTGCAAATGGAATAAACAATAAACAATTCTAATTCAGTTTTGTTTATACAGTTGAATTAAATACCACATTTTGTTGGAGAAATACTTTATTATAATTTTTGTATTCTTTTATCTCTTATGTTGTACATATGTGCAATATTTCACAGCTTATTGTTGACTTAAAAGCTTAGATGGTAAATTGTATATAAAGTACCAAGAGTATGGTTTAAGGAACTTTTTTTTTAATTTATTGTCATTCATGATAAATGACGAGACATTGAAAAGATTAAAGTCTGTTTCTTTTATCATAAGCAATTTTATTCTCTATTTCGATAAAGTCCATTAACATATACAAAAAAAACAGGTTTTCTATTATTTTGTTAAAACAACTTAATACGTAAATTGTACTCTACTACGTTAAAAAAATAAGTCACATGAAAAGTTAGCACACGATATGATGTTCTAGATATTTGCAAGTTAATTGTTTTATTATTGTAAATATATCTACGTATTCTTGTATGTATATGATATGCAAATAAATACTCGTATTATTTACTTTGTTTTTCTATACATATTTTTCTGCTGAATATGCTCTGATTTGAGAAATATTTATATTGATTTCATCAAAAAGGCACAACTATTGATTCCAATTAATTTGTTTGGTGAGTCATCAAATACAAACAAAAAAACTGTTTTGCATGCGCCTAAGTGTAGATATTTTGTTATTTTTAGAAACCCGATATTTTGATGGAAATTAAATTCTAGCTTTCCAAATAAAATCAAATTTTATTGATCAAAAATAAAAATAAAAAACAAAGGACGAGTATACGCCTTGGTGTACCAAAGCAAAGAATAGAGTTTTAGGATACAATTTTGAAAAAGAAAATTAATTGTATTATGTTCATTTCGAGTTAGTTTCATGCCCAAAAATAGGGATATTGTCTATTAAAAAATTGACTAAGTAACTTTTAAAACTAATAGTATCTTATCTCATCGCCCAAAACCATATACGATTAGGGCAATATTACCGAACCTTTGGGCGTTAAAACTTTTTTTGAATTTTATGGCATTCCTAGTAAAAAGAAGACTTCGGTCTTATTGTCCAATAAGATAACGCCAAAATATTACAAATGTCATATAGCCTAAAAATGAGTATATAGTCCAATAACATTTTCAGAAAAAAATGCCACAAAGCCCAAAATCAGTGTCATATTACTCAAATCAATTTTAAAATGTCATAACGCCGAAATTATTAATTGACATTTCGCCCAAGAGATGTCAAATGGTATAATATTTCTTTATTTTGTGCACCCAAAAGCCTAAAGAAAGCCCAAGCAGAGACGTTGCAAGAGGCCCAAACACATCTCGTTGATTATTTGCATCTAAAAGCACAACCACCCAAAATATCTACCAAACAAACAAAAATCGGGCGGTGTAACATTTATAAATTTTGAAAAATTTAAAGTTGGTTTTGGTTATATGACAATCTGTTTAGACGTTTTATCGTCTTAATGCAAAAATAAAATGTCACAAAACCCATTTCCTATGTCATCAAAACCCAAATTCAAAATTAAAAATTTGTTTGGCCAAAATGACAACTAAAAATTTAGGCTTTGTTACCAATTTTTGGATTAATTAAATTTAAGGACTTGCACTGCATACATTTCACTTACATGGTCTTGCAGACCATTGTACACTTAGATACAAATTAAAATTAAAAAAGGCTGAGATGCGACCCACACTTCCAACTCTGTCTGTCGATTTGTCTTGCTTAAAAGTTTTGTAAGTTTTCGTTTTGGGTTAAAAAAATAGTCACTTGAATTATTCTTAAAAACTTTAAAATTACCAACAATATTTTTCATATAGAGAAATAGGAGCGTTTGAAAATGTAGTTTTGTTAAATAGATTTTTAGTCGGGAACAAATTTTAAACAATTTTACTTGCATTTCTTAAATTTTTATAAATTGGATGAATGAAATTAATTTGAGAGACATCAAGAACCGAACATCAATTTTTACCAAATTTGTCGTACTTTCTATTTTTTATAAAAAAAACTTACTGAATATCGACAAAAATATTTTCTGTGAAATAAAAAAAGTTTGAAGAAAATATTTTTAGTTTTTGAAAAGCTGTTTGAGTCGAAAGTAAATTTATACCAAGTTTTAGTTATTAGGTTTTTATTTTTTGTAATTGTCAATTAGATTTTTCTCAAAATTTTACTGAATCTTGTCAACAATATTTTTTAAAAGATAAAAGTAGTTTAAAAACAATATCTCCAATTTTTGAAAAGATATTTGAGTCGTAAATAAATTTTTAAAAACGTTTGTTCAGTTTTTTGTTTAGGTTTTTATTTTTGGTAAAAAAAACTGTCACTCCGATTTTTCTCAAATTTTTTTCGAATGTTGACAACAATATTTCTAAAAGGCAAAAGTAGTTTAAAAAGAATATCTCAAATTTTTTAAAAGATATTTGAGTCGAAAATAAATTTTTAAAAACGTTTTTTTAATTTTTTTGTTTAGGTGTTAATTTTTTGTAAAACAAAAATGTTGAAAACAGTATTTCTTATAAGATAAAATTAATAAAAAACCAAAATCTCATATTTTTGAAAAGACATTTGAGTCGAAACTCAATTTTTACCAACTTTGAGTAATTTTTTTAGGTTTTTAGTTTTTTGTAAAAAAAAACTGTCATTTCGATTTTTCTCAAAATTTTACTTTATGGTGACAACAATATGTTTTAAAAGATAAAAGTAGTTTTAAGCCAATATCTCAAAGTTTTAAAAAGATATTTGAGTCAAAAACCAATTTTTAACAACTTTTATTAAATTTTCTTTCAACATTTAAGTTTAGTAATTTAGCAATTTGTAATTAAGTATTTTGTATTGGTATCAAATGTTTGTTCAAGAACCACTGTCTATTGTATTTTCTTTAAAATTCAAGCAAAAATGAAACGAATGTAAGGAGAAAATCTTTTTTGTTTTTAAAAACTGTTAATTCGATCTTTCTAAAAGAAAATCAAGATTAGATGTCATTCTTGTTTCTTAAATATTAGATCTTACAAAATTTGACTGATTACAATAACTTTAAACAAGTTAAAAAGTGAGTTTTTATTCTTTTTCAGCATTTTCAAAAAATTAAGGAATACAGACATTCTAAACCCTTATTCAAAAAATATATGCGAGTACCATACTTCGGAAAACTTTTTTAAAACCTTACAAACAATAACATGCATCACCAGTTCCTGAATGAATGATGTGTCAATGAATTCTTGTTTTGATAACAGAAGGTTTTTTTCACTTTTAAGTTTATTGGAGAACAAACTATTCTTGAAACTAGAATTATGAGATAAATATTGCAAATTGCAAAACAGTAGTATACATTTATTGAACAGTATTTTTAAGTATAGGTTATTTCAATAAAAGGTTTCACTTTGATATTAAAAAACGAGTAGAGTTTAGAAATAAAAAAGTGAAAAATTATCACATGCCATTGCCAATATTTTATGACGATATCAGCTACGACTATGAACAATATTTCTTTGCATGTTGTAAGTATTAATTCGATAGCTTCGATAGTGAATTCCAACCATACTTAAGGTGGCGCTACAGTCCGGGGCGGACCTGGGCCTCAACCAACATGCTTCTCCAGCCAGCTCGGCCCCGAGCTAGCTGTCTCCAGTTTCGCACGCCAAGTTGATTGAGGTTCTCTCCCACCTGGGTGCGCTCTACATCCGCTCTACATGACCTAGCCATCTAAGCCGTTGGACTTTAATTCTGCTAACTAGGTCAGTGTCGCTGTACAGACCGTACAGTTCGTCGTTATATCTTCTCCTCCATTCTCCATCTATGCGTACGGGACTAAAAATCATCCGAAGATTTTTTTTTCTCGAAGCATCCTAAGACGCTCTCATCTTTCTTTGACAGCGTCCAGGTCTCAGCGCCATAAATGAGAACCTTGATTATGAGTGTCTTATAGATGGTGATTTTAGATGCTCGAGAAAGGACTTTACTTTTCAATTCCTTTCCAAGTCCAAAGAAGCAGCGATTTGCAAGAGTTATTCTCCGTTGGATTTCAGCGCTGGTGTCGTTGTCTGTGTTTATAGCGGTGCCTAGGTAGACAAAGTCCTTAAGTACCTCAAAGTTATAGCTGTCCATAGTGACGTTTTGTCCAAGACGTCGTTGTTCAGTGACCTTTTTTGATGACAGCATATGCTTGGTCTTGTCCTCATTGACCACTAAACCCATCTTCTTCGCTTCTTTCGCAATGCTCAAAAAATGTCCACTGACATCACGCTTTGATCTTCCAATTATGTCAATATCATCTGCGTATCCGAGTAATTGGATAGACCTTTGGAAGATTGTGCCTCAAGTGTTGACGGTTGAGTTTTGCACAATTCTT
Organism: Eupeodes corollae; assembly: GCF_945859685.1. NCBI lineage: Eukaryota > Metazoa > Arthropoda > Insecta > Diptera > Syrphidae > Eupeodes > Eupeodes corollae. The sequence goes on from NC_079148.1 coordinate 44,022,590, forward strand.
TCCAGAACGATGTTGAAGAAGTCGCATGACAGTGCATCGCGTTGTCATATGATGAAATCTTTTCCGACCTTGATAGAGCAGCGTGCATTCTCCATCGTCATTCTGCACAAACGGATAAGTTTGACAGGGATGCCAAAACTAGACTTTGCTCGGTAGAGCTCTTCCCTATAGATGCTGTCATACGCGGCTTTAAAATTGATAAAGAGATGGTGGGTATCGATTTGAAGCTCCTGGGTTTTCTACAAGATCTGCCGTAGTGTGAATATTTGGTCGATAGTGGACTTTCCTGGTCTAAAGCCACACTGATGATGACCGATCAGGTTGTTGACGAATGGCTTCAGACGTTCACATAATACGGCAGAGAGGATCTTGAATTCCAACCATATTTTATTAAATCTATTGTAAAGCATTGACATAGACTTTATCTATCACGTTTCACTTGATAAAAAATTAAACAAGTTTTAGATTAAATGCAATAATTCTTTCAAGAAATCACATGGTAAAGCAACTTTTCTATACACTTAGCGCCACCGATCGGATTGGTAAAAACAAACGTCATCCACATCAATATCTTCTAATTTTTTCCATGCAAAATTATTAATCATGTCAAAGTAGCACAATCCATTTGTCGTAAGAGTTGAACCAGTCAAACTTTCATTAAAGTAAAGAGTGGTTTTCTAGCTATTATCTTTTTGGCAACAGCTGACGCATGTTTCGTGTCACTATCAAACATCTTAATTTGATCTATAATTTTACCATCAATCATCTTACAAACGAACATACCTGCAAATTATTGAAATTGATTGTCAAAATGCATGCTCTGTTAAGAAAGTTCATAGCTCGCTTCTTCCATTTTATGGTCAGTTTAATCGACCTACTGAAGGAGCTATTCCGGGTATTATGACAAAATTTCGCACCAAATTTACATTGTTGGATATTAAACCACCAACACGCTCACGTAAAGTGCGAAATGAAGAAAATATCGCAACTATATCGGCCAGTGTTAATGAGAAGAGCATCAATTATTGATTCGTCGCCGCCGTTCCAGCCAGCTCGGTCGTAGCAATTGGGCCTCTGTTACTCAACAACGTGGAAAATTTTGTGGAAGGATTGAATTGAAGTCGAATGACCTCCGGCAATGTAAAATTTTTGGAAAATGGGCTCCTGGAAGTTGGCTGAAGATCCACTTTTTTACCGAAAAATTGTGTTCAGCGACGAAGCTCATTTTTGTCTCAATGCGTACGTACATAAGTAGAATTGTCGATTTTGGGGTAAATATCAGGACAAGTATTGCAAGAGCTACCAATGCATCCAAAAAAAGTCACAGTTTGGTGCAGTGTACGAGTTGGTAGCATCATTGGACCGTACTTCTTAAAAGATGATGCGAATCGTAGAGTAACTGTAAATGGTGAACGCTACCGTGATATGATATTCAACTTTTTTTTGCCCAAAATGCAAGAGCTTGACTTGCGTGACATGTTGTTTCAATAAGACGGTACCACTTGCCACACAGCACACGCAACAATGGATTTATTGATAGGCGAATTTCACGTTCGGGACCGGTCAATTGGCCACCTAGATCGTGTGATTTGACGCCTTTGGCCTATTTTTTGTGGAGCTATGTTAAAGATCATGTCTATATAGAAAAACCTGCTTTAATTGACGTATTGGAAGATAACATTGAAGCATCTATTCGTGAGATACCGGCCGAAATGTTGGAATGAGTATGCCAAAATTAGACTTAGCGGATGGACCATTTGAGGCGCACTCAAGGTCAACATTTGCATTAAATAATCCTTAAACATTAAATTAGATGGACCGTACTATCGATTCAAATAAAGATTTCATGCATTTTTCTGAATTGAGTTTTGGTCGAAATACTGTAAGGATTAAAATACTGTATTTAAAATTCTGTATCTCAAAATATAGTATTTCAAAATAATGTACGTACAAAATATTGAATGATAAAAATACTGTATCTCAAAATTCTGTATATCAAAATTCTCTATTTTAAAATGCTGTTGATTAGGTTAAAAAATAAATATCGTTTTGATAATGTAAAAAATTTTTCCATTGTCAAAACGATTTTTATTTTTGAGCCTTATTTACAGCATTTTGAAATACAGAATTTTGAAAACAAAATAGTTTTTTTTCCCCTTTTCCAATAATGTACCTATGATAATTTATATGTTTTTGAAATAATAAAACTAATTTAATAAATATGATTTAAAATCATGAAAAATGAATAAAAAATAAACCAGCAATGTGTTCAAATATGCGTTTCGCCCCGATGTAATGGTCAAACAGTCAAACATTTCATCTTCAATAAAAACTAAAATTATATAAATGGTATCTTCTTTTTATTTTTTCTTTCTAATTTTTTTCTTCTTAGTTTTTTGTATTTGTTATTTGTATCTTTCTCACATTTGTACATGAATTCTTTCTATCAAAATGGACAATTTCATAAACAATTGCACCAAACTAATTGATGTGTCAAAAGTTTCAGTATTATACAGCATTATGAGATACAGTATTTTGACACACAGTATTTTAAATGTACAGTATTTTAAAATACAGAATATTAACCATACAGTTTTATGACCATACAGTATCGTACAGTATCATACAGATTTTTGACCCTACAGTATTTAAAAATACAACATACAAAGTTTTGAAAAAAAAAAACTTTTCTATAGCTTAAAAAAAACCACCCTTTATAAAGTCCTATCACACTATCCCAAAAATCACACCAAACAGTGAGAAGTTAAGGATTTAGTGGCTTTTCAACAATTATTCTTGGATTTTCCGAGCCTCAAAACGACCAGACGCAAAATCGGGATGAAAATTACTGCTGATCTACAGATTTGAATTCTTGTGTTAACTGAACTTCAAAAACCCTTAATCAGTTTGGCAATGAATTCACAATGCCTATTTCTTCAGCACTACAAGCTACAATAACAATAATTCTTCATAATCTTTCTATTCTTCATATTACCAAATTATTCCAAGAGCAACATTTGTTCCTCCTACTTTAATTAGTTGAAAGGTTTATAATTCCATTTTGAGTAATGGAGTAGTTTTATTTTTCGAAAAATGTCAAATTAGTGGGATATTCAAAATTAAAAATTAAACTTGAACAACTATTCACAATTTTCAATTCGGCTAAATTATTACTTTCAATTAAAGTTGAACAAATGTCAAAAAAGCCTTAGGAACCGAGTTCAAATTTGTCCAATTTTTTTCTTTTTTACGAAAAAAGGATCAAGCGCATGTTTTTTTTTATTACTGATAATAACTTTTATATCACACATAAATCCTTCGCTTTCTTTATCCTATCTTTAAAATTGCAATTAATTAAGTTTAATTACCGAAAATACAAACTATCATCATCAATTCTTTATAAATTGGACAAAGACAAAAGCGACATTTATAAAATAGATTGAATTTACGAATTAAGAATTAAACTTTCAATTTATTCGCTAAATAGTTGCTCTTATCTCACCGCTTTTCTTTTTTGTTTTTCTTCTTTTTTATTGCAAAAATTAAATTAATTAACTAAATTAATTGTGCAAACTGACAAAATAAAAACTCGTCTTCAAACTAGCTGTTTTTGTTGTTGTAGTATTTGCAACATTAATCAATCCAAATTGCCACAATTAGCACAAAATTCGCACAAACCGGCAACATAACCTTCTCACAATAATAAAATTGCCTTCCATCTTCATTTAAAATTTAAACCAAACAAAAAAAAACATTATTTGCACAATTTTGTTAAATTTGCTTGCTGGGCTGGAACAACATTTATAAAGTTGAACCTCGAGTAGAATTCAAAAAAAAAAAGACAGCTATTTCCGCGGTCTCGCTTGACACTACAAAGTGTGATGATACTGATGATGCTGCTAGTTGCTAGTTGCTGGCTTGACGATGATGGTTCTATTGACCTTCCTTAAATGTAGTGTCATTTAATATTACAGTATCGCTTACTCCTTCTGCTTCTTGTCGACTATTCGACTATTATTGACAAAGCGACTATAATTAAGACATTTATAAATTGAAAATGGCAGGCGGAAAAGATGGCTTCACCTTGTCGCACTCACGACACTACTCGAAATCAAACTTGTACTCGTTCGTTGTTGACCGTTCTCATTCTCATACAAAAACGAAATAACGACGACGAGTTGGTATAAAAATATCAGCAATTCAATTAAAAATTTGATTTTTGCTCCTTATTACGTCATTGCACTATAACCGTGAAAAGTGTGTCATTTATGCTGTTTTAGTTCAAACGTAGTAGTATGTGCTCCAGCTCCAGCTTAACTGCTTCGTCAGAACAGTTTAGAAAACCCGTCCAAAAATAGATCGTGATTCTTTGGTGAGAACGTGTGTTTAGTTTTTATATCGACTTCGAGCAGGCCCACCGACACACGGTCAAAATTATTATTACCTTGACGGTCGGTATGTCGGTTCATTTTTATTTCTTGAATGGTTGGTTGTGATGTTACAACTGGTTTGATTGGTAGTATAAAGTTTTGTTGTTGTTTTATCTTACTGTATTTTTGTTTTTATTTTTACCTTTTTGAGGTTATTTTAAATTTAAAAGAAAAGAAGTGTCATAAAATAAGCTGAAGAAGATAGTTGAAGTCAGAATTAACGCCTTCGTATTTAATTCAAAGGCCAAGACTATAACTTCCTATACTTGGTAAAGGTGTGGGATACCTATGTATACGTTTTTGTTTTTGTTAATTGAAGAAGTTATGTGCAAGTTCGTTCAAAAAGTACAATGTTGTTTAAGGTTGTGATGGCTCTTCTATTTATTGTGTTAAGTGTGTTTTGACCATAGGCGTTGTGAGTTCGGACGGAAACAATAATACTAGGCGAATCCAATTAAGGATGACAAATTGAATTTCTGCAACAGGAAAAAGGAGGAAATTATAAGTGCCGCAGGGAAAATTGATTAGTAGGCGGAAGGTGTGTGTAGTTGACGAGGAGGCGAACTTGATCATGTCCTGATATAAAATTTAAAAAAAAATAGTGTATAAACCTTTAAGAGTTAAGGCCTAAGGATAGTTCCTACTTCAGACTATTCGTTGTGTATTGGGATAAGAAGTTACCTTTTTAAGAATAGTTAAGTTTTGGGGCTAAAAGAAATGTTGCCCCTTGATTTGTTATCATTAGTGTTTAATTACTTTCATCAGTTAGGAAAATACTCATATGTTTATGTAGATAATGAACATATTATTCGAAATTAAGTAGCTTTGAGTTTCACTATTTAAACTTTGAAAATTGAGTCTATGATAGATTCAGAATACTAACTCTTAATAAATTGGGTGGCGTAACAATCCTTTGAGAACAAGGGCCTAGTGACTTACAACTCTCAACCATTCCTGTGTGCGAGTAGTGTTGTCAGGGATGGAAGGGACCTACAGTTTTAAGCCGGATCCGAACGGCAAATTTGAGAAAGCACTTTTCATGACAAGAATTACTCTTGGAGAATTTGTCAATTCCTCGCAAGAGGCAGTACCCGTGAAAAAAACTTTAGGTGGCATAGGCAGGGATCGAACCCAAGACCTCTCGCATGACAGTCCAATGCACTAACCATCATGCCACGGGTACTACAATATATTCAACATGTATACAAATTATTTCTCATACAAATGTGTTCTCATACAAAATGGAAATCTGAGAAAGAAAAAACGGACTTTTTATATGATAGCAAAGTTTATCTCTCACAAACATTACATCATGAATTTTTCTTCTAGATTCTAGGGATTTTATCCCGAGCAATTGGCAAAATTCCAACGCATTTTACGAAACACAAATTTAGTAAACCGCCTTTGGACCTGTTCAATTCTATCAGAATGAACTCACATCACCATATTCAATTGTTGACCTAAATAGTGAGGTATAAAGGTTTAGTAAAACATAAGGATCCGTAAAATCCTTACTATTCCTTTTAATGAAACTAACTAGGGTGTTCACCTTAGCCACAATGAAATCTATATGCTTTTTTGGAGACAAAGTCAAGTATCAAAAATAACGCCTAGATCTTTGATATTGTTAACTTTAGTCAAAAGAATCGATTCGATTTTATATGGAAAATTAAGAGCTAATGCAGATTTAGAAAATGATATAGCTTTGCATTTTCCAGTATTTAGTTTCAAACTGTTTAAAGAACACCACGTAGAAATATGGTCCAAATCTTGTTGAACTCTTACACAATCATAAATGGTTTTAATTTTAAAGAACAATTTTAAATCATCAGCATATAGTAGATAGTTACAATTTTGTATTATGTCAACTATATTATTAATATATATTAGAAAAAGTAAAGGGCCAAGATGACTCCCTTGCGGAACGCTGGAGGTACATTTTATACTTCTCGAAACTTTGTGGTCAATAATTACTCGTTGAGTTCTGGCTTATTGAAGCATCTCAGAATGAAAACCAAAATATTGAAGCTTTTTCAGTAAAATAATATGATCTACCGAATCAAAAGCTTTACTAAAGTCGGTGTAAATAGCATCTACTTGACATTTATTCTCCATTGCATTTAGAACATATGAAGAGAAAACAGCCAAATTAGTCACAGTAGACCGACCTGATACGAAGCCATGTTGAGACTCAGATATCATAAATTCTATTTTATCTTTAACCAGACTTTCGAAAAGTTTGGGGATGAGAGAGAGAGCTTGCAGATTCCTCTATAATTTTCTACTAGATTTTTATAACCAGCTTTGAATATAGGAACAAGAAATGCTTCTTTCCATTCTGGTAAAAAGAACCCCATGGACAATGAGTTGTTGAACAATTTCAACAGAGGCAAACAAAGAGAATCACTACAATTTTTCAAATTCTTGAAGGTATTCCATCGGCACCGCAACTATTATTTATTTTAAGGGCGTGAAGCGCTACTGAAACCTCATCGAAAGTCAAAAGTTTGAAACAAAACTCTTAATTGACTCTTAAGCAGACTCAAAAAAGTTAGCAAAAAGTTCTAAATCAGCATTTGACGAATTGACTCCTTTATAACTAACATTTTGAGGAATCCCAGATGACTTTCTTTTGGAGTTTATGAAAGACCAAAACGATTTATTATTATTTTGTATGTTGTTTTCAATATTCACAATGTAATTTCTGTAGAGGAACTTATTTAATACTGAAAAATCTCGTCTAAGGTTACTAAGAACCGTATAATCAGTGTGGTATCCTGTTATTTTAAATTTCGCTAATGCTTTATTTTTAATATTTTTAAGGTGTAAAAGCCTTTTGTTATACAATAAAGGTTTCGAAGTTTTCGGTTTTTGTACACGCGGGACAAATTGATTAAAGCCCATAAACAAAATGTCTGTAAAACGATTATAATCGCGTGCTAAGTTCAATATTCCAAGGGAATAATACAACTATAAAGTGTCCCAATGCTACGAATAATTGTCCGAAATAGAATATTCGAAATATTGAGATAGTTTAAGGATATTCTCAGGGAAGACCTAAAGCAGTTCGTAGCAACCACACTGCAATTCGTTACTACCAAATTGTTTTTACAAAATTGTCTTGTTTTAGAACCAAAATGCAAATTTTATTATCCTAACATAAGTGTCAATTGGTTTCTTATAATTTAAATGTGTTTTTGTTTGAAATTGACTTTTTTAAATGTGTAAATTCACGTTTGTTCATCCATTCGTTGTTGGCACTCATATGCAGGTCCCTTAACACTATCCAGATAATTTCGGACATCCAAACTTAGATTCAGATCCGAACGGTTCGCTTTTACTGTACACATGATGCATCAAACTGCATTCGGATCTAGAATTTTAACTGTCCTTAAAATTCTACGGTATTATTATTAAATTTTAATATCGCATTCAGCACTTTAAACAAATGAATGCAACTATAAAACAAATGTCATTCGTCAACAACCTGATTGGTCCTTATCAGTGTGGCTTTAGACCAGGAAAGTCCACTATCGACCAAATATTCACACTACGGCAGATCTTGGAAAAAACCCAGGAGCTTCAAATTGATACCCACGATCTCTTTATCGATTTTAAAGCCGCATATGACATCATCTATAGGGAAGAGCTCTACCGAGCAATGTCTAGTTTTGGCATCCCTGTCAAACTTATCCGTTTGTGCAGAATGACGATGAAGAATGCACGCTGCTCTATCAAGGTCGGAAAAGATCTTACCGATTCATTTAATGTCAAAAAAGGTTTTAGAGAAGGCGATGCACTGTCATGCGACTTTTTCAAAATCGTTCTGGAAAGAATTGTGCAAAACTCAACCGTCAACACTAGAGGCACAATCTTCCAAAGGTCCATCCAATTACTCGGATACGCAGATGATATTGACATAATTGGAAGATCAAAGTGTGATGTCAGTGGAGCGTTTCTGAGCATTGCGACGGAGGCGAAGAAGAGTGGTTTAGTGGTCAATGAGGGTAAGACCAAGTATATGCTGTCATCAAAAAAGGACATTGAACAACGACGTCTTGGACTAAACGTCACCATGGACAGCTATAAATTTGAGGTAGTTAAGGACTTTGTCTACCTAAGCACCGCTATTAATGCAGACAACGACATCAGCGCTGAAATCAAACGAAGAATAACTCTTGCAAATCGCTGCTTCTTTGGACTTATAAGGCAATTGAGAAATAAAGTCCTCTCTCGAGCATGTAAAATCACCATCTATAAGACACTCATCATCCCGGTTCTCATTTATGGCGCTGAGGCCTGGACCCTGTCAACGAAAGATGAGAGCGTCTTAGGATGCTTCGAGAGAAAAATTCTTCGGGCGATTTTTGGTCCCGTACGCATAGATGGAGAATGGAGGAGAAGATATAACGACGAGCTGTACGGGTTGTACAGCGACACTGACCTAGTTAGCAGAATTAAAGTCCAACGGCTTAGATGGCTAGGTCATGAAGAGCGGATGGACATCAACGCTCCAGCCCGGAAGGTCTTCGAATCCAATCCCGAGGGACGGCGCAGTAGATTAAGACTGCGACTCAGGTGGTGCACCCAGGTGGAAGAGGACCTCAACCAACTTGGCGTGCGAAACTGGAGACAGCTAGCTAGGGACCGAGCTGGCTGGAGACGCTTGTTGGTTGAGGCCCAGGTCCACCCCGGACTGTAGCGCCACCTTAAGTAAGTAAGTATAAAACAATTGTAGACAAATCTGTCATTTTGTATTTTTATTTAGTTCTTGTTTTATTTATTGCTTATTTCTAGAAAATTAAAAAAAACTCTGAAAATTGAGAATTTCGATCCGAGAAATTGATTTTTGTTTGTAGTAATGATCTAAATATGCCTTTTTAGACCTGAACGTTATATTTGGATTGAAAATATGCTTTCGTAACATTTCTTTTTGGACAAGATTGACACAATTCTAGCAAGTCTCTTCAGACTTTTTGCAATTATACTAAAAAATGCATTTTGATCGATTTCGAAAAACTGATTTTGGAAAAATGTTTTAAAACTAATTCTTCTAAAAGTGTTCGTAATCGTTGTAAAAGCTGTGATTCGATGCACACTTGCCATAAATAAGTAAAATAAATTGTTAACAACGAATCAGTTTTTCGTTGAAAGAACTTGAACTTGAATTGAAGATAAATCTGTTTTCTGTCAAAAAAATTAAGAGTTAAGGACGCAACTTTGAGGTTGTTTAGGACTTTGTCTACTTAGGATCCGCCATTAGCACAGTGCTATTTGCTAATCCCTGTTTCTTTGCTCTTAGAGAGCAACTGAGTAGTAGAGCCCTCTCTCGAGTGATCAAAGTGTCGCTTTTTAAGACTTCATCATCCACGTCATCCTATAGAGTACAGAAGCTTGGACTATGACAAAACCGGATGAAAGCACCTTGGGCAGTTTCGAGAAAAAAGTTTTTCATGTGATCTACGGTCCCGTATGCGTATAATGTGAGTGGAAGATAAGATTGAACGACGAGCTGTGCGGGCTGTAGAGCGCCGCGCGCCGTAGACTTAGCCAGAAGGGTAAAAGTTTCAGATCCATCTCAGATCGCTTAGCTTCCGTGTGTCCATCCCTTCAAGATCCTCCTGGGAAGAAGAGAGAACCCTGGAAGACGATGCGGTACACTTCTATACAGACGGTTCGAAGACCGATCACGTAGTTGGAAATGGTATCTATTCGGAACAACTGAATCTCAGTCTATCCTATAGACTTCCAAATCAATGTAGTGTATTCTAGGCAGAAGCAATGGCGATTAAAGAAGCACTATCCTGGCTCAAAGAAAACGTAATATCGTGTAAGGATATACGAATCTTCTCAGACAGCCAAGCCGCTCTTAAATCTCTCGCGTGTGTCTCCACAAACTCTCAAATAGTTCACGATTGTCGATCATCTCTGAATGAGATGACGGAACAGTTTAATATTCACCTCATTTGGGTGCCGGGTATTTCGGGAAATTGCAAAGCTGCTGAGCTCGCCAAAAACAGTACACTTCTGCCTTATGTTAGACAAAAAAATAACATAGGAACACCACTTGCTACATGCAAATATCTTCTCAAACAATATGCTCTAGAAACAACAAATGCTAGATGGTCACAAAGTACCACCTGCCTAGCAACCAAGCAAATATGGCCAAGCATAGACTTAAAACGGTCAAAAGGCTTGATATCCCTGAGCAGACAAAGTATAAGCTCTACAATTGGAGTAATAACATAGGACACTGCCTCATAGGAAGACATGCTCTGAGGCTAGGGGTCTACACAAATGGCTTTTGTAGAAGCTGCATGGACGAGGAGGAAACAGTCCAACACCTTCTATTTACATGTCCAGCACTCTCCATTAGAAGGAATAACTTTCTCGGTAATCCCTTCTTCGATAACACCAGTGAACTGGCAACGATTGACACAAAACGTCTCTCTAACTTTATTAAAAGTACGAAATGGTTTGTTTAAGTTCATTACTCTCCCATGAGTAACGTCATTAGTGGTACCACAATGGACCCTAGAGGTTTACGTGCGTCAATGACATCTGGACAGCCACTCCAACCTAACCTAACCTAAAGGTTGAGATGGCTGGGTCACGTAAAGCGCATGGAAACCAATGCTTCAGCCCTAAAAGTCTTCGAATCCACACTCAAACGACAGTGCTTTATAATTGCTTGTTCTTGACATATGGGCAAAAAAAACATATTCCGATAGTCATAGAGTAAGTTTATAGGGATCTACAAACTTCGGGGCATGTCTAAATTTTTAATTTGACAAATCGGACCGACTTGAACTACTTCCAATGGAAAGATACAATTTTTTAATAAAATATATAAGTATATTTTTTAATTCTTTTAAAAAGAAGAAACAATGCCGAATAAGTAACTCATAAGCCTGTTTTTTTTTGGAAAAAAGCACTGCATTTCCGTATTCAAATAGTTTCAAAGCCAACAAAAAAAACAAGAGCAATTTTGTTTGGCACTTAAAAAGACTTTTTTTTTCAATTAAAGCTTTCACTGATAGGAAACCTTGGCCTTTCACTTTCCATCTAGATTCATATCCAAAAATATATTCAAATTAAAATTGCCCAATAAAAGACTGAAACTTCATTTCATACAAATTTACAATAGACAAAAAATGAAAACATCAAAAAAGAAAAATAACAACTTGAACTGGGCCAAAACCATGGAATTTAAATAACCTATACAAAAAAGTAAACAAAAGCAACACCAAACACCCACCTTACAATCATCATCACGACTAGATTTTTGTATAGATATATATATCTGGAAAAACCTTTACAATTCTGACCTCATAGGTCAAATCCCATGCCAGACACGACTGACTAAAAACAGAAAAGTAAAAATACAAGAAAAATAAAGGAAGGATAGAATAACTCCACCAAACCGAGGAATGACGCGACGACGACGACGCACGGGACCGAGTCACTGGCCCCAGGGCTCAATTAGTAGTCAACAACTAGGCAAGAGTTGAGTGGTCTGAGCAGGGTGTAAGTCGCCGAAGAGCGCGCATTTTTAAAATCTACCACCGCTCGCCTTTGCGCCTTCGCTGTAGCCTCTAAACCAACTAACAGACAGCACGACGAGCTGTATATACAACAACAACAACAACAAGTTAGTACGTCAAGTATATCCAGATCGCCACATGTGCATTTGAACGAGTGCATAAATAATCCAATTTAATTCGATTCGTCTGTGCGAACATGTTTGCTTAACAACGAAGGCTTTAAAAAAATCCTGATGGTCGCCTGGTCTAGTAAACTAATAATTTTCTGACAGCCAGCAGCGGTTAAAATCGGAGGGGCTGTGGCTCAACATCATCAGGGTCAGAATATGATGTGTGATGCGCTTCTTCTAAATATTGGCCAGAATCTTACCCCACGATGATAACGATGACTATGACGACGACGGTGATGAGAAGATGGCTGCAGCGCAGTATTTAACATTCACACATGTCTGATTAAGTGCAACCGGTCGCAACAGTCAGGCTTGGGATGTATTTAATAATTTAATTCATATTTTTCATAAATCAGGTGAACTCGAACTCAGGGACGGATTTGTCACTTATCAAAAATGTACAAAATTTTAAAATTTGTAAGGACTTTTTATGCAAAGATATTGATTTACCAATTCCGTCCCTGAATTGAATCTTAAAAGTGAGTCTAACAAGTTTGTTTGTGGCGGTGGTTGCGGCTCGATGTAGCATAACTTAAACCTTACTGGTGGTCCAACTCAAGAACTGCTATTCTCTTCCAATTTGGCTTTATTTTGAATGTTATTTTGTTTTGGAAGGTTTTTATTTTACTCACTCGATTCATTCTTTCGTCGACAGAAACAGACGCCTTCGTTTTTGAATCGTTTAAGACAAAGTTGCTTGAAAAGTAGCTTATATATGTTCCAACGTAGCTTTATTGGACCTTCAAATGCGGCTTATTATGGATTCAGTTCAACCAAAAACCGAAAAAAAAATCACCTTACTTATAAGTATTTTAATTTATGTCCTTCATTGGAGGACCACATTGATTCAAGATGAGGATGCTGCTGTTTCTGCAGATTCATCCTCATCGTCGTCTTCCTTTTCGAACTTTATGTTCTTATATTCAATAAGTGTTTTTGGATGTGCTTTGATTGTGATGAGAATTTCGGGGAACCGGTCGATACTGCAGCGTCTCGTTCGCCGTCTTCATCGTCATCGTCGTCGTCATCGCGTCGGTGGCGGTATTCTTTTTGAAATTGAAATTTTTCTTCATTTTGTTGGCTTTGATTTTTTATTTTCAAACTTATTTGGCTTTTATTGGTTTCTCAGGTTCTCGTGTTACTACACGACACGGCTGGCGATTGCAAGAAAAATATATACCTATAAAAAATTTATACCTTCCTTCACTTTTAAAGAAGGTGGAGTTGATGGTGATTCTGGAGAAGGAGAGTGCAGAAGAGCTGATGTTGAGGACGAAGGAAGAAGATTGGTAATCTTATTTTGGGTCTTATGCTTGAATTGATTGTTGCTTTTGGTGTATATATCTTCCTATAAACATATACTAAATGCATCTTTCTGGGATAAAATTCCTGGAATTGGATGAAGTCTCTCTCTCTTTGTTATTTTGATTATTTTTCGGGATTTTATATAAAAAAAAAAGTTTTATATAAGATTGTTATTTTATTATTTTGTATTTTTTTTGTCGAAAGACGAAAAGCGGAGTGGATCATTGGAAATGGAGATAATTTGTTAAATTATATAAGACATTCGATTGGTCATTGCCCTCGAGGCGATTAGTGTTCATCCTTCTTTTTCTTCATTTTATTGAAGTAATAAATTAAAAGTTTTTAATACTTTTAATCTTTTATTTTTCGAATGTTTTCGTATGTTTTCGCAAATAAAAAGGACTCTTATAAACCAAAGTGACAGATATTAATAAGAATAATATTTTAAAAAGAGAACGTGCAATATGCATCATACACTGCTAAAGCTGCAAATGGATATTTGTTCAAAAATGTATGTCCGACAACTTTGTAAGATTTGTTTTAACTAATTTTGGTTATTAAATTTTAGAGACATTTAAGTCAAAGGTCAGTTTTTAGCTAATGTTTGATTGAATAGTGAACATTTTTAGTTGACATCTTACATCTAACGTGTGTAGCTGAAGTAGGATAATCCCAAATTACCTTAAACTTACCACGTTACAATAATTTTGCATTGTGCTTCAGTACTTTCTGAACCTCTTCCTTACATTTTTAATCTCTCTCTTACTAAAGTTGAATTTCTTTCTGAATGGAAAAAATCTTTCATAATTCCTATTCATAAAAAATTACCCAAATACCGTCCAATCTGTAAACTATCAATCATTTCAAAAAAAATTTTAAAACTTGTGTGTGATAAGGTTTCATTTTTGCTCAAAGAAGTAATATCGCCTTTCCAGTATGGCTTTGTATCGGACAGGTCGACAACTACTAACCTTTCAATAAAATTGAGGCAGGGTATCAGGTTGACTTCATCTATACTGACTTTGCAAAAGAGTTTGATAGAACCAGCTACACTGTTCTATTGAACAAACTATCAAGAATTAGTTTTCATTCAAATATAATGCAATGGTTGAAATCTTAGCTTATAGAACGCTTTCAATTTATTTCCATTGCGAGTTGCGAGTTGTATGTTACTAGGCCCTGGTTTACAACGGACTGTTGCGCCACCCAATTTAATTTAATTTAATGTTTTCTCTACTACTATACATGTGTCATCAGGAGTCCCTGAAGGTAGTCACCTGGGTCCCTTACTTTTTCTTATTTTTATTAATGACATGCAAAATATTGTCCATAATTTTCTCAGACTTTTAATTGCTAACGATCTTAAGTTTTATATATTTATAGGTGCATAGAACAAACTGCCTTGCCTTCGCTTGCAAGATGACCTTAACATGCTTATTGAATGATGCAAGAAAAATCAATTATCTTTAAACATTTCAAAATGTCAATGTTTTTCATTCTTTCTTACTATCCTACTTTCTTCGAATATAAAATTGGCAGTAGTGTTCTTAAAAGAATCAAGTTTTTTTACCTCAATTTTAAGTTTATCAAACACGTTGAATATATTGCTGCCAAAGATAACTATTTATTAAAAGAAATTCTTCAGACTTTTCAAACTTTATACTATTAAATCTCTTTTTTGTTCATACATAAGATCTCTGTTAGAATATTGTTGTGTGGCTTGGAACCCATACTATAGAATTTATTCATTAAGAGTTGAAAGAGTCGAAAAGAATTTCACTTGGTTTGTTGTATGGAAACTTGGATGGTATATTGAAATTTCTTCATATGCAGCGAGATGTAAACTTATCGGGTTAGAATCACTTAAAAATCGACGTAAAATCTTCTCTGTTTTATTTATTCGTGATATTCTGTCGCATCATATCAACTTCCATAACCTTCTATCTTTAATTGAGCTAAATATACTTTCTCGTTAACTTATTGATTATGATCTATTAATAACTGAGTCAGACCTTTAACTTGTTGTATTAGTGAAACCAATTATGTCTCTAGACTTTAACATCCATTTTAACAGAGTCACCTTAAAAAATAAACTTGTGTTCCATTTCCTAAATATTAATTGAAATTTATTTATTTATTTATTTATTGTCTTTGTTTAAATATTAATTTTTTTTTTTTTTAAGAATATAGTCTTTAAGATGATTCATGTAATGATTTAATAAATAAACTAAAGTTTAAAAAAAAAAAAACAAGACAATTTCTTTGGCGTCAATGTAGAACAAATTAATGGAAAATAAAAGTATATTCATTTTTTTTTTCACGAAAAATTAATCCAATTAATAGTTCTTTTAAATTTACAAGAGGTGATGTTAAGTTAGCAGTGGAATAAGCTATGAATTTTGATTAAACGCTTAATAACTTTGAAATAATTTACTGAACAAAGGAGCAATCTAATTTTAATTTCAAAACATACTCATAGATTACATAAACATTTTTTTAAGCTCCATGATTGTCTTTTACTTTAATGCAACAAATTTTTAGTGCAAATGGGTTTTTCTTTATTAGCAAAGATATTAAAAATAGAAAACCATACTGAATGACCTGTAAATCTCAGTCTAAAAAAGTGAAAAATAAACTGGTGTATTCTCATCAAACTCAAACCTTTTTTCTTTTAAAAAAGCATCTTTTTCCTTTTTTTTAAAAGGAAGCTATTTAACTGAAAAATTAGACTAGATGCTGAAGTTTTGCTAAAGTGATCCAATTTATTAAAAATATTTTGTATGAGATGAAATAAGTTTGAAGTCAATATCTTTCTTTTATCTGAAAACGGATATTAAAGTCGAAATATAGTTTTTACCAATTATTATTTTCACTGTCTTGTGAAAAACTATTTAACTTCTTATTGATTTTTTGTTTACTTATTTTCCAATATTTTAAGATGTTATAAGCGAAATTCAAATTAAGTCACAAATGCAGCTACGAATAAACGTGTAGAAATTAGTAAACAAACTTATTTACAAAAAGAATGCATTTAGATTCTAGAAGGACCTTAGGATGTCAAAAAATGATACATTTGATAAGTAAAATAAGTAAAAACGATTGTAATATCTCTCAAATGAAAAGTAAATTATTTATTGAAGGACGTACGATCTCGTTCAACTTATTTTTGAAGTATGAAGAAAAAGAGTTTCTAATAATATCTATACTAATATTATAAATGCAAAAGTAACTCTGTCTGCCTGTCTGTTACTCAATCACGCCTAAACTACTTCAGCAATTTGCATGAAATTTGGTATGGAGATATTTTGATACCCGAAAAGGGACATAGGCTACTTTTTACCCCAGGAAAATGACGCATTCCCATTTTAAAATTCAGGTGGGCCGATCGCTTTTACGCCTAAACTACTGAACAGATTTAAATGAAATTTTGTAAGGAGATAGTTTGAGCCTTAAGAAAGGACATGAATTACTTTTGACCTCAGGAAAACAACGCATTTCCATTGGAAAAATTACTTACGGGTAATCAGATCGCTTTCACTCCTAAATTAACAAAGATTTGATTAATATTTGCATACAATTCGTATTACGGGAAAACAACATCACTGAGTTTGTCTACCTGAACGAGCACACACGTGAGGGCACACGCCGTTGTCGGGCATGCAAATTACAGAGAAATCCTGCAAATATTTAGCTGTCGTGTACATTTAATTGTTTCTTTAATACATAATGATTTACAACGTTATGGAAACGGAGCAAGTAACATCATACCCCAGAGATTCGTGTGAATTATCAGAAGTGTCTTCTCATAAGTTTAGATTGGTGTTCCAGTCCTGTTAGTGTGAAATCTTTATGCACCAAAGTTATGTAATGGTACACAGCTACAGATTACTCATTTAGGACGAAATATTATAAAAGATATAATCATGACTGGAATAGTAAAAGGAAAAAAAAATTTAATTCCCAGCATTCCGATAATTCCAACCCATTTGCCGTTTCAGTTTAGAAGAGTGCAGTTTCCTCTAAAAGCAGCATTTGCAATAACAATAAATTAAACTCAGAGCAAACGCTGAAAGTTGCATGTGTTAATTTGAAAAAAAAAGAGGCTGGGATGCGACCCACAGTGATAACTTCCCATCCCGTCTGTCAATTTGTCTTTCTTTAAAGTTTGTCTATATGTACTCGTATCAATTTTTACCAAATTTACGTATTTTTTTTGTAGATTTTATTTTTTATGAAAAAACGGACTGTTGGATTTTTATATAAAAATTATTGAATATTGAAAACAATATTTTCTGTGCAATAAAATAAGTTTGAAGCCAATATTTTTAATTTTTGAAAAGCTATTTGAGCCGAAAGTAAATTGTTACCAAGTTTTAGTATTGTTTTTTTTAGAGTTTTGTTTTTTGTAAAAAACTGTCAATTCTATTTTTTTAAAAATTTTACCAAATGTTGAAAACAATATTTCTTATGAGAAAAATATAGTTAAAAGCTATTGTATCAAAGTTTTTAAAAGATATTTGAGTCGAAAATCATTTTTTACCAACTTTTGTTAATTTTTTTTTTCGGTTTTTAATTTTTTTGTAAAAAAAACTGTCAATTCGATTTTTTTCAAACTTTTACTGAATGTTGACAACAAGATTTTTTGAAAGATAAAAGTAAATTAAAGCCAATATCTTAAAGTTTTGAAAAGATATTTGAGTCGAAAATCAATTTTTGCCAACTTTTATAAATTTTTTTAGGTTTTTATTTTTTGTAAAAAACTGTCAATTCGATTTTTCTCAAAATTGTATCAGATGTCAACAACATTATTCTTTGTTGCACAAAATTGTTTTAGAGATGAAATCATATTTCAGTCGTAAAATTTTGGAGGTGACGATTTTTTTTTAAGTTTTATTGATCTATAAAAAAAAACCATTAAATGGATTTTTTTTCAAAAAATATACCTGTTTGGTATCACGTTACAATATATTATATAAAATTAAATTCAAGTCTCTAACGTTTTTGGTTCGTAACATATTTAGGGTTAACCAAAATGTTCACCTTTTTTCAAACTGCTATGGTAAAAAAAACCACCCAAGCAATTTTCTTGAGAGCCCTTTCTGCATCTTTCTGCCTTGTTATCTGTATAACAAAATTTATTTTAAGTTGATATCTCTTCTGGTTCTTGAGCTATGAAAGACGAAAAAACTTCGCGAACGTACGGACGTACGAATGTACGAACGTACGTACACACGCACGCACAGACATCTTTCTAAAAATCTTTTATTTCGACTCTAGGGACCTTGAAACGTCGAGAAATGTCAAAATTTTTAAGTTGACAAATCGGACCCATTACAATAATTTCCTATGGGAAGTTAAAAAAACTGTTTTTCCTATGGACAATTATACGTAGCGGTTTCACGAGTCTCAAACCCAAAACAATCTTTACGTCCGTATATAAAAATGTATTGCAGTAACCTTTCTTCTTCTTAAAGTGTATTAACCTTACCTTACATAACCTATGACAATCACACTCAGTATAGCTCCTAACATCTCGGCATAATTCAAACATACGTACAAAAAAGAAAAGCTAAGGTTTTTTTTATACTACTATCCAAAAAACTATCTAATGCGGACGAAGTCGCGGGTAAAAGCTAATATTACATAAATGTCAGACTAATAAAACTATCGTTTCAAAAATAAAAATTTTAGATCTAGATTTAACAACTAAAAAAATGTCTCAAAATACACCAATATTTTTTTAATTGTAAAAATGAAGAACTATGCGAGCAAAAAAAAAATGTTCATTGCTCTGAATAAATAAAAATAAAAAAATTTAAATATACCTATGCATATCTTACGAATATCTTAAGACCTTTTTATTCTTGGAATGTTTATCAACTAGGTTCCAAAAATCAAGTGAAAATAAATCGAAATCTTAATTGAAAATTAAGTGAAATTTTTTTCAGTGTTCTATGAATCGATCGATTTCATTACTTCGAATACTTTTTGAAATCACGTCAAGTGAAATTAATAACATCCGTCTATAAATAATTATGTATATTCATTGTCGTAATCTTATGTTTTTTATTTGTTCTGTGCTTTATAATAAAATATATGTAAAATATTAGTGTTTTTATAAGCACTGTTTCGATGCATATTAGCTGCAGATTAGTGATAAGCAGTTTACAAATATTGGATGGGAAAGAATCTGGTATCGAAGTATAGTTTCTTAATATTTCTTTAAATTTTTTAAAAGAACGTCGTTTTTGCTATAGAAAAGACATTCGTTGCGTTGGAAAATCGTTTTAAAAGCTATAGGTTCTCTCTCAAATACATTAGATTAGATTAGAGGAGTTGAATTTCTCTTGTCGAATTCAAATCACACCAATTTAATTTGGTGGAATGAAATCACTTGAAAATCGAAATGTAGAACACGTAAATTCACTTAGTTTTAAGTTAAACAAAAAATCCATATCGATAAAAGTGAATTTAAGAACTTCACTTTATATTATGAATCGATTTCAATTTCATTTCGAGCGAAAGAGAAATGTAAAACCTAGCTGTGTAAAGGTGATTTTTTAGCTATTATATCTTTTTGGCAACATTGGTTAAAACAGCTGATTCGTGTTTTGTTTCAGTATCAAAAATCTTCAAATTATTAATATAATTTAACCATGAATCGCCTTACAAACGAAAACGCTTGCAAATTATTGAATTTTACTATTAAAATGCTTACTCTGTTAAGAAAGCTCTCCCTTCTTCCATTTTATGGTGATTTTAAGCTATTGTGAATAAATTTCGTACCAAATGTACATTGTTGGACATTAAACCACATTACTCAACAACGTGGGAACTTTTTTTTCAATATACAGCTGGTGCGAGAATTGAAGCCGAACGACCTACTGAAACTTAAAATTTTTGGTGAATGAGCTCTTGGAAAGATTACCGAAGATCCACTTTTTTACCGAAAAATTGTGTTCAGCGACGAAGCTCATTTTTGTCTCAATGGGTACGTAAATAAGCACAATTGTCGATTTTGAAGTTAATATCAGCCAGAAGCGTTGCAAGAGCTGCCAATGCATGTAGAAAAAGTCACAGTTTCGTGCGGTTCATGGGCTGGTGGCATCATTGAACCGTACTCTTTCAAAGATGATAATCGTAACTTTACTGTGAATTGTGACCGCCAGCGTGAGATGAGCCAACAGGCCGAAATGTTGGAAAGAGTATGCCAAATTTGGACTAAGCGGATGGACCATTTGAGGCGCAGTCAAGGTCAACATTTGCATGAAATAATCTTTCAACATTAAATTATATGGGCCGTACGATTCAAATAAAGATTTCCTGCATTTTTAGGAATTGTATGTGTTTTTTTTTAAACTTTTCTATAGCTTTTAAAAAAAATCACTCTTTATTAATTTTTTCGAAAGAATAAGTTTTTTCCAAAATAAATTATTCTTCAAAAATCTTTTAATTTGAAGGTAGCAAACAAATTTTATTTAAGTATCTATAAATTTGAACTCTTCCAAATATCAACGTTCTTAAAAACTCTTACTGCTGAAACAGAAACACGCTTCACCTTCAGCTTCGCCTGACGTTTACGAGTTCAGCCATAGGAATTCAATGCATGCTATCACAATAGAGCTTCGACCTCACGTTCCGTTTGACAATCGTAAGGAAAAGAACGTAATGTGACTCCAAACGGAAGCTCTAGTTCAACTATCTGAACATTTGCTTTGTCTGACAGCTCAACAGCTGTAAAAATATGTCAACAAACAAAATATTTGCTCTTTGGAGGGATGAAATAATATAAATGTCATTCATAGCAACCTCGAATTAAGGCGGCCGTAACGCAGGCGAAGCCATTACTTCTTTTGAAACCTTTTTTCAATTAAAAAATCACTGCATTTTCCCGGCAAGTATTAATGAAAAAATAGAGACTTTTTCAGGTGACTGTTTAAATAGTCTCAGAGAGTATTTTGTTTTGTTCAGAGTAAAAACCCCAGTTTTTATATAGTTTTAGTTATTTGTACTAACTTCTTACGTTACATTTACATATTTAACCTGCATGTTGTGACTTAGTAAAGTTGTTAAAATAAAATGGAAACTCTTAACAATACAAATTTTGAATGAAAATTTAATTTTCGAAAGTCACTTCTAAAAGATTTTAAATTTTGTCCATTTTCTAACAAAACCAAAGACATTTATTGATTAATCGATGTTTTGTGAGTTGTTTGTGATTAAAAATACGACCCAGTCTTCTGAGTTAATCAATTCAACCTTACTTAAAAAAAAAAACTTAATCAAAATTTGCATAGTTCTTAAGGCATACTTGTTTATTCTTTTGATTCTTTTTTACAACTTCGAGCTTATAGGCAATTTATATTATTAAGTTAATTAATGTTTATTATACGTCAATTAAAGTCCCTTCCTTTACCTTTTTGTTAGCCAAACATAGCCTTTTCTAGAATTTAATGGTTTTTATAACTTTGTAATAAACATTATTGGACAACTTCAACCTTTGACAAAAAAAGAAAAAAAGACAAAAGCTAACAAAGGGAAATCTTTTTTTTATAATTTTGATTCCAAAGAAAAATTTACATATTTTTTACGATTCTCATGATTGATTTTTCATTTATATTCAAATATGCAAATTGTTTATTTATGTTTTTCTCTTTTTTTTATTTCAGGTAAGTTCTTGATGATTTTGATTGTGAGTTTCTAAATATGTATGTTTCTTCTTCAAATTTGGATGTTTTAAAAATTGGTTTATTCAGTTTTCGTGGTAAGTGCGATTAGCATTTGTAATTATGTGAACGTAATTTGATTAAATAAAAATCAGGCTGTGTTCCAATTTCTCAACTGATGTTCATGCGAAATCAAAATCTTTCGGATGTGATGATGATGACATAATTATATAAGTCGACGACGGCGGCAATGACGAATGACGATGAAGGCATAATTCAGCATTTTCTTATCTTATTTAGCTTCACAAGTTTCCTGTAGGTTTGCACTACATTTATTTTTTTTACTTTTCAACGAAAATAATAAGATAAATCTTTGTTATTTGATATCCACAATCAACTTGAGTTTTTGTTTTGTGTAAATGCATTCAAGTCTTATCTTTACATCTTCTAAAGGTACATTCAGACTTATAGTATAAGACTCATTGAGATATGTGATGGAATGTGCAAATTCTAGGGAGTTCACAATTTTGTTTTTATAAATTTTTGTATACAAATATTTTAGTTTTGAAGATTATTGCCCCCAAATGAGCTTGAACATAGAGAACAATAAAAAAAAGAAACCCTACTGAGCAGTTTAAAAAGATGACGCATAGACCAGATACAAATTCATATATTTCAGGAAATTATGAGATTTAAAAGAAAAAAGTTTCAACGGTATTGTTCTAGTGGCGCACATCAACAATATGTGAGTCATTAAAAATTTAAATTGATATGAATCAAACAGGTTGATATATTTTGTTTTCTTCAAAAAGAACGTATTTTTTAAAGAGCATCGCACAATTAACAACGATTTTAATTTTTTAATGTTGGGAACTCCAAAAAATTTATCAGATTCTTGTAAATCATAGAATTTATTGAAAAATGTTTACATTATTTATTTACTATTTTCTGAATTTCGTCAAGATATGTCTTAACATTGCTCGATATTGTGAAGTGACTATAGAATTTGTGTTCTGCCTTAGTTAAATTATTAGGTTTTGATGACACGTGGTATCAACAAGACACCCAGGAGTATTATTTTCTACACAGCCTATAAATTAAATACTGAGTTTGACATTTCTTGGTCGTGTACTGCCTATTTTCTGTGATCAGACATGTCCTTTACATTTCTTAAAAAGAACAACAAGAAGTTTGAAGGAAGTGAGTAAGGGAGTACACTTAAGTAATCCGAAATACTGAAAGAACTATACATTTTTTCTAAACTCCTTGTGACACATTGTAGCTGTGGTTGTCAATATACCAAACCTTATGACATTCTTTGGATACAATTGATAGATTAAGAGAAAGATAGGTGAAAAATTGTAATCTAAGTAAAATTAGTCAATAAAAAAAGAGGCTGATATGCGACCCACAATCATAAGTTCCCATCCTGTCTGTCGTTTTTTCTTGCTTAAAAGTTTGAAGGTTTTTAGTTGGGTTAAAAAAGTTGTCAGTTGCATTATTCTTAACAAATTTAACATTTCCAAAAATATTTTTCATATAAAGAAATAGTTTACCTTGAAAATCTAGTTTTGTTTAATAGATTAAAAAAATTTGATAAATCGATCCAAAAGAAATTTTTACCAATTTTAGTAGCATTTCTTAAAATGTTTCATTTCTTATATAAATAAATACAAATTTAATTAATGAAATTAATTTGAGAGGCATCCAGAACCGAACTTCAATTTTTACCAAATTTGCAAACTATTTTTTGTAGATTTTTTTTTCATAAAAAAATACTGCTACAATATTTTCTGTGAAGTAAAAAAGATTGAAGAAAATTTTTCAAAAGCTATTTAAGTCGAAAGTAAATTTTTACCAAGTTTTAGCATTGTTTTTTTGTAAGATTTATGTCAGTTCGATTTTTATCAAAATTGTACAGAATGTTGACAATATTATTTAAAAATAAAATAATTTAAATCCAATATCTCAAAGTTTAGAAAAGATATTTGTGTCGAAAATCAATTTTTAAAGTTTTTTTTTAGGTTTTTATTTTTTGTAAAAAACTGTCACTTAGATTTTTTACAAAATTTTACAGAATGTTGACAACAACATTTTTTAAACGATAAAAGCAGTTTAAAGTCAATATCTTAAAATTTTAAAAAGATATATGAGTTGAAAATCAATTTTTACCAACTTTTATTAACTTTTTAGTTTAGGTTTTTATTTTTTGTAAATAAAACTGTAACTTCAAATTTTCTCAAAATTTTACCGAATATTGAAAACAATTTTTCTTATACGTTTAAATTCGTTGAAAGCCATAATGTCAAATTTCTTAAAATTAATTTGTGTCGAAAATCAATTTTTACCAACTTTTGTTTAATTTTCTTTTAAGTTTTTATTTTTTGTAATAAAAACTGTTTATCCGATTTTTCAAAGTTGTATCGAATGTTGAAAATAATATAATTTATAAGAAAAAATAAGTTTTAAGCCAAAATATCAAGTTTTTGAAAATATATTTGAGTCAAAATTCAATTTTTACCAACAGTCAAACATTTCATCTTCAAATGTCGCATAGCAAGGAAATAAAATAGCTACAATTTATCTTCTCTGAAGACATTTAGCAACCATATAATTCACAGTAGCTCTATGTAGCTAATATTATATAGATTCTCGATTTATTCGAGAAAATATGCGTCAAGACAAGGTGTAATGGTCATTTTCTAATGAGCCCAACCATTACATCGGGGCGAACGCATATTTGAACACCATGCTGGTTTATTTTTTATTCATTTTTCATGATTTTAAATCATATTTATTAAACTTTGAGTTTTTTGTAGGTTTTTATTTAAAAAAAAAATTGCCAGTTTGATTTTCCTCAAAATTTAACCAGATGTTAAAAACGTTATTCTTAATTGGCAATTTTTGTTTCAGTTTTTTGTTTTAATTTATTCATAAAACCGTTAGTTGGATTTTTTTTTCCAAAAATATAATGATTTCTTATCACGTTACAATATACTCGTATAATATACAATTTAATTCAAGTCTGTAGCTCCATTGGTTCGTGAGATTTTTAGGGTTAACCAAAATTGTCAATATTTTTTTTTAAACTGCTATGGTAAAAAAGCCACCAACGCAATTTTCTTGCGAGCCCTTTCTGTATCTTTCTGCATTATTATCTGCATAGGAAAATTTATTTGTAGTCAATATCTCTTGAGGTTCTTGAGCTTTAGGCGACGAAAAAACGTCTCGAACGTACGGACGTACGAACGTACTTACACACGCACGTACTGGCATCTTTCTAAAAATCTTTTATTTAGACTCTAGGGACCTTGAAACGTCGAGAAATTTTAAAAATTTTCATTTTGACAAATCTGACCCATTTCAATAACAATAATAAATATAAAGATTTTTAAACTCGAAAAAAAAAAAACTTAACTTACCAATAAATTAACTTGGATCCAAAATTTTACCTTACTATGTTAAAATAAAGCCAATATTATGTTTGACTGTTTATTTAAAGTATGAACGAATAATTTTATTAAATTCGGTATTGATAAGTTTTAGGGTTCTATTTTATTAGGATCATAATTAAGTATTTTATTTACTTTAAAAGATACTCTAGTTTATTTTATTAAAATCATTCTGATGAAACAAATTCAAACTTAATCAATATTTTATTTAGATTCTTGATTAAAAATTATTATTTATTAAAATATCAGTCGTAAATTTTGTATTTCGAATAGTTTTTCTTATTAAAAAATAGCAAAAAGATCTCCTATATTCAGCATTAATAGCTTCATACACAAACATTTAAAACATTTTATTTATATAGCTTTCAGCTTAAAGCTATTGCTTTGAAAACATAAAAGTTTAACTATTATTTAATTACACTATTTAAGGACTAAACTGATGAAAAATTATTTCCTACACTCCTTTGGGAAGGTTTACCAAATTAAAAACTTTAAGAAAAACAGAAATACTTAATACAGAATCAATCTTGGCACAGTCAATTAACGACTTATTAAAGGCAAATTATATAAATTATCGCAAAGTGTCCTTTAAAATGTTCTTTGAATACAAATTTT
Organism: Eupeodes corollae; assembly: GCF_945859685.1. NCBI lineage: Eukaryota > Metazoa > Arthropoda > Insecta > Diptera > Syrphidae > Eupeodes > Eupeodes corollae. The sequence continues at coordinate 44,048,772 of NC_079148.1, forward strand.
TAACTACAAAACGTCTACAAAGCGGTTAAATAAAACATTCTTTCAAAAATTATTTTTAGTGCACTTATACGAGTTAAAATATACCTATGATCGATTGGTCTTATTAAACTATTTTAAAAACCACTCATGTCTCTTATATTCAAATAAAACACAGATCACTTTACGACAACACTCTTGTGCCATTACTTGAACCAAAGTCAATATTTTAAGTGCTCGTCACATCTAAATGATTAAAAAGGCTCAAGAATCATTACCTATCTTAAACCTTCGTTTTTAACTAAAATAACAGAAGTACCTTTATATTTACAGAATACTTCTGAATCAACTTTGTTTTATTCACAATTCAATCTGCATATAAATATGTACAAATTTGCACCAAAAATGGTTACTTTGTGATGATTGTGCTTAAATTGATACTCATTACTTCTGAACTCAAGCCCTGACTTTTAATATCAGCTTCGTGAGTGTGTGAGCAAGAGAGACAGCCATCAAAGTTAAAAACAACTGAAAACTTGAGGTTTTTTATGTGTTTAAATTTAAACACGATCACCCAAAGGCGCAAAACTTACATCAAACAACGTAATCGATATCTACCTTATATTAAATGTAATTGAGAAGAAAGATTTTCGTAGAAGCAAAACTTCAATGATGCAAACTGTAAGGTCTAGGTTACGGTTTTCAGTACATCAGTTCAACGGACAGGGGAGGCCAAAGAGTTCAATATAATCTCCCTTTAGTTTAATTTGAAAAAATAAAAATAAAAATAAATTTGCACATGAAGGCTTACACAAGTGGGTAGGGTAAGGTATAGGGTACTTAGATGTCTGAAGAAAAAAAATACAACAAAGTCATTCAATCGATCAAAAAGTGCAGCAGCTCTTTGATTGCATGATCGAAACGAAGTGTTGGAAAATTTTAATTTCATCTCAGAAATATAACAGTGGGGTTTATAAGTGAAACATACCCTAAAATGAGAACTTTAATATTTAATAAAAACCCTCAAAGTACTTAATTATGCAATTGAAATTCAATTTTAAATACATGCTTCTTTATCGTTTTAAATGAAACTTATTTAAGGAAACTTAACATGATTGACTTTTAATAATTTAAAAAAAGGAAAATAACAGAAGAGCTAAGACAAAATTTAATAAGAAAGCAAAGTACAACTTGTTCCACAAAAATAATTTGAACTACCAAAATGTTTTAATAGAATCTTTAAAGAATCTTATTGGGATCTTTTGTTAAGATCTTAAAAAATGATTTAAAAATATTATCTCAAATAATGAATTGTTAAAACAGCTTGAAAATATATAAAATTGATTTTTCATACAACATAATTTAAAAAAAGTTGTATAAAAGTTCTTCTTTTCATATAATAGAAGACCATATTTAAATGGTTAAAAAGGTAAAAAACATTTGGTGACAATTTCTCTACCTTTCTTTTGCGATGTCTGACTTTAGTCCGAACATAAAGTTTTCTTGCCTCAGATGTTTTTTTTTGTTGCAAAATGTTTATCAAAAATAAGTTTTGTTTTGAACAATTTTCCAATGTCAGTCACTTGACTGAAGGCATATTAACCCCACTGTATTTACAATCCTTTCACTTCTTGATCAGTGCACCTACCTGTGATGTAGCCTACTCTGGCCTGTTCTTCTATGGTCTGGTCTGATCTGGTCATGTCTTTTGCAATCTGTTTTCTAAGGAGTATATAAATAAGGGACAAAGAAGATACACTTAATGAATTGTTCTGGAACAACGTTGCATCCACACCACACTACCATCACACGATACTGGCTCAGGCCCTTCTTATACCACATCATTCTGCCTCCATGGGGCATAATTTAATGAAACCAAAGAGCAACATCATATTTTTTTATTTTTGCATGAAAACAACATCATTCCACAGCATGCTGTGGTGGTCATCATTCATTAATGCAAAAACCACGAAAGGATGCAAATCATTATATCGCGACGCGACCGACGACCGAAGGGCGACGCGACGGTTGGTGGAAGTGTCGGGTCTATATAGTGATGGAACAGCGGTTTGGCTCAAAAGCACATTCACTCCATCAGACACGCGCAAACATGGTACCTCTTTCTTTACTTATACCTTACCTACCTGCCTACCTATATTACACAGCACCATCACCACAGCAAGTGGCATGGACAGGACACTTCTAGACATCAGAACAGAACACCCAACACTGGCAATATGAATGACTCTGGCTTGAAGCAATCACACATCATCCTGTCGGCTTGACTATTATTAGGTAATTACCAATGTTTGTTTGAGGCATCAAAGAGAAGAACACGAAGACGAAAATGAAAAAGAACCTTTAAAGGTACTACGATCGCAGAGGTACATGAGCTCAGGCCAAAGGACCAAAACAACTTGAAATACAAAGCATGTTTAAGAGAAAAGAGGGGAAGGAGGTAGTTTCATTGAGTCATTGGCTTTAGAATTGCGGTTCAGATGGAAGAGACATTATTTGATGGTCTCAACTCAAAGTGAACTGAAATGATGATGTGATTTGCGCTTGGTGTATTCAGAAGAAAAAACTATGACTCACTGTCCTCACTAAACCAGGGATGTTTATATGATCAATCTTCCGTAAGAAGGAATGCGTTTCCTTCACTTTAGTTGGGTTTTATTTTTGTCGGTTTTTGCTTCACTCAAAAGTTAAATAAGATGACGAATTATATAAAACGCTACTGAGTTAAGCCCTCAGGTCTTTCTTTTTTACATTTGCTTGAATCTAGAGTAATTCCATTACAAGCAAAAAATGTGTGTGTGATAGGTAGTTTTGACAGTGACAACTGTTTCCGCTTTTTGGCAGAACATCAGTATAACAACTTTGCGGCATGCCCATATCTCGAGAAGTAGTTAAATCGAAATAAAGCACCCACCCACTCAGTACTCAAGTTTGTGAAAATAGTATGCTCTTGGACAATACTTACGCTAGATGTGTGAGACTAGATTGACGAAACTCATCTCTATTATCAAAACTATCCTAAGCAGAATTCTGCACAAACGTTTAGGATTGTTTGTTTACAAGGTCCAATTGACTCAGGAATTTAAGACGCAAAATTACTATCTACCGTGTAGCAGAACAGATTAAACCACGATTTTCATGGTGAAGTAATTTGACCGCCTCGGAGCTGTGATTTGATTTTCTAAGAGTTGCCTGAAAGTTGACTGTGAAGGAACAAAGGTATGCCAAGAATCAATAGACAATCAGTAGATCCGAAACAATCAACAAGATCTTTTAAAATAAGCCTTATGAGACGTTGTTTTCCATAATTTAGGGGAATTTTCGATCTTACTAACAAAAAGCCATAATATTTGACAAAAATAAATTCTGTACTTTTCATTCCATTTTTAAGAAATGGAATTTTTATTAAGAAGTGGGTAAGCTACGAATTTTTTCTTTTTGCTTGAGTCATTCAAAAAAGTCTCAGAGAATTTTAGTTCCACTTAATAAACATATTCTCAAGCATCATAAACATATCATCGTAATATGGGAATACCTACCTAAGCTCAAAATGATTAAAACTATAAGAAACAAGTTTTACTTAGTATATTAAACCTTCCGACTAATTGCAGTATGTATTTTGTTTTTAATTCAAATCCCTCTCCTCAAGCGTTATTTTATTCATTTTAAGTCACGCAAGTGTTCCACCTTCACTTAAGTTCCACATACGAGTATCTTCTATTTATATACAGTGAAGTAGTTTTATATTATATTTTTCCACATACCCCCAAGCTATTATTAATGAAATAAATCTACCATTCAAGTCTGGTAGTTAGTTAGTTATAAAGTTAGTATAATTACAACTTAGCTTCTGTATGAAGAAATACAAAACAAAAAACATAATCTCGATTCAAAACTAAAATTAGAAACAAACATTTATACGAGTACAACAAAAGCAACAAAGAAACTAAAACAGAACTTACTCTCTATTGGACAGAATAATAACAAAAGTGAAACCTTTTCTGTCATTGAACGCTTCAATGAACTACTGCAGTTTTGCCCCTTTCATATATAGATTCACACAGCTGCGGGCGTCTGAAAGCCCAGTTCAGTCATTTGAAAACAAATTCACTCTTTCGGAGAATCAATATAACAAATTAAAATATAAAAAAAATCAACACCAATGATTTAGCCCGGCAAATGTTAAGTGGAATCGAATATTGAATCCACATCATTGACGTACAATCTTAAATCAAGTGTTTTATTTATACATAAAGTCATTGTATCTATCTTTAAAGCATATACCGTATATATGTATGTCGGTGCTGGACTAACATTTATTTCATTAAGTACCTTAGGTCCTCTTTCGTTCTATCAGTCTTCATTCCTGAAGCACGTTAAGAAAATGCTTCATAACAACGCGATCCAAAAGTTCTACGAACTGCAATCACTGCAAAATGTTTATAATTTTAAATTTAAGTTTTGACAATTTGAATGTGTTCTTAACAGCATGGTTTATATTTTTCAAATTTCAAAATACTACATATTTAAAAATGACAGTTGTCAAATTTGCGCGCGATTCAAAATGAAACCTCTTATTGCAAATCGTTAATTATTATCTGATCGTTCTTGTTGATTCTCATGAATCAGTGGGAGTTGAAATAAATGTACTATTCTGTGTTTTTCCAACAAAAAAAATGATTTTTTAGAGCAAATTTTCAAGAATATCTATAGTAGAAGTTTGCACCAAGGCCTTCACATGCCTTAATCAAGCCCTGAAGCTATATTCACACATGTGATTCAATAAAAATAGATTTGCATCGGTGATCGCAAACGGCAGCATATATACCGACTACAAATTCTCCATCCCTCTGTCCAGTCGGTAAATGACGGCTGGTATAAGCTAAGAGAGAAAGTTGTTAGAAATATTATGCAGCTGTGAAGTTGCAGTCTTGTATCTTTTGTATCTATTATCAACCAACTTTTATAATGTTGCAAATACATGTTCTTCTATCCAAGAGTTCATATACACTACACATAGGTTCTTAAATGTACCTTACCTTAACTTACCTCACACCGAAGCAATAAAAATGCTTTATTTGCAAATTTATGATCACTTTAGAAATTAATGTAAACTTTTGTTCTTTTTTTTACGGTTGAAATTCCTTTGCGAAGAAGAGTGTTTTACAGTAATGCACCAGCTTCATCGAATAGTCATCATATTACGTAGATAGGTTCATCTGCATCTCGCTGATAATTAACCCTAAATTCCTTAGTTAATGAACGATGAAGAAGAATAACATGTTAGATGTTGTGAAGATTCTAAGATGTGACGAGTTTTAGTTTTAAAGTCTGCAATGGTTGTAAAAGTATAGCCCCAGTATACTGGAACGTGATCTAAGAATATTCTATAAATTCTTAACTGCAGTAAATTCTATACCACAGTGAAGATCGACTTTGTATCTATATAGTCTTCTTTGCGAGATGAAATCAATTTTCTCTTTCTAAAGCGCGACTCGCAAAGAGATAGATGTCCACTTAATAGTTGGTTGTTGTGTGGAGACCAAAGCTATAAAACACAAAATCGAGCCCGATCTTCAGATCTGCGATCATTGATCTTATCCACACTTGACCAACTAATTACAGACTTTCTATTCAATCCGATGACCGGCCATATGTTGTTGTCGTGCTGTCGTTGTAGTCATCTTCATCGACTTCGAAGTCTTCGTTCGTTGTTCGATGGTTGTCGTCGTTGGGTGCATCAGTATCTTATTTCTTATGTAGACCGCTTGTATAAAGCTATACCCGTTTATACTTAGATTTGCGTGATGGTGCTGTTGACTTTTGTGTATAGTGGCACCTACTATTTAATTGTAGTTTTTTTTTTTCTCGTCGTTATTTTGTGGACTTAGACTGTAACTACTTCGAGAAGAGGTATACGTACATTTGTGACAAATTGTGAACACTTGCTAATATACTCTTTTAAGCCTTTTATAGAGATCCGGCTTTGCGGTTATTAATATTAAATTGCAAGTTGTTGCTATTATCGGAGCTTCTGTATTCGATCATAGGCACATATTAATTATATGGATCGTTTAGCGTAACGGTTATTGAGTATAAAGGTTTCATTTAATTATTTTCATATCGAGTACAAAGAGAAGAAAATATTGGCAGGTGTTGATTCGAATGGATAAACTCTTAACCATCAATTTTTTAAACCAAGTGTAATTTTTGAGTACGAATTAAAGCTTAAAAAAGTTGGTCTATATTTACCTTAAATTAATTAAGAAGTACTTTTATGCTATACTAAGTTTCAAGATTTGAAGAAAAGAGAACATCTTTTGAATGTCTGTTCTGCAAATTTTGAAATAATACTCAGTTTTTTTTGGAATAGATTTTTAAAAGGTTCTTGAGATACGGCCGACAAAAAAAAGTATCTAGAACATACAAAAGTTTATAGCTTTTTAATAACGATGTTAAAGCTTAAAGCGAAACTTTTTTGATCCACGAAACTATAATACAGACTTTCGTATTAAAATTTTGAGCGGGAAACAGCTGTCAGTGCCAAAATAGGATTTGATACAAAATTAAACCAATTGATGGCTTGCCCTGTATTTGTACCATATAAATAATATCTAAAATACATACATTTACTCCAAATTAGTTGTATGTGAAAGATTTTTTTGGAAATATGCTGAGCTGTAGATCAATGTCTTACTTAATTAATTTGGCGACTTCATTATTTTATAAACGTAATTTATGTTCTTAATCGTGTATATTGTTAAAATAATAAACTTAAGTTATTCTAGTACCTTTTAGCGAGCGCACAATTTCAAAGTTTTGAAATTAATTGATAAATTGAGAGTAAACAAGACACAAGAGTTAAGTTTTATACAACTGTTTAAATTTTAATAATACATTAACATCTGGACTTAAGTAAACTAATAAATTTGATTCAAGACAAATAAAAGGTTCAAAAAGGCACCGTTAACACAATAATTTGATTAGGTTACAGACATCGATATTTTGACTTCTTCAAAATATTTTAAATCAAAATCGAAAATTCAGAATATACTTTATTTTTTTTCTAAAATATAGATTTTATCTTATTAACCAGTGATGGTTATGAAAAAAACTATCCCTTTAGTAATTATTTATGTTTGTCACATTCTGTGTATGGACACTGCGGACAGACGCAATTATTTCTATAGAAATCTTCCAAAATGAATAGCTTGACATTTTGTTTTGCCGGAAACACACGATTAGCATATGTATGTTTATTGTTTAACCATTCAATTAAAAATTATCATAATTCTTTGTGATTTGTTTATATGTTGTTATTGTTGTTTATAAATTCAACAAAATCAACCATGAATAAGATGTCTCTCCAGTTGCAGCTGTCAGGAAGCCTTCATCGACGATATACAACAAGACATAAAGTCCCGTGTCATCGTACACAAACTGTCATTTCTTTGGCTATAATCCCTTGATCAAACTTAAGTTTACATATTCAAATCATGTTGTATATGCATTTATAATGAGATTCGTTTTTTTTTTGTATTTTTATTTTTTCTGTTTTGTTAATTTTGAATATTTTTACCTAAAGTTTGAGCTCACGCAGCCGCCTTTAGTACGATCAACGACATAGTTCGTTATACGTACGCCCGGCTTTCTATTTTCGAATAACAATGGCCACTCTTATGTCCAACAATGTATATATTTAAACTAAATATCAAGGCAGTCGAGGAGGGGGTTTAATGAAAGTTTGAAGAAGAATAATACCAAACCGAGAAATAATAAAAAATTGTCAACTTGAACTTACCTACCTTGAAAATGCCCGTGTATCACGTTTGAGCTTAGATAAAGCAGCCAATGACCTGAGGTTAATTTCCAATTCAGTTTTATTATGAACCTGACCTGGTTCATACCCAAAATTACAACAACAATAACAAAGACAAAGAAAAAGAAGACTAAAACTCAAGTGGAGTGAGTAAAATGTAAAATAGAAGATCAAAGAAGATTTCCGACTTTAGAATAAAGGTTCACTAGTGAAAGCGATCTTAAGAATTTTTAAGATCTTATTTTTTTTTAAAGAAGAAGAATTTTATAGTCATACAAACATATATGAACCCATTTTATGATGAGGGGACAATAAACATGAATGTTCATTGTGACAAAAAACATAATAACCCTCAAGAAAGGAAAACCTAAACTTTTTGTCGTTCGTCGTAAAAGCGATGCGGGATTATGAACTCATTATGCGGGATAATTGAACATAAAATATACAAATACTAGTAATTGGTTTTCAGTATTTCTTTTACGTGGTTCTAAAATCAAGTAGGGCAATGTTTTTGTAATTAATTGAGTTTAAATACACTGAAAAGTTGTTAACTACTGGAAGATATAAACGATGGAGTTCATTGGCATACAATTTAAAGTTTTTTAATCGTATTTATTTCGAGGCATAATTGTGTGACCCCCAATTTTTTCCTACAAACGGGATTTTAACTTCTCATTTTTGAAAATTTTTAGATGCCTTGACGTTTCAAGTGCATTTAATATGTTGTTAGATATATATATGTGGGTTATCCACTTTGCGGTTTTAAAAGTAAACATAAATAAAACACATATTAAGTATTTGTTTTCATGATATTTCTTTTTAACTTCCCATAGGAAGTTATTGTAATGGGTCCGATTTGTCAAATTGAAAATTTTGACATTTCTCGACGTTTCAAGGTCCCTAGAGACGAAATAAAAGATTTTTAGAAAGATGTCTGTGCGTGCGTGTGTACGTACGTTCGTACGTCCGTACGTCCGTACGTCCGTATGTCCGTACGTCCGTACGTCCGTACGTTCGCGACGTTTTTTTCGTCGTCCATAGCTCAAGAACCAGAAGAGATATCGACCTCAAATAAATTTTGTTATACAGATAATAAGGCAGAAAGATGCAGAAAGGGCTCTCAATAAAATTGCGTGGGTGGTTTTTTTACCATAGCAGTTTGAAAAAAAGGTGAAAATTGTGGTGAACCTTAAATATCTTACGAACCAAAAACGCTAGAGTCTTGAACTAAATTTTATATAATATATTGAAACGTGATACCAAACAGGTATATTTTTTGAAAAAAATCAATATAACGGTTTTTTTTATAAATCAATAAAACTGAAAAAAAAAAATTGTCACCTCCAAAATTTTTCGACTGAAATATGATTTCATCTCTAAAACAATTTTGTGCAACGAAGAATAATGTTTTTGACATCTGATAAAATTTTGAGAAAAATCGAATTGACAGTTTTTATTACAAAAAATAAAAACCTAAAAAAAAATGTATAAAAGTTGGTAAAAATTGATTTTCGACTCAAATATCTTTTCAAAACTTTGAGATATTGGCTTTAATTTACTTTTATCTTTCAAAACATTTTGTTGTCAACATTCAGTTAAAGTTTTAAAAAAATTAAATATAAATATAAAATTAAAAACCGAAAAAAAAAATAACAAAAGTTCGTAAAAAATGAATTTCAACTCAAATATCTTTTAAAAACTTTGAGATAATAGCTTCTAACTATTTTTTTCTTAAAAGAAATATTGTTTTCAACATTAGGACAAATTTTGAGAAAAATCGAATTGACAGTTTTCTTACAAAAAAATAAAAACCTGAAAAAAAATGTATAAAAGTTGGTAAAAATTGATTTTCGACTTAAATATCTCTTCAAAAATTTTAAATATTGGCTTCAAACTAATTTTATCTTATAAGAAATATTGTTTTCAACATTTGGTAAAATTTTTAAAAAATTCAAATTGACAGTTTTTTTACAAAAAATAAAACTCTAAAAAAAACAATACCTTATAAAACTTGGTAAAAATTTACTTTCGGCTCAAATAGCTTTTCAAAAATTAAAAATATTAGCTTCAAATTTATTATATTTCAGAGAAAATATTGTTTTCAATATTCAGTAATTTGTATATAAAAATCCAACAGCCCGTTTTTTTCATAAAAAATAAATTCTACAAAAAATAGTGCGCAAATTTGGTAAAAATACATATAGACAAACTTTTAAGCAAGACGAATCGACAGACGGGATGGGAAGTTATCAGTGTGGGTCGCATCCCAGCCTCTTTTTATAATAAAGATTGAACGTAGACATTATAGTATGTGAACCACTACATCATGATGACGATTCTTTTGAGGTAATTTTTGACCTCTTTTTGGTACATATTGGGCTGTATCTCATTTATATTTTGACATTTCTCGACGTTTCAAGGTCCCTAGAGACGAAATAAAAGATTTTTAGAAAGATGTCTGTGCGTGCGTGTGTACGTACGTTCGTACGTCCGTACGTCCGTACGTCCGTATGTCCGTACGTCCGTACGTCCGTACGTTCGCGACGTTTTTTTCGTCGTCCATAGCTCAAGAACCAGAAGAGATATCGACCTCAAATAAATTTTGTTATACAGATAATAAGGCAGAAAGATGCAGAAAGGGCTCTCAATAAAATTGCGTGGGTGGTTTTTTTACCATAGCAGTTTGAAAAAAAGGTGAAAATTGTGGTGAACCTTAAATATCTTACGAACCAAAAACGCTAGAGTCTTGAACTAAATTTTATATAATATATTGAAACGTGATACCAAACAGGTATATTTTTTGAAAAAAATCAATATAACGGTTTTTTTTATAAATCAATAAAACTGAAAAAAAAAAATTGTCACCTCCAAAATTTTTCGACTGAAATATGATTTCATCTCTAAAACAATTTTGTGCAACGAAGAATAATGTTTTTGACATCTGATAAAATTTTGAGAAAAATCGAATTGACAGTTTTTATTACAAAAAATAAAAACCTAAAAAAAAATGTATAAAAGTTGGTAAAAATTGATTTTCGACTCAAATATCTTTTCAAAACTTTGAGATATTGGCTTTAATTTACTTTTATCTTTCAAAACATTTTGTTGTCAACATTCAGTTAAAGTTTTAAAAAAATTAAATATAAATATAAAATTAAAAACCGAAAAAAAAAATAACAAAAGTTCGTAAAAAATGAATTTCAACTCAAATATCTTTTAAAAACTTTGAGATAATAGCTTCTAACTATTTTTTTCTTAAAAGAAATATTGTTTTCAACATTAGGACAAATTTTGAGAAAAATCGAATTGACAGTTTTCTTACAAAAAAATAAAAACCTGAAAAAAAATGTATAAAAGTTGGTAAAAATTGATTTTCGACTTAAATATCTCTTCAAAAATTTTAAATATTGGCTTCAAACTAATTTTATCTTATAAGAAATATTGTTTTCAACATTTGGTAAAATTTTTAAAAAATTCAAATTGACAGTTTTTTTACAAAAAATAAAACTCTAAAAAAAACAATACCTTATAAAACTTGGTAAAAATTTACTTTCGGCTCAAATAGCTTTTCAAAAATTAAAAATATTAGCTTCAAATTTATTATATTTCAGAGAAAATATTGTTTTCAATATTCAGTAATTTGTATATAAAAATCCAACAGCCCGTTTTTTTCATAAAAAATAAATTCTACAAAAAATAGTGCGCAAATTTGGTAAAAATACATATAGACAAACTTTTAAGCAAGACGAATCGACAGACGGGATGGGAAGTTATCAGTGTGGGTCGCATCCCAGCCTCTTTTTATAATAAAGATTGAACGTAGACATTATAGTATGTGAACCACTACATCATGATGACGATTCTTTTGAGGTAATTTTTGACCTCTTTTTGGTACATATTGGGCTGTATCTCAGCCATAACTAGACGAATGTTGGTTTTTAAGTGCTTAAGAGTTAAAATTTTATCCGAATGAACTCCGTCCTAAGCGTAGCCCTACACAAAAAAATCCAGCGCCACGACGAGAAATTACGCTGCCGCCATTAAATGTCAATAAAGCCATACTCGCTCAAGTTGTGTGGACTGTGGCTGTCTCGTTGATATCACATTTTCTTCAAGTAGTATTTTTAAATACCAGCAAAAAAACGCCACACTGAAGGTGACAGTCGTTTCATTCTCGTTTTCACAGAAGTAAGGTCTAATCACACCTCCGGGCCAAAGAGCGCACCAAACAATGACTTTTTTGTGGATGAAATGGCCTATCTTCAATTACTTGAGGTTTTTCAGAACCACATCCTCACATTTTAAGAGTTAGGAAGGTGTTTCGTCGCTTAAGAAGATGTTGCTCAAAAAATCGCCGTCCACCACCTATTGCTCAACACCTATTCGACGTGCTTACGACGACGTTGGGAATAGTCAGCTGGCTTCAGTTGTCATAAACCTGGATTTTATATGGATGTAGGTGTAGATCCAAATTTAAAAAATGCCACAATATGCCGTAAGACAGTAACACTTTCACTTACATCAGTGATGTTTTCAGTGGTAGGTACGAGCGAAACGATAATGCACAGGCCTTACAACATTTCTTTACAATTTTGCCAATTAGTTGCGTAGTTAGACGATTTTGTCTTGGGTTGTCAGTCACTAGGCCCTAGTTCTCAAAAGGACTGTTGCACAACCCAATTTATTTAGATATGTTACCTATGGCTCGATGGTTAGTGCGTAAGTCTTGGTTTCAATCCCAGCCCGTCCAACCTAAAGTTTTTTTTTCACGGGTACTGCCTCTTGCGAGGTATTAACAAATTGTCCAAGAGTAATTCTTGCCATTAAAAGTGCTTTCTAAAATTCAATTCATCTTACTGCTCTTCAAATCAAAGTCTTAAGTTTTAATTTTATCAGATGTTCATATAAAAAAGTGGGTGGATACAACATCCCTTAAACTAAAAACTGCGAACTTTCGATTGTTTCTTTTCTTTCTGAGCAATATTTGAAAATTCTATATGATCTTTTATCAAAATCAGTTACGGTTTTGTCGATTTTCTAAGTGCCGTATTTCAGATTTCAAAATTGAAATATAATTGAATTGACTTGAAAATTTGAAGGTTGAGTTATAGCTTGAGCTTCTGATTTTTTTGCGCGCCACAACTTAAAGTTTTTTAAGAAGTAATTATTTTCCTTTTAACTTTTTAACTTTCAGTCCAAATGGCAACAGAGGTTAACGATTTCCTTACACCGTTACTTTGGAAAGTGAAGTGCTAATCGATCAACGCATTTTACGGTTTTTTTTTTTAACTTAACATACATTCAGCAAAGGCGGTATATAGCATCAATTAGCAAACACCAGCATACAGTTTTCTTACACAAATCCCGTTTGAGCATCACTTTTCTATTCTTATTTGCACGCCATATTTCACTCTCCATCGATTTATCATACAATTTTTGTTTTGTTTATTATTTTTTTGAGTTGAAGTAACGCAATTAACGCAAAATACAACCTACCATATGTATCTTTATATTTGAAACTTTCTAATTTCACTTTTTAAACAAAAAATTAAAAACCAAATAGAAAAAAACATACAACAATATTTGTGTAGCTATAGAAAGAAAAATATTTGATTACCATATAACGAGGGCGGGCGGGCGATGCATGTGTATAGCTTGACTCCATCTAGCAGTCCGCTGCGCTGCACTGACCGCCCGCCTACCTTTTTCCAAAGTCACTTCTTAGGGTGTCCAAGCCCACCATGACAAATAGCCGGTGACAGTTGTTGTAGAAAAGGTAGCTTAGCGCCAGTTTACACGATCAGGCCAACACCGATTTTCTGTAGCATGTTGTCATTGTCGTCGTCGTAGTCTTATAGTCATCGTCGTCGTAGTCGTCGTAGACATTGGGGCGATAATTTATCGCCACAAGGTCAAATTTATGTCGCTTAGTGTATAGCTGTTTGGGTGTACCACCATCGAGCATGATGGCAGCCAGCGCGAAAGTGTACTTAATGTCCTCACTCCTTGCAGCTATACGCTGTTTAGCGTAGTTGTGGTGTTTCTGTCCGCTCGGCTCGTCGGTCGTCTGTGCTAAGGAAACTTATTTATCGCAAACAAATTATGTTTATGCTGTTGGTAGAGCAAATACAACCAACAAGACTCGATCTAATGTGGTCCGCAGCCCATGTGTAGTGGCGGCGGCGGCGGCGCTCGACTTGAACAGGCTTTATAGTTGGGTTTGGAACTACGACGAAGTCGATGATGACAATTTTGGATACTTGTTGTTGTTGCACGAAATCTTATTGGGCGCGTTTAATCTCGGATTACACTGTGCTAACAATGGGTATACTCATATTGAAGCTCGCAGCATCATCATGAGAGGAACCCGACAATGGTGGTTCCTTGCGCCTGGTGCATTTCATTTAAGAACTCACATGGTGGCCAAGAATATAAGTATAGGTATGCCAGTCGAGTTTACTATGGTTTCAGGTTGGCCAATACGATGAAATTGGACAGCATAAAAGATTTTGTGCAACGAGGGTTATGTCGGAAGTCTAGATCGTGAATGAGATATCGAGAGACACATTCTTAAAATATATAATAATGCGTGGATTTGGATATATAGTGCGCCTCTATGGATTATAGCTTGGCGAATTAAGTGCACTTGATAAGCATACAATTTATGAAGACATTAATTGGTTTTGGTTATGTGATGTGAGCCTGTGCATTTGCATATGTGCAAAGCTGCAACGCAGTGTTAAGTACCTTTTACCTAGAAATGTAAAGCTTTGATTCCTTATTAAAGATTTTAAAATTCAAAGATCGTTTTGAAAATCGTTGATATTTAAATATATGGGAAATGTGGAAGCATAAATTACAAATTCTTCAGCTGTTAGAGATATTTTCTGACCATTTTGAAATATACCATAGTTTTAGCAACATTTTATAAAGGCTATGATAGTAATTAGAAGAAGAAGCCTCGTCTTATTCTAAGAGACTGTCAGTAATTCATTGTTATCTGAAAAACTAGCCTTGAAATGAGCGCTTAAGTCAGGTTTCAGTTATCTGAAGAACTTTGCTTCCACTTAAATATGGTAAAGGCTATCTAATGTGGACTTTTTTTCATTTTTGCTGACAAACATTAAGAGTTTTGGTATCAATGCTGTCTATACGAATCACTTAGATATTCGGTCTTGAACTCTTTCATCAAAACCCTTGTTACTGCAATTTTCCAAACCATTCAATCCCTTTTATTCCTTACTGAATAGAAAAGAGAACTTAATGTTAAAAAAATTGTGTATTGGGAATTAACTCCACCTTAGAATTTACTGTGTGTGGGAAATTATTTTAGGTGAAAAAGTACTTCCTTTCAAATTTAAAATAATTCAACTTAAATAAGTGAAGTCTTTTCTAACAAAATGTGATACAAAATATCATTAAAACATTATTGGATGTTATTTCGCACCTGTAAATTTTAGTACATGTAAAGTAGTAGAAGTAGCAGTATCCGTGGCTTGGTGGTTAGTTTATTAAGCTGACATTAAGACATTTACCGACGGAAGCAATTGACATTTACACCACACTCTTCAACAATGCCCTGAATAATGCATATTATCCAGTGTATTGGAAGACCGCTGTGGTTCATCCTCTCCCGAAAAAGGGAAAGGACAACTCCAAGCCGTCAAATCTGCGGTCGATAAGTCTTCTTCCGAGCATCAGGAAAGTTTTCGAAAAAACCATTAATAGGGCTCTGACTAAGTGGGCTGCGGACAACAAAATAATTCCGGATAAACAGTTCGGGTTCAAGGCGGGTCATGACACAATTCATGCTGCGTCTAAACTCGTTTCTGATATCCAATTGAATAAATCAAAACAACAATGCACAGGTGCTGTCCTGGTTGATTTGGAAAAGGCCTTTGACACCGTATGGTTAGAGGGTCTTTACCTAAAATTGAGCAGGCTTGGCATGAGCAAGCCATTGTTGTATATACTTTATGATATGCTTAACGGTAGAAAGTTTGTTGTCAAAAGTGGCAATGTAACTTCTACCACAACATTCTCAATTAAAAATGGTCTTCAACAGGGAGCGGTGAATTCACCGATTCTCTTCAGCATTTACACCAGCGATATGATAGGTAGTCTTATAAAGGCAATTGCGTACGCCGACGATCTAATTGCGTGCAGAACGGCCCGAAAGGTTGAGGTTATTAGAATCCTTTTGCAGCGTGATTTCGACAAGATTCAGCGATATTACGACGACTGGAAACTGAAAATAAATGTCCAGAAGTCGGAGACAATTCTGTTCCGTACTCCGTTGTCTAGGGCTACGAGGGATACGTGCAAGAATTGACGCAAGATGGTCATCGTTAATCTTCACGGGCAGCCATTAGCGAGCAAAAGTGTAGTGAAGTACCTCGGTATCTGGTTAGATCAGTATTTATATTTCGACAGACATATAAATGCTGCTCTGACCAGGGCCAGAGGAGCTTTCGCTTTGACGAAACGGCTGTTTTTTAGCAGTCGGCTTGACTCCAGAGTGAAGGTAATTTGCTACATGGCCCTCATACGGCCAATGATCGTTTATGGTTGTCCTGTGTGGTTCAACGTTGCCCCTTCTCAGATGGAGAAGTTTCAAGTGTTCGAGCGGCAGTGTTTACGACGCTGTACCGGCTTATATCGAACAGCCGAATCTTCTTATGTGCATTACTATTCCAACGAGGTCCTATGCAACGGGGCTCGAATCAATAGAATTGACAATTTCGTGATAAAACTCGTTCGAAGTCACATTGCAAGAGCTATGTCTTCGACCAACAATTTAATTTTCGGGGCGTTCTATCCGAACGACGAGAATTTTGAGAGTGCTCGCTTGAGCAGCTTCATTCCACCAGAGGCATTCCTCTTTTAAGATAGATGCGGTCTGATACAGGATAGATTGGCAGTTCCGTTAATCTACCACGTCAGACGAAGAACAGTGGATAGGCGACTGCTGTACAATCGGGACGTCATGGCACAAGGCGGAGCAGAGCTCCTTCGGTTCAGTAGGGCTGTGTCCGAACGGGACCGAACTGATAGGGTGAAGCAGGAGAACCAGTTTTGGTGGCTTCAATCGGCATTTGATATTGGGTAGTCGGGATGGGGTTTTAAGCCTCGGCGGGCTTACA
This sequence comes from Eupeodes corollae, assembly GCF_945859685.1. Lineage (NCBI taxonomy): Eukaryota > Metazoa > Arthropoda > Insecta > Diptera > Syrphidae > Eupeodes > Eupeodes corollae. Next base: position 44,065,728 of record NC_079148.1, read on the forward strand.
TACTTGTTTAATAGTAAAAGGGTTTAGTTTTAAGTAAAATAGGCATGGTGGCATTAAAAAAAAATGAAAAATTAAAAAAAAAAAATATGAAAAACAAAAATGTTAGATAGTTAGATTTGCTGCTGTGGTTGTTCTAGTTTTAAGTAGTTTATAGGTAGAATAGGTTGTTTAAGTTAGTTTTTAGTTTTATATTAAGGACCTTATTTTAAGTAGTTTTTATGTAAAAATAAAATAGGATATTGATATTAGTTTTTTTTCAAATTTTCTAATAAATACAAAATAAATAAAATTTAAATGAAGTAAAATAGATCTTAGGGCCTAAAGGCATTAGTTTTAAGTGTTATAGTTTAACTTAGAGTGTCCGTATGGGACCATTAAGTTAGTTGTAAGTTATGGATATTTAGGCTAGTTTTATGAATTTTTGTTTAGCTTTAAGATAGGTTTAAGATTGAATAAATAAAAATGAATTTGAAAAAAAAAAGTTTATTGAGCTGTCATGCCAGAAGTCTTGGATTCGATTCTTGCCAGTGCAATCTGAGTTTTTTTTTGTCCAGGGTACTGCCTCTTGGAAAGAATTGTCAAATCCTCCCAAAGTAATTCCTGCCATGAAAAGTGCTTTCTCAATATCACCGTTCGAATTCGTCTCAAAACTATAGGTCTTTTCCATTCTTGAAAATATTAACCGCTTACAGGAATGGTTGAGAGTTGTAACATCCAATTTATTTTATTTTAAAGTAGAATAAACAATAACCCCCCCCCCACTTGTAACTAGGCACTTGCACGGGTTTTACAATAAGTCGTTTTATGTTTATATTAAAATAACGAATTCTTTTTTTATGTCAAGGAATGTGATCATGAATTCATCTGTTGACTACATTTTAAAAGGATTTTTGTATGTACAATACTATGTAAAGTCCTCCATGTGTCTTATTCACAAGATCGATCAGCTTTTTGTCAAAACTACGGTAGACAAAGTAGAAATGTTCTCAATTGTTTTTGTTATTTTTTCATTTTCGATTCTTTACAAACTAGTCCCAACAGTCAAAAGATAACAGCTTTTCAAAGTGACAGCTGTCCAAAAAAGAGGCATATTAAAAATGGATACTCTCACTGGAAAACCCATATTTGAAAAATTCAAAAGAACTTTAGTTAAGTTGCATATATTTTTATACCGTTCAGTAACCAACCATAAGTTGTTAGAGTATTCTGTAATTTTTTTTTTTGACAGCTGTCACTTAATTTCTCATTTCTTTATGAACAGACTTGCTCCTAAACAAAATGAGCAAACTTATTACCAAAATAACCAAATTTATCTCAATCATTTCGAAAAACTTTTCGTTTGCTGCCAAAAATGCATATTGGTACGAAAACTTGTGTTTTCCAGTGTCTGCCTTGAGTGAACATAAATTATGACCATCACAAAAATAACTCGGTGCTGTTGTTAATGAAAATTTAAAAAAAAAATATAAAATTTAGAATGAGATATAAAAGGTAAAATAAAATGACGATCATGCATATTGACAGGTCAACAATCAAGTCACAGTCCGTTGCACGTTATAAACACCATAGCTTGGTTAAGTTTACCCTTTTTTCATAACTTTAGGGTTCTTCTTCTCTCATACTTTATTTCTTTAATGTTGGTTGTTGAACATATGTACAAACTCTAGACAGAGGGATCAGCTCAAATATAGGTGCCCCCTATCTGGCCTATCTTTCAATTTTTAAACACTTGTTCATTATTTTCTTTTTATATAAAAGTGTCTTGCATCGGTAAAAATTGAAGATCAGGCTCTTTTAAGAAAGATGAGAGTGTTTGATATGCAGGTGACTAAATGTTTCTAGCTAAAGGTCATGCAACATACAACATAGACTGGGAAAAAATAGTTGCAAAGTATAAATAAACTTCAAGTCGTCATGCGATATAGGGAGCAATTTGAAGCATCTTCCAAAAGGTACATACCTATGTGTGTCTATAGGTATTCTGTGCATATGTTCTTGTTCTTATAAGCCAGGGCACAAAACTTATCCCCTATTCAATGTATGATGCGCTTATAGGACTTGAGAGAACTATAAAACAAAGGTGTGAGCAAGGTTAATCAGATGGAAGAATTCGTTACAACTATCAGAAGACGCTAAAGATGAAAATGAAGAAGAAGAAGAAGAAGAAGAGGCGGCTTGGCTAGTGCGCGGTGGCTTAATCCGGCTATAGCGCAGCGCCTTAGCATCAACACAGATTCTATTCCCTTATATTTTGAATGCATGTAGGCATAAGGTATGAACCTACGGATGAAGAATTGAAGAACATGAGAATGCAAAGTGAAGTCTTACAAATATCATGGCTTTGCTATTAAAATTATTAACTTATCGCCAAGGAATCGTGTTCTTCATTAAGTTATAGGCCAGGCTAAGGCTAGACAAGTAAAAACCCAATGATGCTGAAACAAAAAGAAAATGAAAACAAAACAAAAAAAAAGCAACAGAGACTGTTCTTATATAGTTTCGAAGGAAATATCTCATCGACACCATATTATAAGACCAAGGTTATCTTTAGGCTTTAGAGGATTCAATATATATGCTCTTAAAGTGAGTATGACTGTTTTCTGTTGGACTGACGCGACGGGGATAGGGATGGCACCAAATGAAAGGATCTGATTACCTTTTAGTATACCCGAGTATAAGCTTATATCTATATCTGAATGAGGTACAAACTTAACTTGTGATGAGTAAGAGATGATTTCATACGGATTACTATACTCTTGTTCTCTGTGATATGAGCAAAGAAATGCTGTCATGTATATTCATATATATATATACATGATGGAATAAAAAAAAAACGAATTAGGGTTAACTTGGGTTATAGGGTTTAGGTTTCTATCCTGTGGTCGGTTTTGAGATTGTAGACGAGTACATAGAATTGCGCACTTTAGTCTAGAGTTTATGTTCACATTGAATTCAGTTCAATGTTCGAAACTTAAATATGAAGGCCATTTCATTGAGTGTTAAGAACGTTTGTATAGTAACTCTACAAAGGACGATCATAAAAATGAATTAATGTCCGTTTAAGGCATTTTGTTTGAAATTACTTAATAATTGTTTATTACGTTATCTGTTTTTGCGAGCTTTTTTAATTTTCATATCCAAGTGGCTAAATGCGTATCCAAGTCTTTATTCAACCGAACTGCGTGACAACCGACTACTTCTTTTAGGTCCACGTGGTGAACATTGGGTAACTATTACCTCAGCAGAAATGGGGACCCAAACTCTATGAAAGGTTACTGTTAGCAGAAAACTACGGCAGTGAGAAAACTACCATTTGCGGGCTACAACGACATATTTGGAGCTCAGACCTATAAAAAGCTGTTAAATCTAGATTCTTTAAACTTGGGTAAAAGTCTTTTCATCCAGGATGGATATTGTGCATCAGAGTGACTTACCTACCAGGGGAGAAATATTGGTGCCGTGGATATATATGATCTTAATATTGATGACCATATGATAAAAAAGGGACAAGGAATTTCATGTTCTATCCTACTTTTACAGACAACATGTAGCTGAATTAGTAAACAACTTATACAAGTAAAGGGTTATAAGAAAAAATTAAATGGAGGAACAATCCGTTTAGAACTAGGACCTAGTGATTTACAATTCTCAACCATTGTTGTGTGCGAGTACTGTTGTCAGGAACGGAGGGGACCTACAGTCTTAAGCCGAATCTGAACGAAACAAATTTTAGATGACACAGGCTGGAATTGAACAAAAGACCTATGACATGACAGTCCAACACACTTTTTTTTTTAATTCATTTTTATTCATTATTTAAACTAACTAAAACTACCTCTTCTACCTATAAACAACTTAAAACTAGAACAACCACAGCAGCAAATCTAACTATTTCACAATTTTTGTTTTTCATTTTTAAAACTAAACCCTAAAACTATTAAACAAGTATGTAAGCCAGCGATGGCCTTAAACCCCATACTGACTTCAAACTTTCAAGTGCCGATTGAAGCCACCAAAACTGGTTCTTCTGTTTCACCCTATGAGGTCTCTCCCGTTCGGGAACAGTCCTACTGAACCGAAGGAGGTCTGTTCCGCCTTGTGTCATTACGTCTCGATTGTTCAGGAGTCGTCTATCCACGGTTCGTCTTCTGGCGTGGTAGATTAACGGAACTGCCAATCTATCCTGTTTCAGCCCGCATCTATCTAAAAAGAGGAATGCCTCTGGGGGAATGAAGCCGCTAAAGCGTGCACTCTCAAAATACTCGTCGTTCGGATAGAACGCCCCGAAAATTAAATTGTTGGTCGAAGACATAGCTCTTGCAATGTGACCTCGAACGAGTTTTATCACGAAATTGTCAATTCTGTTGATTCGAGCCCCTTTGTATAGGACCTTGTTGGAATAGTAATGCACATAAGATTCGGCTGTTCGATATAAGCCGGTACAGCGTTGTAAACACTGCCGCTCGAACACCCGAAACTTGTCCATCTGGCAAGTGACATCGTTGAAGCACACAGGACAACCATAAACGATTATTGGCCATATGAGGGCCATGTAGCAAATTACCTTCACTCTGGGGTCAAGCCGACTGCTAAAAAACAGCCGTTTCGTCAGAGCGACGGCTCTTCTGGCCCTGTCTGTCGACATATAAATATTGATCTAACCAGTTACCAAGGTACTGCACTACACTTTTGCTCGCTAATCGCTGCCCGTGAAGATCAACGATGACCATCTTGTGCCAATTACTGCACGTATCCCTCGTGGCCCTAGCCAAAAGAGTCTAAAATAGAATTGTCTCCGGCTTAATTTTCAGTTTCCAGTCGTCGCAATATCGCTGAATCTTTTCGAAATCATGCTGCAAGAGAATTCTAATAACTTTAACCTCTCGGGCCGTTCTGTTCGCAATTAGATCGTCGGCGTACCCAATTGCCTTTGTAAGACTTCCTATAAGATCGCTGGTGTAAATGCTGAAGAGAATCGGCGAATTCACCGCTCCCTGTTGAAGACCATTTTTAATTGAGAATGTTGTGGTAGAAGTTACATTGCCACTTTTGACAAAAAACTTTCAACTGTTAAGCAAATCATAAAGTTTATACAACAATGGCTTGCTTATGCCAAGCCTACTCAGTTTTAGGTAAAGACCCTCTAACCATACGGTGTCAAAGGCCTTTTCCAAAATTGTTGTTTTGATTTATTCCATTGGATATCAAAAACAATCCAACGCAATAACCTTCATGCCACGGGTACTAAACACAGGTAAAGGGTTGGCATTATATTTATCATGGAGCTGCGATGTGAATTCGGAGAAGTCATATACTTTCGGAAAGTCTTAAGCCTCTTTCATACACGAACTTAAATCCGTGAGAATATCATCCGTAGATTCCAGTAGATAAGAAAGCGTTGCCACGGCCATATTATTCTAGCTGGAATGGATATTGTAAATCGAACCTCCGGGAAAAATCCATCTGTGTTTAGTGTCTTGAAAGCTTCAGACGCTTTTCTACTACTGTCAATTTTCCACGCTTAGGACTTTAACTGAACGGACCAAATCGTAGTGTGTGAAACAAGCCAAAGGCAAAAAGCTTTAAGTTTTAATGATTCAATCAAGTGCAAAGTCACAATCTGCTTCGAGGCAAAATTTAAGATTAAGACACAGATCTGGGTACACGTCTTACCCACGAAGATAAGACTGAATTAACCAAGAACACATTCTACGATATCCTCATATATATAAATATTTATAGCCTTCGGATCTGGATATTTAGGATAATCCTAGTGAAGATCATAGGAAATCAGAAGATCGAGCGATTAAAAAATTCCACAAAATATTGAAGTCAAATTTCTATTTCTTAAATTAAATATTAACTGTAAAGTCAAAATTTTTTTAGGCACTTTTATTATATCAATTTATTATTATATTATTGAGTGTCTATAAATATAAAACAAATTACGTTAAGTGAACCGCACCACGACGCACGTGATGTTGCGATGTTTATATAAGAGTTAGAGTGAGATCCACTTAAAATTTCAAACATGTCTAGATGCCATAGTTATCTTTCATCTCGTTTTTATACTTAAACTATACTCATCCTAACCATCACGTCATCGAAGCAAATTATGTTCTTTCGGTAGCGGTAGCGGTAGCGGTGGCGGTGATGGTGATGGCGACGTCCAAGTCCACGTCCACGTCGAGAACGTCAACGGATAGACCGCCAGACCTATGATTTTCCGAAATCAGGAACAAAATCTAGAGTAGGAAGTCAACATGTTGACAGGCTCTTGACAAGTGCATCAACTACTCTCTAAAGCCGCACATAGTAATTCCACATACCTACATATATATATTTTTTTAATGTCTAATTTCTAAAGAACAGTTTTCTTTTTTGTCGAAGAGGCTTTATGCACAAAGTTCCCGGTAGAATTTGAATTTTACATTCTTTAATGAGATTCTAATCTTTTGCTGCCCATGCAGCAGCAGGACTACGTAATTCGAAGAAGAACAACATTCTGTACAAATCTCTTAACTATACGTGAATATTCCTATATGCATATTTGAGGTTAGGCTGATGGGCTGGAGAAATGCAACGTTACATCAATGGGTATGGTTAGGGTATATCCCATCATCATCATCATCATCATCGTCCGGTTATTGGTTTTCTAAGAGATGAGTTGAGTATGCGCCATCCCAGAGTGCACCTTTGATGATGTCATTTAAAGACGAACAGAAGAAGTCTTGAAAACAACTTGAATATAATCAAGTTAACAATTATAACGGAAAATGTTTGCCTATGCACTGAGTTGCGTAAAAGAAGTTTAACATTATGTTTAATTTTTGGAATTTGACGTCCGTATGAAGGCGTGCGGACTGTGTACGATACCTGAAACCATTCTGCAGAACAATGACACTTGTCTTAGAGTTGTTGTCATAGTCGGCTTTGTCTGTGTCAGTCGGCTTTTAACAAAGGTGAATATAGGGACTCACGTGAGTAACACTTTATACCAACATTATTTTTGAAATGAATCGCCCACATTTTTGTATGTGCAAGTTATAAACGTGGGAAATAGACCAGCAGGAAAATATATCTGAAATTGTTTCTTTGTACTTTTGAAAGAGCTTCAAAAACTAGCATGACAGTTAAGCTTATAGTTGCCACTTTTGTATTTTTTCACTAGAAATGGTTGATTTTTATTTTCTTGTAGAAATGTTTTGCTTTCTTTATTTATTTTTGAATAAATAGAATTTTCCAATGAGAGGTTTTATTTTTAAGAATCTGATATTTTGGCAGCTGTCACTTTTGATGCTATCATCTTTTGCCAGTTGATAAGCAAAAATACCTCATTTTTAAAAAAGAAACGATACTCGCTTTAACAACTAATTTAATTTTTTTAAGATTTGTTACAATAATGGTACTACATACTTAAAATTCTCCAAAAAAAAGTTTCTGACCGTGTTGTTTTTATTAAGCTTATTTTGGGACTTAATAAAAGATAAGGTCAATGCTAATGCCTTTAAAAACAATTCAATACCTTCAACCTAACCAATTACACTCATTTCTAATGGAAGTTTAAGGGGTAGGGTAATCGCAATCCTAGGGCCAAAAAGAAGGGTTTTGGTGTTTTTCTTTTTAGAGTAACTACGGAATGAATTGATAAATGAAATTCATTTTAAAATATTAAATAAAAAAAAAGTCTAAAGAAATATACTTTCCAATATGCATATATTCAAAATCTTTTGGCAACCGGTTGAAAATTGTCTGAGATGTGGATGTGGAAGAATTTTGTAATACCTTTAATATTAAAATTTTAACACCAAGTATGTTCTTAGAAGTTATTTTCATTCATAATTTTAAAGATTCAATTGATGTTAAGAGGTTAATAGGGTCAAGAATGTTAGTTTCCGTTGTTTTAAAGCCAATCCAACTGAAAAAACCGGAATAAGTTCTAGCAAGCCAAAAAAGGACTGCAACGCCCAAATACTGCTATGTCCCAAAGGCAGTACAAATTTTTGTTCATTTGTAAAAAATATGAGGAGTTCTTCCTCTTTTTCGGTTCCTACGCTCGTGGTCAATGACACTCTGTTTTTAAGCTCTTAAGAGAAAGCTAATCTCTTTGCTAGGCAGTTCGCCGTAAATTTAACGCTTCCAGTGAATGTTATGACCCCGCCTGTACTTCAGCGAGTCAGTAATTCTATGGGACCAATCTTTTTTCGCACTCGTACTGTGGCAAGAGTTCTTAAAGATCTCAACATTCATAAATCCGCTGGTCCGGATGGTTTCCCCGCTATTGTTCTGAAAAGGTGTTCTTCAACGCTGGCAAAACCACTGCGTTAGTTTTTTCATCTGTCCTACTCCTCATGTCTGGTTCTGAGCGGATGGGAAACCGCATTTGTCCAGTCTATTCCTCACGGTGTAATTACCGACCGATTGCACTTAAATCCCTTCTTTCCAAGGTGATGGAAAGGCTGATTTATTATCAGTTCAAAAAATATATCGAAAATCGAAAGCTTCTCAATGACCGTCAATGCGGTTTCTGTAGCAATAGGTCCACTAGTGGACCAAATCTTTACATCGTTTTGGAGAAAGCAAGATTACTACACTATTCTAGTCTATTTTAGTCTATTCCGAAAAAAGGCAAATCTTCCTCACGGTCTAATTACCGACCGATTGCACTTACATCCCTTCTTTTCAAGGTCATAAAAACACTGATTAATTATCAGCTCAAGAAATATCTCGAAGATCAAAAGCTTTTTATAACCGCCAATGCGGCTTTCGAAGCAATAGGTCCACTGGTGATCTCATGGTTCATCTCACCGAACAGTGGAACAAATCTTAACATAGTTTTGGAGAAAGTAAGATTATTGCACTAGATATTTCAAAAGCATTTGATAGGGTTTGGCATCAGGCTCTTTTATCGAAAATGCGTGCTTTTAGTATTTATGAATCCCTCCTTCGTTGGATTAGTAATTACTTTTCGAATCGTTCCATACAAGTTGTATTGGATTACTTCAAGTCTGGAAACCACAAAATAAATGCTGGTGTGCCCCAGGGCTATGTTCTATCTCCAACACTATTCCTTATTTGGATTAATGATCTCCTGTCTGCAACTTCTAATCCAATACATTTTTCGCTGACAATTGTACTCTTAGCTTTTTATATTCATTTTCTAATTGACACCCCTCTTCTTCAGATGTGGAACTGCAACGACAAAATATGATAAGCTCATTAAATTTCGACCTAAACAGCATTGTACAATGGGGAATAAAAAACCGCGTGGAATTTAATGCTTCGAAAACCCAATGCTTTCTTGTATTGTTAAAGCGAGATGTACCCCGTTGCCAATATTCATAGATAGCACTTGCATCGAGGAGACTGAACATCTTGATGTTCTCTGTATGTGTATCACCAACCACCTTTTGTGGAACGATCACATACGCCATGTCTAAAGCGATGCAAGAAGTGTTTCTCCCCCTCTTTGGACGTATATAAGTCTTGTAGATAATCTGGCTCGAGTGTAACTCCCATATCTGGTCTGGTACTTCTGGAACTTACTTAAGCCTCTTGGCGAAGAGCATTTAGATTGATTGGTGATATTACCATCAATTTATGTCGCTTGAACATTGTCGAAATTTTTCTTGTCTCACCCTCTTTTGCCGTTATTTTATTGGTTTATGTTCTAGAGAAATAGCCAGTTGCATTCCTCCCCTTAAACAGTTCCACCGTTATACTCGCGCTTCTAAGAATGATCATCAACATACCCTAGAGCCCAACTTCGGTCGTACTGTCAAGCACAGAGATTCGTTCTTTAGCCGTACTATTCGAATGTGAAATACCTTGCCACACTCTGTCTTTCCCAGCCATTGCAATATTCAGGAATTAAAAACCACTGTGCATCAACACCTCCTCCTAAGTTAAGAACTGAATTTCTGCAATTCCACTTCTTTTTACAACCAAAATCATTTTTAAACGTTCTTAAATGATTTTTAACCACTGTCCATTTCCATAAAGATTGATTTTTTCAAAGTGGCAACCTCATAACAGTAAAAAAGCCATTAAACTATAAATGGCGGTAAATTCACATTTTGTATTGTGTGTGCTGTGCAGTTCAGGTCTAAGCTGATTACATTATTGAACTTTTATGATTTTAAAAAACCGACCGAATGCAAGACGCGATGACATGCCAACCCCCTACGCACTCATTTATGTGTACTTTGTTTTATTGTTTAATCAAGTAAATTGAGGTAGAGAGAGAGTGCTTGTGCTTGAGTGGTTTTAAAGCTTAAAATTGTAGTCAGCGACTGTCAAATGGAATCAATGCAACTTTGTTGAGAATGCATATTGGTTAACCCCAATGTTGGGAGAGTGTAGGAGGGATTTATATTGTTTTTTTTATGGGATGTTCTTGAACTTGTATTCACTAAAAGAGCTGAAGTCAACATAAAAGTTGAAAGACTTTATATAGAGTCTTGGTATATAAAAATTGGTCTCCACTGAGAATCTTTTTGTTAAGAAAGAAACTGAGGTAGAAGACCTTTCCCTAAATAACCTTGTTCGTTTCGTGTTTGAATTTATTTGCACCTTACTGTCCTCCTCCTTGTGACTTGACAATATTTTAAATTGGGTGTGGGGTGGCCATGAATGAATGATCTTATAGGTCTTAATATATGGCGTCATATCTTGGCTATGCTTTTGTCCAGCTTCATTGGGTTCAGAGTTTTGATTAATCGATAAATGTCATTTATGTTCAATTTAACTTCCATTAGGTTCATAACACTGATGCAGTTTTGTGAAGGGTTGCATTTGTTTTTAATTAAAAATCAAGGTGTAACATTAATGATTGAATTTAAGATTGAATTTTACTTATGTATGTGTTAGTTTTAACTTTAGAAGTATCTGAACAGAAAACAACTGTAAAACTTATGAAGAAAAACCTTGTTCTGAACTTATCAGAAAAAATTGTTCTATTACAACAAGAAACGTGTAAATCTGAAAAATTGAGTTCATTCTCAGAGGTTTTTGAAGTTTTTAGACGAAGATACTTTTTTTTGTGTTAAGATTGATCTTCTTTATTTTCAATCTAATTTTTCTTTACAAATTGTTTAACCAATTTTATTCATTTTTGTTTCTAGCTAACTTTTTGTTGCTACTGATCGTATTAACAACATCATCAGCTAATTGAAGCGCCATCATCATCGTTTTTAATATATCAGAACGTGAGAACTATACCTACTTTTTCAACAACAACAACAAAAATATATAATAACAGAAATTATGGGTGAGAGAAGAGGAACTAAAGCTTTGGAATTATGGTGCCGACGAATGACCGATGGCTATCCAGGTGTAAAGATCGACAATATGACCACATCGTGGCGAGACGGTCTGGCATTTTGTGCGATGATCCATCACTTTAGGCCTGATTTGATGTAAGTATATAATTTTTTTTTGTTCATTTATAATGATTGCCTTGATTTTTGTTTTTGTTATATTCATTTTTTTATGAAAAATAATAAACTGGATTATAAAGTTTACTAGGGCAGTAAGATACTTCAAAAAAACAACCATGGGAACATAAAAGAATTAGAATAATACAAAAGAAAAAAAGTTAATTAACTGTAATAATGTTGAAAGATCTGATGATGAAATACCCATCATCTAAACTGTAGTATGATTGGATTTGATTTGATATTTTTTTTATCTAATAGTTTAGGCTTTTATAAGTTTTTAGATCAACATCAATTGTGGTTTTATGAAGAATTGCCTTGGGCACTTACAACAAAAAAAAACTGAAACTACTGAATTCTCAAAAATATTCAGATACATTCAAAAGAGGAAAATTTATTGTTTGCCAAAAATTGAACTCGAAATTTTAGTAAGATTTGTTTGAATATTTGCTCAGAACTAATAATTTTTTAGAAGTTAATGTTATTTTGAAGTTATTTTACTTCAAATCATTTGAAAACGTTACAAAATATCAATCTTCAATAATTTGAGTTTAAAATATTGAAAGTGTTCTATAAATTTCAAATTGCTTTTCTTTTTTAAAAAAAAAAAAAAAAGGGGAAAATATGTCTGAGTCACGTAACTTATTTTGTTTCTATCTTAGAACTCAAGTTCGTTACAATTCATGTTGTTAGTCATTTCAAAATTTAAATTTCAGTAATTTAATAGTTTTTTTTTGAACAGATAAAAAAGTAATTGAAAACTGTACAATTTCATTTAACTTGATAAATTCTAGAAAATACCAAAAATAACTAAAGTATGTGGTACATACATTTTTTTTTTGAAAGCCTCTCCAGTGATTCATCAAACATTTAGTTGCTATAACAAATCACAAATTTAGATTGAGCCAAAGAGTTACACTTTTTATAAAAAGGCCTATAGCCACATTTTCCATGGTGATAATGTTTTTAAATTGTTTTTTTTTTTTTTGTTAAGTTTTACACGTTATAGTACTTATATTTTTTAATATGAAATCATGTCTCATGTACATGCATAACTGCAATGTGTAGTTTTTGATATACAAATGCTCACGAGTAAGAAAATCCGCTTTTTATGACTTCAAAAAGCTGTGGTCATCTAATACACTTGGGGTTGGATCTTTTAGTCAAAAACTATTTTGGCTAATCAATATTCATTGTTAAGCAGGAATTAAACAAAATATCTCTAAATTGGATTTTTTTCAAAAAAATATTCAAAGTTTTTTAACAACATCATTGCTTATCAAATACAATATTTCTTAAGTCAGTATCATTGTAACTTCTCAAAATAATCAAGTGAAATACATTTGACTTTACTTTCTTTACTTGCGACATATGGGAACTACATATTTGCCAAATTTTGAATTCGTAAAACATTCTGAATTCGAGATTTTAATCAAATATGACATTACGACGGTAGAGAAGTCAAAAAAGTGGGTTTCCCGATTCTGTCCGTCTGTCTATCTGTCCTTGCCCCTACAGCCTAATGTTTTGGGTCAATTGATTTTAAATTTCGAAATTAAGGTTTTGAGGCTATTAGTTTGACCAACAAATTTGTATGAATGGTAATGTAATTTTTTTAAGACTAAAAATTACATTACCATTCATACAAATTTGTTGGTCAAAAATCGAAAATTCGCATTTTGTCCAAAATGAACCGATAGTTTTTACTTGAGACATATAGGAACTACATATGTATGCAAATAGCAATTTTTGCATTCGTGCATAATTTCGAACTCGAGATTTGAATCAAACTTCATATTACGATGGTAGAGATGTCGAAATAAGTGGGTCCCGCGATTCCTTCCGGTCTGTTTTGTCTGTCTGCCCATGCTCCTACAGCCTAAACCATTGGGTCGATTAAGTTCAAACTTAAAAGTTAAGGTTTTGAGCAGATTCGCGTTAGACGTTTTTTTCATTTGTTTTAAAAGATCAAAACAAACAGTGGTCCCCATACAATTTTATTGGTAGAAAAACGAAAATTCGAATTTTCTCAAAAACAAACTAATAGATTTTTTTAAATTTTCTCTAAAATTTTATTTTTTAACTTGGCTTCTTTTAATACAAAAAAAACATATTTTTGTATTGCTCAGGAAAGGTACCGTTCCTAAAACCGATTTGTTTCTTCATTTTCTCAGCAACTTATCAAACGATTTCAATAATTATTTTTTTCGAATAAGCTCTTATATTGCCTTAACAATATTTGATTATTGAAAGTACATTTTTTTATTTTTTACATTTAAAAAAAAATTGATTTTTTTTTCAAAATTCTATATCTAAAAAACGGGTCAACATTTTTTTATGTTATTCAAATACAAAGCGTGTATTTACAATCACTAAACAACTGCATACCAAAAATATTTTTAGAACAAAATTGAAAAATTTTATACATACAAAATTAATTTAAAAAAAACGCTGTAACAATTTTCAAAAAATAAATAGGAAAAATCAAAGATTTTTTGATTTATAAAATGGCATTTAAATTTTTGAAGACAAACTTAAATTTCAAGTAAAATTTTGAATCTTACAATAGTTTCTTTTTTTTAGTTATTTTAACAGTGCATGAGCCCGAAAGAGCGCATTATTTTGACAAAATTGTAATTACATTCCTATCTTTTATCCAAACTAATGCATTTGGTACATATTTATGTATTTTTATAACAACAACTATTGTAAATACTAACGATGGCCGTCCGCGAAGCGCCACTGTATCAGATTAACGAATATGATATATTTAATCAACAATCTATTTTAAAGTGTCTATCAAGCAGCATTATCTTGGTGCCTTTGTATATATGATTTTAAAATATTGTTCTTTACGAATAAGGTTGTTTCACACATATTTTACTTGCCTATATAAAAGAATAAATACTTAGTATAAGTTAAAGAAACGGTCCAGAACGAATATATATATTTTCTATTCTATTCTACCTACCAATAAAATTCCTTCATTATCATCATAAACATGTCTTTATCTACATAAGGCTGAGCACACCAATCAACTATTCTTTATTCGTTTTAGACAATTACCTAACAACTCAACCAATATGCGATCGCTTTACAATTAAAACATATATGTTCTGCCTCTTTCTTATCTTCAGATAATTTACTTTCCATCCTGGTTCTTCTAATATGAAATTAAAATAAAGCTATCCAATTGAAAAAGTTTCGAACGAACTAGTTGAGTACACAAACAATTGTTTTCGTTAAGTATGCCCACAATTATTTTTCATTTCCAGGATGAAATGTCCTAGGATGAGTTGTGTCTTGGGATGAATCGCGCGGTGACAAGTCAAATGGCATTTATATCTTTGAAGAAAAACTTATTGAACACGTATATTTTCAAATCTTATATAGGTACTTTAAACAGACTCTTTGCATACAGGAGCAAGTTCGTGCGACCCAGTCGTGCATTTTTTTTTCATTTTCACTTAAATCTTCTTTCTTAATTCGGCTTTATTCAATACAAAACAAATATTTCTGTATTGCTCCAGAGTGGTACCCTCCATAGAACCGTTAATCTTTTTACAAGTTTTCTCAAGAACTAAAGAACCGATTACAATAAGTTTTTATCCGCGCAAGCTCTTATACTCTCTGAATAACATTGGAAAATCAAAAATGTCATTGTTTTTATTTTCGGTTTTTAAAAAATGATTAATATTTTTGAGCAATTCGATATTTCGAAACTGGTTCATCAGTTTTATACAAAATTGAGCTTTAAATAACAACATATCAAAAATATTTTTAAACTAAATTTGAAAAATTGTATATACACAAAATTGATTGAAAAAAAAACGCTCTAACAATTTTCAAATAAAAGTTTTGCAAAATTATTTTTTTTTTTTGAGAAAACAAAAAGCATTTAAATTTTTGAAAATAAAAACAGGAAATATTTTTAAACAAACTTCCTGTAAATTGATGATTTATAAAAAAAATTAAGATGTTAGCAACAATATTTTGTGTAAAATGTTAAAATCCGTATTTATTTATTTTAATTGTTTTTAAAATAAATTGTTAAGTGACAACTTAAAATTTTTCTAAAAATTCTACCAAAATATAAACGGTGATTTTTTAAGAGCTTGAGAACTTTAAAAAAAAAAGAGGCTGGGATGCGACCCACACTGATAACTTCCCATCCCGTCTGTCGATTTGTCTTGCTTAAAAGTTTTTTCTATATGTACTAGTATCAATTTTACCAAATGTGCGTACTATTTTTTATAGATTTTATTTTTTATGAAAAAACGTACTGTTGGATTTTTATATAAAAATCACTGAATATCGAAAACAATATTTTCTGTAATATAAAATAAGTTTGAAGCCAATATTTTATAGTTTTGAAAAGATATTTGAGTCGAAAATCAATTTTTGCCAACTTTTGTTAAATTTTTTTTTAGTTAATTAATTTTTTGTACAAAAACTATCAATTCGATTTTTTTCAAAATTTTACTAAATGTTAAAAACAATATTTTTTGACAGATAAAAGTAGTTAAAAGCCAATATCTCCAAGTTTTGAAAAGATATTTGAGTCGAAAATCAATTTTTACCAATTTTTATACATTTTTTTTAGGTTTTTATTTTTTGTAGAAAAAATTGTCAATTCGATTTTTCTCAACTTTTTTCAAAATGTTGAAAACAATATTTCTTATAAGATGAAATATACTTGAAGCCTAAATTTCAAGTTTTTGAAAAGATATTTGAATCCATATTCAATTTTTACCAACTTTTGTTAAATTTTGTTCGGTTTTTAATTTTTTATAAAAAAACTGTCAATTCGATTTTGTTCAAAATTTTACTGAATGTTGACAACAATATTTTTTGAAAGATAAAAGTAAATTAAAGCCAATATCTCAAAGTTTTGAAAAGATATTTGAGTCGAAAATCAATTTTTACTAACTTTTATTAATTTTTTTTTTAATTTTTATTTTTTGTACAAAAACTGTCAATTCGATTTTTCTCAAAATTTTACTGAATGTTGAAAACAATATTTCTTATAAGATAAAATAAGCTTGAAGCTTAAATTTCAAGTTTTTGAAAAGATATTTGAATCGATATTTAATTTTTACGAATTTTGAGTAATGTTTTTTTTAGAATTTTATTTTTTATAAAAAAAACTGTCAATTCGATTTTTCTCAAAATTTTATCAGATTTCAAAAACATTATTCTGCGTTGCTCAAAATTGTTTTGGAGATGAAATCATATGTTAGTCGTTAAATTTAGGAGGTGACAAATTTTTTTTTTCAGTTTTTTGATTTAGAAAAAAAACCGTTAGATAGATATTTTTCAAAAAATATACTTCTTTGAGATCACAATACAGTTTATTATATAAAATTTAATTCAAGTCTCTAGCGTTTTTGGTTCGTAAGATATTTAGGGTTAACCAAAATTTTCACCTTTTTTTTAAACTGCTATGGTCTGTCTTATTATCTGTATAACAAAATTTATTTGAAGTCGATATCTCTTCTGGTTCTTGAGCTATGGACGACGAAAAAAACGTCGCGAACGTACGGACGTACGAACGTACGTACACACGCACGCACAGACATCTTTCTAA
Source organism: Eupeodes corollae (assembly GCF_945859685.1). Lineage (NCBI taxonomy): Eukaryota > Metazoa > Arthropoda > Insecta > Diptera > Syrphidae > Eupeodes > Eupeodes corollae. The sequence goes on from NC_079148.1 coordinate 44,082,750, forward strand.
AAATCTTTTATTTCGACTCTATTGACCTTGAAACGTCGAGAAATTTCAAAATTTTCAATTTGACAAATCGGACCCATTACAATAACTTCCTATGGGAAGTTAAAAACGCATAAAATTTGCAAAATCTCATCGATTTTTTATTTGAAACGTTAGATTGGTCCATGACATTTACTTTTTGAAGATAATTTCATTTAAATGATGACCGCTGCATCTTAGGTGGTCCATTCGGAAAGTCCAATTATGGGTAACTTTTTCGAGCATTTCGGCCGGAATAGCCCGAATTTCTTCGGAAATGTTGTCTTCCAAAGCTTGAATAGTTGCTGGCTTATTTGTGTAGACTTTAGACTTGACGTAGCCCCACAAAAAATAGTCTAAAGGCGTCAAATCGCATGATCTTGGTGGCCAACTTACCGTTCCATTCCTTGAGATGAATTGTTCTCCGAAGTTTTCCCTCAAAATGGCCATAGAATCGCGAGCTGTGTGGCATGTAGCGCCATCTTGTTGAAACCACATGTCAACCAAGTTCAGTTCTTCCATTTTTGGCAAAAAAAAGTTTGTTAGCATTGAACGATAGCGATCGCCATTCACCGTAACGTTGCGTCCAACAGCATCTTTGAAAAAATACGGTCCAATGATTCCACCAGCGTACAAACCACACCAAACAGTGCATTTTTCGGGATGCATGGGCAGTTCTTGAACGGCTTCTGGTTGCTCTTCACTCCAAATGCGGCAATTTTGCTTATTTACGTAGCCATTCAACCAGAAATGAGCCTTATCGCTGAACAAAATTTGTCGATAAAAAGCGGATTTTCTGCCAACTTTTCTAGGGCCCATTCACTGAAAATTCGACGTTGTGGCAGATCGTTCGGCTTCAGTTCTTGCACGAGCTGTATTTTATACGGTTTTACACCAAGATCTTTCCGTAAAATCTTCCATGTGGTCGAATAACACAAACCCAATTGCTGCGAACGGCGACGAATCGACATTTCACGGTCTTCAGCAACACTCTCAGAAACAGACGCAATATTCTCTTCTGTACGCACTGTACGCATTCGTGTGGTTGGTTTAATGTCCAATAAAGTAAACTGAGTGCGAAACTTGGTCACAATCGCATTAATTGTTTACTCACTTGGTCGATTATGTAGACCATAAATCGGACGTAAAGCGCGAAACACATTTCGAACCGAACACTGATTTTGGTAATAAAATTCAATGATTTGCAAGCGTTGCTCGTTAGTAAGTCTATTCATGATGAAATGTCAAAGCATACTGAGCATCTTTCTCTTTGACACCATGTCTGAAATCCCGCGTGATCTGTCAAATACTAATGCATGAAAATCCTAACCTCAAAAAAATCACCCTTAAAAAAAGTTAAGCTTCATATTACAAAATTGCTTCAAACTAAAAGATTATTGGAAAATTAATATAAATCAGTTATAATTCCACCACATTGAAATTAGAGGTCGAAAATATTTATCACGAACCTGATAGACCCACCAGCTGACCTTTTAAATTGCATGCAACCAAAAATGTTCTTAATAATTATCAACTTACCAGCTATTAAAAATGTAAGCTATTAAAAATGTTGCATTCTTTAGAAACAAGTTTTTACACAGATGAGTCAGAATCAAAAGAAGGGGTTGGTGGAGATGTTTACTCTGCACGATTAAAATTGAGTCTCTCATTCCGCCTTCCCAATCATTGTAGTGTGTTCCAGGCGGAACTTTTAGCGATAAAGGAAGTCTTGTCCTGGCTTAAAGAAAACGCGATATCAACTTCTGATATCCGTATTTTTTTAGAAAGCCAGGCCGCTATCAAATCTGTGGACTCTGTCTCTACAAACTTCATAGCAGTCCACAACTGTCGATCATCTCAAATGGAGATGGCACTACATTTTAATATTCACATTTGCTGGGTGCCGGGCCATTGAGACATTTCTGGTAATTGTAAGGCCGATGAACTCGCCAGAAACGGTACAGTACAGCCGATCCTACCACGTTTGGCAAGAACTGACATACCAATCGTTTCTTGTAAACTGCTGCTAATGCAAGACGCTGTGAGGAGGGCAGGCACCAGGTGGAATAACATCACCACGTGTCAAGCCACAAAAAACATCTGGCCAACACTGGATTTAAAACGTTCAAGGTGCTTGCTCTCTCTAAGCAGATCGCATATAAGCTCGATAATATGTGTCATAACCGGACACTGTCTAATAAGAAAGCACTCCACGAGACTAGGCGTATTCTCAAATGACTTTTGCTGAAGCTGTATGGACGAAGAAGAGGAAGAAACGGTTCTTCATCTTCTCTGCACATGTCCTGCTCTCGCAAAGAATTACCTAGGAGAATTCTCCTTTAACGATCTAAACGATTTAAATTATATCGGTATGATCAGCCTCTCACGTTTCGTAAGGGACTCAAGCTGGTTCAATTGAGCTTAGGAGGAAGCCTCAAGATTCATGTGGTATCACAATGGGCCATTAAACTGGCCTAAGTGTGTCCGTTTCCATCTTGGACAGCCACTATAACCTAACCATAACATAACCTAAAAACAAGTAACATACGAATTCCTTTTAAACAAATTACATCTGAGCACTTCTTCACAATGACAGTTCGTGAAAAAGCAACCAAGCAAACAAAACCTAAATCTAGAGAACAGAGCATTTGAACCAGAAGTCATATTAATTAAGCAAATTTCTCAAATTTTAGAAAATCTTTTTAGAATTAAAAGGTTAGTAAAGCGCTAAGAGATATTAAGATGTAAACATCTCTTAAAAGTATTAGAATTATCTTCTTAATTTAATAATCTATTTAAATGTTCTAAGATTTAACTGAGTAACTTAAAATTTTGTATAGATAAATTTAAATTTGAGGAACTTTAAAACTTCGAGAAATGTTAAAATTTTCAATTGGACAGAATGTGAGTTAAAAACAAAGCCTACATTAAATTAGTTCATTAAAAATAAAAATACAATTAAAAAAATGCCAACAAAAAGAATATACCTTGATTTTTAAAAATAAAAAAGAGTTTTTGGTATTCCTTTCTTTTCAAAGAATCTAGTTAGACTTATTTCCAAAATCAAACCTTAAATTTCTTTGGGGCATGTTCATAGATGTTTTCTAAACTGTTGGTAAGTTATTTTTAAGCAAGTCCAGAGTTTAGGCTATTTATAAATAAATTTAAACCTAAGTTTGAGCTTAACCTGTGGTAGAATACAACCTTAAAGCGGGGTTTTACAAACACATCAACAAAATTGACTATGAATAAGAGCTGTGTTTATTTAATCAACAAGCCTTAAACTACAGATCAAGAAATCACAACTTTAGTAATTCTCTATGAATACGCGCCTTTGTATTCAACTAAAATATTTTGTTTTTAGTTATTAATTATAAATAAAGAAATAAAACAAAACTTGATGGCTCTATTAACAAAGAATCACTATCAGAACATTGAGTTATCTTCAATTGTTCATCTGATGAAGAACAAATTCTTCTTCTTTTCTATTTAATATATATTAACAAATTACCAATTACATTTCTCATAAAATAACTTCATTAACAATTGAAAAAGAAAAGAACTGTGAAAGACGAAGCTCATCATACATTTATATTTTGTTGTAATTTGAATCAGAGACACTTATTCATACAAAAGATCTTGAGAAAAGGTGTGTTAAAGATGAACAAATCCATTTCTGCCCTCAATTATACAATCACGATGACATTTTTATGACTTGAAATAACAAGCTCCATAACAGAACTGTAAACAATCATGCAATCATCAAAAAATGAAGAAGACAAATCAAAACAAACCTTTTCCTACTGAAAATGCTATATGAAGTTGTACAATGGTTACAAAAGGTCAACAACTTTTAAGACCTGGTAAACTTTTCTTTCGACAGTATAATTATGTCGAGGAATGCGAAAGACGTCACTGATGTTTCATTCAACTTGAGTTCTTGAGATTTCTTCACTTTAAATTGGACTTATTATTAAGTTATCTTTTTTAGAAGAAGTGCCATTTTAGTTAATGAACGTTATTCTTTTATTAAAATAATTTTATTAACATTGATTAAGGCCATAACACATATGAACATTTTTACTCCACCTATGCCATTGATTGTTTGTAAGTTAAATGTCATCATATCAATACGTACGTATTATGATAGCGTGTGAAATTTGAATAAGCCTCTGGCGTATCAAGTGTCAAAATAAAAAACCAATGAACTTGCTATTGAACTTGTGGCGTGGTAGTGGTGGTGGTGGTGGCGTTGATGGCGGTCGGTGGCCGATATATGTACTACAAATGTATGTTTTCAATATGCATTCATTGACCACGATTGTTGACGTTTCATTGAAATTTCTTTTCTTTTCATCTGTTTCCTCTCTTCTTTTTTTTCTATAGTTTGTTCGTGGTATTTGTTGTTTTTTTTCTTTTTATAACGGAATGATGAGTTGTTATTTGTTTGTCATTGGATAAATTATGGGGCATTTTGATGGTCATCTGTCATTAGTGTTGTTACTACTTATTTAATTGTAAGTTAACATAGGCTGATGAACCGTTTTGACATTCACTGTCAGTAATGATTATTAGGTTGGTTTATTGTACTCCTCATGTCTATTAAGGACAGGAAGACAGGTGGAGATAAAAGATTGTGCTTCGTTTGAACTTTTTGTATGGTTTTCGATAGGAAATTACAATTTAAAATCGATTAAGGCTATAGCTTAATTTGAGGAAATATTTTATTAGTTTGTTTATAAATTTTAATTGTAACCAATGCTTGCATATTTATACAAATAGAAAGTACTTTGCTCAACGAAGGATTTTTTATATTAATTTTAACTTTGCAAAGTGAGTTCTCCCTAAAGGCAACTGGGGAACTGTCACTGTCAAAACATTCAATGAGATTCTATATTTTAATCAATGTGGATGTAATGAACAAAGCACATCTAAAAAGTAAAAAACGCGAAAAACCTTGACTTATGAAAAGTGAACCTTAGAGCTAGAAAAAAACAACGATTTTTTATAAACAAAACAAAAGGCCCATTTTTTGTCCCGTTTAGGATGTAGGAGCAATTTAAGAAAAAAACTTTAAATTAAATTTTGTTAACAAATAATGCTATCAATTAAAAATGTATTCAACACATTATACCGCTACACAGAAATATTGAAAAAAACACTACTTTTCAAGTCAAATACTTAACCAAAAGATAATTTTTTCTTTAGAATATTTAAAGACTACGAAGGTTTTGTCATCTGATTAAAATTATTAAAAAAAAAAAAACCTTACAAAAAGGAAATGAAATCATTTTAAAGTCAATACGAATACCATCATTTATAACCGAGATATCGAGAATCGATTGTCAATTTTTACCAATTTTGCGTACGTTTTTTTTTGGGATTTTTATAAAGATTTTACTGAATATTTAAAAGAATATTTTATAGTTTTAATAAAGTTTTTTTAGGTTTTTATTTTTTCATTAAAAAAGAGCATGTCAATTCGATTTTTCTCAAAATTTTACAAAATATTGAAAATCAAATTTTGGAATATCAAAAATTTTAGTATAGAAAATCAATTTTTAGTTTTTTGGGCTTTTATTTTTTATAAAAAAAACAGTCAATTCGATTTGGAGATAAAATAAGTTTTCTGTTCGTATAATATTTGAGGTAAAAGCTATTTTTTGTTCAGTTCTTTTGATTTATAAAAAAACGTTAATTGAATGTTTTTAAAATTTTATATATGTCACGTAGTACCCGTGGCATGATGGTTAGTGCTTTGGACTTGTTAGTGACGAAGGTTGAGCTTCAGCTCATCTTCAATTCAATAAAAAATAAAAAGTCAGCAGGTGTCGATGGTATATCCAACGTTGTACTAAGACATTTACCGATGGAAGTAATTGAAATTTACACCACACTCTTCAACAATGCCCTGAATAATGCATATTATCCAGTGTATTGGAAGACCGCTGTGGTTCATCCTCTCCCGAAAAAGGGAAAGGACAACTCCAACCCGTCAAATCTTCGGTCGATAAGTCTTATTCCGAGCATCAGCAAAGTTTTCGAAAAGATCATTAATAGGGCTCTGACTAAGTGGGCTGCGGACAACAAAATAATTCCGGATACACAGTTCGGGTTCAAGGCGGGTCATGACACAATTCATGCTGCGTCTAAACTCGTTTCTGATATCCAATGGATTAAATCAAAACAACAATGCACAGGTTCTGTTCTCTTTGATTTGGAAAAGACCTTTGACACCGTATGGTTGGAGGGTCTTTACCTAAAACTGAAAAGAGTTGGCATAAGCAAGCCATTGTTGTATATACTTTATGATATGCTTAACGGTAGAAAGTTTGTTGTCAAAAGTGGCAATGTAACTTGTACCACAACATTCTCAATTAAAAATGGCCTTCAACAGGGAGCGATGAATTCGCCGATTCTTTTAAGCATTTACACCAGCGATCTGATAGGTAGTCTTACAAAGGCAATTGCGTACGCCGACGATCTAATTGCGTACAGAACGACCCAAAAGGTTGGGGTTATTAGAATTCTCTTGTAGCTTGATTTCGACAAGATTCAGCGATATTGCGTTGACTAAAAACTGAAAATAAATGTCCAGAAGTCGGAGACAATTCTGTTCCGGACTCCGTTGGCTGGGGCCATGAGGGATACGTGCAAGAATTGGCGCAAGATGGTCATCGTTGATCTTCACGGGCAGCCATTAGCGAGCAAAAGTGTAGTGAAGTACCTCGGTATCTGGTTAGAACAATATTTATATTTCGACACACATATAAATGCTGCTCTGACCAGGGCCAGAGGAGCCTTTGCTCTGACGAAACGGCTGTTTTTTAGCAGTCGGCTTGACCCCAGAGTGAAGGTAATTTGCTACATGGCCCTCATACGGCCAATGATAGTTTATGGTTGTCCTGTGTGGTTCAACGTTGCCCCTTCCCAGATGGAGAAGTTTCGCGTGTTCGAGCGGCAGTGTTTACGACGCTGCACCGGCTTAAATCGAACAGCCGAATCTTCCTACATGCATTACTATTCCAACGAGGTTCTGCTCAACGGGGCTCGAATCAACAGAATTGACAATTTCGTGATAAAACTCGTTCGAGGTGACATTGCAAGAGCTATGTCTTCGACCAACAATTTAATTTTCGGGGCTTTCTATCCGAACGACGAATATTTTGAAAGTGCACGCTTGAGTCGCTTCATTCCACCAGAGGCATTCCTCTTTTAAGATAGATGCGGTCTGATACAGGACAGATTTGAAGTTTTGTCTGTTTTTAAGATAGGTTTAAGAATGAATTAATAAAAATCAATTACTGCCATGCAAGGGGTCTTGGGTTCAATCCCTGCCTGTGCCCCCTTAATTTAAAAAAAAAAAAATATTTTGCGCGGGTACTGCCTCTTGCGAGGAATTGACAAATCCTTCAAGAGTAATTCTTGTCATGAAAAAGTGCTTTCTCAAATTAGCCGATCGGATTCGGCCTAAAATTCTAGGTCCCTTCCATTCCCGACAACAGTACTCGCACACAGGAATGGTTGAGAGTTGTAAGTCACTAGGGCCTGGTTCATAACGGACTGTTGCGCCACATTATTATTTTATATGTCACGTATTACGTCACATTATACAATTCAATTCAAGTCGCTAGCATTTTTGATTGGTGAGATATTTTGGGTGAACCAACATTTTTAGTTGTTCTTGTAATTGCTATGGTTAAAAAAAGTAATAATTACATTTTTTTGACAGTTCTTTCTGCATCTTTATAACAAATTTAATAAGAACTCGATATCTCTACTGGTTCTTGATAGCTTCCAGACAAACGGACATCTCTCTAAAAATCTTTTATTTAGGCTCTGGAGAAATATCAATATTTTCAATTCGAAAAATGGGAACGATTACAATACCTTCCCATGGAAAGGTAAATATATTTGCTTTAAACTCAGATATTTACTACATTTTATATTTTTAATATGTCGAAAACGTATTGAACATCAATTGTTTATTGTGTTCATACTTTTTTTCAAGAAATTAATTTCGTTTTAGTTAATTTTATGGTATCGAGAAGTTCTTCATTATTTTGATGATTTGGCGACTTTTTGGGCACTGTTTTAAAAGAAGCAATTCTTCTATACAATTTAGTCTAAATAATCGGGAATAACGATCAGTTTATTGAAATGTCCATTAGAAGTTTTGAATAACCTTAAGTTAAAATTAACGACTCTTTCTAAAATGGAGTTAGCTATTAGATCCTTATATATCCTTAATTTATTCAGTCCTTCGATTAAAAGTTCCAGACAAGAATGTAGTAAAGAAGATATTGAAACGTAGAAAAATGCAACAAAATATTCTTAGAATTAGATTCAATTTAAACACAAAAGTTACTAGTTATTTTGAAACCAAACCAAATAAGTGAAGTAAACTACTTTTATCGCAGGAATGACGAAATTTAATGAAAATGTATACAAAAATAAAATTCATAAATTATCAAATTGAAACTGGTTCATATTTTACACGATATAATTATTTCAATCTGTGTTTCACATCAACCCACGCAGAAAACTCAACCACAACCCGTTCAAGACCGCACGTGTGATTTTTTTATTTTCTAAAGAAATAAGTATACAAAAAAATATATATGTATAAGTTGACCCATAATAAAGTCGTATAAACAAAAAACCTTAAAGTTTCGAATAAAACGTAAAATCAACAAATTAAAAAAGTCACAATATCTTACCGTAACCATTCATCAGATCAACCTTGCAAGGTCGAATAGTATAGATGATGTTATATAGTTCTAGGTGTATAAATGTTTCAATTTAGAGTAAGCTTACACCACACCATTCAATATACTTTACCTACGTTCATTAGAAGTCCTGCTTTAAATGAACCTTACATAGAGCTTGGGTGCACCAACTTGCAAGAATCAATTAGACAAGATCTAGATCTAACTCTAGTTACCACAATATTATACAAAGACTCCGCTGCTGGCTGCTGCTGGTATATCCACCATCATGGTCATTAGGTTTAAAAAGTACAAAAGTGACAACACGTTTTAATATAGAACCAGCTATATCTGTAAACAGAAAAAAATATGCACTCGCTCCCATAGAGCAGGAAAGTCTAGAAACCGCTCCTCCATCCACCACCTCTAGCTTCAAGCAACTACCTTCGTCCGTCTTGGGTCGGCTGTTCTTTTCTTTTCAGAGCCAACTTTTATACGTATGTACAGTTCAATTTATTGGTCAGGGTAATGTTTTGCCAATTGGAAAATTGGCTTCAATGAAGTGTGTTTAGTTCGTGTGTCCATTCGCTCGCACAGCTTACATTTTCCATAAAACGGAAAACAAGTTCCATTTTGTATACCTTATACCTTAGCTACGTATGAGCTTCTCTTTTTCTTTTTGAAAAGATGGAAATTTCAATTTCAATTTACCACACTTAACTAATTTTTTAGCATAAATAATTTATTTTCTAAACGTTTGACACACATTTTGGTTCGTTTTAAGTTAATTATTTTGTTTGTTTTTGTTGGGTGTGTGTTTTAAACGATTTTTTGAACGGAGTTAACCAGTTTTTTTGAAATTTAAACTGGCACTCTTTTAATAACCCTGTTTTTTTTTTTGAAAAAAAAAATATTAAAATAAGCAATTACAAATCAAAAGTTAGAGTTTTAAAAATTTGTAACACGCTTCAAGTTAAAATTGATATCTAAGTAAAAAAAAATTAAATCTCTTTTAATAATGATTTTAATTCAGCGGTGTTGTGCTGAACTGAATTTTTTTCTTCAAGAACTCCAGCCCAGTAACACCACCACTGCACCGCAGTAAATTACCTTCTGATAGCATACAAGTGTTACTAGTTTAACTTTTAGTAAAGAGAAAGATGTCCACTTACCGAACTACTTTCCATACATTATCCATTTCGGTGGGTTAAAATTCCAGAAACCAACTATGGAAAATCCTGTGTTAAAAAACAGCCTAAGAAATAATTGGCTAAGAATTAACCTCAATTTTATAGGGATTTTACACGAGTTACATTATGGGCACAACATAGCATAGTTATAGGCGCAGCATTATATTCATGGAACATATCGAGCCCTTCCCTCCATTTTGTCGTAAGCAAATTTCAATAAAAAAGACAAATTAATTATTAAAATTAGCTTGGAACACATAGAGCCTTGAACTTAACTTAAGCATAATTAATAATTTTATATGTTTACAATTTGTATCAGTAACATTTTGATTTGTCGTTTACTATCAAAATTATTTTGTCGCTTGCGTTAAAAGGGCGGGAAGGGCTCGATATGTGTACTGAACAAAAAACTATTATTTATGCTTGGAAGATGTATGCTGAGGTTACGAAAGTCAGTCGATAGTTTGATCTCGTTATAAAATATTTTAAAGATAAGAATAAAATAAAATTGTACAAAGTTTAATTTCGCTTTATTTCTTTCGATCTTAAATAATTATATAAGAACCATATCTTGTGGGTAGATTTTGATACCCGAAGGCAGCCATTTTGTTTTGGTGACATTTGTCAAATCTTTTGTTTATTATTCAAGTTTAAAACTTTATTATAAAAATAAGTGTTCGTTTACGCAAACCTTACGCATTGTTCACATTTTACGGTAGACGTAGAGGTCCTTGACAGTCTACTCTTCAACATTTCGTGGTCCGTGAAAGTGTACAGCATAACTTAAAGCAGTCTATTCCTCGCCGTGCACAAGAACCCGGCCTTTTGCAGACTTCAACTTGGCAAATCTTACGTCGGGACTTGGGTCTACACCCCTACAAGATTCAACTGACCCAGGAGCTCAAAGTCGCCCAGCTGCTCCATTAATTCGCTGACTGGGCTTCGAATCGTTTGGAAGGGGACCGCAATTTTGACGAAAAATCATCTTTAGTGACAAGACGCATTTTATGAATGAATGGCTGTGTGAACAAGCAAAATTGTCATACAAAATTGTATATGCGACGACACCAACCCGTGGTTCACTAGGTCATAAGGCATCCTTAAAAAGTTACCGTTTGGTGCAGACGACATGTAATTTTAGCAAGACCGCGCTGCGTGCCACACAGCAAACGCCACGACATCTACACGCAACATCAACCCGCTCTTATTGAAAAACCCTATATACATAGATTACAAATTATTTACTTGTGTTAAAAATCAACCTCTTTTACAAATGAACCTAGGTAAAAGAAATAACTTGAGTTACAAATTTAACGGGGGATACAAAATAGCCATCGCTAAAAAATAACCTAAGTTATAAAATAATTTGGGTAACAAATTGATATGGGCTTCAAATATTTATTTATTTATTTATTCACATCAATAAGAGATCTTCACATCTACAATTAGATTACAAAGGGTCTCATTTGACGCGAACGAGCATACAAATCTATCAACGATAAAAAGAAAGGGCATTTGATATGATGTGACAAAATGTTACTGAAAACATTTTCCTTCTATTTTCAAGTGACTGAGTTCCAAGAAGTTTACATCTAGTCGAGTACGACGGGATTTCAATGTTCCAACCTAATTCCTGAATTATAAACCATGTAAATTTGTTTTGAATCATTTGAATTCTAAAGGGTGTCCCAAAATTAACGCAAGATTTGAATTTGCCGCCATTTGTGCAGTAAAGTGTTGGCAACCCTGAAAAAAGCAGTTTGACAGTTAACAGTATAGGGTTATTAAAAATGGAGCGTTACACGATAGAACAACGCGTCTTCATTATTAAAGAATATTTCAAAAATAGTGAAAGCTTGGCGGCTGCAGTTCGAAAATTTCATACAAAATATGGTCGGAATAGTGTTTTAACTTCGTCAACTGTGAAGAGATTAATTGTAAAAATTCATGGAGACTGGATCCGTTGGAGACGTCAAACACACTGGTCGTCCAAAAACAAGCCGTTCAAATGTCAATGTCGAAGCAATGCGTGACAGTGTTGCTGACAATCCAGGAACCTCAATTCGACGTCGTGGACAAGAATTGCAAACTTCAAGAACCTCTCTACAGCGTATACTCACCAAAGATCTGTGCTTACAAAATTCAATTAACACAACAATTGAAGCCTAATGACCATGGACAGAGAAGAGAGTTCGTTGAATGGATTATTGAACATCAACAAATGGACCCTGATTTTTCGAGCAAAAATTGCAGCATTTGGGGTTCGGAGAACCCACATGTGATTGTCGAAAAACAAATGCATCCACAACGCGTGACTGTATGGTGTGGATTTTGGACTGGAGGCATAATTGGGCCATATTTTTTTGAAAATGATGCTGGTCAAGCAGTGACTGTTACTGGTGCTCGATATCGCGACATGATTACACAGATCTTTCTGCCAAAGTTGGAAGATATTGATGTGTCCAATATGTGGTTTTAACAAGACGATGCCACATGCCATACAGCCCGTGAAACAATTCAATTACTGCATGAGACATTTCCAGGTCGTGTACTCTCTCGTTTCGTTGATCAAAATTGGCCTCCTAGATCTTGTGATTTAACACCATTAGACTTCTTTTTATGGGGTTATTTGAAATCACAAGTCTATGTGAACAAGCCCACAGCCACCAGTGCATTAAAGGAGGTGATTCACAGCCACATTTATGCAGAATGGTCATGGAAAATTTTAACAAAAGAGTGCGCATGTGCATGCAAAGCCGTGGAGGCCATTTGTCCGATGTGTTATTCCATACATAACCCTATCCTATGTACTTTACGAGTCAATAAAAATATAACTATCAAAAGACTAAAAACGGCGTTTTCTATTTAATTCAAATCTTGCGTTAATTTTGGGACACCCTTTATTTGAATAAATATTGTAGTAAGGATTCCAAATCACATAACAGTATTCTAAGTTTAATTTAACATAGTAATTAAATAGAGATTTAAGAACAAAAGGATCCTTGAAGTCTTTTGAATTACGTTTAATAAAACCTAGCATTGAATTGGATTTAGCTACAATATATTCTATATGCTTGCTAAAGTTCAGTTTTGAATCAAACAATACACAAAGGTCCTTTTCCTCCAAAACTCTTTCAAGAACAAAGTTATTAACTTTGTAATCAAAGGAAATTTTCGAAAATTTGTGACAAAAGGAAAAAAATTGACATTCATTAACGTTCAAGGATAATTGGTTAGTTGTACACCATTTGTTAACTTTTGGAGATCATTTTGCAAAAGAATACAACCATTTAAGGAATGTATGCATCTGAAAAACTTTAAGTCATCTGCAAATAAAAGTGTACTAGAATTTAAGAAGATATCAGCCATGAAGGGCCACCACGTCTTTGATGAATATTAAAAAAGAAGGGGACCAAGATAGTTTCCTTGCGGAACACCCGAGCCAACAATGATTGGACTAGAGACACTTGATCAATACAAACGAATTGTACACGACCCTTTAGATATGACTCCAACCATTTCAACATATTTGAGTGAAAACCAAATTGTTTCAGTTTTTTAATCAAAATAGTATGACTAACTCTATCAAAAGCCTTCGCAAAATCAGTTTAGATAACATCAATTTGGTAGCCTTCTTCGAGTTTATATAAAACGAAATTGGAAATGATACAAAGATTAATGGTAGTGGCTCTTGCCATGTTGAGAAGGTGAAATATGCACCTTCAGGAGAAATGTCAACTTTTCACATACCTATAATTTTCTCCAAGAGTTTCGGTATACTTGATAATTTACAAATAGGACGGTAGTTATTTACTTCCTGCTTAGGACCATTTTTATGAATTGGAGAAAGAAATGATTTTTTCCACTCTGAAAGAAATTCACCTTTCCCAAGAGAGGCATTGAAAATGAAATAAAGGGGCTCAGATATAGCAAGTGCACATTTCTTCAGAATAATTGGTGGTAAATAAACCAGGATTATAAAATAATAAGCCTTAAAAATAACCTGGGATAGAAACTAACCACGATCATAAAATAACTTTTGCCAAGAAAGAACTGAGGTTAAAAAATAACTTGGCCTGTTAGATAACTAGGGTTAAGGAATAACCTGGTTTACTATTTAACATGGGTTACAAATATATCTGGGATATTAATAAATAACCTGGATTATAAAATATCCTAGGTAACAAAATAAGCTAGGTTGAAAAATAGCAAAGTTATAACAAATAAAAGAAGTTATTAAAATAACAAGAACGAAAAATAACCTGGGTGACAAATTAAACTGGGTTAAAAAATAACCTGAATGTTAAGATTTTTAAAATAACCATCCTAAATGGATTTTATTAAAAACCAAAACTTAAAAACCTTCCTCCTAATTTTATAAAAGGCAGGAAATATTGAGTAACTACTAACTACACAAAGCTTGAGACACATAATTAATTTTGAACTTTGAAGCGAAAATTTTTAAAGTAAATACATTTGTTCGCCGGGCTAAACTCGAATTATATTGAACTTCCGGAGGCATATTAGACGCAGAATTCCTCAACCGAAATTGCCCCATTAAACATATAAAAACCACAAACACATTTGACCAACAACAACTGTTGGTACTTATTGACATTTTTTCGACGGAAATTCTTAGTTCTCATAGACGTTATAAAACAATCAGTCATATTGCTTAACATTTTTGCTAATGGCACAATCCAATTGACTTAAACTACCTACATACATATGTTCGAACTTAATCGTTTCACCTGACTAATAGCTCCTGGTGTCCATTTTTCACCATGGCCACATCTATTGTATTATGCAACTTTAAATTATAATCGCTGCAAAAATTATTGCAAACCAACCATCCGATTAAAGTATAAACCAAAAACCAATATCCGGTGATTATTTAGAAGCGCAGTAGTTTCACAGTAGAATATAACTAACATTTAAGTCGAAATGTCTAACATTTAGGTAAGGTAAGGTAAGGTATACCTACATATGTACTTGTGGCCTATAGCAGCGGCATGCCGGTGATCGATTGATAGATCTAATGAAATCATTATTTTACCATTGAGTTTCAATGTTTTTTTTCTTCGTTGTTGCTGAAAGCGCAAAAATATAAAGAAAATAAAAATAAACACGACTCCGGGTGTAATCTCGACTTTATGTTGGCATTTCGTGCTGCTTAACAATAACACGGACAAGCGTGCCCGTGCAGCAGCGCAGCGGCGGCCGGCGTGCACAGTGCCTGTGTAGTGCATTGCAGTCCATCCAAATTCAATCCGCAAATACTGCACAACTTACCTCACGATTAATTTTGAAAAATATAAAACATATACATATATTTTTTATTCAGCTAAAACTATGGGCTAGTTCCATTTTATTAGCAAAGGCAACAAAAATATGAAGCAATAATTGTACAATGCACTTCGAGCAGTAGCGGTGGCGGGGCAGCGCATTGACTAATGACGACAACAGCGACAACGACGACGAAAACGACGAATTCGATTACACAACACAACTCAATAAAAATGCTGCACAAACAATCGATATTTTATATGAAAAAGTTCTTTAAAAATGCTGCACCCCTTCCTTTTTGGCATCATTTTTTGTTCTTGGCCCCATCAGCAGAATTCTTGAGTTATAACTTCATTAATGCGATTTCAATTCCATTTTCTTTTCATTAAATTTATGATAAGAGGAATTCTGCTTTTTTTTCTTAATAAAATGGATGCTCAAGCTCATGACGGTAAATTTAAATAAATTTCTTAATTTAAGACTGGATTCTGGATAAGTTGCGGTAAATGTAGATAATGAACTAAAGGCAAGTTAAGGAATTTAAGGAAAAAAGGAAGAACACAATTTTCATATATTTTGCTGCAAATTTTGTCTGCATAGTTTTAGAGATGTTAGGTTTTAAAGATCAACAGCTTTGATTAATAGAGTTTATAATACTAAAGGGTGATTTTTTAGCTATTATCTTTTTGGCAACACTGGTTTAAACAGTTGACGAAGGTTTCGTGTTTTGTTTCACTGTCAAATACTGAATTTTATCATCAAAGTGCCTGGTCTGTTGAGAAAGTTCATCACGCGTTTCTTCCATTTTATGGTGACTAATTTTCGCACCAAACTTAAATTGTTGGACACCTTCTTGGAAAGGTGGGAGAAGAGCAACTTTTTTACCGAAAAATTGTGATCAGCAACGAAGCTCATTTTGTATCGTAATGGGTACGTAAATAAGCAGAATTGTCGATTTTGGAGTGAATATCAGCCAGAAGCGTTGCAAGAGCTACCAATGTATCTAGAAAAAGTCCCAGTTTGATACTGTTTATGGGCTGGTGGCATCATTGGACAGTCCTTCTTCAAGGATGATGCGAATCGTAACGTACCTGTGAGCGGTGAGCGCTACCGTGAGATGATATCTAACTTTTTTTTTACCAAAATACAAGAGCTTGACTTGCTTGATATGTGGTGTCAACAAGACGGTGCCATATGCCACACAGCACGCGCAACAATGGATTTATTGAGAGGCGAGTTCGGTGAACATTTTATTTCACGTTCGGGACTGGTTAATTGGCCGCCTAGATCGTGTTATTTAACGCCTTTAGACTATTTTTTGTGGGGCTATGTTAAAGCTCATGTCTATACAGACAAGACCGCTTTAAATTGACGCATTGGAACATTGAAGCATTTATTCGTGAGATACTGGCCGAAATGTTGGAAAGACCATTTGAGGCGCAGTCAAGGTCTACATTTGCATGAAATAATCTTCAAGATTCAAATACAGATTTCATGCATTTTTCTGAATTGTATGTATTTTTTTTTTTGAAAAACTTTCTTATAGCTTTAAAAAAATCACCCTTTATAAACCTGATAATTAAAGTCTTAGTTTTTAGTTGTACTTAATTTCCGACAACTTAATGTTCTAAAGGGTGATTTTTTTGAGGTTAGGATTTTCATGCATTAGTATTTGACAGATCAAGCGGGATTTCAGACATGATGTCAAAGAGAAAGATGCTCAGTATGCTTTGACATTTCATCATGAATAGACTTACTAACGAGCAACGCTTGCAAATCATTGAATTTTATTACCAAAATCAGTGTTCGGTTCGAAATGTGTTTCGCGCTTTACGTCCGATTTATGGTCTACATAATCGACCAAGTGAGCAAACAATTAATGCGATTGTGACCAAGTTTCGCACTCAGTTTGCTTGGTTATTAAACCAACCACACGAATGCGTACAGAGCGTACAGAAGAGAATATTGCGTCTGTTTCTGAGAGTGTTGCTTATCTTGGTGTAAAACCGTATAAAATACAGCTCGTGCAAGAACTGAAGCGAACGATTTGCCACAACGTCGAATTTTCAGTGAATGGGCCCTAGAAAAGTTGGCAGAAAATCCGCTTTTTTATCGACAAATTTTGTTCAGCGATGAGGCTCATTTCTGGTTGAATGGCTACGTAAATAAGCAAAATTGCCGCATTTGGAGTGAAGAGCAACCAGAAGCCGTTCAAGAACTGCCCATGCAACCCGAAAAATGCACTGTTTGGTGTGGTTTGTACGCTGGTGGAATCATTGGACCGTATTTTTTCAAAGATGCTGTTGGACGCAACGTTACGGTGAATGGCGATCGCTATCGTTCAATGCTAACAAACTTTTTGTTGCCAAAAATGGAAGAACTGAACTTGGTTGACATGTGGTTTCAACAAGATGGCGCTACATGCCACACAGCTCGCGATTCTATGGCCATTTTGAGGGAAAACTTCGGAGAACAATTCATCTCAAGGAATGGACCGGTAAGTTGGCCACCAAGATCATGCGATTTGACGCCTTTAGACTATTTTTTGTGGGGCTACGTCAAGTCTAAAGTCTACACAAATAAGCCAGCAACTATTCCAGCTTTGGAAAACAACATTTCCGAAGAAATTCGGGCTATTCCGGCCGAAATGCTCGAAAAAGTTACCCAAAATTGGACTTTCCGAATGGACCACCTAAGACGCAGCCGCGGTCAACATTTAAATGAAATTATCTTCAAAAAGTAAATGTCATGGACCAATCTAACGTTTCTAATAAAGAATGGATGAGATTTTGCAAATTTTATGCGTTTTTTTTTTTAAAAAAGTTCTCAAGCTCTTAAGAAATCACCCTTTATAACGAATTTTCAAAATCTTGGAACTTTGTTTATATGATTTATAAATCGTTTAGGATTTCAGATGAGAGATTTTTGACATATTTTTGTCACAATTTTAAAAACTCCAAGTTCGACAGGTAAAAGTTATGTTTTGGTTACGATCTAATGAGGTAAATCAAGCATTATTATTTCAAAAGCTTATTAAGAATCTTGCTGTATTCAATAGACATGAGCAGCCTTATGACCTTAAATAATCTAGCTTCCAATTTGGTTTGTTCCTTATTCAAAAAATGAAATGTTGGGACTTTCTACAGAAGTTTAGAAGCTATGTTATATTGAGTTGAGTTTAAAGACTTAGTTTTTAGTTACCTTACGAAACTACTCCACATTCTATTTTTTGCTTACTTAATGACAAAAGCTTTTAAGTTAATTTCTATACTTTTTCATAAAGAGAATTTTTATAATACAAATTAAATTCAAACTATTTTACACATTGTTATTAATTCTTAGCCTATTGATAAGTCTTTCTGTAAAAAAGCTATGAAACCTTATTCGATGATATATAGAGGATATAAATATATGTTCGCAATTAAGCAGTCAAAATCCTTTAAAATTTTGTTTTTTTGAAGAATAAAGAACTCAAATAAGTCCTCAAAAATAACAGTTAGTGTAAAATAGAAAAATAGAACTTTAATGCATTAATTAAAATTATTATTAACTTCCTATTTGTCCGATTTTTTTGTCAAATTGGAAATTAAAACAATTCTTAAGTCCCTTGTACTTAAATAAAAGGTTTTTGAAAAGATGTATATAAAAATAATGTTATGTATCAATGAAAAACTTTGTTGACATCAGGTCAAATTTTTACATCAAATCAACTGTCAATTTTGTATCTACAAAGAAAACTACACAAAATTTGTTTAAATAAATGTTCGATGTGAATATCTCGAGAAAAAAAGGAAATATTGTCTTCAAAACTATACTTAATTTTAAAATGAAAACAGGTATTAAAATCAAAAACAAAACAATTATAAGAAATGGTTTTTGACTCAAGTCAAGAGAACAAAGAAAAATATTGACTTTAAATTTGTTTATCTTTATTTGTTATTAATATTTAGAAAAATTGATAGACAGGTGCGGATGGGAAGTTATCAGTGTGGATCACATCCAAGCCTCTTTTTTAACATTCAATAGGAAGTTATTGTAATCGGTCCGAATTACCGAATTAAAAATTTTTACATTTTTCGATGACTCAACAGCTAAAATGTTGAGTACAGTTCTGTTCAATTTGTTTCTTTTATCTTTTTTAATAATATTGAGTTCTTAAAATTTGAGTTCAGCTGCTGCGCTACTATGTGGTAAACAACAAAGTTGTGAAATGTACAATTACATGTTTTCGAAAATTAAATCTCCCATACCGTCTTCCAAATTTTTAAGAAAAATCCGCTGTTGTACAATGTCATCATTCTTGAAACTTTCTATTATTTTGAACTCACCTATTAGTTTTCTCCACTCACAATTGAGCAGTTCAATGATTGCAGCGTCTACCAGAAAATATGATTGTTGGCATCGTTCCAGCAGTTACTTTTTTCGGATTTAAATATTTTAATACATTGACTTTATCATTACAGAAAGTAAATCTTTGTTAAATTTGTACACATAACTCAACATCTTAGCTGCGCATAACTTTTCCTAATTCCATTATTTTATTTTCATTAATTTCATTTTCTCTTATATATTCTTCAAAATGTAACCCAAAATACATTTAAGAGTATTGTAAATAGTTTTCAGTTTTTTATAGTTTTCAGGATTTTTTACATCCGTATTTATGTCAATATTCAAATTTTATGGAATTTTTCATTAATTTCAACTTAAAAGATTTAATACTTTCGACTAAGAGGTGGATTTGTGCTGTCTCAGATTGAAATATTATGTTCAAGTCTTTAATTAATTTTAATATTAAAGCAATAAAATTTAAAAAAAAAATTGAAAATACTGGTAGCCTTAGGATTAGGCTCTTCAAATGAACTTAAAATGAAGCAAATCAAATAAGGTATTCCATTGCTCTATATACCATTTCCAAAGAAAGCCATAGAGTTTGACAAACTTTTAAAATTTGATGTTCATTGACACCAAGTGTCTCCTAAAAGTTTACGAAATCTTTTTGTTTTTTTGATCTATGACAGAAGTAAAAATATATGTCCCTCAACGATTTGTCCGCTTCGAATATTTTACGAACAGAGAATTTTTGTATGTCCAAAATAATTTCATACAAGGAAGGATTACTTACTTACTTGCTTAAGGTGGCGCTACAGTCCTGTGTGAACTAGGGCCTCACCCAACAAACTTCTCCATCTAGCTCGGTCCATAGCTAGATGTCTCGCGCGATCCAAGTTGGGTAAGGTCACCTTCCACTTGTGCGCGCCACCTGATCCGCGGTCCTTTGGGTGCGGATTCGAAGACTTTCCGGGCCGGAGCATTGGTTTCCATGCGTGACCCAGCCATCTAAGTCGTTGGACTTTTACCCTTCTGGCTAAGTCTACGTCGCTGTACAGCCCGTACAGCTCGTCGTTCCATCTTCTCCTCCACTCCCCTTCGATGCATACGGGACCGTAGATCACACGAAGAACTTTTCTCTTGAAGCGACCCAAGGTGCTTTCATCCGCTTTTGTCATAGTCCATGCTTCTGCGCCGTACAGCAGGACTGGGATGATAAGGGTCTAACACTTTTTTCCCTCGAGAGAGGACCTTACCACTCAATTGCTTTCTTAGTCCAAAGAAACAGCGGTTAGCAAGAGTTATTCTGCGTTTGATCTCAGCGCTGGTGTTGTTTTCTGCGTTTACAGCGGAGCCTAGGTAGACGAAGTCCTTGACTACCTCAAAGTTATGTCTGTCGATTTTGACGTTTTGACCAAGACGTCGGTGTTGTATGTCCTTTCATGAGGACAGCATGTACTTTGTTTTGCCCTCATTAACCGTTAAACCCATTTTTGCCGCCTCTGCCTCAATACTCACAAAAGCCCCATTGACATCACGCTAAGTTCTTCCGATTATGTCAATGTCATCAGCATATGATAGTAATTGGACAGACTTTTGAAAGATAGTGCCTCTAGTGTTGACGTGTGAGCTCTGCACTATTCTTTCAAGCACGATGTTAAAAAAATCACATGACAGCGCATCACCTTGTCTAAAACCTTTTTTGACATCGGAAGGTTCTGTTAAGTTGTTTCCAACCTTTATGGAGAAGCGTGAATTCTCCATGGTCATCCTGCACAAACGGACGAGTTTGGCAGGGGTGCCAAAACTAGACATGGATCTATACAGCTCGTCCCTGTATATGCTGTCATATGCGGCCTTGAAATCGATGAAAAGATGGTGGGTGTCGATTTGGTGTTCTTGGGTTTTTCCAGGATCTGCCGTAATGTGAATATTTGATCAACTGTGGACTTTCCTGGTCTAAAACCACACTGTAGGTTATTTACGATGGGCTTTAGACGTTCACATATGACGGTAGAGAAGATTTTATGGCGATATTAAGTAGACTGATTGCTCTATAGTTGGTGCAGTTTAGAGGGTCTCCTTTTTCAGGATCAGGCAAACAATACTGAGGTTCCATTGATCGTGCATGCTTTCTTCCGACCATATCTTACAGATAAGTTGGTGCATGCTCCTAACCAACTTATCTCCAGCTGCTTTAAAGAGCTCGGCATTCAAGCCATCCGCTCCAGCGGCTTTATTAGACTTCAGCAATTTTTGTTTCGTCTAAGTCGGGAGGACGGGATTGTCGGCTTTCAATGTCTATGTTGAATGGATCGTCCTGATCGTCGCCGTTATACAGTCTTCAGAAGTGGTCCTTCCATATCCTCAGCATTGACTGCGGAGGATATGGAAGGATACATTTTTTTAAAACTGATAACATTTTGAGAAAAATTGAATTGACAATTTTTACACCAAAAATAAAAACCTAAATATAAACATTACTATAAGAACTGAAAAACATTGATTTCGAACATAAACATCCTTTTAAAATTAAAGATATTGTCTTAAAATGATTTCATCTTAAAGAAAATGTTGTAAAAGTTGTATATATATTCAATATTTACTTTTTTCATAGAAATTACAATCTTAAAAATATAGTACAAAAAATTGGTAAAAAGTTGATGTTCAATTTTCGATTTACCGTAAATAAATGGAGGCATTGTTTTCAAAATAATATCTAGTAATTAACAAAAACTTTTTAAGTTCTTAATGAAGTTCTTAAAGACCAAATTTCAAAATTTATTAACTATCAATAATTGATATTTGACTTTCGCAATGGTTAAAAAGTGATATTGTTTAGTATGGTGCCATTTAAATGCCCCCATTATACAAATTATTTCAAGTGAATATTTAGTGAAGCGTCTGCTTTAAACACAAAGTTTGAAGCATATTGTATCTTTTACAGATGAAACACAATTGGTATTTTTACAAAAGTTATAACCAACAAATACGTGCAACATGTACACTGTTTCTGATTTCTTTTTCCATTCATGCACCGTTGCTAAAACGCATATCATCATTTGACTAACATGAAAAATCAGCATAAATCTTATTAATTACAAACGGCAATTGAAGTAAAGTCATGAAAAGTCTCTCTTTGTCTCTACCTCTACCTCTATCTCATTCCTCCCAATGTCTTTGAGCGTTTTTATGAAAATATAATAATAACGTAATAATGATGGCTATACGACAATAAGGAAAACTTTGCCAGGAAACGTTTAAGTGTTACAATATATTTATAATATACGAGTAAGTAATACAATGTTGCACAGGAAATTGACTTTAGTTTTGACCATAACTTCTGCGTCATATAAAAGTTTGTCTCAAGATGAAAAAACTTAAGTTAACTGGAGGCGATGAAAACCGGGAGTGATTCCATCTTGTTGGTAATGAACAAAATCGATTACTTTTTTTAATACCAATTCGATTTTTCAAGTTCGATGAATCATATACAGTCAACAGAGGAGAGGAGTGTTTAATATACAGTTTTGTGAATAGAAATTAATAAGATTTTGTGTAGAAACTGTAATGATTTTTTTAATGGACGTCTTAAAACCGAATTAAGATTTGAATGTGTTCCTAGTCGACATCTTGACAATAAAGATCACGAATTTTATCAGGGGAAAACATATTTTTGGATTAATTCACAAAAATAAACATTTTACTAAAATCCGTTCAAAAAATATATGCTTTTCAAAAAGAGATTTCATATTATAATATCAAAAGAGAAGCTGGGCTGTAACCCACACTAATAACTTCTCATCCCGTCTGTCGATTTGTCTTGCTTAAGACTTTAACAAAATGTCCATAACAATATTTTGTGTGAGGTAAATAATTTGAAGCCAATATCTTTTTTTGTTCAAACAAACACTTAAGTCAAAAACCATTTCTTTTCGTTTTCGTGTTTTGTAAAAAAAGTTGTAAGTTGAATTTTTTTTGAAACTTAACTAAAAATAAACAATAATATTTTGCATATGATAAAATAGTATGATTTCAAAATCTAATTTTTAGTAGCATTTTTGCAGAGTTTTTATTTCTAATACAAACAAATACAGATTGGATTTTTATAAAAAAAATCTAATCTGTATGGAATTTAATTATTTTGGAGTCCATATTTTCATTTATTCACGCGATATTGAGAATCAAACAAGAATTTTTACCAAATTTTAGTACTAGCTATTTTTTGTAGATTAAAATTTGTAAGGAAAAAAACTGACTGTTGCATTTTTTTTAAAAATTATTCTGAATGAAGAAAACAATTCTTTCCATAAGATGAAATTAGTTCGAAACTAAAATCTTAAATTTGAAAAAGATATACACCTAATTTGTAATTCAATTTGTAACAACTTTTAATAATGGTTTTTGTTAAAGTTTTTGTTTTTTGTATAAAAAACAATTGTCAAATGGATGGTTTGGAGATTAAATCATATTTTAATCATAAAATATTCGAGGTGAACATACCCGTGTTTTGTTGGAAGATCTATCAATAGTATAGTAGAAGTTTACATGAATAACAAAAACAATATCCATATAGTATGAATCCTACGGATAAATTTCTAAGTAGACTCTTACTACGGATGGGTTGTTAGACATTTATACGAGTCTCGAATGGATCTTATGTGATTTCGTTCTCAAATGTTGGTACGATTGATATTCCATTCGTATCTCGACGATAGTGTTCGTTGAGTAGTTGTGCATTTGGAATCATGTATTTTCCATTGGCCAACAAAAATCAATCTGTTACTGTTGGTAGTATTTGGTTTTGTTAAAGAAAATAGACTAACTCGGCTTATTTTGCAAGAATAGAAAAGAAAAGAGGCTGGGATGCGACCCACACTGATAACTTCCCATCCCGTCTGTTGATTTGTCTTGCTTAAAAGTTTGTCTATATGTACTCGTAACAATTTTTACCAAATTTGCGTACTATTTTTTGTAGATTTATTTTTTATGAAAAAACGTACTGTTGGATTTTTATATAAAAATTACTGAATATCGAAAACAATATTTTCTGTGAAATAAAATAAGTTTGAAGCCAATATTTTTAATTTTTGAAAAGCTATTTGAGTCGAAAGTAAGTTTTTACCAAGTTTTATTTTTTGTAAAAAAACTGTCAATTTGATTTTTCTCAAAATTTGCCATAATGTTGAAAACAATATTTCTTATAAGTAAAAATTAGTTAGAAGCTATTATCTCAATTGTTTGCAAAGATATTTGCGTCGAAAATCAATTTTTACCAACTTTTGTTTAATGTTTTTTAGGTTTTTAATTTTTTGTACAAAAAACTGTAAATTAGATTTTTTTTCAAAATTTTGCCAAATGTTAACAACAATATTTCTTGAAAGATAAAAGTAGTTTAAAGCCAATATCTACAATTTTTGAAAAGATATTGGAGTCGAAAATCAATTTTTACCAACTTTTATACATTTTTTTTTTGGTTTTTATTTTTTGTAAAAAAACTTTCAATTCGATTTTTTTTCAAAATTTTACTAAATGTTGAAAACAATATTTCTTATAAGTAAAAATTAGTCAGAAGCTATTATATAAAATTTTTGAAAAGATATTAGAGTCGAAAATAATTTTTTACCAACTTTGGTTAATTTTTTTTTCGGTTTTCAATTTTTTGTAAAAAAAACTGTCAATTCGATTTTTTTTAAATATTACTGAATGTTGACAACAATATTTTTTGAAAGATAAAAGTAAATTAAAGCCAATATCTCAAATTTTTAAAAAGATATTTGAGTCGAAAATCAATTTTTACCAACTTTTATTAATTTTTTTTTAGGTTTTTATTTTGTGTAAAAAAAACTGTCAATACGATTTTTCTCAAAATTTTATGAGATTTCAAAAACATTATTTTTCGTTGCAAAAAATTGTTTTGGAAATGAAATCATATTTTAGTCGTCAAATTTTGGAGGTGACAAGTTTTTTGATTTATGAAAAAACCGTTAGATGGATTTTTTGATTTTTTTCAAAAAATGTACTTGTTTGATATCACGTTACAATATATTATATAAAATTTAATTGAAGTCTCAAGCGTTTTTTGTTCGTAAGATATTTAGGGTTAACCAAAATGTTCACCTTTTTTTCAAACTGCTATGGTAAAAAAATCACCCACGCAATTTTCTTAGAAGCCCTTTCTGCCTTATTATCTGTATAACTAAAT
Source organism: Eupeodes corollae (assembly GCF_945859685.1). NCBI lineage: Eukaryota > Metazoa > Arthropoda > Insecta > Diptera > Syrphidae > Eupeodes > Eupeodes corollae. The sequence goes on from NC_079148.1 coordinate 44,108,483, forward strand.
TTATTCGAAGTCGATATCTCTTCTGGTTCTTGAGCTATGGACGACGAAAAAAACGTCGCGAACGTACGGACGTACAAACGTACGTACACACGCACGCACAGATATCTTTCTAAAAATCTTTTATTTCGACTCTAGGGACCTTGAAACGTCGAGAAATGTCAAAATTTTCAATTTGACAAATCGGACCCATTACAATAACTTCCTATGGGAAGTTAATAATTAAGTTTTGCTATGTTTCCACTAAAGGTTTATCTCAGTTTAGATTTAATAAATCTTTTTGGAGTTTCCACCTCACAAGAAGATTTAAAAATGATTAAGTTTCAATTTGACAGCACTTTCTAAAAAGCAAATGGTGTTTGTATGTTTCTTATAATGAATAGTTCAGCAACATATACGAATACGCTACCTTCTCCATGTGCAATTTTTTGAATTTGAATAAAATAAAACTATATTTTTTGTACAAAAACATGCAAATAAACAGACCATAATGCATTATCTGTAAAACCAACTCCTCCACACAGGTTTTTTTTCACAAATTTTGACTCGGCTCCGATCAACAACCGGAATCAATTCAAATCAAGCTCGTTTCAACTCGATTCAGTTTTATAAGGAACTGAGACAAGCTTCAAGTTCGCTTCAATACCGCACGTAAATGTAGTAGTCTACGAACAAACCCCCTTCTGGAAGTTTTTATTTTATATCAAAGCTGCAATTGTTAAATAAACTATTTTTATAGAATATCAATTTCCAGATGTTTTCTCACCATACTTTTTTGAAAACTGTCCATTTTATTAGTTTAAGTTAGTTTTTTTTTTGCTGAAGTTTATTTTAATTATTGATTTTTACAAAACTTTCTACTATTTGTGTTTTTTTTGTATTATTATTCTGACAGCTCTTCTGTCAGTTGTACCAATTTTAAAATACAAAAATCTAGTTAAATTTTTACTCTTCTATTTATAGAATGCCAAAAAATACAAGGGTAGTTATTTTTTTTATTTATAAATTATTGTACATAAGTTGGGTATCCCGATATAATATATAATATGAAATGTTATTCCAGGCACTAGCGTTATTAATTCTTGCGATATTTTGGGTCAGCCAAAATGTTCACTCATTTTTTTAATCCCATTTTTTTAAAGTCCTTTCTGTATTATATCAGTATAAAAAAATGTATTTGAAGTCGAAATCTTTACTGGTTCTTGGAAGACGAAAAATGGTTCCTGCACGCACGAACGTGTGTACACACACAAACATTGACATCTTTCTAAAAATGTTCTATTTAGATTCTAAGCACCTTGAAACGTTGAGAAATGTCAAAATTTTTAATTCTACAAATTGGACCAATTACAATAACTTCATATGGGAAGTTAAGAACGGCAACATCATATAATTTTCATGGACAATTTTCAACAAGTTTAATAGTTCCCCATTAGTTTCAGTAATGGTGTAGTTAATTCTTGTCAACTGTTAAAAGATAACAGCTTCAAAAATAAAAGCTGCCAAAATATATGCATATGAAACACCTAATTAAAAAACCCTATGTATACATAACTCATATAATCATATAATTAGGTATACAAATTTTTAAAAACACATAATTATTTTTAAATAATAAAGTCTAGAAACTTTCTGCACCCCATTAAATCAAGAAAATCTAGAAAATCAACTTCTTATAATAACTATCTTCTTAAAAAAATATACAATGCAATAAATTTTGTAACCATTCCTTTTTTCTTATTAATCGTTTTTTGCTTTCATCTTTTCTTTTTTAGTGAATTTGAAAAACTTAACAAAGGTGACATTTACTATAACAATGATTTGGCATTCCGCACAGCTGAACGACATTTGGGAATACCAGCGCTGTTAGATGCTGATGATATGGCTGCCTATGAAGTACCCGACAGATTATCAATTTTAACATATCTGTCACAATTCTATCAAGTATTTGCCGCCCAAGGTAAGTCCGGTTTTTATTTATATTTGTTTTTGTGCCTTTAATGTATAAAATTGCAACATACCTTAGTATAAAAATAGAAAAGGGGAATAACTAATTGGTATTCAAAGAAAATGAAAACAGAACCCTTCGTATGTTAAAAAATGTTCATTTAATTAGATTTCATATTCACTATTTTAATATGGAACAACAACAAAAAAGCATATCATTCGTAGCATTCGTAGTCGCAGATCGCTGTCTTCATCTAAGCGGAACTTTATGTACAAAACAACCAAATATCTACCCAAAATGTATCTGCAAAATAATTTATGTTGAAAAAAAAGAAAATTAACTATTTACCCTCAACTGGTTATTTAAGTTTTTGTTTGAAACACATTCCACATCACTGAATTGAGTTCTTATTTTATTGAATTGAATTTCAAAAGTTCTGAATTGGTCAAAATACAGCTTTTATATTATTTTTGTATTAGAAATTAGTTGTACAAAATTTTGCTCTTAAAACTTAGAGATTAGAATGAAAGAAAAGTTTTAAAAAGTGTTCGATATCTTCAAAAAATCGTATTTGTAAATTATGTATTTGATACGTTGAAAATATTATATGATTCCTTTAAGTCTTTAAGTATGTTTCTCTTTTCGAAACAGAAATACAAAACTCTAATCGAATGATGCAGAGTGTATAGATTTTTCATAAATTTTCAATTTCATTTACAAGCATACCTACATTCAAAAGGTTGGTATAGTTCACAACGCTTGTTGTTTCTTTATTTGAAATATTTATAACACAACATTTTTAAGAGCCGGGAGCATTGTTGTCGCAATTTTCTACCAACTTACCGACCGACGACGAAGATACAATTTGCTGAATGAAATCTCGACTTTAAAATCTGAAAAAAGTAAAACCCGACGTCATATTGTCTAGTTTGGTTTTTATGCATATCTGATTTTTCATTGTTGTTATATATTTTTGTTTATTTTGTTTTTCTTCTTTGTTTATGTTAAATAAAGTTAATAAACCCAGTTGCACGGGCTTACTCTTAAAAAATTTTTAGAAAGCCGATAAAGTTGTAGCTATGAATGGATAGCAAATATTTTGAAATTTCTTTGAAAAGACAAAGTGAAATATAAAAACAAATTCACACTGATAACTTCTGTGCTCTTAACGGCTGAAACACAAATACGCTTCAGCTTCGGCTTCGTCTGCGTTAAGTTGGGCATGCTTCGAGGTTGTTTTGAATGACGCTTCCAATATGACATTTCTAAAATGGCACTTCTGTCATTAGCAGCTGTTATTTTTTCTCACAATAAAAAAAAATTGAAATCCTATAATAACCAATAGGAATCCCTCCAAAAGCAAATGTATTTTGTGTGTTGACTTTTTTACAGCTTTTGTGCTGTCAGACAAAGTAAATGTTCAGCAAATTTGATCTCGAGCTTCCGTTTGGAGTAACATTACGTTATTTCCTTACTATTGTCAAATCAAACGAGAGTTCCAAGCTGAAACTCGTAAACGTCAGGCGAAGCTGAAGGGTGTTTGTGTTTCAGCCATAAAATCTAGCACCTCATATAAGGTCATTTATTTCGTGATTTCAAGTTGGTAGCACTGACATTTGACAGCTGTCAAACTCCGCCATTTAAAGTGTTATTATATTAATTGAATGTTTTTCATATGTGATTATTATTCACAATTCCTTCGTATATGTTCTTCTTAGGTGTTGGAACAACAGACAGAAAATATCGACTTTTTGATTATCATTTTCTTCGATGATGAGCCGCTGATAGAGCTCAGAAAACCCAGAAGTTATTGAGAATTTGCAATTGTATTCAGTGAGTTTTTGACTTTTTGCTGTGTTCTACGTTCGAAATATGTCATTTTTGAAACCACCAATATTTAAACGTTTGCAGTGAATTTGGAATATGTATGACAGACTCTCTTGGTTAGTTAGTAGAAGATACAACTATGTAGTTCCAACAAGACAGGACAGCAAACCACATCATAGAACTAATAATATAGATGGATTATGTGAGGAGTTTCCTGTCATGTAATTCCATGTTTTGAAAACTTCAGTTGACATTAAAATCATACAATTTTGAACCATTTGATTTGTATAGGGCTATGCAAAAGACTATGCTTACACAAAGGGGTGATATACTGCCCGAAATTTGCGGGGTTTGAAGAATCTTCTCGAAGTTTAAACTTAATAATCAAATCGCAAGTATAAGTGTATCAACTATGTTCCGAAAAAGAAGAAGAAGAAATAAAGTGTCGAAAACAATAGCATTCAATAGTCTTCAAACCCTTCAAAAGCCTCCAAAAGTATCCGGTGCAACTAATAAATAACAATAGTCTGCCATTTTAAGGACTCTAAAATTCCTATTTTAAGGCGAAATTGAACTTTCCCATAATTCAGAAAACTTTAAATTTGCTTCCTCAGCTTTTTTTTATAAAACCACACCTATCCCATATCTACCATTTATATTACAAGTTAACTAGAATTGTGTAAGACAAACGGAAACGAAAGGGAAATGTCTTGTTTTGTTAACAAAAAAAAAAGAAATCAGTCTTAAACTGTTGTAGGTTAGGTACAGGTAGGTATGTTTTATTACTCAGCAACAAAAGCAAACAAAATTACCAGTACTTTATTCTTCCTACCTACTTTAAACTTTTCGAATATAGAGATCAATGTACTCTAACAGAAAGCTAATGAGATTCATTTGGATTTCATTATAAGTCTATAGATATACATATGTGGCATGTACATAATATAGTGGACTTTTTTCTATGCATAATATATGCTCCTCCTCAGGGCATAATGCAAAGCAATGCAGCACATTTATACCTAAGTGTTTGGCGCTTGAGGGTAATGAAACTGTAACTAGGTAACAAGGGGCTTTTGTTAAATCAAAAAAAAAGAACAGGAAGTTGTATTCAATGCAATGGATGACGATGGCTATGGCGATGGTCTCGATAGTGCATAGCGCACTCGTCGTCGTTGTTAAATTGATGGGTGTGGTGGTTTAGCTTACTGCTTTCGAATTTCGAAAATCATTGATTTCAATTCAATTCCGCTTTATAGGGCTCTATTTTTTATTGTTTTTTTTTTTTGTTGAAGAAAAGTTTCTAGTTCGGTGGTCTGTGTCAAATTTTGTTAGTTTTTATTTGTCAATTTCTTATGTAGATTAATACATTTTTCTAAAGGTAGGTAGAATTGAAATGTTTGAGGAAGTAATCGTTTTGCTTTGATGATTTTAAACTGGGTTAAGTTTTTTTTTTATTTGACGATACCACCATCGATATACCCAAAACTAGGTATGATATTTTAAATTAAACCTTTTTTTGTAAGTATGTTATTATTGCTGATGTTTTTATAATTGAATAATTTTTCCTGTTTTGTAAACGAAGTAGAAAGATTAAATGAAATAGGATTCATATTATGTGCATTAATTTATGTGACCATTTTTCAATATTCTGAATAATAGAAAGTTGTAATTAAAATTCTGTTGAAGTTTTTTTAATGCTTATTCTAAATAGTAGAACTGATAGATTCTCCAATGGTAACTCCTAACTTAACTGAGGGCGTTATTAATAAATTGTGGAACTCATACATCTACATAGGTTCTGCATTTCACTTTCACTTGAAATGAAATCCAGTCACATTGCAATTAAGATTGATAAGAACTCAAAAGCCCAATTTTTTTACATGAGACATAAGCTGTCCTAGCACTCAGTCTAGTACTACGCCTGATAGTCCCGACAAAAGAACTTGTATCCGTACATTTCTTGATAGCTGTCTCCAGTTTCGCATGCCAAGTTTGTTCAGGTCTTCACCCATCTGAGTTCGCCACCTGAGTGCGCCACCTGAGTCGTGGTCTTCCTCTACTGCGTCGTCCCTCAGGATTGGATTCGAAGACCTTCCGGGCTGGAGCATTGATGTCCATTCGCTCTACATGACCAAGCCATCTAAGCCGTTGGACTATAATTCTCTTAACTAGGTCATTGTCGCTGTACAGCCCGTAAAGTTCGTCGTTATATCTTCCCCTCAATTCTCCATCTATGCGTACGGGACGGAAAATCACCCGAAGAATTTTTCTCTCGAAGCATCCTAAGCCGATCTCATCTTTCTTTGACAGGGTCCAGGCCTCAGCGCCATAAATGAGAACCGGGATGATGAGTGTCTTATAGATGGTGATTTTACATGCTCGAGAGAGGACTTTACTTCTCAATTGCCTTCTAAGTCCAAAGAAGCAGCGATTTGCAAGAGTTATTCTTCGTTTGATTCCAGCGCTGGTGTCGTTATCTGCATTATTGGCGGTGCCTAGGTAGACAAAGTCCTTAACTACCTCAAAGTTATAGCCGTCAACGGTGAAGTTTTGTCCAAGACGTCATTGTTCAATGTCCTTTTTTGATGACAGCATATACTTGGTCTTGCCTCATTGACCACTAAACCCATCTTTTTCGTTTCAGTCGCAATGCCCAAAAACGCTCCGTTGACATCATGCTTTGATCTCCCAATTATGTCAATATCATCTGCGTATCCGATATTGTATCCGTAATTGGATGGAACTTTGAAAAATTGTGCCTCTAGTGTTGACGGTTAAGTTTTGCACAATTCTTTCCAGAACGATGTTGAAGAAGTCGCATGACAGTGCATCGCTTTGTCTAAAACCTTTTTTGACATCAAATGCATCGGTAAGATCTTTTCCGACCTTGATAGAGCAGCGTGCATTCTCCATCGTCAATTTGCATAAACGGATAAGTTTGACAGGAATGCCAAAACTAGACATTGCTCTGTAGAGCTCTTCCCTATTGATGCTGTCATACGCGGCTTTAAAATTGATAAAGAGGTGGTGGGTATCGATTTGAAGCTCCTAGGTTTTTTCCAAGATCTGCCTTAGTATGAATATTTAGTTGATAGTGGACTTTCCTGATCTGAAGCCACACTGATAAGGACCTATCAGGTTTTATTACGTTCCCATAATACGTCAGAAAGGATCTTATATGCAATGCTAAGGAGACTGATGCCTCTGTGAAGGTATAGCTATCTTCACTTCGTAGAGGTCGGGTAGGCGGAATTGTTGATCTGCGTCGGCTAGGTTGAGTGGTTTTATCTCACTTATCATCGCCGTTATATAATTTGGAGAAGTGGTCTTTCCATATTCTCACCATTGACTGCAGTTCTACTACGATGTTCCCCTGATCGTCTTACAGGCTTTTTATCTTTTGGTAAAATTTACGCACCTCATTCCTGTTGTGACTTCCCTCTATCTCCTCGATCGCGCGCTTCTCTATCAAATGTATAGATTATTAAATATCAAGTTATATAGTTGTTAGATTATTAAATATCAAGTTATATAGTTGTAACCTATTTTACGGAATAGGTAGTTTAGTACTTCCAAAAAGAAATCAATATTGATTGCAAGTCGAGTATTAACAACTGGTTTAATAACCAGGTTCTTGTTGTCGGAGTTCCTTACAAATACACCGTTTGTAGCTAGTGGGCCTAAAGCCTAGCATTTGTGTGAAGAAATGAGTTAACATTGATTTGAGTACTTAGTATTCGGCTAGTATCGATCATAACGTTAAAACTCACTGAAGAAATTAGGAGTTATTAACTCTACTTAAATTATTTGGAGATTCTTTTTAGACCAATCGAAATGTTGCTCTAAACAAATTGACTAATTTACAAATTTAATATCACATGACTTTTAGAATCTAGTTTTTAAACTAACATATGTAAATGGTTGGAAGTCGCTAGGATTTGGTATTGCCTCATATAACCAAGACCCTAGGACATAGCCCCTATTGTCTTAAATAAGTTCGTTCTTAACAAAAGTGTCATGAAAATAAAAAATCTCTGTTTTTTGAAATGGCAATGGGACATTTCCAAACTTCAGGGTTTTCCATTAACAATATTTTTTTTTTTCTAACTTTGGCCGTCACGACTATAATTTTTTCATTTTCAATGAACAACGGTAACATAATTAAACTAAAATATTTCTGTAGCAATCTGTGATCTCATCTTCGAAAACGAGCGAACTGCTTACTGAACTTAAAAAAATTTCAAAGCGGTCTTAAAGAGTGCATGTTACATTATTAATAATGACATAGTTTCGTACATTTCAAATATCGGCCTGTTCAAAATAAAACCTTTTTTTTGAAAAAGTCATCATCATTGGTTCTACAACTGGGATCCGCTATTGGCTTAATACAACAAGTCCGATTGCGAGCCGACGTCATTCAGTAGCTCACCCCAAAACTTCGGTGGTCCTGATATACGCCATCTCTCCAGCGTAAGCATTGTCTGCCACGCTTTAACCTTCATTAAAATTTGCTACAAAGGATTTTACGAGCTGATTCCTCTTCATTCATGCGGGCTATGTGTCCAGATAATTTTTCATATTAAATTTATTTGAGTTTGTTTTTAAAATATGACGGACCAAGCAAGGTATTCTGAATGTACCTTTTAAAACGTCGCCGTAGCGAAATTTCAAGATTTTCTATTTTCAAATTAAAACAAAATAGAATACTTGAAAGTGGAACATTTTTTAAACAACAATTTTTATAAAATGACATTATATTTTAAAACTTGAGTTTTCAAAGGATTAAACGTGCTAAGAAAAACAGTTCAGTTCAATCTTGAGAATTGTCTCTAAAATTTTGTAGGGTGATATTTGGATAATAGGTAAGAGAAGATTTTTAGGCCTTAACATTTTTAGAAAAAAAAATAACTTTTAAAAAGCTTTTTAACTTCAAAATTTTGGTCAAGTCAAAAAGATTTTAAAAAACTGATTTCTAACACTATTTAATCAACACAAAATTAAAGTAAGGTTTGATTCTTATGCAACAATCATCGGGTCATTCAACTTGGTTGATGAAATAATCGACACGTTACAGGCAATGATATTCGTTACGAAGACATTTTTCAATGTTATTTATTTCTTTGGGACTGCTGTTCCTCGAGGTTCATAGCCATCAAAATCAACAAAGACCTAAGAAACGTTATACTCAAGTGAACAAACAACATGAAGTCATCCTACCGGGGATACTTAAGACAAAACTGCTACTAAAAAAAAATATGAGACAATAATAAATAATAAGACGTTTTAAATTCCTATAGGATACATGATAATAATTATTGTGCATCATTATTACATGCCCAATTGACCTTTTTGATGAGTAGGCACCTACACTAAGTTGGTTGTTAAAAATTCTCTATTGTTAAAACTGCACCATATAAACTTCAAGTCTGCTCCTATATGCACAGCACAGGTTAGATGTACCTTCTCGTCTACAGATATATGGACTTAACCTTAATTACCTCAACTCAAAGCATAGTTGTTATAGGTATAATCTTGTAAGCTTATACTCAGGGAAGTGAATGAAATTTCACATCATTAGTTCCACTTAATTCAAGTTCTTCCTAATAAACCTAATGAGGGGAAATACAAATTTCCATTGATGGGAAAAAATTAGGTAACAAAATTTTATATACAACTTCCCATCTCTACATAAAATATTATAATGCATACCTATAGCTAAATATATCGTCTATTTTATTGAAGCTATAAGTTGAGTACCTTAGCCATATGCATATAAAAATAGTAGTAGCTCACGATTTTTCATGGCAAAAGCCATTTTTAATTGCTCAAGACACACACGTTGTTCCGTAAGATGGAGGAGGGCTTAGACAATCAGTATAGCGAGACGAAAAAGAGATAAAACCTCTCGCTCAAAGCAAATTCTTCCAAGGGCCATTCAGTTTTTTAAGAAAGACACACGAAACGGTCGGAAGAGCAATGTTTTTGGTGGCGCCGGGCCGTGCAACGTTGCCGCTATTGCTACTTCTGCGCGGCTTCGATGATGTGCGCATCAATGCGCTTCCTATGTGGCAACTGCGGCACAACCAAGTTAGATTTAGTAATTGGTATTGTGGTAATTATTAACTGCCTGATACTAGTTAAGTTGCTTATGGTGGTAACTCATTGTTGGATAATAGATTCTCCAAGATTGAATTGCGCAATAGTTAAAGTTTTGTTTTTTTGCAATTAAGTTTTTCTTGAAGCCGTGAAAAGCCAGCATCATCAAGAGTCAGGAACTTGTTGAAAAAAAGGTGTTGTGGGAATTTTCTAATTGTTTACAGCTATTAAAAAAGTATATTCGTATGAGAGTGAAAAATAGAAATGTCTTGTGAAACTTGGCGTGGAACTAAATGTTATATTGAATTGCTTGCAAAATTCTTTGAGAAATTACTTAACACAGTATAAAGTTAGGTTAGGAATTTTGTATTCTTTGTTATTCTAACGCTCGATGAAATGTTTGATGGAAAATGCAGGCAAAGTAAAATTTTCTTTTTAAAACTGTAATCATAATTCCAATATTAAATTTTGTGCAATATGACTTTTTGAGCAGATAGTAAGCAAACATTCTCACTAATTATAAAACACAACGTCGTTTAAGTGGCAGCTTTGGCTGGCTTCGCAATAGTGCATTTTATCACTCCAATTTTACAAGACCTTGTTGTTGTTTTCAGTGTGTAGCTCGCAGATTGCTTCCAAATTATTGATATTAACCTTCCTTCACAGTTCTTAATAGAAACAGGTCAAACTGATGGTAGGTAGGTAGGTAGAAATGGCGATCTCAAGGCAACCTACCCTGAGATCCAATTAGCGCTATAGTGCTTCGTTTTGATACCAAAAACTCGTTTCACCTTTGATTGAAAGGGATAGATTGATAGAGAAGCTTCATAGCGATTATGTTAGAGCCATTTTGTCGCATTGAGAAAAAAGATTAGGTCTCTAATCTTTGTCTCAGATAGCTCATCAAGTTCTTGAAAGAATGCTTTTCCAAAGTATTTCATTCTAGTGTTTGCCAAAGCAGGACATTTGCAGAGGAAATGGATTATCGTTTCACTTTCTCTTTGGTCACTACGGCAAAAGGTGTTGTAAGAGATACCCAACTTCTCTGCATGAACTCCTATAGGCCAATGTCCGGTACAAACCGCAACAATCCTGGCTATGTCTTGCCTTGGCCTGCATAGAAGATCGTTTGTACGGGTTTTGTTATAGGTGGGCCATATCTTCCTAGATATGATGAAGTTGGGTAAATTGCTCCACCTTCGGTTTGATTCAGTTTGGTAGGTAGAAATGATTTTACCCTTCATAGCAATAAGAGGAATGTTAACCATTTCCGCAAGTGAGCTATGAAGGGCCGATCCTTGCCTGGCTAGCCCGTTCATTTCCACGATACAACTATGGCCCGGAACCCAGATCAGGGTGACACCGAGGTTAATATTCAGATTCGAAGCTCATCGCGACATTGCTAGACCAATTTAGATGAGGATATGGCCGAGTTAATGGCTTTGACAGCTGCCTGACTGTCTGTAAAGATAGCTATATTTTGTTTAAGTATCTTACATGCCTCCCTTATTGCCAGCAGTTCAGCCTGAAAAACGCTAGCAAAGTCAGGAAGCCTAAAGGATTTGGCTACATTAAGGGACTCAGAAAAGATCCCAGAACCAACTCCGCACTCCATCTTTGAGCCGTCAGTAAAGATGGTTGTGTCTAAACCTATCTACACGATGTCATCCTCCCAATCTTCTCTCGATTGGAAAATAACCTTAAGACCCTTACTAAGGCTCAAAGTAGGAGCGCAGTAGTCAGTTTCTACCGAGATAATATCTGTGAGAATCAATTTCGTAGTGTTGCTGTGGCCATAAGGTTTTGACAACCAGTTATTTGATTCCTTCAGTCAAACTGATTACGCCATAGACGGCTGATAACACTATTGGAGAATTTGGTGCACAAAAGATTGACGATGGCAAGAGTATGGAGTGCCATTCTTCATGAATCTAAAGTCGCCAATTTCATGTTTTAGAGTAATGCAAGAAATACTTTAAATTGGCTCTGTACGCCTACCCTTGGTACAAAAAAATGGATACAATGGTGCCACAATCCACACCCTATAGTCACTATTAATGGAATTAGCTATTTTTCTCGACTTGCATTAGGTAAAACCTCTTTTTCTTAAAATGCACTGTTTAGGGCACACAAAATTGGTTTTAGAAATAAGTTTTCAATATTTTCCAACATTGCTCGAGCGTAACGAGATTCCTATTCGTTCCGGGGAGGTATGCTACTAACTTCATGTCAAAATTTCGATTGAGAATCAGCTGTCAGAATCGAAACAGCCAATGATATAAAAAGAAACCACCAGAAGGCCACCTTTTACATAACACAGGAATGCCGTTAGTTAAAAAAAATTGAAATGGTAAATATTCGTTTATAGATATTCACTTGCACGAATAAACCTCACTTTTACCTTAAATTAAATTTGGTAGTTCTTTAATTTCGAACCAATATTAATCGGTATATCTCCCTCATAAGGAATTCCTTATTTTTTCAAAAACTTTCACTTCATTTATACACATGAAGGGTAACTTTAGCCCCTTTAGAGGTTATACATTTAGTTGTTTTACTTTATTCTCTCGTTAATTGTTCGCCAAATTTTCTAAACTTTCAGCTGTCAATTTTTATTGGTGTTGTCAACATATTTTCTAAACTATATCAGCTGTCAAATTGTATTATTTTCGTGGTTTCCAAACCCATTGTCGACATGAACTGTGTTAAAATTAAACTGTGTGGGACACATTTAAATACCCTTAAAATTTGCTATATGATTTTAATTTTGAGTTAAAAGTCCTTAATCATGCTATTCCCAACACTAATAAGGCAGTTTTAACTTTTCTTAAAACATTTCAAAACTAGAGTAAGTCCCCTTTGCAAAAGACATAAAGTTAGCGAAGCGGAACACTTAAAAGTAACCATATGTTTCTTGAAATTATCTTTTACCCTCTTCTAGACCCGTTCGTTGCTCCCAGGCGTATTCATATGTTAAACATCAAGGTTTGATTACAAATGAAGATACGAAATGTGCATAACTAACTGTACAGACGATGAGTTCAACCTATTACACCCTCATTTAACCTTTGACCATCGATCGATGTGTGGTCATCGACAATTATTCGGTTGCATTTTATTTATCCCATAGCTAACTTCGAACAACTCAGCGAAACTCGTGTCATGTCCGCAAACCTTGGATTCTTGGCGGGTCTTAACTTTTTCTTTATAACTCTCCTCGTATACTCTCTACTTCGTGTACTCAAGCGAATAACAATTAATTTCCATTTCATTAAAATTACTCAAAGAAGCATTTCGGTATTCTTTTGTATATTTATTTAGAGGAGTGTGCTTGCTTTTTGAGACTACACTCATAAAGCCAGGCACAGAGGTCTCCATAGTTCCTTATTATTGCTCCAGCCGGCCCCTCGTGTAATCTTCTATATAAAACGTAACTACCGTCACGGCTTAGCCATCATCATCAGCATTACGGCAAGTCTTCGTCATTGTCATCTACAGAGAAAGTAACGAGAATTTCAAATGTCACGACGTCTCGACGACGACGTAGACTGTCGGATGGTAACTAGACAGTTTTGTTTTGTGACAAAATGATTATAGTCTGGAAGTTAATGCTGCTTCTAACCTACTATTTTGAGCAATAGGTTTTAAGGCAAACATTTAGCGTTTTTGAGTACTAAAAATCCTTAGAAAAAATAAATAAATGTGGCTTAAAGTGTATTCAACGCAAATAAATTTACTTAAACCAAAGTGCCTAAGACTCAAGAAGGAAGACTAGAAAACGTATTTCTTTTAATCGTTTTTGCTATTCAAATTTAAAAATCCATCATTTTCAACAAAACTCTGTCGATTACGATTATTGCCTTAACCTTTAAGCTCTTCGACTTTAGAGGATTAGGTTTTGAAGAATACGACTATAACTCTATGGTTTATTTTTGTTTTGTTTATAACAAAAAAAAAATAAATAAAAAGAAGACAGACATGCCTTGAACCTTTTATTGCTGTGAGACATTTGTTTGGTTTTTTGTTGTTATCTCTCCATTCCGGAAGGCACGTTGCATCTTTCGGGTGTGGATTCCAGACGGAAAGTAAACGTGACCATGGAAAAGAAAGTAATTTATTCTTTTATTTTTTTTCTGTTCGTTTGTTTAATTTTTTGTATAGGTTTTGAATTTTTGGAAAGGGAAATGGTTTTTATGTTGCAAAAGGTAGTCGAACTTTTGATTTTTTTTTTTAATTATAGACATAGACTTTTGTATAATAAAGAACGTTTATCGTGATGTGAAATCGGAAATGATCGAATTGATTGAGATTTCATGAATTACCATAATATTTTGTGTTTGTTCGTCTTATTAGATGACTCAGTTCAGTACCATGTCAAGAAGTATATAGGTAATAGAAAATTATCGTGAGAAACTTTCGAAAAAGCATATAATTCTATAGATATATAGATTTTATCGATCTATAACCTGCTCTATAACAATTTATTATTATAATGTTACTGTGAAAAAGGTATTCATTCAAAAATAATGAAAATAAATTCAAAAAACAGTTATAGAATATATTAAAAAAAAAACTTTATGAAACTTCAATTTGAAGCAAGGAAATTAAGAAATTAAACATCATTTAAATATAATGATTGTTTTTGATTTTAGATTCAAATTTTCAAAGCCTTTAAAAAGGAATACTCCAACACCCTACTTACTTCAGGTGGCGCTACAGTCCTGTGTGAACTAGGGCCTCACCCAACAAACTTCTCCATCTGGCTCGGTCCCTAGCTAGATGTCTCCAGTTTCGCGCTCTAAGTTGGGTGAAATTACCTTCCACTTGTGCGCGCTACCTGATCCGCGGTCTTCCTCTACTGCGCTGTCCTGTGGGTGTGGATTCGAAGACTTTCCGGGCCGGAGCATTGGTTTCCATGCGCTCTACGTGACCCAGCCATCTTAGTCGTTGGACTTGTACCCTTCTGGCTAAGTCTGTACAGCCCGTACAGCTCGTCGTTCCATCTTCTCCTCCACTCGCCTTCGATGCATACGGGACCGTAGATCACACGAAAAACTTTTCGCTCGAAGCGACCCAGGGTGCTTTCATCCGCTTTTGTCATAGTACATGCTTCTGCACCGTATAGCAGGACGGGGATGATAAGGGTCTTATATAGCAACACTTTGGTCATTCGAGAGAGGACTTTACCACTCAATTGCTTTCTTAGTCCAAAGAAACAGCGGTTAGCAAAAGTTATTCTGCGTTTGATCTC
This sequence comes from Eupeodes corollae, assembly GCF_945859685.1. Taxonomy (NCBI): domain Eukaryota; kingdom Metazoa; phylum Arthropoda; class Insecta; order Diptera; family Syrphidae; genus Eupeodes; species Eupeodes corollae. Next base: position 44,123,602 of record NC_079148.1, read on the forward strand.
AGCGCTGGTGTTGTTTTCTGCGTTTACAGCGGAGCCTAGGTAGACGAAGTCCTTGACTACCTCAAAGTTACGTCTGTCGATTGTGACGTTTTGACCAAAACGTCGGTGTTGTATGTCCTTTCTAGACGACAGCATGTACTTTGTTTTGCCCTCATTCACCGTTAAACCCATTTTTGCCGCTTCTGCCTCAATACTCACAAAAGCCTCATTGACATAGTGCCTCTAGTGTTGACGGGTGAGATCTGCACTATTCTTTCAAGCACGATGTTAAAAAAATCGTATGACAGCGCATCACCTTGTCTAAAGCCTTTTTTGACATCAAAAGGTTCTTTTAAGTTGTTTCCAACCTTTATGGAGCAGCGTGAATTCTCCATGGTCATCCTGCACAAACGGACCAGTTTGGCAGGGATGCCAAAACAAGACATGGCTCTATACAGCTCGTCCCTGTAAATGCTGTCATAAGCGGCCTTTAAATCGATGAAAAGATGGTGGGTGTCGATTTGGTGTTCTTGAGTTTTTTCCAGGATCTGCCGTAATGTGAATATTTGATCAACTGTGGACTTTCCTGGTCTAAAACCACACTGATAAGGACCTATCAGGTTATTGACGATGGGCTTTAGACGTTCACATATTATGGCAGAGAAGATTTTATAGGCGATGTTAAGTAGACTTATTCCTCTATAGTTGGTGCAGTTTAGAGGGTCTCCTTTTTTCAGGATCGGGCAAACAATACTGAGGTTCCATTCATCGGGCATGTTTTCTTCCTACCATATCTTACAGATAAGTTGGTGCATGCTCCTAACCAACTTATCCCCAGCTGCTTTAAAGAGCTCGGCATTCAAGCCATCTGCTCCAGCGGCTTTAATAGACTTCAACTTAGATATGGCAATCTTTACTTCGTCTAAGTCGGGAGGACGGGATTGTTGGCTTTCGTCGTCTATATCGAATGGGTCATCCTGCCTGACAGCGGAATTCAGTTCTACATCGTCGTTATACAGTCTGCAGAAGTGGTCCTTTCATATCCTCAGCATTGACTGCGGTTCCACTATGATGTTTCCACTTTCGTCTTTGCAGCCTTCGGTTCTAGGTTTATGTACCTGTGAATTTCGTTTCACCTGTTCATAAAACTTTCGAACCTCATTCCTGCTTTTATACCTCATGCCCTCTCTTTTTCCTTCTGAGAAGTCGGCATTCCTCTCGACTCTTCTGCTCATAGAGCTCACGAGCAGCTCTCGTCCTTTTATGCAGCGCCGCTTTGCGTGCCTGTTGTTTGGCTGCATTTGCCTGCCGACATTCCTCATCAAACCAGGGGTTCCTTGTTGGTGGCTGTTTGAAACCCAGCACATCAGAGGCGGCTTCTCTGATTGCATCTTGGCAATGTTGGCACTGGTTTTCGATACATTGTGTTGGCGGCAGAGTACTTCGAGAGAGGTTACTTGTAACTCGGTCGGAAAAGGATTTGGCGATCTCTGGCGATTGTAGCCGTTCGACGTTGTATCTTCTCCCATCACCTCCCTGTCTTGCCTTGGGTCTATAAATCCGAAGTGCTACCTTGGCTACAACGAGGTAGTGGTCCCAGTCGATGTTAGCTCCTCGGAAAGTTCGTACATCCATAATGCTGGAATCGTGTCTGGCGTCGATCGCAATATATTCAATCTAGTTTACGGTAGATTGATCTGGAGAAGTCCAAGTCCCTTTGTGGATGTTGAGGTGTGGAAAACGCGTACTGGCTACCATGACGTTTCGCCCTGCAGCAAAATCTATGAGCCTGAATCCATTGTCGGAAGTGTTGTCGTGCAGGCAGTTCTTCCCGATTATTCCACCAAAGATGTCTTCCCTTCCTAGCTTGGCATTAAAATCGCCCAGGACTATTTTAAAATCGTAGCTAGGGCACTGCTCATATGTTTTGTCTAAGAGCTCGAAGAACATATCTTTGGTGTTGTCGTCTTTCTCTTCTGTCGGGGCGTGCGCGCATATCAAGCTTATGTTGCCGAATTTAGCCTTGATGCGTATGGTTATGAGGAGCTCATTGATGCACCTATAGCTCAAGACTTCTTGCCTAAGTCTGGCTCCGATGACGAATCCGCATCCAAATAAGCGCTGTTGGTTTTCGTGGAAGCAGTCACCATAGTAGATATCGCAGTTTTTCATCCTCTTTTTGCCCGGCCCATCCCATCGTATTTCCTGGATGGCGGTGATATCTGTTTTATATCGTTCTAGGGCCTCCGCTAATTCTTCGGCCGCACGTGGTATGTTAAGGGACCTAACATTCCACGTGCATATCCGAAGTTCGTTGTCCTTTATTCGTTTGCGTTGGTTGTCAACAGTAAATCCGTCCGTATCCGAGGCTTGTTGGTGCTTCGCAACTATGAAAGCTTTTACGTGGCCAGGAAGTCACCCCGACGCACAACCTCCAACCTGGAGGGCCAGCTCCTTAGTATAACTCCAAGGATGGGGAGCCGGATAAAACCGCTCCTCACAGGCCTGGGCTCCGAATAAGTCGAAGAAGCCCTATAAGGTGTTCACTAAGTAGTTGATTTCATCTGGGGAATTCCTCCGCTGTCGTCTGGATAAGGAGAGGTGCCTTAGTGGAAACACCTCTCCCCACCTCTCTCATTTGCTGCCCCCAACAACTTTCCACTGGGGTTGGAACCCAATCTCCAGTTGAGGTACTAGGCACCCGATGTTCACCACGTGGAGGTGAGAGTAGGAGTTGATAGACAGAGGTTGGTTTTAAGAAAAACCTGTGGACGCTTGTGTCCTCTTGAATGCGCATGTCTACCATTTGAACATCTTTATTATCTATAAAACTAAATATGTTTGAAGTCTATATCTCTTCTGGTTCTTGAGCTATGGACGTCGCGAACGTACGGACCTACGGAGGTACCAACGCACGCACAGAAATCTTTCTAAAAATCTTTTATTTCGACTCTAGGGACCTTGAAACGTCTAGAAATGTCAAAATTTTCAATTTGACAAATTGGACCCATTACAATTACTTCCTATGGGAAGTTAATAAATAACAAAAAAAAAATTAGAAGCTTTTTTTCGGTCCGATAAAATTGTATAAAAGGGATTTAAGTACATTGCTTAACCAGCAATTACTGACATGTATCCCATTCACGGCGTCGTATAATCTTGCTTCAAAAAAACACGAATTTGTATGCTTATTATTAATTCAGCTCTTAGAATTCGTATTTATTGGAAATACTTACGTAACATTAAGGTATTCTATTTGTTAAATAACTCTATTACTTATAACTGACAATGGCAGATGACAGATCATAAACTGATGACTTTAATATTTATTTAACATTCAATTTGATGGCATTTAAAATTGAATGCACAATTTTAATGCTGTTTTTTTAATGATCTGTTTACTTATTTAAAAATGCAAATATCTTTACCGTCAATAATTTCGTAATTATTATAATAATCAGCATCTCAAATATCTCCATTTTCATAAAATGGTACTAATAAAAACTATCAATATTCATATATCTCCACAATCTTAATTAATATACTACATTCATTAGTACACATTAATAACTAATCAAATGACTTGTATTAAAAATGCGATGCCATACATTTAGAAATAACAAAAAAAAAACTAGGTTATAATGTACATATATATTTTACCTATCTACATTTGTTTCTATAATTTTTTAATTTCAATTAAATGCTTTAGTGGAATTATTAGTAAATCAATTCAAATAAAAAAGTGAAATAAAAAAACCAACTTTGACCTAAATTAACACATTCGCTCATAAATTGAATGCATAAAAATTCCTTGAAAAAAAAAGATATAAACTTAATTAAAATCAATTGGCCGATTCATTTCATCATCAACATCAAAACGTCATAATCATCGTACGCACAATTTACTTTGACGAATAACTATTAAAAACTCATATAAAGTGATCAAACAAGTCGCACCAATAAGCTGACAAATTTCAAAAGATACGTGAAATTTTATTGCTTGACTTTTTCGATTTTTCTCCGAAACCAAAAAGTGACCTTATTATTCATACATCGTGCAATAAAAATTAATAAACGAAAAAAAAACAAGACAAGAACTCTCTCAGCCATGTCGGCGGCTGGGATGACGGTAAATGTGATTTTTGCTTTTTTTTAAATACAGACCCCCAAAAAGTTAAGTAATTCAAAAATCGTAGCGTTTATCTTCTCAGAAACGTTTATATACATTTTATAAAGAGAAGATGAAGTTGATGAAAAAAATAAAAATAAAATCATTTAAACATCGGTCAGACCTATAGACCGCATCATGTCCATGCACTCATCGCAGAGCCCTGTCTGTCCATTCGTCGAGGTCAACAGCACCTTTAGGCACTGAATAATCGACAATATTCCCATCATTGAATGGTGGGATTATGCAATTGGCTTCTCCGTCACATGGGACGATTTATATACGAGTATCTTTTGCTTCCATCGATCGCAATGATGCCGCCAACTGGTTCGTTCCCATACCTATACCATAAGGCCAATAAGATCTCAAGGCATCTTCGAACAAGCATCATCAGCCAGACCACAGAGACAGACCTTTAACTAAACAAGTTTCTTGGAGTAGAGATACCTACTTCGTTGTTCTGACTGACCAAACCACACATCATCATCATGGTGAGGTGATGTGTGCAGCATTTTCATTGCAAAGCGAATATAAATGCTGGCGAACAATTGCAGAAAGTGAAAGTCCTTATGCGCCATCCTGGCTACTATTCGTTTATGCCATACCATTGACCAACTTCAACATCCAATTACCCAGCTGTGGTAGCAGCTATAGGTCGGCCGCGGCCGTATAGAATATAGAAACAGCATCAGCAGCAGCAAATAGCTCCTCATGCAACCATTTGGTTTATTTATTACTGTAATCTGCAACTTTTATTTGCTAAAAGTATCTTTTTATCTGTGCATGGGAGCGCCAGCGGTATATGATGGCAGAGGTAGTAGAGGAGCGCAGCTGCAAAAATAACAACTGGGTAACTGGTTCATTGTACTGAATTTTGCAGTGAATAATTATAAACTATGTACAAAAAGAAAACTTGGCAACTATCCAAAAAGTAGTTTTTTGTATGTCTAACGGCCAACGACCGACAGCCGCCGCCGCCGCCGCAGCATCCGAAGGCGGTGTAACGCGCGGGAGGCGATATGTTATAGCTGGCGGTCGATAGCAAACAAAAAAAAAAACAAATCTATTTCACCGATATTCACCTCTAGGGCGTTATCAATGTCGGGCTATCTGAGAATAATATTTCACTCTCTCATTTCTTATGCCCAATCTTGGTATGTTGGCCCAATCAAACCGGCAGCCAGTAACCAAAAAAGTGGGTAATATAGTTCGGTTCTTTTTGGTAGGTAAGGTACCACGCCAGCTGTATTATATGTATCGCCAAGAGTAAACTAAGCTTTGGCAATAAATTCAATTAATTCAAATTCGGTTCAAGAAGTCTTGTTTCTTGTATATTTTTGAAAGGTTTCTATAAGCAAACATAATTCAACAAAACAACAGCCAGCAGTACCGCATCGGTAATTGATCAAACAGTTTATTAGAATTAGGCGCCATCTCAATACGAACAGTAACGAGATGTGGATAACCCTGTTCCATAGTTTTCTTATCGAATATAATGGCAATTTCAGATTAGGATAGTATTTCCAAATGAATATCCATATTCTATGTTTTATCCGGATATTATTTTTCATCGGAAAGTGTCTGAAACGCAATCTGGAATAATCGAAATATAAAAATAATTCTGAATATTTTCTTGGATAACGGATCTCGGTCTTTTCTTTTGAAAGTTCAAAATATTTGATCAATATAATAACATTTTGTTTTATTATCCGGACCCCTTTGATTTTCTTTTTGTCATATTATCGAACTATCCAAAGCTCACTTTATAAATAAAATAAGATTCTGAAATTAGTTTTTGCTTTGAAAAAAACAGATTCTATGTTTTATCCAGAAGCCATTGCTTATCCGATAATGTCTGAATTTTAATCTGAATATAACAATAATGCTGGATATTTACTCGGATAAATACATATCGCTGTTTTTTCTGCTCATATATCAGACAATTTTGTCAATAGGGTATTGTTATGCCTTGAACATCGGGATTTTTACATACATCCTATTATTACCATTTTAGCTTACTATCCAGAAAACAAGAACAAAATCAAACATTTGTCTCTTGGATGTTAAGACAAGTTGTAGACTTTGAAACGGGTTAAGCTTATTTAACACAATTCTATATTTTAACCGGTTAGTAGTGCTTACTTATATCAAGGCTATATCTTATAATGCATAGAATGCTATCAGGATACCTCTTTAAATGTACTTCTTTATACTTTATGCTACATTTATATGTGTCAATAAGCTTCGGATAGCAGAATTTACATTTTTATCCGGTTTTTATTGTTTTATTTAACTTCCAAAGCTTTTTAGATAGTAATATTTATTTTGTTTTCGGATTTCAATTGTTAATCGAATATCCACATCCGTCATATATTTTTCACATATGCATACTACATAGGTATATATTATCATTTCTTATCCAAATTATCCGAAATCCCGACTTCACGCAATTATTATTATTTTATTATCCGAAACTATTTTGAAACCTAAACATCATAATTCAATGATGAAATATTATATTAATAGAATATATAAAAAGTATTAAATAACTGAATTCTGCCTTATCCAGAATTTTTGGAACCTGCGAAGCTGTCATTAGATTTTTGTTTTTTCTTTCAGCATTTATATGAATTTCCGAGTAATTTTGGTCCAACAAAAAACTTATCCGAAGTTATCTGGGCGCCATTAGCTTTTGAGGTGGCACTGAATATCATAAGTAAATTCTAAATTTTAGTGTGTATGTTGGTTCCTTTCATAATGGCCAAACTTGCTGTCTAGCCTAAAAGTGTTACGCGTGCGAGGCGGCCCCAAAGTGGTGGACAGATTGCCAGCATCTATAAGATTTTTGATTTAAACGTTTTATTTTTTTGTTGTAACTGGCCCAAATGTACGTCTATTCACTACATCTTGTGTGCTGACAGCTGGGGGTGATGTGACATGTAAGTACCACCATCATTTTCCCCGTCCCTGTCTTCTTTTTCCCTCTCTTTCTCACTCGGTTTCTTCGTTCTCGCACTCTTGTCTATTTAGGTGATTGGTATAAAATACCATTTTATATGACAGATCTGTCCATACAGCTCAATGAGTCCCAATGGAAATGTTAATTATTATTATAACGAGTCGTTGATTGGTTAAGTGGTTGTTTTATATGGTTAGATAGATAGAATATAGCCTTTCAAAATAAGGACTGGCTTTAAGTAGAATGACATTTTAAAATAAACTGTCATTGCGAGTACTTTAAACTAACGTAGATGGCTTGAGCAGGTTCATGTTACGATGAATTCTTTTTGGTTCAGTTTGGATTTTTATTTTTATCAACCTAAAGAGCTTGATGATTTTGATTTTAGAAAGGTTTATTTGGTATATAGCTTGAAGGCTATAAGAAATTAAAACCCAGATGCAAGTTAAATTAAGTTTGAATTCAGAGGAAATCTGCAAGGTCTTCTCAGCTTATGGAATACCAGTAAAGGTACTGTTTTTTTCTGGCTTCTGAACTTAAATTTGCGAGTTGTATTTTCACTGTGATGACTTGACTAGAGTTAAATATTTTGAAAAAAAAAATTATCTTTGAAGAGTATTTTCAAAAGCTTATTCAGTAAGAGTTCTTAAACAAAATGTTGCCTCGTGCAAGAATGTACTCATGTGTTTTATGGTAATAAGAGCTGCCTAGATGCTTTTTATGTATTTTCATTGAATTTCGGCACCTAAGTCACGTGTCTTTTGAACAATAAATTGTCCTATAATTTTCTACGAACCTAATTCAATCTTGGTATTATTCTAATAGATAAATATAAACTGTTTCTCCTCGCATAATGCGTGCGTACATTTACCCGCACACACTTAAAAACTAGATACTTACATTCTTTGAAATTCTATTAAAGATATTTAAGAATCTTATCACGTTTTTAAGCAAATAAAATTCTTTTGTATTAAACGACATGTTTTACCTTTCAAATAAACAAATTCGTCTTCTAAGGTATTTATTTTTTCACGTCATTCAAAATCTACCTTTAACCAGAAGGGAGGTAGGTATTATAAAATATTTTCTACTTTTTTTTCCATTTTTGTATTTTGTTTATCGCACTTAAGCCATTTTGTAGAAATGTTTGTTCATTTAAATTCTAAAAGAGTGTTGCACAAGTTGGGAGTCTAATGAACTCCGAAAGCAAACAAAAACCAACATAGAAACGCTATTAGCACTGTGACAATTTCTAAGAAATAACTCTTCTTAATGCCTAGATGGTGCATAATAAGAGTGCTTGAGTGTTAAGTGAGACTATATGCATTAGGAAATGCGTGCACACTTGGCGACACAACATGCATGGTGCATTGCGTATTTTATATACGGTGACCGTTTGTACTGTTTTCTTTCTTTTGTTAAGGAAAAGGCAAATATCTCCATAAGTATTTTAAAGTCGGAGCTATATTATAATGTATTTCCTTATTGTTTGTGACCATTTGCATCTATTTCCTCTGTAAAAATTTGTTTTGTTAGCGAATATCCTTAAATATAAAGTGAATATCCCACATATAAGCTGAATTTCCCATAAAGGGGTATATTTTATTTAAAAATTCTGTTGAACTTGAACACTTTAAAATGTTATTAAAATATTCTATGACAGATTAATTTCTGAAAACATGACTTCTATACATACATTTTTTTGTGAATTTTTCTCATATAATGGTGATAATGGGCATTTGATAATGTTTCCATAATATCATAACCTTTTTATAAAATCAGCTCAGAAATTTATGTATTAACATTAAACTAAAACATTCCACAAACATTGTTCTAAATATCTCTTGGTGTTTGATTATAATTTGAATCCGGCTCTTAAGTCTTGTTATTATATTGTGAATATCCCACACGACGATATATTTTTTCAGTGAATATCCCACATGTACAAATTTTAAATATTCATTAAAATAGCTGAAAACTGACGAATTCTTTAAATCAATTACTTTTTTGCTAATAAAATTGGTATTTAGGAGTTGAATATACCACTTTCTTTGAATATCCCACACATAGGGTCTTAACATTCCAGACATTAAAATGTATATATATTTTAATTGTAAACAATATCATTCAATAAATGACGGGATTTTTGATTATTTGCGGCCAAAATCTTTATACATACATGAGTGTCAAATGAATTTTTCTTTGTAGTTTTTGAAAAATTTTCAACAAGCTTTTTGTTTATATTTATGAATTATTACCTGTGGGTGTTAGACCCTAAAGATATGTATATTTATGCAACTAAACTGCCAGCTTGTGTATTGTTTTTGTACGAAAACGTGTTGAGGGAAACTTTGATTGAATGAGGTGATTGATTAATGATAGAAATCTACATGTTCCTGGGGCTGACATCTACCCTCAAGTTAACAATTGTAAAATATTCAAAAATGTATGCATATATATAAAAAAAAGCTGTTAATTGAAAAGCTAAATGATATATGAAGCTATTTTGCATTTCAAAACATTTGCCGATAGAAAATATTGACAACGTTTGCTAATACATAGGTACAATAATTTTGATTTAAAAAGTTTTAAATATTCACTTTGAAAAGGGAGATCTTACTAATAATCAATGAAATGACATTTATCAATAATCGAGCACAAACAATTACTTGAGTTCTCAAAACTATTGTGTCTTCATTTAACTTTTTACACTTGATTGAAAATTAATAATTTTTTTTGTATTAAGCTTCAAAGACTTCATCTATACATACAGAAGTTATCAATGTTATAAATCCTATAATAACATTATTTTATAAATAATAAACGGTTCTTAGCCTTTCTAAGAATAAGGCATTTATTTATTTGTACATTAAAATATTACAAATGTCGTTTTATTTGATAAGAAAAACTTTTATGAAAAATATAACCCAATCTAAAAATCAGTTGAATTAACTTTTATAACTTCTTAAGACTTTCTCGACGACAATTTTATTGTTGGTTCACTTTTTGACAAGCATTTTATTATACATTTCAAACTTTATTTTAAATTAATCGTATATTGTTTTTAAGAGGTTTATATATAACCATTTTTATTTGCTCTTAAAATTTGGTTATCATCAATTATTTAATATACACAGTGAAAACTCTCTAATTCGTATTCTCATTTAATTCCTGTTATAAAGGGATGTTAATTAACAGAATGTAGTACCCGTGGCATGATGGTAAGTGCGATGGACTGTCATGCGAGAAGTCTTGGGTTCGATCCCTGCCTATGCCACCTAAAGTCTTTTTTACGGGTACTGCCTCTTGCAAGGAATTGACAAATTTTTCAAGAGTAATTCTTGTCATGAAAAGTGCTTTCTCAAATTTGCCGTTCGGATTCGGCTTAAAACTGTAGGTCCCTTGCATCTCTGTCAACAGTACTCGCACACAAGAATGGGTGAGAGTTGTCAGTCACTAGGCCCTACTTCTAAAACGGACTGTTGCGCCACCCAATTTATTTATTTTTTTAATTAACATAACCTAAAATACACAAGAAAATAATTAATTTGAAGTTTAAGACGGAAGTATCGGCAAACCAAAGGACTAGAAGTGAATAATGTCATTTAAAATTGTCCAAGCGAGTATTGTCACAAGTCAATAAGTGTAAGGAAAACTGTGCATATACAGAGTTTTCCAACAAGAAGATTCATGTTGGAAATTCTAAATTTGTAGTTAATTGTTAGGTACAAATAGCTCTGCTATGCGCCTTAAAACTTCATCACAGACATTGGCTACTCTGTAATTCTTAATATTCTTATAATTAATTCCAAATTACGCAGACTTTACCATCAAATTTGACAGAAACTTCTAGATTTCAATACCTTCCAAGTCTTTCCAAGGAGAATAAGTCATTCCTGGAAATCGAGTCAATCCACTTTTAAACAAATCGATAAAAAAAATTATTGGGTTGGTGTAATGACTGAAATTAAATCTCTTATTTCCCCTTTCCATACATTTTAGAGTGTTCCAGGCGAAACTTTTAGCGATGAAAAAAGTTTTGTCCTGGCTTAACAAAAAAAAACGTTTTTTCTCAAAAAGTCCGACAGCAATCAAATCTCTAAACTCTGTCTCTAAGAACTCTATAACAGTCTAGAATTGTCGATCATCTCTAATGGAGATTGCACAACAGTTTAATATAAACATTTGCTTGGTACCGGGCCATAGAGGCATTCCAGGAAATTATAAGACAGAAAAAATCGTCAGAAATGATGCAGTACAACCTACTCACCACGTTTTGGTAATGTAAGACGCTATGAAGAAGGTAAACGTCAGTTGGAATAACATCACCACTTGTCAGGTCACAAAAAACATAAAGGTGCCTACTATCCCTAAGCAAATTGCATATAAGCTCGACAATCGGTGTCATAACCGGCACTGTCTAATAGAAAAGCATGCGTATTCTTAAATGAATTTTCCAGAAACTGTTTGGATGAGGAAGAGGAGGAAACAGTTCTTCAGCTCCTCTGTACATGGCAAACGATGTTAATCATAACCTATTAGGGAGTCTGCTTTGAGATGACAAGTCTTTAGAGCGCCTTAGGTCCGGGGAAGGCCATATAAGTTTTGTGGCTGCGCATGTTGGTAAATTGTGTCACTTAGAGTTTGCTATCGCAAAAGCTGTTTCTTGTAGCTATCGTTATACCTATCTTCTCCTTTTCAGTAAAATAGATATGACTGTTCCATTTTTAGCGAGTTCATCGGCTCTACAATTTCCTGTGATGTCTGTGTGGCCCGGCACCCAACAAAGGGGAATGTTAAATTGCTGGGCCATCTCCATAAGAGACGATAGACAATCGAGTTCCGTTAGATATTTGGTTGAGACATGGTCAATAGATTTAATAGCAGTTTGACTATCAGAGAAGATGTGGATGTCAGTAGTTGATATCACGTTTTCTCTTATCCAGGAGAGAACCTCATTGATAGTTAAAATTTTCGCTTAGAAAGCTATGGTCGTATAACCATATAATTTTTTTGAAATTTTCAACAACAACGCGGCTGATGACCTCAACAACTTCACATATGAATTCAGATTTTTAACTAAGCTTCTGAGGAGAAAATGTGCCTCAACACTGGAGATGATTTTTCGATCAAAGTCCGAATCATTTTGATGCATTTTGAATACTCAATTAGAAAAGGTACGTCCAGATCGTTTGGATTGAGATATTTATTGAAATTTATTAAAGTTTGAAATCCCTAAGATCCAAATCTTTAGGTACAATAAAATGTATTGTTTTTTAAAGAATGCCTTATTCCAAAAAATGCCAAGAAACAGACAGACCTGAGTTTTTAATATATCTATTTATAAATTGTCCCAAAAGCTCTAATTCTTCAATCAGTTTCACTTTTGCCTTCCGAAAACGGCTTTACGACGATGCACAAGTGCTCAAGTTTTACAAACTGTGACTGTAAAATTTCTCCCGATTTTTTTAGTACATTTTAACAATTTGAATGCCTTTTTGAATAGTAAAGGTTAAGTTTGTCCTTGTAAAATGTCCAAAGATGACAGCTTAAAAATGACACGTTTCCGAATAGTGGGTTATTCAAAATAAAACGGTCTTATTTGATAACCATTACTGATGTGTTATTTTCCTTATTAATGAATTGCAATTCTTATAATAGTCTTTAAATTTAAAGTCTCTGAAATGAGAGATTTCACTGTAATTCGAGACCATTTTTAAACACTTGCACCTGCTGATATTTTATCTGTCTTAATTTTAATAAAAAATAAAATTCAACCTATTATATTGACTGTTCTAGCTTTTACCCTCTATTCACTGTCATTACAATTATACTACAATCCTAACATTGAAATAAAGACCAATGACACGATAGCATTGTGTATATATAAGAATCTGCACTTCTGACCATTTTCCATTGAGTAAATAAATAATCAAAGAGGATATTTAATTTGATTACCCCCGAGTGTGTACATACGTATATAAAACGTATATAGAATGTCTTATAGAGTCCACACAAAGCTAAGCTAAAGACACCATCAAGAGAGCTCATTTATTTATAACTCTATGATAGTTCCATTTTTATTTTTATTTTTGTTTTTATAATGTATGTTAGTTCTATTAAAGTTAATTTTAAATTGCTTCAGCCGCCAGTAGGCCATTTGGCTTCTAGAGTTGGTGCAATAAAAATACCGTGCTATTACTATGACAAGATATATCTAGAAAAAAAAATATATAAGCATATCTATAATGACCATCCGAATGTATCTTAAAGATACACGATGCAATGAGGCAATATCGCCTAGACGCATAGGTTGATTTGCTGAAGAAAAAACAAACGGACGACACATCACGAAGATGCAATTTTCAATCTGCTGTGCGACTAGAAGAGTTGCAAAATCTAAATTGGCAGGTGCGTGGTATGATTTTGTATATACTTCTAAGTCTTGGGTTTGGTTGGCATCTTTTGAAAAAGGGGCGTTATATTTTTGTGGGAAACGGAAATGGTGAATGAACAATAATTGCATTAAACAACCTACTGTAAGTTTATCATTCACAATCGCAGCAACCTAATTTAGAAGATTAATATACAAATGTATCTACACATCCAGCTGAAGCTAATGCATGTAAATATTTCTTGAGCCCCTTAGTTTACTTTTCGGGCTTGAAGTTTTAATTTTTTGTTTTGTTTTATTTCCTTAACAAAGTCTCAATGATGGGACAACACTCTTCATGCGTGTCAGCATCATGCAGCATCTAAATGTGCCCGAGTATGAATCTTCACCATTCTTCAAGTCAATTAAAGTCATCACTCAATCAAAATGCAATTTCCCCGCAATTAAGCTGATTAATTTCATATAAGTAGAGCAAATCATTTATAACGTTGTGCTGTCTGTCTGTCTTATAAAATGTAAAGTGATGGAGCGTTGTTTTTTTGTTGTTGTTGTTGGAAGGTTACTCGGTGGCTTGGTGTGCCTGATGGCGGGTTATATGTAGACGTCTTCGTCTTCGTCATACGGCATCTGGGTGGAGTTGTTTTTTGCCACCCATTGAGGTGTGGAATTGCCCGCAAAATAGCTTCATTCACAATAAAAGATATCTTAAACATGCGGTTAATTTGCTGATAGTAAAACGCCGATGATGGAAACAGTACAAGAAGAAGAACAAAGTGGAGTAAGGGAAATTTTGTCTGTTAATTGGCAATAAAAAAATTACTTATTAAAAATCTTTTAAATTCATTTCTTTTTGTTGGTGGTAAATTTTGTTTTTTTTTTTCTTAGAATTGACACAAAAGTGAAAAGAAAATTTCTGTGAATTCCATCACTAGTTAAGCATATGTCAGATTAAAGTGAAACAAATGGTCACAGATTTTGCAGAAATGTATGAAAATGATTTATTGCTATTAAAACTTCAGTTATTCGTTAAAAAATATCAAATTCATAAAGATAATTACAAGATTTTGGTTGTATACCTACTTAAACCACACCTTTTCATTCGAAAAAGCTAAAACAAAAAAACAGCAAGATCATAATCCCATAAAGTCATGTTGCTATGCATGAAGAAGCTTGAAATGGCATAAAAATTACCGCCATCATCATGATGCAAATGGTGGGTAACCTTAATCCAAGTAAATTTACGACGTCAAATCAATCTTAACTTTTGGAAAAGTTTTTTTTTTTGTTTTGTAATTTGTCATTTTTAATTTTTGCACCGTGTTATTGAATGTTTGCAGTAATTTTTGCAGCTGTGTTGATATTTTGTTAAAGGCAGAAGAATAACAGTTATTGTTAATAATGATTAGGGGGGTTTAATTTACTATACAGGATAATGCAAAGTATTGAACATCCAACTTCATAGGGTTTTCCAATAAGAGTTTTCATGTTGTATAGTCCGCTTTTTCGGAAGTTGTGATTGAATTTGAAGATGTCATTGATAATGTTCAAATAAAACTTAGTAAAAATTAAAAAAAAAAAAAAACAGAAAACACTTGAACACATGTACTTACTTACTTAAGGTGGCGCTACAGTCCGGGCGGACCTGGGCCTCAACCAACAAGCGTCTCCAGCCAGCTCGGTCCCTAGCTAGCTGTCCCCAGTTTCGCACGCCAAGTTGGTTGAGGTCTTCTCCCACTTGGGTGCGCCACCTGAGTCGCGGTCTTCCTCTACTGCGCCGTCCCTCGGGATTGGATTCGAAGACCATCCGGGCTGGAGTGTTGATGTCCATCCGCTCTACATGACCTAGCCATCTAAGCCGTTGGACTTTAATTCTGCTAACTAGGTCAGTGTCGCTGTACAGCCCGTATAGTTCGTCGTTATATCTAATCACCCGAAGAATTTTTCTCTGGAAGCATCCTAAGACGCTCTCACCTTTCTTTGACAGGGTCCAGGCCTCAGCCCCATAAATGAGAACCGGGATGATGAGTGTCTTATAGATGGTGATTTTACACGCTCGAGAGAGGACTTTACTTCCAATTGCCTTCTAAGTCCAAAGAAGCAGTGATTTGAAAGAGTTATTCTTCGTTTGATTTCAGCGCTGGTGTCGTTGTCTGCATAAATAGCGGTGTCTAGGTAGACAAAGTCCTTAACTACATCAAAGTTATAGCTGTCCATGGTGACGTTTTGTCCAAGACGTCGTTGTTCAGTGTCCTTTTTTGATGACAGCATATACTTGGTCTTGCCCTCATTGACCACTAAACCCATCTTCTTCGCTTCCGTCGCAATGCTCAAAAACGCTCCACTGACATCACACTTTGATCTTCCAATTATGTCAATATCATCTGCGTATCCGAGTAATTAAATGGACCTTTGGAAGATTGTGCCTCTAGTGTTGACGATGTTGAAGAAGTCGCATGACAGTGCATCGCCTTGTCTAAAACCTTTTTTGACATCAAATGAATCGGTAAGATCTTTTCCGACCTTGATAGAGCAGCGTGCATTCTCCATTGTCATTCTGCACAAACGGATAAGTTTGACAGGGATGCCAAAACTAGACATTGCTCGGTAGAGCTCTTCCCTATAGATGCTGTCATACGCGGCTTTAAAATCGATAAAGAGATCGTGGGTATCGATTTGAAGCTCCTGGGTTTTTTCCAAGATCTGCCGTAGTGTGAATATTTGGTCGATAGTGGACTTTCCTGGTCTGAAGCCACACTGATAAGGAAGAATCAGGTTGTTGACGAATGGCTTCAGACGTTCACATAATACGGCAGAGAGGATCTCTGCCTTTCTTATGTATCGGGCACACTATGCTGAGATTCCACTCATCGGGCATGCTTTCTTCCGACCATATTTTGCAGATGAGTTGGTGCATGCTCCGTACCAAGTCATGGCCTGCTGCTTTGAATAGTTCGGCTGCAATGCCGTCAGCTCCAGCAGCTTTGTTTGACTTAAGTTTAGATATAGCTATCTTCACTTCGTCAAGGTCGGGTAGGCGGAATTGTTGATCTGCGTCGCCGAGGTTGAGTGGTTCTATCTCCCTTACTGCGGAATTCCGTTCGTCATCGCCGTTATATAATTTGGAGAAGTGATCTTTCCATATTCTCAGCATCCATCCACTTAGTCCAATTTTAGCATACTCTTTCCAACATTTCGGCCGCATTTTGTTTATAAAATTCAATAATTTGCAAGCGTTGTTCGTTTTTAAGACATTTTCATGGTTAAATTATAGATGAAACGTACGTCAGCTGTTTAAACCAGTGTTGCCAAAAAGATAATAGCTAAAAAGTCACCCTTTGTAAGTTATATTTTTAAACAGCCTTAAAGTTGTATATTTGAGTTTAAAATAAAAAAATGTTAAAAATATCTTTAACCTTTTTTTTCAAACCAGTTAGAAAAACTATCTATAAGCTTTTATTTTTGTACAAAAAACTATACATAATTGCTAAGTAACAAAATTGCTAAAATCAATTTTACTGAGTTCAATTAAGCTTTAAAATATCAGTGACCCAATTCTTTAATTCTGTACATAACCATTTAAATAAATGTTAACCATAAAACCACAAGCTAACAAATATAAAATTAAAAAAGAACTTTCTCAAAATTTGTTGTATGTAATGTATTGTGCCTAAAACGATGAATAATTTTAATTTGTTCGTCAACATATTTTTTCTATTGATCGTGGGCGTATTGACAACAAATTCTACACCAAAGTCTATTGACAAAATAGTAAATCTTGAATCTCACATCAAATATAAACGTCAATCCTCGAGCTTTGTTAACATATACACAATACAAATTATGTGATTCCATCTCATTTCTGGAGAAAAAGAACTTTTGAAAGTTGATATCACTTTCACTATATACAACTTTTATGGATATTATAGTAAGTCATGATTGCCATCTTAAGAAACTACCACCTAACAACTATCGCGGATATACTATTTTACATAAATTATGTGGACAAAGAGAGGTCCTTACTGATGGCTTGACTATTAGCATTCTATCTTCTCACTTAAGTACTATATACGCGTTGGTACGCACGCACTTATGGAATAAATGTTTCAAGTTAAGTTGCTGATGTTATGATAATGATGCCTATAAGGCGATCTTAATGTTGACACATAAAATACACTAGGTATAGCAATGCATCTTCATCACCATCATCATTATTATCATCGTGGTAACAATATCAACAAAACAGTCGACTCCGCTTATTTACAAAAAGAGAAATTCAAAAAATTTGAAGCAATTAATTGGAGTTTTTAAATGAAACAACTTCTGTTTCACACATGTTATTAAACATAGATATATGAAATATAACACAAATAACCTATAAAAACAAACAAACCAACTTTCAATTGTGACAGATGACAGAATTGGAACGATGAGAATGGAACGCAACTTCAAATGTCATATTTCAGGGGTGTTCAAACTTCAAAAGTCTATAAACGAGTTCAGCGTTTCTGAACTTTGGATTTCTCAAGATCGAACATATATTTCGGTAAAAGAAAATTGTTTCAATTAAACGGAGTTTTCTTTCATCATTTTAACGCACTAATTTTTGTTAAATAGCAAAGTGCATATAACCGGACTCAACTATAATCGTGTAGTGACTGTATATCAAAAAGATTAAACTTAAATGAAATGAAATTGATACATGTCTATTGCGCCCATAAAAATGATGATCATGGTTATGAGAGTGTTATGGCCACCACGCTTTGGCCTGCCATCTCAGAGAGAAAGAAGATTCATTATACCTACTATTTAAGCCGCATCCAATAATAGCTCAACTGTGCTCTGGGCATAGAGTCATAGTATATTTTTTTGTCGTTTCCCATCAAGTCAAGAAGAGAGTATAATCTTTGTCGTATCAGACTCTATCTATTTAAAAGCAAACGTTTTGAAAGTCGGTCAGGCATCACATTAAATGCAAACGACAAAACTTTCCAGCCAAAGACATCTTCTCTGAAGATAGGTAAGGTAAGGTATAGCCGTCATACCATAATTGTGAAATAGTGATCCCCTAGAGTTCCATTCCAACCAGTAGATGAAAATGATGATGATGATGATGACGATGATCATAGCAAAAAAAATAAGACTTTTTTTACACCACACTCTTATGGGTGGATCGATTTTAATGTCACTCGTATGTCAAATAGTAGAAACCCCAAATGTATGCGAAAAGGGGAGGGAATTAAATGCACATTGCAACTGGAGACTGACAACTGTGACAAGTGAGTGTGCTTGTGTCAAATTACCATATCTCCTATACGTACAAAAATACTGCCATGAAATAGTAGAAAGTCTTTCTTTTGTTTATGTTGTTTTTATTTTTATTTGTGTTGACAATTATAGAAAACAAAACTTTTCTTTTTTTTATGGAAAACACATTATGGATATTATTCCTAGTGTATAGGTACCTTTATGGTTATTATTGTTTGAAAGAGAATAAAATAAAAACAAAAAGATCAAAAATTTATAGAAAGTTTTATATTGTTTATGATAATACTCACTTCACTTGTTCAATCGCACTTGGTCAATCTTTTCTTTTGTATGATTTTGTGGTAATGCGGATAGAGGTGGAGTTATAGTGTTTCCCCCATATAACTTAACTATACTCAAAATGTCAGAGTAGCCATAATGACTATTTCGATTGTTTGTGGTTGAACCATAATAATACGATTATTATTTTTATATGTACACAAAGTAAAAGTTCAGGCTACTTTGTCTATAAAAGTAACAAACAACAACCAATTTATTTTTGTTGTTTTGTGTATGATGTCTAATTATGGTCACATCACATGTGTCTTTATTTAGTTCAGTTTTTATAGCAAAACAATGGAATACAATAGATTTTGTACCATCAATGCAATGAATAATGTGTTCCGTCTTCCGTGTGAGATTGACATTGGCTTTGATGGGAGGGAAATGTTTTTCATTCATTATAATTTTGTATACATTAATCGCTGACTTTGGCTTTTTGAAAGAGCCATGTACTTGCTTTTTGTGTTGTAAGTCATTCAAATGTATTGTTTAAGAATGCCGAACATCGGACGCAACACCCTATAAAATATAACTTGCAAAATCATAACATTAAATTTCATTATATCTATGTATGCGCTTCCCGCAATGCACATCATATGTTCTTTTATGTACACACTCTATGTACTAACATAAACTGTAAATTCTCTATCTCCATTGAATTGCCTAATCTGTATACCTTTTTTAATCGTCACTCTACATTCAATCACCAACGAGATCGGTTGGCTTAAACACTTAATCACAATTCACAACAAGTCAAACATATTTTGTACAGTCAAACATTCTACATAAATTCACACAGTTCACGATCATTAAATAATAAAATACAGCCAATTAATTATCAATAAGTTGAACAAAGTTATTTTATTTAAACAAACAACAGACGGAACATACATACAGACATTTACACGTAATTATAAACACAACAAGGAGGTACACGATTACACAAACACAAATTGGAATTGGTAACAAATTATCAAACTTACTAACACCAATTATTAAATTTACAAAATATTAACAATTTATTAAACAAAACACACTATACATTTTCACACAAATCGAACATTCATACATTCATCATTCATCCAAATCATAAATTTCATACAATCCAAATCATAAAATGGTCCTTCGATAGCCAAATGACGCTTTTTTTATGAGAAACCAGTGCCTTTCAATTTAATTAATTGAACTTAAATAAAAAAAAAAAAAAAGCACAGTGCGGTTCGTAATAAAGTGGACAGGTTTTTTATTCCGGTTTTTAGACCACACATAAAAAAAAGAGGTGATTTTGCGGGAAGGTGTAGGCCGTTATTTAGGCGTATAGTTTTGATTATTTAGACAGTTAGTCGCTAACGTTTTTTTAACAAACGGTACCTACTATTCCTAACGGGCATTTTATGCAGATATTTCATACATTTTGAAATTAAAATTAGTTCAAAATACGCTTTAATTAATTCATTGTTTTTTCTAATTAAAATGAATAAAGTTATCGCAAAGCGTGGTCGTGTTAAAGGCTGTATTACTCTTACAGCAACATATGCTAGTGCGATTCCAATTTCGACGACTTCAGAGACATTAGAATTTCGTCTTGAAAAACTTAATGAAGCGTGGCAAGAGTTCATAACATTACAAAATGAACTTTTAGACTTTATCGGTACCAAAGATTACGTTGATCGTGAATCGGAATTTGCCGAATATGAGGCAAAATATTTTGAAACTCACGCTTTGCTGACAGATGCGATTCGCGTTAAATCTAAAGGTCACGGGTCTAGTGAAAAGGGTATCGCTCAAGGTTACCATACGCCGTCGGAAGATTCTGATATGAGCATGCCGTACAAGTCCGTTAAATTACCAACCATTACAATTGAACCCTTTTCGGGTGAATATAAAGATTGGCCAACTTTTCGGGACATGTTCCAGGGAACTGTCGATTCGAATAGAACAATTACCAATACGCAAAAGTTACACTTTCTAAAATCGTTTCTGCGGGGAGAAGCCGCGAATCTTCTCAAACATATTCAGTGTTCGGAAAATAATTATATTGAGGCTTGGACAAGATTAGAGCAACGTTACGATCAAAAGCATCTTATCGTCCGTTCTTTTATTCATTCGTTTCTTTCGCTTCCATCATGCAATATAGCCAACGTCCAATCGCTTCGTAAGATTACCAACGGTGCTGATGAAGCTGTGCGGGGACTCAACGCGTTGGACACGAACACACGTGATCCATGGCTTATTTATCTACTTCTCCAAAAGGTAGATCAAGATACTAAGAGGGCTTGGGCTGAGGAAGTTGGTTCACGAGGTGATTCAACCATACATGAATTTTTAGAATTTCTTCAAACACGTTGCCAGTGTCTTGAAGCTTGCAGTTCTTTTCCAAATCCTACCAGCACCCGAGCGGTTCGTGCGCATTTAGTGAAATCTGGTCCAAGCTGCCCAAAATGCCAAGAAGGGCACTTACTTTCAAGTTGTCAAGCCTTTAAGACCTTGAATATCGAATCTCGTCGTGAATTCGTACGAAACAAGTCACTCTGTTTCAATTGCTTGCGTTCGGGGCATGCCTCCAATAATTGTCGCCTCACAGTTCGTTGCCATTTATGCCGCTCTCGTCATCATTCTCTTCTCCATTCGTCTCAGTCTCAAAATTCTAATCAAACATCAAATCAAACTTCGAATTTTAATTCAAGTCGTAATTCAAATCAAGGTTCTAATGCAGTTTCTGATTCAAATCATCAGTCGATAAATTCTAATTCTGAAAATCCAACTCCACATTCTTCAAATTCACTCATTACAAATCATTCAATCTCATTCAAACCTAATCACCAAGTTTCAACAATTTTACCAACAGCTGTAGCCCGAATTCGGGATAATCAAGGACTTTATCAAATCGTGCGCGTTCTTCTCGACTCTGGTTCTCAGGTGTCATTTATAACTGAGCAAGCAGCTCAACGCCTAGGGCTCCCTCGAAAACGTTTAAGAATACCAGTAGTAGGAATTGCGTCAAAATCTGCTGGAGTAACTAATGGTTTAGTCAATCTTAACATCGTCTCTTGCTACAGTTCCGAAATGATTGATCTCAGTTGCTACGTTTTGCCTACCATCACTTCATCGCTTCCACCACTATCAATCGATCAAATTCCTCAAAATCTTTCTTCTCTGAATCTTGCTGATCCTAACTACTGCGATCCTGGTCCAATCGACATTTTGATAGGGGCTGATAGAGTTTTCAATATCATAAAGGGAGCTGCTGAAATCGAAAAAGGAGGAACTCTTACTTCGATTCCAACTATTTTTGGCTGGGTCATAGCTGGTCATCATTCACAGCACTCACCAGTAAGATCAGGAATTCAAACATTTTGTACTCGGTTAGATCATGCTCAGGAGTTTGACTTAGAAAAATTCTGGAGGCTTGAGGAAGTTTCCAACGAACAACCACTGTCTCTTGAAGAACAGTTAGCTGAGGAAAACTTCGTCAAATCTCATACTCGTCTTCAAGATGGCAGATACGAAGTACAACTACCTTTCAAGTCAACAAAACTCAATTTCGGAGATTCCTTCGGTACGGCTCTAGCGCGTTTTCATTCCATTGAACGGAAGTTCAATTGCAATCCAAATCTGAAATCTGAATACACAAAATTCATAAATGAATATATTTCACTTGGACATATGGAAGAAGTACCTTCCAATGAAATTCTAAAGTCAAACAATTCCAGCTACTATTTGCCTCATCATGCAATCTTCAAAGGTGATAATAGTACCACCAAAATCCGAGTTGTTTTCGACGCATCTGCGAAAACTCGATCGTCTCAATCTCTAAATGAAACCCTTCTTGTGGGTCCTACCATCCAACGTGACATATTTTCAATCTGTCTTAGATCTCGTCGACATGCCTATCTCATAACAGGAGATATTGAAAAAATGTACAGGCAGATCCGGGTTTCTCGAAACCACACAGACTTTCAGCGAATTGTCTGGCGCGAAAACCCTGAAGAACCATTGAAACATTTTCGTTTGCTCACTGTCACGTACGGAACTTCGGCTGCTCCATTTTTGGCTGTAAGAGTTTTGCAACAGTTAGCTGCAGAGTCTTCAAAAACTCATCCTCGAGCATCCAAAACTCTTCTCAATGATTTTTACGTTGATGACGTCATCACCGGTTCAGACACCATTGATGATCTTATTTCTCTTCGAATTGAATTGGTGGAGTTGTTGAAATCAGCTGGATTCAACCTTCGCAAGTGGACTACGAATTGCTGGCCACTACTTATCTCTTTACCAGAGGACCAGCGCGAACTTTCACCGGTGGACTTCGAAGAATCTAATTCTGTCAAAGTTCTGGGATTGCAATGGTGCCCATCCAGAGATATCTTTTCATATAAGGTCAAATTGAATCTAGTAAATTCATGTACTAAACGCCACATCTTGTCAGATGCTTCCAAAATCTTCGATCCTTTGGGATTTCTCGCGCCGATCGTAATAGGAGTAAAAATATTGCTTCAGGAACTCTGGAGGAAGCAGATCAACTGGGATGAAGAAGTTCCAGACTCTTTATCACAGCAATGGAACAACATCAGGAACGAGCTACATATCGTGGAAAACTTCGCAATTCCAAGGATCATGCTACAAAATAAAAATGAATGGGAACTGCACGGCTTTTGCGATGCATCCCTGGATGCATACGCAGCAGTCGTCTATTGTCGAAACATAAAACCAAATAATTCTATATCTGTTACGCTCGTTGCAGCAAAATCTAAGGTTGCCCCTTTAAAAGTTTTACCTCTTCCAAGGCTTGAGTTGTGTGGAGCCTTATTACTCGTTCGATTGCTTAACAAAATTAAGATTTCATTACAGGAACCAGAAGTCAAAACGTTTGCCTGGACTGATTCATCCATTGTCTTGCATTGGTTGGCCGCTCCCCCAAAGAATTGGTCGGTATTCATTGGAAACCGTACATCTGAAATCCTCACATCGTTGCCGATAAAATCTTGGAATCATGTACGTTCGGCTTCTAATCCTGCAGATGCCGCTACAAGAGGATTGTTACCATCAACTTTGGAAAAAACTACCCTTTGGTGGGAGGGACCCCAATGGCTTAGTAAAACTCGAGATCAATGGCCATCATCAAGTTACAATACGGCAGATATCGACACTCAGCACTTGGAAGAAAGAAAGGTTAAACCAATCGCACAGGTATTACATTCAAATATAAACTCGAATCACCCATTTGAAACTATAATCAATAACTCTTCAAGCTGGTTTAAAGTAGTACGTGTAGCATCATACGTGTTTCGTTTCATCGAAAATTATTTCCTACCTAAGGAAAAGCAGAATTTAAATCCACTTTTCACGGAAGAGTTATTCTATGCCAAAATTCGAATCATAAAATATGTTCAATCGTCTTTATTTTATTCAGACATTCATTCTTTAAAAACGAAAAACGAACTTTCATCAAAAAGCAGGCTTTTAAACTTAAGTCCATTTATCGATTCTTCAGGTGTTCTTCGTGTCGGCGGTCGGCTAGAACACTCAAATCTTACCTATTCAGAAAAGCACCCCATAATTTTGTGCAAATCTCATCGAGTCGCAAAGCTAATCGTGGATTTTACACATAAAAATCACTTACATGCCGGTGCCTCGCTTTTATTCGCCTTAATCAAACAAGACTTTTATATTCTGGGTTGCAGAAATCTCGCTCGAAAGGTTGTTCGGGACTGTACTCAATGTATTCGTCAGCGTAAAGCAACATCAAAACAGCTGATGGGAAATCTTCCATCCGAACGCATTCGGTACGCTCGACCATTCAGTAGAGTAGGCTGCGATTATGCAGGTCCAATATCACTACGTTTAAATCGGGGTAGGAACCCAAAATTCGTAAAGGCTTACATAGCGCTATTCGTATGTTTCGTGACAAAGGCAATCCACATCGAACTCGTCGGTGACCTGTCATCAATTGCCTTTTTGTCAGCTCTCGACCGCTTTGTGGCCCGCCGCGGTAAACCCTGTGAGATTTGGAGCGACAACGGAACCAACTTTGTTGGTGCTAAACGTCTACTCAACGAGCTCTACAATCATCTCTGCAGTCAACAACACAACAACATCGTCATCGACCACCTGTCTAAAGACAACATCAGTTGGAAGTTTATCCCACCGTCCTCTCCACATTTCGGAGGTCTCTGGGAATCAGGTGTTCGATCCATCAAGCTGCACCTGAAACGTGTCATAGGCGATACAATACTCACCTATGAAGAAATGTACACCTTATTAACAAAAATCGAAGCTTTGCTTAATTCACGCCCAATGTGGCAAACTTCTGACTGTGACCCTATTGCCCTAACACCTTCTCATTTTTTAATAGGGGAAGCATACACAGCTGTTCCTCAACCCGATGTTTCTAACTCTGTCATTTCAATTAAAACTAATTGGTCTCTTTTGCAGGCAATGCTTCAAGGCTTTTGGAAACGTTGGCATGCTGAATTTCTTACTTCATTGCAGCAACGCTCAAAATGGCAGAAATCGCAACCAAACCTCGAAGTTGATGATGTCGTTCTCCTCAAGGAACCCAATTTGCCTCCATCTAAGTGGATCGTTGGACGAATTATCAAAACCCACCCCGGAGCAGATGAAAAATGCCGAGTAGTAACTATTCGCACCAAATTTGGAGACTACGTTCGACCAACAATCAAAATTGCTCGATTACCTTGTTCTGAAAGGCCATAGGCTTTCAGGGGGGGCTGTATGTTTAAGAATGCCGAACATCGGACGCAACACCCTATAAAATATAACTTGCAAAATCATAACATTAAATTTCATTATATCTATGTATGCGCTTCCCGCAATGCACATCATATGTTCTTTTATGTACACACTCTATGTACTAACATAAACTGTAAATTCTCTATCTCCATTGAATTGCCTAATCTGTATACCTTTTTTAATCGTCACTCTACATTCAATCACCAACGAGATCGGTTGGCTTAAACACTTAATCACAATTCACAACAAGTCAAACATATTTTGTACAGTCAAACATTCTACATAAATTCACACAGTTCACGATCATTAAATAATAAAATACAGCCAATTAATTATCAATAAGTTGAACAAAGTTATTTTATTTAAACAAACAACAGACGGAACATACATACAGACATTTACACGTAATTATAAACACAACAAGGAGGTACACGATTACACAAACACAAATTGGAATTGGTAACAAATTATCAAACTTACTAACACCAATTATTAAATTTACAAAATATTAACAATTTATTAAACAAAACACACTATACATTTTCACACAAATCGAACATTCATACATTCATCATTCATCCAAATCATAAATTTCATACAATCCAAATCATAAAATGGTCCTTCGATAGCCAAATGACGCTTTTTTTATGAGAAACCAGTGCCTTTCAATTTAATTAATTGAACTTAAATAAAAAAAAAAAAAAAGCACAGTGCGGTTCGTAATAAAGTGGACAGGTTTTTTATTCCGGTTTTTAGACCACACATAAAAAAAAGAGGTGATTTTGCGGGAAGGTGTAGGCCGTTATTTAGGCGTATAGTTTTGATTATTTAGACAGTTAGTCGCTAACGTTTTTTTAACAAACGGTACCTACTATTCCTAACG
The DNA here is from genome assembly GCF_945859685.1 of Eupeodes corollae. Lineage (NCBI taxonomy): Eukaryota > Metazoa > Arthropoda > Insecta > Diptera > Syrphidae > Eupeodes > Eupeodes corollae. Next base: position 44,150,324 of record NC_079148.1, read on the forward strand.
GGCATTTTATGCAGATATTTCATACATTTTGAAATTAAAATTAGTTCAAAATACGCTTTAATTAATTCATTGTTTTTTCTAATTAAAATGAATAAAGTTATCGCAAAGCGTGGTCGTGTTAAAGGCTGTATTACTCTTACAGCAACATATGCTAGTGCGATTCCAATTTCGACGACTTCAGAGACATTAGAATTTCGTCTTGAAAAACTTAATGAAGCGTGGCAAGAGTTCATAACATTACAAAATGAACTTTTAGACTTTATCGGTACCAAAGATTACGTTGATCGTGAATCGGAATTTGCCGAATATGAGGCAAAATATTTTGAAACTCACGCTTTGCTGACAGATGCGATTCGCGTTAAATCTAAAGGTCACGGGTCTAGTGAAAAGGGTATCGCTCAAGGTTACCATACGCCGTCGGAAGATTCTGATATGAGCATGCCGTACAAGTCCGTTAAATTACCAACCATTACAATTGAACCCTTTTCGGGTGAATATAAAGATTGGCCAACTTTTCGGGACATGTTCCAGGGAACTGTCGATTCGAATAGAACAATTACCAATACGCAAAAGTTACACTTTCTAAAATCGTTTCTGCGGGGAGAAGCCGCGAATCTTCTCAAACATATTCAGTGTTCGGAAAATAATTATATTGAGGCTTGGACAAGATTAGAGCAACGTTACGATCAAAAGCATCTTATCGTCCGTTCTTTTATTCATTCGTTTCTTTCGCTTCCATCATGCAATATAGCCAACGTCCAATCGCTTCGTAAGATTACCAACGGTGCTGATGAAGCTGTGCGGGGACTCAACGCGTTGGACACGAACACACGTGATCCATGGCTTATTTATCTACTTCTCCAAAAGGTAGATCAAGATACTAAGAGGGCTTGGGCTGAGGAAGTTGGTTCACGAGGTGATTCAACCATACATGAATTTTTAGAATTTCTTCAAACACGTTGCCAGTGTCTTGAAGCTTGCAGTTCTTTTCCAAATCCTACCAGCACCCGAGCGGTTCGTGCGCATTTAGTGAAATCTGGTCCAAGCTGCCCAAAATGCCAAGAAGGGCACTTACTTTCAAGTTGTCAAGCCTTTAAGACCTTGAATATCGAATCTCGTCGTGAATTCGTACGAAACAAGTCACTCTGTTTCAATTGCTTGCGTTCGGGGCATGCCTCCAATAATTGTCGCCTCACAGTTCGTTGCCATTTATGCCGCTCTCGTCATCATTCTCTTCTCCATTCGTCTCAGTCTCAAAATTCTAATCAAACATCAAATCAAACTTCGAATTTTAATTCAAGTCGTAATTCAAATCAAGGTTCTAATGCAGTTTCTGATTCAAATCATCAGTCGATAAATTCTAATTCTGAAAATCCAACTCCACATTCTTCAAATTCACTCATTACAAATCATTCAATCTCATTCAAACCTAATCACCAAGTTTCAACAATTTTACCAACAGCTGTAGCCCGAATTCGGGATAATCAAGGACTTTATCAAATCGTGCGCGTTCTTCTCGACTCTGGTTCTCAGGTGTCATTTATAACTGAGCAAGCAGCTCAACGCCTAGGGCTCCCTCGAAAACGTTTAAGAATACCAGTAGTAGGAATTGCGTCAAAATCTGCTGGAGTAACTAATGGTTTAGTCAATCTTAACATCGTCTCTTGCTACAGTTCCGAAATGATTGATCTCAGTTGCTACGTTTTGCCTACCATCACTTCATCGCTTCCACCACTATCAATCGATCAAATTCCTCAAAATCTTTCTTCTCTGAATCTTGCTGATCCTAACTACTGCGATCCTGGTCCAATCGACATTTTGATAGGGGCTGATAGAGTTTTCAATATCATAAAGGGAGCTGCTGAAATCGAAAAAGGAGGAACTCTTACTTCGATTCCAACTATTTTTGGCTGGGTCATAGCTGGTCATCATTCACAGCACTCACCAGTAAGATCAGGAATTCAAACATTTTGTACTCGGTTAGATCATGCTCAGGAGTTTGACTTAGAAAAATTCTGGAGGCTTGAGGAAGTTTCCAACGAACAACCACTGTCTCTTGAAGAACAGTTAGCTGAGGAAAACTTCGTCAAATCTCATACTCGTCTTCAAGATGGCAGATACGAAGTACAACTACCTTTCAAGTCAACAAAACTCAATTTCGGAGATTCCTTCGGTACGGCTCTAGCGCGTTTTCATTCCATTGAACGGAAGTTCAATTGCAATCCAAATCTGAAATCTGAATACACAAAATTCATAAATGAATATATTTCACTTGGACATATGGAAGAAGTACCTTCCAATGAAATTCTAAAGTCAAACAATTCCAGCTACTATTTGCCTCATCATGCAATCTTCAAAGGTGATAATAGTACCACCAAAATCCGAGTTGTTTTCGACGCATCTGCGAAAACTCGATCGTCTCAATCTCTAAATGAAACCCTTCTTGTGGGTCCTACCATCCAACGTGACATATTTTCAATCTGTCTTAGATCTCGTCGACATGCCTATCTCATAACAGGAGATATTGAAAAAATGTACAGGCAGATCCGGGTTTCTCGAAACCACACAGACTTTCAGCGAATTGTCTGGCGCGAAAACCCTGAAGAACCATTGAAACATTTTCGTTTGCTCACTGTCACGTACGGAACTTCGGCTGCTCCATTTTTGGCTGTAAGAGTTTTGCAACAGTTAGCTGCAGAGTCTTCAAAAACTCATCCTCGAGCATCCAAAACTCTTCTCAATGATTTTTACGTTGATGACGTCATCACCGGTTCAGACACCATTGATGATCTTATTTCTCTTCGAATTGAATTGGTGGAGTTGTTGAAATCAGCTGGATTCAACCTTCGCAAGTGGACTACGAATTGCTGGCCACTACTTATCTCTTTACCAGAGGACCAGCGCGAACTTTCACCGGTGGACTTCGAAGAATCTAATTCTGTCAAAGTTCTGGGATTGCAATGGTGCCCATCCAGAGATATCTTTTCATATAAGGTCAAATTGAATCTAGTAAATTCATGTACTAAACGCCACATCTTGTCAGATGCTTCCAAAATCTTCGATCCTTTGGGATTTCTCGCGCCGATCGTAATAGGAGTAAAAATATTGCTTCAGGAACTCTGGAGGAAGCAGATCAACTGGGATGAAGAAGTTCCAGACTCTTTATCACAGCAATGGAACAACATCAGGAACGAGCTACATATCGTGGAAAACTTCGCAATTCCAAGGATCATGCTACAAAATAAAAATGAATGGGAACTGCACGGCTTTTGCGATGCATCCCTGGATGCATACGCAGCAGTCGTCTATTGTCGAAACATAAAACCAAATAATTCTATATCTGTTACGCTCGTTGCAGCAAAATCTAAGGTTGCCCCTTTAAAAGTTTTACCTCTTCCAAGGCTTGAGTTGTGTGGAGCCTTATTACTCGTTCGATTGCTTAACAAAATTAAGATTTCATTACAGGAACCAGAAGTCAAAACGTTTGCCTGGACTGATTCATCCATTGTCTTGCATTGGTTGGCCGCTCCCCCAAAGAATTGGTCGGTATTCATTGGAAACCGTACATCTGAAATCCTCACATCGTTGCCGATAAAATCTTGGAATCATGTACGTTCGGCTTCTAATCCTGCAGATGCCGCTACAAGAGGATTGTTACCATCAACTTTGGAAAAAACTACCCTTTGGTGGGAGGGACCCCAATGGCTTAGTAAAACTCGAGATCAATGGCCATCATCAAGTTACAATACGGCAGATATCGACACTCAGCACTTGGAAGAAAGAAAGGTTAAACCAATCGCACAGGTATTACATTCAAATATAAACTCGAATCACCCATTTGAAACTATAATCAATAACTCTTCAAGCTGGTTTAAAGTAGTACGTGTAGCATCATACGTGTTTCGTTTCATCGAAAATTATTTCCTACCTAAGGAAAAGCAGAATTTAAATCCACTTTTCACGGAAGAGTTATTCTATGCCAAAATTCGAATCATAAAATATGTTCAATCGTCTTTATTTTATTCAGACATTCATTCTTTAAAAACGAAAAACGAACTTTCATCAAAAAGCAGGCTTTTAAACTTAAGTCCATTTATCGATTCTTCAGGTGTTCTTCGTGTCGGCGGTCGGCTAGAACACTCAAATCTTACCTATTCAGAAAAGCACCCCATAATTTTGTGCAAATCTCATCGAGTCGCAAAGCTAATCGTGGATTTTACACATAAAAATCACTTACATGCCGGTGCCTCGCTTTTATTCGCCTTAATCAAACAAGACTTTTATATTCTGGGTTGCAGAAATCTCGCTCGAAAGGTTGTTCGGGACTGTACTCAATGTATTCGTCAGCGTAAAGCAACATCAAAACAGCTGATGGGAAATCTTCCATCCGAACGCATTCGGTACGCTCGACCATTCAGTAGAGTAGGCTGCGATTATGCAGGTCCAATATCACTACGTTTAAATCGGGGTAGGAACCCAAAATTCGTAAAGGCTTACATAGCGCTATTCGTATGTTTCGTGACAAAGGCAATCCACATCGAACTCGTCGGTGACCTGTCATCAATTGCCTTTTTGTCAGCTCTCGACCGCTTTGTGGCCCGCCGCGGTAAACCCTGTGAGATTTGGAGCGACAACGGAACCAACTTTGTTGGTGCTAAACGTCTACTCAACGAGCTCTACAATCATCTCTGCAGTCAACAACACAACAACATCGTCATCGACCACCTGTCTAAAGACAACATCAGTTGGAAGTTTATCCCACCGTCCTCTCCACATTTCGGAGGTCTCTGGGAATCAGGTGTTCGATCCATCAAGCTGCACCTGAAACGTGTCATAGGCGATACAATACTCACCTATGAAGAAATGTACACCTTATTAACAAAAATCGAAGCTTTGCTTAATTCACGCCCAATGTGGCAAACTTCTGACTGTGACCCTATTGCCCTAACACCTTCTCATTTTTTAATAGGGGAAGCATACACAGCTGTTCCTCAACCCGATGTTTCTAACTCTGTCATTTCAATTAAAACTAATTGGTCTCTTTTGCAGGCAATGCTTCAAGGCTTTTGGAAACGTTGGCATGCTGAATTTCTTACTTCATTGCAGCAACGCTCAAAATGGCAGAAATCGCAACCAAACCTCGAAGTTGATGATGTCGTTCTCCTCAAGGAACCCAATTTGCCTCCATCTAAGTGGATCGTTGGACGAATTATCAAAACCCACCCCGGAGCAGATGAAAAATGCCGAGTAGTAACTATTCGCACCAAATTTGGAGACTACGTTCGACCAACAATCAAAATTGCTCGATTACCTTGTTCTGAAAGGCCATAGGCTTTCAGGGGGGGCTGTATGTTTAAGAATGCCGAACATCGGACGCAACACCCTATAAAATATAACTTGCAAAATCATAACATTAAATTTCATTATATCTATGTATGCGCTTCCCGCAATGCACATCATATGTTCTTTTATGTACACACTCTATGTACTAACATAAACTGTAAATTCTCTATCTCCATTGAATTGCCTAATCTGTATACCTTTTTTAATCGTCACTCTACATTCAATCACCAACGAGATCGGTTGGCTTAAACACTTAATCACAATTCACAACAAGTCAAACATATTTTGTACAGTCAAACATTCTACATAAATTCACACAGTTCACGATCATTAAATAATAAAATACAGCCAATTAATTATCAATAAGTTGAACAAAGTTATTTTATTTAAACAAACAACAGACGGAACATACATACAGACATTTACACGTAATTATAAACACAACAAGGAGGTACACGATTACACAAACACAAATTGGAATTGGTAACAAATTATCAAACTTACTAACACCAATTATTAAATTTACAAAATATTAACAATTTATTAAACAAAACACACTATACATTTTCACACAAATCGAACATTCATACATTCATCATTCATCCAAATCATAAATTTCATACAATCCAAATCATGTATAAATAAATATAAATTGTGTTTACCTATAACTTATATATAATTCAGATAAATTATAGGTTATTTTGATGGTTTAATTAAAAAAGTACTTGTTTTGTATGATTTTGTAAATTTAATAAAATTGACTGTGTTTTCTCTATGGCAGAAGAACGTCAACGAATATCAAATTGGGAACAGATGAGAGTTTAGTCTTATAAGTAATTTGTCATTCAAGTTTTATTGTTAATTTACTATACTTACTATGCGTTCAAAATGCATAAACTTAATGTTGTAGTTTTTGTGTTTCTATTTGTTTTAGGATTGATTTTTAGACAGCTGTTTTCTAACATGGTCAGAAATGAGTGAACCTTTAAAATAGTGTTATTATTTATTTCGCCATGGAGAATATGGTATATTATTCAATTTTTAGGTTAGATTTTTGGCCATTTAAAATGCATACGCAGCAGTTTTTTAAACATTTGGAACTCTGCAACTTAATTTTGTGATTAGGACTTATCAGACATTCACTTCTATATCACGGAGTCCTGAAGTACCTTTTTTTAAATATAAAAGTTTTTAAGATTTTTTTAACTGGATTTAACTTTGCAAATTGTGACTGATTCTTGTTTATTTCCTAAAAATTTTGTTGGAAAAAACATTATCTTAAACTGCTTAGTGTTCTGGCGGTACCACCAATCCCAAAAATATTTGCTCTTTATTAAACTTTAAATACTCGTGCAAAAATAAATATTGAAATCAATAATTAAAGTTTTCTTAAAAAAATCAATTCATAAAATCTAGGTTGCGAAAAAATCCATTACCCTAAACGTCTGCTATGGTCATGATTCTAATTCTTAAACAATAGATAGATAGACAAATTTTAATAAATAACCACTTAAATTATTTACAATAAATGTGTTTATATCTTGGATAGCTTTTAGAGTCACCTTCCTAACCAATCGGGGCTCAGGCATCTTGATGAAATTCCGAAGATATTCAACTTGCATTTTCAATGTTTTAATAAAAAGAGGTGATAGTCCTGTTTCCAACATCAGTGTATTCGATGGTAGGAGAAATATTTTCTTAACATAGTGTGTTAAGAGTTTTTCTCCCCCAACACTTCACAACCATACAGAAATATACTTTCAGCAACAGTTTCAAACACTTAAAATTGACTACTATGCTCAATGTTTCCATTTACAAATCAAGTTTTAAACGAGAAATTAATGGAAATTTTTGCTTTTTTCAGTACTTCTCTAAATTGTTATTCCAGGCTCAAATTTCTCAAAAAGCTTACGGCATGGTATTTGTACAAAGTCAATATTCTCACCGTTATCCATGACTTCATTTTTTGTTCTAATCATTTCGACTTCCCTCCATTCAGCGCTTTCGACTATTGTGTTACTATAATTAAGTTCCATAAACAGTAGTAATGGTATAATCTGTTAATCATGAGTTCCAGAGCTTTTGTGGAGTAAGCAAACATTGCTATAGAGTCCGCCAAATAACTCTTTTTTTCTTTTTTTAATGCTATAAGAACATCGGGTGTAGCTTAGCTGTCTGGCACGCAGCGCCATCCTCGTTTCTAATATCCTTATCTTCAATTTTTGTGAACGAAAATTCGTTCAACCAGGCCTGATAGGTGCTTGCTCATTTTCAAAGAAAAATGGCCCAATTATCCCTCTGGACCCACAATCCTCACCAAACAGTCACCCGTTGTGTGTTTATCGGCTTTTCAATGTATGAGTGCGGGTTTTCTGTACCCAAAATGCGACATAACCGCCAATATCAAAATGATCTTCATCTGCAAAGATGATTTTTTTTTGGCAAAATAGGCATCTTCTTTAAGCGTTGTTCAAGCGTATACTCAACTATTCGTTTAGCGGAAAGATAAGATAAAGAAATCTCACGAAATCAAACCCACATGGAAGGTCTTTGATGAAAATCGAGATCAAGATTGGGTTTAATGTACAACGCTGCCTTACTGCCGACGGAGTTCCTTTGTAAGACTCTTCGAACACATGACCGAATTTGAGTGATACTCTTTAACCGTACAACTCATAATATAAAGTTCCCCAAATGAATTGTGTTGAAAGCTGCTTTGAAATCAACGAAAAATAATAATAAAATAATTGTGTATTTTGCGTGCTTAAGCACTAAGAATAAACTTCTAAGAATGAAAGTATTATAAATTGTGCAGTAACCTTATCTAAAGCCAGCTTTGAATTCTTTTAACACTTTCCCGGTTTCTATCCAGCTTGTGAACCGCTTTTGAGTTAATAACTAAAAAGGCGTTCTTTAAGAGTTAAAATTCAATTCTAAATCTATACAGCTTAATTAAAAATAGAGTTTCAGGATGAAGTCTTGTGGCCCTAATAACCTTTGAAATATATTAAAGAAAATTTCTTTGTGAAGTTTTCCTGTCAGCTTTACCATTTTTAATATCAAGGCCACTGAAGTGAAGTTAAGTGAGAATTTTCTTCTTTCATTGAAATTTAAAAGTAAAAACAAAAAACAAGAACTCCTTAAAAAACCAGAAGATATTGACAATATGGTGTAAAAGTGCACCATTCCACAAAAAGCTAGCGTCAAATGAAAAAAATCAAATTTCAAACTATTTTAAATTTTTTAAAACGATATTAAAAGAAAGTTTTTAGTTACTCTGGTTATTAAATTCTTATCAGGTTTTATAATTTCACTCAAGTTTTGAGAGTTGTTAAGCTTTTAATTGGTTCAATGAAATGTTCATTTTGACTAACCCCATTTCCATCTACAACAGAATATTTAAATAATTATTTCAAAAATACTCTAGCAAGGAGTCTTTTGAGATACAAAATAAGATATGTAGCGAATAGTTTTTGAAAGTAAAAACCTTTATATGATTCTCTTATTTTTAACCTTTCAGCTGATATTGCTTTTACAAGTCATAGTAAATAGCCCTAGCTTTTATTTTATGTGAATTTAAAACGGATTTCGAAATATGTCTATATTTTGTATGTTTCTATGCCTTTCGACTGTTTATTCAATGCTTTAAATTAAATTGCTGATAATTCATAAATCAAAAATCAATCGGTTTTGTTTTTGAACAAATATGAAGAAAATTCCCGTGTTTACTCATCCATTAGACGAATTAATTGTTTTGGGTACCAAGGCGTATACTTGTTTTTTTTTTAATCATGTTTGTTTTGTGTTGTTTTATAATATACATATGTTAGGACTATAAATAGAAAACTTTACATCTTTGCAATTATCTATGCTCAGTTTTTATAATTTTTTATTTTAAGTTCCCCATCGGTCTTAGTCACATACTCTACTTGCTTAGAGTAAAAGCCTGCTTTTTTATCGGTGTTTAATAATTTACATCAATTTTTTTAAGATTTAAATAATTTTGTAACACACTAAAAATGTATTACCTACAACCGAAATCTGTTTATGTTGCAAATTTAAAATCAACTGTTTTAATTTTATAACACAATAATTAAAATACCATGAAAAGTTATACAGTATTTTCTTTTTCTTTTACAGACTCACCCAATAGACTGAAACGTCCATCAACAACGACGGAAAAATCTCAAATTACAAAATCCCAAGGACCCCCGGCAAAGGTAAGTCCTGTTCCAAAAACAAAACTAAACTTTCTTAACCATTTTATCATCGTTTAATAAATTTATGTTGTTCATAAAATTAACATTTATTTTGGTTTATATGGGACATAGAAATAGCAATAACATAGTTATTAATCAATAACATATTATTATAAAAGTTTTATGTTAAATATTTACTTGCACATTATGAGTTTTTCTTATACTAAATAAAAAATCAAAATCAAATAAAACTCAAACAATTTTATGCACTTTCTCTACAATTGATGCATGCAAATAAAAATATTGGTCTTGATAAATTTATGTTTATTTCTCACATTTGTTCGGCATTTTATCTTAAAGACTTCAAACTAATCCTCGCATTGTTTATGTTTAATTAAATTTAATTATCGATTCACTGTATATTAAATTGGATAAAACTGGGAGGTTAGAATTTTATTATATAGGTGCATATTCACAATATCTTCGATTCCATCATCAACCATGATAGCAAAGTTGTAAATTGTAATTTTCTTGTGGATTAATAGCTCGTTAAACTATCTTAAGTTTTAGTTTTAATATAGGAAGCTTGCTGGACCGTCATATGGGCATTGAATGGCTGGCGTAGAGTAGTTTGCACCTCATAGCGGTGTGCTTAGCAAATTAAAGACAACGCAAAGATTGGGTGCGGCCTCTCGAACATACATATATAGCAGAGGCTAGAGATTTCTATCTTAACTTGTTAACAAAAGAACTTCTCATACTCTATAGGTGGATTGGATTGGATTGGATGGATAATACCTTTAGCAAAGAGGTTATAAATATTAGATAAAGAAGAGAAATTGAGTGCGCGGAACACCTCTTTCTCTATTGCAATCTCTAAGATCTTCTGTCGATTTAATTGGGAATTTGTTAAGATATATGTAAGATACATATAGGAATGGTCAAAATGAATGAAGACAGGCTATATTGCAGACCATCGCAGACATCAATACCAAATTAGTAACCTGAATGTTATAAATGCTCACGATTTCAATCTTGATAAACTATATTTTCGTTAAAATAAGGAGTTTTTTTGTGATCCATATAAAATGTGTTAGACGGACATGAGGTCAATGAAATGACTTGAACTATGATAGATCTATTGGGCATCGCGAAAAATAGCTTAGAACTGGTAGAAATTCCGGTTAAAAAAAAGGTGTATAACAACTAAGTAAACGAAAATATTCTGTTTTTCAAAATCTCTTACATAAAATATCATCCGAAATGGGAAGGGGAACTATTCCACAAAATACAAATATGAGATCGAAATGGTCTCTATTAAAATTAATTTCAAAATTTAAAATGTAAAGTTTTTGGTATAAGCTAATAGACAAAATTTGTAGTTGAAGTTTAAGGCGCCAATTATAGCTCTCATTGGTCTTCACCATTGAGAACAAACATTTTAATTTTTTGGCAGGTCGTTTTTAGCTATCATTAAACATATCTGTCATTGAAAATAATTTCTTGATTGAAATCCACCCACAAATTTTTAGTGACAGATTTGGAATTGTGTGAAATTGGAACACAAATCAGTATCAGTATTCCTGTTCAGGAAAACGAATTTCCGTCCATAAAATCGAAAAAAAAATGTTACAGAAAAATAAATGCGTAATTATACTTTTTTACTTTTTTTTCTCAACAAAAATTCTTTATGTGATTTCCGATCGATCAGTATATAATTTGTATTTCGAATCAAAGGGAAATACCTTCAAATATTGATTTAAAATGTTTTCCAAATCGATTTCAATGATAGCTATAACTGGCGCCTAATAAGGAGCTAAAAATTGAGTCTTAACAATTCAAAACTAATTAGACTTTAAATAAAACGTTCTTTAGGTCAAAACAGAACGAAATACAGCATATTTTTTTTAGGATCTTTTAATGCTAGGAACTATTAGAACTACGAAGAAACTACCGAAGATAAGACGTAGTTCACATCTGACTCTTTTTGTGTGTATCATTTTGACGTCTCATTATCCAAGTTATTCCTTACTTTATAAAAGATAGAAAGAAAATTGAAAAATGAGTGAGAGGGAGATTAAATGATGAGATAATGTCAAAATGTGTCACTTGTCTAGTTTCACTTAAAGTTGGTTTTTAATTTTTAATTTATCTGTTATGCTTTTGATGTTCAGAGATTTCTCAAGTTCCCAATTATTTTTAAAAATAATGATTAAATAATTAAGGTGTGTTTAATGTCTCTTTTTTGATTCTTAATAAACTGAACCATAAACTTACAGGCAAGTTTAGAATTTCTTGTGTTTGTTTCTAATACTTAACAACACTGCTTTTTTGGACTTACATCTATCTTTCTTTATTCAATGATTTTTAGTACAAAGTTCTGTCAGTTTAAAACTGACCACCTGGTATTTAAAAAGACGCAAGAAAGCGATACAAAAGTTCTGAACAGACTCCAAGACACAACTACACTTAGCTGTCACAATTTTGACATTTGTTAATTTACTTGTCATTTTCCTGTACAGGAAATTAATTATAATGAAAATTCAGATTCTGATGCTTGTGGTCAACAACTCGGTCTGCTCAGTTATTTTATTCTGAATGAAAAAAGAAACACAAATAAGGAGTTCTGAACGTTCAGACAGTCCAGACTTTGCTCTAAAATAAAAAAGAAGAACGCTTAAATTGAACACCATCCTTAACATCGTAGTAGACATCACGTTCCACAAAATAACCTCTTAGGTTAGGGAATTTTCTCAGAATTTATCAGAAAAGTTTGCCAATGATGTTGTCAGTTCTAAATAAATAAAATGTTTCCAAGTTTAAACGAAAATAAAGCAGAAACTTATTTATTTTTGTAATAAAAAGATTTAATAAAAGCCTTTTCTCTTTGAGATCCAATTGGGGACCTAGGCTGTCAAAAAAAGTACTTCATATTTTACTTTTTTAACTCGGGCAATTTGTGCACCCAATTTGGTTATTCTTTTTATCTGAAGTGCTTGTTGGTTGAGATAAAGTAACCGAACTGAAAAATGGATGACATTTTGCCTAAAATATTAAATATTATTATTATATTCTTTTTTCCCATTATTGTTTTTAAATAAGTGGTTTCATCATGAAAATACCGCCATTAAGACAGCTGTCATTTTTGAAACTGTAATCTTTGACATTTAAAAACTAAAAATTACGCCATTACTAAAAATGGAGTCATACACGCTTTAACAATGCTTTTTTTTTTTGATTCACTACAAGGTGGCGCTACGTTTCAAACAAGCAGAAACAAACCTTCAAACACACATAATCATATCACATATCAGATGTACTTATTGTTCCTTCGAATATACTTTAGTAAGTTTTGTACACTGAAATATGTGGTCCAAACGTCACTTTATTCGTAGTTTATCTTTAGACAATCTTGCAACAAGTCAATACGTAACGTATACACTCCCCAAAACATTTGCATATACACGATGAGTTAATTGGTTGCCATTTTGAAAAACTATACTAAATAACTTTTAATATATTCATATCATGTGGTCTTTTCTCTATAAAAGTAACGTCTCTTCCCTCTTATAATCCTTAAAAAATTCTCAATTCTCATAAACAAAAATATGTCCTATCCTGATGATGTCAAAGGCCTGACACACTTACCTCCATCCTCAATTCCATCTTCTTTTTTTTATTGAAAATGTCACAACCAACAGTAAATGTGACTATGCCAACAATTCCTCTACCTATCTACAAATATATGTACATATTTATTCCATTACGACATCCTTTGAGTACATATAAAGATAGATATATGTAAGTTAGTTCGTATATAAAAGTTTCAAGCTCTTTCAATGGCATATCAACGAATTATAGTTTCCCAGTGACACACACTATACCACTTGCCTCTTTTGCAAATAGAATTCTAAAAACACATCTTTGTGACTCTATGTGCATCAGCAAGTCTCTATACAGAGAACCTACCTATAGGCTGTAGACCTACAGCCAGCTTCTTCCTTATAGTTCGATGGACATGTAGTATGTACCTTCTCTGCGCGCCATGTTATCTCGATTGGTTACCCCACTCAAGTGAAATATCTCAATTCCTGAACACACCGAGCGCAGCTCTAGGAACTAAAGGTATGCCGGAGTATAGTAGATTCTAGTCTCCTCTCGGATGATGATTCTAGGTCCCCGTGCACACTCCCGGTGCCCATAGTCCCGATGCTGATTGGAGCTGCGCAGTGCAGTTAAACGACCTTGCATTCAAAGATTCTAGATAGATACTTTGGTTTATTTTTGTCGTATCGTAGTCGTCGTCGTTGTCTTCCTCTTCTTTTGCACGATCCATGTTTGGCAAGTTCCGCACATAGAATCGAGCCGATCGCAGCCATGCTTCAGCTTCAGCCAACACACACCGAAATGTGTTCCGCGAGTATCTATGTGGATGCATCTCACAGTGAATGAAGCAGCTCTTCACCTTTTCTGGAGAAGGTGTTGTTTGGGTGGTATGGAATATGCCTAGTCGGTGTAAATTTAGTCTCTCTTCTGGAGCAATGCGCTAATCCGATAAATCTCCTCATTGCAGCACTTTATGGAGCACATGCTTCACGCTTTGACTTCATTCACGCAATCAGGTGATTAAAATCGCGCTTCAAAACAACAACAAAAAAATAGTGTAAAAGAAGAAAGATCGAACTATCTTCAGCACGCCGCCGCGCCGCGCCACTGCTTCGGATGCGGTTGTTGTTGGTGTTATGGTTAGTATAGATCTCTTTCCAGCTCCATTGATCATCAGGTGGGCAGAGTTTGTCGGCGCAATGAGTTCCAGAGAGTTGTCTTAAAAATGCCATTACCAGGATGAATGAGTCTCTATTCTCTTCATCATGGTGCTATCTTTCCAGCTTTTCGTTGTTATCGCATATGGCAACATTGTGAAGCGATAAATTCCGTCCAACACCTGTGATGATGATGATCGGATTCATCGGCTCTGGAGCGGCAGTGGTGACGGCACTTCGGCGGTGGTGGTGAAGCAATCGTGCCATCGCGGTAAACTGCAAAGATCACTGATGATGATCAACTTAGTCGTTGTCGCCGTCTTTGGCTTAAATTATTAAACCTATACCTATAGAGCCCGATATATAGGTACTTGGAAGATGAATCTATACATAAAACGACACTATATTATAGAGCATGTGTGTTTTTTAAAAAGTGGAGCACAACGGATGCCGATGCCATAACACGATCATAGTGTTTAGAGAAAATTTAAATATACTTATAGACATATATGTATAGGAACTCCATACTGGAGCAGGAAGGCTGAACATGGAAGGATGACATTATTTATACATTGGATATTATTTTTTCCTACTTAAGTATAAAATTATCCGACATTGACGGGAACTGGAAACAAAGTTTTGCGTCCGTACTTAGCAGTGTTATGGGGTATTATACGGACTACGGACGACGACGACGGACACGACGGATTAATGAAAATTCCAGGTTGAGACTGTTTGTAAATATACCCATATTCTCTGATTCCTAGAAGATAACTGAACCGTTGTCGTCGTCGTTTTCGCCGTGTTGTCATGCGTCGGGGTGATGTGGTGTACCTTCATATACTTAGGTATATGTGACTAGAAATCTAGATAGATCGTAAACTAATGACAGCTTTTAGCTACCATATGATTGTTAAGACAGAGGCATCCTTCTACTAATAAAGTAAAAATATAAACTATCTCCTTTTAAGATTTAATGACATTTATGTGTGGCTTAAAATGGTCTTCCTATTTATTTTTTATTGAGTTAAATTGCAAAGTTTTTTTTTATGTAGGAAGACGTAGTAAATCGAAGCGATATAGAAAGAAACTTATTTACAGGAACTTATTTTTTTATGAATGACT